>NC_083224.1:101761929-103011929 GCF_032191835.1 Heteronotia binoei
GATCACATCCTTTATGAATACACAGTGGAGGTGAAGAATAGGTTTAAGGAACTAGAGTTGATAGACAGAGTGCCTGAAGAACTATGGACAGAGGTTCATGACATTGTACAGAAGCAATCAGCACCATCCCAAAGAAAAAGAAATGCAAGAAAGCAAAGTGGCTGTCTGACGAGGCTTTACAAATAGCTGAGGAAAGAAGGAAAGCAAAAGGCAAAGGTGGAAAGGAAAAATTCACCCAATTGAATGCAGATTTCCAGAGAACAGCAAGGAGAGATAAGGAGGCCTTCCTGAAGGAACAATGCAAAGCAATAGAGGAAAATAACAGAATGAGAAGGACAAGAGATCTCTTCAAGAAAATTGGAGAAATCAAGGGAACGTTTCATGCAAAGATGGCCATGATAAAGGACAAAAGCAGTAAGGACCTAACAGAAGCAGAAGAGATCAGGAAGTGGTGGCAAGAATACACAGAAGAGTTATACAAGAAGGATCTCAATGTCCTTGACAACCATGACAGTGAAATCGCTGACCTTAAGCCAGACATCCTAGAAGGTAAAGTCAAATGGGCCTTAGAAAGCATTACTAACAACAAAGCGAACGGAGATGATGGTACCCTGGTTGAGCTATTCAAAGTCCTAAAAGACAATGCTGCTAAAGTGATGCACACATTATGTCTACAAATTTGGAAAATGCAACAGTGTCCACAGGATTGGAAAAGGTCAGTTTATATTCCAATCCCAAAGAAGGATAATGCCAAAGAATGTTCAAACTATTGCACCATTGCACTCATTTCACATGCCTGCAAGGTCATGTTAAAGATCCTACAAGCTAGGCTTCAGCAGTATATCAATCGGGAACTACCAGAAGTTCAAGCTGGGTTTCGGAGAGGTAGAGGAACTAGAGATCAAATTGCCAACATTCACTGGATTATGGAGAAAGCACAGGAGTATCAGAAAAATATATATTTCTGTTTCATTGACTACGTTAAAGCCTTTGATTATGTGGATCACAACAAACTGTGGCAAGTCCTTAAAGAGATGGGAGTACCAGACCACCTCACATGTCTCCTGAGAAACCTGTATAAGGGTCAAGAAGCAACTGTCAGAACAGGATATGGAACAACTGATTGGTTTAGAATCGAAAAAGGAGTTCAACAAGGATGTATATTGTCATCCTGCTTATTTAATTTATATGCAGAGTACATCATGCGTAATACTGGCCTGGATGAAGCATAAACTGGAATTAAAATTGCCGGGAAAAACATCAACAACCTCAGATGTACAGACGATACCACTTTAATGGTAGAAAGTGAGGAGGACCTAAAGAACCTCTTGTTGAGAGTGAGAGGAGAGCACAAAAGGAGGCTTGAAACTCAGCATCAAAAAAACTAAGATCATGGCATCCAGCCCCATCACACCTTGGCATATAGTTGGGGAAGACATGGAAGTAGTGACAGACTTCACATTCCTGGGATCCAAGATTACTGCAGATGGTGACTGTAGCCATAAAATTAAAAGACGTTTGCTCCTTGGGAGGACAGCTATGGCAAACCTGGGCAGTATAATAAAAAGTAGAGACATCACCCTGCCAACAAAAGTCCGTATAGTCAAAGCAATGGCATTCCCAGTAGAAATGTATGGCTGTGAGAGCTGGACCATAAGGAAGGCCAAGCGCAGAAGAATAGATGCTTTTGAGATATGGTGCTGGAGAAGAATCTTGAGAGTTCCTTGGACTGCAAGAAGATCAAATCAGTCGGTCCTAAAAGAAATCAACCCAGACTGTTCCCTGGAAGGTGAGATGCTGAAGCTGAGGCTCAAATACTTTGGCCACCAAATGAGAAGGGAGCACTCACTGGAGAAGCCTGATGCTGGGAAAGACAGAAGGCAAAATAAGAAGGGGACGGCAAAAGATGAGATGGCTGGACAGTGTTACTGTTGTAACAAACATGAATTTGAGCAGACTTCGGAGGATGGTGGAAGACAGGAGGGCCTGGCATGGAGTCGCAAAGAGTCAGACAAAAAACCTCTAAGATAATCTTTGAAGGCCCTGTTTTCCGTGCCCCCATCTTCTAATATGGGCAGATGGCAACTCAAGAGCCTTCTTCATGGCTGTAGCACTAAAACTATGGAACTCCCTCCCTCTCTAGGCATATTCTTCTATCCCCTTATGTTACTGTTTCCCACAAGCAGGTGAAGACTTTTTTATTTTATCTGGCATTTTCTCAACAATCTCTCCCTCCAGTCTCATGTTTTAATTACTCTTCTCTGCTTTTAAAATGTATTTCTTTTTATAATGTTTTAGCAGTCAGGTGCCTTGCTGGCCCTGATTGGGCAAAGAGATGGCAGACAAATTTTGTAAATAAAATAAATTATGGCAAATTTTGCACCTTCAATTTTGTAAGTAGCTAAAAAACACAAGATTTACTTTCTGGAATATGAACTCTTTAACAGGTTTCTGGTTAAAATATTTCAAAATGTTTCAACCAGTTCTTATTTATGTGAGTTATATGTAGCCATATAGGTAATGTGATTTTCGCAAATAAGAAACTAGTGGCTCCATGGAGTATTTTGAGAATGGGAAGGTGATGCAAGAAAGAAGACTGAAGCTGCTTTTTCCGTACACTAGGGTTATGAGCAGGAAAGAGCCAGCATGCAACTGGGAGGCAAAAAGCTCCCATTGCACATCTAATACAAAGTCCTTGTGTCACCCTCCCCCTCCAAAAATATGAGGACATCAGATCTTTTAGATTGGTTTTCAAAATCCATGGTAATTCCCCCTTTCTACTCTAGCCCATTGTGCTTCCAAGATGCAATCCATGGTGTCCAGGGGACTCCCAAAAGCAGTGCTGCATGCAGTGGCAACCTAGCCATTTAACCTACAGGGGATTTGCTGTGGGCCACTGACATACAGAGCTACTGCTGGCCAGGAGTGAGCAGAGCCAAGCCCTAGCAACTCTGGCCAAGCCTCAGGGGCCACTTGCCTCAGACCTCTCCTCACCAACAGCAGTTGATATAGCTCATGAATTGCCTCCTCCTAAGCTATTTCCAGTTGGGGGCATGATGCAGTAGGTGAGCTAATGCCCATGTGGCCCTGCAGCACTGTCTTGTAGCATACCTGGGGCCACTCAGCTTGTTTTGCTCCAAGGCCATTTTCAATTCACAATCCACTCCTTGCTGAATGTGCTATGGAGGACTGCGGTGGTAGGATAAAGCAGCAAAAATCAGCCCCCCCCCCCCCCGGGCAGTCTTGATCTGCAGAGGTACTTTTCTGCCCACATAAAATAAATCTTGGATCTACCAAGTGAAAAGATCTTGGCAAACCAAATAAAATCCTTGTGTTGACTGGCAGAAATATAACTGAAGTAATAAATCTTGGTACAAGTGGATATTCTCATACGCAGCAAGCAAAAGTAATTTTTCAGTACACGGTTAGACATCTAGAAATACTGAAAATATGTAAGGATGCTTGAGGAAATTAAGTTTATTTCCTTGAAAGTTTTGAGAAAGAGAATGCATCTCATAGGGATGATTTACATTAGGAAACTGCTGATTTGATAACTACACAACTTAATCCTTGAGACCCCTTCCAGTTCTAGAATGTCATGATAATAATTCGATTTTTAAAGTAGTAACTACAAATAGGCTGCAACGGAGACAACCTATCTTTTATCTTAAAATATCTCCCAGTTACCCAACTCATTTTTAAAACTGACAGTTCTTTTAGTAGAACTTCTAGCTAAAAGAATGTCAAAATTGCACTTCTGTGTGGGTTAGAAATCTGCTTGTTATTGATAACTGAGTTTAATAATGAACAGCGTAGATCCATTCATCTGGGGGAAGCAGACTAACAGAATCACACACAAGCACAGTTAGCTTCCCATTTACCTCCCTGCATGTTCCAAACAGAATAAATTAAATATTTAAAAGACACTATGCAGCAATTTTCTTTTGTAAATGGTGGAGGCCATTTGTCAAACTGCAGCAGTGTTTTGCAAGCTGTCGAATTGTGCTTACATTGGTTAAAATAATCTTTATATTTCATTAAGCAACCAAATAAGCTGATCTTCCCCACTGGCTGTATAGATGGCTTTAATTTTCAAAATCTGCAAATGCATCTTTTATGTCGTTTGGTGGCTGGAGGGCATTGGTAATGCTGTCGCCAATTGGAGAATAAGCAGCAGCATTTGATTAGGTGGTATATTATATAAATTAACATTGTGCTGTGAAAAGAGCATATCTTAAGTTTTCCTTGATACAGTGGGGAATTGAACTTTCACCTCTGCTATTAATAATGGTTGGAGTTCCTTTATGTGCTTTGCTGAAGATTTCAGGAGGGTGAGAAGAACCAGAGAAAAGTTTGTTAAAGAAGCACAGAAAATTGAAGCACCTGCAATTAGGACAAGGGAAATTAGGTGATGTTTAATGAACACTCAGAACTTCAACAGACTGCATGAACCAAGTCCTAAAAAAATGAAGTAGAATGATTCTTCAATTATATCCTTCTAAAAATCAATATTTATTTATTTATTATATTTATATTCTGCCCTTCCCTAGTAGGCTCAGGGCAGCAGTCAAAAAGCAACAGTCAAAAACAACATATAAGATTAAAAAACAAAATATACAATAAAATCATTTTCATATATTTTACAACCATTAAAAGTCCAAGATGCACATCAATGTTTCTAATTATCATTTTAGGCTACATTCATTGATATTACTAGGTATTATTTAGCACTCTATTGGTTTCAGTTGTATTGGTTTCATTGAGATTGTTGATGCTGTGGAATAGTAACCACCTTCCTTTAACCTTTGAAAGTGAGTTTGAATCGTTCAGTCTTACAGGCCCTGCAGAACTGTGGCAGGTTCGGCAGGACCCTGATGTTTTCAGGGAGGGCATTTCACAGAGCAGGAGCTACTACTGAGAATGCCCTGGTTCTGGTGGTGGACAGGTGAGCTTCTTTTGGCCTGGGGATCTTGAGGAGGTTTTGAGACCCCAAATGTGGTGCTCTCTGGGGCACGTATGGGGAGAGGCAGTCCTGAAGATAGACAGGTCCCAGGCCTATAGGGTTCCATATTCGTTTCAAGGTGCTGGTCATAAATATTTAGGTAGGACTTGTATTTTAAGAATATATCATTGTGAAAAACTTCTTACAAATTTTTGTGACAGATGAACACTACCATGTTATATCTAGAACTGTTCATATTTTTGCAAGCATCTCTGTTTCAACAGGCAAGAATCCTCAGCAGATATATGCAAGTATCTGCTCCCTCTCTTGTCAGTTTTGTTCCCTGACAGTTCTCTTTTCCCATTCCAAGCCACAAACCTTACCTTGGGGTCAGGAGATCTGCAATGGGGGATGGTTCTTTAAAGAGAGAATAGACCCCAGCTGTACTGATTTTAATGTTTTTAATGTCTTAATTATGTAAATTGTTATTGTATTTAAAATTCGAATTTTATTGTTAGAACCTCTGTGTTGTAAGCCGCCCTGAGCCCGCTTCGGTGGGGTAGGGCGGGATATAAATCAAATAAAATAAATAAATAAAATAAATAAATTTCCTATGAAGTGCTATGTGTAATCATATCCCACGACTTCCTACTGGGACTGAAAAATATATAGTTTTTGGAGCCTCCTTAACTGAATCAGAAAACGAAGAAAACTACAGTTCTCATAAATGCAGAAAAGTCCAAGTGTACATAAACAGCAACCACTGTCATCAGTTGTACCACCACAATTAAATTCTACTCTTACAAACCTACATGGATGTGGATTTTGTTCATGATTTGTATTGCCCCTGTAGAAGTGAAAAATTATGCCAACATGGACAACAGGGAAAATGACACTTTGAAGTGAAGTACATATCCAGTGGCTCTTCAAACTGTACGATCTATAATCCCACCAGTGGTGTAGAGGGGGAGGGGGGGCGGGTTGCCCCAGGTCTGGGGGGCCCCCGCATTGCCAAGGGGGGTCCCGAACAATGGGCTGGAAGCGAATGCAAGCCCTTGGCAAGTTGTAGGGGGAGCGGCGGCCGTCTGGAGCCGGGTAAGGCGCATGGCTGGCTCCCTGCAGCCCAAGGGGGACCCCGGCAGGTGCCACCGGTGACTTCCTCCCGCTGCAGCGCTTGGTGATCCGGTAGGTCCCCGGGACGGATGGGCTCTCTCGGGCACGCCTCTGGGGGAATGAAGCCGGGAAGGCGGCAGCCAAGGGAGGCTGGGATCCTGTGCACGCCGCCCTGGTACGGCGGAGGGCTTGCTTGCGAAGAAGGTGGGCTTCAGGTCGGGCTGCCTTTTCGGGCGTCCCCTTTTCAGAGCGGCGCTTCGGAGTGGTTTTCTTTGCAAAGCGTTTTTTTTTCTTGTTCTTTGCGAGTTCGTTTTTTAAAACTGTTATGTAAGGCTTTGTAGATCGCACATGTAAGGAACGGACGGGTTGTCATGCTTGGAACATGTGAAGTGCTCGTGCTCTCCTCCCCCCACATAGGGGGGCCCACATAAATCTTGGGCCCCAGGCCCCCAAAGCCCTAGCTACGCCCCTGAATCCCACAGTGCATTACATGATGGTTTTATAATGTAGTATTTGTTGAATTATATGATTGTATTGTATTGAACTAATATTGTGAGCCGCCCTGAGCCTGCTTCAGCGGGGAGGGCGGGATATAAAAAAAAAGTATTATTATTATTACATTAATACAGCACATTAGACTATTGTTTCAACTTATAAATGTATTACCACAGGGAAAAAAATCTGAAAACATTCTATGTGGAAACTATTCATTATCTACAATCCATCTCCCACCCCTCAGTTCATGTCTTTCATGACTACTGATGTTCCATTTATATCATTCCCTTCGCAATCTGATTCTAATCATCAGATTCTGAAAGAGAATTTATTTATTTATTTTTTAAAAGGCAGATGCTTAACTCCATTTTCATATACAATTCAAACTGGCTAAACTTGAATGATGTTCAGATGAAATTTTATTGTTAATATTTGTTTCATTTCCCTTATAGAAAGCACTTTTTTTTTTAAAGGGCCCATCTATTTTCCTTTAAAAATGCTAACAACAGCATGGCAAGCCTGATTTTGATCAGGGAAACCAAGTGATTGCTGAAGGGTTAAGTTCCCCTTCTTGGTGGCCCCAATCTGAATGAGGCTACACATACATTATTTACATTTTACCGATGGATGAAAATGCATAATCTTTGTTATGGCTGGTTTGTGTCTACAGTACAGACAAAAATAGAATTCCAGCCCTTCCAATAGTTTGCAATGAACTTGCCTACTTGGTAGAAAGAGCTTCAAAGATTCCCAAATCATCTTGCCCTGACCTGGATAGCCCAGGCAAGCCAGATCTCATCAGATCTCAGAAGCTAAGCAGGATCAACTCTGGCAAGTACTTGGATGGGAGACCTCCTTGAAATACCAGTAACTGGGAGGACAGGGGCAGATTTTATTCAGCCACTTCTCTGAATATTCTACAGCCCCTCAACAGGGATCAGTGACCAGAGGTCACCAGGAATTTCCGGTACACACAGGTACAGGTACACACACTTACAAAAATACAACCCCCCCCCCCCAATATAGAAGGAACCTACCAAAAATTATGGCCCAGTCAAGGAACTCTTCTCGACACAACCAAGGTATTTTTACTCTTGTTAGTCATTTGAACAATCAGGGAACAGCAAAGTTCCTACTAGTTATTCAAACAGTGGGAAAACAAGGAAACAGTTTCCTGAAGGCACATCTCATAGAAACGGAAATATTGGTCTGATCTTCAGTCAGCAGTATGGAATAAGAATATATTTTCAGCAACTAATTATAGGCGTTTCATGAAACTTGTTACCCTATTATATACAGTACTACTGAGAGCTTTGCTGGATCTTAAACCATGTAGATGTTTTACCAGATGTCTTTCACTTTAAGAGTTCCAGTGAAAGTAATTTTATCTTCTAGCGTTCCTAAACAGGTTTTCCCATTGGTCAACAATTTTTACCATTACAATGCTTTTTTAAAAAAAATAACCCAAATCTCACCATCCTCCATTCTATTCGCATTGCTCCCCCCCCTCTCCCCGGTCTGGGCCTTTAGGGAACAGTTGTTGTTGGTAGCTTTTTAAATAGTAAGAGATTGTTATCAATATTATCATCAGGTTTAACATGCCTACCTTGCTTAACTTATCAGATGACAAGGTCTCCACTCTAATGTTTGCTGCATTCCTCTGAATTATTTCCAGTTTGTGTACATTAGCCTATAAGTTGACAGGGCACTTCAGCTATGACTGAACCAATGCAGAATAGAATGGAGGCTGTTATTTCAGGAATTATTATTAAATAACATTGAAAAGGACTTGACCCAGCACTGAGCCACTTGAGATCTTTTGGTACTTCATCCCAATTTGACATTGATCATTTAATTACTTCTGGATTTTTGCTTTTAATTAATTTTTCTCTCCTTGTGCTAGTATTTATATCTAGCCTGCATTTTTCTGGTTGTGAAAAAGAATAGGAAACTTTATTAAAAGTATTGTTGAAGTTATTAGGTTTACAATAACCAATTTTTCATAACTAGTTATCTTGAATGAATGTGGCTATATTAAGAAAAAGTTATGGCAAGCCTGTCCCCCCACCTAGGCTTCCCAACCCTCCCGCCCTGGCGGAGGACCTACGAATTTTTAGCCTCCTCCCCCGCTCTTAAAAAATCTGGGGGCGGAGGGAGAGAGAACATACCTGTAGGCATCATGTTGTTTTACAGCTTGGGATCCGTTTTTAAAATGTGTCCCTTTAAGGCTGCACAGGAAACAGGAAACAGGAACGGCCCCTCCCTTTCTTTTCCTGTGCAGCCTTGCTTTCTTTTTCACAGCGAGCAAATTCTGCTGGAAGAAGACCAAGTACGGTACGTATTTGTGTGTGTGTGTGAGAGAGAGGGAGGGGGCAGGGAGGGGGGATTCCCTGGTATGGAGGCCTTCCCCCCCCTTTAGAAAGCATGGCGGGGGAGGGAAATGTCTTCTAGGCACTCTATTATTCTCTATGGAGAACGATTCCCATAGAGAATAATAGGGAATTGATCCATGGGTATTGGGGGCTCTGGGGGGGCTATTTTTTGAGGTAGAGGCACCAGATTTTTAGTATAGCAGCTAGTGCCTCTCCCCAAAATACCCCCCAAGTTTCAAAAATATTGGACCAGAGGGTCCAATTCTATGAGCCCCAAAAGATGGTGCCCTTATCCTTAATTATTTCCTATGGAAGAAAGGCATTTAAAAAGGCGTGCTGTCCCTTTAGATGTGATGGCCAGAACTCCCTTGGAGTTCAATTATGCTTGCCACATCCTTGTTCCTGGCTCCACCCCCAATGTCTCCTGGCTCCACCCCCAAAGTCTTCTGGCTTCGCCCCCAAAGTTCCCAGATTTTTCTTTAATTGGACTTGGCAACCCTACCCCCACCCCACCCTCCTCATTTAGGCATTCTCAATATGTCCTCAACCCTGGCAATTAACATACTTCAGAAATGTCACATTTTCTTCAAAACTAGTCATTAATGGGTCATTTAAAAAATTTGAAGTCTCCCTTCTTTAACCAGGCTCAGATGTTTTTTCATGCCCCCACCCCCTGATTGCCTGAAATGTTTTCTTTGGCATTCTTATTTTTTCACTGGCCCCTGTTAGAAGGACCGCATGTAACACTAAAGCCATAAACCAGCTTGTCTTTGTGTTGTCCTGTAATGCCCCTGATAGGCACTGCTCACACAGTTTCTTCATTATCTTTCAGTGCCTTTTAGCACATCCATTCTTCCTGTTCCCAATGTCTTTTCTAGGTATAACTAAAGTTGTGCATTTGATTTCTTGATGGGATATGTATGTGCTTGTTATAAATTGTCATTGCAGATTTCCTGTCTTGATAGGCTTTTGTTTGATATTCCAAAATGTTATAAACACAGCCTTCTGCTTCTGCTCTCAAAGCCCAAAGGGGTATTCAGGTTCCATATACTGGCCTTACTTTCAGCTCAGAAACATAGCTCAAAACTTTCACATGAACCTCCCTGAAAAGTCCAATACTTTGTGCTCTCCCCTGAACATACATTCACATTGGCCTGTCTGCCTGCCTTCCTCTGATTCTGATTTGTTCTTTCATGACTTGCAGTCCAGTGAAGGGCCGTGATTTCCTTAGTAGAGACGTCATTTAAAGAAAACAGAGGGACAATCTTTCCTTTCATGTCCCTCTACAATGTTTCTTTCAGTCAATATGATTATTCTTGGTGGCTACAAGCATAGATAGCTTCAAGAGGGGATTGGATAAATATATGGAGCAGAGGTCCATCAGTGGCAATGATTAGCTGCAGCATTTTGTTGGAACTCTGTCTGGGGCAGTGATGCTTTGTATCTTCGTATTGGGGGGGTGGTGGCAACCGTGGGAGGGCTTCTAGTTTCCTGGCCCCACTGATGGACATTTGTTGTTGTTTTTGGCCACTATGTGACACAGAGTGTTGGACTGGATGGGTCATTGAGCTGATCCAACATGGCTTCTCTTATGTTAAGTTCTTATTCCTAACTGCAGTAACGATTACAAACTTTACTGTACAGTAGGTTTCACCCCATATTTAATTTTGAATAAATCCAGTAGCAAGCATTTGAACCTCTCCAACACTCAAATTATCCCTGCACCACATGCTTCCACTGCTTTCATATGCCCAGTTCTGTTCCCATCACCACTCCCATTTTCATCTACTGAGCCTTCCACCATGGCACAAACTATTTCTAAGCCTATCAGCCTGGCTTTTATGCCAACAGCACAAAAACAAACTGTGGTCAAATTACTAATATTCATCTATTTCACTAATATAATGTTTATAAAAATACATCCATACTTTAGTTCATTCATAGAAAATAAGTTCAATAACAATCAATGTGGTTGTTTCCTGTATTATACCAATCCAGTTCAATAAAGTGCTTGGGTAATGTCTTATTTTATGTTCTAAAATGGTGCCAAATCCCAACGCTTGTATTGGACATTCCAAATCTACCTCCAATGCAGCTTACTAGCTGGTCAGCCCATTTCAGTCACCTTCCTCATGGAGGGGGTAGACTGTTGTCCACAATTTTTCCATGTTACAAATCTACATACATAATATATCCATAAATATTCTAGTGATGTATAATACATTCTCCTTTCATAATTATCATTCCAAAAAACTCACCATTTATATGCATTCAACAGAGATCCAACATTCTATTTAAATTATGAGATATGTTGTCATATATAGGCATATGAACTGCCCTGGAATAATTACAGGTGTACAGAAGACCCTACTTCATGAGGAGTCATTCTGGATACATAGACACCTTTGCTCCCACGGGTCTTAATAACTGTTTCTTATAATAACGATATCATTGATCCTCTATAGTACTTTGAGTGTGGCAAATAACTTGTGGCATATCACTATTGTGGCTTTGTCTCTTTAACTGGTATAACAGGTGTATGTAATTAATGTGTTATGTGATCATTTATGTTCCTGTATATGATGAGGGTCTGAGAGCTTTTCTGCTTTGAAGATGACCTGTGCTTGGTAGGACTGTTGAGTGCTTAGTAGGACTGTTGATTAAGAACTGCTAAAGGTAGTGCTTTCTGAGGGGCAAAGCTTTGGATCCAAAAAGGACAGAGAAGACAGAGATGAAATTGCTTGCTGGGAAGAACTGAAGAATCCTCTCTAGGAGAGCTGCAGTCAGGGCTGGCCCTAGTGTCCCAGGCAGCCTTGCTGCCCTGCCGCCCCACTCTGTGGCACTGTGCAGCGCCATGCCCTGCCACCCCCCACGGCACCTCCTCCCTCGCTCATCCCTTTGTCACAATTTCAGTGCCCAGGAATGGGTGGTGAAGCACCAGACTCCCAGGCTCTTTAAAGGCTGCCCCCCATCAGTTGATCAGCGGTAAAACCATGCTGGGGCTGGTGGCTTCTATGCCACCCCTCTGGCACGCTCAAGATCAGCGCTGGGGAAGCAGCGATGAGCTGTTGAAAGAGCAGCCACACCACTTTCTCTTCCCCACTTCCTTCCCGGATTGCATGGGAAGGAAGTGGGGAGGAGGCAGCAGTGCGGCCGCTCTATCAGCGGCTCACTCGCCACTGCTGACCCGGCGCTAATTGTGAGCACACTGGAGGGGCAGCATAGGAGCCGCCAGCCCCCAGTTTGGTTTTACCTGCCAATCAGCTGATCAGTTGGGGGGTTGGCCTTTAAAGAGCCTGGGAGCACAGTGCTTCACTGCCCATTCCCAGAAATTAAAATTTTGACAAAAGGATGATGGAGGGAGGAGGCAGCAAATAGGGATTTGCCTAGGGGTTGGGGGGGAGGCTGAATTTGGTGCCCCTGCCCTGCCAGCGCCCTAAGCAAATGTCTAGTTTGCCTAGTGGGCAGGCCGGCCCTGACTGCAGTAGTTAGGAAGAGCTGAAGAGTAGGGATTGCTGACACACCTCAGTACACTTCACCTTGGCAGGAGGAAAGGGGACCTACTCCTAGGGCAATGAACAAGCTTGGACTTATCCAGCATCTTGACAGGAAGAGTTCCTGCTGTTGCAAGAAGGCCTCAGGAAGAACATACAGTGCTGCCTGTGCCTTCTACAAAGTGGATTGTGAGTAAGACTCTGCTCTGAGACAATGATTAGTGAACCAATATTTTTCACAGTTGCTTTATGTGGTTATTAAATAAGCTGGAATTACATTTTGAGTTTATGAACATTACCCTAGACTTTGAACCTGGCCCTTGGGACTCCAGAGGCTACATATATCTTCCTCTATTATTCCACTCACCTATGACTGAAAAACTACACTCCATCTGGAGACAGGAGTCTGGAGTTATATGCCTGCACTGATGGTTCCTTCTACAGAAGGCTCTAAATAAATGATCTTTTCAAGGTTTTTTTCCCTACACCTCATTTTTATCTCTTGAATCTTTCAGATCCAGAGGCTTTAAAATTCACATAAAAGAAATGAATGCTAGCCCCTAAATCACATTTTGTTGTTCCTGAGAGTACACTTGATGTCTATGGAAACAGTCCCCTTTTTAAATAATTGAAGATATAAATATTGCAACTTTCCCTGAATATTCATCCAAAAAACTAAATGCACAACGAAATAGGTTTCAAAAGATTTCCTTAAGAATAACTAGATCAACTCACTGTAAAGACCAAGGCTAGTTAAACTTCAATGTATGCCAGATAGATAAACATTTGGGAGGCTGTTTTTAGTTCATTTAGATTCTAAACATTCTCCAGCATTAATGAGCAATGAATAATCCTAGATGAATATAGGCGGGCGGGGGCTTTTTTAAAGCTGAATTTTGATTAATATCACTGATATAACATTATAATCTTTGTTGATATCATATTTTTAGGTTTTGTTATGTGATGTTGGCTGTAAAGAACATAAGAGAAGCCATGTTGGATCAGGCCAATGGCCCATCCAGTATAACACTCTGTCACACAGTGGCCAAAAAAACCAGGGGCCAACAGGAGGTCCATAAGTGGGGCCAGGACACTAGAAGCTCTCCCACTGTTGCTCCCCACCAAGCACCAAGAATACAGAGTATCACTGTCCCAGACAGAGAGTTCCAACAATACACTGTGGCTAATAGCCACTGATAGACCTCTGCTCCATATGTTCATCCAATCCCTTCTTGAAGCTGTCTATGCTTGTAGCTGCCACAACTTTCTGTGGCAGTGAATTCCATGTGTTAATCACCCTTTGGGTGAAGAAGTACTTCCTTTTATCCATTCTAACACAACTGCTCAGGAATTTAATTGAGTGTCCATGAGTTCTCGTATTGTGAGAAAGGGAGAAAAGCACTTATTTCTCTACTTTCTCCATCCCATGCATAATCTTGTAAACCTCCATTATGTCACCCCCTCAGTCGGCTTTTCTCCAAGCTGAAGAGCCCCCAGCGTTTTAACCTTTCTTCATAGGGAAAGTGTTTCAACTCTTTAATCATTCTAGTTGCCCTTTTCTGGACTTTTTCCAATGTTATATCTTTAAGATGTGGTGACCAAAATTGTACACAGTACTTCAAATGAGGTTGTACCATGAATTTATACCAACCACCCTGAGCCTGCCCAGGCAGGGAGGGCGGGATATAAATCTAATAAACCTATAAACCTTATACAGGAACATTATGATACTGCCTGATTTGTTTTCTGTTTCCTTCCTAATAATTCCCAGCATAGCATTGGCCTTTTTTATTGCAGTCGCATTGTCTCGACATTTCCACGACCCCAAGATCTCTCTTGGCCAGTCTCCACCAGTTCACACCCATCAACTTGTATTTATAGATAAGGATTTTGGGCCCCAATGTGCATTACTTTTAACTTGGCCACATTGAATCTCATTTGTCACGTTGATGCCCACTCGCCCAGCTTCAACAGATCCCTTTGGAGTGCCGCACAATCCTCTCTGGTTCTCAACATCCTGAACAATTTAGTGTCATCTGCAAACTTAGCTACTTCACTGCTTACTCCCAACTCCTTTTACCCCATGACTTTTGAGCTTACTTAGGAGCCTTTGATGAGGAACTTTACCAAAAGCTTTCTGGAAGTCAAGTTAAACAACATATACTGGGTCCCCTTTTATCCACATATTTGTTCACCCTCTCAAAGAACTGTAACAGGTTAGTGAGACAAGATCTTCCCTTACAGAATCCATGCTGAGTCTTCCTCAATAACTTTTGTTCATCAATACCTACTAATTCTCCCTTTAATAATTGTTTCCATCAACTTTCCCAATATTGAAGTCAGACTGACTGGCCTGTAATTTCCCAGATCTCCTTCGGAACCCTTTTTTAAAGATGGGGGTGACATTAGCTATCTTCCAGTCCTCAGGAATGGAGGCAGATTTTAATGAAAGATTATATATTTTTGTCAAGAGATCCACAAGTTCACTTTTGAGTTCTTTCATAACTCCTAGATGTATGCCTTCCGGGCCTGGTGACTTATCCATTTATAAATTGTAGGATCTCCTCTCTCATCACCTCAGTCTGACAGGTCTTTTAACACCCTTCCCAAAATCAGCAGTTCTGGAGTAGGCTAACACTTATCTTCCATAGTGAAGACGGAGGCAAAAAATACATTCAGCTTCTCAGCCATTTCCCTATTGGCCTTCAGTTTTGTTTTCAAAAAATGACTGTATTACCATGTGACAACTGCTGAGGCAACAAAGATTATAGTTATTTTAGCCCAACTATCATTTTTGACACCTGATTTACAGACTGCACTTAGAACATGTCTGCTCATGACTATATAATATCCTACAGGCTCCAGTTAGCGGAAGTGAAAATGGCATTCTTTGGTTTCTTTCATAAATTGCAACATCAATGGCAGTCACAAGTGTTTAATTTCTTAATAAAAAGTATCAGGAATCACACCAGCTTTCCAGTGACACCTTCTTCACTGCAGTTTGGTTCCTCTAATCCCAGTTCTATGGAGGCTGCATGGGCTTACTCATTGATGAAGGAGACATTCTGAACATAGAGGTACTATTCACATATTTTGGTAGTTTATGCCTAATCTTCCTGTTTTAAGGGGAAATTTTAGGACAATTAATAAAATATCAATAAATCATTTAAAAATAAAATGTCAGCATAAAATCCAGCATATGAATCTAATTCCAGCACACATAAAACTAACCCCTGTTACTGTCAGTGAAAGAGGGCAAACTTTTGCCTGGTCCCTAAATGACAGTGGTGACCATCATTTCAGATGGATCTATTTTATTTCCCCCAGGGAAAAATTTGGAGAAATTTTTATCACCATAAAGAAAGCTCTCTCTAAATCACTTGCCTAATCTCAAAAAGTAGGGGGACTTGGAAAAGGAACTCTGAGGAAAGATCTCAGTGTTCTGCTCTGGTTCACATGGGAGGAAACTATCCTGCAGATACTCTGATCCCAGACAACCCTAAACAGCTTGTCCAAATCAGCAGCTTTACACTGTGCCCAGAAATGAACAGGCAGCCAATGGAAATGTTTAAGTATTGGTATGATATGGTAATTTTGGCATGCCTGAGACTTCCACGTTCCGTCTACTTTAAATCCACAAATACTTTTTAAGCACAAACCACATACAATACAAATCAGCTCTCTTGCTTATTACTTCTTCACACATTCTTAGGTGGAGCCGCAGAATTTAAACCTAAGTTGGGTCTTAGTTACAACTAAATTTACCTGGGTCAGGAGGACCACATGCTGCATGCCAAAATGCACATTTGTTATATAAAGGCCTTCAGCAAGGTTTGTTTTCCCAGTTAGCAATGACCTGACAATACATTCACGGCTCTTTCTTCGTTTAATTTTAAAGAATTGTGGGGTCAAATCACTGTGAATGAATAATCAGCATAAACATTTAGCCAGGCCATTTATTTTGCATGTCTTTATATACCTAATAAGTGATTCCATTTTTCTGCTTCA
The DNA here is from genome assembly GCF_032191835.1 of Heteronotia binoei. Lineage (NCBI taxonomy): Eukaryota > Metazoa > Chordata > Lepidosauria > Squamata > Gekkonidae > Heteronotia > Heteronotia binoei. Next base: position 101,778,354 of record NC_083224.1, read on the forward strand.
TGAGACCAGTGTGGTAGTAGATGCTTTTGTTCAGTCCCAAGGGCAATTTGTATCTAGTTTTTTTAAAAACTTTGTTTGAATAAATGCAATGTGATTTAGAAGAAAAAGGCACCATGACATTACTCCAGAAGAGTGGCTGCAGTCTGTAGTTATTGACCCCCCTGAAATCCTATTCCTGCAGGTTCCCATTTTTTGAGATAGATAATACATTGAGATGTTAATACTGCATTAAGTCATATGACCTGATGTCTTTCATTTGATACCATGTATCAGCCCTGGAACCCCATCACATGAAGGACGTCATCGTGGAGCCAAATATGTGATCTGTACCATAGACAGTCCAAGAAGACTGGACAACATCACCTTTGTACATGCACTGCACATCAAAGAATGTGCAGAAAGAATATTTGTACATTTGTAAATTTATCAAGGAAGAATTCTGCATTTGCTCTCATTTTCTGTGGTTGACAGGGATGTCCTAGGTTAATGGTTTTTAAACTCGGTTCTAGGGAATGCAATGTCTCCAGAAGCCTATTATAAGGCAAGAAAGTGGGCAGACAGACCACTGATATCCTGTTGCCAGTCTTCTGCAATCACAGGCTACTGCAGCTCATATTCTGTTCTCATGGGTCTACATGCTCTGTTCTCATGGGTCAACAGTGAAAGTTCCCTGCAATGATTCGCTGCAGACACATCACTGTGGAAAGGATTCCTGTAGAATAGGGAACTCTGCTTCCATAAAGGTTTAAGTAGAATAGCTGTTCTGCATATTCTTCATATAATCCCTTCATATATTCTGGTATGTACAGACCCAAGTATTTTAGCTCAAAAAAAAGGAGGAACCCCTCACCCAAGAAAAGCAGAAAATAAAAACATATAGTGCATGCAAGCCAGTGTTGCGCTCTCTCTCCCCCCCCCCCCCCCCCCACTCTCCCTCCATGGCCCATATTATGACAATATGCTTGCTTCTTTTTGTAATTTTCATTAAGGAATTCTTTAAGTCTTTATTCCCAGTATAATGAATGGACATATATCAGATAGTATTGTGCTTTTATTATTTTACTTTCTTGCTTGTGTTAAGAAAAGTAATGCTTCAGAAAACATGTACAACAACACAGACACTAAAATTTAACAAAAGGTCCTGCACATATTATGTGAGAGTGGGTCTGGTTTATAACAGTTTGACATGTGTTTAGGAGCAGGGTTTAAGGTGACCCAGGTAACATTTTACCAAACAAATATCCACTTAGCTTAGGTAGACAAGTAACACCCAGCAACACTGACATGATAATCTTAGGGAACCACCTGAAGCAAATCTGTTTAGAAGTCAGTCTCATGTTTGTCAATGTGATTTACATGCAGGGGAATGTCCTTAGGATTGTAGTCTTAAAGTAGTTAGGCTGCACCAGTGTGAAATTGCTATTGAATTCATGTGTATGACACAGAAGGAAAACAGGACATTTTCCATAATACTTATATCTGATCTATTCAACAGCACTGCAGGAACTCAACAAGAAAACAATAACTAAATCTGCGAGTGTAGGCTTGTTTGCTACATATTGCCTGACAATTTTGCTTGGTTCCATTTTAGAGCAATTTCTTCACTATGGTGATAAATCTTGCTGCACTAAAAAACTAGATTTTATTAATGTGAATGTTGGAGGATCTTCTCCAGACTACCTTTGACTATGTACTTGCCTTCTGGGGAGATGGTCCACATAGACAGAATCAGCACTAAGCCATCCAACAAATGTGATTTAGTTCTGTAATAAAGAAATTTCTGATTCTGTACCTTGATCCCAATTCCATTTAAGTCAAATTATTTAAAATTCAAATTATTTCTCCTTGTCTTAAGCACACTTAAGATTTAGAGTGGTTTCATGCATTTAGACAGCATTTTTCTCTTTCCATAGTAGTTCCTTCAGTACAATATGCACCATCACAATAGTGCTTCCATGACATACAGAACCAGTGAAGAACAGCCCTGTAAACTGTGCAGGGTGTACAAAAGCTTGTTGTGATGGTACATGGTAGGACACTTCACACATGGTCCTCCTTGTGAACTGACAGTCATCATGCAGAAAAGAAATAATTGTTATGGTGTGTGAAACATATGTATGAAATCATATTTAAATGCCTTTCAACTGAGACATTAGACCCACTGAGATGAATGTGCTGTTTAGCACATGTGATTTGGTTCATTAGCTGTGGGTGATATTTGTAAAATTCTGATCATCCGTGCAAGCCTAGTAAACATTTTAAATGAAAACTTGATACAATTCCATATTAAGATATCCCATTTTTGCACATGCACAGAATTGTTTGTGTCAAAATAATGAGCTCTAGAACTTAAAGTTCCAAAACTGTTAGATTCCCGACTTAAAAAAACAAAACAGAACAAAACAGGCATGGTTGCTAGCAATATCTTGCTAGCATAAGACTCCAAATTATGGATCAAGAAGAGTTTTATTCATTTTGCACTTGTACATTTTTCTCTAGATAATTTGTTAAGTGCCATTTGCAACACAACACAACAGCTATTAAATAAATGAGAAACAACAAAAGTCCTGCCGCTTGTGTGAAGGTATCTTAAAGCTGTCTTTAAGAACGTAACTTCAGGCAACTCATCTGGAGAGGTCGGGTTCCAGCAGTAATGCTAATGCAGATGCATTTGCTTGTTTGGCTTTGATCAATTTGATCTTAACCCTCATACAAGGAAACAAGCTGCTATAGCCAGAAGTCTTCATCTTGGTTTCCCTGGCTTTTGTTATGATGTGTTTGGTGTTTAGGAGAGATTGATGACTCTGGGGACAAAACCCATTACAGTTATCCACAGGCTACAGAGACCAATGTGGTGGTTAAAAAAATGTTCCCGGGCTCTCCTGCTAGTGTCCACTTTTCTTGACCTTGAATAGGTTCCCCCCAGGAGTTTTCAATATTGTCCCTTGAGGACACAGCTAATAGGCCTTATGTTGTGACAGGTGTTATCAACTCCACAAAGAGGACAGAGAGCCTAGCTTCTGTTCACTGGAGCCCACTCTCTTATGCAGCAGCAGCAGCACACCAGTTAGTAAAGACTGCCAGTGAATTGGAGCCAATCACATAAAGAAATGGATGGTTATGAATGTTTTCTGGTTTCTTCTTCACCCCCTTCCCCCCAGAAACCCCCCCAGTCCCACATCCTTTCCAAACCTGTGAGTTTACTCTTGGAGTCAAGGACCTGTGTAGATAGTCACATGGGTTGTGAGGCTGCCTCTTACATAAGATCTGCTTCCTGTCCCTTACATGAAATTTCCTTTTGCCCTGTTCCTCCTCCTCTGCCCACCAACCTGCACGTAAATCCCAAGAACTTGGAATAAATTTTCCAGGGGTAGGAAAGGATTGGCAGGGAAAAGGGAAAGTGGGGGAAATCTACAAGAGTTGTACTGGATCCCCCCCCCAAGGTATATGTTATGGTTCATGTTGAGGGCATCATGGATTTTTCAGGCAGATTTTGTTATTAGTGGAGCAGATGATTTCTTGTTAATCTTTATTATTACTTTAAATCTGAGAGAGGTGCACGCTAGCATAGATGCACATGCCGTTTTTGCACATGTAGCATGGGACTGAATGATCGCTAAAGAAGTCAGCAATCACATCTTCTCCTCCAGGGTTTGTATCACAACGAACAATATAGTTGCACAGCTTCTTACACTGTTCACTATATATAGTGCATAGAAATGTGAATCTGTGAATCTGCAAAGACTGCAAATTACTATTCCAAATTAGGACTAGATTTTATTATTGTGAGTGGTAGACATTTTCTGCCATGGGTGACCATGTCAAGAGATATGGAATATTAATGGTAATGACTGCAATTCCCTTTTAGGTGCTCACAGTGCTGATGTAAATAAATGTTGTTGTTGTCATTCAACAGATGGGAAGGAAAGTTTCATCAGTTTTCAATTTACCTGGGTGCCTTTTGCTGTCTGCTTGTGACATACTTTAAGCCAGGAGACATGTCTGGACATGGAGGAAGCAATCACAGTGCAGGGAGTTCAAACTAAGGACAGTTCATTTATATCAAATGAGTAACAGTGCAATCCTAAAACACTTTCCTAGAAGGAAGAGCCATCGATTTAGTAAGATTTGGAGTAGATATCATGAGGGTTGTTCTCTGAGGGTACCTGTACTACTGGGTAGACAAACCAAAAACATGAACCTAATCTGAGGTCACACAAGCCCCCATTTAGTACTGGAAACATTAGCTTTATTTTTGTGCATGGTTGTATTCTGTGTTATCATTCCATTTTTATTCTCAAAGCCCTCTTTGCTCTCCAGATATTTAGTTCCAGTTTCAAAACATCAGGCTCCCACTATAACCCAGATCCCATTTGGATCAGTCAACAGAAGCCTAGGGGGAGGGGAGAAAGATTCAGGGGAAGGTGCATTTCAGAACATTTTAGCAACAGGTTCATATTTGGGGGAGGAAAATATTTTGAACATATAGAGCAGAAAAGTGACAGTCCCCTCCATCTGCGGATTGTGTATAACTTAAAGAATTCACTTCTAGGGATTCCAGACTGACTGGAATCCTGCTCTTTCCCATAGCTTACAATTAGATGGCTCTAGCTGATGCAACTAACTGCAGATTTATTTTCTCATTGGCTTTGAGCAAAAGAAGGGGAAGGAAAAGCAGTTTGCCTTGGGAGGACCTGGGGGCTTCTTCCAGACAAAACTGTTATCCATTAACATCCAATTATCACTCGGTCCAAGCCATTAATTATAGATCAGCCTCCTAATTGGGATAATTAGCTCTCTGCTGCCTAATGTAGTGTGACTGATGCGTTTGGAGAGAATGCAATCACTCCATTTGTTTAGTGTTAGGAAAATAATATCAACTCGTATGGTTTTAATTTCAGACTTCTCTCCCTCCCCCGTATTAAGAGCCCTTTAAGAGTCCAATTAATTGTTTGGGAGTCTGTCCATTGATAGGCATGTGTCATTTTCAGCAATGGAATAAACAAGCCCACGGAGACAATACTGTTTCCCATCACAATCCTAAAAAGCATTGAACAGCTTCCTTAAAGCATCTCTCTATTTCAGCCCGGCAAACTAAGAGCGAGCTTGTTTTGGTTCGCGTGAAGAGGAATTACTAGTTGTCCTTTAGTTGTTTACTCCGTACTGGGTGTTTTCTGTTCTGTATACGCCTCGTTCTAAATCTTTCTTTCCTTTCTTCACAGGTTTTTAGATCTCCCTCCCCATCGCTGCCTGTCTTTGGGGGGCGGTGTGGTCACCCTCCGTGACCAACACAGGATCAGCTTAGATGCACTGGGCAGAAGAGCGGAGAGTTCGGCCCGGATTTGGCCTTTTGACTGCACAGAACTCGATTTATTTCATGGAGAGGGATTTTTGATTTTGGAAGCTCTTCCGGGATGCCGCAGGCGTGACAGCGATTCCTACTCTTCAGTTCTATTTCGACAAATGCGTGTCCTGAATACATACCGTCTATCTTGCAAGAGCAGAAAAACTGAGAGCCTCGAAGTTCTCCTGTGTAAGGTGGCCTACTGAACTGAATGAGAGGTGCGAGAGCCGCTGCTTTTGCGCGCCTCCCCTCCAGGTTAATCGAACTTGCGACGCCGACCCACTGGCTGAGCCGGACCGGCTGTTTCTTCCCCGGCCCTCCCGAACATCTGCTTCCGAGCAGTAGTCCCACCTACAGTCCTGACCAAGGTCCCCTCTAAGCATGCAGAGTCTTGTGAGCAAAAATTCTACTTTGTGAGCTACTGATATTAAAGTTGTGAGCTACTGTATAAATTATTGTGCTCTGGGGCCATTTTTCCAGAGCGAAGACAAAAATGTGTGAGCGGGAGGCTAAAAATCTGTGAGCTAGCTCACGCTAACTCAGCTTAGAGGGAACACTGGTCCTGACCCGGCATGGTTGTATTTGTTTAGCTCTCGCCATTTCGGACGGGGGGAGGCGGAAGCCGCTGAGTCTTCAGCCGCCTCCCGGCTCTCCTGTGCACGGCGGTGCCTCCTAAACTGCTTCTCTGCCGCGCGCCCCTCCCCCCCTCCCTATGTTTCATTAATGAAGGCTGCTTAGAAAGCCGTAGATCGCTGCGGGACATGATTAGATATTTATTACTGTCATTTGCATGGAAGAATTGAAGAATCAACCAAGTGGGACCAAAGGCAGCGGCTGGCGGAGGGGTGTGTGAAGAGACAAATATGCATATAATAGAAGCCGGGCAAAACTCCCGAGCAGCTGGGCCAGATGAAGGGAGGGCCAGCGTGGAGTTTCCATGACCAACATCGAGGGTGGAGACTGAAATCGGCATCAAAGTACCAGGGAAAGCGTTGGTGTGGAGGGCGTGGATCGACGAGCGACAAAGTTTCTCATGACATTGGAGTAGGGAGAGGGGAGAGTGCGTGTGGCTGTCAGCCACTGCAACTCGCGTCTCGCTTCCCTAATGAAAACCTCCGCCACGCCTATGGTACCAAGTCATTTGGTTGGAAGAGAGAATCTACTAAAAATGCCGTGGATTTACTTTCAAGTAAACGCATTTAACATCAGGATGCTTTGTTGCCATCCACATGGTGATCCAAGCGCGCTCAGTATTTAATCTGGTGTATCTGCCTCTGTAAACAAAGTAACTGAGTGGTGGGGATAGGGAAGGGGAAATGCGTGGCCAGAACGCCACGTTAAAGTGAGGGTCAACTACACCTCGGGGTGGGGTGGGGGGTTACTTGGCGATGTCCCTTCCTTTAGCGCAGAAGATGCGCAGGGAAGAGATGAGGGGTTCATATCTAAACCGTGGAATTAGTAGGCGATTGTGGAGAAGGCGAAAGCCGGAAGTTAATCATAGTAGTCTTGGTGTAGACGTATGAAGCGATTTAGGTACGTATTAAACTGAGCAATTATTCGGACAAATGAACATGCCAAAAATCCCTAATTATTCATCTTTTGCAGCCTCCATAAAACTCCTGCTCCGAGGCTGCTGGCTACTGAGCCATTCGTTTTGGAAGCAAAGTCTCCCAATCCAGCCCTCAGAACCAACTTTAGCTCGTCTGTATAATACTTAGTAAATAATTCGCAACACCACTACCGTTTTATTGAGCCGGATCCACAAGTTGTCAAGACGAGATGCCAAGATATGAGCCTAATTTGTGTTTTTGATGTATGTGGATCTAAATCTAAGAACCTCAGCTTAATAAACTAGAACATTTACTTTCTGGTCCAAGTACCAGATCACAGGGTAGAATGTCGGTTTAGTGGAGGATTCCTGTTGCTATCTGGGATGCCAGAGGATGTGAATTTAATTCGTTTAAAAGTCAAATCTCTCCGCTGAGATATGGAAAGAAAAAGCTAGTTTACTTCCAAAATTAAATCTTCAGCCAGGGTCCTCAATAGGTACAGTCCCTTCAAATTTAATTTAGACAGAATTATGGTGAATAGTGCTATCTTTTATCTGAATTCCAGTTAAAAACGAGGATCCTGGACTTAATTATTTGGGACCAAGTTTCTTCCGTAATCTATGAAATTTACTTAGTTATTTGTAAAAACAGTCCTGAGATAACGGAAATCCCCTTTGGACTTGGAGAGCGGAGGCTTGGGGTGAGGGCTCATTTTCATGTCTAAGGGATGCTGCTGGGCTGCTTCTTTTAACCAAAACGGACAGTCACAAGCAATACTCCCTCTAAGCTGTGGAGTCTTGTGAGCTACTGGCATTAAAGTTGTGAACTACTGCATAAATTAGTTTGCTCTGCGGCCATTTTTCCTGAGCTAAGAGAAAAATGTGAGCGCTGGAGGCTAAAAAAAACTTGCGAGCTAGCTCACACTCATTCATTTTAGAGGGAACACTAGTCTCAAGACAAGACCCTAGCGTTGTTTACTAATCCTTCATATCAACGCACTTTCCAAATAACAGAGATCAGGGCTGTAGTTTTAAAACGCGGTTCCATCCGTAGACGCATCGTTGTTTCCATGGAAATCAAGGTAAATGTGATTAGGATCAGAAAGGGGGAGAAATTCCCAGAAAGTTTCCAAAACTGCCTCAGTTTCCGAAAACGAATCCCCCAGCTCCTATTAATCTGGGTGTCCCATAACCCTTCCTCCCCCGTTCCTTCCCTTGAACATTGTTTAAAGACACAGATCGCCACCGATGGGCAGACTTTTGCATCATTTGAGCCGGCTCAATTTCCTTTGGCAACGTTGCAGGGGTCCCAATCGCCTGCTCTAATTCAGAGCATCAAATGCGCCTGGTAAAGGGTCCCTTCCAGTTCCAGTCCGAAACACGCGCCGCCTGAGCCGAAGTCCCACTGAACTCTCTGACTTTGCAATAGGGGCGCTTCGGACTGCTTACTCGGAAGTACGTCCCAGGGTGAGCCACCCGACTGACTTCCAAGAAAGGAACTGAAAGCGGCGGTACAGGAACGCAGCTGGTTCTGGTAACTTAACTGCTTGGGGGTCTCGAGTTGTTCGTAGGAATGGGGCTGATTACTTGCGGGGTGGGGTGGGAGATGATCTTTGTCCAAACGTAAACTTGTTTGGCTGGTGGGGCTCCGTGCCCACCCGTTCTCCCCGGCTGAAGTCTCTAGCGGTGAAATAGGCAGGCGGCTTTCCGCTCGAGTTCACGGCTTAACAGAGGCGCTGGTCGGTTTCGCCTGCTCTGAGCCGCCCATTTATCAAGCCCGGGCCGACCTGCTTGCCACTTTACCTGTGAGTTTGGGCGCCCAGACTTGTGGGGGACCGGGCAGAGGAGGAGTGGGAGGGGCTGGTTGGCTTGACCTGGCGGCAAAAATTAAAAAACGGCAATACCACCTCCCCCCTTCAATTAAGGTGGTGGGGGTTTCTACAGATTACAGACGTGTAAGTCAATGCTGTCTGCGCACTGAGGCTGCCCCTTTTAGGTACGTTTAGTTAGGAATTTGAACCCGGTTTCAGAGTCAGTAGGTGTAGGATTGGGCTGCCCGGGTGCGGGATTGCCGGCCCCCGGAATTCAAACTGGCCCAAGCAGGCCGGGTTAGATTGCAAGAGTTCAAAAGCGCCATGAACTGATGTTAGGAAATAGATTCAGGAAGGCAGCCGTGTTGGTCCGAAGCAGCAGAACAAAGTTTGAATCCAATGGCACCTTTAACATCAACAAAGGCTTGATTTTAAATATCTGTTGATCTTAAAGTTGCCCCTGTTCTGACATTAGGAAAGTTTCCTTGCAAAGGGCAAGGCTGGGGAAACTCAAGGCCATCTGGCCGAGCCCCCAGTTCCCAGGCCCAAGTCATTGCAACTGCTCTTTGCCCACGTGGTTTCCGTCCAAATACAAACCAGAGCCGCAGACAACAAAAGTCAATCATGCCCCCGCCGCTGTAGGAACAATCTGCCCCGGGGCTTTGCTTCGCCTCTTTCCCTGGAATCTCAAATCTGCCTCCCCTCGGCCTCACTAGGCTGTTTAGCTTATTAAAACATCATTATGTAAATAGGGGTGAAATTTACAATCTCCTACTTGGAGGCCTATCAATGAAGGGAGGCGTCGTTCACTCTGCATGCCCTTTGGCGAATTAATGGAGAAAGGGAGGGCAAATGAGGACAGATGAGAAAGTTTTAAAAGAGCGGAGGAAGGATTTGTATTCTTTTAAAGAAACACACACACAACACTTTAAGTGACCTTCACTCTCCCTGCAAGATTGTATCAAAGAGTTCAAAGGGGAGCATAAGAGGCTGACAAGTTTGAAAATCCTAAATGGAGTATTAAAACCATTTGTGGAGCCTTGCCGCCTTCTCGTTACTAGCCAAAGTCCTTTAACCGAACGAATCTGTGCGCCTGGATGTTATTCCCTACCCATCTGCTAAACATTACATTTGAAGAGAGAGGCAAGCGATCTGTCTCTATCTAGCGAAGGCGGGGGAAAGAAACATTTCTAGGGCAAACTAATATATGCCAAATGAGGCAAAGCCAGAGCAAACAAGTAAAGCGGGCAGGCTCCCAAGAAAGAGAAAGGAGTTGGCGGAAGGGACCGCAGTCCAGCGAAAGATACTCGACTGAACGGTGGAAGATGGGAAGCCAGGCAGAGTAGCAGACAACTTCTTTGGAAACTTTGCGGCAACGAGGTGGAGGCCAGCCCAGCAACTCACCGTCAGTCTCGCAGGGCCCTCCCCCTCGCCCGCTTCACCCCGGCCACTGGAACCGCTCCTTACCTTTGCTACAAGCTCGCCGCCTCTGAGAATCCGGGCGCCTGCGAAAGGAAAACCCTCTGCCCGAAGTTTGTTTCTCCCCCCACCCCGCGTGAAAGGGAAGGCGGAGCTAGAGACCTACCTTGCTGCGAGCGGTGGCTGGGGTCTGCAGCAGCCGGCCCGGGGAGGATTCGGGCTGTCACCCCGGAGCGTCCAGAAAGTGACTCGGGAGCGAGCGCCTCGCTTTACTCCAGCCTGCTGCCTAGGTCCCCAATTGTCTCTTGGTCCGGCAAAGCTGCCATCTACTGGGGGAGGAGGATTCAGGAAGGATTTTTAAAAGGAGCTTCACACAGACATGGGAGCTCCCCTGCAAGACTGTCAGTGGTCCTTCATCCTGTCAATCAAAGGAGAGGCTCCCCCTCCCCTCCCCTCATCTCCCTCCCTCCCCTTCGAACTGCAACTTTCGAGGTGGTTCCCTCCCCCTCGCTTCTTGTCATTTACTCCAAGCCCAGTCAGGTGTGAACATCTAATTGACTGGCAGGCGGAGAAGAGCGAGCCGCGGTCGGAAAGCCCCGCCTTCCTGGCTGCAAGGGTCAGCTGAGCTGAGCTGGGCCGGGTGCGGCTGGAGCCCTCCACTTTGCGGCCTGGGGCACAAGTGCCGTCAGAGGCCTTTCCCGTCGGAGGGGGGCCGAGCGTCCGCGCTTAAACTGGGGCTTTGTGGGCGTGCTGCTGCTGGGACTGAGCCCTTCACTCTCCCTGCTGGCTGGAGCGGTCCGACGGCCGCGAGATGCGAATGCCAGCTCCGAGGTGTGCACGACGGCGAAGGGCGCCTCGGCCGAGAGCTTCAGTGCCCTTCGGGTGCAGCGGGTGGATATTTGGCCGCTGTGTGACACAGAATGTTGGACTGGATGGGCCATTGGCCTGATCTAACATGGCTTCTCTTATGTTCTTAGTGTGAAGCACCCCCGAGGTGTCGGCTGCGTTTACAGTTTCAGGCAGCGGGTCAAGGCGGGGGAAAGAGCCCTGCAGTCACTCAGGAAAAGTTTCAAGCTTGTGCAGCGGTCGAAACTTGGCTTTGACCTTTCTTATGCCCGGGCTTCCTAACCAAGATTGGCAGCCACGTGTGCCTTGTACTGGTCAGCTACTGGGGAGTTTGAGCGATTATTTTTTTTTAAACCAACAGAAGTAAATAGTCATCATGTCGCAACCTTAAACACACACCGTTCTAAACACGTTTGCAGACAAGGAAATCCAATTCCCAAATAAAAACGTAGGGGATAGAAAGAGAAGTGCGGTTGTGCAGAGGTTCCAGTACTCACTTGCTGGTTTTATTTATTTCCCTTTTTCCACTTGTCCCCAACGGGACCCCAAACAGATGACAACAATCTGTTGTGCTCCACGATGAGGCACAGAAAGCCGGTCTGGAAGGTTAGGCCACGTCAGGGCAAGGAGCCTGCCCGCCCGCCCGCCCGCGGTTGCTGCTGCGGCTGCTGCTGGGGTCCCTTCAGATTCGGTTTCCGCAGAGTCAGATTTAAAAAGAGGGGAAAGGAGGACAGGTACAACGGAAAGGAGAAATGGCAGGATGAAGAGAGGACATTTTCCTGATTCTCTCTCTCACACACACTTGTTTTGCATAAGCCTTCCCTGTCGACAGCTCCCTGCCTCTCTCTCCCTCTCCCGGCATCTAAGGGCTTGCTTTTTGGCACAGTGGACTAACTGAAGCGTTGGTTTTATTTGCTTTTCGGCTTTGTCATGCCTTTGCAGCCGAAAAGGGCAGTTGAAAGCCTTCACAGGGTTTGCTAATAGATGCCGGGGTCCCTGCCTTTAGAGTCTCTCCCATCCCAGAAGGATTTAGGGTGGGATCGGGGAGGACAAGACGCCATTTCAGGCACCCAAACACCCTGTTTGAAAATGACTGCGGATAAGAGGATTAAAACAATAATACCCTTCTCTTCTTGAGGGCTCCCCCCTCCTTCGAGAAAAGATTTCTTCTCCCAGAGCAAAACCGTTTAGGCAGGAATTAAGGGAACAAGGAAGATCGGGGGGTGGGGGTGGGTGGGCGGGGAGGCAGTACCTTTTAATTTAACTCTGCATATATTGTCCACACTGTTTTCCATGGGCCAAGCTACTTAAAATATTCGAAATATTATTGGGGGGGGGGCAGGCGACAATCACGAATGCGTGCCCTTTAAAGGAGGTAAAACCTGACTAGATTCCTGAGGGCAAAGGTGACAAGGAAAGAGAGAACCAAAGTTCATTGAGAAGGGGGGGACTCCCACTCGGGGCGGGGGTCAGCTACTTTCTCCACCGCCTCCCCAGAAGATCGGGAAGTTTTCTCAGATGGGCCATAAAAAGCACTGCAGCCCTCCTCGACTCGCCTTGGGGGCGTGGGATTTTCCTAATGAGCAGTTCCTGCCCAATGTCACCTTTGCCACCTGCCGCGCACCCTTGCAGCCAGGGAAGAGGGCCCTGTTCAGGCCAAAGTTTGTCCCACCCTTTCTCCAGAGGGGCGGACTCCCAACCAAGTGGGCCATGGATCCCTGACTTGGCGGCCGCCCCACCTCAGAGAGAAGAAAGGAAGCAAGAGCAAGCCTCTGATCCCCGGTGTTTCAAACGAGAGTGATGGGGACGAGAAAGTGTTCTGTTTTTTTCACTCCGGCTTGTTGCCCTTGCCCAAACCCTTCTCCCCGGCCGCAACCCCTTTATTCCCCTTCGCGCATTTCCCCCCTCTCTCTCCAAGCAGAGCCGTTTCGTGACAGGCGTTTCCGTGCAGACCTGTAGCTACTCGGCGGGAGTGACAGTGGCAGGTGGATGCTGCGCGAAGCGCTGGAGCGAAACCAAACCTCCGTCCTCTTTTGGATCGGAGCGGAGCGCTGCGCCAAAATTGCCTGGAGAACTTCTGCGCCCCTTTTGTGTCTGGCGGGTCTTCTCTTGGGCAGTTCAACACCGGATTGGGGTGGCGGCCGGGCTAGCGTCTGAAACAACTGCCCGCAGACCAAAGAATCCCGCGAGTTTGCGACATTGGGGGGGGGGGGGGCGGGGCGGGGGAGATATCACTTATCTGGTCAATCACACATTTTAGGTAACGATTGATTAGATCATTCTGTTCTAATTTGAGTCTGGCAATTAATCTGTAGGAGAACTCTTCTCATTTAACATGCAGATATGGAACTCTCCGGCATAATCTTCTCTTGGGGTAAAAACCGGCGACGGGGAGTTTGGTTTGATTGTTTTTCCAGAGGAATTCTAGACACACAGGAAGAAATTTTTTCAGATTCGATTCCCCCTCCCCCATTTTGTTCATGGTTCTTTCTGGGCATCTAATTTAGATGGGAAAATTCACAAGCTGGACCAAAACTATGCGCCCCCCTCCAAGTGTGATAAAATGAAAGTAAAAACAATGTAGATTTTCCCTCTGAATTGTGTAATATTTTAAGTCAAATTTCATTTCCTCAGAAATTTCATTTCATTATCAGAGAAATGGAAACCCAGTCGCATATTAATGTATCAGATAAAGAACCCCAAAGCTTTCGTTTAGCCGGGGCCGCGCCGGGAGAGGGCGATGTAATAATAATAATAATAATAATAATAATAATAATAATAATAATAATAATAATAATAATAATAATAATAATAATAATAGCAGCAACAACTTGGGTTTATTTTATTTTTTAAAAATGAGTTTCAAACGGTCCTTCTAAAAATAGGAAAGCCCCAATTCTAGATGTGAAGAAGTGTGCATGTGGGAATACGAACTCTCAGGGGACGAATATTTTCTAGGGTTACAGTATTATTTCTAATTTTCGTTTTGTCAAAGTCGAGGTTTCGATGGAATAATCCTTCAGCAGTTATTCCAGTAGGTCACTCAATAAATACATTAGATTTAAAAAATTAAGATTGTTTTCCACGAATTGAAAACTTTGAGACTTTTTTTTTTTTAAAAAAAGTTTGAAACAGTTTTGAGAACACCCTTTTCACTTCCTGTGTAAACTACATCCGAATTAATGGCGAAATAAACCTTTTTTATGGCTACAAATTTCTATGTGGAATACTTCTGAATGTTTCTTCTTAACGGCAAAATAACTTGTTTTGACAGGGAAGGTGGGCACCCCTCAAAAACCTGCCTGCATAGCTGATCCTGATGTATCGAAGCCTCATATTCTAATGATAACAAGATCTTAAAATAGCCACTTAACCAAATCAATACCCTGCCGGGTTTCTTCTCCACCTTTTTTTCACTGGTGGCATCGAAAGCGGTTGGTTGTTTTCTGGGTTTGAAATGCGCCCCCCCCATCCCCGATTGTCCATTACTTTGTCCCTTGTGCCAACTGCATTCGTGTGAGACTGAAAGGGGATTAACTTGTGAACTTTTAAAAATCAGAACTTAAATGAGAGGCGAATCTAGGCCACCGCTCATTGTGGGAACCGTTTCTTAAGCAATTAAAGCGAGAAGAAATTCCTCTCAGCCTTTTTCCTTAAAGCAGCTTTCTGAAGGATTTAAGAAGGACTAATGTCCAGTCCATCAAGACAGATTTAAACTGCACAGTGATATAGAAAATCTCCACTTGCTGTTATTTAAAGGGGCACTATCACCGTTTCCATAAGACCCTTGACATTGTTCCTTTAATCTTGTTTATAAACTTAAACAGATTTTTAAAAGTTTTTTTTCTCCTTCCCATGAATTCATTGAAAAATATATTTGATGCACTGTTTCAAAAGAGACCTGAGCAGACTGACTTTTAAGGATTTTCTCATACCCAAAGTCTTTGTGGGATGATCCCCGCCCCCAACTACTTGGGGACACGCAGCCGAGATTTGGGGGCAAGAAATCCAAGCACTCCCGACGCCCGGCCCGCTGTCCAGGGCCTTAGAAGGCGGCCACCATTCCCGCCCTTGGATCCGCTACTCTGGCTTTCCTGGCCACCTTCGGTCTCAGCCTCCGCCCCCCCGCCCCACTCCCCAAGCGCCTTGGTTTGGACGGGATCCTGCTCAGCTCGGGCTTCCTGCCCGGTGGGGGTATTTAGAATGGCAGTTCTAGTGGATCGTTTCCAGCTCCTTCTAGAGAGGTAACCCTGATTTCCCTTGCAAAAGAACCAGCGCACCAGAGATTCTGGCCACGAGCTCAAATATCTAATACCCACATCCAGGAAGCTTATTTTCCCTTAAGCCTGAAAAAGAAAACAAAAACAACCACTGCCACCCAAACGCCAACACCTTGGTCTCTCCAAAGCTTGGCCGCTTGTAGCTAATTAATAGCCCTAATGATATTTTGCCCAATGGATGAATACATTAGGCTTGCAATCGCCCCCCCCCCCACAACCCCCCACAAAAAATACTTTAGCCTCTTTGCCTCTGTTCAAGGGTACTTCAACATCTGCTCATTTAAGGGCAATTAATCATTTTGATATATGGTTTAAAATTGACTGCTTCCAAGGGACTTTTTTTTTGACAAGAATAACAAAGCAATTTGCCAGAAGCCATCTTCTGGACATGTTATTAGCACAGGCTTCATCTTAAAGAGGTCCCCTCCTCCCTTTCAAGGTACCTGTTTTAAAGAGGCCTGCATGTTCTCTGCCTGTTTCTTTTACACCTCCTTGGATTCTGTCCCAAACTCCTATTTATTTGTGAGGGGAAGCACCTGAGCCCCCTCCTTTGAACACACTCCATGGAAAGTGGGCACCTTGACTGCAGTGTTGTGTATTTTATGGTTTCTGTTTCCAACACAAGGTGAGCCCTCGGTCATCAAACTGAGGGGGAATTTTATTCTTCCAGTGCTTCATAGCTGGGGGTTTTTAAAAATGCATTTTGAAGACAAAAACACATTCTTCTACAAGAAGATCAGAAGATCATAAGTAGAGATTTAATTTCTGTTTCTTTCAGCCACGCCTGTGAGAGGCAACCATATTCTTTCTTCCTTTTATTCAGCCATACCATTCTGCAGCAGGCTAAAACAATGGATGAGAATATGATGGCCAGTTAAGGGTGCCAAAGTTTTTTCACACAGTTCATGTCTATGCATTTCTAAATGTGGGAATAAAAAGTGTGTGGGGGGGGGTAGAGAATCCTTGTTTAAACTGGATGCGTCAACAAAGCCTAAAGCATCAATGAGATTATGGCCTTTGTTAACAAATAGGAAATATTTCTTTGAAAGGTTGGGACCTTGTTTAATTTCATGGACTAGAGTGTGCTATAAAAGAAGGTAGTAGGGCACATGTGCATATAAGACATTGTCTCCCAAAGGTACTGGAAACCAGTCACTGAACATGTCCCGTCTGTTCATTGATCCTTGCAAATCACAGACATGAACCCATAGTGGCCCTATGGCAGCTGGGACAAAGTGTCTCATCAAGGAGTGTCATGGAAAGTTGGAAAGTAGATGCCCTAAGGGGGCAAGAGAGGTCTCTTTTTGTAGCACAGTGCATGATTAGATTGCTAGATTAAGAATGGAGAAGCCCATATTCAAATCCCCAGCTGGGACAGTCTCTCAGTCTAACCTACCTTATAAGGTGGTTTTGAAGCCAAAATGGATGGGGGAACATCTTCACTACTGAAGGGCTGAACCAAGTTTCTGTGTATTACTACTGCTGATTGTTTTCACAAATGTTAATCCATACAGATAAAAGAGACACATGTACAACAAACATTTTATTTTTGCTGTGTGTTGTGGATTTCAAGCCATCTCCCCCAAAAATTGTCCTAAAATTTATTGCATTGACAGCTGGCTGGAAAATTACCATGTTGTCCACCTGGTACTGAAACTGATGTACCTATTTCAAGGAAGTCACACTTCAGTTCTTCTGGGATTGTACTACTGTGGAATGCAAATGGGGGAACTGAAATGTTAATCCATGTTTATAGCATATACATACATATGTATGTATGCATGTATACATGAAAGTTAGCCTGTTAGGCTTCTGGTCTGATTCTGTAAATATGGGAATTCAGATGTGAGGACTCTTGTCTAAATATTGGAATGTATTCATAAGTATTCTGAAGTGCTACAGTCCATTTGTTCCAGATTAAGCATTCTATAAAATACTGCAAACATGGTTTGTGCCAACAGGAATTATGCCAATTGTTGAGACTAATCACAGTTGTCCATATTACCAGGCAGCTCTTAGCATAAACAGCTATTTGCATGGCTCACACCAATAGGTTAAGGAATTAACGGACTTTTGTCTTATTACACAATAAGACAAAAATCCGTTAATTCCTTAAGGAAGAGGACATGATGCTAGTTAATTGTAGAAGCTGGAATGTCAGTCTAGGCTGGAGGGTCTTATGTTCAAGTATCACTCTCATGAAGTTCACTGGTAAATTTAGACAAGGGTTGTTGTGAGGATACAATGGGGAGAGGAGAACTATAGCTGCCAGTTTGAGATACTTGGCTGAAGAATGGGATAAAAATGTGAGATATAGACTGATGAGGACTTGGTGGGCTGCCTGTCTAAAATGGCACTTATGCTTTTTTGTGATTCCCTGTCATGTGCAAGAATCTGAATTGAAGCCATAAAGATTTTGTCTTGCCTAGTATCAGAGAAAAAACCTTACCATTCTAACAGTTCCATCCTAAACAGAGTTACGCCCTTTTAAGTCTGTTGAAGTTTATGGGCTTTGAAAATGCAACTCTTGTCAGGATGGCACTGAGTTTCTGTGAAGAAGAAGAAAGAAGAAGGAGGAGGAGATTGGATTTATACCTCACACTTCATTACCCATCACAGTGGCTTACAATCTTCTTTCCCTTCCTTTCCCCACAACAGACATCCTGTAGAAAAAGGCCCTGGTTGAAACAATAGTGATGTCAGGGTGTGTGGCCTAATATGCAAATGAGTTCCTGCTGGGCTTCTTTAATTTGATTTGATTTTTAGATTTATATCCCGCCCTTTCCCACAAGTGGGCTCAGGGCAGTTTATAGCAAAAGTTTAACATACTTCCAGATTAAAATATAAAACAGCATAAAAGCACACAGCATAAAAATCTGAGGGCAGTACAACATCAACCAACAGGCATAAGAAGGCATGTCTACACAGCAATGTATAGGCCAATGTTTGACAATATAGCACAGTCACAGTAATGGTAAAAAATTATTGGGAGGCAACTGGTAAGAAGAGGACATCCGCTGGATCAGTTAAAAGCCTGGTGGAAGAGCTCCGTTTTACAGGTGCTTTGAAACTTTGATAAGTCCCTCAGGGCCCAGATCTTCAATGGGAGCTCATTGCAACAGGCAGGGGCTCAGACTGGGAAGGCTGTAGCCCTCGTTGAAGCCAGTTGGACGTCCTTAGGACCAGGGACCACAAGAAGATGTTGCATAGCAGATCTCAGAACCGGGGGGGTGGCTCACATGGGGAAAGGTGGTCCCAAAGATATGCAGGCCCCTGACCATATAGGGCCTTAAAGCTGAGAACCAACACATTGAAATGGATCCGGTACTAAAGGGGTAGCCAGTGCAGCTTGCACGGCACCGCTGGGTGGAACTGTGCCCGCACAGGTGTCAAAGTCAACAACCGTTCTGCTGCATTCTGCACCTGCTGGAGTTTCCAGAGCAGGATCAAGGATAGCCCCACGTAGAGAGAGTTACAATAGTCTAATCTGGAGTGACCATTGCATGAAACACTGTGGATAGATTCTGGGAGGCAAGATAATGGACCAATTGCCAAACCCACCTCAGATGGAAAAAGACAGTCTTTGCAGTGACAGCAAACTAGGCCTCCAGGTGTACCCCCAAATTCTTCACCTCTGTTGACAGCACTAGTTGGGTACCATCAAAGAGTGGGAGCTTGATCCCAACACCCACTCACCCACAACCCAGACCCAGGACTTCCATCTTTAATGGATTCAATTTCAGCAGGCTCTGATACAACCAACCAGCCATGGCCTGCAGTGCCTCACCCAGCTCTTCAGGGGCAGAGCCCAGGTGGCCATCCATAAGCAGATAGAGCTGGGTGTCATCAGCATATTGGTGACAACCCAGCCCATACCTCCGGACCATCTGGGCGAGGGGGCACATATAGATGTTAAATAGCATCAGGGAAAGAATTTCCCCTTGCAGCACTCCACATAATAATAATAATAATAATAATAATAATAATAATAATAATAATAATAATAAAAACAACTTTTATTTATATCCCGCCCTCCCCGCCGAGGCAGGCTCAGGGCGGCTGAGTGCCACTGGGACACTCCACCCCCAGGAGCCACCCTCTGTCTCCGACCCTGGAGAAAGGAGGTCAGGCAAGGTTAATCCTCAAATTCTTGTGTTGGCAAGGTGGGCCAACACATCATGCTTGACGGTATCAAACACTGTTGACAGATACAAAAGTATCAGCAGTGCCGAATCACCTCTATCCAGATGCCTCTGGAGGCCATCCGCTACGATGACCAGCACTGTCTCCGTCCCACGGGAGGGGCGGAAGCTGCACTGGAAGGGGTCCAGGACATCTGTTTCCTCCAAGAAAACCTGGAGCTGCATCACCACCACCCTCTCCACTATATTGCCCAGGAACGGTAAGTTCGACACTGGTCAGTAGTTTGTAAGGATTGTAGGATCCAAAGATAGTTTCTTTAGAAGAGGATGAACCACTGCCTCCTTCAAAGCCCCCAGAAAGGTGTCCCCGGGAGGGTCTTCTTCAAAATAAGCCCTGTTTTAGTGTATCAATTATTAGAGGCCTGTGGGAATGATATATTAGCACAGCTACTCAATAAAGCAAGATCTAGAACATTGGTTCTAAAAAGACTGCTTAGTAAAAGTTGCCTGTAATGAAAGGGGAAAATATAACTTTAGATAACTCAACAAGTGCCAGTAAGCATGTGCCACAAATACTTTATCAGGAAATATTTTTCATCCTTGTTTTCCTCTCCTTTTCTCTCTCAGCTGCATATAACCCTATATCTAAACTAATAGAGTATACAATATATTTTACACGAGTTTTACCTACAGGTGACTTGCTCTTTATTACTGGATATGGGCAAAATCAATACTTCTGTAACTAGAAGATCATTTATTTTGTTTTTTGAAGCATTTTTCAGTGGTGGGGCTGCTGCTAAGCCTGCAAAGCCATGATGAAGAATTATGGTGCTCCAGCTTACTCTCTCTCCCTGCTACCAAGCTATTTATGGATTTAAACATGTGTGAGTTTTCAAACCCAGACTAGAACACACTTAACTCTTGTAGTATTATTTTGTGGGCAGATAAAATTTGTAGATTTTTTTTTAATGGGGTAGATAATCAGTGTTCTAAATTGATCTGGCAAAGTGAGGCATTTAAGAGCACTCCATTTCACTGTAAAGACCACAGACACAATCAGTTTGCACAAACCTCACAGATTTGCACAAAACCACTATTTGTGTAGAACTGTGCACTATGATTCTGTGCAAAGGCACAGGTTCTCAGATTATACTCAGCACTTACTTTCTTTTGAAATATTTCCCTACTCATTGTAATGCACATAGCTGATCCTGTTCGCACAAAGAAAAAACTGAGAAATCTCATAACAGGACAAATGGATATATGAACTGAAGTATGAGTGGGGGGTATTTTAAAAAAATTGTCTGGATAAATCATAGAATTTCTTGTAAAATGGTGGTGTTTTGAAAGTCATAAGGAGCCTGCAACATTTCACAGAAAGGAGTTATTCTAATTTTCCATAATGTAACATTTGCAGTCTTGTCCTGGCCACATTTGGGTTGGAACACAGTCAGAGAATCCCACAGATACTGCTCAGCACTACTAAGGACTTGTCAAACATCCGTTTGGAACATTCAGAGCAAGCGTACCAGACAGCTACCAGATTATTTTAACTTTCTAAAAAACTGGAACTGCATGATAGTATATAATGGTGATTTGTGTGAACAGCATGCATGTCACTAAAGCACATGTGTGACTTTTTTGCATGTACCACTGCCCTTAGCATTACATTGATGATTTAGCTTATCAGGAAAGAGATCCCTAGTGACTTCCTGCATCTTTGAAAAACTGATGAAAACTGCATGGAGTGATGACGCATAGCCGAGGAGTATGAGAAGAGTGCCTTATACCCAACCACATTCCAAGGATGTAAGGGCACATTGGTGATTTCTACCAATTTTTTCCTTCCCATTGCAGACCCTACAGTTCTGTTCCTGGGGGACTGTTACTGTAAATTTATGATAGATGGCTGTTGAAGCTGTTTACGGAATATGGGTTTCATCAGTTCTATAGTCTCACTAACAGGGGTAATTTTGTAGAAAAATAGGTGGCAGAGCTCATTAGCATAACTCATTAGCATATGTCACCCACCCAGCCAAAAGCAACCCGATACAAGAAAGGAGAACCCCGAATGAGCGAGGCCTGCTTGGGCTGGCTAGAGATCCAGCCAGCCCAAGCAGGCCTTGCCCACCTGGGGCTCTTCTGGGCTGCCCCCCCCCCCAATCAAAAGGCCAGCAAGCCACCCATTGCCCAAAATTTCATAAGAAGTGGAGAAAGAGTGGTGTGGGCTTCTCCAGGGGTTAATGAAGGCTGCTGGGGGCGTGGCAAAGCCACTGGTGGCTGGCTGGCTGGCTGCCTGCTCTCCTAATCCAAGGATTGTTATGCAGCTGCACCTACTATTCAATGAACAAGGTAAGTGGGGAGGAAGAGGGGGAACCCTCAGAAAGGTTCAGGAGATGCACTCCTGTGAGCTCCTGCTGAATCTGAGGCCTGCTCACTAAGCATCTTGTAGGTGGGCTCTTGTTTCATTAAAGTATTTTTTTTATATTTACCTTGTTGATGACCCACCTTTTTCATTGAGGCTCAAGGCTGATTACAAAGTAAGGCAGCACAATCATATAGCGTAAAACAGCCAAAGAACAATGCAATAGTAGTATTACAAAATTAGAGAAAAATGGAAATAATACACTACCTAAGACAAAAAATACAGAAAGTATTCTGTATAGATAATGCACTAACAGCAAGATGACGTTTACAATGATAATTGATATACAGTACAATCCAGTTTCATTATAAAGGTGCCCTCCTGAAGTTCTTGCTTCTCTTCATTGGGGAAATTGTGTGTTTGTTTGCCCATTTATTGCAAAAGCTAACAGAGTTCTGTTAAATTATAGAGCAAGAAACTTGTACTAGGTATCTTTGTTTTGCTTTTTTCTACAGTTGAAACCATATGTTTAAAGCATTAATGAACTTTGAAAAAAATTACTTTTAAAGGTATCAAGTGATGTTCAGGTGTTTCTCGCCACAGTCTAAAGAATCACATTACATCTCCAGTATTCCTTTGGCAGGAAAGTTTCAAAAGCAGTTATTGATATGGAGTCTGCTAATTGAAAGCAATATCAGAAAGTCCTAGAGCATACACAAGCATTTGAAGTCCTCTTAAAATAGTTCTCTAGACCAGGGTTTCCCAAACTTTTATTTCCCATGGCCCAGTTATTTTTACACTTCTCCTTCATGGCCCACTAAAATTCGGGGGTAAAGCCAGGAGACTTTGGGGGTGGAGCGGGAGACAGGAATTATGTCATTTCCTATGTTGTCACTTGCAGGTCAAGAGCCAAGGAATGTCACTTCCAGGGCACACTGAACCAAAACTCCACCAAAACCAAAACTCCACCTTTTCCTGTGATATCACTTTCAGGGCACTCCCCCAAACCTGCCTCTTCTTCTGAAGTAACTTCGTTTACAGAAAAATCTCTCTGAAACTCATGCTGAGCCAAAATGGGGGTGGAAAGTGGGTGGTCTGCAACTTTTTCATACATTCCCAGGATCCTCTCTTTCCACCCTCACACCTGCATGCACTTATCTGTTTGTGTGTTCTTCTCCAGCTTGCAAGCACACCTAATGCCCATGTTCAATTTCCTGCACCACCTAAAAACCACTTCCTCAACAGCACTAGCCAGTGTATGCAGTTGGAAGTGCTGTTGCCATTGCCATCAGGAATGCCGGTGCTGTGTACCACCCACACTGGGCCCTGGCAGCTGCTGTACCTCAAAATATGCTGACACATTTAGTAGGCCCTTCCTTCAGCTGCTACTACTGGAACCCTTCCTCAAGCTACAACCAAGCTTGCTTGGTTTCAAGAAAATCTTTTGACAGCTATTTTCCATACTTTTCCTTGATTGAAACACTGGGAAATTGCTGTGAAAGGTAGCAGAGAATTGTACTGCAATTAATGAATTCATTTCAAGTTATATAAAGTTCATACAAGCTTTTCTGCAGTTATCCCCAAAAGGAGATTTATGAGGGGCTTGCAGCTTTTCACTGGTGGTGTTTCCCATGCCTTTAAAAGCAACATGTTGTGCAGATATTTAGCCAGTGAACTTCTTTCATCCTTTTTAATATCTACAGGAAGAGTTTAATTTTGGTGTCAGACAACTGTTAAAAGTAGGACCAGTAAAATGGTGCCAAGTTCATAGTACCATAACTTCCAGTGCTGTTGAGATATACAGCAGTAATCCCCAATAATCTCTTTCTGCCCCACACCTCTAACTTTCACTCACTCACACAGAAATCTCATAGAAAGGCCAGCTGGCTGCAACTGGAAGTGCCAATTTTTCATTGACAGGGCTCCTATGTCTGCAACAACAGTATGATGAACAGAAAAGTTTCATCCAGTAAAATGGAAGAAAAGAAAGAAAGGGAAAGAATTAAATGGAAGGGAAGGGAAGAAAAAGAAAGACATGGAAAGAAAGAACATAAGAACATAAAAGAAGCCATGTTGGATCAGACCAGTGGACCATCCAGTCCAAAATTATCTCATACAATGCCCAAAAAGCACCAGAATGTCCACCAGTGGGGCCAGGGCACTAGAAACCCACCCACTGTTGCTTCCCCCCACCCCCAGCACCAAGAATACAGACAGAGCATCCCTTGCAGAGGGAAAAAGAAAGAAGGGGGGACAAAGGGGGAAAAAAAAGCCTTACTCACCACCAGATTACTCCAACCAGCAACAATTCTGCTCAGGGGTTGTTCGGTAAAAAAAAAAAAAAAAAAGCTACTGGAATGTCCACTCCCTGCCCTTCCCAGCTGAAAAACACACACACCCCTTCTTTGCCACCCAGGCCTCCTGGGGAAATCTCCCCAAAAGAACATACTACAAAGCACATGAAAGCTCATACCTTGAAGAACACTTCATGGATCTAAAGTGCCAGTGGATGCCAGCTTTTCTCTCAAACACTGGGAGAGGGGGAGAAGGAAGGAGAGGCAGCCCAGCTCCTCTCTGCACAACACAGAGATGGGGGAAGGAAGAAAGCCAAATGGATCTCAGGCTTTGCAGCCTGTGTCAGTCTTCAAGGCTAGCTTTTCTCTGCACAACACAGAGACGGGAAGGAAGGAAGCCAAATGGCGCTCTGGCTTTGTAGCCTGTGTCTGTCTTCAAGGATAGCTTTTTTTTTTTTTGCACAACACAGAGATGGTGGAAGGAAGGAAGCAGAGCAGAGGTCATGCTTTGCTGGAGGCAGGGCTTTGGCTTTTCTTGTGACCTGGTAGTGAGGCTTCCATGGCCCGGTACCGGGTCCCAACCCTGCAAATGGGAAATGGTTCTCTAGACACAGTAGCTCTGTTTTACATCACAGCCCATTTTTAAAAAAATTTTAAAACAACCAATGACTGCTTTTCCAATGAAAAGGGACCATGGCAGCCAGCATAATCAGATTCAAGCAATAAATCCCATCCTGAAGCCAGTTCCTCCCTGCCCCCATTCATAGGCAAACCTAAACACAATTGCTTCCATCTGCTGCCTAAAAGAGAGTGTGGAGGAACCAGGTATATCTATGCACAAAAGGCACACTGTGTTTTTCTGTATTTTTTATTTCTGCAATCCTCTCCTTTTTTACGCTATGTGATTGCACAGTTTTATCCTGTAATCTGTCACAGGATCCATAAGAACAAATAGTTACTCAGGTCATCTGAGCATGGATAATTGGATACAGGGCTCTGTTCTCAGTCTGAGAACCTCTGTTCAAATTGCTGTGGTTATATGCAAGTCCACATCACTACTGTTCTTCTAATTATCCTGTGGAAAACAGGGGAGGGACTAGACCAAGTAGGAAGAGCTCACTGTGGCACCTCCTTATATTGGTAGTAACCCAGATTGCTGAGGCTGCTATTGAAAGGAGCTGAAATATGTGTTCTCCCACATGATTCGGGCATCTCATGTTATCCTAGTGGCATGAGAAAATCCAGTACTACTGTGGCTCCCATGCTGCCTTGTTAATATGAACACTATGCTGATTCTCAATGGCAGTGCCAGGCATTTATAACCAGGTATGTATGCGCCCCATGACACAGAGTGGTAAAGCTGCAGTACTGCAGTCAGAGCCCTCTGCTCATGACCTGAGTTCGATTCCAGCGAAAGCTGGTTCAGGTAGCTGGCTCCAGGTTGACTCAGCCTTCCATCCTTCTGAGGTCAGTAAAATGAGTACCCAGCTTGCTGGGGGGAAAGTGTAGATGACTGGGGAAGGCAATGGCAAACCACCCTGTAAAAAGTCTGCTGTGAAAAGGTTGTGAAAGCAATGTCACCCCAGAGTAAAAAATGATTGGTGCTTGCACAGGGGACTACCTTTACCTTTATGTATCATGTATGTATCATTTTAAGAAAAAAATTGTTATATGAATTCAAAAAACAACCAGTGAATCATGGTACAGCAGAAACCTATTTCCTTCTGCTAGGTGAACTTCCACATCAACAATTGAGTTCTTCACATCAGCAAAAAACAGTTATTTTCTGGTTAATTTTCTTCTGTTTGCTTGTTTTTTTAATGACAGGAGAAGAAGCATTTCTGGTACAAATATGTTTTATGTGTGTACACTAGCAGTAAGGCGTCATCAGCTGCCTGGTAGTTTTCTCAACATCACATCCATATTTACTCCTGAACAGACTGGTGCCCACCATTGCAGAAGAACTCCTCCCAGAGAGCCAGTGCGGCTTCAGAGCTAACAGGAGCACCACCGACATGGTATTTGTTCTCAGGCAGCTCCAAGAGAAATGCAGGGAACAGAACAAGGCTCTGTATGTGACTTTTGTCGACCTTACCAAAGCTTTCGATACCGTTAGCAGGAAAGGCCTGTGGCAAATCTTGGAACGTTTAGGATGTCCCCCAAGGTTCCTCAGCATGATCATCCAGCTACACGAAGACCAGCGAGGCCAAGTCAGACACTGCAATGACCTCTCAGAGCCCTTCCCAATAGGCACAGGTGTAAAGCAAGGCTGCGTTCTCGCGCCAACTCTCTTTACGATCTTCTTTAGCATGATGCTTCAAAGAGCCGCAGTAGATCTAGATGATGACGATGGTGTATACATCCGCTATCGCACCGATGGCAGCCTGTTCAACCTGAGGCGACTAAAGGCACACTCCAAGACAATGGAAAAACTCATCCGAGAGCTACTGTTTGCTGATGCTGCTGCACTCGTCTCCCACTCGGTATCAGCTCTGCAGCATATGACGTCCTGCTTTGCAGAGGCTGCCAAGCTATTCGGCCTAGAAGTTAGTCTGAAGAAGACAGAAGTTCTCCACCAGCCTGCACCCCAGGAAGATTATCACCCCCCCTGCATCAGTGTGGGTGAATCAGTTCTGAAGACAGTCCAGCAGTTCAGCTACCTGGGGTGCATCATCTCCTCAGATGCCAAGATCGACAAGGAGATTGACAACAGGCTGGCAAAGGCAAACCGTGCATTTGGCCGACTGCACAAAAGAGTGTGGAGCAACAAGCATCTGAAAAAAGGCACAAAGATCAATGTTTACAAAGCGGTTGTGATGACAACCCTCATCTACGGCTCCGAATCGTGGGTTTTATACCGTCACCACCTGCGACTCCTTGAGCGCTTTCATCAGCGCTGCCTTCGCACCATCCTCAACATCCACTGGAGTGACTTTGTGACCAACACTGAAGTCCTCAAGCGGGCGGAGGTTACCAGCATTGAGGCACTGCTGTTGAAGACGCAGCTGCGCTGGGCAGGGCATATTTCTAGGATGGAAAACCACCGCCTTCCCAAGATTGCCCTGTATGGCGAACTTTCCACCGGCCATCGAAATAGAGGGGCACCAAAGAAGAGGTACATGGACTCCTTGAAGAAATCCCTTAGCACCTGTCACATCAACCATCACCAGTGGTCTGACCTAGCCTCAGATCGCAAAGCATGGAGGCACACCATCCACCAGGCTGTCTCTTCCTTTGAGAACGCACGCATAGCTGGTCTTGAGGACAAAAGGAGATTGAGGAAGAATCGCACTGCTACAGGACCAACCCTAAATCAGACTTTTCCCTGCAGCCGCTGTGGCCGGACCTGCCTGTCCCACATTGGTCTTGTCAGCCACCAGAGAGCCTGCAGCAAACGTGGACTATTGCACCCTTCTTAAATCTTCGTTCGCGAAGCCAAGCCGAGAGAGACATCCATATTTATGATGGGAAAGCTGGTATAACTGGGTAGATATTCAGCAGTCCCAGCACTCTGATCCCCTCTGATCCTTCAGTAAATTTGGAGTGTAAATAAAAGGAGACAAGAGTGTACAAGCTTGACTGTTCATCTGTTAGCTGTTACCAAGTGTCACAGAGCCCTTCATTTGAAGCTAAGGAATCTCTTCCAACTGATGTGCAGACCAGCTGCAATACCCACCTGTATTATGGAGAAATTGAACAGGTGAACTAAAATTAATCTGGACAGCTATAATTTGATTTTACTCCATTTCATTCACTATTGTTAAAATCAATGTGACTACATAGCAATTTAATGTATGCATTGTTTTTTGTACTTTTCTTTCCTTTCCTTTTTGTCTCTATGATTGTAAGAAACCAGGTTGTGATAGAAAATCCTTGCTTTTGTCTCCTGTTTAAAAAACTGAATAATGTTAAAAAGCCAGTTCCTGCTTATATTCTTCTTATGGGATCTAAGTGCCCATGGATACTCCTGAACCAACAGTCTTATGCAGGATAAAGTGCTATTCGCTTTTGAAATCAGGATGAATCACTCTCTGCGATTTGGTAAGTCTTTTGAGAATAGCTGGGATTGATATAAAGCTTAATCAATCAGAGATAAGCTTAAAAGATACCAAATACAAGAATTATAGAGTATTTGAAGAAAATAACATAATAATAAATTTTTATTTATACCCCGCCCTCCCCCGCTGAAGCAGGCTCAGGGCGGCTTACAGGACATGGTATAAACCATGTTATAACAATAAAAACAAGATAATACAGTTAAAATACAATTCATAGGTTAAATATATTAAATAAATAGTCTAAAACCAGTATAACTTAATAGTGCCACAATCTCAGTATGTACAAAGATGGCTTGATGTTACTACCAGGTTCTGTTTTAGAAAGCTAGTTGGAAGAGGGCGGTTTTGCAAGCCCTACGGAACTGAGATCCCATAGGGCCCGCACCTCCTCCGGTAGCTGGTTCCACCATTGGGGTGCCTGTATCGAGAAGGCACCTAGTTGTTTTTAATTTGGTCTCTAGTTGTTTTTAATTTGGTCTCCCTTGGCCCAGGGATTTCCAGAAGATTTTGTGAACTAGATCACAGTGCTCTCTGGGGAATATATGGGGAGAGGCGGTTCCTAAGGTAGGCAGGTCCAGCACCTTGTAACGAACTTGGTACACAATTGGCAGCCAGTGCAGTTCCCGCAGCCTAGGCCGTACATGTTCCCACCGAGGTAGTCCCATTAACAGTCTGGCTGCTGCATTCTGCACTAGTTGTAGTTTCCGAGTTCGGTACAGGGGCAGCCCCATGTAGAGGGCATTACAGTAGTCTAACCTCGAGGTGACCGTTGTATGGATCACTGTTGCCAGGTCGCGACACTCCAGGAAGGGAGCCAACTGCCTCGCCCACCTAAGATGAAAAAAGGCGGACTTGGCAGTGGCTGCCACCTGGGCCTCCATTGTCAGGGAGGACTCCAGT
Source organism: Heteronotia binoei (assembly GCF_032191835.1). Taxonomy (NCBI): domain Eukaryota; kingdom Metazoa; phylum Chordata; class Lepidosauria; order Squamata; family Gekkonidae; genus Heteronotia; species Heteronotia binoei. Next base: position 101,807,362 of record NC_083224.1, read on the forward strand.
AGCACTCCCAAGCTCTTGACCCTGCGCACTGGTACCAGTGACGCACCATCAAAAGCTGGAAAGGAGATCCCTCCCTCTGGAACACCACAACCCAGACAAAGGACTTTTGTCTTTGCTGGATTCAATTTCAGCCCACTCAACTTGATCCAATCTGCCATGGCTTGCAACACCTAGTTCAAATTTACAGTGACATCGCCAGCTTAGCCGTCCATCAATAGATAGAGCTGAGTGTCATCAGCATTTTGGTGACAACCCAGCCCATATCTCCAGGCAATCTGGGCAAGGGGGCACATGTAGATGTTAAATAACATCGGGGAGAGAACTGCCCCCTGAGGCACCCCACAATTAAGTAGGCGCCTCTGGGATAGCTCTCTCCCAATCGCCACCCTTTGTCCCCGACCCTCAAGGAAAGAGGAAAACCACTGCAAGGCTAACCCCTGGATCCCTGCGTTGGCGAGGCGGCGGGTCAGCAGCCAGTGATCGACCATATCGAATGCAGCCAATAGGCCTAACAACAGCAATACCGCCACACCACCTCAATCCAGATGTCACCGGAGATCATCCATGAGGGCGACCAATACTGTCTCTGCCCCATGGCCCAGGCGGAAGCCGGACTGGAACGGATCCAGGGTGGAAGCGTCATCCAGAAAACTCTGCAACTGCAACGCCACAGCCCTCTCTATAACTTTGCCCTAAAAGGGCAAATTTGAGACCAGCTGGTAATGCGCCAATTCGGCCGGGTCTGATGTAACATCAAAAGGTAACAAGCAAAGGTCAGCTGAAAATGAATTGTTATGCTTTTGTTGTTAGGTATAAAACAGTGCCATGAAAGTAGCAGGATGCAGCAACAGCTTGGAGCCCTGCAGTGGTGCTTTTCCTGTTAGCAATGAATGGTCAAAGCATTTTCCCCAAATCAATATCTATTGAGTGGCTCCTTCTCAAGGCCTGTTCCAGTCATAGCGCATCTGCTGTTTTTTATAACGTGATAACTCTTGTGTTTTAGGCTGGAACAGACAATTGTTTTTCAGAGTGGCTTGAGAAATGTGTTGCTTCCCAGGGTATATACATACATTTCTTTTTGTTTTACATGTGCTCCTTTCATTATTGAAACCTCCCCAGAGCTGTTTACTAGAGGTAAAAATGGGATGAATGTACACACCATAAGCAGACAGCTTGATTTTAAACTAGAATATTAGAATATGATGCAGTTCATCCTTGCGTTGATGCCTGGCCCTGACTTTTAGACTTACCAACCTTCACTTGGGATCTGGAGATCTCCTGGATCTCCAAACTATGGAGGTCTGTTCCCCTAGAGAAAATGGATGCTTTGGAGGGTTTATTCTATCTCTGCTGAGGTCCCTCCTCTCCCCAAACCCTGCCCTCCCTGGGCTCCACCTCCAAACCTCCAGGAATTTCTCAACCTGGAGCTGGCAAGTTTACTTCAGATCTAGTGCAGGCCCAACAATAGCCATTGATTCTGCTAAATGGTATCCCTCACCCTTTCCCTGTGTGGTGAGGCTATGAAATCCTTCCTAGGATCTTCAGCGAACCCTTCCTAGGATCTTAAGGACAGTCAGAGCTCACCAGTGCTGATACAACACTGTGCCATCATCATGGGCTTAAGGCTTTTCCCACAGATCTCTGGTATAAAACTGTGATTCTAAGAGTAGCCTCAGCTGCAGCAATATAACCCCCTGTAGGGTAAAAGTCCCTTAAGATCTAAGTGCCCATGGATACTCCTGAACCAACAGTTCAGGTTCACTTATGATAAGCCTGGTCAAGTATGCCCATATTACCTTGCAGTGTCAAACATTTGAGTATAGGAGAAAAAAAGCAAGAGTCCAGTAGCACCTTAAAGACTAAGAATATTTGTGGCAGAGTATGAACTTTTGTGAGTCACTGCTCACTTCTTCACATACTTGGGTAGAATGTGCATATGTAAAGTACTGTCAAATCACGGCCAACTTATGGCGACTTCAGCAAGGGGCTTTCAAGGCAAATGAGAAGCAGTCTTCTCATGGTCTGCCATTGCCTTCCCCTCCAGAGTTTTCCTTGGTGCTCTCCCTTCCAAGTACTGCCCCTGCTTAGCATGTAAGACCTGATGAGATTGGATTTCATTGAATGTATTTGCATATAATATAAAGCAGAAAAAACATTAAGAATAGATTGGAATATCAAGAGTTTGTTCTTGTGAATGCCTCAAAGAAACTATCTTGGGGGCATGGATCTCATAGAAAGTACAAAGCAAACCTGGGTTTACTATACTACTAGTCTCTGACAAAAACAAAGGATCTTTGGCAAAGTTTAAAAATATGCCACCAAGCAATTAAAATTTCCTGAGCCATTATAAATGCATAAATGTTGGGTGATCCTTTCATTTACAAGGAGCTGTTTTATTTCACAAGAATGTGGCTTCTGTTTTCATCCTCTGTTTCATGGCTCTCTAGTTCCTTTCTCTAAGAAAAAAATTATTACTCTTTTATATATAGTGTACATTAAAACAGCTGAGAGTTACATTTGACCTTGTCTTTTTGTTCCACAGCCTTGTTGCCGCTGAGGGAATGCAGTACAATGTAGGACTATATGACCAGTTTATGACACAGACATGCACGTGAATTCTAACATATCACCCCTTGAATCAAACCTAACAAGGTTGTTTGCCACTGGCTCCCTGTCTATAACTGCTACTCTTAGGTGTCTGCATCACCAGTGTGACTTCCATACAACACCAAGACAATGCCACAACTAGTGCCATTACTTTTGTGTAACTGAGTACATCCTAGCATCAGCATTAATGACTTTTTTTTGTCAGATTATATTTTCATACAGCCCCACTCTCCTGTGATGCTGCAGTAGTATACTTTTTCAGTATGATACATTCATCTGTATTGGAACCTGGTGCTTTCATCAGCCTCCAAGTACTGGTAAATGGTAATTTCAGGTTAAATATTAGAAGAGAATAAATACATCTGAATCATCTTGGCTTTTACTAATGACCAGAGTGTTTTTGTAGAAAAAGCCCAGCAGGAACTTATTTGCATATTAGGCCACACTCCCTGATGTCACCATTGTTTCGTGCAGGGTTTTTTTTGTTGAAAAAGCTGAGCAGGAACTCATTTGCATATTGGGCCACACCCCCTGATGCCAAGCCAGTCACAACTGCGTTCCTGTGTGTTCCTGCTCAAAAAAGCCCTGCTAATGACACTGATGTTTATTTGTCTTAATTTCATTACAATCCAAACATTAACATTTATTACGAGCTGCATGAATGTATGGCATATTAAATTGTAATGCCTATCTAAGTCAATAAAACTAAGCTGTTAAAAACTTTCTGATGCTGAGAGATACCCATAATTTATGGGCCATAAAGGATTAGAATATTTTATACATATTCCATGGCATCACAATGGAGGAGAATAGGAGGCAGACTATTGCTAACTGGTTCAGGAGACTGAGTCTGGGAGCTTTTTAGAACCATCACGTTTTGCAAGCCCCAGGCCTAAGTCCATGATCACAACCTTACTTTTTTCAGACCATTTATGTTTTCTTAATTATGTTGCTCCAATTCACCCTTTGTTGATTAAATATGATTGGTATTTGGTTATCATTGCCAGATACCTCCCCCCCATCTGCTTTATTTCCACCTATCCTTCCATCCAGAGTCAGGGCAACTACTTCAGGAGTTCTTACTGAGTATGCTCATATTATTTCACTGCATTCCAAAACAATCCATGTAAAAAAAAAACCCAGCAGGGGTGCTGTCACACCTACCATTAAAAGCGGGTGTATAGCGCTCAAATCTGAACTGCTGAATATTGAATCGATGCAGGGCAGTTCAGACGAGCATCCAAGAATGCGATTCATTCTGTTGTGCGCGATCAGACATCCAATACTATCACGCTCCTTTCTTGGAGCATGCGTAATCAGATTGTGATTTCTGGGTGGGGAGGGGGTCCATTGAACATGCGCCCAACTGTTTGGAGCTGGGAAATCAAAACTTTCTTCAGAGGCAGGGGGGAAGGGTGAAAGTTTCCAGAATTAACATTGCCGATCCAAACCACGGAACTGCCAGGAATTATTTTCCTAGAAATTGGCAGTGACAATGATAAAAGAATTTTTTCCTGTTCTGAATAGTGGGATAATGTTTCCCCCCCCCCTCCGATCCTGTGTTGATTGGAGAAGCAGAAGCGTCACCTCAAATTCCCGGATGATCTGGCAATGCGCATGTCTGCTGGGGCTTTCTTTAAAAAAAAAGGTGAGAGGCAGTATCGCGTGTGAGCTGTCCAAACAACAAAAAGCCGATCTTGTGCCGCTGTTTTGAAAAAGGGCCGGACTTTATGTACTGTCAAATTAATGCGCCATTCATGCGTAGCAAGCCTGGATGAGCCTGGATGATGATCGATTGCCAGATGTGGCTGTCTGAATGAACACATTTAATCCGTCAGTCAGATGGAGCTGTGTCGTCACTAATGGTACGTGTTACCGCACCCCAGGGGAGCAAATACTTGCAGGGTGCCTAACCAAGAAGACCCAGGGAGGGGGCACCCCCATCTCTGACTCTTGTGCTGAGGACTTGGAAATATGAATGGGGCATTGATGAGGACTTTAGCAACAAAGTTCCTTGAATACTGTCCTTTGCATGCACCTACCTTTTTGTTTAAAAGTAGTCATGTTAGAATTCATAATTTATTTATTTTTACAAAATTATGCTATTATCCCACCCAATCAGAGTCCCCAAGGCAGTAAAATACTAGAATAAAAACATTAAAATTATAAAATAACTAGGAGTAAGGCCCATTGTAAAGAAAAAATACAACAGACTCTAGAACAAGGTTTTGGGCTAGTGCCTGCCACCCTTGCTGTCTTCCCACTGACCCAAGTGAAGACATTGATCCCCCCCACCTCAAGAGGAGCTAATCTCTGCCATCTAGAGAGCAGTGGTAAATCTGAGTGATCTCTAGTGCCTCCCCATAAGGAAATGGCATTGTACCTGTCTGAGATCCTAGCCCTTCTCAAACTCCACCCCTTACCTGGAGTTGGCAACCCTATATCCTTTCCTTTATCTGTCCCTCTGACTTCAGCTTTCCATTGCCTTCCCCCTCCCTGCAGCTTCTGCATAGGAAAATGACAGTCTTTCTTGACAGTGTGTGGGGGCAAAGCAGTTTTCATCATTCTCCTCTCCTCCCCATGTGATCTGAATAACAACCTTGTGAGGCAGGTTAGGCTGGAAGTCTATGCCTGGTCCAAAATCACCCAATTAGCTTCCACAGGAAGAACCTGGGTCTGGCAGATCCCACTCCAAAGCCCTAACTCGTATGTCCTCCTCAAATTCCACTACAGAATCTTCAGGAATTTCCCAACAACTTGGAAAGGTACCAATAAAGGCCTCTGGGTGAGTGCCCCCCCAGACTTGCTTCTTTCCCACCCACCCACGTGAAGGCATTCACTCCCCCTCACATCAAGGGGAGCTGATCTCTGCCATCTATCTAGAGAGCAGTTGTAATTCTGAGTGATCTCCATCCCTCACCTAGAGATTGACAACAGTGGTTCCCCAGGAGGAAAGGCCTTCTCTCAGAGGCCTGTAGTGATCCCTTAGGAATTTCCCACCAACCTGGAAAGGTACCACTAAAGGCCTCTGGACAAGCGCTGCCCCCCCGCGTTGCTGTTTTCCTACCCACCCAAGTGAAGGCATTCTCTCCCCACCCCCACTTCAAGGAGAGCTGATCTCTGCCATCTATCTAGAGAGCAGTTGTAATTAGTGATCTCCAGTCCTCAGCTGAAGATTGGCAATAGTGGTTCCCCCAGAGGAAAGGCCTTTCCCTCAGAGGCCTGTAGTGATCCCTTAGGAATTTCCCACCAACCTGGAAAGGTACCACTAAAGGTCTCTGGGCGAGTTTCCCCCACCAGCCTTGCTGTCTTCCCATCCATCTAAGTGAAGGCATTCACTCCCCTCCCCACCTCAAGGGGAACTGATCTCTACCATCTATCTGGAGAGCAGTTGCAATTCTGAGAGATCTCCAGATCTCACCTGGAGATTGGCAACAGTGGTTCCCCAGGAGGAAAGGCCTTTCCCTTAAGGGCCTGTAGTGATCTTTTAAGAATTTTCCACCAACCTGGTAAGGTACCACCAAAGGCCTCTGGGCGAGTGAGCCCCACCCCCCTGTAGCCTGGCTGTCTTTCTATCCCCTCAAGTGAAGGCATTCACTCCCCCCACCCCCAGGGGAACTGATCTCTGCCATGTAGAATTTATTGACCTGGAGTTGGCAACCCTGCAGTCTCTAAGGAAAAGGACAGTCTTTCTTCACTGTCTGTCTGTGTGTGTGTGTGTATGTGTGGGGCAGGGGGACCAAAGTAGCTGGCATCATTCTCCTCATTTCAAACTGGAGAGCCAGTTTGGTGTAGTGGTTAAGTGTGCAGACTCTTATCTGGGAGAACCGGGTTTGATACCCCACTCCTCCACTTGCACCTGCTAGCATGGCCTTGGGTCAGCCATAACTCTGGCAGAAGTTGTCCTTGAAAGGGCAGCTGCTGTGAGAGCCTCTCCAGCCCCACCCATCTCACAGGATATCTGTTGTGGGGGAGGAAGGTAAAGGAGATTGTGATCCACTCTGAGACTCTTCAGAGTGGAGGGCGGGATATAAATCCAATATCTTCTTCATCATCTTCTTCTTCTTCTTCTCTCTTCTATCTGAACAATTTTGTGAAGGCTTCCCTATCTCCTTCTCAGGCAACCATCTTGGGGTGAGGCTGAGGAGAGGAGGGATACAGGGAGTGAAAGACAGTAAAGATGGGACAGCCATGCCCTCTGAGGTGGTGCCAGGCTCCCTGGCTATTGCAGTGGCCTTCTGAAACTGTGTGTGCTGGGAGGCTGTCTGTGTGTGCTGTTGATAGGGCCTTTTGTGAGGCCACAGGAGCTCTGCAGCCCTTTTTGAAGCCAGTTGACAGAAAAGGGCTAAGAGATGTGGCTGTCTCTGGCAGCTTGTTCTACATTCCTGGGTCTGAGTAGGTGGGGCAGGGAAGTTAGCGAATGGGATGCCGGAGACACTAACTGACATGTGATGGGCCAATCATTTGTTCTCAAAATATTAGCGAATGGCCATCCTTGGTTTGGCCATGGTGACAATTATTACTATAAGATTAAATGCAAACACAAAAAACAATACTAGCACTAGGAAGGAGGGCCAGTAACCATTATTGGAGGTATGCCAAATAAAATAAAAAAGTCTTCACCTAGTGGCAGAAGACAGGGAAACACATAAATCTCTCTGGGGAGGGAGTTCCACAAATTTTAATGCCATATCCAAGAGACCTCCTTCTCAGGTCACCATTTATATAGCCTCAAATGGCAGGGGCTACCAAAGCAAGGCCTCTGAAGATGTCTGGAATTAGTGGGGAAGTTCATAAAGGAGAAGATAGGCTGGTCCCAGGCCATACAGGTCAATATCAGCAACTGGAATTGAGCCTGGAGGTAAATTGGAAGCCAGTGTAAACAGAACACTGGAGTGGATCATAAAGACACCCTGTCCTCAGCATTTTGTATCAACTGCAGTTTTTGGATAGTCTTCAAGGGCAGCCCCATGTAGAATGAATTGTAGTAATCTAATCTAGATGTTACCAGGGCTGCACTACAGTGGCAACATCTTTTCCACCCAGGAAGGGCTGCAGCTGGCTCACCAGCCAAAGAAGGTGAAAGATGGCTGCCACCTGTTTATCCAACAAGGGGCCTGGGTCCAGAAGCACCCCCAAGCTATTAATCTAGAAGTGTAATAATAAAACATTTTTCATAAAGTCTGTAGAGCTTGGAGGATAACTAATGCAGAACAGGGGATTTGTAGCTGTATTTTTCTGTTCTTGCCTTAATGGCCTGTATCCCATTATGTAGTTGTGAAGTTTTAAGTGCACCTTTTGAAAAGGAGGTGCAGCAATTTCTGCCAATTTCCCCATCCCACTATATCCTCCTAAGCCCTTCTAGCTTCTGTTCCTGAGGGTCCCTGTAGTATACTCTCAGGGACCACATAAGGGGTAAAGTGAGAGTTTTAAAAAAACTGAAGTGTCCTTACATCTTTGTACAGTTGGATATATTTGGAGATTTAATGAAAAAGTTTGACAACTAGTTATATAGGTAGATAGTGGGATCTCACTTTGAAATGTATAATTATTTTCAATTCTCTGCATGCCAACAAGACAAGTCATTTACTTTTCTGAGGGGGGAAATGAGAGCAGGGTATGGTCGGTCATTCACTGTCTTCTTCTTGAAACGCAATCCTCTTCCGCCCTGCTGTCCGGCATTCCTTTTTTGGAAATCTTATATTCACACCATGTCTGGTGAAGTTTGTGTCAGTGGATTTAAACTTTGGCTTTGTCAGACCAAGGAAGCCCAGTGCTTTTGCCTCTGTACCCTGTCTCTCTGCCTCTCCCCCCTTTCCCCCTCCTGGCTGCAAAAAAGCACAAGGAAACTCTTTGTATGCTCCTAATCCTGAAGCAACACAGCTTTAGCAACATCCAGGGATAAAAGCACCATCAAACCACAACTTTATGGGGGCAAATCTCTTTTAATCCCTCGCTTTAGCTAAACAAAGCTTCTCGCCCTAATCCGCTATCGCTTCAAGGGGGGAAAAAAGCTCAGATTTTGTTTTTAGTAAGAAGATGATCCAAAGGACTAATTTTGAGAGAGACTAACCAAGTCTGACAGCCTTTAAAATAGGCAACGGGAAAATAGATGCAAACTTCCCTCTCAATTCAAGGTTTTCTATGCAATAATAAGAAATATATCTAAGGGTTTAACTGCTTTTCCCTTAAGCTCACTCTTATTGTATTAAATTCTCTGACCAACTCAGATTCAAATCACCCAGGCCTAAATGTCATTTGATCTGTAAAAGGGGAGTAAAATGTGTGCATATTATTCCCAGGAAGGCAGAACAAGCGAAATCAATTATCATAAACAAGGATTATATTGCAAACACAGACAGTATTGTGGAGGGAAACACACATTAAAATGGCAGTGGTATATATCACAGTTTCTCACATTTGAAAAAGCATTTGATTGCATTAAAATAATTATTAATATACTGTGCTTGGGGAGTCAGTGAGGCTGCATGGTAAACTAGTTCACAATCAATCTCAAATACTTACCCAGCACTCTAAACTAATCTTGACTTGTTGGCATGCATATGGAATCCAAAAAAGTAAAGCTGCCCTTTTTGTTTAGACATTATATTGTTTGTCCTTTGGGGATGGTACTTCTTGTTGCCACATTAAAATATTGGGAGATGCATTGCAAAAATGAATCAGCCCCTAGTGTACCATTCTGGTATTGTAAATATTGTACAGTATGTGTGTGTGATACATAGCTTTAAAAGAAGTATACACTTATTTGTAAGGGGGTCAGAATATTTATGAACAAAGCTATGAGCATCTTGTGAACTCTCTTCTCTCTGGCTCCTGGATACAGTTCTAAGATTTCTAATGAAGGCTACATGCACAGTTCCATTAAATTCTTAGGCCAAAATCCACAGAATCCTGGAACTAGTTCAGGGGTCTAGAGTTTAGAGGGGTTCAGGGTTTAGAGGGGTGTGGCTCAGTGCATCTGCCTGGCATCTCCAGTTGAAAGGACTAGGGAGCAAGCAATGTGGAAGTTTTGTACCTGAAATTCAGGAGAGCTGCTATGTGTCAGATGAAGTAATAGTGACTTTGATAAGTGAAAGGCCTGATTCAATATAAATCAGCTCCGTGTGTTCTTGCAAAGATGGCTACTGCATTTTCCAGGACCCAGGGATCTGATCTGGACTAATCCAGACTTCCAGAGCTCAGGATTTGTCCAGAGAATGTCAAAGGAATTAATTCATAATTATTTCTGAAGCAAGTTGTTTGCGTGTGGTATTTAGAATCACTTCATCTCTATCAGAGCCTGCATATCTTGGCTTTCACTGTGAGATGTGTTTTGCCTCAGATCACAGCTCCCTGTTACAAACTGCTATTAAAATGGATTTTGAAAGCCAAGTGTGACATGGCCAAGCAAGTCATTTGTTCAAAACAAAGAAGTCAAAAATTCTGCTTCACTTGTTTGATGGCAAATAGTTGTTTGGATCCCAGATTTAATGTTGAGTTCTTCTATAATTCTTCCTTGTGTTTATGCCATATGTCTCATGAGCTTTGTGTGTCATCATTCTATAGCAGGGGTGGCCAACAGTAGCTCTCCAGATGTTTTTCCCTACAACTCCCATCAACCCCAGTCATTGGCCATGCTGGCTGGGGCTGATGGGAGTTGTAAGCAAAAAACATCTGGAGAACTACCGTTGGCCACCCCTGTTCTATAGCAGTTTCAGGTGTGCTCCTCTGTATGAGGTGTGGCATGGTAGTAGGTCTTTTGTTATAAAAAAGTGATCTGTGCAGACAAATCACATAGACACTTTTAAAACATCACTTCTGAAAGTACAAAATCATAAAGTAGAGAGAGTTGAAATTGTGAAGTCTTTCTTACTAGTGAAGACTATTGAACATGGAAATGTATACAGAAACAGGTTAACAATTATTATAACAGAAGTGAGATAAAATGCAGGCTGGGAAGTTTTTGTATTTGATTTCATTAATATTTAATTTCAGTGGGTTGTTTCCAGGGCTTGTTTTGTATAAAAAGCCCTGCAGGAACTCATTTGCATATAAAGTCATGCCCACTGACATCACCATTGTTTTAGACAGGGCTTTTTTGTACAAAAAGTCCAGCAGGGACTCGTTTGCATATTAGGCCACATCCCTGACACCAGGCCAGCCAGAACTGTGTTTCTGTGCATTCCTGCTCAAAAAAAGCCCTGGTTGTTTTTAGTGGCAGAACGGGGAGGAGGCATGGTCTTGGCCAATCCCCTTCCTAACTGCAGCCTCCCAACCTGACCTCTTGATCTGCTTCCACCAGTACAATGGTAATAGGATACAACTCACTACTGGATGTTTTCAGTATCTGATATTTAATCATCAAGAATAGTTGGTAGTTTTTACCAACCAAGAGATACAAGCACAATAACAAAGTAGTACTGAGTGAGTCTAAAAGGATCCCAGTGAAAAGTGGCCTCCCCCTTGTGGCAATTTTCATGCCTCTTTGAAACAGAGTGCAAGACTGCAGTGAAAGGCAAGAGGAAAGGAAATGAATCCTCATTGTCAAAAGCAACTAGGTCAATGCTCCCTCATTCTGATTCAGTAGTTCATCATTGACTAGCAAAGATGGAACAAAAACACAGTCACACATTGGGATGTGCACTCCATTAAAATAAAGCAATAAGGACTGAAACAACTGCATCCAAGTGCATATTTGAATGCAGATGCTCATCCATACAGCATCACTTTCAGTGGGTTGTTCATTCAGGGGTACACCAAAAAGTGCATCCCCATCCACATGCTGCCCCCACACTAGAAAGGCAAAACTACCCATTAGTGGAACTGGCCTGGTATGAAAGTCTTGCTATGCAGTGAAATCACACAAGAAATGTAGCAAGACTGGGACCATCAGTCCAGTTGCTTGAATGAGGGACATGCATTCTCTCTCCAGATGTAGAATGTAGACAGTGTCAAAGCTTCATTTGATTTTCTCAGAGATAGTGTCATAATCAAATTTGATTGTTACAATAATGCTACATCATGTTCATGCTCACTTTGTGATCCCTGCTTGGATGAGACTACACAGTGAAAAAGCCCAGATTTACACAAAACAGACGCCAAAGCAGAAGGAGATTTGGGTAACAATCAATACAAGCAGATGCTAAAAAATGTAAAAACAAATAGTTTTCAGAAACATTTTTGCATGTCTAAAATGGTGACATTTGCAGCAAAAATTTAATCACCCTCCCCGCCAAAAAATATTCCAGAGCAGCACTAGTATAAAAGCATTCACATTTGAATTTTGAATTTGCATTGAAAGACTGATTAGGACACTGGGAAATTTGGTGAATTTTGCATATTCAACATCCTTTTAGCTTTAATTTCAAGCAGTGGCACTGATCATTTATACATTCATTTGCTTGTAACACATCTGAAGAGACTCAAGTCAATGTATACTAGACTTGTGGGTCCACCATGCAGCATATTTGATGGATGGTGTGCAGCAGTATTTAACATGTGATAGTTGAACTGTACCAGTATTTTCATGCTATGGCATTTGACAGATAACATACAATGGTAACTGGTATTTGATAGCTGACCTTATAAGCCAATTGGCTTATGAGATTTCATATTTGAAATCTGCAAAAATGAAAAATAGCAATAAAGAGATGCCAATAAACCTTTTTAAAAAACTCTTTTAAAAAATCCTGTCCGATTTCCCACTAGCTTTACCTTGCTCTCACGCTCCTCTTCTCCGCGAGGCTTCTGTCAGATTTCACACTATCTGCCTTGGGAGTGCAACTAGCTTTGCCATTTTTGTGTGGCAAACAGAAACTGTTTTTAGAGGATCTTGTTTGCTGCGCAAAAGAGGCAGAGCAAGTTGCAGCCTTGGGCCCCTTGTGCGAAATCTGAGGGAAGCCCTGCTGAGAAGAGGAGAGTGAGAGCAAGAGCAAGGTAAAGCTAGTGGGAAATCAGTCTCTGAGTTTGTAGCATGTAGGCCGTTGAAGAGAGAAGCAGTCTGCACAGATTTGCACTTGATTCTTTACTTAAGGTGTGACAAAAGCAGTAATAACAATAATATCACTACAACAGCTACTTGTAGAAAGGGCTAATAAGGTCATATGGTCCTTGTATAAAGTGGTAGAATTCCAAAATGCATTCTCTAGTTTAGGATATGCAACTGACAGAGTAGGTGTCTAATTCAGTCTCTGAGTTCTCATTGACCTTCTATCAAAACACTCACCACCATGTTTCCATGCCTTGATATATACATAATTTATCACTCTATGATGGTGGGTAAGAATGTATATAAATCAGAGATAAAAGTTCTAGCCTGATCTTCTTCTTGTTAGGCTAAGTTGGTACTTGCAAGGTGTTTTTGTTTGGTATTTTGTACACTTTTTTTGTGTGTGCATGTGTTTACACCTGGAAGTCATGTCGGCGTCTGGTGACTGATCCTTACTGGGAAGCCTGGAGGATATTCAGGGAGGTGACTGAACAGGAATACTGGAAAAAAATGTGGTCTTTACCTGAAGTCTGAAATGAGACAGTATCATCTCAGTAGTACTCACTGCTTGACTTTGCTACATGTGACCAGGACTTGCCAGATAGATGGCACTTTAACCCTCTCCTCTCCAGGTTGGACAACAAAATAGGCCTGTGCAAAGTTTGTTTATTTATTTAATTTCTATCCTGTTCCCCCCCCCCCCCCCAAGTGGGCTCAGGGTGGAGAACAACATACAAATATTAACACAGATCAATTAATTTTAAAACTCTAAAAACAACCATTCCAAAATTCCTAATAAACAAAATTACTTTATATGACTTTTATGAAATGTAAGCCACCCTGAGCCAAACAAATGAACAAACAAATAAAATGGCATTCCAAAAACTTGTGGTGTTCTGGGCCTGTTTCCATCAGAGTGAATATGGCACCTGATTGATATGGGTTCTCAAAATGGTCAATTCGCTGTCATCAAGATCAAGGGCAAGTAGAGCAGGAGGAGCCAAATTAGTTGGACATCCATTGCCTCAACCAAAGGCCTGGCAGAACAGCTCTGTTTTACAGGCCCTGCTGAACTCCCACAGGGCCCTGTTCCACCAGGGAGCTTGTTCCACCAGGCTGGGACCAGGGCCAAAAATCCCTGGTCAAGGCCAGATAGGCATCTTTCAGGCTTGGGATTACCAATAGATATTGATCTCCTGAGTGCAAGGCTCTTTGGGATACATATCGGGAGAGGTGGTCCCACAGGTATGTGGTCCCTGGCCACATAGGGCCTTAAAGGTTAACACCAGCACCTTGAAGCAGATCTGGAACTCTATCTGCAGCCAGTGCAATTGGTGTAGCACTGGCTGAATGTGTACCTGTGGATCCTCAGCTGCTTGCTCCTGTCTTGGCTTGCACATAGATGTCAGAAGCTGGGGCGGGGGAAGGGCATAAAGGGAGGACTGTGCTAAAGCCTCTGATGTGGGGAAGTATGGGGGTTTGCTTGTTCATCTCAAATAGGCTTCCCAATCCCCAGGTCCCAGCGGGGGATCCCCCGGTGTTACAGGCTTCCCCCCTCCCTCAGCCAGCTGGCCGGCAGGGGAAGCCCCGCCCCCAGAGCCATCATGCACCTCCACAAACGATTCCCATAGGGAATGATGGGGAATTGATCTGCAGGTATCGGGGGCTCTGGGGGGGGGCTGTTTTTTGAGATAGAGGCACCAAATTTTCAGTATAGCATCTAGTGCCTCTCCCCAAAATACCTCCCAAGTTTCAAAAAGATTGGACCAGGGGGTCCAATTATATGAGCCCCACAAGAAGGTGCCCCTATCCTTCATTATTTCCTATGGAAGGAAGGCATTTAAAAATTTGCGCAGTCCCTTTAAATGTGATGGCCAGAACTCCCTTGAAGTTCAATTATGCTTGTCACACCCTTGCTCTCGGCTCCGCCCCCAGTGTCTCCTGGCTCCACCCCCAAAGTCTCCGGGCTCCACCCCCAAAGTCCCCAGATATTTCTTAAATTGGACTTGGCAACCCTAATCTCAAAACATGCCCCTGGTTTAAAATAATTGTTGTTGACCAGGAAATCTAGGTACTATTGTAGTCCATCCGAAGGAGTGATGCTTGAGCAAAGAGATGATCTGACCCAGCCATCTGGCTAACCCACCCATCCATTTTTAGAAATCCATTGTGTATAACTCTTCTGTTCAGCTCAAATGCTGTCTGCTATCACGCATAGCTGATCACAGTGAACCAATTAGCTGGCATAGTTGATGACAGGTTCCCCCCTTTAATCTGCTGCTGTTTTATTATCCACATTGACGATGGTGATTCCCTTAGACGCTGATCTCAGAAACACCTCAACTGCAGTTGTTAATCTGGTTAAAATATTTACAAATCTCTTTCTTCTCCCATTCCAACTGAATAGAGAGGGTAGATTGGAGCTATACAGGCCTGCCACTGTGTTAGAGGTGCATGGGATTATTCTCATGTTGTATAGACACAATAGATGACAGATAAAAAGAAGCTTCCCAGACACCCAGGCTTGCCAAACAGCCGTATTAGATTCCTTTAAAAATCAACACAATAGATTTCCCATTTCCAAGTGAAAGCATACAACAGCACAAGAAATTCAAAGCACACTCAGGTGAAGTAACTAAAACTTTCTGATCTATCAAGTTCTTGAGAAGTGAGTAGAAATGTGCATTGGTGATGATCAACTCTAGACTGACAAATTTCAAGAATTTCTGTATTAGGGTGTAATATTGCTGTCGTTTGCATAGTACTTATTCACATATATACTCATTTTGTGAGAGCAAGTAGTCACAAATGGGAAGTGAGGCTGACAGCATGTTGTATGATCTGAGATCCCCTGGGATAATAATCCCTCAGGTCAGTTCAACCTTTGATTTACTTTAACATTCAAGGGATAAACATGAGACTGAAGGAAATCAGAAGAATTAGAACTTTCTAGCACAATGAAATGAGCCCTGTGACACAGAATGGTAAACTGCAGTACTGCAGTCCAAGCTCTACTCATGACCTTAGTTCGATTCAGGTAGCCGGCTCAAGGTTGACTCAGCCTTCCATCCTTCTGAGGTCCATAAAATGAGTATCCAACTTGCTGGGGGTAAAGTGTAGATAACTGGGAAAGGCAATGGCAAATTGACCCATGAAAAATCTGCCAAGAAAAGGTTGTGATATGATGGCATCCCATGGGTTGGTAACAACTCGGTGCTTGCACAGAGCAATACCTTTATCTTTACCTTTTAGCACAATGAAGGTCCTTATTTTACCTCTTTATTCCTCGTGTGGGCATGTAAACATTAGCAGGCTTGTTGCCTCTAACAAACAGAACAGAGCCAGTTTGGTGTAGTGGTTAAGTGTGCGGACTCTTATCTGGGAGAACCGGGTTTGATTCCCCACTCCTCCACTTGCAGCTGCTGGAATGGCCTTGGGTCAGCCATAGCTCTGGCAGAGGTTGTCCTTGAAAGGGCAGCTGCTGTGAGAGCCCTCTCCAGCCCCACCCACCTCACAGGGTGACTGTTGTGGGGGAGGAAGGTAAAGGGGATTGTGAGCCACTCTGAGACTCTTCGGAGTGGAGGGCGGGATATAAATCCAATATCTTCTTCTTCAACTCAAAGTTCTTCATAGACTTAAAATGATTTAGGAATGACCTAGCATGTGGCTGAAGTACCCAATCTATCCTTATATGTATAGACATTACTATCTCAGGAAGAATTGCATTTCCCCAAAGGGAATTTACTGCAATTTGAATACCACAAAATGTGATGGCTTCACAGTATGCATCTCTGAGTCAAAATAGTTTGATTGTAAACAATTTAAGACTTGCAATAGCACATTCAATGTTCAGAACACATTGTCTGAAAAGAGCTGTGAAATGACAAAAAGACATCTCTATCTCTTTCTCACCCTCTATCTGGAATTAATGTGATAGTGGGAGGTGGTCAATACCTTTAAATGCTGAATATTAAGAACATAAGAGAAGCCATGTTGGATCAGGCCAACGGCCCATCCAGTCCAACACTCTGTGTCACACAGTGGCAAAATTTTTTTATATAAACACACACACTGTGGCTAATAGCCACTGATGGACCTGTGCTCCATATTTTTATCTAAACCCCTCTTGAAGGTGACTATACTTGTGGCCGCCACCACCTCCTGTGGCAGTGAATTCCACATGTTAATCACCCTTTGGGTGAAGAAGTACTTCCTTTTATCCGTTTTAACCTGTCTGCTCAGCAATTTCATCGAATGCCCACGAGTTCTTGTATTGTGAGAAAGGGAGAAAAGTACTTCTTTCTCTACTTTCTCCATCCCATGCATTATCTTGTAAACCTCTATCATGTCACCCTGCAGTCGACGTTTCTCCAAGCTAAAGAGTCCCAAGCGTTTCAACCTTTCTTCATAGGGAAAGTGTTCCAGCCCTTTAATCATTCTAGTTGCCCTTTTCTGGACTTTCTCCAATGCTATAATATCCTTTTTGAGGTGCGGTGACCAGAACTGCACACAGTACTCCAAATGAGACCGCACCATCGATTTATACAGGGGCATTATGATACTGGCTGATTTGTTTTCAATTCCCTTCCTAATAATTCCCAGCAAGGCGTTGGCCTTTTTTATTGCAAACACACACTGTCTTGACATTTTCAGTGAGTTATCTACCACCACCCCAAGATCTCTCTCTTGGTCAGTCTCTGCCAGTTCACATCCCATCAACTTGTATTTGTAGCTGGGATTCTTGGCCCCAATGTGCATTACTTTGCACTTGGCCACATTGAACCTCATCTGCCACATTGACACCCACTCACCCAGCCTCAACAGATCCCATTGGAGTTCCTCACAATCCTCTCTGGTTCTCACCACCCTGAACAATTTAGTGTCATCCGCAAACTTGGCTACTTCACTGCTCACTCCCAACTCTAAATCATTTATGAACAAGTTAAAGAGCATGGGACCCAGTACCGAGCCCTGCGGCACCCCACTGCTTACCATCCTCCACTGCGAAGACTGCCCATTTATACTCACTTTCGGCTTCCTATTACGCAGCCAGTTTTTGATCCACAAGAGGACCTGTCCTTTTACTCCATGACTCTCAAGCTTTCTAAGGAGCCTTTGATGAGGAACTTTATCAAAAGCTTTCTGGAAGTCAAGGTAAACAACATCTATCAAGTCTCTTTTGTCCACATGTTTGTTCACCCCCTCAAAGAAATGTAACAGGTTAGTGAGGCAAGATCTTCCCTTGCAGAACCCATGCTGAGTCTTCCTCAATAACCCGTGTTCATCAATGTGCCTACTCATTCTGTCCTTGATAATGGTTTCTACCAACTTTCCCGGTATTGAAGTCAGACTGACTGGCCTGTAATTTCCCGGATCTCCTCTGGAACCCTTTTTAAAGATGGGGGTGACATTTGCTACCTTCCAGTCCTCAGGAACGGAGGCAGATTTCAATGAAAGATTACAGATTTTTGTTAGAAGATCCACAAGTTCAACTTTGAGTTCTTTCAGAACTCTCGGATGTATGCCATCCGGACCCAGTGACTTATTAGTTTTTAATTTGTCTATCAGTTGTAGGACCTCCTCTTTTGTCACCTCAATCTGACTCAGGTCTTTCAACACCCCTTCCAAAATTAGTGGTTCTGGGGCTGGCAAAAAGTTCTCGTCTTCCATAGTGAAGACGGAGGCAAAAAATTCATTTAGCTTCTCAGCCATTTCCCTATCCTCCTTCAGTAATCCTTTTACCCCATGGTCATCCAAGGGTCATCCCAGTCTGACCTAGCCTCAGATCGCAAAGCATGGAGGCACACCATCCACCAGGCTGTCTCTTCTTTTGAGAACGCATGCATAGCTGGTCTTGAGGACAAAAGGAGATTGAGGAAGAATCGCACTGCTACAGCACCAACCCTAAATCAGACTTTTCCCTGCAGCCACTGTGGCCGGACCTGCCTGTCCCGCATTGGTCTTGTCAGCCACCAGCGAGCCTGCAGCAGACGTGGACTATTGCACCCTTCTTAAATCTTCGTTCGCGAAGCCAAGCCGAGAGAGAGAGAGAGCATCCAAGGGCCCCACTGCCTCCCTGGCTGGTTTTCTACTTCTAATATATTTGAAGAAATTTTTATTGTTGGTCTTTATGTTTTTTGCAATATGCTCCTCATAGTCCCCTTTTGCCTGCCTGATCATAGCCTTGCATTTGATTTGCCACAGCCTGTGTTCCCTTTTACTAATCTCACTTGGACTGGTTTTCCACCGCTTAAAGGAGTCCTTCTTACTTTTACAGCTTCCATTACTTTGTTTGTTAACCATGCAGGCCTTTTCTTATGCCTGTTTGTGCCTTTCCTAACTTGTGGTATGTATTTTATCTGAGCTTCTAGGATTATAGTTTTAAATAGTGTCCAAGCTTCCCCAAGGGTTTTGACCGTATGTACCTTTCCTTTCAGTTTCCTCCTCACATGCCTCCTCATTTCAGTGTATTTACCCCTTTTAAAGTTAAACATGGTTGTGGCAGTCTTTTTGGACAACTCCCTATTTATACAAATGGTGAAATCACTAACATTATGGTCACTGCTCCCAAGTGGCGCAATCACTTTTACATCTCTCACCAAGTCTTGGCCATTACTTAGGACCAAATCCAGGATCGCCCCACCCCTGGTAGGTTCTGAGACCATCTGCTCCATAGCACAGTCATTGAGAGCATCAAGAAACTCAATCTCTTTCTCTCGACCAGAAAACATATTGACCCAATCAATCTGCGGGTAGTTAAAATCACCTATTACGACACAGTTTTTACGTTTAGCTGCTATCTTTAAGCCTTCCATCATATTATAATTGTCCTCTCTCTTTTGATTTGGTGGGCGATAACAAACTCCCATAGTTAAATTTCCTTTTGGGCCCTCTATTTCAACCCAAAGCATTTCTAAAAGGGAATCTAATTCTCTGACCTCAGTCTTACTGGACCGTATATCCTCTCTGACATACAGAGCCACCCCACCTCCAACCCTTCCCTCCCTATCCTTCCGATATAACTTATATCCAGGAATCACCGTGTCCCACTGATTCTCCTCATTCCACCAAGTTTCTGAAATTCCCACAATGTCTATGTTTTCTCCCAACACTAAACATTCCAATTCACCAATTTTACTTCGAACACTTCTAGCATTTGCATACAAACATCTATAATTTCCCAGCAAGCTAGGCCCGCCACCTTCCTCCTGCCGCCTCGAGACTCTGGCAGACAGTCCATACTGTTTGTCACCTTCACAGTGGACAACTCTGGTCCATTACCCGGTAGAAAAATAGCTGCCAACCCTTCATCTCTTTGAGACGAGTCCTCCCGAACCAGAGACATTTCATCTCCTGTCGCCTTTCCCCCAAGATTTAGTTTATTATTTTTATTTTTTTAAAAAATATTTTTATGTTTTATTGACTCTTGTAAAATTGACCATTACAACATATGAATGTTAGAATTACAAATAACTCTTCCCCCCCCCCCAACCCTCCCCATCTTCTCTTAGTCTTTCCCCCTCAGCAAAGGGCACAAAGTCTTGATCTTCCACTTAATGTCCTTCCTTGTTTCTCCCGAGATCCATTCTAAATAAGGGTTCCATCTGGTCTCGATTTCCTTGACTTTATCTTCCCACGTGGAATCCTTGTTGATTGTTGCCACAATGTCAGACTGTATGTAATCAAACAAATAGTTGTGCCAGATTTCTATTGACCATTTACTTTTATCTTTCCACCCCAAAGCGATGACCGCCTTCCCCGCTAATATCATTGCCTTGACAAGGTTTTGAGTGGGTCTACTTAGTGCCGGACTTCCTATTGTGCTTAACAACATCATATTAAAGCCAATGGTTAATGGTACATTGCAGACTTTTCTAATAAATTCAATAATTTCCCCCCAGAAGGAATTAACCTCTTCACACTCCCACCACATATGTGCAAACCAACCCTTAGATTGTTTGCAATGCCAGCACTTGGAACTTATTCCTGGGAATATATTGGCTATTTGTGCGGGTGTTTTGTACCATTTTGTGAAAAATTTATATTCCAGTTCTTTAAATTTGATTACTTTAATCCCTTCTAGTCCTTCCAAGATTTTCCCAGCCAACCTCTCTGTTAACTGACCTTCATGACTCCAAATCTTTTGTAAATATACTATTATTTTATCTTTATTTGAAATCATTTTTCTGTATATTAACCCCACTAGACCCTTCCTTTGTTTGGCCATTACTTTATATATCTCTTCCATTGGAGCATCTAACCAAAGCTCTCCCTTTTCACTGATCTTCTTAACTATCTTATGTAAGCCTGCTATGTTTAACCAGTATTGATTACCTAAATCTTCTGTAATTTCCTGTAAAGGTTTTAGTTTACCACCCCTAAACATATCGCCCAATCTATAATAGCCTTTGTTTTTAAGCCTTTCCCACCATTTTATGGCATGCGCCTCCTTAACAATAGCTTCTCGGGGGGTCCATCTTGAAACCTTTCCTAGCCACTGTGGGTACCATTTCATCCAGGTTTCTAATGATGCTCTTCTGGGCCCTATGGCTAATTTTAGATCTTTTGTCGACACTGCGGAAAAAATACCAAATCTTCCAATACCACTGTTAACTGCATTCTCAAAATTAATCCACTTCTGCACCTTATCCTCACTCAGTTTTAGTAACGCTCTTAGTTAGAAGGCCTCATAATATTTACTTAAATCTGGGATTCCCCAACCTAATTCTGATTTAAGGTTGTATAGAATTCTCTTATGAAACCTACAGTTTTTATTATTAAAAATCCACACTTTAATTGCTTTATTCCATTGTTCAATTTGATTTTTCCTCAAACCTAAGGGCAACGTTTGGAATAAATACATTAACTTTGGTATCAAGAACATTTTAAGGGATCTTATTCTAGATGATATCCCTAGTATTTTATGATTCCATTTATTCATATCTCTCTCTATTTTCTTCCATATTTTACCATAGTTCTCATTTATCATTTTGTCCATATTTTTTGCAGGACTATCCCTAGGTATTTAAGTCTCTTGGCCCCCATTCCTATATTCGTAATCCTATTTATTTCCTGTTTTTCCTCTCTATTAACATTAAGGTATAGAATTTCTGATTTTGCCATATTCACTCCTAGCCCTGAACACTTTTCAAAATCATCTAAAATTATCTTAATCTCTTTAACTCCATCTTTGGGGTTTGACATAATTATTATGATATCATCCGCGAATAAATTAATTTTCATTTCTTCATTACCTGACTTATACCCCTCTATTCTCCCCGCATTTCTAATTCGCTCTGCTAATTGTTCTATAGCTATTATAAATATGAGCGGGGATAGTGGGCAGCCTTGTCTTACCCCCCCTTGAATTGGAAACGCTTGTGAATGGTCAGTGTTGACTCTAACTTTTGCCTTACCACCTTTGTATATTTCCTGTATGGCCTGTAAGAACCGTTCCTCTAAACCTATCTTCTTTAATATTTGCCACAAGAATTCATGTGAGAGAGTATCAAAGGCTTTGTAAACATCCAACTTTAACAGAGCTATTTTTTTCTGTTGGCCATGGTGCAGTACATTTAAGATATTTCTAATGGGATGAGCAATAGATCTACCCTCAATAAAACCGTATTGGTCCCCTTTTATAATTGACGGGATAACCCTCTTAAGTCTATTTGCTAAAACCTTAGCAAAGATCTTATAATCTTGATTTAGTAAACTAATGGGCCTATACAAACCTACTTCTTCCAGGTCTTTCTGGGGCTTTAATATCAAAATTATTTCTGTTTCCTTCCATGAGTTTGGGGCTTTCTTTCCTTCCAAGACTTCATTAAAAACTACCTGCAATTCGGGTGCTATAATTTCTACCATTTCTTTATAAAAGTCAGAAGTAAAGCCATCCAGCCCTGGTGATTTACCTTTTTTAAGCACTTTTATTACTTCCTTTATCTCTTGGAGTGTAATCTCAGCTCCCAGTGAGGCTTTCGCTTCTTCCTCTATGATTAGCTTAGGTGTGTCCCACCCCTCCGTTATATTCTTTTTCATATATAACTTTTTATAGAAGTCCTCAAATGCCTTAATGATTTCCTTAGAGTTTTGAGTCGTATTATTATTAATTTTTATACTTCTAATTGATTGTTTTGCCTTTTTATCTTTCAAATAATTAGCTAACCTTTTTGCTGTATTAATACTATTCCTCTGGAAGTCGTTCCTAACCATTATTTCCTTTTTCCACATTGTTGCCATATCTAGGGCCTCCAACTGTTTTTAATTCTAATCTGTAAACTAGGATTACACTTTCCCATTATTTCTTTTTGTAACTCCTCCAATTCATTAAGTTTCGTTTGCCTTTTTTTATACCATTCTCTTTTTATGTCTTTTTCTTTCCTAACCAAATGGCCCCTTATTACCGCTTTAGCAGCGTCCCATAATATATTAGTTGACACAGTGCCTCTATTTTCCCTAAAATATAATTTTAACTGTTTTAAAGTATTCCCTATCCTCTTCTTTTGCCATTACCAGCTTGTTATACCTCCAAAGTCTGTTTGTCGAGGGAAGTTTTAGTTCTAATTCTATACTTATAGGGGCATGATCAGAAATCAAAATTGGATGGGTCTTAATCTCTTTAACTGCCATATTATTATTTTTTTCCAAAATTATATAATCTAAGCGGGATGCTGTTTTATGTCTACTAGAAATATGTGTCGGGCTGGGTCTCGTGTCGGTAAACTCATGAGCGTCCTTCAAGCCCCAATCTCTTAGCTTAATACTATTGTTCTTGGTTATGTCCGTATTTAAATCACCCACTACAATTAGTTCGCCCTCTGAAAACTGTTGTATCTTCTTAAAAACCAAGTTTAAGAATTTCCTTTGTCTTTTATTTGGTGCATAAACATTTACTATAGTGATTTTTATGGCTTCCAGCTTAAACTTAACTAACAGGTATCTACCTTCCTTATCTACTAATTTTTCAATGTCCTCCACCTTAGTATCCCTACGAATCAATGTAGCTACCCCTCTGACTTTGGAAGACCCTCTTGCTTCTGCTAAAACCTGCCACCTCAAGTCTTTTATCAATGGTTTTCTATCTTTTTTTTTTGTGAGTTTCCTGTAGGCACAACAGATCAATTCTTTGTTCTTTAGCCATTTTAATTACTCTGAATCTCTTAAGTTTTGATGTTAGGCCATTCACATTCAGTGAAAGCACTCTTAAAGACCTATCCATTCTCTTTATTTGTAACAAACTTGGGCCCTACTGGCTGAGGGTATTTTACTTTAATTCTTACTAAAAACCCACCCCCCATTCCCTTCCCCTGTGGCACAGACAACTTTCTGGATGAGGCAATCATCCTGTCTTCCACCTTCCAGGGAGTACGCACCCCGACCCTCCCCTTCTAGCTTCTACCTAAAGTTAGCTCAGATTGTTTTATACTTCCCTTTAGTAGTCTGTCCTTGGCCTTTTCTCTTGTCTACTTGAGCTTCCTTCTCCCGGGTCCACATCGAGATCCACTGTTTCTTCTTCTTCTTCCTCTCTCGGGTCTCTCAGGTCGTCTGTGGCGATGCCCAGGTGAGTAAGGAGATCTGTTGCTTCCTTAGGGTTGCGGGCCACCAACCTTTTTTCGTCTTTAAAAATAATTATTGAGGAAGGGTACCCCCAAGAGAATTTAATCTTATTGTCATATAATTTTTGCCCAAAGGGTCTCATTAGCCTCCTCTTTCTGATGGTTTCCTGGCAAAAGTCTTCCCTCACCCAAACTTTCCTTCCTCTAAAAGAAAGATCTTTCTTTTTTTTCAAAGTCTTGAAAACTGTCTGCTGAGTCTTTTCCCTTGAAAATTTAATTATGACTTCCCTTGGGGCACCACCATCTTGTCTCCTTTGCAGTCTATGAGCCCTCTCAATGTCCTGAGATTGCAGAGTAACTCCTTGCTCACCCATCCAGTCTATAAGAGTTCCCTCCAGCAGTTTATTATTTATATCCTCTGAAATTCCACCCAGAATCAAATTCGCTCTTCTGTTATGGTCAGAGAGTTCTGTAAGCTGCGTATTCAGCTGGGCTATCTTCTGCTTGTTAGATAAAGCTAGGTCATTAGCCGAGACAGCAATGCTTCATGTGTCTTTGAGTTCAGTTGCTAGTTCTGAAACTGCCTCTCTCACTGACTTAATTTCAGATCTTATCTGGTCCTTGGACGACATTATTAAAGCCTGGAAAGCAGCCATCTGCTCTGATAACTCCTTAATGGATTTAGCCATAGCTTCTTATTTTTCTGGAGCTACACGCAAGCGCTGAGTAATTAGCCTGGGCGTTGCCTCCTTAATTTGATAGTAAGAGTTGTTATCTTACCCTCTGGGACCCCAGAAAGGAATTCTTACGTTCTTCAGACCTTCGTAAGTAAGCTCCTTCTTCAATTAGTCTTGCCAAAAGGCTATTTACATTCTTTTGAGCTATTTAAAATTCCAATCCGAAGGGGAGGACGAGCAAACAGCCGGCTTCCTCAGTGCATGCGTACCATCCCCAACCAAGATTTAGTTTAAAAATTGCTCTGCCACCTTTTTGATTTTAAGCGCCAGCAGCCTGGTTCCATCCGGGGACAAGTGGAGACCGTCTCTTTTGTACAGCTCCCGCTTGTTCCAGAAAGCATCTCAGTGCCTAACAAACTTAAACCCTTCCTCTTTACTCCATCGTCTCATCCACACATTGAGACTTCTAATTTGTGCCTGTCTCTCCTGCCCTGCACGTGGAACAGGTAGCACTTCTGAGAAGGCTACCTTGGAGGTCCTGGCCTTAAGTCTCCTACCTAGCAGCCTAAATTTTTCCTCCAGGACCTCACGACTGCATTTCCCCACATCGTTGGTGCCAACATGCACCACAACCACAGGCTCCTCCCCAGCACTGTCTATCAGCCTATCTACTACACGTGTAATGTCCGCTACCTTCGCACCAGGCAGGCAAGTCACCATATGGTCAGTACGCGGTTTTGCCACCCAGCTGTCTACTTGCCTAAGGATCGAATCACCAACTACCAAAACCCCCCCTCTCCCCCTGCTCAGGGATGGTTCCTTGGCGCGAAAGGATTCCCGCTCACCAACCGAAGAAGAGGTCCCTTCTGAGGGCGCATTCCCCTTATCCTCAGCATGGTGCCCTGTTCCCTCTCGACCCTCACGCTCTCTGGCAGCAACAGGGCTGCTACGTTCAGAGCGGGGCTCATCTAATACGCCCCAGAGAGTCTTCCCCAAGTGCCTAACTGACCATCTCTGCTTCTCCAGGGCAGTCACCTCGTCCTCAAGGGTACGAACTCGTTCCCTGAGGACCAGGAGCTCCTTGCATCGAGCACACACCCAAGACTTCTGTCCTTTGGGCAGATAGTCATACATGTGACACTCAGTGCAAAACACTGGAAAGCCCCCAACCCCCTGCTGGCATTCTATCTTCATTATATATATATAATATATAAAAATATACAGTCCTCTTTAAATGCTGTTTGTTTAAGTGGCTCCCCTTCTGGAGGGTCAACTTACCTTACCTTAACTTACCTTATTGGGAGAACAAGGAAATCAGGGATCTGGGTTCCTGGTCCTTAGGGAGCGCCCAGGTGAAGAGCCACAGGCCAAGAGCCCTTTAGCTCTCGCTCTTCGGCTCGCGCCTTTGGCAAGGCGCAGCTTAAAATGCAAAGAGGGTGGAGCAGAGGCACTCCTCAGCAATCAACAGCAATCACTCTCAATCTCTTTTTCCTTTAGCCCACTCAACCAAACAAAGACCAAACAAAGACCAAACAAACAGCAGTTCCCCAGCTATCACAACTCAGAATTTTAGGCAGCCCCACAAACCTCAGAATGAAGTCCTATAAAACTCAGAAATTCTCAGCGATTTCTCCAGCTGTCTCAGCTATCACAGCTGCTCTGCTCCTCTCAGACGTCTGTGAGATGTGCTCTATGAATGAGTGCAAATCTATTGGGGCACAGATATCATTAAACATATGGTGGAATACACTAACGGCAAGCAAAATCCAGGCTAATTCATGTTTCCATTACTGTCCATAAAGGGGCTTTAGAAGAATCATGGCTCCATGTGGGATTTTTTTTTGTAACAGGAACTCTTTTGCATTTTAGGCCACACACCCCTGATGTAGCCAATCCTCCTGGAGTTTGCAGTACACCCTGTACTAAGAGCCCTGTAAGCTCTTGGAAGATTGGCTACATCAGGAGTGTGTGTCCTAATATGCAAAGGAGTTCCTGCTACAAAAAAGGCCTAACTTTTAAAACCATGGGACTTTTAAAACCATGGGTCTTTGACTAGCTTTGTACATTCCAAAATTCTCCTTGCAACCTAAACACTGCCACATGAAAAAAACTGGACCCAGCATCATCATGCTGAAAAATGCCAGTTTTGTGAATATGGTAGTCTGTTTTTTGTTTTGTTTTTTTACCCACCGCAGCTTCACTAACTTTGCTTACCAGACAGCAATGCTTATCAGTGGTTACAATGTGTCAAACATTACATCTCCAATGCTGCTCCATTCCAGGGAACACTTGGGGTGAAATTTTAGGGCATCTCAACCTGTTCAGAGTCTGACTGAAACTATTTTCAGAAACTGATCCTTAAAAAAACAACACAACCAGTAGAATAATTTCTAAGTTCTACTTGTTGATAGGCTCTGCAGACTGGCCCAGATCTATTCCAGCCATCTTAACAAATGGCCAAGATTATTGATACAAATAGGTGTTGCTTCATTCAGGAGAATATTCAGAGACCTGTGAAAACAGAAGTTGAACTTGGGCTTGACACACAAAAAAGCAACATGATGAACAGCCCTTGGCTCTACTAGCAAGAGAACAGGAAGGAGAGGTGTGGAGGAAAGGGAAGAAAGAAGCGAGACAAGCAATCTGCAACCAGCCTAGGAAGATTACTGCCATAAAAGCAATGCTGGAAGGGGCTAGTTATCAAGTGGAAAACAAGGAAGTACAACCAGCTCCCCTGTTGCCAGATTTAGAGGACTCTGGTTGGAAGGTTTGCCCTCCTGTGGGCCATTAGGACGGGAGCAGAAATGGATGCAGTAATCCAGAACATATTGAGTCTCTAGGTTACCATGAAATATAATGCAGAGAAAAATGAATTATTTTCGAAGGGAAGCTGTAGAAAGCACATACAGCTCTCCCCCCCTCCTCTTTTTATTGGAACTATGATATCAACAGGCTCTCTTAACAGTTGAAAACGGCTGCTTATGTTTTTCATAGAGTTTTAAGGACCCCCTTTGGACTTGTCCCTAGGGGTTACAAAGGGAAGTGAAATAGAGGGAGGTGAACAAGGAAGAAGGGGCTCATGAATTTCTAAGAAGTAACTGGCTTTGGGTTTTCTATTTTTTCTCTCCCAGCTGTTGGCTGTAAGACATTAATACAAGTCCTATCCATGCTTAGAAATTGTCAGTTAAAAGTAGCCTTGATAATAGTTCTGCCCCTACAGTACAGACCTGCCTACATAACTGCTTTGACTTATAGAATGAAATGCTGCTGTGCCACATAGTCTAACCCAGTAAAATGTCTCACTGTAGTAGGTGAGAAGCAAAACAAAGGGCATGCATATGATAGCTTAAAAAGGAACGGATGTGCATCCTGGGCATATATGCCCATCTCCTGCAATTCCTTCCTCTTGTGACACACAAACGGCTCTTAGGCAGGCCTTTGTCACTCCCCATTGCACATAACAAATGCTCCAGGACCATCATGGTAGAAAAGACTATACAGAAGGAATTAAGCAAGCAGAGCCCAATGAAAGGTGTCTTTTCCTCAAACTACCTTGCTTTTGCTTCCTACGTTTCCAGATTTGCATGTAAACACCAAAAAAGAGTATGGCAAGTGGCTGTCTGAGTATATCTTTAAGCACCTTGAAACCACTACCTTATGAACATATGCAGCTGCCTTATTATACCTTTGCACTATCTTGTTTGGTATTGGCTGCTGTAGCTAGCTGTGCTCTCCAGGGTCTTAATTTAATCAAGGTCTTTTTCATTCTACTTGACATCCTATACTCATCTACATGCAAAACACATTCTCTGCTACTCACTGGAGATTGAACTTGGGCTATGTTGGTAAGAGAATCATAATCCTGACAATCAGAGTTTTTATTCTTATAACTCACTTTTCTCCCTAGTGGGGACTCAAAGCACTTTACAGCATTGTGCCCCACCTCAATTTTTATTCTCACAACAACCCTATGAAGTAGGTTAGGTTGAGAGAGAGTGACTGGCCCAAGATCTCCAAGCAAGCTTCCACAGTGCACACTGGGGAGGGGGGGTGGTCTCTAAGATCCTAGATCAGTACTCTGACCACTACAATATACTGGCAAAAACCATTCCAAATGTTGTTTGGCAATGGGAACTTGCTTGGTCCTCTCGCTGTGCTCCCAGTGGGCATATGCTGCTCTGTTAGAACGAACTACTTTTCAAACAGGTTATGCCTAGCAAAGTCAAAGAAAAAATCCTGTGCTGGTGAATTAAACTTTGTAGTTACTTTCAAAGGGTAGCCATGTTGGTCTGCAGTGGTACAGTCAGATTGGAGTCCAGTAGCATGGCACCTTAGACACCAACAAGATTTGAGGGGGGGGGGTACAAGCTTTCAAGAGTCAAAGTTACCTTTGTAAGTGTTGTGTCTTGAACATAAGCTGTTATACCGCAGGGCGATCGCTACAGAGGCAACCTGTGGGTCCCCGGATGTAGCTCGCCAGACGCCCCGCCCATCAAGATCTGTGGTGGGAAGTTTGACTGACCAGGATTGGACTGGTCAGATGAGGGGGCAGTTCCGGGTAATGTATATAAGCGGAACCCGGCCCGTGTGCTCTCTCTCTTGTGATGTGCTACTGAATAAACCATGTTGCCTTCCAAACCATCTCGGTTTCAAGTCCATTACAGTGGTGACAAGGATGGGATCCTAGCCAGCCCACTCTAGAGGGGCTTCGTGGATCCAGTTGGAGACGAAGAAGGCAAACCGTTTGGAGACTGATATGCCTGCCGCTGCAGCCACCATGGCTAACCAGAGCGGAACCACGGGCCGTCTCGAAGAGTTCAACCCCGCTACTCCGGAGAGGTGGGAGACCTACACGGAGCGGGTCGAGTGCTACCTTCGAACAAACAGGATAACGGAGGACAGCCTAAAGAGAGACGTCCTCCTGAGCATCTGCAGAGAGGCCACGTTCGAGATCGCCAAGGGTCTCTCGGCCCCCGCGAGGATCACGGAGAAGACGTATGAGGAGATAGTCAGACTCCTCACCGGGCACTTCTTGCTCCAACCCTCACTCATCGCATGTCGGTTCCTCTTCCACAAGAGGGACCAAGAGGCGAGAGAGACGGCAGAAGACTACCTGGCTGCTCTCTGCCAAATTGCGGGCAACTGTAGCTTTGATAAGCTAGAGGAGACCCTGAGGGACTGTTTCGCTTGGGGCCTGAGGGACGAAAGACTGCAACAAAAGCTCTTCGCGAGGGAAGAGCTCACCCTCCAGAGCGCCTTCAATGAGGCCGCTTTGTTCGAGCGGACCACGAAAACCTTCCCCAACACGAGGGCCGAAGCCATCCATCAGGAAGAGATGGGCCCAAGCCAACCTGACAAGGAGGAGGCGCACCAGCTATGCCGCCAAACAGGGGTGGGCCTACGAGTGACCCAGCGACCCCGAGCGACCGAGAGACCAGCCGCCACCAAGTGTGCCAGCTGCGGAGACCAACACGAGTGACGGGACTGCCCCTACCGCAACGTGGTCTGTAGGAGCTGCGGCAAGATGGGCCACATTGCGAGGGCTTGCCGGGCCAAGGCCACCTGCCGCCGCCAGTCTACCAACCAGGAATCGACCGGGGATTACTCGACTGCCTCGACCAGCGTGCAGGTAATGAACTTACCCGACGATACCCCCCAAAAGGTCAAGGTCTCGGTCAGGATCGAGGGCAAACCCTGCCTGACGGAACTGGACTCGGGTTCCTCCATCTCCATAATATCGGAGGAATCCTTGAGGAAGCTGTGCCCACGTGGCCGGCCCAGGCTGCGACCGGCATGCTTCGTGCTACGGGACTTTCAAAAAAACCCTGTTCAGATCCTGGGATGGGGAACAGTGGGGGTGGAGTATAACGGGTTTAGGAAAAACTTGACATACTAGTGGTTAAATGGCAGCTCACCACCTTGTTGGGCCTGGCCTGGTTCCGGCCACTGGGAATAAAGATCATGGGGGTGCAGGAGCTGGGGACGCGGGGATTCGAAAACGTGTGCAGGGAGTTCCCAGAGGTGTTTGATGGGGCCCTGGGATGCTAAAAGGGCCCTCCCATATCCTTACCCCTCGATCCCCATGTGCGACCCTTAAGGCTGAAGGCCAGGCAGGTTCCGTTCACTCTGAAGCCTAAAACTGAAGCAGAGCTAGACCGCCTCACAGCCCAGGGAGTGCTGGAACCCGTTTCCTATGCCGCATGGGAAACCCCGATAGTTACCCCGGTGAAGCCGAATGGAGATGTGCGCATATGCGCCGATTATAAGTGCACCATTAACAAGGCACTACAAGATAACCCCTACCCCGTTCCAGTAATCAGCCATGTTCTGGCAGCATTAGCGGGGTCCAAAATCTTTGGGAAACTGGACTTGGCCCAGGTGTACCAGCAGCTGCCCGTGAACACCGCGACGGCAGAAGCACAGACCATAGTAACCCACAGGGGGGCGTTTAAGGTACGATGGTTGCAGTTTGGGGTGAGCGTGGCCCCGGGGGTGTTTCAAAGCCTGATGGATTCTCTCCTCAAAGGGATCCCCGGGGTACAACCGTTTTTCGACGACGTTTTGATTGCCGCACCGGATGCGGAGGAGTTTAGCGACTGGCTACGAGAAGTACTCCGCCGTTTCAAGAGGGCGGTCTAAAGGTCAAGCGAGAAAAATGTTCCCTCGGGGTACTGAGGGTAGAGTTCTTGGGGTTTGCAGTAGATGCGGCGGGGATCCACCCGACACCAGACAAAACTAAGGCCATAGTGGAAGCCCCCACCCCCACGGGCAAGGCGGAGCTACAAAGTTTCTTGGGGTTATTAAATTTTTACCATTCGCTCCTACCCCACAAAGCCGCCATAGCAGAACCCCCCCACAGGCTCCTTGACAAAAATGCTGCGTGGGTCTGGGGAAAGAAGCAGGACGCCGCCTTCCAGGCGGTCAAGGGGCTGCTCATATCTAACAATGTGCTCCAACATTTCGATGAAAGCCTACCGGTGATCTTAGCATGCGACGCGTCACCGTACGGGGTGGGCGCCATCCTGGGTCACCAACTCCCGGACAGGAGGGAGGTTCCGGTAGCCTACTACTCAAGGACCCTGACCCTAGCGGAGCAAAACTATGCCCTGATAGATAAAGAGGCCTTAGCGATCGTGGCAGGGGTGCATAAGTTTAACGACTACCTGTTTTACCATAGCCATGGACCACAAACTGCTCCTGGGCCTCCTCGCCCCGTTCCGCCAAATGCCATAGATTCTATCGCAGTGTGTTTTTGCGGTAGAATCAGTTTCTCAACTCCTACACATATGCCCTGGTCCACCGGCTAGGCAAGGAGATGGGACACGCAGATGCTCTCAGTCGCCTACCGCTGCCCTCCACAGACCCTGACCCGGCCCCAGCCCACCATGTGATGCTCATCGAAATGCTACCGGAGAGACCCCTACATGCAGCAGAGGTAGCGAAAGCCACAGGGTGCGACAAAATACTCCTGCGGGTTCTCGACTGGGTGGTGAGGGGATGGCCAGAGGGAAAACAGGGCAAAGAGTTCAGGACATACACAACACGCAAGGAAGAACTATCAGCCCACAAGGGATGTCTTTTATGGGGTAGCAGGGTGGTGGTTCCCCCCCCCCCCCGCTGCGGAGACAAGTGCTGGAAGCCCTTCATGAAACACATCCAGGGATTGTACGGATGAAGGCCTTAGCACGCAGCTATGTATGGTGGCCGGGGATGGACGAAGAGATTGAGGGGTGGGTCCGGAGGTGCAAAGCATGTCAGGAGTCCCAACCCGAACTGCCCAGCACCCCCGCTCAATGCTGGGAAGCACACAGGAAGCCGTGGTCTAGGCTACACATCGACTTTGCAGGGCCCTTTCAGGGCCAAATATTCTTCATCCTGGTGGATGCATACACCAAGTGGCTGGAAGTTATTCTGGTAGCTTCAACCTCAACGGCGGCAGCGATCAGGGTGTTATGCAGGGTCCTGAGCACGCACGGGATTCCAGACACCATCGTCTCTGATAATGGGACAGCCTTTACCTCCCGGGAATTCCGGGAGTTCTTGCAGAGATACCTAATACAGCACATACGGTCCGCCCCCTTCCATCCGGCAACCAACAGCCAAGCAGAGCGGATGGTGTGCACCACTAAAGAAGCCCTGGGCCATATTGTGCAGGGGGACTGGGACCACCGCCTAGCTGCCTTCCTATTCGATAATAGGATAACCCCCAACCCAGTAACTGGGGTCAGCCCAGCCGAGTTGTTAATGGAACAGAAGCTAATCACAAGATTAGATCGGCTGCAACCCGATCGGGCCACTGACATCCGCAGTTCCCTAGAGATCAGAGAAGCGGTCAGGGGGTTCTTCCCGGGGAATCTGGTGTACACGAGGAACTACGCTAGTGGCCCCGAATGGGTAGCGGGCCGGGTGCTACGAGTAATAGGGTCCCGCCATTACGACGTATCAACAAAGGGAGGCAGTATATTGTGGAGGCATATAGACCAAATGCGCCGTCGCACCTTGCCGGAAGAGCTGGCTGCAATACGGAGCGAGGAGGAACCCACGCCCACGCTGAGAGCGGCCCTGCCCCCGCCGACCGTTCCAGCCGATCAGGTGGTAGAGCCACACCGAAGCGGGGGCGACTCCCCAAGAGTTGGGACACCTGACAAGCAGCAGGGCACAGACAATCATAGGCCGGCGTTCCTCCCACGCAGGGAAACTGCCGCCCTGGCCGCCATGGCAGCCGTGGCCCCAGCAGCACCTGTAACCGTTCCGACTCCACCAGTAATCCCAAGGAGGTTGACTAGGGAGCGCACGGCCCCCGCTTACTTGCGGGATTATGTGTCCTGAGCTGGGGGGAGGAGTGTTGTGTCTTGAACATAAGCTGTTATACCGCAGGGCGATCGCTACAGAGGCAACCCGTGGGTCCCTGGATGTAGCTCTCCAGACACCCCGCCCATCAAGATCTGTGGCGGGAAGTTTGACTGACCAGGATTGGACTGGTCAGACAAGGGGGCAGTTCCGGGTAATGTATATAAGCGGGACCCGGCCCGTGTGCTCTCTCTCTTGTGATGTGCTACTGAATAAACCATGTTGCCTTCCAAACCGTCTCAGTTTCAAGTACATTACAGTAAGGTGCCTGATGAAGGGAGCTTTGACTCTCAAAACCATATACTTCCCACCCCACCCCACCCCGGAAAAAAAAACTGGTTGATTTCTAAGGTACTACTCGACTCTAGCTATTCTAGTTACTGGGAGAAGTCTTTAAGTAGGTAGGTAGGTACACTTGTGTATCTGTACATGCTCACAAAGTGCAAAATGCTATCTACTCAAGTCTCTTAATCAGCTTAACAAACCCAGTGATAAGCATGCAAAGAACAGCAGGATAGGTTATTTGTCACTGATGAAAAAGGGCATGCAGTGCTCTGTCCACATGGCCTGTCCTTTGTAAAATTGTAGCTGGAGGGTAACAAAATGTCCATGCCTTCATCTGGCAGAGAATAGGCTGCAGGCTTCCTTCCTTAGTCATTGCAAATAAATCTCTGTTACCAATACAAAGGCTCTTGGGAGAGCACTCATATACCTCAGTGTGAAACCTAAACATGCCTGTTACCTCCCCATGAGGATGGAGCAAGTCGAGAATGGGTTAATTAGGAGGATAATGAGCTAACAAGGTTTCATTTCTGTTCAGTGGCTCAATGAGGAATTCATTAGGAGTGCTTAATCTAACAGAACAATTCCAAGGCTTAGAAAGATTGCCCATTGATTGGCAACTGGAGGGTTTATTTACAGGTTTTCACTTGAGGAGGAAGGGTCAGATATCAGTGTATACACTTCAAACAGGTCCATGAGATGAATCATAAAAAACTGTACAGGAAAGAGTGTTTAAATAATATTTGATAAGTAACAGAAGGGTAGGGAGAGGCTCAGTGGGAGGTATGTGCTCCTCAATGAAGTTTTACTGATTTGCCGCTCCTGATCCTGGGAATCAGACAGAGCTCTAACTAAAAGTTCACCCATGCAGAAGAAACCAGAAATTACAAGAGAAATTACAATATACAGGTCTAATCCTGCAAAGTCATGAGCAACAGCACATTGAATTCTACCAGTAAAGACCTTTAAAAGACCAAGTGACACTTCAGAGAATATTCTTAAAGTGGGATTTAAATAGTTTTGGAGAAAATTGTAACAGTTAATGGATATAAAACCAGAGCTAAAAATGCGCAACATTTTTTCAGTTCATAACCGTTCTCTTGAATTGACAATTTGACACAATATTTTAGAAAGTTTATTTAATTTGTGGAGGGGTTTTCAGACTAAAAAATACAAACAGAACAAAATGAGCACAGCTTGAGAATCAGCCACAAATTGCTTTCCCTAATTTTTCCAGTTTCCCATTATTCCAGTCAGGTAATATGCAGCAAAGCATGTTGCTTATGTATGGATGTGTTTCATTATGTCATGTTGTACCATTCAATATTCTAATGTTACAATGTGTGCCCTTTTTCATTTTATTAAAAAGCCCAGCATTGTTGTTTTTGCTCAAACAAGAGGGTCTGATCTCCTAATTTGTATTACTGGTTTAGCCATCCTTTTGGCTGACTTCTTGGATATGTATAAATTTGCAACAACATTCACGAAAAATAAATGACAATGGATAGAGCCAATATTTGAGTACAATATTTACCTCAACTGAGGGGAGTAAACCATATCTATAGTTTTCCCAAGCAGCTTTCAGATGGGATCACTGCAGATCTGTCTGAAAATTGCTATACTAGATTTATAGAGCTATTATATGGATACACTCATTTTTAAAAAGCCCACCGTTGATGCATGAAGTGCTTGCTACAGTTTATTAACTGACAAAACCCAGATTGTTCTTTAATATTCCTAAAGCTGGTGTTAAGCACATTACAAGCAATTTTCACTTTCAATAAGAAAGTGACCCTTCTCTTGGCCTTTGACCTAACCCTGGACTCTCTCTGCAGCCATGAGGGACTTTGTAAAATCAGCAGATCATGCAGTGGCTGAGATCCCTGAACATAAGCATTGCAGCCATTTTCCTTGGGATTTTCTTCTACTGATTATTCTGTCCCCTTAAGCTTCTTTTGAACCCGGATGTATCTCTTTATTTATCTCTATAGTCGCTTTTTCTGTTTTCATATGGGTAGTTTTGAGGAGCAGATGGGCCTCTGGGTAAACCAGAATCCTTTCACTGAGCATTACAAAAGGTCATGTTGTGCTTTTCTTCATGGCAGAAAGAGGTACAGTAGTGTAAATAAAAATGAGAAAACGGGTAATCTGTTCCAGTTTTGCTATTTGTTTATTACATTTTTAATTAAATGCCAATAGGCTGAAAATACATTCCTGTTTGTGGAGTATAGGGAGGAAGCAAGAAGACTATTGCTGTTATTTGGAACTTTTCTGCTCTCATGTTCCTCAAGAACTGGGCAGCTATTTAATAGCATGTATATCTTATGGGTACTATACGCAGTGATTTTAAGAATAGTTGAGTAAAGTTAGTACTTAGGATAGCTCCCACAATGCCTCTCATAAATGGCAGTAGGTAAAAGCTATGTTGTAATATTTGCTTAATTTATTCCCAAGCATTATTTGTTCCATTTCCTTGATCTTTAAGTCTATTTCTCAAGAACATGAATTTCCTGTTATATGAGAAACTACATTTTGCATGAGGCTGTTCAGGACTACAACTGTAGACAAAACCGGAGTTTTACTCTTATGAAACCAGCTCTGCCTCCACCTTCTGCTCAGATATATCCTCAGTAAATAATGACAGCTTTGTGCTTTCAGAGCCCCAGATGGAGCTTCTTTCCCCCCTCCCCTTCCTGTAAATTAATGGTGTCTTGCTGAGACCAACTGGGCATGTAAAAATCTGGGCAAACTGCACAGCAGTAGTCTGGTAACCCAGAAGTTTTATGGGCATTGGGCTGGTTCTTGTAATGGACTCAAGAAGGCTATAGTGATTACAAGAAGAAATGTTTGTTTACCAACTGTTCAGCAATTTACAAAGCCATCATTTGAGTTAGACCACCAGCAGGCTTCTAATAGAGATCCTTAGGGTTATGCAATTGGAACAGCCTTCAGTCAGAGGGAAGCCAATAGAACTAACTAAACTGTCTTAAATTTAAAAACTTCTGTTTCTTTGCCTTGTCATTAATCATGCTATCATTTCAGCATATGTTCAAGTCTCTGAGCTGTAAATCAACAGGACTTCATTTTGCCTGGATCATGCCCACAGTTCAAAGGCTTCTGACTGAGACATAATCTCATCTAATATTCTGTACTAAATGTTTATTTAGACATTGATTACCATGCTGGAGAAAGATGACTCTGCAAGCAGCTTGTTCCCACAGAAATGTGTTCTCACAGTTCGGACACTCTGGTTACTGCCTGTCCTTCCTATTACAAGCCAACCCTTTTTTCTTGTCCCATTGCCTGTGGCAGTAGAAAACTATTTTTGTTCATGTCCACTTTAAGCACTATAACCCCTGTTTGCCTCCTTTGTGTGTGAACTAAAGAGTTTAGCCAACCAAGCCAATGATCTCAATGCCTTTCCTAATACTTTTGGTGCAATCCCACTGATTTTGATAGACATCAAGGTGTAACTTTGTTTAGGATCCCATTGTTTGTGTTTTTAAGATGTTTATGCATAGTTCTTAAATATATTCATGACAATATTCATATTGATTTAAAAATATCTACAGACCAGCATTCTGGATTCACAGCATTTCTCCACATTTAACAATCTGCAGGCAAATTCTTATGGTTGATGGGTGGTCTCACATTTGCAGTTTTGATTCATGGTTTTGGGTCTGAGTTGTTCTTAAAAAATTGCCCTAATTTTGGGCACTGAACCACTGAAAACCTGGTACCAGCTGTTTGAAAAATGTGTCACCTACCCTGAAGGTGTTTTTTTTTCAGAAGCTATGTTCCTCCAAGCTAAGAATAACCTTCCTCTCTGCCTCATCTTACCAAAGCTTTTAATGCAGAATCCTCCTCTACTCTATTCTCCCCCTCCTGCTGCTATGTCAGAAGCTCTCTCTGCATTGATGAATCCATGCACAGTAGTAGGTTATATTCATTTGTCTTCCTTCTCACATCATTTATCACAATGAGGGTACTATTGTGGAGAATCCTGATGGAAAGCCTGCTTATTCTGCTGCCTGGCTAGAATGCAGCATTTCAATCAGCTGATTGCTTATTATTGCTACCTTGCTGGAAAAGCTTGGCAGGACATGGAAGGGCAGAAGCGTCTTCCTTTGACACTCTTCTTCTGTGAAAGAGTGATAGCAGCACTCTTATATATCGGCCCCCCTAGAGATGCTGTAGAACCACGTTTCCAGTCCTGCAAACACTGTCTGTATTCAGGCTCCACAGTTCCCAGGAAATATTGCACTATGTGCAATCTGAGAAAGTATCATAGAATCATAGAATTGGAAGGGACCTCCAAGTTCATCTAGTCCAACCCTCTGCACAATGCAGGAAACTCACAAATATCTCCCCCTAATTTCACAGGATCTTCACTGCTGTCAGATGGCCATCTAGCCTCTGTTCAAAAAACTCCAAGAAAGGAGAGCCCACCACCTCCTGAGGAAGCCTGTTCCACTGAGGAACTGCTCTAATGGTCAGGAAGTTCTTCCTAATATTGAGCCAGAAACTCCTTCAGTTTAATTTCAACACACTGGTTCTGGTCTTACCTTCTGGGGCCACAGAAAACAATTCCAGACCATCCTCATATGACAGCCCTTCAAGCACTTGAAGATGTTGATCATATCACCTCTCATATCCAGGCTAAACATGCTCAGCTCCTTCAACCTTTCTTCATAGGACTTGGTTTCAAGACCCTTCACCATCTGTGTCGCCCTCCTATGGACCCATTCCAGCTTGTCTATATCCTTCTTAAGATGTGGTGCCCCAAACAGAACACAATACACTAGGTGAAGTCTTACCAGAGCAGAGCAAAGTGATACCATCACTTCATGTGATCTGGACACTATACCTCTGTTGATACAGCCCAAAATTGCATTTGCCTTTTTAGCCACCACATCACACTGTTGACTCATGTTCAGCATATGGTCCACTAAGACCCCAAGATCCTTTTCGCACATATTACTGCTAAGACAAGTCTCCCCCTTTCTATAACCATGCATGGGATTTTTCCTACCTAAATGCAGAACTTTGTATTTATTCCTGTTAAAATTCATTTCATTGGTTTTAGCCCAGTGTTCCAGCCTGTCAAGGTCATCCTGTATCATGTTTCTGTCTTCTACTGTATTTGCAACCCCTCCAATTTAGTATCATTGGCAAATTTTATAAGCATTCCCTCTATTCCTTCATCCAAATCATTTATAAAGTACTGCAGTCGGAGCCCTCTGCTCATGACCTGAGTTCGATCCCAGCAGAAGCTGGTTCAGGTAGCTGGCTCCAGGTTGACTCAGCCTTCCATCCTTTCAGGGTCGGTAAAATGAGTACCCAGCTTGCTGGGGGGAAAGTGTAGATGACTGGGGAAGGCAATGGCAAACCACCTTGTAAAAAGTCTACCATGAAAATGTTGTGAAAGCAACATCACCCAGAGTCAAAAACGACTGTTGCTTGCACAGGGGACTACCTTTACCTTTGAACAAAACAGGTCCCAGGACAGATCCTTGAGGTACTCCACTTGTCACTCCTCCTCAAGAGGATGAGGAACCATTCACAAGCACTCTTTGGGTGTGATCTGTCAACCAGTTACAGATCCACCTAACAGTAACAGGATCCAAAACACATTTTACCAACTTGTCAACAAGGATAGTATGTGGAACCTTATCAAAAGCCTTACTGAAATCAAGATAAACTATATCTACCGCATTCCCCTGATCCAGCAAAGTAATCACTTTCTCAAAACAAATAAAAAAAGAGATCAGGTTAGTCTGACATGACTTGTTCTTGAGAAACCCATGCTTAGTAATCACAGCCATCCTGTCTAAATGTTCCAGGACTGACTGCTTGATGATTTGTTCTAAAACTTTTCCAGGTATAGATGTCAAGCTGACGGATCAGTAGTTACCCGGATCCTCTTTTTCCAAGTTAGTCCAAGTGAGATTAATAAAAGGCTGTGGAAAATCAAATGCAAGACTGTGATCAGGCAGGCAAAAAGGGACCATGAGGAGCATATTGCAAAAAACATAAAGACCAACAATACAAATTTCTTCAAATATATTAGAAGCAGGAAACCAGCCAGGGAGGCAGTGGGGCCCTTGGAAGATCAAGGGGTAAAAGGATTACTGAAGGAGGATAGGGAAATGGCTGAGAAGCTGAATGCACTTTTTGCCTCCATCTTCACTGTGGGAGATGAGAATTGAAATCTGCCTCCGTTCCTGAGGACCGGAAGGTAGGAACCCCCATCTTTAAAAAGGGTTCCAGAGGAGATCCGGGAAACTACAGGCCAGTCAGTCTGACTTCAATACCGGGAAAGTTGGTAGAAACCATTATCAAGGACAGAATGAGTAGACACATTGATGAACACAAGTTATTGAGGAAGACTCAGCATGGGTTCTGTAAGGGA
Organism: Heteronotia binoei; assembly: GCF_032191835.1. Lineage (NCBI taxonomy): Eukaryota > Metazoa > Chordata > Lepidosauria > Squamata > Gekkonidae > Heteronotia > Heteronotia binoei. The sequence continues at coordinate 101,847,736 of NC_083224.1, forward strand.
AGATCTTGCCTCACTAACCTGTTACAGTGCTTTGAGGGGGTGAACAAACATGCGGACAAAGGGGACCCAATAGATGTTGTTTACCTTGACTTCCAGAAAGCTTTTGATAAAGTTCCTAATCAAAGGCTCCTTAGTAAGCTCGAGAGTCATGGAGTAAAAGGACAGGTCCTCTTGTGGATCAAAAACTGGCTAATTAATAGGAAGCAGAGAGTGAGTATAAATGGGCAGCCTTCACAGTGGAGGACTGTAAGCAGTGGGTGCCACAGGGCTCGGTACTGGGTCCCATGCTCTTTAACTTGTTCGTTAATGATTTGGAGTTGTGAGTAAGCAGTGAAGTGGCCAAGTTTGCAGATGACACTAAATTGTTCAGGGTGATGAGAACTAGAGAGGATTGTGAGGCACTCCAAAGGGAACTGTTGAGGCTGGGTGAGTGGGCATCAACGTGGCAGATGAGGTTCAATGTGGCCAAGTGCAAAATAATGCACATTGGGGCCAAGAATCCCAGCTACAAATACAAGTTGATGGGGTGTGAACTGGCAGAGACTGACCAAGAGAGAGATCTTGGGGTCATGGTAGATAACTCACTGAAAATGTCAAGACAGTGTGCGATTGCAATAAAAAAGGCCGACACCATGCTGGGAATTATTAGGAAGGGAATTGAAAACAAATCAGCCAGTATCATAATGCCGCTGTATAAATCGATGGTGCGGTCTCATTTGGAATACTGTGTACAATTCTGGTCACCGCACCTCAAAAAAGATATTATAGCATTGGAAAAAGTCCAGAAAAGGGCAACTAGAATGATTAAAGGTTTGGAACACTTTCCCTATGAAGAAAAGTTAAAATGCTTGGAGAAACGTCGACTGCGGGGTGACATGATAGAGGTTTACAAGATTATGCATGGGATGGAGAAAGTAGAAAAAGAAGTACTTTTCTCCCTTTTTCACAATACAAGAACTCGTGGGCATTCAATGAAATTGCTGAGCAGTCAGGTTAAAATGGATAAAAGAAAGTACTTCTTCACCCAAAGGATGATTAACATGTGGAATGTGCCACAGGAGGTGGTGGCGGCTACAAGCATAGCCAGCTTCAAGAGGGGATTGGATAAAAATATGGAGCAGAGGTCCATCAGTGGCTATTAGCCACAGTGTCTGTGTGTGTGTCTGTGTATTGGCCACTGTGTGATACAGAGTGGTGGACTGGATGGGCCACTGGCCTGATCCAACATGGTTTCTTTTATGTTCTTATGTTAAGCCCAATTATGTATTGATTCTTTTAAGCCCTGGAAACATGTAAGCATTGCATTGGTCAGACAGCACATTAGGTGTGAAAAGCTTTGATCTTGTATGCAAGCTGAATTGTCCTATTTCCTGCCTAAAGTTTTTCTGGCTAGAAGAATCCAGGAGACAAACTCATAAATTAGCCATGTAGCCGATGAGATGTAGTTAGCCATGCTAGTGAGTTAAGTTTTATTTCTTTTACTCCCAAGTACCTTTTCCTGATTTTTATGCTAGTAAACTTTATTTCTTTGATAAGCAATGTCTTTGAGTCCTTTATGCAAACTTCTTGCCTCTAATTTAAATGAATCCCAACACAGTATCATTCATTCCCACATGGATTAGCAAGCTAGAAAAAGCATTAGTCTTTATACAAGATAATCTCTGAAAGAAGATGAATTTATTGGCTCAAATATAAAGCAGACATGACTTGGCTCATCCTGCACCGAAACCAACACTAACATCTAAAATTTCTAGAACAAAGTTTGAATCCAGTGTCACCTTTTAAGACCAACAAAGCCTTAGTCTGGATATCAGTTTTTGTGTGCATGCACACTTCTTAAGATACATTGAAACAGAATTCACCAGTCATTAAATATAGGTAGCAGGTGAGGAGGATGTTGCCAGGAAAGATGGGGTTAAGGCAATTGGTAAAACCTGTGAAAAGTGGCAATTATAGCTAAAATCAGATTAAGGCAATTGGTAAGACATGTGAATAGAAGCAAATATAACTAAAACGGAATTAAAGCAATTGATAAAACCTGTGAATTTTAAAAGTAACTTAAAGATTTCCGAAGTTAATTTTTCATTCTCTCCAAGGAGAACTTTTTCCATTTCTGTTTGTCCTCGTCTTATTCCTTCAGTTTTAACATCGCTTTCCACCAAACTTTTTATTTGTTGCATTTGAAACCAATCATATTTATTATTCAACTCTTCAGCAGTTTTCAATTCTATTTTACCACTTTGTATTTTTAGTAATTGATTATATGACATCCCTTTTTCCTCTCCTGTCTCAGCTGTTATTCTTATTACTTCTACTGGCACTATCCATAATGGGTTTCTCTCATCACCATATTTCTTGTACTTCATCCAAATATTTAGTAGATTATTTCTTATATAATGGTTAGAAAAAAAACCATCCAACTTTTTCTTTCCATAGTACATATCAGCGTGCCAGCTGAATTTATTTCCATGACCTTCCAACGTTAAAAGTTTTTTATTCAACAGTGTCACCCAATCTTTTATCCACACTAGACAAACTGCTTGATGATATAATCTTAAATCTGGTAGTTGAAATCCTCCTCTTTCTTTAGCATCTGTAAAAACTTTCATTTTAATCCTTGTTTTTTTCCTGGCCCATACAAATTCTGAAATCTTTCTTCGCCATTTCTTAAATAGTTTACTGTCTTTCACAATTGGAATAGTTTGAAACAAATACATTATTCTCGGCAAAATGTTCATCTTAATTGCAGCTATTCTACCAAGCAATGAAAAATTAATCTTCTTCCATTTTATCATATCTTCGTTCATTTTACGGCATTACTTTTCATAATTATTTTTAAACAGATCAATATTCTTCACTTCCATGCCCAAATATTTTACTAAAGGGGTAACTTCACATCCCGTTAATCTCTGCAATTCCTTTTGTTTGCTTACTTGCATATTTTTACACAATTTTTTTTACTTTTCTTTATTAACATAAGGTCCCGCCAATTCTCCAAAATCTTGTATTTTGGCCAACAACAAAGGTGTTACTTGCATAGGATTTTCATTTATAAACATTATATCATTTGCAAATGCTCTATATTTATAGGAAAATCCTTTAATTCTCGTTCCTTCAATTTCTTCATCTTGTATTTGCAGCAATAAGATTTCAAGAGTCATTATAAAAAACAATGGTGAAAGCGGACAACCTTGCCTTGTACCTTTGTTGATTGTCATTTCTTCTGTAAGATCTGCATTTATACATAACCTTGCACGTTGTTCAGTATAAATTGCTTTTATCATTCTTATAAAGTTTTCTCCCAACTTTATTTTCTCCATTACTGCAAACATAAAGTCCCAATTCAAATTATCAAAAGCTTTCTCTGCATCTGCAAAGAATAATGCAACTTCCTTCTCTGGATGTCTTTCATAGTATTCTACAATAATTACAACAGTTCTAATATTGTCTCTTATTTGCCTTTTAGGGAGAAAACCTGCTTGGTCTTCCTTTATAAAGTTTATTAGATATTGTTTAAGCCATTCTACTAAGATTCTTGTGTATATCTTATAATCATTGTTTAATAATGAGATTGGTCTATAATTCTTTACATTAGTGACATCTCAATCTTCCTTTGGAATCAATGAAATTACTGCTTCCTTCCATGTATTTGGTATTTTCCTATTTATTCTTATCACATTCATTATTTTTTGAAGTTTCGGTATTAATTCTTTAAACGTTTTAAATTTTTTTGCTGTAAATCCATCTGGTCCAGGTGCCTTTCCAATTTTCATTGCTTTAATCGCTACTTCCATTTCTGTTTTTTCAATTGGATCATTCAAAACTTTTTCCATATAATCAGTTAAGGGTGCTATTTTAATTTTCTGCAAATACGCTTCCATCTTTTTCTTCTTTACTTTAACACCTTTAAATAGTTTAGCATAATATTTTAAAAATTCTCTCTTTATTCCTTCTTGATCTACCATCTCTCTTCCATCAGCCACAATTTTATTAATAATTTTACTTTCTCTCTTTTTTTTTCAATTGCCAGGCCAAATATTTTCTAGGTTTATTCGCTCCCTCAAAAGATTTCTGTTTTAATTTCTTCAAATTCCATTCCAATTCTTTATTTAACAGATGTCTCATTTGTGCTTGCAATATTGTAATCTCCCTTATAATTTACTTTTTCCCTGGCCTTTTCCTTAATTCACCTTCTTTTTTCTTAATTTCATTTTGAATGTCCAACATCTGTTTATCTTCTGCTCTGTTGTCTTTATTATTCATTGTTTTTAGTAATCCTCTCATTACTGCCTTGTAGGCATCCCATACCGTCTGAAATTCTATATCTTCTCTGTCATTTACTTGCAAGTACGCTTTGGTTTCATTTTCTAGAAATGTCACTATTTCTTTATTTTGTAGTAAATCTTCATTTAATCTCCACCTTCTTGACTTTTTCGACAGTTTTGTAATTCACATTATTGGGTTATGATCAGCTCCTATTTTAGGTAATATCTCTATTTTCTTTGTTATAAGTCCCAAATCTTTAGTACCCCACAACATGTCAATTCTAGAGAAAGAGCTATGTCTAGCTGAAAAGAAGATATAGTCCCGTACTTCAGGATTAAACTTTCTACATATATCTTCCAAACTCTCCTGTTTAACCAATTAAAAAAAAGACTTTGGCAATTTCCCTTCTTTATCATTTTTTTTTCTTCCCAGATCTATCTATCGTGTTCTGAATTGTTTCGTTAAAGTCCCCCATCAATAAAATTTGCTCATAGGTCACTTCATCAAGATGTGTAATATTTTTAAAGAAAATGTCCTTAGCACCATTTGGAGCATAAAGTCCCAACAACAATGTTTTTTTGGCATTCAAAGTAATTTCTACCGCTATATAGCTTCCATCTTCATCTTTAAATACCAATTTCGGGTCTAATTCTTGCTTAATATAAAAGACTACTCCTCTCTTCTTCTGTTCAGCCAATGTAAAAAATTCTAGTCCTAATTGTTTATTCCATAGAAATTTATAATCCTTTTGTCTAATATGCACTTCTTGTAAACGTATTATATTACAATTTTGTTTTTTTTATCCAATGAAACATTGCCTTTCTTTTTTGTGGTGAATTTACTCCATTTACATTCCAATTTATAATCCATCATGGTGCAAATTCTTTATTTTCTTCATAAAATCTATGCAGTTCCTGTGTATTTGTGATTGTAATCCTTTTCCCTTGATGTTTAAAGCTCAAACCTTCAGGTATTATCCATCTGTACCTCATTCCATTGTCACGTAGTTTTTCTGTCAATTTCTATATGCTTTTCTGTCAGTTAGCACTTGTCTTGGCAGTTCTTTCATAACTCTTATTTTACTGCCTCCCACTGTCAATGACTTTTCAAAGTTTTTATTCATGATCTTTCCCACCATTTATTTTGTCATAAATCTTATGATCACATCTCTTGGTGGATTGTTCTTTTTTGCATAGAGTGAATTTACTCTATACATATAGTCATACATAATTCTATTCCCTTCAGGATCTTCCTCCAAAAATTCTGCAATTCTTTTCATTATGTATTATTTCAGGTCTGATTCTTTGTCTTCAGGTACACCTCTCAGACAGATCTGAGTTTCCATCAGTTTGCAGTCATGAATTGTCACTTTTTCTTGTAATTTTAACAAGGTGGAGTCATGTGTTTTCACTCTCTCTTCCACTTCTTGTACTTTCTTTGTTAATACCACAGTGTCATTTCTGAGATTCTCTATTTCTTTTTAAAAAATTTTCTTTGAATCCTCAATATCCTTTCTTATTTCTTTTTTAGAGGCAGTTAACATTTCTTTCACCCCCTTCATTATCCTAGCTTCCATTGCATCTAATTGGGCTTGCATTTTCTCTATTGAAGCAGACCTAGCATGAGTTTGTTTCGGGTCTGACATATAATAATAATAATAATAATAATAATAATAATAATAATAATAATAATAATAATAATAATAATAATAATAATAATAATAATAATAATAATAACAATAACAACAACAACAACTTTTATTTATACCCCACCCTCCCCGGCTAGGCAGGCTCAAGGCGGCTAACAAGACATGGTAAAACCATGATACAATAAAACAGTATATAATATAATTAATAATTTAACAATAAAACCAATAAAACAGTATGACATTATAGTAAAACAAGATCAAAAATTTTGATCTCACCAAATTAAATTTGAACCATCAGGTTTGATAAAAGTGAAGCTTGCCCTTTTCAATGTACCCAATTTCACTTTCCTCTGAGCCTCACAGGCTCAGATATTAATGTTTAAAGTTTTTATTTCTTCCAAAATGGCGGTTGCAACTTTTGCTTCACTTTAAAAAATCTTTCTTTTTTCCCTTTTACCAGTTCAAATCTTGTTATCTACTATCCAACAGTAATAATTTTTTAATTGCCAAATCTGTTAACTCCACCAATTTTTAATGTCCCAATCACTTTAAAAAACGATGTTAAAACTTAGTCATCCCAACAACAATGGCCACTGATGTTTCTCTCTGGTATTATAATCCTAGAGTAGGCTGTTTACTTCGTTGACTTCCTTCTTCTTCCTCCAATACTTCCTGCTTTTCTTGCCTTCAAATCTCGTTTCACTGGTAGAGAAATCTCACGATATCTGACGTTTTTCCTATGTTGACTGTGAACGCTGCAGATCTGTGACGATGGGCCTGCCTCCTCAACCACAGATAGACTAAACAATAAATTCCTTTCTTCTTTTAACACTGTCTTTTAAATTTACAAAGTTCAGATTTAGCCCCTTATCTTCTTCTCCTTTCAGGCTTTCAGTATTTCCAACTCCAACCTTTTACTTTTGTTTTGTTTAACTTTAATTAGTCTCGAAGTGAAGAGATAGCAATCAGTACCTTTTTTCCGTTGTTTATCCAAATCAACACCAGTCCTTTGTAGATTAGATGTTTTAAATTGTAAAAGAAGGTTTGGATCCTGTCGAGCTTATGTCAAATTATTGACTCTGGAAACTTCTGCAGACGATGAATATGCAACTTCTCTCCGGAGATCCCTCAAAGCCTCAAAGGAGCACCCCCCCCCCGGACTCTCTTTCAGCCAAGGTAAGTCTCCTCAAAGTATCTGTGCATATCTTGGACAATTCTCTAGCTGAGAAATGTAGGCAGAAGGCATTAATTTGCCTTTTACTACCCTGAACAGAAGTGCCAGCCTGCCCCCGTTAGGGAAAGCAACTCAGCTTGCCATTTTCCAACCCCAGAAGTCCGCGCAATACTAATTTGTGTTTTGATTGAAAAGTGGAAAAAATATAAAAAATAGAATGCTGAAAAAATCTTTGAAAAAAATGAAACATTCAGGATTTGTTTATATGAACTGCAAGCAGAAAGAGCTTCTTTGACACTTTCCCCTTCTTCCATCTTCCTTGTAAGATCCCTCCATCCAAACACTGAGGGCTGGGGGAACTTTATGAACAAAATGCTTTGAGGACTGAACTGGGGAGGACTGCATTGAAGAGCAGAATCAGGTGAAATCAGGATTCATCCTTCTTCTGCCAACAGAAAGCTTCCACTAGCAGAAGCAAGGAGGTGAAATATTTTTTACTTCCTTTTGTGCCCTCCCCTTTGACAACAAGGCACCCCAATTGCCTGCATAGATCTTAGTCTGCTGTTTGGAGAAGGTGAAGAAGGATCTAGTTGTGTGTTTTGCAGGATCCAAAACCCCTCAGAGGTTTTTTTTCTGGAAAAAGTGGTGCTAGAACTCTTAAGAGGGGAATGGAGACACAGGTATACCTCATGAACTTTTAAATATTTTTTGAGATTTTTGTTCCCAGGAAGAGGTTCCAGAACTCAGTTTCACCATGTTCCCCCAGGAAAAAAACCTGACTATAACATGGGGGGGGGTGTTTGGAGGGGGGTATCTTAACCCAGACTCTTATGCCAGCTTCCTGCTGTTGATATTTTTGAATTGAGATTTACAACTTTGGTGCACCTTTGGTCTCTGCCCATGTTACCTAGCTGATCAGTTCTTGTAATTTCTTCTCAAATAGATGCCACTGAATGAACAGGCACACTGCCATGATTTTTGGTTCATTCAAAATGGAGTTTGATTCAAAAGTCTGGTTCAGGCTTCTGTGAGCTGCTTTGGAATATTTTCTTAGCGACTCAGACTGCCTTGCTAGAAAAAGAACATGCTGACTTTGCAATGAGAAGATAAGACAGCTGTGCTAGAGAGTCATCTCCTAGTCCTGTCTCCCAATTAACATTCCATCCAATTAAGCACCTGTGGGGAACAAGTTTCAGCTGGCTGCAGACAGACCCATTTCCTTCTTACATGGTCAAAGGAGCTATTAAATCATCTGGTCAATGACTGGCTTATTTATTTGGCTATAGGTAATTGCCCTGATTGGTGCAAAGGTCTAGCAACACCTGGAACCCTTAGCAATAAAGGAATTATCTTCCAACCTATTCTTCAGTTTGGAGGGTTTCTACTTGTTACCATGGCATGTTGGCAAGCTCTAGCTCATTTTGGCCATCTTAGAAGCTAAACAGCACTAGCTTTGCTGACTCTGGAGAGAGTTGTCTTGGAATCCACAACTATGAATGGGTAACATCTTGTAGCTTGCAAACCAATGTCTTACAGTGTTTTAGTTAGTCTCTGAATTTCTAATTTTATTATTGTCTCCTCACAGTGACTGTTCTTGTTTTAAGTATTCTTTGCACTTTAGTGATATTATGTTTTAAATATGAATTCTGATCATTTGTCTTCACATGTTGCTAGACTGGCAGACCATCTTCCACAATACTTAACTTTTGTGGAATTCCTGCTGTGAGTCTACCTCCCAGTAAGAATTCCTTAGTCATTCCCAGGAAGATCAGGAGTTTATTCTTTGGCTTCTGGTTGGAGGGATGGATCTAAGGATTGGTGGCAGCCTACCAGACTGAAGTGTGTACAGATGCACCCCAATATTTTGTAATTTTGTGTTTGCTGCACTCTTAGCAAAAGGTATTTAGTTTGGGTTGGATTTAATAACCTTTCAACACACACAAAGAGGGGACAAAGAGTGCACAATTAAATGCTTTATAGAAGTTGGTTGAATACTCCAAATGACCATGACCCCAGGGAATCGTGCTTTTTCTCTGGTAAATGAGATGGTTTAGTTTGCAGAGTGAACCAAAGCAGCCACAAGCTGCAATGATCAATGTGTATTGTACAGAGGCAGGGAACAACAAGGCGAAACTGATCAAGAACTATCCTGGCATGTAGTTAAGAGTGTTCACATAAAGTGTTCTTCTAGCATGTGGGTTCACTGTGAAATTCTCTACTTGACTACTTTGAATATTAAATCATAAGACAGGAGGTCAATTATGGTTCTCTGCCACTATATACAGCATAACTTTGTGAAGTATATGAACTCTGATCAGATACAATTTGAAAAATGGTAGTGCTGAGGGGACTTCCTTTCTATATAAAGAGCACCCTATATGACATCTCACTTTATTGAAATTTTACATGGAAAGGACACGACAACCTGTGTCCCTTGGAGTAAGAAGTTGTCTCTCATTTTAGCTCTGAAGTTGTTGCTCATTTTAGTACTGAAGGCATTGTACACAATAAATTTGAATGTGTGGGCTGTCCTAGAAATTATCTCAGTAATCTTATGTTCCCAAATCCCCTTCTGCAGAGATGCTGGGCTTGTGGCAGTGCAGGACACTTACAGTGGAGGATCAGCAGACAGTAGAAAGGAATGCTTTTTCCTGCAAATCCCTCCCCCAAGTTGATTTTTCCATCAAAAGAATTAAAACTGTTATGTGGGAAAACACACGTAAGTGGCATTGTCCTCCAAGTAGGCTTAAGCTATAGGTGGTGTTCAGTAAATGAAGCTGGGCTCTTTTGGAGAGATTGTGGCATTTGTTTCCACACATGGTGGACTTGCCCAAAGTAAAAAGCTATTGGATTAGAGTCATCTGTTATACAAAACAAACCAGAATATAAAATATTATTGTTGTTGTTCAGTTGCACAGTTGAGTCTGACTCTTTGCGACCCCATGGACAAAGTCACGCCAGGCCCTCCTCTGAAGTTATGTGGGAAAACACACATCAGTGGCATATTATTAGACTTCCAGTTTTTCCTTTAAAATGGAAACTCAGATCACTTCCATTAGTACAAGTGATACTGTAACCTCAGCTTGTGGATTCTGTGGGGCAGAACTCGGAATTAAACTTGCAATAATTCAAAGAGAACAAAATATTTTTACTTTTTCACTTAACATCATATAATGTAACAAAAACATAGAACTTAGTAACACAACAGAAAAGTGATCTTTTGAAGTCCAAATAGTTAACTTTTCCCTTCTTCACAGGTTGCCACCCTCAGAGGCCATCTCTTTCCTCTTGTTGGTGGCCCAGAAAGTCTCCCGCTGAACACTCTGTGCACTGGCTTTGAAGATGAGGATCCCAAATGAACTCACTATTAGATAACACAGACCTGAAACAATAATTCTAAAATGTACAATTTAGAGCAAAAGTCTCCCTCCCTTAGTTTTTTCCATGAGCCTATGATTGTTCAAGCTCCCAGCAGGGCACTCTTGCTTCCCTCCTCTACTTTCCACACATTCTGCTTACTTCTGCATCTAGAGGCTCCATTCCTAGCTCTCTCGGCTTGGCTTCGCGAACGAAGATTTAAGAAGGGTGCAATAGTCCACGTTTGCTGCAGGCTCGCTGGTGGCTGACAAGACCAATGTGGGACAGGCAGGTCCGGCCACAGCGGCTGCAGGGAAAAGTCTGATTTAGGGTTGGTCCTGTAGCAGTGCGATTCTTCCTCAATCTCCTTTTGTCCTCAAGACCAGCTATGCGTGCGTTCTCAAAGGAAGAGACAGCCTGGTGGATGGTGTGCCTCCATGCTTTGCGATCTGAGGCTAGGTCAGACCACTGGTGATGGTTGATGTGACAGGTGGTAAGAGATTTCTTCAAGGAGTCCTTGTACCTCTTCTTTGGTGCCCCTCTATTTCGATGGCCGGTGGAGAGTTCGCCATACAGGGCAATCTTGGGAAGGCGGTGGTTTTCCATCCTAGAAATATGCCCTGCCCAGCGCAGCTGCGTCTTCAACAGCAGTGCCTCGATGCTGGTAACCTCTGCCCGCTTGAGGACTTCAGTGTTGGTCACAAAGTCACTCCAGTGGATGTTGAGGATGGTGCGAAGGCAGCGCTGATGAAAGCGCTCAAGGAGTCGCAGGTGATGACGGTATAAAACCCACGATTCGGAGCCATAGATGAGGGTTGTCATCACAACCGCTTTGTAAACATTGATCTTTGTGCCTTTTTTCAGATGCTTGTTGCTCCACACTCTTTTGTGCAGTCGGCCAAATGCACGGTTTGCCTTTGCCAGCCTGTTGTCAATCTCCTTGTCGATCTTGGCATCTGAGGAGATGATGCACCCCAGGTAGCTGAACTGCTGGACTGTCTTCAGAACTGATTCACCCACAGTGATGCAGGGAGGGTGATAATCTTCCTGGGGTGCAGGCTGGTGGAGAACTTCTGTCTTCTTCAGACTAACTTCTAGGCCGAATAGCTTGGCAGCCTCTGCAAAGCAGGACGTCATATGCTGCAGAGCTGATACCGAGTGGGAGACGAGTGCAGCATCATCAGCAAACAGTAGCTCTCGGATGAGTTTTTCCATTGTCTTGGAGTGTGCCTTTAGTCGCCTCAGGTTGAACAGGCTGCCATCGGTGCGATAGCGGATGTAGACACCATCGTCCTCATCTAGATCTACTGCGGCTCTTTGAAGCATCATGCTAAAGAAGATCGTAAAGAGAGTTGGCGCGAGAACGCAGCCTTGCTTTACACCTGTGCCTATTGGGAAGGGCTCCGAGAGGTCGTTGCAGTGTCTGACTTGGCCTCGCTGGTCTTCGTGTAGCTGGATGATCATGCTGAGGAACCTTGGGGGACATCCTAAACGTTCCAAGATTTGCCACAGGCCTTTCCTGCTAACGGTATCGAAAGCTTTGGTAAGGTCGACAAAAGTCACATACAGAGCCTTGTTCTGTTCCCTGCATTTCTCTTGGAGCTGCCTGAGAACAAATACCATGTCGGTGGTGCTCCTGTTAGCTCTGAAGCCGCACTGGCTCTCTGGGAGGAGTTCTTCTGCAATGGTGGGCACCAGTCTGTTCAGGAGTATTCTGGCAAGGATTTTGCCTGCGATGGAGAGCAGGGTTATCCCCCGGTAGTTGGAGCAGTCTGACTTTTCCCCTTTGTTCTTGTATAGGGTGATGATGATTGCATCGCGAAAGTCCTGTGGTAATTTGCCTTGTTCCCAGCAGGTGACAAGTACTTTGTGAAGTGAGCTATGTAGTACTGTGCCCCCATGCTTCCAGATCTCTGGTGGAATTCCATCAACTCCTGCTGCCTTGCCACTTTTCAGTTGCTTGATGGCTTTAACAGTCTCTTCTAGTGTGGGGATCTCATCCAACTCTGTTTTCACCGGTTGAAGTGGGGTGAGGTGGATTGCTGAATCTTGAACTACGCGGTTGGCACTGAAGAGAACCTGAAAATACTCCGACCACCGGTTCAATATGGATGCCTTGTCTGTGAGAAGCACTTGGCCGTCTGCACTATGCAAGGGACTCTGAGCCTGATATGATGGACCATATACTGCCTTCAGGGCTTCGTAGAACCCTCTTAAATCACCAGTGTCTGCACACAGCTGGGTTCTCTCTGCAAGCTTGGTCCACCACTCGTTCTGAATGTCTCGAAGCTTGCGCTGGAGGTTGCTACATGCAGCGCGAAAGGTTGCTTTTTTCCCAGGACAGGAGGGCTGAGCAAGATGTGCTTGGTAGGCAGATCTCTTTTTTGCCAGTAATTCTTGGATCTCTTGATTGTTCTCATCAAACCAGTCCTTGTTCTTCCTTGTGGAGAACCCGAGGACTTCTTCAGAGATCTGCAGGACGGTAGTTTTTAGGTGTTCCCAGAGTGCTTCTGGAGAAGGGTCTGTGGGGCAACTGAGGTCCTCAATTCTTGACTGGAGTTTTGCCTGGAAGGCAGCTTTAACTTCGGCTGACTGGAGGCTGCCAACCTGAAACTTCCTCCGAGGGATACCTCCTCTCCTGGGTGTGGGTTTAAAGTGAAGACGGAGATTGCAGCGTACAAGACGATGATCCGTATGACATTCTGCGCTGGGCATTACTCGGGTGTGTAAGACATCTCGAAGGTCTCTCTGGCGCACCAGAATGTAGTCGATAAGGTGCCAATGCTTGGACCGTGGGTGCATCCAGGTTGTCTTCAGACTGTTCTTCTGCTGGAAGATAGTGTTGGTGATGGTGAGCTGGTGCTCCATGCAGAATTCTAGCAGGAGGCGCCCGTTGTCATTGCAGTTGCCAATGCCGTGTTTGCCAAGTACTCCTTTCCAGGCTTCCGAGTCTTTACCTACTCTGGCATTGAAGTCGCCAAGGATGATCACCTTGTCCTCTGTAGGGGTCTTCCGTACGAGGTTGCGTAGATCAGCATAGAACTTGTTCTTTTCTGCAGGATCTGCTTGAAGGGTTGGGGCATACACACTGAAGAGTGTTGCATGCTGCTTGTTTTGAAGTGGGAGGCGCATGGACATGATGCGATCTGAGTGACCTGTTGGCAGGTTTTCGAGTTTGGAGGCAATGGAGTTCCTGACCATTCCTAGCTAGGGGTTATAATACAACAGAGGAAAAAAAATAGATGGAACTTAGCAAAATGTGGAATGCTGTCCTTTTTAATGTATCTTGAGAACAGTCAATATGCACACACACATTACAGAAACACAGAGATTATGAACAAATGAATTCTTTAATTAATCTTTTAATGCTACAAAAGTATAAACTATCTTAATTATTACAAATCTATATATCACAAGCATCTACATAACTTGTTTTTGGTGATATTAAATCAGTGAAATCTTTGCTCCATTTTTATTTCGTTATTGTTTTCCTGAAAACAGCATGAAACTTTTTAAAAAATGGCTCTCATATTGACATTACAACAGGGAAAAGGGAAAATTGTACATTCTTAAATGTTGTCTAGTAGCAAATTGTTGCATCATCCTTTGTGTTGGGTGTTGAATGCACTTGTACCTGAGCATCTCCAGGGTGGTACGACCCACTTCAAATCAGGGTGACAATTCCTGTGATTCATTGGATACCCTATAGACATAGCATTCTAAGCACATCCAGGAGTACAGTATACAAATAGCTTACCTCCTTAAAAGTAATATTGGATAACAGATCTCTTTGTCACTTCAGCTGGGATCAAGAGAATTTATAGAAGGCACCATGCTGCTTCAGAGTTTTTCTTAGCATATAAAATAAATAGGTTCCACCCAGGAAAGGACACTGGAGGTTTATCATTCTGTTGACAGGTAATTTTCTGTGTTGAAAATATATCCGAACCTTATGAGGGCTTATTTTCTGTGGGTGAAATGAAGTTGTTTCACAAGTGGCTGCAAGGAACAGGCTGTGAGGTTTTCTTCCAAAAAGAAAGGCTGACTGTTGCTAATATTATTGATATGTTAGATCCACTTTCATGCATAAGTCTGAGTTTTAAAATTTTTATGATTACTATGGTCATGCCATGAAACACTTCATACAGGTGGTAAAAGCCTGATGATTATTAATTTATGTATCTGAATCTATTATTTATTGTGGGTGAATTCATCTGAAATTAGAATTAGGATTTTCAGTAGTTTTCCCACCAGGGACATAGGGAAACAAGAGCAAAGCCCCATAAAATATAGCATGCTAGCCAAGGCTGTGGGTTCTGCTTCTTTAACAAACATTTTCAAGCCTGTGTTGTACCTTCAGTATAATTATTTATTTATCCACAAGCATTAACCTCTCTCTCAGTGTAAATTTAGAGGAGCCAAAATATTCCCTTTCCCCACCAACCTAGGCACCCACCTTTCCTGCATGGCTCTCCATTTTGCAGGACAAATAGGAACTTCTCAAGTTCTGCTGCACTCTTAATCAGAACTTTAAATATCGTGGCTCATAGTCATACTCATGAAACAGTTTGGGGCATTTTCATAATACCACTTTATAACCATTTAAAATGTACGCCTGGTTCTACATATGCTAACCACGTCTGTTTGTAGAATCATTTTGGTGCTATAAAAACTGAAATAATAACAACCAAGATTGGGGCTCTTCTTCTGGGTCCTATGCCTTTAAAATCAAACTGCACTTTATCCCAGTAAAGGAATGTGAATTTTGATTATATTCCATATAATGAGTTTTGGAAAAGATCTGGAGCCAAATTATAGGTAACAAAAAGCTGGGGAGATAAATGACCAAACATGAGATTAGATTGGCTTTTGTGCAATTGGTTGCATAGTGAAGCCTCGTTAATACATTTTGCAGAAGGAAGGGCCATTTATCATCTGAATTTTATTCTAGGGGGAAAAAATCATTCTTTCCATCTTTATTTTGTTCAAAATTCAGTTTCACTAGGACAGACCCTCAGTTTCAGTATGATGCTTTATAATCACTTAAGAACACTCTTTAAATATTAAGTAGCCTTTTGGGCTGCAGTAGGTACTATTACAATGCATTTTAAATTCACTTAAGTTCTTAAGAAGCTATGCTAATATTATTCATCTTATTATCATTTATTCTTTTATTTTCTTTTTCTCAGTTTTAAGGCCTGATCTGCTGCCTCCATGGAGAAAACTCTTTTTTTATTTTGCATTTCCATAATTTGCCTTTCCTTCTTTGCGCTGACATAAAGTGCCCATAAGCTATTACCATTCCTTCTCTTGGGGTATTTTCCCTCCTCACTTTAGCTCTTACCTTTATTTTGTCTGAATCAATGGTAGCAAATTTACTTTATGACAACTTGTACAAACCTATGATGGATCAGAGAAGGCTTCAAAGTAGGCTGAAGCCTGCTAAAGTCAAAAGCACCTGACACATTTGTTAAAGACCTCATTGACCTCTGACCCAAAGGTTGCTTTAGTATTGATCTTTAGGGTCTTGAGCTCAATTGCACTGGAGAAGCATGCTCGGCAGGGAGAGGGAACCTTATAATGGGAATAAATCAATGGAGAATGATTTAGAGCAAGAGAACTTTAGAGCTTGGCATGAAAGTTAAGCAGTAATTGAGTTTGTGGACTTGAAGCTCTTTCAGATCAGCAAGTGGTCTGTCTTGCTAAGTGACCTTCATGGAAGGTTTCTGTGAGACAGTTTTTAAAAAATTGGTGTGTCACATACATGAACAAGGACAGCCTATTTATGCAGCTTGTTCTGTGGAGAAAAAGCACCAAAATACCCAATTTTAGCAATTTGAATTTGCCAAGTTTGACATCATTTAATTATTATATATTAAAACCATATTTCAGATATTTGGTTGGAGCACAGATCTTTGGTTGGTCATAGACTAGAGGTTCTAATTCAAATTTACCCAGAGTTTCACAACTGTCCTATTGTCAACAGAGGACAACTTTTATTTTGATGTCTTGACTGCCTAATCTTCCTCATCACCAGCAGAATTCCAAGTAGATTTACACCATTCTAATTGAATTCAATGGATTGCACTGTAAATGTATAATAGCTTGTGCTTGTAAACTTTCCCTACTGTCAAGAGCTGGAAAGCAGCTAGTTTTGCTGCATATGTATTCATGGGAATGAATTTGACTGAAAAATGTTTCCACAAGATGAAAATCTATTAGAGAGCTAGCTAAAGAAATTTATACAATCTATCCTTTTTTTTGAAAGTTCAGCCCTTGTAAATCTTGTAAATTAAGATTGTAAAGAGCCCTTGTAAATCTTGTAAATTAAGATTGTAAAGAGCAAGTACCCCTTTTCCAGTTGGGGTGTTTATATGGAAATTATTCGTCAATATATCATGCTTTTAAGCTGCTTGGGGCAATTTGTCATGACAGAAGGGCTTACTGGGATTTGAGAGAAACTGGAGATAGTATGGACATAGGGATGCCAACTCCAAGCTTAAATGGCCCATAGAGTATAATATCTCCTGAATCAGTTTTGGCTGCTAAATCTGATATTCATTTGGGGGGGGGGCTGAATATGCATGAATCTGATATTCAGGCATATTCCGCCCCCCCCCCCCCCAATATTTTGCTCCTGATAACCCCAAACCCAAATTTTATCAGATTTTTTTTTTTTTGCACATCCATAATGTTGATCCTATAATCCTGTTTTGGCACTTCTGCTTAGTCTTCATCAGTAGTCATCTCAAATCTTCACTATCAGTGTTATGTGCTTCATGTGCATCTGCCATGCCATATCATCTGTATATCTCAAACTATTAATGTTCCTTCCACCCATTTGCACTCCACCTTCATATAAATCTCGTCCAGCTTTCATTATATATTCTATAAAAGACATAATTGTTTGACAACTGTATCAGTTAGAAACCACTGTGTTTCTCCATAATCTATCATGGCCAGTAGCATCTTGACCAGTAGGTATCTTGCTTTAGAGTTGCCAGTCAGGGATATGGGGCCATCATTGCACCAATGGCACAATATCAGTTCTGTAAAAAACCCAAAAATGATGTCATGCCATTCTAGGATCCAGTAGAAATGTTATGCTTTTACCATAGAGTTTCTGCTGAATCTTCAAGTGAGATTTCAGAGTTCACCCAGGCAACAATGTGCCATCAGTATGACACTTATTTTTTATCTTGTTTTTTCCCCTCACTAGCCTACTGAGCACTGTCAGAGCTTGGGGACTCAAGGTAGGGAATACCCTATTTAGCAAGGATGTGATGTAACTTCCGACCTTTGACTTCCAGGTCAAAGGTCAAGCAATGTCATTACCTAAACTGCACTCCTTCCTGTGATATTACTTCTGTGGCATGCTACCAAACCCTACCCCTTTCCATGAGGCTATTCCCCAAACCCCTAAATCTAACTCGTAACTGATGTGTATGTTTCCAGTTGGATGCTTCCTTTTTTCTTCTTCCAAGAAGGCTGAGAGTGCAAACTACACAGCATATTATACTGCCCAGATTCGCCATAGCTGTCCTCCCAAGGAGCAAACGTCTTTTAATTTCATGGCTACAGTCACCACCTGCGGTGATCTTGGATCCCAGAAATGTGAAATGTCACTACTTCCATGTCTTCCCCTTCTATTTGCCAAGGTTTGATGGGGCCGCATGCCATGATCTTAGTTTTTTTGATGTTGAGTTTCAAGCCTACGTTTGTGCTCTCCTCTTTCACCCTCAACAAGAGGTTCTTTAGGTCCTCCTCACTTTCTGCCATTAGAGTGGTGTCTGAGGTTGTTGATGTTTTTCCCAGCAATCTTAATTCTTTCTTGGGAGAAAACACCTATCCCCACACTTTTGATATTCAACCTGATAAGAATTCCAGAGAACTTGAAAGCTGAGCTTACAAACTAATCTGTATTATTTTCAGGGCTGTTTTTGTAGAAAAAAAAATCCAGCAGGGACTCATTTGCATATTAGGCCACATCCCCTGATGTCACCATTGCTTCGCACAGGGCTTTTTTTGTAGGATAAGCCGAGCAGGGATTCATTTGCATATTAGGCCACACCTCCTGACACCAAGCCAGCTAGAACTGTGTTCCTGTGCATTCCTGCTCAAAAAAGCCCTGGTTATTTTGTTTGGTCTTAATAAATTGTATGACTTTTGGATTTTGCACTTCTGTGTTTCCGTTTCGCTCAGAAGATTGGTGATTGAGAGATTCAAAATCATCTTGAGGTTACACACATCTGTGGCAACCATCCTTAAAAGTCCCACTTCTCTTCCAGCACTCTGAGCCAATCCTTGTCATTTAGGTATCATGCAAATTCAAGTGACTGTCATCCAGTCAGAGCCCATGAAACTCAAGAAGGGTAAAGAAACAATTTTTGGCATTTGGATAGGAATTTTGGGGCTCTAGAAAGAAACATCATCATTGCCAGGCTTTTATTTGGCTTTTTAGTTAGATTTTGAGGGTTGCCTTAGGGAAGAAGACTTATTTTAGTGATACAAATAAGCATCCTATACGGGATATCATAAATAGATCCCTCTCCGAGGGGCGTTTTCCAACGCCTCTTAAAGAGGCTGTGGTCCGCCCTCTATTGAAAAAGGTGACATTGGATCCAGCCAAATTGGCTCATTATTGGCCTGTCTCAAATTTGCCCATTTTGGGCAAAATTATTGAGAGGGCGGTAGCGTTACAGTTGCAGAGTTTTCTGGATGACGCTTCCGTAGTAGATCCCCACCAGTCTGGTTTTCATCCAGGCCATGGGACGGAGATAGTGCTGGGCACCCTGGTGGATGACCTCCAGCGACATCTGGATCGAGGAGGTGTGGTGGTGCTGATGTTGTTAGACCTATCAGCAGCTTTGATACGGTCGACCATCAGTTACTGACCCACCACCTTGCCGATTCAGGGGTTGCCTTTGCAATGGCTTTCCTCTTTCCTTGATGGTCAGGGACAATGGGTGGCGATTGTGGGAGAACTGTCCCAGAGGCATCCACTTAATTGTGGGGTGCCACAGGGGGCAGTCCTCTCCCTGATGTTGTTTAACATCTACATGCGTCCCCTTGCCCAGATTGCCTGGAGGTATGGGCTGGGTTGTCAACAATATGCTGATGACACCCAGCTCTATCTACTGATAGACCTGGCATTACAAGCTGTGACAGAATGGTTCAGGCTGAGCAGGCTGAAGTTGAATCCAGCAAAGACAGAGGTCCTTTGCCTGAGTCATGGCAGTCTGAGAAGAGAAATCCCTCTACCAGTTTTTGACGGGGCGCCATTCATAATGGCGCACAAGGTCAAGAGCTTGGGGGTGCTACTGGAGCCTTCTCTGTCAATGGAGGCCCAGATAGCAGCCACTATCAAATCCGCCTTCTTTCATCTTAGGTGGGCAAGGCAGTTGGTGTCAGCATTCGGCACTTTAAGGGGAAAAGTGCTGATGCACTGTTATGTAACTCCTACTATACCTGCTAATGAAAGGCATGTGAGAATCATGTGCAGCTAGTTAAGAATTGGGTAACATGATTGGCTAGCTGCACTATATCAACAGAGAGCCTAACTCTCATTCTCTGTGGGTTGATGAATACGGAGGACGTGCAGAGGTGTGGAGAGCTATTGTGATCAGAGGCTGTTACTCTGTCGGACTGACTGATGATGATGATGACTTGGTATGTGTAAGACTACTCTCTTGGACTGTGACTGTGTACTGCTAACTTGGATGGACTGAACTTGCTGTGTATTGACTATCTCCCTGCCTATTACTACTCTCTTTGCCTTACCCCAAATACAACTGATTCAACTGGCTTGTTGGAGTTTTTGTCTTCATAGAACTTTTACTGGTGGCTGCACTTATCAGGGCACTCATACCTGCAGAACTTCCACGCACACTGACATCGGTTGTGGGCCCAGCGTGGTCTACGGGAGAGTAAGCTCTGTCTGCTGCAGCATTTTCCAGCATTCTACTCGTGAGTAAGACAAACAGTTTTTGGGCGCGGCACTTTGTATGTGTATAAGGCAAACCATGGAGTCCAGCGTACATGTCTCTGGCTTCCTCATTACGAGGCTTAATGGAGACAACTACGTCACATGGTCAGAGAAAGTCACCATGCTGTTGAAGTACCAAGGGTTGTGGGAGTATGTGGCAACTCCGCCAGACTTAACAGTGTTACATGCTGCTGATGATGCGGATGTAATAGCCAAACATCGGAGTAATGATGATAAGGCATTCTCATTAATTGGCTTAACCTTGGAAGATTCACAGCTCATCCATGTTAAAGGGTCTAATAATGCCAAGTCATGTTGGGATGCACTAAAGGCTCTATATGTGAGAGAGAGCGTCGGGTCCCACATTTTCCTAATGAAGAAGCTCTTGAGTGCACGTTTGGAGACAGGTGGAGACATGATGACTCACCTGGAATACATGAAGCGCACTTTACTCCAACTGCAGGAAAAGGAGGTAACTTTTTCTTCCCTGCAGCAAGTCTACATAATCCTCTGTTCCCTGGACCAGAGCTATGATCAATTTGTGGCTAACCTTGATGTTGTTCCACAAGCTGAGCTCACCGTGTCCAGCATTTCCCACCGACTGCTGAATGAGGCGATGAGGAGGAGAGACGCAGCTCAATTCCATGCGGCTCCAGCCCATTCAACAAAAGTTCCTGCCCGGGAGGTTCTTAAAGGGGCAGAATGCAAAGCAGCTGCAGCTAAAGCATGTGCTGTACGTAAGTGCTACTTGTGTGGAAGTCACAAGCACCTACAACGCCAGTGCGGCTTGAACAAAAGGAAACATTCTCCTGCTGTTACTAAAGGAGGTGGGTGTAATGTTATCATTAATGATTCCTCCTGCAGTAGCCAGCAATTTATGATTGACAGTGGTGCGACGGAGCACATTGCCAAGGATAAAAGGCTTTTTGAGACATTCACTCCTACACAAGGTCAGTGTGTGAAGCTCGCAAACGGGCTGTCTGCCAATGTAGCAGGGAGTGGTCTTATCAACATCCCGAGCCTTGGGAGAAAGTTACACATGCTTAATGTTCCAAGCCTGAACTATAATTTGCTTTCAGTATCAGCCTTGACTGAACAGCACTTTAAAGTTTGTTTTACAGCTACAGACTGCAACATATGTGCAGATGGTATATCTGCTAAAGCCAAGAGGAAAGGCGACTTATATTTCCTTGAGAAGGAGCGTTCAGTGCAGCATGTGAGTACAAATAAACCACCACATGATAATTGCATACATCTCTGGCATCGCAGACTGGGGCATATCAATTTCCAGGCGGTGAAGAAGACTCTTCAAGCGGCCGGAATTACCCCCAAACCATGCGGATGTTTCATAGAATGTGAAGTATGCAAGGCTGTCAAGTCCAAAGCAGCAGCAACTATGTCTCCTTGCAAGTTTCAGACTAATGAGATACTTGACTTAGTGTTCCTCGACCTGATTGGCCCGTTCCCTACGAGGAGTTTGGGCGGGGCAAGGTTCTGTTTATGCATAGAAGACCATTTTTCCCGGTATGGTTTCTGCTTCCTTCTTAGGTCTAAGGCGGAAACATTCCAGGCATTCTACAACTGGCTTCGCTTTGTGCAATGGAAGACAGGCAAAGTTCCTAAGTCTATTCTCAGTGATAATGGGTCTGAATTCTGCAATGAGAGAATGATTTCTTTGTGCAGGAGATATGGCATTGAACGTAAATGTACAGCTCCTTATAGACCCCAGCACAATGCCTTCTGCGAAAGAAGGAACCAATCCCTGTACAATATGTGTATGGCTATGTTAAAAGACAGTGATTTACCCTTGAGCTATTGTGGGGAGAGCATGATGTGTGCTTCTCATGTACTAAATTTGTCTTGGTCATCTGCTATAGGAAGGATTCCTGCAGAAGCCTGGTATGGCAAGAAGCCCTCCATAGAGCATGTAAAAATCTTTGGGATCCCTGCATACGTCCATATCCCAAAGGAGCTCAGAAGGAAGGGAAAAGACAAAGCTGAAAAGTTGTTGTTTGTTGGTTATTCTAACAATCATCGAGCTTTCAGGTTCTGCCATGCTGGAGAGAAGAAGATAACGACCAGCGCGTCGGCAACTTTCCTTGAGAGATTTATTTATTTATTTATTTATTTGGGATTTATTTGGGATTAGATCTGTTGGCTGGCAGCGAACATCCTCGACTCTAATCCTGCCGACAGCAGAGAAACAAGAGACACCACCCGTTCCTAGAAAGGGGAGGAGGAGCCCGTCGCCCAGCAACAGAGCAGTCAAGGAGGAGCCGCTAACCCCTGCATCTCCAGGAGCTGGTGTTTCACAGCAGCAGATGGCAGCACAACAGACAGTGTCTGATGAATCTGCAGAACCGGTGCTTCGGAGGTCGTCACGTGAGACGAGGCCACCGGATCGCTACAGTCCAGGACAGGCATGTACTGTGATTGCAGAGCCCTCTAACTTTGAGAGTATTCAGCATTTATCACAGGAGGAACAGGCTGGATGGCACGCTGCAATGAGCTCTGAGCTAGAGTCCCTGCGTAACCTGCACGTCTATGAAGAAACCACTCTACCGCCCGGTCAGAGACTCATAGGGTGTAAATGGGTGTATAAACTCAAGCCTGGCACAGATGGTACTACTCAGTACAAGGCCAGACTTGTAGCCCAGGGATTCTTGCAAGGGGGGCAAGATTACGATGAAACTTTTGCCCCAACCCTTAAAGCCACTTCACTTTACTGTGCTCTTACTATCGCAGCAAAACAGCACTGTATGATTAGGCATCTTGATGTTAAAACAGCCTACTTGCATGCCCCATTGAGACACTGTGTGTATATGAAAAAACCACCAGGTGCCTCTGGTGACAATGATAATGACAATGATAATGCTTGTTGGTTGCTTAAGAAATCCTTGTATGGGTTAAAGCAGGCTGGATTCGAATGGAATCAGCATTTGGTAGATAACCTTAAAATGTTAGGTTATAAGCAAGGAGTTGCAGATCCCTGTGTGTTCACTAAACAGAAGGGGGAGCAACAATGCACCATCCTAATCTTCGTGGATGACTTGGCCATAATATGTAAATCTGCCAAAGTAATGAATGATACTATTGATGCTCTAAGGTCCAAATTTACTGTGAGAGATCTAGGAGAGATCAAGCAGTATGTTGGCCTAGAGATAGAAAAAGTAGATGGTGGATACAGAGTATCACAAAGGGCAAAAAATATCCCATTTGCTAAAACAGTTTAAAATGGACCAGTGCAAAGGGGTGCAAAGTCCTATGTTCCCATGTAATGAGTCAGACAGCGAACAGAGTCCACTGTTCGATCAGGGGATATATCAATCCCTGATTGGCAGCTTGTCATATCTAGCTAATTGGTCCAGACCGGACATAGCCATGGCCACTAATGTATTGGCAAGAGCAATGAAAGAGCCAAGGCAAAAACATTGGCTAGCAGCTAAGCATATCTTAAGATACTTAAAGCAGACCATAGATTTAAGTCTATTCATAACTCCTACTGGAGAACTTACCATGCTTGCTTATGCAGATGCTAGTTTCGCCAACGATCCTGATACTAGGCAATCTACTACAGGAATGGCTATTTTTCTGGGTGGCGCCCTGGTTGGGTGGCGGTCACTGAAGCAAAGACACGTGGCTCTGTCTACGTGCGAGGCAGAATACGCGGCCTTGAGCGCTATATACTGAACTCATATGGTTCAAGCAATTGTTGTTAGACTTTGGAATACGTCATGTCAATCCCATAATTGTGAGGGAAGACAATCAGGCTGCTATACAGTTAGCAACAACTCTTGGTGTCAAGAGCAGGTCCAAACATACTGATGTATGTTTCCATAATGTTAAGCAATGCTTGGAGGATAGACTAATCGTGCTTGAATACTGTGAAACCAATGACAATGTTGCAGACTTGTTTACAAAGGTTCAAACACATGTGAAGCATAAAGAAAGCTGTCTATCATTAGGTCTTAAAAAATGTGAAAAGCAGTAATGTCATGCTGTAGAAATATTTTAACTATGAATGTTAAAGTTACATGCAATGTATAGCCCATGTCGTTACATAAGGGGGAGGATGTCAGCATTCGGCACTTGAAGGGGAAAAGTGCTGATGCACTGTTATGTAACTCCTACTATACCTGCTAATGAAAGGCATGTGAGAATCATGTGCAGCTAGTTAAGAATTGGGTAACATGATTGGCTAGCTGCACTATATCAACAGAGAGCCTAACTCTCATTCTCTGTGGGTTGATGAATACGGAGGACGTGCAGAGGTGTGGAGAGCTATTGTGATCAGAGGCTGTTACTCTGTCGGACTGACTGATGATGATGATGACTTGGTATGTGTAAGACTACTCTCTTGGACTGTGACTGTGTACTGCTAACTTGGATGGACTGAACTTGCTGTGTATTGACTATCTCCCTGCCTATTACTACTCTCTTTGCCTTACCCCAAATACAACTGATTCAACTGGCTTGTTGGAGTTTTTGTCTTCATAGAACTTTTACTGGTGGCTGCACTTATCAGGGCACTCATACCTGCAGAACTTCCACGCACACTGACAGTTGGCTCCCTTCCTGGAGCATGATGATCTGGCAACAGTGATCCATGCAATGGTCACCTCGAGGTTGGACTACTGTAATGCCCTCTACATGGGGCTGCCCTTGTGCCGAACCTGGAAACTACAGCTGGTGCAGAATGCGGCAGCCATTAGGGATCCCTAAGCGGGAGCACATACAGCCGAGGCTGCAGGAACTGCACTGCCTGCCAATTGTGTACTGGATCCGTTACAAGGTGCTGGTCATTACCTTTAAAGCCCTACATGACTGAAGACCTGTCTACCTTAGGGACCATCCCTTCCCATATGTACCCCAGAGGGTGCTGAGATCAGATTCACAAAATCTACTGATAATCCCCGGGCTGAAGGAGGCCAAATTGAAAAACACAAGGCAAAGGGCCTTCTCAATTATGGCTCCCCACTGGTGGAATCAATTACCAGAGGAGGTGCGGGCCCTGCGGAGTCTTGTCCAGTTCCGCAGGGTCTGCAAGACTATCCTCTTTCAGCTGGCCTTTTCTTAATGCAGATCCAGCTGTACTGTCGTTATGAAAAAATCTGTGTATGAGTAAGATCAGAAATTTTGAAAATGTAGCACCAAGTATGATTGTATGAAATCGTTGGTTTTAATTAGATGGTTTTAAGGGAATTTTAAGGAAACTGTATAATGTTTAGATTATTGTTTTATTATGTAACCTTTGTATTTTATATTATGTTGTGAGCTGCCCTGAGCCTGCTTCAGTGGGGAGGGTGGGGTATAAATGAAATAATGTTGTTGTTGTTGTTATCCTGTTAAGGGTCCATCATTCCTAACTGATGTGTGTACATTCTGTGGTAAGGTTCTCTGTGAGAGAAAAGAGCAGCCATGAACTTGCTGAGGTACTTGGTTCAGACAAAGTGGAATCAAATTGTTAGCAGTCAGACCTGTCCTCTCACAGAAGAGCAGTATATAGATTAGAGAGGCAGAAACACCCTTCTTAATATATCACCCCAAAATGCATAAATACAGGATGCTGCCTGGCCCAAAATGAAACAAAACAGATGCCAGTCAGGACCAAGCTTGGGTGAGTATTTTGGAAGATGAGTTAGAGTGTCTGACTCTGTATTGTCTCCTCCATACCTTAGAGATGCCCCATTAGGACCCATTGACTCACCTTGGACTAATCTCATCAAGTTCAAACTTACTTCCTCTGCACCCACTTACCCAAATTAAGTGCAACTTAATTTGGTTAATTCTATTCACCAAATTCATTAGCTTTCCCATCTGGTACTTGCAGGGTCATCAAGCTTCTCCCACACCTTTTGTCCATATTAGAAAAAACCATCAAGTTATTGGTTTTTTTGAGATAGTACATCAGCTTGCCCTGATAGTACATCAGCTTGTATGAAGAGCACTCATCCACTGGTGCAGAGTGTGTGTGTGCGCACCTTGGATCCTCCACATACATCCTTACTTTGTTGGGTCTCTTCTTCTCTCCACAAAACTGGTCATTTTGCTTCTCAAATTGCTGCTTCTGCAGCCCTCTTTCTTCAAGACTGGTAGTTATCACCCTTCCTGAAATTGCTTTCCCCCACTTTGTGGTTCTCTTAGTTAGCTCTTATATGTGTGTTCATTGTGTGCATTTTGTTTTATTCTTTATCTTTTAAATTAAAACCTTTCCAGCTGAACACCTGCTTGGTTTATTTGAGGAGTTCTCTTAAGGAGAAAATCCCCATAAACATAGGTGGATAATCCCAGCTACCTCCTCTAGTTCTCTTTCCTTAAAGTTAGTTCCCCCAACTAATTAGGGACCACTTATTTTGATAACAAAATCTCCCTTCAGAAGTTATTTAATTTAATTTAAAAAATCCAGTCTGCTTAACTTTATATATCTAAGCTATCCTAACACATCATTTTAACCTTATTAAGTACTTTATTTGCTGGTAAGTAAATCTATGTTGTTCATTTCCACCTGTGTCTTGTCTGTCAAGTCAAAAATTGAAGAAGCAGTAGTCTCTGTTTTCCTCACAATAATCCTGGCATATTTCCAAATAAGAGAACATATGGGAGCATACAGTTTACCCACTACCAATCTATAATTTAAAGCTTGTGTAATGTACTGAGTGACGAGACACGTTGAAGGCAACATGCTTTATTAACGAGTACATCACAAGGCAAGGCAAAAGGGGCCAGGTCCTGATTATATACATACCCTGGAACAGCCCTCAGTCTGGCCAGGTCCAATCCTGGCCACTTAAACTTCCCACCACAGATCTTGATTGGTGGAGTGTATTTGCGGAGCTACATCCGGGGACCAGTGGACTTCCACCGGTTACCTCCGTAGCATACGCTGTGTTGTAATTTCAGGACTGAAATGCAAGACACAACAGCTTGTGTTCCCCTTTTTATTTGATTGTAGATGGTTGGGATATAAAGAATCTATAGGAAAGGCCAGAATGGGGGACTGGGTATTCTTCAGTCCAGAAGGCAGTTGACTTAGAGCCTTCTCCCCCCCTCATCATCCACAACATCCTTAAGTGCAATCCACCAAAACAGAAGGAATGTATGCTATTGAGAGGGAGTTCGGAGTAAGAGGAACCTGATTCTACTCTCCATCCACTACCCAACATTTTAAGAAAATAGAATTAGCATTCACTTGCAAGTCCTTCTACATTTTCTCAGATCTGTTATCATGGCAACTAGGGCACAAACAGGGAAAATGGAGGTTCATTGGAGGTTTGTGGTCCAGGGTTTTCACAAACCATGAACCTCCAATGATTTCCTCCACTGGATGAACCAGGTTGAAGTAGGTTGAAACTAAATCCAGCGAAGACAGAGGTCCTTTGCTTGGGTTGCCATGGTCCAGGAGGGGAAATTCCCCTACCAGCTCTTGACGGTGTGCCACTGACAATGGCGCACAGGGTCAAGAGCTTGGGGGTACTACTTGAGCCTGCCTTAACCATGGAGGCCCAAGTAGCAGCCACTGCTAAGTTGGCATTTTTTCATCTTAGGTGGGCGAGGCAGTTGGCTCCTTTCCTGGAGCAGGACGATCTGGCAATAGTGATCCATGCAACGGTCACCTCAAGGTTGGATTACTGTAATGCCCTCTATATGAGGCTGCCCCTGTGCCGAACCCGGAAGTTGCAGCTAGTGCAGAATGCCACCGCTTGGCTGTTATTAGGGCTCCCTAGATGGGAGCACATTCAGCTGGGCCTCCGGGGACTGCACTGGCTGCCAATAATATACTGAGTCTGGTACAAGGTGCTGGTTATTACCTTTAAAGCCCTATATGGCCTAGGAGCTGCCTACCTTAGGGACCGTCTCTTCCCATATGCCCCCCAGAGAGTGCTGCAATCCGGCTCTAGAAATCTGCTTGTAATCCCCAGGCCAAAGGAGGCCCGGTTGACGTCAACTAGGGAAAGGGCCTTCTCGATCACAGCCCCTTGCTGGTGGAACCAGTTACCGGAAGAGGTCAGGGCCCTGCGGGACATTGGACAGTTCCACAGGGCCTGTAAGACAGTCCTCTTCTGGTTAGCTTATAACTGACCAGCATTGAAACATTGAAATACTGAAATATTCTGACGGAAGACTATAAGATAGCACACTGAGACTGATTGATGTATTGATATATTAGTTGTTTTAATTATGTAAATTATTATTGTATTTTAATTCTTGAATTTTATTGTTAGAATTTTTATGTTGTGAGCCGCCCTGAGCCCGCTTTGGTGGGGTAGGGCGGGATATAAATTAAATAAAATGAAATGAAAAAATGAAATGAACCAGTTCATGGTTTGTCTGGTTCATGGTTCATCTCCTTCCTGAGTGAGCTTAAATGCCTTCAGAGCTTACTTCCCATCAGGCATGGTCAAGTTTCATTGCAGCTCTCCCTTTCTTTCCTTTTCCTAGACAGCCCTCTGCCACCCCCTACATTCTCCAGCCAGTCTCCAGCAGCTATGTGACTGGGGGAGAGAGGGGAAGGCATTTAAATGTCATCTCTCCCTTCTCCAGCCAGGCATGAGAATCCCTGGCAGCCGAGGCATGATCCCTCCATTGTAGCCTATGGAGCCATAGGGTACAATGGAGAGATCATGCTGCTGCTTTGATGTGACTCTGGAGAGAAGGGTTTAAACTTTAACCCTCTTCTCTGGAGTCTCAACACAGTGGCAGAACAATCTTTCTATTGTACCCTATGGCCCTATAGCAGGGGTGGCCAACAGTAGCTTTCCAGATGTTTTTTGCCTACAATTCCCATCAGCTCCAGCCAGCATGGCCAATGGCTGGGGCTGATGGGAGTTGTAGGCAAAAAACATCTGAAGAGCTACCATTGGCCACCTCTGCTTTATAGTGTACAATGGAGCCACAAACTCTCTTCCCTTCCCTTCCTCAGCCAGTCCTGGCAGGCTGGCTGGGGATGTGAAGACCAATAGGGGAGAGGTCTCCCTGTGGGCTCTGCTGGGCTGTTGGTTGAAGCCAGACAACCCATCAGAGCCTGCCAAACTGATTGTGCAGGGAGAGGTCTCCCCATGGGCTCAGCTGGAGCTCTGAGGGAAGGCAGGTTGAACTGCTTTCCCTCCTGAGGTTGACTTCCCCATGAGCCCCATAGCCAGGGTGTCTGAGTAAGCTGATCTTGGGAGGGAAGGCAGTTTAAAATGCCTTCTTTTGGCTTCACCAGGAGCCCTGCAGCCATAGGATGCCTGGGGAAACCAAGACTTGGAGGGAAGCCACAACACCCACCCCCCACAAACCTCCATGGGAGATTTGGGGAGGGTTCATGGGAGGCATGAACCCTCCCCAGGGGTTTGGGAGGAATCCCCCACATACCACGCTTCTATGATTGTGCAACTTTGCTATATTAACTAATGCATATCCCCATATGCCAGCTATGGCTATTCCTTGACAAGTGTTATGTGACAACAGGGATCTGTGCTCTGATTACCTGGGTTTGGGAGCCACAAACTGATCTGGTTCATATGCAAACCACAGTTCATGGTTTGGTTCATGCCCATCCCTAATGGTAACCAGTTCTCAGCAGCCTTCTGATACTTTTGGTCCTATGGCTTTATATTTACACTATTTAAAACTTTTTTTATCTCATACTTTTCAAAGTAGTTGAGTACTATTCTGACATTATGCACCACATGATAGCATTCACATTTGCAAGGACAGTGACTGGGCATGAGCAAACTGTTTTTGTAGATTCAAATTCCCACCTTGAGTCTTTGTTGAATGTGTGGGATATAAATCTAACATAAATTAACAAACAAACAAGTAAATAAATAAATAAAGGATGTGTATAACCTTCAGATTATTTTGATTCACTCATCCCTGTGATTTTGACCCCCAAATCTCCATATTGTTTTTGCTTCTCCATTATACAAATCAAACTCAGAAAATGTTCATGCCATTTTCCGATTCCTTGCTCTAATGTTTCCATACAACACGTGAAGCAGAGAAATAACGAGGTCTGCACACATTACTGGTATGAAATGAGATTTACTTTTGTACCAAAGCAGAACTTAGTAGGCCATGAGCCCCCAAATGACTAAGTTAAAATTATCCCACATACAGCCAGTTTTATCCACATCCAAAATAAGCAGGCAGGCCCCCCAGGCTTATCAAGGTCAACATTCTCCACCCTCCTGTAACTTCTAGTACTTTTCCACTCCTTCTGTCTCCATGCATTATCAGCTCCAGCAAGAAGCTTCTCTGAGGCCCGTTTGTTATTTAATACATATCCAGAGGCCTCAATGAGGTGACTGTCTCTTTATCTAATATAAAACCTTGAATTCACACCCACTTGGGGCTGTCTATAATTCTAACGAAGGGTTGCATCAGACATCCTCTTTTTGAAGGCATGAGCATGCTTTTATTCATTATTATAGGGGTATTCATTAATTATTCAGAGGTCCCCCTTCACATGCACACTTTTCAATAAATATCTATCTAACAAGAAAATACTGAGATTTCTGAACAGATAGCCTAGGAACATATACCACTTCAGTCTCCAGGCTTGCTCCGCCTAGGGCTTCTCCTTAGCAATGCTGTAATATCTAACTTCAGATAATGATGCTAATATACTTTAAACAGGAGCCCTTGAAAAGCAAATTTCCTCTATTCAGAATGCTCACACCATTTCCCAAGTGATCTCAGCCCATCTTGAGAATGATTTGCAAACTGAGTTCTACTAATCTTTCTCCCAACTTTCCTGTCTAAAAGGAGGGGGTATCTTGTGGGAGATATCTCCTTAAACATACAATGGACCTTAGCTAGGAACCATCTTTCCTTAAAAACCTTTTCCTATTTGAGTAGGAACATAACTTTGTGCCCACTTGAGAATATGAACAACCTACTGGGCTTTGGCTGGATAATTTTTTGCTTACATGGGGGTTGGGTGGGATATTAAAGCAGCTATTTAGGTTGACTGTTCTGTCATTGACCTCTTTTGTTGCAAGCTGATTAAGCATTTTACCAAGCTTGGAAACTGTGGCAGGTTTTGTCAGGGAGGAGCGGTTTTGAATATTGTAGATGGTTTAGGAAGGAAACAGAGGGACTGTTAAATACATAAAGGGCAACAGAACAGTTGAATGAGGAGAGGTGAGTGTGAATTTTCAGTAGGAGATGATGGAGAGTGGAGCTGAAAAGTCTTGACCAAAGGTGTGAGATACTGGCCTGAGTTTTGTGAGTGGGGGAAATTGTGAAGGATGTTTTGTTGTTATTCTGTTGCACACTGGTTGTGAAGCAGGGCTGAAATAAAAAGATATATTAAATAAGGTAAATTGAAAGCCATTAATTAGGCACAAGGGCAAGAAAACAAAAGGTCAAAGAGATTTTAAAAGTGCTTGCTAGGTGCCTCTGTGAAATAATCCTTCTAGATTGCGAAAGGAAGGAAAAAAGGAAGTTAATCTTTCACTCACTTCACTGCAACTGCCGAAAAGAGGAACTAGAAACTGGCTGGAATAAGCATTGAGCAATATACCTTGGAAAATGTCTTGGGAGCAGGTCAAAGGTGCAAATGTGTTTTTTATGAAGGATATTGCTGCAAGAGTGTTAGCAACATCAATGCCATGTATGGAAAGACCCTCCCTGTCTCCTCCTTGTTCCTTTAGTAATATGACGCTTGTAATGATGTATGGGATATGGGGTGGTCCTTTCCTGTAACTATGCAAGTGTTTACTGGAAATGATTGTCTGTGACTATAAAACTGTAGATCTTCCTGAAATCAGGGCTCCCAGATTTGTTTAGACATGAGTCTGGTCTGGGGTCCGTGTACATGTTAAATAAACAGCTGTTTCTTCCTGATTTTGCCTGTGGCCTTGTTTCTGCCTGACCACCAGCAGCTAAGGTTGCTGCTACAGTTGCTGCTGAGTGCCTTGGTGTTTTTGCTGTATCTGAGCTATGCTTCTTGCGCCCAAAGACACCCAGCAGTTGTGTTGCCATGTGAGTGACAGAGAAAGAGAGATGGGTGCAGCAGCTACAGCACCACTAATAAGCTAGTGAAGGCTGTGCTGAAAGATGACTGGGAGCTGCACAAAGCAAGAGTCAGGGTCAGTGGCAGCACTAGCCACCTGGGAATCCAGTGGCCGAATGAAGTACCAGCACCACAGAGATGGGTGGTGGTGGCATCTCTGGTGACACCAGCAGGTGAGAACTATGCTTCAGGCTCAAATACCTAGGAGCTGCTTGAAGAATCACCCCACAAACAATAGCTCTGCCTGGGTTGTGTTACTCACACCAGGCTGGGCATGTAAGGAAAAGCCCCCTACTTTTCATACACATGGACGTCATGATCACCAGTATGGTTGCCAGGGTGCCTGGAGTTTTGATTCACACACATCTGCTCTAAGAAGTGGACTTTGCCCACGGTTGCTAAGGCTTATGTGGATACTATAAGCCTCAGCTTTGCAGCAGCATTCTACATCTTTGGATGGGTGTTAGCCAGAACTACAGACGAGCTTTCAGCTGCTCCTTGTGTCTTGGCCGCTGCAGTGGAAGAAGCCACGCCACCATGAACTGTACAGGCAAACAGTTTCCAGCCTGTTTCCATGAACCAAAGGCTAACACTACCAGATTCCATGTTGTTTTCCTGACTCCATATCCAACAGCTGCTTCAACTTCTGCATAAGGCAATCAAGCGTATCTTAGGCGTGGTTCCTGCCAGACTGCCTACGCCTTTGTCTAACGGAACTCAAGACAAAGACTGGTGCCAAGAAGAAGACTAAAGAAGAGGAAGACCATCTTCAGCCAGAGCCAAGTTCCTTTGTACAAACTGGGTGTTACCTAGGCCATGATTTGACTCTCTATTGTCACCCTTTCAAATAAGTCCAATAGTCCTAAGCATCTCCCCACCCAAGTAATCTCTCTATTCTTCTCCCCAACTGTCATTTTGGAGCCTCTCCCTGGTCCATTTCAACCTGAAAGTTCACTCAGGTATCCAGGATCCAGGCAAGTCCATTGGTCAAGAGCAAGCACCCAATTAGGTGCCGCCAATGAACTTTCTATTGGTTGTCGCAGTAGTCCAGCCCTTATGGTCACTGCAGGGCCTCCCCTTTCTCCTCCCTCGTACCTCCCATCCCCCGAGGGCTCAAGAGTCCTTATAATCTGTGGACTAACTATCCACAGGTGTGCATCTAGCAGTACCCCAGTTCCGTTGTCTAGATCCATCCCCAATTCTGGCCACACTTTTGGGTCCATTTCCCCCGTCCTCTATCATCGCCATTGGAGCCTTCTTGAAGACCACCATCGATAATTATCACCCTGTTTGTCTACCCATGTGTTCCTCTATCTATCTGTCTGTCTGTCTGTCAGTCAGTCCATCATCTATCCTCCATCATCTATCATCCATCCATCTATCTATTTTTCCATCATCTATCACCCATCTTTCACCCCTCTACCTATCCCCTATCCTCTATCTATCTTCTTACCATCTATCTACCATCTATCCATGTTTCTTAGGACTGTATGTGTGATTTTGTGAGTATTTTATCTTGTATGGAAGTCTATATTTTTCTTAATAAATTTTAATTGGTTTTTACTAAATTAGAGTCCTTAAATTCTTAAGCATTACTTTCTGGACGGTTAATCTTGTATACATAGGTAAAAGATCCCTAGTGAGCCAGGTGCCCACCTGACTAGTCCCCAACCTCATTTTGAGGGCATTTCGGCTTACAGGCAGCACATACACACACAAACACGCACATACACAAGTAGGTGAGCACTGTGAAGAAATAAAGAGGGCAAGTGGCTGATGGTATGACTGGTAGTCCAAGCAAGACATTACTGGCAACACAAGGCAAGTGTGTGGCAGGTTCCAAGGCAGCAAGAGAGCTGCTACTGATTGGTAGAGCTTCACAGAGCTTTTATTGGCAGAACTTCATAGGGTTGCGACATGTGACCAACAGCTTTTAAGGCTAGGTGGCACAGAAGATGCAGAAGAAGGTGAGAAGGTTTTCCCTGCTCATCTCTATTATGCAAATGGAGGAGAAGAGAATTCTCCCCATCTCTATGAATACCACATAGAGACTAATCATAAAGTATCATTGCCACTTTTCTCCTCCTCCTGCTCAGTTAGCTGGCAGAAAGGACTGTTGGCAGGAGGCCTCCAGACATGTGGGCACTTGGCAACCCTATTTTTCTGAAACTTGTGAGGGTGTTTCATTTCACTGGAACTTTTGTTGAATGTTTTCTAGATGTGTCAACTATTAGCTCTTCAATTAACTTGTTTAGTCTCTGTTCTTAGTATTCTGTTCCTAGAAGTTTTTTTATTGTTTTATAGTATGTTTTTTTTAATATAGCTTTGGTTGTAAGATGTTTTGAGCTTATTAGAAAGCCAAGATAGAAATAATTTAAATAAATACATAAGCAGTATAATGTGGATATCTGTGGTATATACAATAACTCTGTACACTGCCTGTTTCCCTTCTCTACCCTGGAATTTACTAGCCTTAAATTAACCCAATTCTTAAGTCTACCTATTGTAGGAAAGAGTATATACAGGACTTTTTTTTTAGTAGGAATGCACAGGAATGAAGTTCTGGCTGGCTTGGAGTCAGGAGGTATAGCCTAATATGCAAATGAATTCCTTTGTGGGCTTTTTCTATAAAAACACCCTGTGCAGAACAATCGTGATGCAAGGGGGTGTGACCTAATATGCAAATAGGTTCCTGCTGGGCTTTTTGTACAAAAAAAGCCCTGTGTATGCATCAGTTCTTTTCCAGGGAATCTTGTCTTCTATAACTAATCTTCATTTTCAGGATTCCCTGAGAAGTTTCTGCAGAATCTATAATTTCACTGGAATATAATTTGATAACCCCAGTAACTATATCCCCCAGCAATAACCTCTAACTGGTAAGAGCTCATGATTGGTAATAAACACTAAGCAGAATGTTCCTCAGAGTTGAAATGTCTGTGGATAGTCTCACCTTTTTTTGGGGGGGGGGGAAGGGGGGGTGTAAATTCAACCTCAGCCATGGAATATTTCTGAAATAATTCAGACACTCTTCAGTTTGTTCACAGGGTTGTTTATCATTTTAATTTTTTAATTAAAGCAAATTTTTTAATTAAAGCAAGGCAAACCATTCAATAAAGAAGACATTATCTCTTACATATTACTTATAGGCTAAACCCCATGGACAATAACAAAAGGCTAAAAGATATGATGCTGGAAAATGAGCCCTTCAGGTCAGAAGGTGCCCAATATGCTACTGAAGAAGAGTAGAGGGCAAGTCCAAGTAATCACAGAGAGAGTGAAGTGGCCAGACCAAAGCCGAAAGGATGCTCAGCTGTGGATATGTCTGATGGTGAAAGGAAAGTCCGATGCTGCAAAGAACAATACTGCATTAGAACATGGAATGTAAGCTCTATGAATCAAGGTAAACTGGATGAAGTCAAACAAGAGATGGCAAGACATCAACATCTTGGGAATCAGTGAACTCAAATGGACGGGAATGGGTGAATTTAACTCAGAGAATCACTACATCTATTATTGTGGGCAAGAGTTCCATAGAAGAAATGGTGTGGCTTTTAGAGTTAACAAGAGAGTGAGGAAGGCAGTAATGGGATACAATCTCAAAAATGACAGAATTATCTCAGTCCGTATCCAAGGCAAACCATTCAATATCACAGTAATCCAAGTCTATGCCTCAACTACTGACACAGAGGAGGCTGAAGTGGACCAGTTCTGTGAAGATCTACAACACCTTCTAGAACTAACACCAAAAAAAGATGTCCTCCTCATCATAGGGGATTGGAATGCCAAAATAGGAAATCAAAAGGTAACCGGAACAACTGACAAGTTTGGCCTTGGAGAACAAAATGAAGCCGGGCAGAGGCTAATAGAGTTTTGTCAAGAGAACAAACTGGTCATAGCGAACACCCTCTTCCAACAACCTAAAAGGCAACACAGAATTCAGATTGGTTATATACTCTGCAGTCAAAGATGGAGAAGCTCCTTACGGTCAGCAAAAACAAGACCTGGAGCTGACTGCGACTCAGATCTTGAGCTACACAATCCAAAATTCAGGCTTAAACTGAGGAAAACTGGGGAAGCCATTAGGTCAGGGGTGTCAAACATGCAGTTCAGGGGCCAAATCAGGCCCCCAGAGGGCTCCCATCAGGCCCCCGAGCAACTGGCTGTCATCTGCTTCCTTCTCCCTCTCTCTTGCTTCTTTCTGCATCACAGCTTGCTTTGCCAGGCTTGCTCAATCACACAGAAGCTACAGAGTAAAACTTCTATTTTCTCCATTAACTGAGGCTCCTCCCTTCAGGAGGAAGGGGGGAGGAATAGCTTGCTTTGCCAGGCTTTCTCAATTGCACAGCAGAGCTACTGAGCCAAACCTCTCTTCCTTCTATTGACTGAGGTTTCCCCCCCACCCAGTCCCTGGGGAAGGAAGGAAAGAGCCAGAGCTTCCTTTGTCCAGTTCCCTGGGTCCCATGGGAGAAATACAAAGAAAGCACCTTTAAGACCAACGAGTGCTAACGTTTTAAGCATATTTTAACTTTTTATATATATATATATATATATATATATTTGTGTTTGCCTGTGTTCTTTATAAAATTTATATCTCGGCTACCTCATCTTAAATAGGTGCACAGATTGTCTGGCCCAACATGGCTTGGCCCAAACCAACATGGCCTGGCCCCTCAAGGCCTCATTTATTGTCAGATCTGGCTCTCATAACAAATGAGTTCGACACCCCTGCATTAGGCCATTCAGGCTAGACCTTGATCACATCTCTTATGAATATACAATGGAGGTGAAGAATAGGTTTAAGGAACTAGAGTTGATAAAGTGCCTGAAGAACTATGGACAGAGGTTCGTGACATTGTACAGAAGGCAGCAATCAGCACCATCCCAAAGAAAAAGAAATGCAAGAAAGCAAAGTGGCTGTCTGATAAGGCTTTACAAGTAGCTGAGGGAAGAAAGAAAGTGAAAGGAAAAGGTGAAAAGGAAAGATTCACCCAACCAAATGCATATTTCCAGAGAACAGCAAGGATAAATGAGGAGGCCTTCCTGAAGGAACAATGCAAAGCAATAAAGGAAAATAATAGAATGGGAAGGACAAGAGATCTCTTCAAGAAAATTGGAGAAATCAAGGGAACGTTTTGTGCAAAGATGGCCATGATAAAGGACAAAAACGGTAGGGACCTAACAGAAGCAGAAGAGATCAGGAAGAGGTGGCAAGAATATACAGAAGAATTATACAAGAAGGATCTCAATGTCCTTGACAACCATGATGGTGAAATCGCTGACCTTGAGCCAGACATTCTGGAGTGTGAAGTCAAATGGGCCTTAGAAAGTATTACTAACAATAAAGCAAGTGGAGATGATGGTATTCCAGTTGAGCTATTCAAAGTCCTAAAAGATGATGCTGATAAAGTGATGCACACATTATGTCAACAAATTTGGAAAACACAACAGTGTCCACAGGGTTGGAAAAGATCAGTTTATATTCCAATCCCAAAGAAGGGTAATGTCAAAGAATGTTCAAACTATTGCACCATTGCACTCATTTCACATGCCAGCAATGGTGCATGTCATGTTAAAGATCCTACAAGCTAGGCTTCAGCAGTATGTAGATTGGGAACTACCAGAAGCTGGGTTTCAGAAAGGTAGAGGAACTAGAGATCAAATTGCCAACATTCGATGGATTATGGAGAAAGCGCAGGAGTATCAGAAAAACATCTGTTTCATTGACTACGCTAAAGCCTTTGATTGTGTGGATCACAACAAACTGCGGCAAGTCCTTAAAGAGATGGGAATACCAGACCACCTCATATGTCTCCTGAGAAACCTATATAAGGATCAAGAAGCAACTGTCAGAAAGGGGTTTGAAACAACTGATTGGTTTAGAATAGGAAAAGGACGCTCTCAGCTGCGAGGACATTGTATGCACAGCTTTGGAAACAAGGAAAAATATCAGAGAAATGGGATTGGATTGTGAAAGTTTTATCTTGGAGTGAAATGGACAAATTAACTAAAACCTTAAAAGACTATGACTTAGACTTATTCAAAAAGGATTGGAAGAAATTCAAAGGATATATGGAGAAAGAGTGGAACATAAAAAGATATTGGACAATTTTTTAAGTATTAACTAAAAGTATTATATTTTGATAGATTAGTGGTACCTTTAGAATTGAATTCAAATTTATAACTTCGGGGAAGTCAATATTGGAGGGAGGGGGGGTGAAATATCATATGGTTTAGGGTAAGAAAAAGATAATTAAATATTGTAACCATGTGTTATTAATAAATTGCTAAAACACAGAATAGGAAAAGGACGAGGATGTATATTGTCACCCTGCTTATTTAATTTATATGCAGAGTACATCATGCGGAATGCTGGCCTGGATGAAGCACAAACCAGAATTAAGATTGCCTGGGAAAACATCAACAGCCTCAGATATGCAGATGATACCATTCTAATGGCAGAAAGTGAGGAGGACCTAAAGAACCCCTTGTTGAGGGTGAAAGAGGAGAGCACAAATGAAGGCTTGAAACTCAACATCAAAAAAACTAAGATCATGGCATCCAGCCCCATCACACCTTGGCAAATAGAAGGGGAAGACATGGAAGTAGTGACAGACTTCACATTTCTGGGATCCAAGATCACCGCAGATGGTGACTGTAGCCATGAAATTAAAAGACATTTGCTCCTTGGGAAGACAGCTATGGCAAACCTGGGCAGTATAATAAAAAGCAGAGACATCACCCTGCCAATAAAAGTCCGTATAGTCAAAGCTATGGTATTCCCAGTAGTAATGTATGGCTGTGAGAGCTGGACCATAAGGAAGGCTGAGCACAGAAGAATAGATGCTTTTGAGATGTGGTGCTGGAGAAGAATCTTGAGAGTCCCTTGGACTGCAAGAAGATCAAATCAGTCAGTCCTAAGGGAAAACAACCCTGACTGTTCCCCGGAAGGTCAGATGCTTAAGCTGAAGCTCAAACACTTTGGCCACCAAATGAGAAGGGAGCACTCACTGGAGAAGATCCTGAAGCTGGGAAAGATAGAAGGCAAAAGAAGAAGGGGACGGCAAAAGATGAGATGGCTGGACAGTATTCCTATGTAACAAACACGAATTCGAGCAGACTTCAGAGGATGGTGGAAGACAGTAGGGCCTGGCATGACTTTTTCCATGGAGTTGCAAAGAGTCAGACTTGACTGTGTGACTGAAGAACAAAATAGACTAAACAATCTAATATCCTAATTAGTTCTATGGTATCTATGGTTCTATTTATTCCTAATTCTGTTTGTTTTCTCTTAGGATTGTTTATCTTTTAAGATTCTACTGTATTATCATAACAATAATACAGAATACATAGATGGAAAATCTGTTCAAACAGATTAGGCTTGCCATTAGGAACAAATAAGTACATATGTTCTAGACTTTTGCTGATATTCATCTTGCTCTGATGTTCAGAAAGAAAGAAACAGAACAAAAGTTTGAGTCCAGTAGCACCTTTGGGATCAGCTAAATTTAATTTTGGGTATAAGTTTTCATGTGCGGGCACACTTCTTCAGATACTATGAAAGAAAGAAAGACAGCCTAGGTGTTCTGGTAATTCAGCTCTTATTATTAAATCTCTGCTGAGAGGTGGGAAAAGGCAAGGCAACTAGGTTTGTGTGTGTGTGAGAGAGAATGTGGATTATAAAGTGTAGGGATTAGAATCATGTGATTACAGCATTTCAACTGTATATTAAGTATTTGAAACAATATCCATGCAGTCAGTGTGCTGTATGTATTATGGTTGAGTGTCATAGTTGACATTTCTAATATCCATTATTCAAAAATCAATTCCATGCCTGACTATCAAAAACACTCAGCCACAATATAGGACTAGTAGTACATGACAGTACCCCCATCTCTGCTAAGAGCTTTGCAAACATTATCTAGTTCCTCCTGCCCAAGTTTAATTTCTCACTATGAATCAGGTAAGTGTTGCTTGATAGTCTCAGATTTCAATGATGATGACAGCAGAAACTAGGTGCTTTCTCCCTCGTAAGTCTATATACATATAAATCTTCTTTTACTTTTTTATGTTTTATGACAAGGGTGGGGTGGTGGTCAGTGTAGGGCTGCCAACTCTGGGTTGGGAAAATCCTGGAGAATTTGGGGGGAGAGTGAGGGAGTAAGGGACCTTAGCAGAGTACACCACCACCATATATTTCAGTGTGCCCTCTGAAACAGCCATTATCCTTCAAGGTAACTGTTCTCTGAAGCCTGGAGATCAATTGCAGTTCTAGGAAATATCCAGATCCTACCTGGAGGTTTACAAAATGGAAGCAGGTTATGCAAAAGTAGCTGGAGAAAATGTACTGAATAAAAAGAAAGCCCAATATTTATTGCAAATCCTTCCAACTATACTCATGTAGAATTTCTGAATTCAAAATCTCTGTGCAAAATTCCAGTAGATATTGGATTTCCTTTTTATGTTCTAAAGACTTTTGGATATTTTGGAATTATATATTCTGGACATTTGTGACTTGTGTTTTGTATGAATCATATTGTTGAATTTCTGAATATATTCTATTGTTATTGTGTGTTATGATACTTGTATAGTATATTTTCTCCACCTACTTGGAGGCTGACAACCCTAAAAAACTGGGAAGCAACACAGTCATACATAGATACATTATTATTTTGTTGTGAAATACTGTGGGGGGGGGGCTTACTGGGAGCAGAAGAAGGCCCAGCCAGTATTGCAGTGACTTGTCTACATCACTTCCAACATGATCCAGAAGTGAGGTCATCATGCAGCAATGTCAGGGTGACACTTTGGCATTTGGGCAAAAAGCTGTATGGTAAACTTGGCTTCTGCCATATAGTTTTGGCCCAAATACCAGAGCGTTGTCCCAATGTTGCTGATGTGATGACATCACTTCCCCATCATGTTGGAAATTACAGACACGTTGCTGCAACATTGACTGGGCCTTGCTCTTTCTCTAGGTAAGTCACCCTCACTGGCCAGCTGATCAGTGGTGGGGCCTGTCCATGGAGGATCCCCACCTCCACTGGGGGGCTGGCAACCCTAAATACTGCACACATTTTCTACTCTGAATCTGAAGAAAGAGGAACACTCTGCTACTCTGCATGCCATGTTTTATCACTGCTGAAGTGTCAACTTTTTTAAAAAAATGGAAGTAGGTACATTGCTATTTTATAACAATGCTATAATGTTATATCTACTACCATTTTAAAAGCTTGTTGGTAGTAGAAGGCCAAGGGGGAATGGTGTAGATGTGGTACCCGATATGGGTGGGATGTGCAGAAATAATCACCTTATCAACATGGCTTCCAGATGCTGTGGAGTATGATCTTTCTAGGGAAAAGCAGGTTTGGAAAAACATACTGCAAAACAGGAGAAAACCTGGGAGGTGAATGAATGCACATTGATGCAGTTTGAGGGGAATGGGGAGCAAACTCTCTGTGCAGAAACAACTACTATCCTTCTTTATGTATCAGCTCCACAGAACTAGAAGAACGGTAATCAGTTATGTAAGGATGTGGGTGAACTGGTGGATGTTGCAGCAACCTTGCTGAATTTAGTCAGGTCTGGGAGGCATCTTCCATGTGAGAACCTTGAAAAGTTTCTGAGGAACCTATTGCTGAAGACCTCTAGACCTCTATTTCAGAACTGCTGAAATATATTTAAAATATGAATATATTTAAAGAAAATTCCCCGACACCTATAACTTCCTTGGAATTCCTAAATTGGAATCCCAAATATGCAGTTGAACAGAAGAAAGGTGGTATATAAAAGGAGGCATATAAATGCTACTAATGAATAAAAATGTAGACCCCCACAATCAATACACACAATATTGACTACATTGAATCATAGAGTTTGGAGGGATCATACAGCCTATCTAGTCCAACCCCCTGCTCAATGCAGGACCAGCCTACCACATCCCTGATAAGTGTTTGTCTAGCCACTGCTTACAGACTAATCATATGCATACTTACTATGGAATAGAGTTGCTTATCTCCAGATGGGACTTGGAGATCTCCCAGAATTGAAACTGATCTCCAGACTATAGAGATCAGTTCCTCTGGAGAAAATTGCTTTTTTTTGGGGGGGGGACGTACTTTATTATACTCCTCTGGTGTATCTCCACACCCCAAAAGCCATTCTCCCCAGGCTCCACCCCTAAAATCTCCAGAAATTTCCAAAACTAGAGTTAGAAATAGGGTTGCCAGCTCCAGGTTGGGAAATACCTGTCTATTTCAGTGATGGAGCCTGGAAGGACCAGGCTTGGGGAGGGGAGGTACTTCAATAGGGTATAATGCCATAAAATCCACCTTCCAAAGAAGCTATTTTCTCCAGAGGAACTGATTTCTGTTGCCTGGAGATAAGTTGTAAATGGGAGATCTCCAGCTACCACTTGGAGGTTGGCACCCTACTACAGAGTTAAGTTCTGTTGAACTTGTGGGAATTATTTCTGACAAAAATCTACTCACAAAATGTTTTCAAAGCACTTTGCCCAGTGCCAGTTCTTATTAGTAGCAGCAATGACCCATTTTAGTTGCAGCAGCAGGATTTTCATACTCTACTTTGAATACTGGTGAGCAATTAGATTTGTTTTTCTAGAGATATTTAATTACATTGCTCAGTTTTACATCAGAGAACTTTGTAGCACATGAATGAAGCAGACTATCTGAATGAGCTTTTAAAATAACACTCTCTTGCAGGCCTCAGATTCAGTGGGAGCTCACAGGAGCTCAGCTCTTGCACCTTTCTGAGAGTTCCACCTCCTCCTTCAGAGAGTTCCACTTCCTTGTCCATGTGCAGCTGCATAACAATCCCTGGATGAGCTCCA
Organism: Heteronotia binoei; assembly: GCF_032191835.1. Lineage (NCBI taxonomy): Eukaryota > Metazoa > Chordata > Lepidosauria > Squamata > Gekkonidae > Heteronotia > Heteronotia binoei. Next base: position 101,891,013 of record NC_083224.1, read on the forward strand.
CCACCTATTTTTCTACAAAACGATCCCTGTCAGACCTAGTATTTCAGGAGAAGCATTTAAAATGCTGTAATTTTAGACTATGCCTGCTCTGATGGACTGTATCTGTTAGACTGGATTCAAGGTAGAATAAATGTGGGCCTGCCATTCTATACTTAACTGTTATGAAGTCATTGGGCTGACTTGGTAAACATGTTTAGGATTGAGCTTTAAGTCTTAACATTGAGCTCTGCTACCCTGTGCAATTTGTCTGGAAATGTATTTGCCTCCTCACCCCAATCCTCCTCCTCCTTCTCCAAACCTGTCTTGGATATAATACCCACTGAATAATGTCCTTGGGCCTGAGATTTCATTTCAGTTTTAAAATAATGTTAAGGTCGTCTAAAAAAAGGAGAGATAAACTTGAAAGCAACCTGCCCCTTTAAGAAAAGATTGGTCTTAATCTATTTCCAGCATACAAGAGATCAGCTCAGGATTGCTGGGACACTTCCAGTGACACAAATCTACATAATCGTTTTAAAATTCTCACCATTTCTTCCGATTATTCTCTTTCTGTCACTTTAGGAAGCTCTAAAACTGATTTTCTCTCCATAATCTTCCAGTATTGCTTAGCACCCAAATCTCTAATATTTTAAGAAGATTATTTCATTTATAATTGATTGAGTGTATTTGCCAGATTGCTACTTCAAAGATGTTGTGCTTTAGAAAAAGGGGGCTCAGGTAGGCAAGGCATTTCTCAGTTGTGCCAGAAGACTCCATTTCCCCACCCCACCCCCACCCCCATGTTTGGCGTCTTTTCCCACCATGCTTTCTGTGCATTTATTTACATTGTTGGGGTGTTGAGCAGCTGAAAAAAATATTTCCTAGTATGAAAAGCAGGCAGGGATGACTCAAAATAGTAAAGTGGGATAAGCATCTGAGTTATTTTAATTGTCATCTTCCAGCAAAGCAAAACTCTTTAGGTTCCTTTGCTAGTGGGTTTTTTTCATGGCATGGCACACTTTCTCAGTCAACAGGAAGGCTCTTCTTACTATGTTTAGAATTAAAGATTATGCCAATAATACATTTGACAACTTCAGCAAGTAATTAATCTTGTGACCTTGAGCCAAGCACATCTGATTTACGTGAAGATTCAGCATCCATAGCTGTGAGGAAGCAGAGGCTCACCCTGCCTTTGAGTGATGTATCATGAGACATACTGGCTCCTGAGGAAGACCAGGGGCCCTTAAAGCCATTCTGAAGGAGTCACATAGCCAGCTTGTAAGATCCAGTTGCACATTCCTGCCCATAGCTCTCCCATATAGTAAATCCTTCCTGTTTCCTATCTTTCGGAGATGAAGGTAAAGTAGGGTTGCCAAGTCCAATTAAAGAAAAATCTGGGGACTTTGGGGGTGGAACCAGGAGACTTTGGGGGTGGAGCCAGGAGACATTGGGGGTGGAGCCAGGAACAAGGATGTGACAAGCATAATTGAACTCCAAGGGAGTTCTGGCCATCACATTTAAAGGGACAGCACGTCTTTTTAAATGCCTTTCTTCCAAAGGAAATAATGAAGGATAGGGGCACCATCTTTTGGGGCTCATAGAATTGGACCCTCTGGTCCAATATTTTTGAAACTTTGGGGGTATTTTGGGGAGAGGCACTAGCTGCTATACTAAAAATCTGGTGCCCCTACCTCAAAAAATAGCACCCCCAGAGCCCCCAATACTCATGGATCAATTCCCTATTATTCTCTATGGGAATCGTTCTCCATAGGGAATAATAAAGTGCCTAGTAGACATTCCCCCCCCCCGCTTTCTAAAGGGGGGGAGGGCCTCCATACCAGGGAATCCCCCCTCCCTGCCCCCTCCCTCTCTCACACACACACAAATACTTACCATACTTGGTCTTCTTCCAGCAGAATGTGCTTGCTGGGAAAACGAAAGTAAGGCTCCACAGGAAAAGAAAGGGAGGGGCCATTCCTGTTTCCTGTGCAGCCTTAAAGGGCCGTTCCTACAGGTATGTCCTCTCTCCCCCCGTCCCCAGATTTTTTAAGAGCGGGGGAGGAGGCTGAAAATTTGGGTGTCCCCCGCCAGGGCGGGAGGGTTGGGAAGCCTAAGGTAAAGGATACTAGAATTGGATCAGTGTGGTGCAGAGTTTAGAGCAGTGGTTCCCAAACTTTTTTGGGCCACTTCCCCCTTGGTTCCTTATTCATCCCTAGGACCCCCACCCTACTTTATAAAAAGAATAGCAGTTTCCATGACCCACTAAGGATGATAACAAAATTCACAACAGCAACAATTAATAGAACATGTATTCAAAATCCAATTCAAATTAAAATTTTCAGCAGTATGCAAAGGCAGAAACTTGGAGTGCTGTTTGCCAGCCTGGTGCCATAGCCTGGTCAATAGTAAATAAGTGGACAACACAGTGCAAGGGTAGGGTTGCCAAGCCCATTCAAGAAATATCTGAGGACTTTGGGGGTGGAGCCAGAAAACATTGAGTTGGAGCCAGGGGCAAGGGTGTGACAAGCAGAACTGAACTACAAAGGGAGTTCTGGCCATCATCTTTAAATGCCTTCCCTCCATTGGAAATAATGAAGGATGGGGGCACCTTCTTTGGGGACTCAGAATTGGACCCCCTGGTCCAATCATTTCGAAACTTGGAGGCTGCTTTGAGGAGAGGCACCAGATGCTATGCTGCAAATTTGGTGCCTCTGCCTCAAAAAAGCAGCCCCCACCCAGATACCCACAGATCCATTTTTCATTATACTGGAATAATGGAGTGCTCAGCAGATCTCCCCCTCCCCACTTTCTGATAATCCTGAAGCGGGGGAAGGGCCTCCAAACCAGGGGATCCTCTGCCCCCAACTGGGAATTGGCAACCCTAATGGAAGGGTCCCACCTCCAGTTCTCCCCGGCCACCTTCTTGCCTCTTAGTACCTTCCCTGGATAATCTCCCCCAGATGGCAGTACCACCCATTTTGGGAACCACCGGTTTAACATGTTGGACTAGAACTGAATAGACCTGTGTTCAAATTCTCACTCCAGCTCACAGAATAACCCTTAGTTAGTTACACACCCCAGCTCGATGTAGTTCATATGGTTTTTGTGGGATAAAATGGAGGAAAGGAGAAGCATGCATGCCTCCCTTGAGAAAAATAATGAAAGGGTGGGATAAACATACTGAGATCAGGAACTGGGCTTGGAAACCCTGCACACTTCTCCTGTCCTCTCACTGATTCTATTTACCTAACAAATTCAGTTGTAACCCATTATAATTTCTTTCTCATGGCATGTAGGAATATGGACCCCAACCTATTTTATAAAAAGAATAGCAGTTTCCATGGCCCACTAAGGATGATAATAATAAAATCCACAACACAACAATTAATAGTACATTTATTCAAAATCCAATTAAAATTTTAAAAATCCAATTAAAATCTAAACAATGCACATTCTTCTTTTGACATACATACAAGGACTTTCAAAGAGTTATAATCTTTAATTTACTCAGTGTGTAAAGTAGAACACTATTATTCACATTTTGTAGAGGAAGATCTAAGAGGGTGTTACTGGAGCATGTAGAACTGAGCTCTATCAAGATGCATGTTTATACGACCACTGTGTGCCTAGGAACTTTCAAAGAGTGTTTTGCTTTTAGTTTGCTTGCTCTGTGAGGTAAATTGCTATCACTGGTGTTTTACAAATGAAAAACAGAGAGGACGTTACTTGCCTATGGCTATACAGTAAGTGTTTTGATGTAACATCTGAGATTCTCCCAAATTTAGAGAGTCAGTTTGGTTTAGTGGTTAAGAACTGTCAACTTTAATCTGGAGAACTAGGTTTGATTCTCCACTTGAAGCCAGCTGGGTGACCTTGGGTCACTCACAGTTCTCTCAGCCCCCCCCCCCCCCAAAAGCCTAGTTCACCACAAAAAAGAGCTAGAGTTTCAGGCTGCCAGACAATCTTCAGACAATCTATACCCACTGCCATATGATAATTAATTAATCCCCAGGTCTAACCCTCAAATCTTGTTTGACTGCATAATCTTTTAACTGCAATTTTAAAAATATTTTAAATTGTAATATTTAGCCATTTAAAATACGTTAAATACTATCATGTTTCTGTGGATTGTATTTATTATTGTATTTCTGGTCTTTTAATAATTACTCATTTTGCTTTCTGGTTTTAATTATGTTGGTTAATGTCTTGGGAGCAGACTCAGTAGAGGGTATAAGATATAAATATTTTAATTTTTGCTTTCATTCCTCTTATGTATTTCTACAGTTATGCTATCACACTCTGAAACCAAGATTTTGTACAGCTAATGAGGTAGTGAAATGTCTATCTTCAGTACCAGATTACTACTTACATTATTGTGCCTCTCACAGGAATGTACATTGTTTGGACATGAATACCATCCTTTTCAAAACTGCTCAATCCTAACGGTGTGCAGTTAGGTATAGTAAACCCACTGAATTGACAGGCTGCATATTTACAAATGTCCTTATTCATTTTGCCCAGAGATCTGACATATCTGTACCTGTTTCTAAAAGTTTCTTACTATGAAAGAGCAAGGCTTGGAGATTATAAAATCTTACCGTGTTTGTCCCAGCTTTACTTGTTGTTTAGTATATTTAATACGTTGTGAACTGGAGCATTTTCAGGTGGTTCTGGGCCTCCACACCCATTCATTTGAGCATATAGTAAATTTTTTCCATCATATTCTTCTGTGAGGAGTTACAGAAATTCTGCACAAGAGAATGTCAAAGTTGGGGGTGGGAGTGGGAGTGGGGAAGGGCAAGAAATATACATTTTGAAGGATGGTAGTCTAGACAGTTTTTGCTCTATGGTTTCCAGAAAATGAATTAAAAATCAAAGGTGGCACAGATTATACCCTTATTCCTTTGAAGTGTACAAATTTTGCCCACTAAGTCATAGTCTTAGATAGCCCAGTAGCCAGGATTTTACGAATTGGGGGGGGGGGGCTGATTTTTTTCAGGGGGCACATAGTGGCCCCAACCTCTATGGCCTTCTCTCCTACCACCACTGAGGAGGAAAGCTGCCAGCTCGCTGCCATACAGCCTCCCCCCTCCCCACAGCTGCCCCAAGGTGATCCCTTTCCACCCCTCTTCCAGCAGCTCTAGTGGGGAGCCACTCAGAGGTTTAGATATGTGCCGCACGGTCTCCTGCCCTTACCTGTAGCATGATCCAGCTAGGCAAGCCTACCGAGACAAGTGGGGGGGGGGTAGGCACCACCAAGTTGCAACTGACTTCTGGGGCTACAAGGCCTCCAATTCCGATTTCTTCCTCGGAGGGTGAGCTGAGGCTGCCCAAGCGCAGCTCCCACCCTCGCTCGGGTGGCCAGCGAGACCAGGCCAGAAAACCCCTGCAGGCGAGCACCACCTCTCCACTGATCCCCAGCCCCGGACTGCAGCCTGGACCTCCACTTGTGTGCACCAGCCTATCCTACCCTGCCCTGTCTGCGATGGAGCCATCCGCCCCCTACCCCCGCTGCCCCACTTGAGGGCCAGAATGACCTCTTCTTGCAGGTGCCCTCTAGCCCAACGTCAGCCCAATGTGGAGCTTAACTTTCAGTCCTGGGCACTGAAAGTGCTCCGTTGTTTCTGCTTGCTGAGGGGTCAGCAATTTCTTCCAGCCCCTAAGCAAGCAGAAGCAACAGGGAGCTTAACTTTCAGTCCTGGGCGCTGAAAGTGCTCCGTTGTTTCTGCTTGCAATTTCTTCCAGCCCCTAAGCAACTGTGTATGATCACGTCCCCTAAGCAAGCAGAAGCAGTGGTGTATGACAACGGCAGAATGGAGAGGGATGCAGCCGAGGCACTGGAAGCTGGTTAGGGGCCCCAAGTCAGGGGGCCCTGCCTAGCAGTCAGGGGGCTGTGCCCCCAAAGGCCCCCTTGTAGCTTAGAGGAAGTGAAAACATTACATTTTGACTTCTTGGTTGCTGTATCAAGAGGTAACTGCTGATTCAGTCTTGCAGATAACTGCTGGTCCATTTCTGGTAACAGCTAATAAAACTCAGAGGAGGCATACATAAATGTGCTTTAAAAGGGGGAGGGGTGCTTGGATGCCTGAAAATTACCATGTCTGCTGTGTCCCAGAAGCCTTTTTCTTTAATCCAAAAATGTATTAGAATGGGATGCATATAATCTCTGCTACCTGTGAGGTTTCAGATATTCTTCTATTGACTTATTATATCACAGGTCCCATGGCCTAGTGATGGTATTAATATCAGGTTCAGCTGCTAATCCTGTTGTACTGTGATTCTATTACTTCCTGAATACACTTTCTAGCATTACATTAGGCCAAATGGATCCATATGGGCAGTTGTGTTGGTCTGAAGTAGCAGAACAAAGTTTGAGTCCAGCAGCATCTTTAAGACCAAGAACATTTCATTCAAGATATAAGCTTTCGTGAGCACGTGCACTTCCTCAGATACATTGAAATGGAAGTTACCAGTCCATACATATATGTAGAGGTTGAGCAGAAAATTGACATACAAAATAATGAAGATGATTTAACAGATGCAAACCTGGAAAACTTATTCACTGTGTTGTCACATGTGAGGATCATACTGTAAGAGAAGAAGTACTGCTAGTTTGAAGTGGAAGGGCCGTGCACAGTGCTGATTGGCTGGTCACATTCGACATGACAAACATCTTTCTTCACTCCTTCCCAAAGCAGCTCTCAGTTAAAAAATAAATGTCAGGCTCATTCCACTAGGGCAACAACCATGCTAGCTTCTTTTGTGATGCAGAGTAAATGCTGTACACACAAAAACGTGAACAACACCCTCTGAGTTGTTCTCATCATGTATGTCAAATGGTTAAAAGTACTTGTTGATACAGCAGCTAGCATTAAACACCATTTTCTCATTTAAGAAGAAAATATGTTTTGATGGACATGTGCAACTTTTAAAGCACCTAGATCAGAAGCAGGTGAAGCAGAAAACATCACTTTATTTTGTCCCACAGATGTTGTGATTCAAATCACCACTATGTTTAGCTGCAGCCACTTTCCCTTACTTAGTCTTTCCATTATCTGAGCCGAAAGTACTGATAGTAATGAAAAGATTGCATTAGCTTTGAATAACGCAGTTTCTTAGTTTGTTTGCTTGTGAAGCTCAGATGAGTTTCAGTAGATATGATGGGTGAATCCAATGACAAGTCAAACATACTTTGGCTTTGTACATTCTATATGTAATAGCTGACTTTTTTGAGAGTCCAGGAAAATTTTATTAATCCTGCACCTAACAGAAAACCTGTATGGGTACTGATTTCACTTTAGCATTTTGGAGGTAAGCCAGGTGGGTGAAAGATTTCCCTACTCCCAAATATTATGTAATATATGGGAGAATAATTTCACAACACAGCACATTGTACTATGTGAACAGTCACCATGTTGACTTGGGGGAGGAGGGGTCAGCATCTGATCAGCAAATGGATATAGGAACAAGTGGAGGCCTTGCTTAGCATTTGGATGGAGTGGGAGGATTAGATATGGTAAAAGCAAATGTGTACCCTGGTAAACAAAACTATCCATGAGGACACACCTCTAGGACAGAGGGCTAGACTGTGAGCAACTGAAGACACAACTTAGTAAGTCTTTGAATAAAGGAGGCATTTGAGTTTGACTTGGACAGCCAGGCTAGCCCAAGCTTGCTAAATCTCAGAAGCTAAGTGGGGTTGGCCCTGGTCAGTTATTGGATGGGACACTGCCAAGGAATACCAGAGTCACTACTCAGAGGCAGGCAATGAAAAACCACCTCTGAAAGTCTCTTGCCTTGATAGTCCTATGCAGGGGGGGGGGGGGTTCAGAAAAAGCCCAGCAGAAACTCATTTACATATTAGGCCACCCCCTGACATCACCATTGTTTCACACAGGGCTTTTTTGTAGAAAAAAACTAGCAGGCACCTATTTGCATATTGGGCCACACACCCCTGACAGCAAGCCAGCAAGAACTGTGTTCCTGTGCATTCCTGCTCAAAAAAAGCCCTGATCCTGTGGCGTCACCATAAGTTGACTGTGACTTGATGGCAAGAAAGAAAGAAATACTATGTTGACATACAACTAATGACAATAGTCATTTTATATGATAGCACTGGATAAGAGTTTATTTTTTTAGTAACAGTTAATTGCTCCAACTTTAACACACTACAAAATACCTTAAAATTGTACCTTAATGGCCTTATATTCATTATGGAATAAAGATACCAACAGCCTCTGTTTATCAAGTACAACAAATGATGGCCAGAGTATACTTGCAACAAGAGACTTATAAGAGTGTGAAAAGTTCAATGTTTTATTAATCCTATGCAACTAGTCCTATTAATATTAGGAACTGTTGCAGAATAAGCAAAAAGACAGATTTATATAATGTATATCCTCAAACTCATAATTACTAATATCCCCACTGACATGTGGTAATACTCCAAACCAAATGTATTTGTACTTTGTATCTGTAATGTGATATTAACATAACATGTTCTGCTTTTTTCAAGGAAGCATATATCAACAAACAAGAATGAATTCCAGGGACAATCATCTAAAAGAGGTGGATAATGACGTGTCAGCCACACTTTCTGCTACAATAAAACAAGCAATGCCTAAAACAGACTTGGAAACAGCCTTCTTTAAATCCAATTCAGAGATTTTGAATCCTCACTAAACGCTTAATTAATTTTTGATTAGCTTGAGAACCCATTAAATGGACTGATTCTTCTAGCTTTATAAGGAATGGCGACATGCTGCTTTAATTAAATTAATACTAAAGTATGTTCATTTCCAAATCCTTATGTTGGTTATTTGAGAAAAAATCATTTCATTTCATTTCCTCTAAGAGGTTTACCATGTTCTTTTCTCCCTATACAGATATCTTTCTTTCCCCTTTATTCTGTTTGGGATGCCTTTCCCAGTCAAACGTATAGAATATGTTTTAGTATTCCTGACAATTAAAATATTCACAGAACTTATTCAGAAGTATCTTCTGAGGTCATGTTTCACTAAATTCTGTCATCTGCATTTCTAAAAATTTACTAGACCATATTCCAAGTTAGATTTAGCATGCCAGCATTTCCAAAAATGAGAGACACCCTGAATGAATCATGGACATTACAAAGGACTGGGTACATTAAAGTGACACATGTAATATAATATAGGAAACAGCCTCAATCTTTGAATTTGGATTTCTAGTTGATCAAATCTTTATTGCTTTGATGGAACAGAGATCCAATGGACGAATACTCTGGTTACAGAAATCTTTAATTTACTTGTTCCTGAAACTATTGAGCTTTTCACTTGCCATCTTTCAGTTATTTCATCTGCTAGCATAAGACTGGCAGCAAAGGGATGACATTGAGCCAGCTGCTTCCAGAGACATTTGCATTGAGAAAGGAGGAATATATCTATTAGAAACTGAAAGACATAAGAATTCAGGCAATGAGGAAGTAAACTTTAAACTTCACTTCTAGTTTATTGATTTTTGCTAAGCCTATGGTTTTATTAGAGTGGATTACTCCTTTTTGGTGGAGCAGGGGCTGTCAGAGTATCCAAATATAGCATTTTATTTTGCAGCAGAAAAGTGAATTGCTGTCATTCACTTTATGGCAGAAGGTAAAGGATGCACTGAGAAACATACTAAGAGCTGTGGAAGGGCTGCTCTTTTTGGAGGGGAGGAGGCAGGTTTTGCTCTTTCCCTCAAAGTCTTCTTCATTCATTCATTCGTTCATTAATTAATTAATTAATTCATTCATTCATTCATTCATTCATTCATAATATTTATTAGCTGCCTTTCTCCGTTGCAGAATTCAAGGGAGCTTAAAACATCACTAAAATCACAGAATTATAAACCCCATAAAAGCCATAGTTTAAAAACTTCATATAGCCAATAATAAAAGCAAAATCAATCAAAACACAGTCCTAAATAAAACTGTCTTCAAGTGCCTCATGAAGATCGACCATGAGGTGCCAGGTGCACCTGCCGGGGGGAGCTTGTTACATAATTGTAGGGCTGCCCTGGATGTGATGATGATGATGATGATTGTTTGTTTGTTTATATTCCGCTTATTCCCCCATTTGGGGGCTCAGAGCGGAGTACATCAAATAAAATAAAATCACAATAAAATTATAATAAAACTAATTACAACATTCTTTGAGTACAGCAAAATAATTCAGCAAGATGGTAAAGCACAAGTAATACCACAATACAGCACTAGTAGAGCAGCAAAACAGTAGGGCAGTAGGGGGAGACCAACTGATCGAAGGATAGATGCCCACTGCCTCATCCAAATACCTGGTGGAACAGCTCTGTTTTGCAGGCCCTGCAAAAGGTCAATAGGCCAGGTAGGGCTCAGATCTCCAAAGGAAGCTGATTCCACCAGGTCAGGCCCAGGACTGAAGAACTCCTGGCCCTGGTGGAGGCAAGACGGGCATCTCTTGGGCCGGGGACTCTCAGAAGATCTTGGGAGGCTAAACAAAGCGACCTCTGGGGCATATGTGGGAGGAGACGGTCCCGCAGGTATGTTGGTCCCAGGCCACGTAAGGACTTAAAAGTTAAGACTAACAGCTTGAAGCGGATCCGGTACTCTATAGGCAGCTAGTGCAGGTCACGGAGTGCCAGCTGTATATATAGGCGATGTAGTCAGCAAGCAAGCTGCTGCATTCTGCACCCGCTGCAGTTTCCGGATCAGTTTCAGGGGTAGGCCAGCATAGAGCGAGTTACAGTAGTCCAGTCTGGAAGTCACCATTGCATGAGTCACTGTAGCCAAGTCTTGGGGGGATAGGTATGGTGCTAGCTGCCTGATCTGCCACAGATGAAAAAAGAAGCCACTGAAATCTGTGCCTCCACGGAGAGGGAGGCATCCAGAATCACCCCCAGACTCTTCACCTGTTGGGCCGGCACCAGAGCGGCACTGCCCAAGGCTGGGAGCTGGGTGCACGAACCCCCCCCCCTCCTTGACTCAGGTACAGGACCTCCGTCTTAGTTGGATTTAACTTCAGTCGACTCTGCTGTAGCCATCCAGCCACGGCTTCTAGCGCCTTGGACAGTTGTTCAGAAGCAGAAGACAGTCTGCTGTCCATCAACAGATAGAGCTGGGTGTCATCAGCATATTGGTGACAACCCAGTCCAAAACCTTGGACAATCTGGGGAAGGGGGCGCATATAGTTGTTAAATAATATGGGCAAGAGGATGGCTCCCTGCAGCACTCCACATATAAGTGGGTGTTGCAGGGAAGTCTGGAAAAGGCCTTCTCTCATTTACCTACCAAATGAATGTTTTTAATTGGTGAGAGAATCAAGAGGGCATCTCCCCATGATCTCCTGGGCAGGAATGTGAAAGACAGTCTTCAGATATGCCAGTTCCAAGCCATGTAGGGATTTAAAGGACAAAACCAATATCTTGAATCGATCTAGGGAGCAGATCAGTAGCCAGTGTAACTGCTGTAGTATTGGGGACATATGTTCCCCATTGCTAGCCCCAATCAGCAGTCTAGCAGCAGCATTCTGCACTAGCTGCAGCTTCAGCTCCAAGTAGAGCGCATTGCCGTAGTCCAGTCTAGATGTAACTAAGGCATGGATCACCATTAGTGTTGCCAATCCCTAGTTGGGGGCAGGGGATCCCCCAGTTTGGAGGCCCTCCCCCCACTTCAGGATCATCATAAAATGGGTGGGGGAGGGAAATGTCTGCTGGGGTCTCCAATGTGCCCTATGGAGACTGATTCCAATAGGGTATAATGGAGAATTGAACTGTAAATACTTGAGGCTCTGGAGGGCTATTTTTGAAGTAGAGGCACCAAATTTTCAGTATAGCATCTGGTACCTCTCCTCAAAACACCTTCTAAGTTTCAAAAAGATTGGATCAGAGGATCCAATTCTACGAACCCCAAAAGAAGGTGCCCCTATCCTTTATTATTCCAAATGGAGGGAAGGCATTTGAAAGGTGTGTGGTCCCTTTAAATGTGATGGCCAGAAGTCCCTTCGGCGTTCAATCATCCTGGCTCCACCCCCAAAATCCTCAGATGTTTCTTGAGTTGGACCTGGCAGCTCTAATCACTGTGCATGGATGAGATTGACCAAGGAACAGATGCAGCTGATGCACCAGACAGACCTGGGCAAAAGCACTCCAAGCCACAAAAGCCACCTGGTTTTCTAAGGATATCGCTGTGTCAAGCAGGACTCCCAAGTTGTGAACCCCATCCAAGACATGGAAGAACTTAAATCTCTGGTCTACCTTTCTACTGATCAAGAGAACTTCTGTCCTGTCATGATTAAATTTCAGTTTATTCACCCTCATCCAGCCCATCGCTGTCTCCAAGCACCAATACAGGACATCAACAGCATTCTTAGAATTAGGTAGAAAGGAAAGGCAGAGCTAGGTATCATCCTCAGATTGATGACACTCCAGCTTATACCTCTTGATGATCTCTCCCAGTGGCTTCATACAGATATTAAATAGCATGGAGGATAAGATGGAACCCTGTGGTACCCCCACAGGTCACTAGCCCAACACTGTCTTCTGAGACTGACCCCGCCCCCCAGGCAGGACTTGAACCACCATAATATGCTTCCCCTTAGTCCCAGTGCTGAGATGCAGCTCAGTAGGGTACTATGGATGACAATATCAAAGGCCACTGAGAGATCAGCAGAACTAACAGGGTCACATTCTCTCTTGTTAGTTTCTTGATAGAGGTCTTCAACCAAGGTGATCAACTCAGTCTCTGTTCCTGAAGCCAGACTGAAATGGGTCTAGAAAATCAGCATCTTCCAAGAAGGCTTGGAGCTGAGAGTGTTCTAGCACCCTGTCCAAGAATGAAAGACTGGGGAGAGGCCAGAAATTTTTATTTTATTTATTTATTTAATTCAATTTATATCCCGCCCTACCCCACTGAAGCGGGCTCAGGGCGGCTCACAACACAAAATTCTAACAATAAATCAAAATTTTAAAAATACATTAATAATTTACACAGTAAAATAAAACACAATTGTCAACGTGCTATGCTACAATCTTCTTAAAATTCAGCTATTCAGGTATTCCGATATTCAGATATTCTGATGTTCAGATGTCGGTCAATTGTATGCCAATCGGAAGAGGACTTACAGGCCCTGTGGAACTGCCCAAAGTCCTGCAGGGTCCTCACTTCCTCCAGCAATTGGTTCCACCAGCAAGGGGCTGTGATCAAAAAAGCCCTGTCCCTAGTTGACTTCAGACGGGCCTCCTTTGGGCCGGGGATTGTAAGGAGATTCTGAGAACCCGATCTCAGCACTCTCTGGGGAACATATGGGGAGAGACAGCCCCTAAGGTAAGCAGGTCCTAGGCCATATGGGGCTTTAAAGGTAATAACCAGCACCTTGTTCTGAACTTGGTATGTTATTGGCAGCCAGTGCGGTCCCCGAAGCCCTGGCTGAATCTAGGGAGCCCTAATAACAGCCGGGCGGCGGCATTCTGCACTAGCTGCAACTTCCGGGTTCGGCACAGGGGCAGCCCCATGTAGAGGGCATTACAGTAATCCAACCATGAGGTGACTGTTGCATGGATCACTGTTGCCAGATCGTCGTTCTCCAGGAAAGGGGCCAACTACCTTGCCGGCCTAAGGTGAAAAAATGCAGACTTGGCAGTGGCTACTATTTGGGCCTCCATAGTTAGGGCAGGCTCCAATAGTATCCCCAAGCTCCTGACCCTGTGTGCCGCTGTCAGAGGCACACCATCAAGGGCTGGTAAGGGAATCTCCCCGCACCCCGGACCACGGCAACCTAAGCAAAAGACCTCTGTCTTCACTGGATTTAGTTTCAATCCACTCAGCCTGAGCCATCTAGACATGGCTTGTAATGCCAGGTCCAGATTTTCTGGGACACAAGCAGGCCGGCCGTCCATAAGTAGATAGAGCTGGATGTCATCAGCATACTGGTGGCAGCCCAGCCCATACCTCCGGGCAATCTGGGCAAGGGGGCACATGTAGATGTTGAACAACATCAGGGAAAGTACTGCCCCCTGAGGCATCCCGCAATCAAGCAGGCACCTCCGGGACAATTCATTCCCGATCGCCACCCTTTGTCCCCGGCCATCAAGAAAAGAGGAAAGCCATTGTAGAGCCACCCCCTGAATCCCCACGTCAGTGAGATGGCAGGTCAGCAACCGATGGTCAACTGTATCGAACGCTGCTGATAGGTCTAACAACATCAGTACCGCCGAGCCGCCTCGATCCAGATGCCACGGAAGATCATCTACCAGAGCAATCAGCACTGTCTCCGTCCCATGACCCGAACGAAAGCCCGACTGATGGGGATCGAGAACGGAAGCATCCTCCAGGAAACTCTGTAGTTGCAACATCACTGTCCTCTCAATAAGTTTACCCAAAAAGGGTAAATTCGAGACCAGCCGATAGTGTGCCAATTCGGCCAGATCTAACGTTGGTTTTTTCAAGAGGGGGCGGACCACCGCCTCTTTAAGAGGTGCTGGAAAATGCCCTTCCAACAGGGATCTATTTATGATATCCCGTACAGGAAACCTAAGCTCCCTCTGGCAGGTTTTAATGAGCCAGGAGGGGCAAGGGTCCATTTTTTTTAACACAGTAGGGCTTAGTGGCAGTTTTTTCAGAACAAGACTAATCACAGCCTTCTTGAACATACAGTAGTTGGCACAGCTTCTCAAGGAAGCATTTACTACCCCCCTTACCTACACAGTTTCCCTCTGACAGCTTTTATCAGTCAGGAAGGGCAGGAGTTGAGAACATGGGTGGTTGGTCTCACCTATCCAAGGATTTTGTCCACATCCTTGGCATCCACAAATTGAAAAGTGTCCATATAATTCAGACAAACAGATGCCAAAGGTGCGTCATCTGGACATGCATTCAGGCCACCCTATTCCAATCAGAATATTGACAGAATCACCAGCAAGTGAGATGAGAAAATCCCCAAGTGCTGACAGGAACCCATTACATTAGGGTCTGTCAGGCATCTGGGGTGGACTTTCTTAATGAGTCCAGCACCCCTATGGAGGAAAGAGGAAGCAGTAAGCCTGAACTCTATTAAGTAATGATCTGTCCTGGACAAGAGTAAGTTTAACTCTCCTACCTCCAGATCACCCTTCCCAGCAATGTAATACACCAAATCCACTGTGTTTCCTGTTATATGTGTGGGGTTGGTAATCATTCAGGACAGGCACATACTCATCATGGAGGCCATGAAATCCTTAGCCACTCCTGACAGCCTGGCCTCAGTATGGATGTTAAAGTCATCCAGGTCAACCAGTCTTGGAATCTTCACTAGCATGCCTGAAACCAGAATGGCTAGCTCAGGAAGAGAGACAGTTGGGTGTACATCAGCAGAACCCCCTTTTCTGTCCCATTTACCCACCATTGGTAGTACACATTCAAAATTGGTAAACTGCAGGATGAGGCATCTTGATAGATGAATGGAATCATAGGAGATCACCACAGACCTCCCTTGTTGCCATCATTGCCTAGCCTGCTGCTGTACAGAGAAACCTGGAGGACAGAGTTGGGTTAGATTTACACCCACATCCTCATCCAGTCAGGTCTCTGTAATACATGCCATGTCAGCCTTCTCATTCAGGATCAATGGCAGTAGGTTTTCCATTTACTGACCTGCATTCAGCAGCAGGATCTTCAGGCTAACCTTGACACAACCAGGTCTCCAGTTGGCTGGGAGGCAGACTTGAAGGAGGTGTGGCAAACCAGTGATCTCCTTATTATTGTTCTCAAACTCTTTAATATTATTTTCCCTTTGAGAACTGCAAATGCCACTGTAAGAAATTGACTTACTGCAAGTAAATTACCTCTGAGCATTGGGTGAGTGCATTTGTTAATATAAATTTAGCTTTGCTTTTATTTTTGTTTCTTGATTCTTTTCAGCAATGCATTATCTTTGCATAAATATGTTTCAGTTCCAGATTATCAAAGGATATTGATCAGAAGAAGTTATTAATCGAAACACGAAATTTTACCTGGGAATCATGTTATCAATAGTACTTCTCTTCAATATCTGAATCCATTCTACAGAACATTCATAGTATCATTGAATATCCTATCTATTTTTGCAAGGAGAAGTCTGCGTGTCAATAAAAAACTACTTTTGCGTAGTGCATCCTTATGGACTCTTATGTGATGGACTTTTCTAACTTAAACTGAATTCTTTATTGTTGTTTTGTTTATATAAATATATTTGTTTTGTGAATGACTCTAAGTGCTCTATTGAAAGAGTGGTTTAGTTCTCTAAGTAATTTTCATTTTATAAATAAGATTAGTGAATTTGAAAGTCTTCTTTAAGTGTTGTGATTAATTTTCAAAGAACACATTTTTCTTGGTTTGCACCTACTTGGGGACTGGCAAACCCAGTCCCACTGGTGAGTTTCTAGGCAGCAACAGCAGGCAGCTGATTGATTTTGCTTAGCCTTTCCTCTTAGGTAGTTTCTAGACACCCTCTCTTGGCTGGCATGTAGAACAAACTGCCAAATGTGGCCTGTTCACATCATCTGACAATTCAGTGTAAATATCCAGGGGCCATGCCCCAAGTGTAGCAGCCTGGTGACTAAATGCAGCACTGGCACTGGCAATCGCTTGGGGAAACCAACATATGGAAGAACAAGAATGGATCACTTAACTAGTGATACACTCTTTGTTTCCCCCATCCATCAAAGTGTGATTTTTATGAAAAACTCAAGGCATGCTCCCTGGATAGATTACATTTCCAGTATCAGAAAGTGCATCTGTGGAATTGAAGGAGACAGAACAGATTCTGGGCCTTCCTTGGCTGAGGTGGTGGCAGCAGCAGCTCTGGTCCAATGCCAGGTTGGCCCACAAAGCCAGCAAGGGAAGAAAGGAAGGGGAAACCAAGAAACAAAGGACAAGTAACACAAAAAAAGGGACAACAGCAAGAAATATTGAAACCCAATTTTGTGTAAATTTATTCTTTTATTCTATCTATTATTCACTAATATTGTTGCTAACCCCCATGTGGGGCCCAGAATTGCAAATTCTCCTTCCAGAATTGCAAATGATCTCCAGACATCAGAGATCAGTTCCCCTGGAGAAGATGGCTGCTTTGGAGGGCGGACTGTATGGCATTATACTCTGCTGAGTTCTCATCCCTCACCAAACCCCATCCTCCCCAGGCAGTCCACCCCCAAACCTCCAGGTATTTCCCAAGCCCTGAGTTGGCAACTGTATCTGGTAATTTTCCCTTTTTGATAAATAAGCCCAACCAAGGATTTTGGAATTATGAGGCAACAAAAACTTTTCAAAGATCAGATGACTTTTCTATTGTAATTTTCTGGTGTGGGGTGTTAAGTGCCCTTTCAAAACCTAAAGAATAGCCAACAGATGGAAAAAAGATAAAATTAACTGGGGGGAAAATGCTTCTGACACTGCCAGGACAGGATAAATAGTTAACATTAGTCCAAGACAGGATAAATATTAACATTATTAAGCTAGTGTAAAAGTTCCATTGTTGGATTAAGCACTGACATTTCTAAGAGGCAGATAGGGAGATAAAGGCAAAGGCTTTCTTTCTGAAAACACTCAAGCCTATCTCAGGCAACCCTTTCTCTCATCACTCTATCAGAAAGCAAACATTTTCATTTTTACAGCCCTTTCTCCTATATATGCTACTCATATGTGATCCACTTCTGTGAAAAGAGAGCGAAGATTTTTAAGTATCTTGTCAATAGGCTAGAGTGGATTTCAATTACACATGATAAAGCAGAAGCTTGTTGCAATCTCATAGCACCTCCATCTGTTGATCCCTCACTGTTCCTTCCTAGAATAGCTCTCTTTCAAAGAATATTGAGTGAAAGGTGGCTTATTATAGGGCCCGCTCTGTTATGATATATATGCATCTTTCCTGCCCCTACGTTTATAGAAAAAGCCACTGTTTCCACATTTTAATAATTCCACAAAATGATATATTTTGTAAGACCATTTTACAATTTATGTTGCCCAGAACATTTCTGTTTTGGACTTGGATGCGTTTATGAATAAGACATTTGTTGTGAGAGCTAACAAAAGATTGCTCAATCCCACAAGGAAACTGCTACCAAAATATTAATAATGCCCAAGAACTTGACCTTTGCTGTACTGTCAACTGATAAAGAACCGCCATTTCCTTTGCCGGTCCTAGCTGGCATACCTTGGCAGATGAATTCAGGGGAATGGGAACAAATGAGCTGGCTCATACCAACGTGTGGCATCACTTATTGTGCTAAACCAGAAGAGGCATTATTGCACTGACAGAATGCTCTAGGATTCTCAAACTCTACATTGCAAGTTAGCATCTTGTCGAATTGCTCCCCACTTTCCCCAATGCCCAGTTGAAAGGTGGTGCAGAAAAGGGGTTTAGGCTGGGAGGTTTCCTACTATGTATTTTCCTAAAACTGTTAGATGAAACCAGCAGAGAAAGCAAATAAGACCTACCTGTAGATGGATTCCTTCCAAACTCTGTTTGGCAACCTATTACACACTGTTATTACTTTCTGTCCAGAGATACTTCCTGTTTACAAGGTTCAGTCTGCTGCTTCCTCAAGCAAGTAATTCTTTCCACAAGTAGGCATTTCTCATAAAGGGTTGCTAGCCTTGTGATATGGAGATCTTCTGGAATTACAACTAGCCTACAGTTCTACTGAGATAAATGGCTGCAATGGAGGGTGGACTCTGTGGTATTATACCCATATAAGGCCCCTCCCCTTTCCAAATCCCACTGTCCCAAGGCTCTGTCCCCAAAATCTCCAGTATTTCCCCACCCAGAATTGGCAGCACTAATCCCATTCATTGTTCTTTTCTCTTGCTGCATCTGGAATTTGAATCAACTGGCTCAATCCAGTTAACTATGAAATCCAAGGAAACATAGCTGAAGATTAATAAAGTAATAAATCCATACATAAGCATTAGGGCTGTCAGATCTTGGTTGGGAAATTCCTTGGTTAGGAAATTCCTTGGTTGGGAAGTTCCACTTTCCCTATGAAGAAAGGTTAAAATGCTTGGGGCTCTTTACCTTGGAGAAACGTCGACTGCGGGGTGACATGATAGAGGTTTGCAAGATTATGCATAGGATAAAGAAGGCAGAGAAAGAAGTACTTTTCTCCCTTTCTCACAATACGAGAACTCGTGGACATTCAATGATATTGCTGAACAGTCGGGTTAGAACTGGTAAAAAGGAAATACTTCTTCATCCAAAGTGTGGTTAATACATGGAATTCACTGCCACAGGAGATGGTGGCATCTACAAGCATAGACAGCTTCAAGAGGGGATTGGATAAACAAATGGAGCAGAGGTTCATCAGTGGCTATTAGCCACAGTGTATTGTTGGAACTCTCTGCCTGGGGCAGTGATGCTCTGTATTCTTGGCACTTGGGGGCACCACAGTGGGAGGGCTTCTAGTGTCTTGGCCCCACTGATGGACCTCCTGATGGCATCTGGGGTTTTTTTTGCCACTGTATGACACAGAGGCCATTTTCACACTTACCAGTGGAAGCCGGAAGGGAATTGGTATTGTGCCGCCTTGCAGTAATCCGAGACAGGGATGGGAGTTTTCAGACACATGTTTTTTTTCCCGGTAGGGTTCTGTGATTGAAGCAAGCCATTTCACACTGTTCTGCTTTTATCTCGCTTCCACCAGCGCCAGCCGTTTTCGCCTGCCGGCGCGCAATCTCCGGCTTATTTTATTTTTTTTTGGAACGTCGGGCAAAGATTGCTATAGCGCTATAGCGTCGTATCACAACAGCACCACCATAGAGATGGCTAGGCTCCATTGAGATAAGTTACCAAGTTTCAGCGGCAATCTATGGTGATGCTGTTGTGATATGTCGCTATAGCGATTTTAGCCGACGTTCCCCCCCCCCAAAAAAGCCGGAGATCACGCGCCGGCAGGCGAAAAAGGGCGCGAAAACTGCTCCCGGGTTAGATACTGGACATTTCACACAGCGCCCCATAGCGATTTCAACCCGGAAGGAGGGATTGAAAAGTGGAAGAAGCTGCTCTTTGTTAGTAACGACTCAGGCATGCCTCACTACCGGGACAGCCGCGGGACTGTGTGAAAAGGTGAGAGTATTCCGGTAGCAGCCAGTTACTGAATCGGGTCTGTCTGAAATGCCAACAGAAACCCGTTTCTGTTCAGTAACTGACCAGCTGCCATACCGGAATACTTAGGCTGTGTGAAAAAGATCAGAGTGTTGGACTGGATGGGCCACTGGCCTGATCCAACATGGCTTCTCTTATGTTCTTATGAGATTTTGGGGGTGGAGCCTGGAAAGGGCAGTGTTTGGAGAGGAGCTGGATCTCGGCAGGGTATAAAGCCATTTAATCCACCCTCCAAAGCAGCCACTTTCTCTTGGGGAAATGATTTTAGTCATCTGGAGATCCACTGTACTAGCTGGAGATTTCCAGGTGCTACCTGTAGAATGGCAAATTTAATAATTGTCTTTGGAACACAAGACGGAATTTTGTTTGAGATCTGCAAAATGAAATGTGATCTGGCAGAATTAAAACTTTTTGTATATTTTCATACATTTTGTATTTAGTTATTTAATAACATTATAATATATACTCTAATTATGGGGACTCAGCTCTTAGAATTGTGTATTATAACATCTTTCATTTAAATAATATTTTTTTTTATTTTGTGTGTTATATTATAGATTTCAATAAAGAAGCTTTATGGCAAAACATGTGGGGATTTTTTAACACAAACAATAAAATATCCTTCTCTTCTGTTCTTACAAAACACAATAGTTTCTACCTTATGAAACATGCAGTAGGATGCACAACAGGGCTTTTTTTTAAAAGCAGGAATGCACAGGAACGCAGTTACGGTGTGGCCTAATATGAAAATGAGTTAATGTTGAGCTTTTTCTACCAAAAAGCCCTGTGCAAAACAATGGTGATGTCAGGGGGTGTGGCCTAATATGCAAATAAGTTCTTGCTGGGCTTTTTTTTGTTTGTTTGGTCTCTTTGGAAGTATTCTCAGGACCCACCAAAACAAACCATTTAAAAAAAAAAAAAAGCCCTACACAACACACACAGACAGTACTGTGAGCAATTGATTCAAGGGTCTGGTTAGCAACTTAAACAGCAGTTCAAGTGTTAACAGAGCACCACTCCCCCTGATAAATCAGCTATTTCCAGGGATCTTCCTTAGGGTATATTCATTTTGTTGGTAGGGCTGTTAGTTGTCTGTAAAATGAACTGGTCAATGTGAAACTGCCCTCCACTACTGGTTGGAAACTCAAATTCATAAGCTGAAGAGAGACAAATCAGGGGAAAAGCTGAGCTGGCTGGTCTGCTGAGCAAAACAGGGATGACTATAGATGACTTAGAAAAGGAAACACCATGGGGAGTACCAGAGCTGCAGTGAGGTAGACAAGGGTAGCGAACACAGTCATACCAGCTCCAGGGATTTTTTTAAAGCACCAATAAAACACAATAAATGTGAAAATGTTCTTGAAAAACCTACCCTGAAGATACAGCTGCGTGGGTGAAACACTATAACTTTGGGTGGGACACCAGCCATCAATGTTTCTGCATATGTTTTAACTAGAAATGTTCCTGGGTTAAAAATACATTATTTTAAATACAAGATATGAGGTTACAGGGTTTAAATCCTGTTTTTTCCCCAAAGACATTCTTAGGTTGGATGAAACAAATAGGACAGTTTGTTTTATTGGCCCCACCTTGGTTACAGTCCTAGATGCACCTGTTCATCTTCAATAGAAGTCTTGCCAAGATGGATTACTCTGTGTTAGGGTTGCCAACCTCCAGGTGAGACCAGGAAAATTGCTATTACAACTGATCTCTAGACAACAGAGATCAGTTTTCATGGAGAAAATGGTCACTTTGGAGGGTGAGCTCTATGGCATTGCACCCTGCTGAGATCTCACTTCTCCCCAAACCCTGCCTTTCCCAAGCTCCACTCCCAAATCTCCAGGTATTTTCCAGCACAAAGTTGGCATTCCTACTCTGCATATGCAATAGGGTGGCCAGACCGTCCCAGTCACCCGGGAAAGTCCCGGTTCTGGCCCCCAATTCCCGCCTCCCGGGCTGGCTATACCGGGACCATTAGAAGTCCCGGTTTAGCCAGCGGGGAGCCGGCGGGGAGCCAGCGGGGAGCCAGCGGGCCGCGTGCGCGGGCGGGGAAGGCGGTGAGTGAGGAAGCCAGCATCTCTGCCCGTGCGCACAGCGGTGTGGCGGGCTCTGCGCATGCACGGGGCTCGCCACAACGCTGTGCACATACGCAGGGACGCTGGCTCCCTCACTCGCCGCCTTCCCCGCCCACGTGCGGGGCCCGGCGGTGGTGGCAGAGGCCGGCGCTGGTCGCTGGAGGCCCTCCAGAGACCAGCGGAGGCGGCGGAGAGGCCGGTGCTGGTCGCTGGAGGTCCTCCAGCGATCAGCGCCGGCCTCTCCGCCGCCTGCCCGGCCTCCGCAGCCGCCGCCAGCAGCACCAGCTGCCGCTGCGCCTCCTGGCCAGCCCGCACGCCCCGAGGGGAGGCCGCCACCCACCCTGGAAGAAGGTAAACAGGCAGGCAGGGAGGGAGGGGGCCGAAAGCGGGGAGGGCGGGAGGGGGCAGCCTTCCTTCCTTCCTTCCTTCCTTCCTTCCTTCCTTCCTTCCTTCCTTCCTTCCTTCCTTCCTTCCTTCCTTCCTTCCTTCCTTCCCTCCCTCCTCCCTTCCTTCCCTCCCTCCTCCCTCCCTTCCTTCCCTCCCTCCCTTCTTCCTTCCTCCCTCCCTCCCTCCTTCCTTCCTTTCTTCCTTCCTCCCTCCTTCCTTCCTTCCTTCCTTCCCTCCCTCCCTCCTTCCTTCCTTCCTTCCCTCCCTCCCTCCTCCTTCCTTCCTTCCTTCCTTCCTTCCTTTCTTCCTTCTTTCCCTCCTTCCCTCCCTCCCTCCCTCCTCCCTTCCTTCCCTCCCTCCCTCCCTCCTTCCTCCCTCCCTCCTTCCTTCCTTTCTTCCTTCCTTCCCTCCTTCCCTCCCTCCTCCCTCCCTTCCTTTCTTCCTTCCTTCCTTCCTTCCTTCCTTCCTTCCTTCCCTCCTTCCCTCCTTCCCTCCCTCCCTCCTCCCTTCCCTCCCTTCCCTCCCTCCTTCCTTCCTTCCTTCCTTCCTTCCTTCCTTCCCTCCTTCCCTCCCTCCCTCCTCCCTTCCTTCCCTCCCTCCCTCCTTCCTCCCTCCCTCCTTCCTTCCTTCCTTCCTTCCTTCCTTCCTTCCTTCCTTCCTTCCTTCCTTCCTTCCTTCCTTTCTTTCTTCCTTCCCTCCTTCCCTCCCTCCCTCCTTCCTCCCTCCCTTCTTCCTCCTTCCTTCCTTCCTTACTTGGCTCTCAAATATCCGATGTTCATGTCTTGCGGCTTTCAAACATCTGACCTTTATTCTGTGTTGCTCTTTTGTTAAGCAACTCTGGCCACCCCTGGAGTAGACAATACTGACTTTGGTGGACCCAAGCACTGATTCAGTGTAAGGGAGCTTTGTGTTTGTGTCTTCTGGTGCAATTTTGTTCTCAAATCCTGTATTTACTTCATCAGTATATGGGATAAGGCACTTTCTCAACTGTGCTGCATAATGCAGCCTATTTATTTTGTCCTGTTTGCTCTGTTGGCTCTATCTGCGCCACCTTCATCACTTTCGGGGTGTGGATCCCCCAGTGGGGTGGTCTCCCGACTCCCTCCACTGGCTGTTTCTGATAGCCCTGCGCCCCCTCTTTCATTTGATATGTGTCCCGTGCGGGTGCCACCCTCCCGTCGGGAGATGCCGCAAAATGAGCCCCCTTGAGGCTTATGGCGGCAGGGCTTGGGGGAAGCGAGCTAGACTGCTGTTCTTTTGAGGGGTTATAGAGTGTTTCAAGCCCATCCCTGTGGCATTGGTCCCATCATTGTGGGACCCAGGGGGCCGGCGCAGCGGCCCGCTGAAGCAGCCTGTCAGTCACTTCCGGGTTCCTGTCCTGCATCTCGACCTGTGTTATTAGTGACAGGCTGCTTCGGCGTGCCGCTGCGCCAGCCCCCTGGGTCCCACAATGATGGGACTGATGCCACAGGGATGGGCTCGAAACACTCTATAACCCCTCAAAAGAACAGCAGTCTAGCTCGCTTCCCCCGAGCCCTGCCGCCATAAGCCTCAAGGGGGTTCATTTTGCGGCATCTCCCGGCGGGAGGGTGGCACCCGCACGGGACACATATCAAATGAAAGAGGGGGTGCAGGGCTATCAGAAACAGCCGGCGGAGGAAGTCGGGAGACCACCCCACTGGGGGATCCACACCCCGAAAGTGATGAAGGTGGCGCAGATAGAGCCAACAGAGCAAACAGGACAAAATAAATAGGCTGCATTATGCAGCACAGTCTCGCTGGAATCTCACTGGAATCTGACTGGCTTCTCAGCGTGGAACCCGTTCTCTCTAGTCTTCTCACTTTGAAAAAAGTAAAAAAAGAGTTTTATTTAACTTTATTTCCCCCTTTCCCTCTCTATAAATAATCTTGGTGTTTCTGGCGGTGATATTTGGGGGATTTTTGGGGACGTCACAGGAAGTGCTGTGAAGTCACTTCCTGTTTCCGGCAGTGGCATTTGGGGGAAATGATGTCATTTGGGGGAAATGATGTCACAGGAAGTGATGTCACTTCCTGCTTCTGGCAGGTGACGCGGGGGAAATGATGTCACAGGAAGTGATGTCACTTCTTGTTTCCGGCAGGTGGTGGGGGGAATGATGTCACAGGAAGTGATGTCACTTCCTGTTTCCGGCGGTGGCATGACATCACCAGAAGTGACGTCACTTCCTGTTCCAGCGGCGCGCACGCGGGACGCGCGCACACACACATTCCTTCCCCCCTTAAGGTGTCCCTGGCTGGCCTGCAGATATTATGGCCACCCTAGCTATGCAATCACACATTTTTTGTTCTCTGTTATGGTTTCACAGAACAGTCTTCCTTTTGCACACAGCACAGAACTCTTATAGTCCCCAGTGTTGTGCTATTAGCATTTTACATAGACTCCAAATAGGAAGCAGTCCAAAGCCTGCACCAACAAGTTTAATTTCCCTTGCACAAGGAGCACTGGGGACTTCTAGTATCTTTTAAAATACTTGTAACAAGATGGGGGCCGAAGAGAAAATATGTAACTCCTCCAATCTCCCTCCAAGATTCTCTCAGAGGCTGAAGCAGGCAGAATTTTTGCCCCAAACATTTTGTCCATCTGGAAGTATTCTCAGGACCCACCAAAATAAACCATATTTTTTCTGCACACTTGGGGAGCCCCTATCTTGTTTGTGAGTGGCCCTGCAGTGTTCCTTCTATTATTCACAGAGGCAAAAACTATTTTATGATTTGCTACAGTGGCATTTTTCCATTGAGGAACTATCATCTAATCATTCCTAGCTATTTTCAGCAACCAAAATGGTATTAAAACTTCAGTCAACTAAGAATATTC
Source organism: Heteronotia binoei (assembly GCF_032191835.1). Taxonomy (NCBI): domain Eukaryota; kingdom Metazoa; phylum Chordata; class Lepidosauria; order Squamata; family Gekkonidae; genus Heteronotia; species Heteronotia binoei. Next base: position 101,916,410 of record NC_083224.1, read on the forward strand.
TAGTTGGTGACTGAATTGACAAAAGGTTTTCTGGAGTGGGTGTAAACAGAGAATTCTGGGAGATTGCCTTTTCAAGAGGTATAATATAGTAGGTTCTATGCATGGCAGAGTCTCGGAGTAAGTGATAACAAGCTCTTTAATAGGAATCACATAGTAAAAGGTCACAGTACAAGTCTGGCGTTGGGGCCCATGGGTCGAACTTATATACATCTCTGGGTTCCCACACAAGCACGTTATTGGGTCATTCAAACCGGTGGGGGCTTGTGATTGGTTCTGGCTGCGGGGGTTTGAATCCTATAGCCCTTTGTTCCCAAGTCCCCAAGCTCAGTCCATATGGCTCCAACGAGCCAGGCGGAAACACCAGTCTTTCCTTGAGTCCACATGCATAACAAGAGGGTACTGGCACTGATGTAGATCAATATAGCAATGATAACTATTATTTAAAAATTAAGCTGCTTTTTCCTTCTAGGTTCAGTTCTCACTGCCTGTGGCTTATTCTGTGGCATTATTCTGTAGTGAAGCATAATCTGTTCCCCCATCTTCAAGTCGTTCTCATTCAGATCAACAGATCTCTTAATGTATTCAAGAAAATCAGCAAAGACTGTGCAACATCAGAAATTTAGATTTATATTCTAAATAATTCAAAAATTTAAAATATTCTGGTCAAATACAAAATATTGCTCATTATTCTTCTAGCTCAGGATGTTTTTACTTCTGAAATAATCCTGACTTCATAAAAATGGTAGATTCTTTCTAGTATGCCATGAGTAAATAAGAATCACGAGGCGTTGAACCTCTGGTCATATCTGTGCTTGATAAAGAAGCATTCTGTATTATCAAAGTCCTTTCAGAGCTCCTTGGTAATACTGGAAAGGAGCCACTCCTGAATACGTATGTAGATGTAGAAGGAAGCAGTTTTAGAAAACGCTAAAAGAGAAGTGAAATCTAAGGCAGTAGCTATTTTTAGATTAGCTGTAGTAAACATTGCCCAGTATTACCCAAAGTTTTATTACAGAGTACTAGTAGTAAATGTTAAAGTATTTGCATGTAGAGTGGTGTGGACATATGTTTCTGCATGTGGGAAGGTAAATGAGACATTAAAATGCAGGTGAAGTATGAGAAGATTCTGGTTTGTTGCGCACAACATAATGAAGAGGAGGGGGTTATATATTGATCACTCTCCAAAATACACTGGCAAGAAAGGCAAGTCAGAGAAAATATAGTTAATGTTCTAGGGCTGGGATACATGGCTATGATTAGTGCAACATGATGCCTAGCATTATTCAGAGATGTGAATGTGTTACAGATAGTCCTGTGGTTACTGGGAATAAAGATTACCAGCACCAGTCTGAGCTAAATTATCATTTTTTATTTTAACAGAGAAGTCAGTCACATTTTTAGATACTTAAATACAGTTCCTAGAGGGGTAATGACATATCTTTCTACAAACCTGCAATGGCTCCAAGTCTGCACAAAAATGTGAAAGCTAAGAAAAATACATTGGGTGGTTTAAAAAATCCAAAAATGATAAAGGCGCAACTGTAGCTTTAAGCAATGGATTTCTTCAGTGCCTATTGATAGGCAACCACAGCATTCCAGGCTTTAGTTTCTGTGAGTAAAAAGGCAGGGAGAGGAGACAGGGGGCGTTTTTGCACTGACCTTACTGCGCGGTGAAGAGGGACGTCACTCCCGAGTAAGGTCAGTGCGAAAACGCTCAGGATCTTTTCAAGGCCTATTTTGGCTTTTGAGGGAGGATTCATTTGGGTCAGGCCTGACTCGGGTTGTCAGCTCCAGGTTGAGGAATTTCTGGAGATTTTGTGATGAAGTCTGAGGACTGCAAAGTTTGGGGAGGAGAGAAACCTCAGCATCATATAATGCCAGAGAATTCACCCTCCAAAGCAGCCATTTTCTCCAGGGGGACAGATGTCTGGTGTCATGGGTGCTGGGGACCCTGCAAAGGAAGTTGAGCCTGCAGAAGAAACTGTGCCCCTGCCACCTGCACCAGTGCCCCTGTCTCCTGCTGGAGAAGATCCCAGCCCCCCTGCCTCGCACTCTCGGGTGGCGCGTGTGCGTGACCGCCTCCGTCAGGACCTCAGGGATCGAAGGAGGGCGGCACCCTCACAAGCAAGACGCTCCCTGAGCCCTGAGTTTTGAGAGGATTCTGGCCCTTCTAAGAGCAAGGATGCTTGAGTTGTAACAGGATCCTGGCTGCCTCTCTGAGCCAGCAATTAGCCCAAATGGGCAACAGCCAGCAGAGGGCTATATAGCTGTAGGCTTTGGGAGGAGGCTTTGTGGAAGCAACTAGTCATCTCCCTGACGTTCTAGCATCCACTCCGGCTTGACTTTGGTTTCTGGACTCCCTGACTTTGGCTTGTGACTTCTGGACTCCCTGACCTCGGCTTCTGGACCTCGGACCTGCGATACTTGTACAGTGATTTGGATTTGGTGCCTTGGACCCTCCTGCTTACTGGCTACAGACCTCGGACTGCCCCTGGACTTTGCCTGACCCGGCCCCAGCCGTGACATCTGGAGTTCACTTGTAATTCTGAGAGCTCTTCAGTAGCCACGCCAGCAACCTCTGGGTGACTTGATACCACCTGACTTGTATGGCTCAAGTAAGCCTAGATGCTTGCTACTGTTCGACAGCAGCCATCCTTTGAAAGCCAGTGTAGTGCAACAGTTAGAGCTTCAGAGTACAGTCTGTTGAGACTCAGGCTCAAATTCCTATCTTGTTATGAAACCTGACTGGCTGATCTTGGACCAGTTGTATATTTTTAGCCTAACCTACCTCACAGAGTTTTTGTGCTGATAAAAAGGAGGAGAGAATAATGTAAGCTGCTTTGGTCCCAGGTGGGGGCTGCAGAGAAGGAGGTGATGGAAAGCTGAAGACAGAGAGGTAGATACAGGTAGGTCAGATATTGGGTGGGAAGGAGATAGGGTTACCAACTCCAGGTTGGGAAATACCTGGATATTTGAGGGGCAGAGGCTGGAGAAGGTGGGGTTTGAGGAGGGGGATCTCAGGCAGGAATAATTCTATACAATTCATCCTCCAAAGCAGCCATTTCATCCAGGGGAAGCGTTGGGCACATACCCTGTAATGTACTGAGTTGTGAGACGGGTGAAAGGCAACATCCTTTATTCAGTAGTCCATTACAAGAGAGAGAACACGCGGGCCGGGTCCCGCTTATATACATTACCCAGAATTGCCCCCCAGTCTGACCAGTCCAATCCTGGTCAGTCAAACTTCCCGCCACAGATCTTGATGGGCAGAGCGTCTGGCGAGCTACATCCGGGGACCCGTGGGGTTGCCTCTGTAGTGATTGCCATGCGGTACATCAGCCGCCCTGAGCCTGCTTCGGCGGGGGAGGGCGGGATACAAATAAAATTTTACTTACTTACTTATGTTTCAAGACATAACACTCCTTCCCCCCAGTTCAGGACACATAGTCTTGCAAGTAAGTGGGGTCCTTGCATTCCCTGGTCGACCTCCTTTGGGTTACTTGTGGAGTAGGAGTGGTCACCGGGGCTGCCAGGGCCGCGGCTGCTGCAGCAAATGGGGCGGCTGTTTCCCTGCTAGGGGGTACCGTCGGCCTATGGTTGTCTGCACCCTGCTGCTCTGCTGGTGTCCCTACTCTTGGGGTTTTGCCCCCGCTCCGGTGTGGCCCTTCTGCCCGCTCGGTCGGAGCTATCGGCAGGGGCGGGGTAGTTCTCCACAGTGGGGCGGCGGCTGGTTCCTCCTCGTTCTGTACTGCAGCTGGCTCTTTTGGCAAGGTGCGGCGGCGCATTTGATCTATATGCCTCCGCAGAATTTGGCCCCCCTCCGTTGAGACGTCGTAGTGGCGGGACCCCGTCATGCGCAGCACCCGACCCGCTACCCACTCGGGGCCGCTAGCATAGTTCCTGGCATATACCAGATCCCCCGGAAAGAACCCCCTAGCCGCTTCCCTGATTTCGGGAGAGCTGTGGAGATCGGTGGCCCGGTCAGGATGCAATCGGTCCAGCCTAGTGATCAGCTTCCTCCCCATTAACAACTCTGCTGGGCTCACCCCTGTCACTGGGTTGGGGGTGATTCTATTGTCAAATAGGAAGGCGGCCAGGCAGTGGTCCCAATTGCCCTGTACTATGCGTCCCAGGGCCTCTTTAGAGGTGCGTACCATCCACTCTGCTTGGCCGTTGGTGGCCGGATGGAAGGGGGTGGACTGTATGTGTTTTATTAGGTATCTCTGCAAGAACTCTCAGAATTCCCAGGAGGTGAACGCAGTCCCGTTATCCAAGACGATGGTGTCAGGAATACCATGTGTGCAAAGGACCCTGCGCAACGCTCGGACCGCCGCCGCCGTAGAGGTGGAGGCTACCGGGATAACTTCCAACCACTTGGTGTAAGCGTCCACCAGAATGAAGAATGTTTGGCCCTGAAAAGGCCCCGTGAAGTCAATATGTAACCTAGACCACGGCCTCCTATTGGCTTCCCAGCGGTGGACCGGGGCACTGGGTGGTTCGGGCTGGGGCTCCTGGCAGGCTTGGCACCTTCGAAACCACCCCTCGATCTCTTCGTCCATTCCCAGCCACCATACATAATTGCGTGCTAGGGCCTTCATCCATACAATCCCGGGATGCGTCTTGTGTAGGGCCTCCAGCACTTGCTTCTGCAATGCGGGGGGGTGGGAACTATCACCCTGCTTCCCCAGAGAAGACTCCCCTTGTGTGAGAAGAGTTCTTCCCTGCAAGATGTGAAGGCCCTGAATTCTTCGGCCTGTTTTCCCTCGGGCCATCCCCTCCCCACCCTGTCAGGAACCCGCGTGAGTATTTTGTCCCGCCCCGTGGCCTTCGCTACCTCGGCAGCATGTAGGGGTCTCTCTGGTAGTGTTTCAATGAGCATCACATGGTAGGCTGGGGCCGGGGCCGGATCCATGGAGGGCAGCGGAAGGCGACTGAGGGAGTCCGCATGACCCATCGCCTTGCCCGGGCGGTGGACCAGGGCATATGAGTAAGAGTTCAGGAACTGATTCCACCGCAGGAAGCGCTGAGACAGAATCTGTGGCGTCTGGGGCGAGGAGTCCCAGGAGCGGTTTGTGATCCGTGACGATCGTAAAACGTCTACCATACAGGTAGTCATTAAATTTATGCACCCCCGCCACAATTGCCAAGGCCTCCTTATCAATCTGGGCATAGTTGCGCTCTGCGGGGGTCAGGGTTCTGGAATAATATGCTATCAAAACCTCCCTCCCATCCGGGAGTTGGTGACCCAGGACAGCACCCACCCCGTATGGTGACGCATCGCACGCTAAAACCACTGGCAGGGCTTCATCAAAATGGTGGAGCACGTTATTGGATACTAGGAGCTCCTTGACCATTTGAAAGGCGGCTGCCTGCTTCTTTCCCCAGACCCACAGGGCGTTTTTATCTAAGAGCCTATGTAGGGGTTCTGCTAAGGCCGCTTTGTGGGGCAAGAACGAATGATAAAAATTTAATAACCTCAAGAAACTTTGTAGCTCTGCCCTGCACGTGGGGGCCGGGGCCTCCACAATAGCCTTGGTTTTGTCTGCCGTTGGGTGGATCCCTGCTGCATCCACTGCAAACCCCAAGAACTCCACCCTCGGCACCCTGAGGGAACATTTTTCCCGCTTAACTTTCAGTCCGGCCGCCTGGAATCTGCGGAGGACCTCTTGCAGCCAGTTGCTGAACTCCTTCGCGTCTGGTGCGGCGATCAGAACATTGTCGAAAAATGGTTGCACCCCAGGGATCCCTTTGAGGAGAGAATCCATCAGGCTCTGAAAGACCCCCGGAGCCATACTCACCCCAAATTGTAACTGTCGCACTCTGAAATCCCCCCTGTGGGTCACTATGGTCTGGGCTTCTGCCGTCTCGGCGTCCACTGGGAACTGCTGGTATGCCTGGGCCAAGTCCAGCTTCCCAAAAATCTTTGACCCCGCCAGGGCTGCTAAAACGTGACTGACTACTGGGACGGGGTAGGGGTTATCTTGTAGTGCCTTGTTTATGGTGCACTTGTAGTCAGCGCATATGCGCACGTCCCCATTAGGCTTCACCGGGGTTACTATTGGGGTTTCCCATGTGGCATATGAAACCAGTTCTAGCACTCCCTGGGCTGTGAGGCAGTCCAGTTCTGCTTCGATTTTGGGCTTCAGAGCAAACGGAACCCGCCTGGCCTTTAGCCATATCGGCCGCACGTGGAGGTCAAGGGGTAAGGATATGGGAGGACCCTTGTAGCACCCTAGGGGCCCATCAAACACCTCTGGAAATTCCCTGCACACATGCTCAAACCCTTGCGTCCCCAACTGCTGCACCCCCACAATCTGAATCCCCAACGGACGAAACCAGGCCAGGCCCAGCAGAGTGGTGAGCTGGCGTTTGACCACCAGTATATCCAGGTTCCCCCTAAAGCTTTTAAACTCCACCCTCACCGTAGCCCATCCCAGGATCTCTACGGGGTTTTTTTGGAACTCCCGTAGTATGAAACCAGCCGGTCGCAGCCTAGGCCAGCCACGTGGGCACAGTTTTCTTAGGGACTCCTCTGAAATTATGGAGATGGAGGAGCCTGAGTCCAGTTCCATCAGGCAGGGGTTTCCCTTGATCCTGATCGATACTTTGACCTTATCGGGGGTATTGCTGGGCAAGTTCATTACCTGCAGGCTGGTCGAGGCGGTCGAGCAGTCCTCGGTCGAGTCTTGGTTGGTGGACTGGCATCTGCGGCCGGCCTTGGCCCGGCAAGCCTGCGCAATGTGGCCCATTTTTCCGCAGTTCCTGCAGTTCATGTTGTGATAGGGACAGTCCCAATGCTCATGCGGGTCCCCACAGCTCGCACACTTGGTGCTGGTTGGCTTCTCCATCGCTCATGGCCGCTGTGTCTCTCTTGGTCCCGTCCCGGGTGGGCGGCGTAGCTGGTGCGTCTCCTCCTCCTCTGGGTGGCTCTGCGCCGTCTCCTCCTGGTGAACGGCTTCTGCCCTCGGGTTGTTGAAAGCTTTGGTGGTTCTCTCGAATGCTGTGGCCTCATTGAAGGCGCCCTGGAGGGTGAGCTCTTCCCTTGCGAAGAGCTTCTGCTGTAGTCTTTCGTCCCTCAGGCCCCAGGCGAAACGGTCCCTCAGGGCCTCCTCTAGCTTGTGGAAGCTACAGTTTCCCGCTATTTGGCGGAGAGCGGCCAGGTATTCGGCTGCCGTCTCTCCCGTCTCTTGGTCCCTCTTATGGAAGAGGAATCGGCGGGTGATGATTGAGGGCTGGGGCAAGAAGTGCCTTGTGAGGAGTCGGACTATCTCCTCATACGTCTTCTCCGTGAGTCTCGTGGGGGCCGAGAGACCCTTGGCGATCTCGAATGTGGCCTCTCCGCAGATGCTCAGGAGCACGTCTCTTTTCCAGCTGTCATCCGTTATCATGTTTGCTCGAAGGTAGCAATCGACCCACTCTGTGTAGGTCTCCCATCTCTCTGGTTTAGCGGGGTTGAACTCTTCGAGGCGACCGGTCACTCCGCTCTGGTTAGCCATGGTGGCTGCGGTGGCTGGTGCTTCCGTTTCCCTGGACGGCGTGCCTTCTCTGTCTCCGGCCAGCTCCGCGAAGGTCCTCTTCGGGAGTTACCTGGCTAGGATCCCAGCTTCGTTGCCACTGTAATATACTGAGTTGTGAGATGGGTGGAAGGCAACATCCTTTATTCAGTAGTCCATTACAAGAGAGAGAACATGCGGGCCGGGTCCCACTTATATACATTACCCGAAACTGTCCCCCAGTCTGACCAGTCCAATCCTGGTCAGTCAAACTTCCCGCCACAGATCTTGATGGGTGGGGCATCTGGCGAGCTACATCTGGGGACCCGCGGGGTAGCCTCTGTAGCGATCGCCATGCGGTACATCAGCTTATGTTTCAAGACATAACAGACCCAATCCCAAGCCAAAATCTGGGCTAAACTTTGCCCAGTTCAGAGTTTGTGAGCTGAGGTCCAGGGAAGGCGTCTTCCCCCAAACACTCACCAAGCTTTTCTGCTCAGTTCAGTTTCCATGTTCAGCAAACTACTTTTGAGTGGCTTTGGGCCCTGCCCCAGTGTTCATGTGTTATCCATAAGTGATGAAAGCACATTGCCAACGTGCTTGCATCACTTAATGCGGGTGTTCCAAGAAAGGGTCTGACACCACCCAAACCAGTTCAGTTTGGGGCCACCTGTTCAAGAGCCCTGGACTGAACTGGAATTTTCCAATCTGTGCCCATCCCACAAGTTTCTTGCAGCTCCCCACTTATTTATATACTAATAGCCAAGTCGGTCAAATCTTTGGAAACTTAAATCCAGCGTCTGGAGCTGTGAACAGGCCCATAGTCAGGAATTCAAAGATTGGGTGGCATAAATAAATGTCAGTGGGCACTTAGTGGCCCCCTCCCCCCTGCTGCTGCCACCACCACTGCCAGTGGGACTCAGGATGCGCAACTCAGATTGCCTGTTCTTTCCTTTTCTCCTTTAAAACATGTTGGAGGTCAGTGGCCGCTTCTGATGCCCCTCCTGTATGATTTAATCAGCACTCCCTTCCTCTGCTGTTGCATCTTGTGGGGCCATGGGGGTGAAAGCTGAGAGGGTGGGGGCCACTCCCTCCCTCCCTCTCATGCAGTGTGGGGGGGGGAGGTCAGGGGCCCTGAGGAGAGGCACTCTGACAGATCCCCCTGTGGCTATGAATGGACAAGGCAGATCTTTCTACAAACTTCAAAAGGGTCCAAGTTTTGCAGAAAAATCTGAAATTAAAAAAATAAAACCATTGGGGAGTTTTAAAAAGCTTGAAATAATAAAGAGTGTCTGTAGCCTGAAGCAACAGATTCCCTTAGTAAGTGTTGCTAGGCAATCATGGTATTCCAGACTGGATTTCTGAAGGGAAAAGACAGAGGAGAGGACAGGGTGGAAGGTGTTTAGGATTGCATTATTAATCTACATCTTTTGATTTTCTTGTCAAGTTAACATCCATGTGCCTTTCAATACAATTTCTATACAATTTTCTGTAGGAACTTTAGAAGTCTTTTTTTGTCTGTTAGATCTCTAAAACCACATTCTGCCAATCACCAAATTATTCTATGATATAAAATAATCCAGGAAGCAAAAATATATCACTCCATGTAACAAATGAAATCTACTGTAGTCTTAATACAAAATTAGCCCCGGTTTGCAAGAAGAATAGCATATTCTAACAATTTATGTTAACATAATATGCACACTTTTTTCTCTACCTCTTTTACCATATCCACAGCAAAATGTAATATATGCAGATTTATACAGCACAGTACATGAAAAATACTTGTGAGTAATATGACAAAATAGACATTAATCAGATATTAAAGGACTAACATGTCAAGAATACTGTCAGTTTTTTTTATATATATATATACAACTTATATATATATATACAACTTTTATGCATTGCCTAATTGGGGTGTAGAAAATTTACAGAACTGTAGTAAATTAGAAAATGGATGCAAGTTAACCATGATATATTTAATCTGTATTGCAGAAGAACAGGGGAAGGGAGGTGTTAAAAAGGTTGTTATCTGACAGTCTGAAGAGCTGAATTTGTCTTTGAGGATTGGCTTGGATGCACGATGCTTCTAAGCATAGCTAGTGCCAAAAAATTGGCTTTGGTTCCATATGACTAGATTCCATGGTTCTAATTCAGATAGAAAGCTCCTAGATAGTAAGCATAGTTAAGGGATGGCAAATGATGGATGACAGATATTTAGCAGGTTTTTTCCTTCTGCTTCTTTTTCATTTATTTGAAATTTTCAGGCTGTTTACAGTCAATTTTTCATTGTGTTTCCTGTAATTTCCAGAGATCAGAAATAAGCTGATATGATTAGTCAAGAACAGAGCTAGCTTAGTGCTTCTCAAGCTTAAAAAGGTGTTAAAGACTTGCCGAATTAGAAATACAGAGTTAATAGCAAGACTAATAAATAAGAGAGGGTGCTTAATTCCTTTGCATCTCAAGCTCTCCAGGGCATTAGAGTGATTGATGGATGGATACAGCTCTGGACAAGGAGAATGGAGCACAGAAAATGTTTATGCATCTCAGAAAGGTTTCAACAAGCCTGCTATTTTACCTGGGCAAAATAACTTTTAATGAGTGATTAGAAAGCTTGTTGTTACTACTGGTCTATCAAAATTGGAAGGAGGGTAAGGCGAAGGAGGGACTGTTTTTTGTCTTTTCTGGATTGCAATCCCCCCCAATCAAATCTCCTTAAGCTGCCTTGCATTAATTAGTCTTAGCCACACTGTTGCATGTTTAGAGAGAGATCGGTACATTCAAATAAGGCTTGACCCTAGAGGGACTGGCTCTCCTGCTTTTCTTCTCTCATCTCCTTAAATCTAAAAATTGCCAAGTGATCTCTGTGGCTCAGGCTTTCCTCGCAGATTAGTGTAAGAAAAGCCCCAACATCTGCAAAAGTGACTGCTTTTGACAACCGTACCAATATCTTAAAGAGCAGGAATTTCCCTAATAAAACCCCTTAAAATAAGTCGTCTTAAGATTTCTTAATGCCACAGTGATCAGTTTGCATGTTTCAGAAATTCAAGAATTTTTATCTGCTTTGGAAAGTTATGAAAACGAAGCAGGTTTATTTAAAGTAAAGGAAGGGGAATGAAACTAAGGAGGCATTGGATAGTTAAGCTTAGAAGCCCTGGATAAACGTAGACATTGTATAGTTCTGTAAATATGCAGGCTGAGTATAAATGACAATTGGTGGTTTGAACTTTGTCATGAAGAATATTGAAATATCTCTGCAGTCATTGCAGTATCCAAATCTTTATTTAATATTCAAAATAGAAATTGCAGAGTTGAATGTTCTCTCCATAATTAATTTAGCATGTGTTTTGCTGTTGTATGATGGATTGGAGGTTGGGTGAGGGATGTAGAATGTAGCTTTATATTCAAGAGGCTGTGCAGGTGTGCAGAGGGTAGAGGCATGAACTAGGTGATCCCCAGCTCAGATCTAATAGCAGCCATGAACTTTCTGGGTGTACATAGGGAAGCTGTCACAGCCTCATCTAACCTCTGTAATTTGCAGTATGATGGTAGTAATGAAGATGATGATGATGCAGTATTTCATCAGTAATACAGGTTTTGTAGGCTTCAATGGTGCCTTTGAAATAGTCCAGAACTTTCATTTAGTTCAAAATGCAGCAACCAGGCTAGGGCTGTTTTCAGGGATTGTCAAGTTGCCACCAGCCTCCATGTGGTGACTGTAAATCTCCCTGGGTTACATCTGATCTCCAGGCTAGAGATTTGTTCTCCAGGTACTTGCCAACCTTGAGCTGGCAACCTTATAACTCACCACTGTGCTGAAAGATCTGCTTTGGTTACCCATCTGGTTCTGGGCACAATTCAAACAGTTGATTCTTATCTTTAAGACCCTACATTATTTGGGGACACAATATCTGAAAAACCCACTTTTCCCGTGTTGCATCCAGCCTTCCAGTTAAGATCTGTCTTTTAAGCTTTCTGGCTTCAGAGGGGAGGTTAGTGGTGACTAGAGACTGGGCATTTTCTGTGCTGACACCTTGCCTTTGGAATGTCCTCCCCTTTGAGGCTTATCTGTTGCCTACTATACTTTCTTTATGATTGACATTAATAGACACCTTGCAGTCAAAATGGGAAAGATCCCTTTCAGAGGTCGTTTTCGCACTCACCTCCAGCCGGCGCGACCCCCTCTTCACCACGCAGGATCTGCGTGGATTTAGCACTAAATGCCGCGGAGCAGCCTTTTGCGCCGGAAACTCCCGTCGCAAAAGCCGCTCAAACATAAATCGCCAAAAAGCAGTTTGGCGTTTGAGCGGCTTTTGCGCCAGGAGTTTCTTGTGCAAAAGGCTGCTCCGCGGCATTTAGTGCGAAATCCGCGCAGATCCTGCGCGGTGAAGAGGGGGGTCGCGCCGGCTGGAGGTGAGTGCGAAAACGACCAGAGAAATTATAGTCCATTGTATATTCTCTGAGCAGCTTAATAGCCATGGGTTATTTCAAAGATAAATCTGAAATCAATGAAAGGATCTAAGACATCAAACTTCAACACCAATTAATGTTCTGCTATCACTTCAGGAGCAAGAAACTGATCCTAAACAATTTCACTAATTTATTTATTCCCAAACATAGGATAACTTTCACTTTGGCCCATTTCAATATTTTTCCATCTGCTTTATTAAGAAGGGGAATGCCATGGTGTGCCATTTGCAGTACTAGAGTAATTGAAACAGCTGGACGTGTACTGCCACATTGCTCCTTCTATAAGGGGAGGGGACTGTAGCTGAATGGTAGAACATCAGTTTGGCATGCAGAAAGTCCCAGGTTCAATCCCTGGCATTGCCAGTTAAAGGGATAAATTAGTAGGTGATGTGAAAGAACTCTCCCTCAGACCCTAGAGAGCTGCTGCCAGTCTGAGTAAACAATACTGATCGAGATGGACTGATGGTCCAGTTCAGTATGAGGCAGTTTCATAGGTTCACTTGTGTAATCTTAAATATATATTTACAAGTGCGGACTTGGAACAGAGCTGTTATCCCATTCCTCTCACCTTTGCTTCCTCCCCCCTACTTCTTTGTCTCTCACACTTTCTCCCTTCCACCACCTGTTCTTTTACTTTTTCTTTCATCCATGCCTGTCACTTCCTCTCTCTTTCTGCTCTCCACCCCATCTTTCTGCCCCATTGCTCTCCCAGCTCCCTACCTGCCCCTCTCAGCAGCACTAGCAGTGGCAACTCTCCAGGAATCACAATGATCTTCCAATAACAGAGATCAGTTTCCCTTAGGACTGACAGCTCCAGGTTGGGAAATTTCTGGAGGTATGGGGGTGACAGATCGGGAGGGTGAGGTTTGGGGATGGAAGTGATCTCAGCAGGGTATAATGTGATAGGCTGTGCCCTCCAAACCAGTCATTTTTTTCCAAGGGAACTGATCTCTCTCCTAGAGATCAGTTGTAATTCCAGGTGATTTCCACCTTGGAGGTTGGCAACACTAGATCCTCTAGAGGAAATGGCTGCTTTGGAGGATGGATTCTATGGAATTATATCTGTATGAGATCCCTCCCCTCCTCAAAACCCACCATCCCCAGTTTCCACCCTTTATGCTTCTTAGAGATTTTGCACGCAGCAGAAGAGCTGAAGGAGAGGGACAGGCAAAACACAGGAATTAATAGACAAGAGAAACAACTGTATTCAATGGTAGATATATTTACCAGGATAGTATCCAATATTCAGAGTCGTTGCCAGGCCAAGGTCATACACAGTAATCAGTACACACTTCAGTAGATAACAGTATACAGCAGTAAGTATACACAGCACGATCCAAGCACAGTAGCCTAGGATCCAACACCAGCAGTGTTCGCTGCCACCCAGATAGTGAGCCTCACAGTACCCACAATCCTTACAGGCAGACTGAGCAGGCTCACTGAGCTTCCCTAAGTACACGTACCAATCAGGCAACCTTACCAGAAGGTTGCATCAGCTTTGTGAGTCAGCACAAAGCCTAATTACAGGTGAGGTCATCCCACCTTACCTCAATAACAGCTAACAGCTGGATCATGATGCAGCATGACTCAGCATGACATTGCAGAAACAACATTACTATTGCTAAGATGGAGTCAGTCAGCCATTTTAGGACTGAGTTCCAACATTCTCCTCTTAATAGTTCTGTTCGTTTCTCAATCCGAGCCTTTTACAGTGCTCATTATGCTTTCCCATAGTCTGGGGTTTAGTGAACATATCTGCTGTATTGTGGCCAGTATCACAATACCTTATGTTTATCAACCCTTCCATGATACATGATCTGACATTCTGGTACCGTATGTCAGTGTACCTATTCCTTGTCTTTACTCCTTCTGCTTTTGCAATCTCAATCACAGCTTGATTGTCTTCCAGAATTTCAACAGGTTTCTCTGCCTCTATATGCAGGTCCTTTAGTAGCTGTCTAAACCATTCTACCTCAGTACATGCAGTAGAAAGGGTGCAGAATTCTGCTTCAGCGGTGGACAAGGCAACCACACGCTGCTTTTGTGTCTTCCAGCATACTAACACCTCTCCCAAATAAATGGAAAGACCTGTTGTTGACTTTCTGGTTTCACAGTCACTTGCAAAACTTGCATCTGTATACACTTTCAGTGCTAGCTCCCCCCTAGGTTCGATATAAAGACACCAGTCAGCAGTGTTCTTTAAATATCTCAACACTCGCTTAGCAGCAATCCAGTGATTCTGCTTAGGGTTCTGGGTAGCTCTTGCCAACAGATTACAGGCTACTGATGTCTGGCCGTGTCCAATTACTGATATAGCTCAGACTACCAATTAATGACCTGTACATTTCAACATTACATGGTGGGCTATCAGTAACATCATTTACAAAGCCAGTCACCATAGGGGTTGAAACAGTTTTGCAATCAGTCATCTTGTACTTGTCCAACAAATCTATGATTTTAGGTTTTTGTGACAGTTTAAAACCTTGTGTAGTTTTTGTAATATCTACACCCACATAGGTCTGTACAGTACCAAGATTTCTCAGTTTAAACTTCTTACTTAAGGCTGAAACAATATCATCTGTTTGTTTCTTTGTCTTGGTTAGAATCCCCAAGTCATCCACAAAAGTAAGAACAATACATCTTGTTTCACCACTTCCCTTGGTAAACACACATGGATCAGCAATGCTCTGGGTAAACCCTAGCTGTTTAAGTGTACCCACTAGGCATTTTGACCATTGATGACCACTTTGCTTTAGACCATACAAGCTCTTATTAAGCAACCAGTATCCCTTTCCAGTACCAGGAATACCTTCTGGTCTCTTTAAATAAATTTGGTGCTCCAAATTAGCATTTAGGTATGCCACACAGGCATCCAAATGGGTAAAATGGAGGTTTTCTCTAGCTGCCACAGTCAAGGCAGTTAGAAGTGAACTGCTCTTTAATGTTGGAGCAAACACTTCATCATAAGTCTCATTAGTCTGTCTGCAACTTTGTGCTACAAGCCTCGCCTTATACTTTTTTCCCCCAGACTGGACTGTTTTCACCTTGTATACCCATCTAGTGCCTATGGGTTTTACACCAGCAGGTACAGTATCAGTCTCAACATAAACATTTAAACGTTTCAGGGAAGAAAGTTCATCGTCCATAGCAGCCCTCCAGTTACACTGCTCTTCCTTGGACAAAGAGAAAATGTCAATATATTTCTCAGGCTCATGTATAGCAGACATTACAGGACTAAATCTCTCAGGAGCTCTTCTTTCACGTGTAGATTTCCTCAATGCAGGCTCATCAGTTGGCACATTCCTCCCGGATAATTCCTCACTGGTAGGCATCATATCCGTCTCCTCCTTGTCAGGCATCTCTTCTTTTTGGGGTTAACTCAACCGCCTCTCCCTCCTCTGGGTTGCTAGGCATCGAGCTGACTTGTAACCGGATTCCTTGGTCACTCTCAGGACAGAACGCTGGCGATTGGGTGCAACGATCCCAGCCCTCTGATCTCTCCAGAAACGTGGCTGAAGCACTAATCACCACCTCACGACTGTCGAGCGTGCCAAAACGATAACAGCTCCCGTTCCTCTCATACCCGAGAAACTTCATACGTCTAGCCTTCAGTTGGCCTTTATGTCTGAGCTGTTGAGGAATATGAACAAAAGCTGTAACTCCAAATACATGCAAATTTGCCAAGTTAGTTACCTTGTCATGCCATAGGCTTGCTGGTATTTTGCCAGTAGATGAACACCAAACTCTGTTCAGGTTGTAGTTGGCACAGCACATAGCCTCTGCCCAAAATCTCCAGGGCATATCTGCATCACGTAACATACACTGGCACATGTCTTGCAATGTACGGCCTCTTCTCTCACAAAAAGCATTATGGGTAGGTCTGTATGGAGCAGTCAATCTGTGCTCAATCCCAAGCTCTGCAAATAAACTTTGAAAACATTTATTAACAAACTCTGAGCCTCTGTCAGAAATAATGCATGCACATTTCCAGTTTTTCTCTTAACAAACCTTAGCCAATTCTGCATATTTTGAAAGGTTTCTGTTTTAGCTTTCAACAGGTAAACAAACCCATACCTTGAATAGTGATCTTCTATGCTTAAGACATACTTGGCCCTGCCTACTGACTCCTTAAAGGGCCCTATTAGGTCTAGGAACACTAGGTCAAGAGGTTTCTTACTAGTAAATTTACTTGGAGTACGCACAGGAGCTTTTGTAGACTTTACCAGCTTGCAGATTTCACAGTCAAGAAATTCCTTGCAAGGTTTAAGACTAATGCCTTCTGCCTGTTCAACAGTCTTCTTTAGAGCAGGAAAACCAGCATGCCCTAATTTCCTGTGTAAAAGATGACAGCAATTATCATGCACTGGTTTATTTACACAGACGTTATTACACGTTTGTACCTTGGTATGCAAGAAGTATAAATCTTCCTTCAGCATAGCCTTTACACACACACCGTCACTGGTCCTCAGCTCACAGCACGAGGTGTCAAATTGCAGTTTGAAACCTTCCCTGCACAGAGCAGACACAGACAGCAGATTCATCTTAAGTGAAGGAACAAAACCCATATGCAGCTCTTTCCTTAGGCTTGGCAGGAACACTTTCCCCCTGCCAAAAACAGTTGCCTTAACTCCATCTGCTAAAACAACAGACTGGTTATCAACAGGTGTGTAAGTAGTAAACAAACTCCTCTCTCTACAGAGGTTCTCCGACGCTCCGCTGTCAATTAGGAAAGATTGAGTGTGGTTAGTTGACTTACAAGTAGTAACGAGATGCACATTACCACTCTTATCAGCAGCTGACCTCATTCCAGACCGTCTCTCTTTCCCTTTCTGGCCCTGACAATTCCTAAACAAATGTTTAGAAGAGCCACACCGGAAACATTTTTTCCTTACAGCCATTACATTACCTGTTTGACAGTCAGGATCCTCCCTAACAGTAAATCCACTGCCCCTCTCCGGCTTACAGACAGGCTTTTTCTCCACACGTAGAGAGGAATTGGACTGTCTCTTGCCAAATTCATCAAGAAGCCGCCCAGTTACGACGTTCATGGTCAACCCTGTCTCAGGCAAACCCTCCAGGCTCGTTATCACAGCGTCATATGATGCATCTAGGGAACTTAAAAGTATGCACACGTCCTGTGATTCAGAAAACATTTGGTTATGCTCTCTTAGCTCTAGAAACATTCTACGCATAGACTCTATATGAGATAACATATCTGCATTAGCTGCCAACCTGGCATGCAGAAGTTTCCTCACCAAACGTATCTGAGAGCCGACAGTTCCTCGGATGTAAATTTGCTTCAAAGCATTCCAGCAGTCATTAGCTGTCTCCAGTCCTGCTATATGCACCAGCTGGGAGTCGTCTAGAGAAAGACCTATTAAAGACAAAGCCTTAACATCCTTTTTACGCAAAAGGTCTACAGCTTTTCTGTCTTCAGCAGCTTCCTCTGCCTCCTCATCAGCCTCCTCTTCACCCTCCGGGCTACTGATAGGAGCAGCTACCACCTCCCACAGCTCTTGGTGCTTTAATAACAGACTGACCTTCTGGGACCACGTAGCATAGTTAGTCCCATTCAGCTTAGTAACGCTGAGCCCAGAGAAGGAAACAACATGTGCAGCTTCCATCTCTGCTACTTATCACTGGACACCTGGGCAATTTGGCAGTCTGCCTCTGTCTCTTCCAAAAACACTGTGCTGCCTCCTCTGTCTTCAGAACAGCAGCACCTCTAGAAACACTGGGAGCACTGGGAGCTCTGGGCCCAGAACCAATGTTAGAGATTTTGCACGCAGCAGAAGAGCTGAAGGAGAGGGACAGGCAAAACACAGGAATTAATAGACAAGAGAAACAACTGTATTCAATGGTAGATATATTTACCAGGATAGTATCCAATATTCAGAGTCGTTGCCAGGCCAAGGTCATACACAGTAATCAGTACACACTTCAGTAGATAACAGTATACAGCAGTAAGTATACACAGCACGATCCAAGCACAGTAGCCTAGGATCCAACACCAGCAGTGTTCGCTGCCACCCAGATAGTGAGCCTCACAGTACCCACAATCCTTACAGGCAGACTGAGCAGGCTCACTGAGCTTCCCTAAGTACACGTACCAATCAGGCAACCTTACCAGAAGGTTGCATCAGCTTTGTGAGTCAGCACAAAGCCTAATTACAGGTGAGGTCATCCCACCTTACCTCAGTAACAGGTAACAGCTGGATCATGATGCAGCATGACTCAGCATGACATTGCAGAAACAACATTACTATTACTAAGATGGAGTCAGTCAGCCATTTTAGGACTGAGTTCCAACAATGCTGACAGTGAAAAGTTTGGGTGTGATCTTAGATGCCTCGCTTTCTATGGAGGCCCAGGTCACAGCCATTGCCAGAACAGCTTTTTTACCATCTTCAGTTGGTCAGGCAACTCTCTTCTCACAACCTATCCTCTGTATCTCTCTTCTCACAACCTATCCTCAGTGATCCATGTGATAGCAATGCCAAGGTTCTTTGACTTGTGTGGCTAGCCAATTAAAGTCACACAGTGAAACAAAATTCAGACAGCAAAAAGAGGTAAGTTTTTATTCGAATAAGGAACAACATACAGCCAAAGGTTCTGCTCAGTTATTCACTGAGCTCCAGTTGTGTTCACTGAGCTCCAGTTGTGTTCACAGTTTTATACTTTTCATCACTCTTCCTCATTACATCATTAATCTGATGTCTCCAGGCATGCACTCTTGCAAGTTCTTTGTCTCTAACATTCATTAATCTTACATATGACAAACAAGATGTTCCTGGCTTATTTGCAACTTTACTGTCCTTTTCATCAACAGGTGTGTTGTCAAGACTTCCTCATTAAAAATGAAATGTAACATCTTTCTAGACACTGACCTTCCTGTTACCTTTAATTGGCTCCTTTCCTAGATGTTCCATCTCTCATGAACTTACCACCTTAAACATATATCACCAGCAAAAGTTAACTTTGTATTGAATAATCTTGCTTCTACATACATAAAGATATATAAAACACTTGTTTATTAAGCATTCTTATAAAATATATGAAAAGAATTGCTAATAATACCACATCAGCCTTTTTTTAGAAAAACTGAACTTTTATATGGACTTTTCAGCTTTTAAAATAACACAATCTGAAAGAATTTATTTTTCTCTCTTGAATACCTGTTCTTGTTTATTCTCTAATTGATCAGAAAGCTTTTATTTTATTTTTGAAATATTTAAGTCTATACCTTTACAAAAACAGTGAATAAAGCACTTTTCTTCTTAACCACGAGGGCCTTCTTTGTATAGAAATCATTTTTGCTTTTCTCCTCATTATCCTAATTGTCAGAGTTTGATAATTTACTTTCACCTAGGTCAAAGGTTTTAGACAGTAGTCATAAATATTCTGTTAGAAGTTATCTTCTAGTTGGCAAAAATCCCTGTGTACTGACCTTGGCTCTTAATTGGCTGAAAATACTTTCCAGTAACAAGGTTCACCTTTGCTTGTTAAAAATAATGCTGATTGCAAGAGGTTTTTTTTTTCATTCCTTGCTATGATCATAGAATCTAAATTATCAAGCTGCTTATTTATGCATTTCCTTAGCTAAATATAATGCTCAAACCTATTATTTTATGAACTTTCTCAAAATCAAAACTTTAAACAACAATTTCTTAGCTGATATTAAAATCAAATGCAAGACTGTGATCAGGCAGGCAAAAAGGGACTGTGAGTAGTATATTGCAAAAAACATAAAGACCAACACTAAAAATTTCTTCAAGTATATTAGAAGCAGGAAACCAGCCAAGGAGGCAGTGGGGCCCTTGGATGACTAAGGGGTAAAAGGATTACTGAAGGGGATAGGAAAATGGCCGAGAAGCTGAATGCATTTTTTGCCTCCGTTTTCACTGTGGAAGGTGAGAAGTGTTTGCCCACTCCAGAACCACTTATTTTGGAAGGGGTGTTAAAAGACCTGAGTCAGATTGAGGTGACAAGAGAGGAGGTCCTACAACTGATAGACAAATTAAAATCTAATAAGTCACCATGTCCGGATAGCATACATCCAAGGGTTCTGAAAGAACTCAAAGTTGAACTTGTGCATCTCCTGACAAAAATATGTAATCTTTCATTGAAATGTGCCTCTGTTCCTGAGGACTAAAAGGTAGCAAATGTCACCCCCATCTTTAAAAAAGGGTTCCAGAGGAGATCCGGGAAATTACAGGCCAGTCAGTCTGACTTCAATACCGGGAAAGTTGGTAGAAACCATTATCAAGGACAGAATGAGTAGGCACATTGATGAACACAGGTTATTGAGGAAGACTCAGCATGGGTTCTGTAAGGGAAGATCTTGCCTCACTAACCTGTTACATTTCTTTGAGGGGGTAAACAAACATGTGGACAAAGAAGACCCAATAGATGTTGTTTACCTTGACTTCCAGAAAGCTTTTGATAATGTTCCTCATCAAAGGCTCCTTAGTAAGCTTGAGAGTCATGGAGTAAAAGGACAGATCCTCTTGTGGATCAAAAACTAGCTAATTAATAGGAAGCAGAGAGTGAATATAAATGGGCTGTCTTTGCAGTGGAGGACGGTAAGCAGTGGGGTCCCGCAGGGCTCAGTACTGGGTCCCATGCTCTTTAACTTGTTCATAAACGATTTGGAGTTGGGAGTAAGCAGTGAAGTGGCCAAGTTTGCAGATGACACTAAATTGTTCAGGGTGGTGAGAACCAGAGAGGATTGTGAGGCACTCCAAAGGGATCTGTTGAGGCTGGGTGAGTGGGCATCAACATGGCAGATGAGGTTCAATGTGGACAAGTGCAAAGTAATGCACATTGGGGCCAAGAATTCCAGCTACAAATACAAGTTGATGGGGTGTGAACTGGCAGAGACTGACTAAGAGAGAGATCTTGGGGTCATGGTAGATAACTCATTGAAAATGTGTCAGAACTTGTATCTTTACTGCTGGTCCCCTATAATGTGACCAATGCTACAATGTATTTTTACTGTGACTTAGAACTGCTTTGTTACTGAACCAAACTGACTCCATGTTGTAACCCTTGCTTGACCCAGAATGCTTGAATAGCAATTAACCTTGCCCCACTGGTATCCAAAATATTTGGGGTTGTAGAATGAGTTATGTTATGTCTCTGTACATTCTCACCCTGGGACCCTTTGAAGCCGAGCAACATGGCCTTCGAAGTAGGGAGGCATCCTCTCTACTGATAGCGATGGTGAGAAGACAGATGTGCCTGTAACGGTGTGAATTGGGGCTTTGTGAGATGTTTGTTTTACGTGTATAAAATTGTGCTGGTGCTGGCTCTCGCCATCACTGTTATCTTGCCTCTTCCAGTGCTTAGTTCTCTCTAATAAAATCCTAGCTTTGTAACCAAGTATGGGATCCGTTTGAAGTTCTTAAGTTCTGACATTATAACAGTGATCCCATTGTTAGTGGCTTATCTGTACTGGAGGCTTGGCCCGATGGCGGCAAAAGTACCAGACGACGGAGAGCCCACCACCCCAACAGAGGACCCGCCGCTCGACCCTAATGTGACGGGAGTCCGGCGCAAGATTAAGGTCCCAGCGCCTTTCTCGGTCGACGCAGCGTTCCCAGCCCCGCGAACCTGGAGCCCGCGGAAGTCCACGGCAGCAATCGACGCCGCGGAGCAGCGGTACCGAAGCATGCTGGGCGAAGGGGGAGCCGGAGACGGCGACGGCGACCAAGAAGAGGGTCCGGCGCCCCGAGGGGGAGACGACCAGATCCGGACCCTTCGCAACGACTTATTCGACTGGGTCCGGGAGATACACGACGACGTGCATCGATCCCGCGTGACGATGGCCGAGGAGCTGCAGCAGAACCTGGGCGCGATCTACGACCAGCTCCGCACCTTGCAAACTGCGGTCCTGGGAGTCCCGATAGGAGGGCTACCGCTGGGACAACCGCCCGTAGCCCCGCCGGCTCCGCCGGCCCCAGCGCCGCAGGCTCCGGCCGCCCCGGCCCCACCAGCTCCGGCCGCCCCAGCGCCGCCGGCTCCGGCCGCCCCGGCGCCGCCGGCTCCACCTGCCCCGGCACCTCCAGCCCCGCTGGCCCCGGCTGCCCCGGCGCTGCCGGCCCTGCCCGCCCCAGGGGTCCCGGCACCACCCGCCCCAATCCTGCCGGCTCTACCGGGCCCCGCGCCGCCGCCGGGGGCGCCGCGAGCCCCGGGAGGGGCCGAGGGTCGAGGAAGAGAATTGAAGATTACTTTCGATGGGAATCCGGAGGACGTGGAGTACTTCACCATTCAGTGCGACACGTTCTTCACCCACTGGGGTGCGGATTACCCGACCGAAGCCAGCCGAGTGTACCACATCGCGTCCCGACTGAGAGGCGCGGCCCGCAAGTGGTACGTCGGGCTTTTCATGGGAAGAAAACCCGAACTAGCTACAGTGGCGGGGTTCCTGCACGCGATGCTCCGCCAGTATGGCGATCCCCTACGGGAGGAGAAGGCTGTCGCCGCCCTACAGCGCATAGAGCAAGGCAACCGCTCAACCCGCGAATATGCCACCGAGTTCCTGGGGTACTGCGCGGCGGCAAGGGGATGGAACGAGGTCATGAAATATACCGCGTTCATCAATGGTCTGAACCCGACAATCCTCGACCGCTGTTACAGTCAGGGGAGACCCGACACGTTGGTCGGATGGATCCAGCTGGCCGGAGAGGTGGAGACCAACCTCCAACATGTGGGGATGCGACGGCAGCAGCTGGCAAAGAAGGCGGCGAAACTCACACCGACTAAATCCGAAGGGAGGAAGGCACCGGCGACCTCCACCCCGTCTCCTGCTCGCAAGTGCTTCAAATGCGGAGACCCAAATCATCTCGCTGCCAACTGCCCAGTGAAAGTGGGTGCCGCCCCACCCACGGCGAAGACAACTACCCCGGGGCCGAAGAAGAAGAAGAGCGGCCGCTCGAAGGAGCCCAGCCGGGGCTCTGTCGCCACTTCCCTGGCGACTGACGAGGATTTTACCACCGAATTGGCTACCGTGGAAGAATCGACCGAGGAATCGGACGACACCGAGCCGGCGGGAAACGACAGCGACCTGCTTTAATGGGTGCCGCAAAGCAGGTCCAGCAACAGCCGGCACTCCTCACGGTGAGAGCAACAGGGGGTTTACTTTTTATGGCCGTTACCCTCCTCAACCCTAACCTAAAGAGATTCATGCACGCCCGAGCGCTGATCGACTCCGGGTGTAACAGGGAACTGATCACCCCCCGCCTAGTTGAGGCGTTGGGATTAGCCACTTCCCCCCTACCGCAGCCGATGCAGTTCCAGCAGATGGACGGGGGGCCCATGAGAGGGGAACCATGTGCGTTAGAGACTCAGGCAGTCCCGGTAGGAACCGAGGAGCATTGGGGGATTGAAACTTTTGTAATTGCCCCCTCTTGCTCTTTTGACGTGGTGATGGGCTCGTCTTGGCTCGCCCGCCACCAACCAGACATAAGGTGGGAGGAACAGATCGTCCGGTTCCCGGATTGGAGGTGTGAGCATCACCACTGGCGCCCCGAATGGGGGCCGCACGCTCCTCCCCGGAACATGCGGGCTTGCCTCACTCTCGAGGAGGTCGCCTCGATCCCCAAGGAATACCAAGACCTGAGATTAGCGTTTAGCGAGAAGGAAGCGGACGAGTTACCCCCCCACCGCCCTACGGACTGTGCCATCGAGCTGATCCCAGGGCAACAGCTTCCCAAGGCGAAACTGTACTCCATGGGTTGGGCGGAAAAAGCCGAACTCCGGAAGTTTTTGGACAAGAACCTTAAGCGCGGCTTCATACGGCCGGCCACTGCCCCCCATGCCGCCCCCGTCCTCTTCCGAAAGAAAAAGGACGGGTCTCTTAGGCTTTGCACAGATTTTCGTGCGATAAACGGGATTTCCATGTCCAACGCCTACCCGATCCCGTTGATAAAGGATCTGTTGAACACTGTAGCTAAGGGCAAAGTATTTACTAAGCTTGATCTCAGAGATGCGTACTTCCGCGTCCGCATCAAAGAGGGGGATGAGTGGAAGACGGCATTCAACACCCCCCTGGGACAGTTCGAGTACCTAGTCATGCCCTTCGGACTGCAGGGAGCTCCTGGTGTTTTCATGAACTTTATCAATGAAGTGCTACGGGAATTCCTGTTTAAGAGGGTGGTGGTGTACCTTGATGACATCATTATCTATTCACAAGATCTTAAGTCTCATGTGCCCCTGGTCCGAAAAGTGTTACGCACCCTTTGCAAACACAAACTGTACGCTAAATTGTCAAAATGCGAGTTCCACAAGACCGAATTGGACTATTTGGGTTTCCGGGTGTCGGGGGAGGGATTGGCCATGGACCCCGCAAAGGTCCAAGCGGTACTAGACTGGGAGCCCCCTCGAACCCGCAAGCAGTTACAAAGTTTTATCGGGTTCGCTAACTTTTACCGCGATTTCATTAAGGGGTTTGCCACCGTCATGCTCCCCCTCACAGAACTTCTCAAAACCAAAGGGAAGGGTGAAGAGGCGAAAAAACCGGGCGCGCGCCTAACGTGGACGCCTGAATGCCAAAAAGCTTTCAATGAATTAAAACGCCTCTTCACCTCCGAACCCGTGTTGGCTCATCCTGACGAGCGGAAACCCTTCGTGGTCCAATGCGACGCCTCCGACGCCGCAGTAGGAGCCATACTAATGCAGAGGGGGGAAAATGGGGTGCTCCGTCCATGTGCCTATATCTCAAGAAAATTTTCCAACGAACAAAGAAATTGGTCAGTCTGGGACAAGGAGGCGTTTGCAGTCATGTTTGCCCTGAAAACTTGGCGCTCCTGGCTCGAAGGAGCGAGAGTGCCCTTTGAAATCTGGACCGATCATAAAAACCTTGAAGCCCTCACCGGGCGCCGCAAAATGACTGCAAAACAAATCCGGTGGGCAGGTTTCTTTGCTAAATTTGACTTTGTGCTGAAACACATCCCAGGCTCAAAGAACTTTTTAGCAGACGCCCTCTCTCGCATGCCACAACACGACAGTCTCCGGGAGGAGGTAGTGGACTCATTAATTTCCCCCTCAGCCATCTCGGGGGGGGGGGTCACTACCCGCTCAGGCAGGCAGACCAGCCCCCCGGATTCAGATCTGCTGCCTCGATTCCTCTCAGAATACAACCAGGAGACCGACCGCCCACCTAACTTGGTTAAAGCCGACAACGGGCTTTGGCTGCACAATGAAAAAATCTATGTGCCCGACCCCCTCAGAAAAGAGGTCTTGGAGCGCTGTCACTCAAGTCGCCTGGCCGGCCACTTTGGCTATGTCAAAACCCTCAACTTACTCACCCGCCAGTTCTGGTGGCCGAAAATTAAGAAAGATGTCTCTGAATTTGTCCTTTCGTGCCCCACCTGCCTCATGGCAAAAAGAAGGGGGGGTAAACCCCCAGGCCACCTGGTTCCACTTCCTACCGCCACCAGACCGTGGTCGGTAGTCTCCATGGATTTCATTGTCGAACTCCCACCCTCACAGGGCAAAACAGTCATCCTGGTCGTAGTCGACACATTTTCTAAGCAAGCCCATTTCATCCCATGCAAAAAACTACCCACGGCCAAAAAACTCGCCCAGCTCTTTTTCACCCACATTGTCCGCCTACACTCATTCCCGGACAAGGTCATTAGTGACCGCGGGACACAGTTCGTTGCCAACTTCTGGCGGGAGTTCTGCAAACTAGCTGGTATCGAGCAGGGGCTAAGCTCTGCCTACCACCCCCAGTCGGACGGACAGACGGAGAGGGTTAATGGCCTTCTGGAACAGTACCTCCGCTGCTTCATTAACTTCCAACAGTCCAACTGGGTGGACCTCCTCCCTTTTGCAGAATACGGCTACAACAACAGCCTCCATAGCTCAACCAAAACCTCCCCTTTTCAAATCATCAATGGTTACGAGGGCAAACCGTTTCCCACTCTCGCCCTCCCCGCCAGCCCGGCCGAACCCACTTCCTGTCAGCAATGGTGGGAGGGCCTCCGTGAAGGCTGGAAGGGTATTCAGGAAAACCTGGAGGAAGCGAAAAAAGCCTACAAAAAGCAGTTTGACAAAAAGCACTCCCAAGAGTGGGACTTGAAGGTGGGGGATACAGTTTTTCTGTCCACAAAAAACCTTCCCCTTCCCCAGGCCTGTCGCAAACTCGCACTGAAGTTCCTGGGC
Source organism: Heteronotia binoei (assembly GCF_032191835.1). NCBI lineage: Eukaryota > Metazoa > Chordata > Lepidosauria > Squamata > Gekkonidae > Heteronotia > Heteronotia binoei. The sequence continues at coordinate 101,942,542 of NC_083224.1, forward strand.
CCATTTAAAATAAAAAGGGTAATTAACAAAGTGACCGTGGAACTCGAACTGCCCAAATCTCTAAGTAAGATCCATCCTGTTTTTCATTGCAGCTTGCTTCGGAAAGACCCTGGTGCTACGTCCTTCCATCCCAGGGCCCCACCGCCCCCTCCGACGACAGTGAGGGGTCAGAGTCACCATGAGGTCCAGGAGATCCTGGACTCCAGAGTCAAAAGGGGGAAACTGTATTATTTGATCAGGTGGAAACACTTCCCCCCGAGCTGTGACGAGTGGGTCGAATCTCAGAATGTAGCCGCTCCGCAACTGCTGAAAAAGTTTCACCTACTGTACCCGCACAAGCCCAAGGCAGGCCCCGCGGGAGGGGGCGCTTAGGGGGGGCAGTATGTCAGAACTTGTATCTTTACTGCTGGTCCCCTATAATGTGACCAATGCTACAATGTATTTTTACTGTGACTTAGAACTGCTTTGTTACTGAACCAAACTGACTCCATGTTGTAACCCTTGCTTGACCCAGAATGCTTGAATAGCAATTAACCTTGCCCCACTGGTATCCAAAATATTTGGGGTTGTAGAATGAGTTATGTTATGTCTCTGTACATTCTCACCCTGGGACCCTTTGAAGCCGAGCAACATGGCCTTCGAAGTAGGGAGGCATCCTCTCTACTGATAGCGATGGTGAGAAGACAGATGTGCCTGTAACGGTGTGAATTGGGGCTTTGTGAGATGTTTGTTTTACGTGTATAAAATTGTGCTGGTGCTGGCTCTCGCCATCACTGTTATCTTGCCTCTTCCAGTGCTTAGTTCTCTCTAATAAAATCCTAGCTTTGTAACCAAGTATGGGATCCGTTTGAAGTTCTTAAGTTCTGACAAGACAGTGTGCGATTGCAATAAAAAAGGCCAACACCATGCTGGGAATTATTAGGAAGGTAATTGAAAACAAATCAGCCAGTATCATAATGCCCCTGTATAAATCGATGGTGCGGTCTCATTTGGAATACTGTGTACAATTCTGGTCACTGCACCTCAAAAAGTATATTATAGCATTGGAAAAAGTCCAGAAAAGGGCAACTAGAATGATTAAAGTTTTGGAACACTTTCCCTATGAAGAAAGGTTAAAATGCTTGGGGCTGTTTAGCTTGGAGAAATGTCGACTGCGGGGTGACATGATAGAGGTTTACAAGATTATGCATGGGATGGAGAGGGTAGAAATAGAAGTACTTTTCTCCCTTTCTCACAATACAAGAACTCATGGGCATTCAATGAAATTGCTGAGCAGTCAGGTTAAAACAGATAGAAGGAAGTACTTCTTCACCCAAAGGGTGATTAACATGTGGAATTTAATGCCACAGGAGGTGGTGGCGGCTACAAGCATAGCTAGCTTCAAGAGGGGGTTAGATAAAAATATGGAGCAGAGGTCCATCAGTGGCTATTAGGGTGGACTCTATGGCATTGTGCCCTACTGAGGTTCCTGTCCTCCCCAGGCCCCTTCCCCAAATCTCCAAGAGTTTCCCTACCTGGAGCTGGCAACTTTACCCCCACCCATCCCCTGCTGGTGGCCAGGAAGGAACCCTAACCCATTAGAAGGGGAACATCACAGGACATCTTTGCTCCCTCCTTAAATGAACCACAGAAAAACATATCAAGCAGAAAGCAACAGTGTTTCCTGGACCTGGGTTGCTTCCCAGCTCAGAGTGGGGTGAGAGAGTATTGAAGAAAGAGATGATAGAAGAGAAGATTTTTCCTGTCCACTCTTTTTGTGGAGCACTGTCCCCTTTCCAGGAATCCTGCATACTACAAGGAGAACACGTCCTACAGTTTGAGAACCTAGACCAAAGGGAACCCTTGTGTGGTACTGTCAATTACAGTTAAAATGAAGTACTTTACAGACCAGAAGGTAGTCTCATTTTTCAGGATCACTACTAAGCTGTGTGTAATGCCAAAATGTTATACTTGTACTACCAAACTAGTGTCAAGGATTCCATGTGTCAGGTTGCCATGCATCTAGCAACTCTTAAGGTTCTTCAGTTTCAATATTGAAGTGGGCTGGGCTAATCAGACACTTTTTTCTGTTTTATCTTAGAATAATCAGGTAACCTTGTGTCTGAACTAAAATAAATGGCTTTGTTTCAAAAAGGAGACCTCATGCTTGATCCAAAAGCCAATCAGATGTAAAATTTCAGTGTTTTCCTGTTGCTGCAAGCGGGAAAGCAAATAATAAACAGAGGTCCTAATTTTCATGGCTATGGAACATAGAAGAGTTGCATGTTAAAAGTTTGGTTCTGTATTGTCCCAGGCATCACCTCCTTATTTGGCAGGGGACACCAATAGTTGGGCTAAACTGCTTTATTAAATGGCTGATCAATGTCATGTGCTAAGTCTAATTTAAGTGATCACTGTCACATGTTAAGTCTAATTTAATTGAAGGCTGCCTTCATTTTGAGCAATTTTTGGGTTTTCTTATCCTTACTTACACATAAACTGTGCCAACAGGTGCTAAACTTCATTGCCCTCTGCTCTAAGATGTATGACAAGTAAGGTTTTGGTTGATGCTGTTCAGCACCCAGGACATTCCTTCGTCCCAACCACCCTAGAATCACAGAATCATAGAGTTGGACGGGACTTCCAGGGTCATCTAATCCAACCCCCTGCACAATGGAGGAAACTCACAAATACCTCCCCCTAAATTCACAGGATCTTCATTGCTGTCAGATAGCCTCTGTTCAAAAACCTCCAAGGAAGGAGAGCCCACCACCTCCTGAGGAAGCCTGTTCCACTGAGGAACTGCTCCAATGGTCAGGAAGTTCTTCCTAATGTTGAGCCGGGAACTCTTTCAATTTAATTTCAACACATTGGTGTTGGTCCTACCTTCTGGGCTACAGAAAACAATTTCACACCATCCTCTATATGACAGCCTTTCAAGTACTTGAAGATGGTAATCATATCACCTCTCAGCTGCCTCCTCTCCAGGCTAAACATGCCCAGCTCCTTCAACCTTTCTTCATAAGACATGGTCTCCAGACAGCTCACCATCTTTGTTGCCCTCCTCTGGACCTGTTCCAGCTTGTCTATATCCTTCTTAAGATGTGGTGCCCAAAACTGAACACAGTACTCCAGGTGAGGTCTTACCAGAGCAGAGTAAAATCACTTCACGTGATCTGGACACTATACTTCTGTTTATACAACCCAAAATTGCATTTGCCTTTTTAGCCACCACATCACACTGCTGACTCATGTTCAGCATATGGTCCACTAAGACCACAAAATCCTTTTCGCACATACTACTGCTAAGACAAGTCTCCGCCATCCTAAAACCATGCATGGGATTTTTCCTACCTAAATTCCGAACTTTACATTTATCCCTGTTAAGATTCATTTTATTGGTTTCAGCCCAGTTTTTCAATCTGTCAAGATCATCCTGTATCCTGTTTTTGCCTTCTCCTGTATTTGCAACCCCTCCCAATTTAGTATCATCTGCAAATTTAATAAGCATTCCCTCTATTCCTTCATCCAAATCATTGATAAAGATGTTGAACAAAACAGGTCCCAGGACAGATCCTTGAGGCACTCCACTTGAGGATGAGGAACCATTCACAAGCATTCTTTGGGTGTGATCTGTCAACCAGTTACAGAGCCACCTAACAGTAACAGGATCCAAACCACATTTTACCAACTTGTCAACAAGGATAGTATGTGGAATCTTATCAAAAAGTCTTACTGAAATCAAGATAAACTATGTCTACAGCATTCCCCTGATTCAGCAAAGTAGTCACTTTCTCAAAAAAAGAGATCAGGTTAGTCTGACATGACTTGTTCTTCAGAAACCCATGCTGGCTCTTAGTAATCACAGCCATCCTTTCTAAATGTTCCAGGACTGACTGTTTGATGATTTGTTCTAAAACTTTTCCAGGTATAGATGTCAAGCTGTCGGGTCAGTAGGACCCTCCTTTTTCACTTCTTGAAGATGGGGACAACCCTTTTCCCCCTTCTTGAAGTTGTGGACAACCCTGCCATATGATGATTGATAGGCTGTTCCGAAGTTATCCTTTATCATAACATGATGCCCAGAGGTACCTGCCAATTCTCCCTATCTATCACAAGCAACCTGCCCTATTCCTGATAAATTAGTTACAAGTGACAGCAAAAAGTAGGTGCAAAAATGAACCCTAAGGCAAATCATAATGAACCCCCAAAAAATTGTGTTCTAGAGAGGGTGAATAGCCAATAGCATGTGAGGAATGCCTGTTATGTGGAGGCAGGAAGCTCCTTAGGGTGGCCATAATGTCTGAAGGCCAGCCAGGGGCACCTTTTGGGGGGGTGAAGGTAGGGGTGTGCGCACCGCCGGAAACAGGAAGTGACGTCACTTCCGGTGATGTCATGCCACCGCTGGAAACAGGAAGTGACATCACTTCCTGTGACATCATTTCCCCCGTGCCACCTGCCGGAAACAGGAAGTGACATCACTTCCTGTGACATCATTTCCCCCGCGCCACCTGCCGGAAGCAGGAAGTGACATCACTTCCTGTGACATCATTTCCCCAAAATGACATCATTTCCCCCAAATGCCACTGCTGGAAACAGGAAGTGACTTCACAGCACTTCCTGTGATGTCCCCAAAAATCCCCCAAATATCACCGCCGGAAACACCAAGATTATTTATAGAGAGGGAAAGGGGGAAATAAAGTTAAATAAAACTCTTTTTTACTTTTTTCAAAGTGAGAAGACTAGAGAGAACGGGTTCCACGCTGAGAAGCCAGTCAGATTCCAGTGAGATTCCAGCGAGACTGTGCTGCATAATGCAGCCTATTTATTTTGTCCTGTTTGCTCTGTTGGCTCTATCTGCGCCACCTTCATCACTTTCGGGGTGTGGATCCCCCAGTGGGGTGGTCTCCCAACTCCCTCCGCCGGCTGTTTCTGATAGCCCTGCGCCCCCTCTTTCATTTGATATGTGTCCCGTGCGGGTGCCACCCTCCCGCCGGGAGATGCCGCAAAATGAGCCCCCTTGAGGCTTATGGCGGCAGGGCTCGGGGGAAGCGAGCTAGACTGCTGTTCTTTTGAGGGGTTATAGAGTGTTTCGAGCCCGTCCCTGTGGCATCGGTCCCATCGTTGTGGGACCCAGGGGGCCGGCGCAGCGGCACGCCGAAGCAGCCTGTCACTAATAACACAGGTCGAGATGCAGGACAGGAACCCAGAAGTGACCGACAGGCTGCTTCAGCATGCCGCTGCGCCGGCCCCCTGGGCCCCACAACGATGGGACCCAGTATAGCCAGCGGGGAGCCGGCGGGCCGCGCACGCGGGCAGGGAAGGCAGAGAGTGAGGGAGCCAGCGTCCCTGCGCGTGCGCACACCGCCGTGTGCACGCGCAGGGACGCTGGCTCCCTCACTCCCCGCCTTCCCCGCCCGCGCGCGCGGCCCGCCGGCTCCCCACTGGCTATACCGGGACTTCTAATGGTCCCGGTATAGCCAGCCCGGGAGCCGGGAATTGGGGGCCAGAACCGGGAAAGTCCCGGGAGACCGGGACGGTCTGGCCACCCTACTTATATGCGTCCCTATCACTCTGGCTCCATAGGCTGGACAATTAATGCCCAAACCAATAACAATTTTGTGCCACATTGGATTTTTAGAAGAGGCTGGAACAATGGCACCCGCATCCATAACAGAGCGAAATGAACTTCTGTTGTGAAAGAATGTACATCAGTCTAGGTTTGTCTCTATTTTTGCAAAGTTTACCTGGCCTGATTTAGTTGCTAAAATATGATCATCATTTCAGGTTATGATTCTAACAGCTACATAAAGAATGATCCATTGAAATTAATGGGATTTACTTCCCGCTTAGAAACAGGCTGCCAGATGCAGCTGACTAGAACAAAAAAAGACTCCAGCAGATAATTCTTAACTGTGCTGTAGGTAAATTAGTTCTCCGAAAGAGGTCAGACAGTGTGTTGCTACTAATGTCACAGAAGCAATAAACAGAATTCTTTTGTAGAATACAAACACCTTTCAACTTAATATCTCAATTAGTATTAACTGTTCTTTTAAATTCAGATAGAGTGATATGGAGTTGTTTTCCCATAGATGCTGTGTTGTTTTGGGAATATTGGGAGCTGCCAATTGCAATAATAGCTTCTAATTCCAAATTAATTCAGTGTAAATGAACTGTCAAGAGAAGATTGATTTGTTTTGGTAATTGCCCTGATCCAGACTGCTTGGTGACAGCAGGAAAAAGCTAACAGGAACAGTGCATTGGCATGCCTGGTAAAGCCTTAGGGGGGATTTGGGAGGCAGAGGACCAGTTACAAATATCAACTGTCAGGCCTGCAGTTGAATGAGATGGTATCTGAGCTAGAAATGTCTTCAGAAAGGAATCACATGTTGTCCAAAGGCCTTCCATGAAACTGAGATTCCAAACATTTGCAATACATTGGTATAGTGGCTTTGAAGCAAGAGGATAGGTTATATACATTACATGTCTACACACACTAATGACTCCATCTTGAGCTCCATACCCTGATTCTATCCACACTGCTTAGCAGAAAGTGTCAGGATTCAGATCCAGGTGTGCTGGGAGTAGGGGTGTGCAAAAAAAAAAAAAATTAGTGTTTTTCAGATTGGACCTGAAAAATATTGATATTTCCTGATATTACCAAATCCAAATATTAGTATAGTATTGGGATTTGTGATTTTTTGGGAATGATGATTTTTTCCAGGTCCATTATAATCAATGGGGAATCTATCCTGGGATATCCTAGGGTCTGAGGGAGGGCTGTTTGTTGAGGTAGAGGCACCAAATCTGCAATGTAGCTGCTTGTGCCTCTCCTCAGAAGAACCCTGAAGGTTTTTTTTTTTAAAAATTGACTGGGGGTCCAATTCTGTGGGCCCTCAAAGAAGGTGCCCCCATCCTCCATTGCTTCCAGTGGAGAAAAAAAGTATCAAAAAAACAAGGGCAATAGAAGCCCAGCAGAACAGAATCAAAGTGCCAGAGAATCTCTGCAGCAGAAACTGAATGGGGATTGTTTGTGCAAGCCCATCAGAACCAGTGCAATGTGCCCAGCAGAACTAATACCAATGTGGTACTGCACTGCTAACCCAACAGGTCTGAGGTCAAACCAGAGAATCTCTACTGTTGAAATGGAAGGGGAGGGGGTCATTTTTGTAAGCCCAGCAGAACTAGTGCAATCATAGAGTGCCCAACAAACCCACTGCCAATGTGGCAAAACCAGCTTCACAATTAATCTAAGCAAGGTGTGTGTGTGTGGGGGGGGTGGGTTGAAAGCCCAGCAGAATCAGTGCATGTACCTAGCAAAACCCAGTGCCTTTGTAGCAATGCCAGCTCAACGGGACTGATGCCAAGCACAGAATCACACTACAAGTAAGGTGAGACAAGGTTGCAAGCATAGCAGAACCAGTGAAATATACTATATTTATATTTTGAATTATGACATTTTTAGCTGTAACTTATAAATTGTATTGGAATTTTATTGTGTTGTAAAATGCCCTGAACCCAGTTTTTCAGTGGAGGGTAGTTTAAAAATATGAATGAATGAATGAATGAATGAATGAATGAATGAATGAATGAATGAATGAATGAATGAATGAATGAATGAATGAATGAATGAATGAAAGTGCCCAACAGTAGTGCTGTTCTGAATGATGTTCAGTTGTTGATGTGAAAGGAAAGCCCAAAGCTGTTCAATGTATATAACAGGAACATGGAATATCAAAGTGTGAATCAATGTAAACACAAAATTGCAAAATGAGAAATTGAATGTTTAAACATTGTAATCCGAAAGCTGAGTGAAATAAAGTGGACTGGATTAAGATTCTCAGTTAGATAAATTATATATATATATTTATATATAAATCTTAATATAAATCTTAATATAAATATAAATAAATAAATAAATTACAAAGTGTTTTACTCTGGAAATGAGAAGCACAGAAGAAACTAATTTACTCTAATAGTGAGGTGAGATGTAACACAAGCAGTCAGGGGCTATAATGTGAAGTCTGACCAAATAATATCAGTCTGACTTCATGGAAAGCCTATCAACATAACCATCACTTAATTTTGTGTCCCAATTACAGATACTGATGAGGAAGAAATTGAAAGGTTTTATGCAAGTATCCAGGAATAAGCTGATCGCATACAAGATATGCTGATAATTACACATTACTGGAAGTCAAAAGTATGAAACAAGGCAGAATCAAGTATTGTTGGAAGATTTGATCTTGGATCTTGTTCACATATTCCCATTTCAAAGCAATACTACATAACAAAGGAAAGGAGTGGGGGATAAGGAGAGTTCAAGCTAGCAGCAATGGAATACAGTATGGCTTTACCCAGGATGCTTTTCTCCTGAACCAGTGATTGGGTACAGACTTGACCAGAGTTTTAAGCAGACTTGACAGTTTATAGACTGGGTAAAAACATCCTTGCATTATTAAGTTTAAGTGAACATGAACCAAAAGAACTATGTGTTGAAACCAGAGATATTTTCAAGGAAGAATGTGCAAAGACTATTCCTGTAGCCTAAAGAAATGAAAAGCATGTGTGGATGGCTGATAAAACTAAAAATCGCTGAAGAGAGATGCAAAGGGGAAAAAAAGGAGACAGAAATAGGGTCAAAGGTCCTGATGGAAGCAATGTTACAGCAACCTGAAGTAAAAACGAAGAGACCTATTATAATCTCCAGTGTAAAGAAACAGAGGAAAGGAAAGGTCCCCTGTGCAAGCACTAGTTGTTTCCGACTCTGGGGTGACGTTGCTTTCACAACGTTTTCATGGCAGACTTTTTACGGGGTGGTTTACCATTGCCTTCCCCAGTCATCTACACTTTCCCCCCAGCAAGAAACAGAAGAGAGCAAAAAAAGGGGAAGCATAAGAGATCCATTCCACAAGATCTAAAAAATCAACAGAAAATTTAAAGCACAGTTCAGCATGCTGAATTATTCTGTGTTTCAAACAATTTTATTAGTAACATATGGTAATAAATTTCAATTTCTTACATCATTAATAATTACTTTTTTTCTATCCCATATATTACTTTCTACCCACCCCTCCCCCGTTACTTGACCCCCGCCGGTGTTATATACTTAAAATATTAATATTAAAGGTAGCCTTAATTAATAAGAACCAAAATTAATATCCTCCTCCCTCTTATACTTAGTCATTATCAAAAATTGTCCAATGTCCTTTTATTTTCCACTCTTTTTCTACATATCTTCTGAACTTTTCCCACTCCATCTTAAATACTTCTAGATTATAGTCTCTTAAGGTTCTTGTTAACTTGTTCATTTCACTCCATGTCATAACTTTTACAATCCAATCCCATTTCTCTGGTATTTTTTATTTCTTCCACAACTGTGCATACAATGACCTAGCAGCTGAGAGCAAGTACCAGATTAAAGTTCTATCTTCTTTTGGAAATTTTTCCATTTGTAATCCCAACAGAAAAGTCTATGCAACTTTGTTAAATTCGTATACCAAGATCTTAGAAATCTCTTGTTGAATCATCTGCCAATACTTTTTCGCTCTTTCACAAGTCCACCACATATGGTAGAAAGAACCTTCATGTTTTTTACATATCCAACATCTATCTGGCATCTTATTGTTCATCTTTGCCAACTTTTTTAGGAGTACTTCATCCAAATATTTAGTAGATTATTTCTTATATAATGGTGAGAAAAAAAACCCCATCCAACTTTTTCTTTCCATAGTACATATAAGTGTGCCAGCCGAATTTATTTCCATGACCTTCCAACGTTAAAAAGTTTTTTATTCAACAGCGTCACCCAATCTTTTATCCACACTAGACAAACTGCTTTATGATATAATCTTAAATCTGGTAGTTGAAATCCTCTTTCTTTAGCATCTGTTAAAACTTTCATTTTAATCCTTGTTTTTTCCTGGCCCATACATATTCTGAAATCTTTCTTTGCCTTTTATTAAATTGTTTACTGTCTTTCACAATTGGAATAGTTTGAAACAAATACATTATTCTCGGCAAAATGTTCATCTTAATTGCAGCTATTCTACCAAGCAATGACAAATTAAGCTTCTTCCATTTTATCATATCTTCATCCAATTAACGCCATAACTTTTCATAATTGTTTTTTACTTGCATAGAATTTTCATTTATAAACATTATCTGCAAATTTTTCTATATTTATAGGAAAATCCTTTAATTCTCATTCCTTCAATTTCTTCATCATCTTGTATTTGCAGCAATAAGATTTCAAGAGTCATTATAAACAACAATGGTGAAAGCGGACAACCTTGCCTTATACCTTTGTTGATTGTCATTTCTTCTGTAAGATCTGCATTTATACATAACCTTGCACGTTGTTCATTGTAAATTGCTTTTAACATTCTTATAAAGTTTTTCCCCAACTTTATTTTCTCCATTACTGCAAACATAAAGTCCCAATTCAAATTATCAAAAGCTTTCTCTGCGTCTGCAAAGAATAATGCAACTTCCTTCTCTGGATGTCTTTCATAGTATTCTGTAATACTTACAACAGTTCTAATATTGTCTTTTATTTGCCTTTTAGGGAGAAAATCTGCTTGGTCTTCCTTTATAAAGTTTATTAGATATTGTTTAAGCCGTTCTGCTAAGATCCTTGTGTATATCTTATAATCATTGTTTAATAATGAGATTGGTCTATAGTTCTTTACATTAGTGACATCTCTATCTTCCTTTGGAATCAACGAAATTACTGCTTCCTTCCATGTATTTGGTATTTTCCCATTTATTCTTATCACATTCATTAATTTTTGAATTTAGTATTAATTCTTCTTTAAATGTTTTAAAAATTTTTGCCGTAAATCCATCTGGTCCAGGTGCCTTTCCAATTTTCATTGCATTAATCGCTACTTCCATTTCTATTTTTTCAATTGGATCATTCAAAACTTTTTCCATATAATCAGTTAAGGGTGCTATTTTAATCTTCTGCAAATACGCTTCCATCTTTTTCTTCTTTACTTTAACACCTTTAAATAGTTTAGCATAATATTTTAAAAATTCTCTCTTTATTCCTTCTTGATCTACCATCTCTCTTCCATCAGTCACATTTTTATTAAGAATTTTACTTTCTCTTTTTTTCTTCAATTGCCAGGCCAAATATTTTCTAGGTTTATTCGCTCCCTCGAAAGATTTGTTTTACTTTCTTCAAATTCCATTCCAATTCTTTATTTAACAGATGTCTCATTTGTGCTTGCAATATTGTAATCTCCCTTATAATTTACTTTTTCCCTGGCCTTTTCCTTAATTCACCTTCTTTTTTCTTAATTTCATTTTGAATGTCCAACATCTGTTTATCTTCTGCTCTGTTGTCTTTATTATTCAATGTTTTTAGTAATCCTCTCATTACTGTCTTGTAGGCATTCCATACCATCTGAAATTCTTTATCTTCTCTGTCATTTACTTGCAAGTACGCTTTGGTTTCATTTTCTAAAGATGTCACTATTTCTTTATTTTGTAGTAAATCTTCATTTAATCTTCATCTTCTTGACTTTTTTGACAGTTTTGTAATCCACATTATTGGGTTATGATCAGCTCCTATTTTAGGTAATATCTCTATTTTCTTTGTTATAAGTCCCAAATCTTTAGTACCCCACAACATGTCAATTTTAGAGAAAGAGCTATGTCTAGCTGAAAAGAAGGTATAGTCCTGTACTTCAGGATTAAAATCCTCCATATATCTTCCAAACTCTCCTGTTTAACCAATTCAAAAAAAGACTTTGGCAATTTCCCTTCTTTATCATTTTTTTTCTTCTCAGATCAATCTTTTGTGTTCTGAATTGTTCCGTTAAAGTCCCCCAACAGTAAAATTTGCTCAAAGGTCACTTCATCAAGATGTTGTGTAATATTTTTAAAGAAAATGTCTTTAGCACCATTTGGAGCATAAAGTCCCAACAACAACATTTTTTTTGGCATTCAAAGTAATTTCTACCGCTATATACTTTCCATCTTTATCTTTAAATACCAATTTCGGGTCTAATTCTTGTTTAATATAAAAGACTACTCCTCTCTTCTTCTGTTCAGCCAATGTAAAAAATTCTAATCCCAATTGTTTATTCCACAAAAATTTATAATCCTTTTGTCTAATATGCACTTCCTGTAAACATACTATATTACAATTTTGTTTTTTTAACCAATGAAACATTGCCTTTCTTTTTTGTGGTGAATTTTGTTCATTTACATTCCAAGATATCAATTTGTAATCCATTATGGTGCAAATTCTTTATTTTCTTCATAAAATCTACACAGTTCCTGTGTATTTGTGATTGTAATCCTTTTCCCTTGAAGTTCAAAGCTCAAACCTTTAGGTATTATCCATTTGTACCTCATTCCATTGTCATGTAATTTTTATGTCAATTTTTTATATTCCTTTCTATCAGTTAGCACTTGTCTTGGCAGTTTTTTCATAATTCTTACTCTACTGCCTCCCACTGTCAATGACTTTTCAAAGTTTTTATTCATGATCTTTCCTACCATTTCTTTTGTCATAAATCTTATGACCACATCTCTGGGCAGATTGTTCTTTTTTGCATAGAGTGAATTTACTCTATACATATAGTCATACATATTTCTATTCCCTTCAGGATCTTCCTCCAAAAATTCTGCAATTATTTTTATTATGTATTCTTTCAGGTCTGATTCTTCATCTTCAGGTACACCTCTCAGACAGATCTAAGTTTCCATCAGTTTGCAGTCATGAATTGTCATTTTTTCTTGTAATTTTAACAAGGTGGAGTCATGTGTTTTCACTCTCTCTTCCACTTCTTGTACTTTCTTTGTTAATACCACAGTGTCATTTCTGAGATTCTCTATTTCTTTTTTTAATTCTTTTTTTGAGTCCTCAGTATCCTTTTTTATTTCTTTTTTAGAGGCAGTTATCATTTCTTTCACCCCTTTCATTATCCTCGCTTCCATTGCATCTAATTGGGCTTGCATTTTCTCTATTAAAGCAGACCTAGCACGAGTTTGTTTCGAGTCTGACATGCAAAAAAAGATCAAAAAATTTGATCTCACCAAATTAAATTTGAACCATCAGGTTTGATAAAGTGAAGCTTGCCCTTTCCAATGCACCCAATTTCACCGTCCTCTGAGCCTCCCAGGCTCTGATATTAATGTTTAAAGTTTTCATTTCTCCCAAAATGGTGGTCGCAACTTTTGCTTCACTTAAAAAAAAAAAATCCCTTTTACCAGTTCAAGTTTTCTTATCTACTATCCAACTGTAGTAATTTTTTAATTGCCAAATCTGTTAACTCCACCAATTTTTAATGTCCCAGTCACTTTAAAAACGATGTTAAAACTTAGTCCTTCCAACAACAATGGCCACTGATGTTTCTCTCTGGTATTATAATCCTAGAGTAGGCTGTTTACTTCGTTGACTTTCTTCTTCTTCCTCCAATACTTCCTGCTTTTCTTACCTTCAAATCTCATTTCACTGGTAGAGAAATTTCACGATATCTGATGTATTTCCTGTTTTGACTGTGAGCGCTGCAGATCTGTGACGATGGGGCTGCCTCCTCAACCACAGATAGACTAAACAATAAATTCCTTTCTTCTTTTAACACTGTCTTTTTAGTTTACAAAGTTCAAATTTAGCCCCTTATCTTCTTCTCCTTTCAGGCTTTCAGTATTTCCAACTCCAACCTTTTACTTTTGTTTTGTTTAACTTTACTTAGTCCCCGAATGAAGAGATAACAATCAGTACCTTTTTCCCGTAGTTTATCCAAATCAACACCACTCCTTTGTAGATTAGATGTTTCAAATGATAAAAGAAGGTTTGGATCCATTCGAACTTATGCCAAATTAATGACTTTGGAAACTTCTGCAGACGATGAATATGCAACTTGTCTCTGGAGATCCCTCAAAGCCTCAAAGGAATCCCCCCGGGACTCTCTTTCAGCCAAGGTAAGTCTCCTCAAAGTATCTGTGCATATCTTGGACAATTCTCTAGCTGAGAAATGTAGGCAGAAGGCATTAATTTGCCTTTTACTACCCTGAACAGAAGTGCCAGCCTGCCCCCGTTAGGGGAAGCAACTCAGCTCGCCATTCTCCAACCCCAGAAGTCCAAGCATGCTGAATTATTAACACAGAAAATATTAACTGAACAGGACAAATAAAGAAAAGATGGAGGAATATACTGAAGGAACTGTACAGAAGATATGAAATGATGACAGATTCCTTCCAAGAAGAATCTTATGAAAAAGAATGTGCAGTTTTAGAAAGTGAAATGAAGGCTTCAATGAGAACAAGTGGGAGAAACAAATCACCAGGAGCACAAGGACAGGCTCGGTGCTAGGGGTGCCTGCACCCCTAGGCTGGACTGTGGTCCTCTGCCCCCCCCCCCCCAGTTTATTTATTGCATCCGAAGAGTGCGCGCCGGTGACATTACATGACGTTACTTTCACACCCAACTTTGCCGAGGCCTCCCAAGCCTCGGGAGACCGTGGCAAAGTCTGGAAGGGTGGTGGGCTCCACCCTACCTCCAGTGGGGGAGGGCCCCAGTGCCATTTGCAGGGAGGAACCCTCTATGCAAGGGCCCCCAGCACCGTTTTCAGGGAAGAGCCTGTTAGTATTGAGTCTGCCTTTACACAGTTTGACAGCTCCAACATGACAGCAGGTGATCTAGCTGGCAGGCTAGGTCACAGTGACCTTATCAGCAAGCCGGTTCTAGCCGGTAAAGGATAGGTGGAAAGAACCTGCTGAGTCAGCATGACTGTGGACTGCCAGGATTGGCTGATGGAACTATATATGGACTGCACTACCAGTGCACAGGTCTCTCTTTGAGGAGTCACATGCTGGCGGAGCACTTTGATCCTAAGGTATAGAGCTGCATTAGTGGACACGTTGTATATATTATGTAAATACACTGTTTTAGCACTAGCTGCAGGTGTCTGGCTCACTTCTTTACTGGGGCTCACCGTTGTACATATCACACCGCTCACTCTGCAAACACCCGCACCGACAGAGCCCTCAAGAGGAGCCCTCTATGCAAACGCCCCCCTTCAATGTTCCCACAGCGTGGCCAGATCACTCCATTTGCATAGAGGGCTCTTCAAGAGGAGCTCTCCATGCAAATTGCCAAGCCACCTCTTTCCTCTGCCCGAGTCTCGGGCAGGGGAAAGAGCTGGTGCAGGACCTCCTCTTCGCACTTGGGCTGCCTTTCCTGCAGAGGAGGCAGTACAGCAACGGGACTGAGCTGCCTCTTTTCTCCGCCCGAATCAGGCAGGGAAAAGAGCCAGCACAGGAGCTCCTCTTCGCTCTCAGGCTGCCTTTCCTGCAAGGGACCCCAAGAGCGAAGCTGAGCTGGCGCAGGGGCTCTTCCTCACTCCCAGGCTGTCAGGAACTGCCTCGTTCCTTCGCCCGAGTTTCGGGCGGGGGAAAGAGACAGAGCTGCACCGGTTGCCCTGTGGGGAGGCTGCCTACATGGCAGCCCCATTTGCTGCCATGTGGCAGCCACCTACATGGCCTACTCCCCATGTCGGGCCTGCACAACAAAAACCAACAAACCTGTTCTAAGCCACAGAAATGGAATCCATCAAAATCTTAACAAGAATATGTCAGCCACGATGGAAAATAAAACAATGGCCCACAGAATGGAAATGCACAATCTACATATTCCAGTTCCAAAAAAGGAAGATGTCAAAAAACTGCAGTAACTATCAGACCGTCACAGTAATTTCTCATGCAAGTAATGTGACACTCAAAATGTTACAACAAAGACTGTTACCATATATGGAATGAGCTCTTCAAGCTGTGTTCAGAAAAGGAAAAGTCAATAGATTTAGTATTGCAAATTTATATTGGTTACTGGAGCATATAAAATAATTTCAAAAAATCAGCTTGTGTTTCATAGATTACAGTAAAGCTTTTGATTGTGTGGATCATAAAAGGCTATGGTTGATTTCAAAAGAAATGGATGTGCCATGACATTTGATTGTTTTGATGCACAATCTGTAGTCTGGACAAGAGGCTACTGGACATTTTGAAAGTCATTAATTCATAGGGTTGCCATAAACCAGAAGGGACTTGACAGCAAGTTACACACGCATACAATGCTTGTTGAATGCACCCTGAAGGTTATTTTATGCAAGATAATCTCACATGGAAATGGTGGAAGTCATGAATCCCATTGCATGACATAAGCACATCACTTTCTCACAACCTAGCTATTGTGGATGAAACAGAGGAATATACCACAACCACCAGACTTTCAGCTAAATTCACAGGAATGGCATCCAGCTGGCCACTCATCAACAGAAATATCTGGGTGTCTTCCATGTACTGATGATATCCCAACCTGAAACTCCATATCAGTTGGGTGAGGGGACACACATAGATGTTAAACAACATCAGGGAGAGGAGTGCTCCTTGCGGAACCCTGCATTCCAGTGGGTACCTTGGAGACTGCCCTTCCAAGTGCCCCTCCAAGTACCACCTCTGTCTCCACCTGTGGAGGAATGAGGTGAACATGCACTTTGGTATCCATCTGAGTAGCATCATCTGGATCGAGGTGGCATGGCAGTGCTGATGCTGTTAGACCTGTCGGCTGCATTTGATACGGTCAACCATCAGTTACTGATCCACCGCCTCGCCAACATAGGGGTTAGGGGGTTGGCCTTACAATGGCTTTTGTCACGAGCTGGGGCTGAGTCAGGCAAAGTCCAGGGGCAGTCCAAGGTCGGCAACTCGTGAGCAAGGTGGGTCCAAGGCGCCAAAACAGAATCGCAATCCAGGTATCACCGGTCAGAGGTTCAGAAGCTGAAGTCAGGGGGTCCAGAGGTCCAAGCCAAAGTCAGGAATCCAAAAGCCAAAGTCAAGAGCCGGAGTGGATGCTAGGATGTCAGGTATGTGACTAGTTGCTTCCACAAAGCCTCCTCCCAAAGCCCACAGCTATATAGCCCTCTGCTGCCTGTTGCTCATTTGGGCTAATTGCTGTCTCAGAGCAGCAGCCAGGATCCTGCCGAAACTTAAGCATCCTCACACTTAGAAGGGCCAGAATCCTTTCACCACTCAGGGCTCAGGGAGCGTCTTGCTTGTGAGCGTGCCGCCCTCCTCCGATCCCTGAGGTCCTGACGAAGGCGGTCACGCACACGACCCACCAGAGAGGGCGAGGCAGGGGGGCTTGGATCTTCTTCAGCAGGAGGCAGGGGCACTGGTGCAGGTGGCAGGGGCACCGTTCCTTCTGCAGGCTCTGCAGGCTCGGTTTCTTCTGCAGGGTCCCCAGCACCCATGACACTATCCCCCCCCCAGGGCCCCCCTCCGTCGAGGGGCCTGGGAGGTCGGGGTGGTCGCTGTGGAATTGTTGCACCAAGTCCGGGGCATGAAGATTGTCCACAGGTTCCCAGGACCGGTCTTCTGGGCCGTATCCCTCCCAGTCCACAAGGTACTGGAGGCCTCCACGATGGTACCGGGAGTCCAGAATCTGGCGTACCTCATATTCTTCCTTGTCATCCACCAACACCGGTGGTGGCGGCGGTGGGGAAGGAGGCCGAGCTGGGTCAGGGGGTGCAGCTGGAACAAGGAGGGAGCGATGGAACACAGGGTGAATGCGGAGGTGGGGTGGCAACTGGAGCCGGAAGGCGACGGGGTTTATTTGTTCTACGACGGGGTAGGGTCCAATGAACCGTGCATCCAGCTTGTGAGACCGACCAGGCCGGCGCAGGTAGCGAGTTGAGAGCCACACCTGATCCCCCGGCTGCACTGGAGGGCCTTCTTGCCTCTTTCGGTCCGCAGCCCATTTATATGCCTCCTTGGCCTGCTGTAGCTGCTCTCGGAGCAAGTCTTGGCTGGCACGGAGTTCTTGCAGGTAGGCCGCGACGGCGGGGACATTCGTGGGTGGCAGGATCGCTGGGAAGAACCGCGGGTGGTACCCGTAGGTTGCAGCAAAAGGGGTCATTTGGGTGGACGAGTGGACCGCGTTGTTGTATGCAAACTCCGCTAGAGGCAACAGACTGGTCCAGTCGTCCTGCTGGTAGCAGGTGTAGCAGCGGAGATATTGCTCTAGCGTGGCATTGGTGCGCTCTGTCTGACCATCAGTCTGTGGGTGGTAGGCTGAGGACAGGTGCACTCGAGTACCCAGGCTGGAATGGAGGGCTTGCCAGAACCGAGAGGAGAACTGGGGGCCCCGGTCTGAGATCAGGTGGGCTGGGAGTCCGTGCAGACGAAAGATGTGTTGCAGGTAGAGCTGGGCTGTCTCCTGAGCTGTGGGAAGTTTCGGACACGGAATGAAGTGGGCCATCTTGGTAAATAGGTCGACGACCACCAAGATGCAAGTCTGACCTTTGGATCGTGGGAGTTCTGTAATGAAGTCCATCGAGATGGTGTCCCAGGGTCCTGAGGGTGCGGGCAAGGGCTGTAACAACCCCGAGGGTTTGGCCGGGACGTCTTTGGCCCGCCGACAGACGTCACAGGAGCTGACATAGCGGGCAACATCGGAGCGAACTCGTGGCCACCAGAACTCTCGCGTCAGCAAGTGGGTGGTCTTATGCTGTCCAAAGTGCCCGGCGGGTAACGAGTCATGGGTCAGGCGAAGCACTTCTGCCCGCAAGGGCCCGGGAGGCACATAGAGGCGTTCGCGGTGTAGCAAGAGACCGCCTCGAGTCGTGAACTCGCCTGCCGAGTCGTCTTGGAGTGCCTGGAGGTGTTGCTGGACCCAGGGATCATTGGCCTGGCTAGCACGAATGTCCTCCACGAGTGTGGGTGAAGTGGAGGTGGCTGCAAATACTGAGGGCGGCAGGATGGGAGCAGCGGGCGCGGCCTCAGTTGAAGCAGGGGCGTATTCTGGTTTCCGGGACAGCGCATCTGCTTTCCGGTTCTGGGTATGGGGGATGTAGGAGATCCGGAAGTCAAAGCGAGAGAAGAATAGGGACCACCGGATCTGGCGCTGGTTGAGACGGCGGGTGGTCTGGAGGTGCTCTAGGTTCCGGTGGTCAGTGAGCACTTGAACAGGGTGGCGAGCCCCTTCGAGGTAGTGCCTCCAAACCTCAAAGGCCGCCTTGATCGCGAGCAACTCCCTCTCCCAGATGGTATAGTTCCTTTCCGCAGCCGTGAGCTGGCGCGAGTAATAGGCGCAGGGCTGGAGTGGCTGAGACGGCTCCTCGCGCTGGGACAGCACTGCTCCCAGGGCCACGTTGGAGGCATCAGCTTCCACCGTAAAGGGAAGCTGGGGGTCAGGGTATCTCAGGAGTGGCCCGGTGGCAAAGCGAGTCTTCAGGGTGGAGAAGGCATTATCGGCCTCTGGGGACCAGCAGAAGGGTTCTTTGGGGCGGAGTAGTTGAGTCAGGGGTGTTGTCAGGGAGGCATAGGCCGGGATGAATTGCCGATAATAGTTGGCAAAACCAAGGAATCGCTGCAGGTCTTTGCGATTCTGAGGAGCCTGCCAGGTCAGGACCGCTTCTACTTTTTTCGGGTCCATGAGGATCCCTTGTGGGGACACAATGTGACCGAGGAACTCGACAGAGCGCAGGTCGAAGTCACACTTCTCCAGCTTGGCGTAGAGGCCATGGGCTCGTAGGCGCTGCAGGACCTGGCGGACGTGCTCGGCGTGCTGGGCAGGATTGCGGGAGTAGATTAGGATGTCATCCAGGTATATGATCGTGAAGCGGTCAAGCAGGTCCCGGAATACATCATTCATGAACCTCTGGAAGACAGCGGGGGCGTTGGTCAATCCGAAGGGCATCACCAGGTGCTCGTACTGCCCGTATCGGGTCCCAAACGCAGTCTTCCATTCGTCTCCGTGCTGTATGCGCACCAAATTGTACGCTCCGCGGAGGTCCAGCTTGGTGTAGATTTGGGCCCCCTTTAAACGATCCAAGAGTTCAGGGATCAGTGGTAGAGGGTACCGGTCGCGGATGGTGATCTTGTTCAGGGCCCGGTAGTCATTGCACAGCCGGAGCTCCCCACTTTTCTTCTTCACGAAGAGGACTGGGGCAGACAGGGGAGAAGTTGAGGGTCGGATGAATCCGCGTTTCAGGTTCTTGTCCAGGTAGTCTCGCAAAGCTGCCAACTCAGGCTCCGACATTGGGTACAGACGCCCCACCGGGAGTGGTGCCCCAGGTACCAAATCAATGGCACAGTCATAGGGTCGGTGAGGGGGAAGCTGATCCGCTCCTGTCTCCTCGAAGACATCGGCGAAATCCGCATACTTCTGAGGGAGCTGAGGACCACCACTCAGGATGCCGGCTGCTAGAGTGGTGGGAGGAGTCAGATGGGGGCATGGGTCTCGGAAGCGTAGTTCCTGCTGGGCCCAGTCCACGATGGGGTTGTGCAGCTTCAGCCAGGAAAGGCCTAGAATCAACGGGAAGCGAGGCATGCGGGCGACATCAAACTGCAGCTGTTCTTGGTGCTGCTGGACGTGGAAGGTGATGGGACAGGTCTCCTGGGTGACGGGGCCAGAACGGAGGAGGCGCCCGTCGATAGCCTCCACCAGTGTTGGAGTCTCTTTTGGCTGCACTGGAATCTGGTGCTGCTTTACAAAGGCGGCATCTACGAAACAGTGGGCCGCTCCCGAGTCCAGCATGGCATATACAAACAGCCAGCGTTCATCAGGCAGACGGAGTTTGACTGGTAGCAGGAACGGGCCCGGGGTATCAGTCTGCTGTTCGGAGGACCCAGCTAGTCGCCCCAGGCTGGAGGGTCCACTTACGCCTGGGGCTGGCCTTTTGGCAGCGGTGGCAATGTAGGTCCAGGTATCCGATGTTTAGCAGGGCAGCCAGAGGCATAGTGGCCTGCCGTGCCGCAGTAGAGGCACAGGTTCTGCGTGCGGCGTCTGGCCTTCTCTTCTGGAGTCAGGCGGGGTCGAGCAGCTCCAAGCTGCATAGGCTCACCCTCGTCTCTGGTACTAGCTGGGGATGGGAGAGGAGCCAAGTGGCATGGCGCAGGGAGCTGGCGCCCTCGGGTCTTGGCTTGGCGGCGACTTTCCAGGCGGCCATCGATGCGGAGGCAGAGGGTGATAAGTCCTTGGAGCGTGGGTGGCGACTCCACCCTGGCCAGTTCATCCAGGACTTCCTCTGCCAGCCCCTCGGTAAACTGGTCCATCTGAGCAGCCTCATTCCACGCCAAGTCTTAGGCCAGGAGCTTGAATTCGGTGGCATACTGAGCCACCGAGGACTGGCCTTGTTTCAGGGCCCTGATTTTCCAGTTGGCTGTGGCTGCTTGGACTGGGTTGGAGAAGGCAGCAGACAGGTGGGCCTCAAACCCCTGGTAATCAGTCAGTAAAGGAGAGGACGCAACCAGCAAGGGTGTGGCCCATTTGGCCGCCTGCCCCTTTAACAGACTAATGATAAAACACACCTTTGTTTTGTCGTTGGGGAAGTCCCGAGCTCTTAGTTCGAAGTACAGCCGACACTGTGCCAGGAAAGCAGGAAATTCTTCCACGGCACCCCCAAATCTGTCAGGTGGGGGAACTGGGCACTTGGCTGGAGCACTGGCCACAGGTTGTTGCTGCAAGTGCACTACTGCCTGTGTTAGCTGCTGTACCTGGGCTTGGAGCGCAGCCAGTAGTCCTGTGGTTCCACTTGCTTCAGCATCCATCCTGTGGAATGGGTGTTGGTTGTGGGTGGAAGCAATCTGTCACGAGCTGGGGCTGAGTCAGGCAAAGTCCAGGGGCAGTCCAAGGTCGGCAACTCGTGAGCAAGGTGGGTCCAAGGCGCCAAAACAGAATCGCAATCCAGGTATCACCGGTCAGAGGTTCAGAAGCCGAAGTCAGGGGGTCCAGAGGTCCAAGCCAAAGTCAGGAATCCAAAAGCCAAAGTCAAGAGCCGGAGTGGATGCTAGGATGTCAGGTATGTGACTAGTTGCTTCCACAAAGCCTCCTCCCAAAGCCCACAGCTATATAGCCCTCTGCTGCCTGTTGCTCATTTGGGCTAATTGCTGTCTCAGAGCAGCAGCCAGGATCCTGCCGAAATTTAAGCATCCTCACACTTAGAAGGGCCAGAATCCTTTCACCACTCAGGGCTCAGGGAGCGTCTTGCTTGTGAGCGTGCCGCCCTCCTCCGATCCCTGAGGTCCTGACGAAGGCGGTCACGCACACGACCCACCAGAGAGGGCGAGGCAGGGGGGCTTGGATCTTCTTCAGCAGGAGGCAGGGGCACTGGTGCAGGTGGCAGGGGCACCGTTCCTTCTGCAGGCTCTGCAGGCTCGGTTTCTTCTGCAGGGTCCCCAGCACCCATGACAGCTTTCCTCCTTCCTCAAGGGACGGGGACAAAGGCTGGCAATCGGGAGTGAGCTATCCCAGAGGTGCACACTAGATTGTGGGGTGCCGCAGGGAGCAGTTCTCTCTCCGATGTTATTTAACATCTACATGCGCCCCCTTGCTCAGATTGCCCGGAGGTATGGGCTTGGGTGTCCTCAATATGCAGATGACACCCAGCTCTATCTGCTAATAGATGGCCAGCCTGACTGCATCCCAGGGAATTTGGACCTGGCATTGCAGGCTGTGGCAAGTTGGCTCAGGATGAGTGGGCTGAAGCTGAATCCGACGAAGACAGAGTTCCTTTGCGTGGGGCGTGGCGCTCTGGGGAGGGAAATTCCTCTCCCGGTTTTTGACAGAGTGCCGCTGAAAGCAGCGCACCGGGTCAGGAGCTTGAGAGTTCTACTGGAGCCTTCACTATCAATGGAGACCCAGATAGCAGCCACTGCCAAGTTGGCGTTCTTTCATCTGAGGTGGGCAAGGCAGTTGGCTCCCTTCCTAGAGCATCAGGACCTAGCAACAGTGATTCATGCAACGGTCACCTCAAGACTGGATTACTGTAATGCCCTCTACATGGGGCTGCCTCTGTGCCAAACCTGGAAGCTGCAGCTGGTGCAGAACGTAGTGGCTAGGCTACTATTAGGGCTCTCGAAGTGGGAGCACATACAGCTGGGGCTGCACGGACTGCACTGGCTGCCAGTCACATACCAGGTTTGTTAAAAAGTGCTGGTTATTACCTTTAAAGCCCTATATGGTCGAGGACCTGCCTACCTGAGGGACCGTCTCTCCCCATGTGAATCTCAAAGAGCACTGAGGTCAGCGAGGAAGAACCAACTGACTATCCCTGGGCCAAAGGAGGCAAAACTACAGAACACCCGTATACGAGCCTTCTCTATTTCAGCCCCACACCTATGGAACCAGCTCCCGGAAGAAGTGCGGGCCCTGCAGAACCTCGAACAGTTCCGCAGGGCCTGCAAGACCATCCTTTTTAGGATGGCCTTTGCCTGACTGAACTATTGATGGATTCGCCTTAAGTGAGATCCGCCATCATATCTACTGAAGGAATATCACCAGAAATATTTAATGTTTAATTTTAAATTTGAATGTTTTAAGGTTAAATGCTGTTTTTAATACCTATTGTATAATTTATTGTATTGATATGTTGTTAGCCGCCCTGAGCCTGCCTCGGCAGGGAGGGTGGGATATAAATAAAATGTTATTATATTATTATTATTATTATTATTATTATTATAGTAGTCCATAGTGACCCTAATGACTGTTCATCAGTCTGAACTGACAGTGTCTTTATGTATGCATAGTTCTGTGAAAACCTGGCCAGTTTGGCAAGTTTTGTGGCTGCTTGGTAGATCAAGTGAGCAGCTCATGTCTCATCATCACTTTTGAACATGCAGGGCCAGCCCTATGGTGTATAGCACCCCAGGCAGCCTTGCTGCCCACTGTCCCCCTTTGCGATACCCCCCGTACCACCATGCCACATCTGGGGGTCCCTCCCCCCTTTACCGCACCTCCTTCCTCCCTTCCTCTCAATTTTAATGCCCATGAACCAGCTGTAAAGTGCCACATTCCCAGGACTCTTTAAAGGCCTCCCCCATCAATCAGCTGATCAGCTGGGGGGCAGCCTTTAAAGAGCCCTGGGAACACGGCACTTTACCACCGGTTCCCAGGCATTAAAATCGAGAGGGAGGGAGGGAGGAGGAGGCTGGGGTGGCAAATAGGCATTTGTCTAGGGGGTGAGGTGGGGGGAGGCTGAATTTGGCACCCCCACCCTGCCGACGCTCTAAGCAATTGCCTAGTTTGCCTAGTGGGCGAGCCGGCCCTGTGAACATGTTAAGTTTGACAGCTGAATGCATTCATGGCAAAATTTACAGCATCCTTAATAAAGTGTGGTCATGATATTCAAAGCAATACAAGCAATAAGCTATCAGTACCTGCTACTTAGATGCTATTGCCCTCTGGTTCATCCTTTGCAGTTGTCTCATTCACTGTGAGCTTTTCTCCACAATTGTATTCTAACCTGTTTCTGTATTTGTCATTATATCATTTATTTAAAAAGCTGGTTTGTATTATGGTTGCCAGACAGGACCTCCAAATGGTGGTGGTGGTGGTGGGGACTTAATATGGCAGGGGTCCTCACCAGTGTTGTAATGATATTGTGACCTATTCATAAGTATCACAAAACCACAGAGTTTGCCCAAATGCCATTGCATCCCTGATGTTCCTCAGTGACGCACTGATTCTGGGTGCAAGAAGTACTTCGCGGCCAAGATTGCGTCTGCAAATTCGCGCCCGGCACAATTGTTTAAAATAATTGGACATTTAACTACACTGCCCCAGGGCAGACCAAACGTTAGAGAATTAGAAATAGGCTGTGAGGCTTTTGCGAAATTTTTTGCAGACAAAATCACGTCGCTCCGCCAGGACCTGCCCATCACCTTGGACACAGTACATGAGCCCGAGGCCCCATGCCTGTCTTCCGATTTAACTCTAGATCATTTCAACCCGCTCAGCCTGGAGGAAGTTGATGGAATCCTCTCCTCTGCGTGCCCCACAACTTGTGATTTGGACCCATGCCCCTCCTGGCTAATTAAATCTTGCCTGAGGGAGCTTGAATGTCCTTTACGGGACATCATAAATAGATCCTTCTCGGAGGGGCGCTTTCCATCATCTCTAAAAGAGGCTTTGGTCCGTTCCCTCTTGAAAAAAAGTACAGCAGACCTGGCCGAATTGGCAAACTACCGACCGGTCTCTAATTTACCGATTTTAGGCAAAATAATAGAGAGGGCAGTGGCGTCACAGTTGCAGAACTTTCTGGATGACGCTTCCATCCTAGACCCTTGCCAGTCCGGCTTTCGCTCGGGTTATGAGACGGAGACAGTACTGGTCGCCCTGGTAGATGATCTCCAATGGCACCTGGATCGGGGCGGTGTGGCAGTGCTGATGTTGCTGGACCTGTTGGCCGCGTTCGACACGGTCGACCATCGGCTACTGACCCGCCACCTCGCCGATGTAGGGGTGAGGGGGTCTGCCTTACAATGGCTCTCCTCCTTCCTTGAGGATCGGGGACAAAGGGTGGCAATTGGGGGCGAGCGGTCCCAGAGGCGCACACTGGACTGTGGAGTGCCTCAGGGGGCAGTTCTCTCACCAATGTTATTTAATATCTATATGCGCCCCCTTGCCCAGATTGCCAGGAGACACGGACTTGGGTGCCATCAATATGCAGATGACACCCAACTCTATCTGCTGATGGATGGCCGGCCTGACTGCGTCCCAGAGAATTTAGACCGGGCCTTGCAGGATATGGCAACTTGGTTGAGGAGGAGCGGGCTGAAACTGAATCCAGTGAAGACAGAAGTCCTTTGTCTGGGTCGGGGCACTCGGGAAGGGGAAATACCTCTCCCGGTCTTCGACGGGGTGCCGCTGAAAGCAGCGCACCAGGTTAGGAGCCTGGGAGTTTTACTGGAGCCTTCATTATCAATGGAGGCCCAGATTGCAGCCACTGCTAAGACAGCCTTTTTCCATCTAAGACGGGCAAAGCAGTTGGCTCCCTTCCTAGAGCGCCAAGATCTGGCAACGGTGCTTCATGCAACGGTCACCTCGAGACTGGATTACTGCAATGCCCTCTACATGGGGCTGCCTCTGTACCGAACCTGGAAGCTGCAGCTGGTGCAGAATGCAGCGGCTAGACTGTTGTTGGGGCTTCCTAAATGGGAGCACATACAGCCTGGACTGCGCGAACTGCACTGGCTGCCAGTTATATACCGGGTTCGTTACAAAGTGCTGGTCATTACCTTTAAAGCCCTATATGGTCGAGGACCTGTCTACCTTAGGGACTGTCTCTCCCCCTATGAACCCCAGAGAGCACTGAGGTCAGCCGGGAAAAACCTGTTGACTACTCCCAGACCGAGAGAGGTGAAGCTGCAAAGCACCCGTAACCAGGCCTTCTTCTCTATAGCCCCGAGCCTATGGAACCAACTTCCAGAGGAAATGCGGGCTCTGTGGGATCTTGAACAATTCCACAGGGCCTGCAAGACCTTCCTCTTCCGACTGGCCTTCGCTGATGAAAAAGGAAACTGCTAATGAAAACCGCCATCATAAAAAAAAACATATAGCATTAGCACTTTTATCAATTTAAATTAATTTAATTTTTAAAATTTAACCAGAATTTTAATTAAAATGTTTATAATGTTTAAATGTAATTTTATTTATATTTGTATAACTGAAACTTGAATGATGCTGTTAGCTGCCCTGGGCCTGCTCTGGCAAGGAGGGTGGGATACAAATAAAATTTTGTTGTTGTTGTTGTTGTTGGAGTGAAATGAGCATGTCGAGGCTGCTTGTGATGTCCCACCCACTTCTATTTTTTTCCTTCACTGGCCAGCTGAGCAGCGATGAGGAAGTACCCACTGGAGGTAGGGGATTCTCCTACTGCCTGAATTCTAACCTGGTCACATCCCCTTCTCATTATAGAATCAATATCTTTGCTTCTGCTCCAGCAGTACCCACATGGATCTTCTGCCTGCAAGAGCTTTTTGCCATTATCTGACCCTTTAAAATTTCTGCCATTCTACACAAAAGCAGGCAGTTGTAATATGTATTTTTATGATTATTAAAATACATGCAGTTGATATTAAAATCGCTATATCACCACTAGTGATGGACACGAACCGTGTGATGAGCCAAAATGTTGTCTGGATCAGGACTCAGGATGTGCCGTTGGGCATGCATGCAGTCTCTGAATATTAAATACTGAGTTCGTTGCATGAGGAGGCTCTTGTGTAGTGATTAAAGCTCTTTATTAGTGTTGGCAAAGATGAACAATAAGATGCCAGATAGATGTTGGAAGAGTAAAAAACATGAAGGTTCTTCTTACCATATAAGGTGGACTTATGAAAGAGCAAAAAATATTGGCAGATGATTCAACAAGAAATATCTAGGATCTTGGCGTCAAGTCGGCTGATTCAATAACGAGACATTTGTTGATACAAAGTTTCTAGTTTATTGTTATCATGATTCTCGACTGCTGTAAGATTGAAAGACTGGTGAGTATACAATAGGAGCAAGCATATAAGGTATACATCAAAGGGATTCTTTAGGGAGGGGCAATCTATGCAGGGCACATTCACACATTGATGTTACTATTTCGTTCTCAGGCCCGGCTCGGCCTTGAGTGTCTTTCAAGCTCCCATCTTCCCACGACACTCTGTCTGAGATGGCACCGCAATCTCTTTCCCAAATTCCCATTTCAAAGCAACACTACATAACAAAGGAAAGGAGGGGGGGGGGAGGTGAGGAGCATTCAGGCTAGCAGCATTGGCATACAGTATGGCTTTACCCAGGATACATTTCTCCTGAACCAAAGTTTGAACACA
Source organism: Heteronotia binoei (assembly GCF_032191835.1). NCBI lineage: Eukaryota > Metazoa > Chordata > Lepidosauria > Squamata > Gekkonidae > Heteronotia > Heteronotia binoei. The sequence continues at coordinate 101,970,133 of NC_083224.1, forward strand.
GGCTTGACCAGAGTTGAAGCAGACTTGACATACTGCCCCCCTTAAGCCCCTCCACAGCCAGAGGCCACAGCGAAGGTTGGAGGGTTCTACAGTCCCGGGCCTCTTGAACTGCACAGCTTTGGTTGCCCTTCTGAGAGGGGAGGGCACCTGGTGGATGAGGATGCCAACTCAAAGACCCGGGGTCCCAACGCAGTAGGCTGCAATGAAATACAGGATGGATTTTACCAAGGGCAGGGGGCAAGTCTAGCTCCATAGTCACGGGATTAATCACTCTTTTGATTCTGAAGGGCCCTAGGAATTTACAAGCCAGTTTCCTAGATGGTTGTGCGAGAGGTAGGTTCTTGGTTGATAGATATACAGAGTCACCGACTTTGAAATCCCAAGCCGGAACATGAGATTTGTCATACTGCTTCTTATAAGTTTCTTTTGCAGCCTCCAAGTTTTCTTGGATGGCCGGCCAGCTGCGGCTCGGCCCTTCCCACCATTGCTCAAAGGCTGAAGGGGTTCCCTGGTTCTCCCCTCCGGGGAGTAGGGGAATCAGCTTCCCTTCATATCCAAACACCGTGAAGAAGGGGGAGGCTTTAGTAGAGCTGTGCACCCCATTGTTGTAACCATACTCTGCGAAGGGAAGCAGGTCCACCCAGTCGGACTGGCGCTGGTTAATGAAGCATCTTAAATACTGTTCCAGCACCCCGTTCACCCTCTCTGTCTGTCCGTCCGTCTGGGGGTGATAGGCTGAGCTTAGACCTTGCTCCATTCCCACTAACTTGCAAAACTCCTGCTAGAAGGTGGCAACAAACTGCGGCCCGTGGTCGCTAATGACCTTATCGGGGAACGAGTGTAATTTTACCACGTGATCAAAGAATAGGGTTGCCAGCTTCTTTGCGGTGGGTAGTTGGGCGCAGGGGATAAAATGGGCTTGCTTAGATAACGTATCCACCACTACCAGAATCACTGTCTTCCCCCTAGAGGGCGGGAGTTCCACTATGAAGTCCATGGACACTATCGACCATGGCCGCTTAGCCGTCTCTATTGGGTGCAGTAAGCCCGGCGACTTTCCCCCCCTGTGCTTGACCATGATGCACACGGGGCACTTGGTCACAAAGTCGGACACGTCCTTCTTTAGGGACGGCCACCAGAACTGGCGATTGACCATGTGCAGAGTTTTTACATAGCCAAAGTGCCCGGCCAGCTTGGAGGAGTGGCAGAGTTCTAATACCTCCCTCCTCAATCCTTCCAGAATGTAAAGTTTTTCTCCTTTCTACCACAATCCGTCCCTTCCCTTCTGCACCCCCTCGGGCCGCCCTCCTCCCTCCCTTTCGGTTTCCAAGGCGATGCGCTCCCAACTGATTCCTTCCAGCTCTCTTTTCTTTTGGGACCTGGTAGTGACCATGGCCGCTACCTGGGAAGGCGGGATTAAAGAGTCTACTACCTCCTCCCTCTGGCTCTCATGCTGTGGGAGCCGGGAGAGCGCATCGGCCAGGAAATTCCTAGTTCCGGGGATGTGCTTTAGTGTGAAGTCGAATTTGGAGAAGAACCCCGCCCACCTGATCTGCTTTTCGCTCAGTTTGCGTTTCCCTGTCAGGGCTTCTAGGTTTTTATGATCTGTCCACACCTCAAATGGTACCTTTGCCCCTTCTAACCAAGACCTCCACGTTTTCAGAGCAAACATAACCGCAAACGCCTCCTTGTCCCAGACTGACCAGTTTCTCTGTTCGTCAGAGAATTTTCTGGAGATGTAGGCGCACGGTCGCAGTTTCCCTTCCCCATCCCGCTGCATGAGAATGGCTCCTACGGCCACGTCGGAGGTGTCACATTGAACCACGAAGGCTTTCTGCTCATCGGGGTGGCTCAGGACCGGTTCTCTAGTGAACAGGCACTTCAGCTGGTCGAAAGCTGCTTGGCACGTAGGCATCCAGTTTAACCTGGCGCCCGGCCGCTTGGCCTCTGGCCCCTTCCCCTTGGTCTTTAGGAGGTCGGTTAGGGGCAGGGCGATTTGGGCGAACCCCTCTATGAACGTTCTATAGAAATTTGCGAACCCGAGAAATGATTGGAGCTGTCTACGTGTCCTCGGGGGGGGGGGCATTCTAGCACCGCTTGGATTTTGGCGGGATCCATCGCTAACCCCTGGCCAGACACCTGGAAGCCTAAGTAATCTAACTCGGTTCGATGGAACTCACACTTGGATAGCTTGGCGTACAGCTGGTGCTCCAGCAGGGTGCTGAGCACCTCCCTCACTAATTTCACATGGGACTGTTCGTCTGGCGAGTAAATAATGATGTCATCCAGGTACACCACCACCCCCTTGTACAAAAATTTTCTGAGCACATCATTTATGAAATTTATAAACACCCCCGGCGCCCCCTGCAACCCAAATGGCATGACTAAGTATTCGAACTGTCCCATTGGGGTGTTGAACGCCGTTTTCCACTCATCCCCCTCCTTGATGCGCACGCGGAAGTACGCGTCCCTCAAATCCAATTTTGTGAAAATTTTTCCCCCCGACACCGTGGTCCCGGATGAGGGGGATGGGGTAGGCGTTGGACATGGAAATCGCGTTTATCCCGCGAAAGTCAGTGCAAAGTCTCAGCGAGCCATCCTTCTTGCGAAATAGCATGGGGGCGGCGTGGGGGGGGCCGTAGCGGGTCTAATGAAACCCCGCTCCAGGTTTTGATCTAAGAACTTGCGTAGTTCCTTCTTTTATGACCACCCCATTTGGTATAGTTTGGCCTTGGGCAGGTTCTCCCCGGGGATCAGCTCTATCGCACAGTCTGTGCTCCGATGGGGGGGGGGGGTAGTTGGTTGGCCTCCTGCTCGCTGAACACCCCCATTAGGTCGCGGTAGGCACTCGGGAAGGGGTGCACCTCCTCCACCGACACACACTCCCTCTCCCTGGCAATGGGAGCCCGTGGCCCCCACGCCGTGTCCCAGAGGTGGCTCTTGCACAGGGGGTCCAAGAACCTGATTGTCTGGGCCCTCCAGCGGATGAGGGGCTCGTACTTTTCCAACCAACCCACCCCCAACAATACTGGGTAGGAGCACGAGGGGGCAATGACAAAGATCTCGTGGTCCCAATGTTCCTCGATCCCCATGGGGCAGTCTTGCGTCTCGCGGGTGCACGGTTCTGTCGGAGCGGGAGTAGCAGAGTGAGGGAGATGACTTGCCCGACACAGGGCTTCAGGAAAGAAAATCAGGCCGACACGTGCAACTAGTGCCAAAAGGTGTATTAACATATATACACGACAAGTGCTCTCTTGTGCAGTCTATACAATATCACCTCCACGGACAAAGTGCTTCGCCTAACCACCATCTCACAGGGAGAGACCTGTGTGATGCACACACAGATCATATATAGTCCAAGCAGCCAATCCTGGCCGTGCTGACTCAGCAGATTGCATCACTTGGCTTCTGCCGGCTCAAGCCGGTCTGCTGATCAGGTCACTGTGACCTAGCCTGGCAGCTAGATCACCAGCTGTCATACTGTAGCTGTCAGACTGGGTTTATGTAGATTCTTGCTCCAACACACCTCCTAATCTATTTAAACCCAGTGCACCAAAACACTTTACACAGTTTACATACATGTCCACCAGCAACATTACAGTTCATATTTACGTAGCTCGGAACCCTTTCCGGAATTCGTTCAGGAACTCATCATGATTGTAAAACACATCATCGTGTTCCTGTTCAGCCAGCTCTTTCAGACGCTTGGCTTCAGCCTCCTTCTCCCTTGCCTCGCACTCTGCCACCCAGGCTTTCCATTTCTTAGCCTTTTCTTTTAACATTTCCTCTAATCCGGGTGGGTCTGGATTGACAGTCAGAGTGACATAGGGACACTTGTACCTAGCGGGACGTTGGCCTTTGGTGGACCTGGCAGACACCCGTGGCCCTGTGCTTGGACCAGCTTTGTCTTCTTCGGGTTGCTCTGTTCCCACCTCCTGGGCTGGTTGCTCTGCCCCTGTAATTGGGTGTTGAACCTCCTGACTCTCACACTTTACCTCCAGTTCCTGCATTTGAGGCTCTGCCTCCTGACTCTGCTCGTCAGGCTCTGTGCCAGCATTCGGCTCACCTTCTCCAGCCCCACTGGGTGCCACCTCCTGGGCTGGGCTTCTGGGCTGCGCTCCAACATTCTTATCAGTACTTGGCAGCATTCCCAGGTCTCTTTCCGTAGAGTGCAATCTTGCCCAGCTGGACTCACTAAATCCAGCGGACCTACTAAAGGTTAGCTTCGCCCGCTTATCACAAAAGCGATATGATTTGGTTTCTGGCTGGTAGCCCAGAAAGGTTAGGCTCACTGCCCGGTCACCTCCTTTCCTTCTATGTTTCAGAGGAATATTCACCCAGGCTTGGGTTCCAAATACCCTCAGAAAGCTCAAATCTGGGCAGTGGTTATATAGCCGCTTATAAGGCAAATCATTTACAGGCTTACACCAAACCCTATTATGTACGTATGCCGAGCAATGCATCGCTTCCGCCCAATAACGAATTGGCAGCTTTGCATCCTCGAGCATGCTGTGCATTAATGTTTGTAACACGGCGCCTGTTCGCTCGGATAGCCCATGTTCTTGGGGCGTTGCTGGGTTCGTCAGACGGTGGGCAATGCCCTTGTTCTCCAGCCAACGTTTCATCTGGTTAGATAAGAATTCCCCCCCTCTGTCGGTTTGTACAGCTAGGAGATTAACCCCTAATTGTCTCTCCACTGCTTTGACCCACTTGGTGAATGTCTTATACACCTCAGACTTATGCACCATGGTGAAAACCCACGCGTACCTCGTGTGGTCGTCGGTGGCCACCAAGCAGTATCTCCTCCCCGACAGACTCTTTGGCAATGGGCCAATAACGTCTAAATGGACTAGTTCCAGGGCTCGTGTGCTTTCCCTTGAGCTTTCTTTAGCAACAGCACACGCCTTGCTTTTGGTCTTCTTGCAGACCTGGCAATCCAAGTAACATTTGCAAGGATTTACTTTCAAACTAGGCACAAGCTCCAGGGTTTTCTTTAACGCCCTAAATCCGCAGTGCCCAAGTCTCCTATGGAGCAAATGTATACAATTCTTGTGCACAGGCTCATTCGACACCTGAGCCACCTGGGCACAATCACTCTGGACCACATACAGTTTACCTTCCCTCTTTCCTGTCACAAGCAACTTTCCCCCACCTCCCAGGATTTTGCAGCAGGTTTTCTCAAATCTCACCTGGTATCCCTGGTCAAACAGTGTGCTAACACTCAACAGGTTAGACTGCAGTGAGGGTACATACAACACATTTTGCAACATACATTTCAGTGCAGGAAATTCCACATTGCCTGAGCAAACAGAATTGGCAGTGGTCCCATCAGCCAATCTCACATACTTATGCTCAGGACTGTCAATGTTTTTCAACAACTCCTTCTCGCAGCAGAGATGGCTCGTTGCCCCGGAGTCTAAAATCCAAGCAGACCCTGTGCTCTCTACTGCAGACGTGACCAGCCGGGTTGCTTCCTCACACGGGCTGGCGGTCCTCCGCTCTCGCCGCACACGCCCCCGCCTCTTCTCCCTCTCAGGGCAAGCTCGGAGCAGGTGCTGCGACGACCCGCATCCATAGCAGCGACGGACTGCAAACGCAGTCGGCTCCACTTCCTCCACCTTCGGACGCCTGCCAGCAGCAGAAGCTGGCTCATTCTTGGCTGTCTTCCCGGACACACCGATAACAGCACGCTGCCCGGCCGACACCCCCGGACAGCTCACGGCCGCAATTCTCTCTTGGAAGTCAAGCAGGTGGGCACAGACGTATTCCATGGTCAGGGTCGCTACGTCCACCGTCTCCAGAGAAGTTATCAGGGGAGTGTACTCAGGTGGCAACGACGACAGCAAAATGTACACTCTGTCGTCTGGAGCTACAGTCTTGCCTCTTGCCTCCAGCTCAACGAAACAGTCCGTTAGCCGTTTGATGTGATCTTTCACACACCCTCCAGCCGGCATAACGGTGCGGAACATCCTCCTTGTCAAGGCCATGAGGGAACCAGCAGTGGTGCTAACATGCACCGCACTCAACGCGTCCCAGGCAGCCTTGGGAGTGTCCTTCCCTCGCACATAAACCAGCTGGTCATCTCCTATAGATAGCACTATGTTGGCCAGTGCCTTATCCGATAACACAGTCTCGGCAGGAGATAAGTCAGCAGGGGGGTTACTCACGAACAGCCATTGCCCTTCACGCTTGAGGTAGTGTTGCATTCTCAGGCTCCACACCGCGTAGTTGGCTGAGGTGAGCTTCTCAACGGCTACTCCAAGCTGTTGCTGAGCCATCGTGCCGACTCCTCCTCACAGCTGGCTGCCGACGTCCCTCTGGCTCTCAAACAGAGAACGGTGGTGCTTCTGTGTCCTTCACCGGCGTTCCTCGCCTCCGGCTCTTTCCAACCTCACAGTCAGCTCAACTCTCAACTCTCTCCTCCGCGCAGCGGAACCGCCCTGGGCCCATAACCCTGTCGGAGCGGGAGTAGCAGAGTGAGGGAGATGACTTGCCCGACACAGGGCTTCAGGAAAGAAAATCAGGCCGACACGTGCAACTAGTGCCAAAAGGTGTATTAACATATATACACGACAAGTGCTCTCTTGTGCAGTCTATACAATATCACCTCCACGGACAAAGTGCTTCGCCTAACCACCATCTCACAGGGAGAGACCTGTGTGATGCACACACAGATCATATATAGTCCAAGCAGCCAATCCTGGCCGTGCTGACTCAGCAGATTGCATCACTTGGCTTCTGCCGGCTCAAGCCGGTCTGCTGATCAGGTCACTGTGACCTAGCCTGGCAGCTAGATCACCAGCTGTCATACTGTAGCTGTCAGACTGGGTTTATGTAGATTCTTGCTCCAACAGGTTCCCCACACATTACGGACCCGTCCATTTGCTCAAACAGCATGGGGTGGGGCAGCTGCGAGCTCTCGAGCCCCAAAGCCTCTACTACCTTGGGGGAGATCAGTTCCCGGTTACACCCCGAGTCTATAAGGGCCCGTATCCGCAAGAACCGTCTCAGTTTGGGGTTTAGCAGCTTCACTGTTACAAAGTACAAACATCCCGTTACTCTCACCGTCAAGGGTGCCTTTTCTTGGTCGACCTGCTGGCTGGCACCGTTCAGAGCAGGTCGGGCTTGTTTCCCGCCGGCTCTTCCACCCAGGTGAGGTCGGCCAGTTCTGCGGAGAGTAGCACCTCCTCGTCCAGTAATTCCTCCTGCACCGCCATCACGCTGCTCTTCGCTGCATCCTTAGGGCGGCCGGGGGTTTTCTTGGCTGGGGTGCCCGATTTGGTGGGTGGTGTCATGGCCCTGGCGGGAGGCGGCTGGGAGCAGCTGGAGGCTAGGTGATTCGGGTCCCCGTATCTGAAGCACCGGTGGGGCCCGACCGGAACTGCTGCGGCTGGTTTCTTCACCTTCGGGGGTTCCCCCTTCCCCGGCCCGGGCTTTTGCTGGCCTTTGCCCAACTGATGCTGCCGCAGCATGGCTACGCGCTTTAAGTTGGTCTCCACTTCTCCCACTAACTGGATCCACCCCACCAGCGTATCGGGGTGGGCTTGGGTGAGGACCTGGTCCAGGATACTGGCGTTCAGCCCGTTAGTGAAGTGCTTGATCTTCATCAACTCATTCCAACCCCGGACCCAGGCCGCGTTGGCTTGGAAGTCCGCGGCGTACTCGCGGATGGATCGGGCCCCCTGCTGCATGTTGCGGAGGGCCACGCGCACGCGGGTCTCCTACAGGGGGTCCTCGTACTGGGTCATTAGGGCCCGCAGGAAGGTGCGAACGTGGTCCAGGTCCGGGCTCATAGCTTCGCACAAGCTCACGTACCAGCGTTTTGCCGCTCCTCTCAGCTTCAAGCCCAGGTAATCCACTCGGCTGAACTCGTCTGGGAAGGAGTGCCCCCAATAGTACATGAAGCTGTTCGCTTGGATAGCAAAGTAATTTACCTCCTCCGGGTCCCCGTTGAAGGTAGCATCGAGCTCCCGTCCCCTTCCTCCGTCCCGGGGGCCCGCCTGCATCTGGGAAGCCGCACCTCGTGTAGGTGCCGCCGCCTGGGCCGGTTGCCCAGGGGCCCCCCAGGCCGCTAGTGGGGTGGGCTGCAGTCGCTGAATCCCCGTCACCCCCAGCGCTCTCCCCAGCTGGGCCGTCAGGACTTGCATCTCGTCCTTCAGCCCCTTCATCGCTCCGTCGATCTCCCGGCGCACCATCGAGCGGAACATCTGGTAGTCCTCATCGTGCCTGTCCTTGGGCCTCGGTTCTTCGCCCTCAGCTCCCTCACACCCAGCGTCCGTCGGGTCATCTCCCAAGAACTGGACGACGATCACGCTGTCCGCCTCGCCCATCTCCACGGAGTCCGGGTTGATGGCATCTGTACTGTCCACCCGGACCCCCCTGGTGTGGTGGGTCAGGATGGTCTCTCGGCAGATCGGGGCCTGTTCCATGATGGTGGTCAAGGTCCGCGGTTGATACTGCCGAGGGGTAATCACCAGCTGGAAACGAGGGGGGGACCCCGCAGCCCTCCTGGAGTCTAGGACGTGCCACGGTGCCTCGGCCCCTTCCAAATCGAGTGGGAGTTCTCTGTTGTCCGGAATCTGTTCAGCCATGAGGTTTTAAAGTTGCCGAAAAGGTTGAACTCCTAAGGGAGTCCTTCAAAATGTCAAGTCGGCTGATTCAATAACGAGACCTTTGTTGATACAAAGTTTCTAGTTTATTGTTATCATGATTCTCGACTTCTGTAAGATTGAAAGACTGGCGAGTATAGAATAGGAGCAAGCATATAAGGTATACATCAAAGGGATTCTTTAGGGAGGGGCAATCTATGCAGGGCACATTCACACATTGATGTTACTACTTCGTTCTCAGGCCCAGCTTGGCCTTGAGTGTCTTTCAAGCTCCCGTCTTCCCACGACACTCTGTCTGAGATGGCACCGTAATCTCTTTCCCAAATTCCCATCTCAAAGCAACACTACATAACAAAGGAAAGGAGGAGGGGAGGGGAGGAGCATTCAGGCTAGCAGCATTGGCATACAGTATGGCTTTACCCAGGATACATTTCTCCTGAACCAAAGTTTGAACACAGGCTTGACCAGAGTTGAAGCAGACTTGACACTTGGGATATGAAATCAAGAAAGTTGCAGAGACTTTTCTGTTGGGATTATATATGGAAAAATTTCCAAAAGATAGAACTATAATTCGGTACTTGCTCTCAGCTGCTAGGACATTGTATGCACTGTTGTGGAAGCAAGAGAGAATTCCAGAGAAATGGGATTGGATCTTAAAAGTTATAACATGGAGTGAAATGGACAAATTGACAAGAATTTTAAAAGACTATTATTTAGAAACTTTTAAGTTGGAGTAGAAGAAGTTTAGAAGTTATATAGAAAAAGAGTGGAAAGTAAAAGGACATTGGACAATTTTTGATAATGATTACTGTATTTTTCAGACCATAAGACGCACTCCCCCCCAAAAAAAAAGTGGGGGGGAAAGTGTGTGCATCTTATGGAGCGAAGGGACGATAGGACGTACCTTCTTCCAGGGGTGGGGGCGATCTGCTGCCTCCGCCTCTGATCCCAGTGCTTCCCCCACGCCTGCCTGCCTGGCTCCAGCTCTGCTTCCAGCAAGTGCTGGGATCGCTCCACGCTGTCCCCACCACAAACCCAGTGCTTCGCGAGCGCCGGCTGCGGAGGGGGCAGCGTGCTTCCTCCGTGCGTGTCTGCATGGCTCCAGCTCTGACACTTACAGCAAGCGCCAGGATCGCTCCCTCCGCCCTCCGATCCTGGCGCTTGCTTTAAGCATCAGAGCTGGAGCCAGGCAGACAGGCACGGAGGAAGCACCCGCCCCTTCCGCAAACCCAGCACTTCGTGAGCACCGGCAGCGGAGGGGGCGGCGTGCTTCCTCCGTGCCTGTCTGCCTGGCACCAGCTCTGATGCTTAAAGCAAGCGCTGAGATCGGAGGGTGGAGGGAGCGATCCTGGCGCTTGCTGTAAGCGTCAGAGCTGGAGCCAGGCAGACAGGCACGGAGGAAGCACACTGCCCCCTCCACAGCCGGGATTGCTGGGTTTGCGGTGGGGGCAGCGTGGAGCAATGCCAGCGCTTGCTGGAAGCAGAGCTGGAGCCAGGCAGGCAGGCACGGGGGAAGTGCCAGGATCGGAGGCGGAGGCAGCGGATCGCCCCCCAGGAGGAAGGTGCGTCCTATGGTCCGGAGCGTCTTATGGACCGAAAAATACGGTATTTTAGAGAGATTTGTCTTTGCCGCCTGAGTACAACTGAAATGGCAACAATCAAAACACATGGCTGGAGGAGATTTGGAGAGACAGACAGACTGGGTCTCTGACTTACTTTTCAACTTGAAATAATAGACTGAGTTATTTGGTAGAGAAAAATGGCATTACCAAGCGAAATGTTTTATAAAAACAATATAATGGTTACCATAACTTCTCTAAAGCAAGATCTTGGTTCATTACAATCAAAACACATGGCTGAGGAGATTTAGATCCATTCCAGTCCGGCTTCCGCCCGGGCCATGGGACAGAGACAGTATTGTTCGCCCTCTTGGATGATCTCCGGCGACATCTGGACCGAGGCGGTGCGGCAGTATTGCTGTTGTTAGACCTTTTCGCTGCGTTCGATATGGTTGACCACCGGCTGCTGACCCGCCACCTCGCCGACGCTGGGATTCAGGGGTTAGCCTTGCAGTGGCTTTCCTCTTTCCTGGAGGGCTGGGGACAAAGGGTGGCAATTGGGGGAGAGATGTCCCAGAGACACCTACTTAACTGTGGGGTGCCTCAGGGGGCTGTTCTCTCCCCGATGTTATTTAACATCTACATGCGCCCCCTTGCCCAGATTGCCCAGAGGTACGGGCTGGGTTGTCACCAGTATGCAGATGACACCCAGCTCTATCTACTGATGGGCGGCCGGGCTGCCGATGTCCCTATAAACTTGGACCAGGTGTTACAAGCTGTGGCAGATTGTATTAGGTCGAGTGGGCTGAAATTGAATCCAGCGAAGACAGAGGTCCTTTGCCTAGGGCACGGTGGTCCGTAGGGAGGGATCTCCCTTCCAGCTTTTGACGGTGCGTCACTGGTACCAGTGCGCAGGGTCAGGAGCTTGGGAGTGCTACTGGAGTCTTCCTTGACAATGGAGGCCCAGATAGCAGCCACTGCCAAATCTGCCTTCTTTCATCTTAGGCGAGCGAGGCAGTTGGCTCCCTCCCTGGAACGCAATGACCTGGCAACAGTGATCCATGCAACGGTCACCTCGAGGCTAGATTACTGTAATGCCCTCTACATGGGGCTGCCCCTGTGCCGAACTCGGAAACTGCAGCTAGTGCAGAATGCAGCAGCCAGACTGCTATTGGGCTTACCTCGGTGGGAACATGTGCAGCCTAGGCTGCGGGAGCTGCATTGGCTGCCAATTGTTTACCGAGTTCGTTACAAGGTGCTGGTTATTACCTTTAAAGCCCTATATGGCCGAGGACCTGCCTACCTTAGGGACCGCCTCTCTCCATATGTTCCCCAGAGAGCACTACGATCCAGTTCACAAAACCTTCTGGAAGTACCTGGGCCAAAAGAGGCCAGACTAAAAACAACTAGAGAACAGGCTTTCTCTATAAAAGCACCCCAATGGCGGAACCAGCTGCCGGAAGAGGTGCGGGCCCTGCGGGATCTTGGCCAATTCCGTAGGGCCTGCAAAACCGCCCTATTCCGGCTAGCATTCTAAGATGGAGCTTGGAATAAACATCACGCCATCATTAACATTAACATTAACATAACTGAGATAGTAGCACTAATAGATTATATTTTTTAGACTGTTTTTAGATTATTTAAATATTTGTTAACTGTATTGAACTGTATAATCTTGTTTTATTGTTTTAATATGGCTTTTGCCATGTCCTGTAAGCCGCCCTGAGCCTGCCTCGGCGGGGAGGGCGGGGTATAAATAAAATTTATTATTATTATTATTATTATTATTATTATTATTATTATTATTATTATTATCATCATCATCATCAGAGTTGATAAAAAAAGCAAATGGGAGCTTTTATGTTGAAAGCTAGCGAAATCTCAACACTACATGACCAGAGTGTTAAAGAGATCTCGATGATGTCTGTGGAACTGGAAATGGAGAGTGATCCACTGGGAAACAAACAGAAGAAAACCAAAATGGACCCTTATTGCGCAGTTAAAAAGAAGGACCAGAAATCAAGACTGATCGAAGTTTTTTCGAGAGGAACAAGTGGTGTGGAATCCTTACTATTTTTTACCGAGAGGGATGACTGCATTAAGGAGAGAGAAGGTAAATCTCAGCAAAAAAATTAAGATGTGGAAAACTTTCAGGAAGAAGGGTCTTTGAATTGTTTCTCTCTCTGTGGGTAATTGGATATGGAATTCTCAACACGAATTGACATGCAATTTTAAAAGGTCAAGTGAGATTTTTGGGTCATATTAAGTTGTTCCTCCTAGAGCAATATTGATATAAGAGTTATATATTCATCATTTATTGAGTTTAGTATATGTAACAGATCCATAGTAATAATAAGTATTTAACAATTAAACAAACAAAAATTACGTAGTTCACAATTATCCACTCATCCAGCACCCTGTGACCCGTCACCCTTGTTGCCCATACTTATCTATCACTGCCTATTGTATGCCTAATACTTGATATAGCTCTCTGGACCACCTTGGCCCCCACAGCCTAGAGGGAACTATGTTCAAATTCACATCCCGGACCCTGTAAATTATTGACAGCCGCCAAAAACGGTGCCCAAATGTCCTCGAATTGTTGTTGTTGCATCATTCGTCGGTAGACCAGCCTTTCATCCACCGCCAATCGCAGCATGTCCTCTAACCATTGCGCTACGGTCCCTGAAAAATCCATTCTCCACATCTGCATGAGTATCCTCTTTGCCGTCATCAGTGCCTGAAATCCCCAATATCGCTGTGGGCGAGACAACACCCATGCTGACGGGAAGTAGTTTAAAAGAACTTGCATGGCTGTGAATCTGTGCTGACTTCCCAATACGCGGTTTATCCACCTGAGTATATCGCCCCAGAAATCAAGCAGCACCGGGCATGACCAAATCATGTGGCTTAGTCCCGCTTCACCTCCCTGGCATCGCCAACATGCTGGTGAAGTCAAGAGGTTAAATTTGTGTAGTCGAACAGGTGTCCAGTAAATACGGAAATGAATTTTTTGCTGAATTAATATCAAGCGTTGATCTTTAGAAACTTTTCGGATCGCCCTGTTGATTGTGAACCATTGGAATGGTAGAATACTAAGGTTCAGTTCATCTGCCCATTTTACCCGTAATTCTTCAATTAGCTGTTGTTGTTGCGTCCCATATCGAAAGTACGTGTACAGGGCTTGCACTGGGTTATCTTGCTGCCATGTCCGCCTTAATACAGCTAAAAGGGATGGTGGATCAGGGGCAGCCAAGGCATCCGGACCCAGCAGCTGCGTCAGCGCCGTCTTTATTTGGTAATAGTGTAGCCATTGGTTAGATTCAAGGTTATACTTGTCTTGAAGCTCCTTAAATGTCCAGAATTCTTCTCTGTTTGGGTCTCGTAGATGATCAAGAGTTGTTATCCCTTTTTCAATCCAACCCTTCCAGACCACTTGGCACCCTCCAATCCTCAATTCTGGGTTTCCCCAAAGAGTCATTGATCCATGTAAGAAGGCGTTAAAGCCTTGCTTGGTACCTATTAGCTGCCATAATCGCCTGGTGGCCTGAACTTCTGGAAGCAATACTTCCCCTTGGTAGTGCTTCGAACCCACAACCTCTAGCGTAGAAAGAGGGGCCACTGTTGAAGCCTCGAGAGCCACCCAGTCTGGAGAATCCTTCCCTACATCTTGCCTCCACTTACTAACACTTGCCAACATATAGGCCCTATGGTATACACTTAAGTCTGGCATACCAAAGCCACCTTGATCAATTGGGAGCTGGAGCCTAGCCAAGGAAAGTCGCGGCCTTTTCCCTTCCCACAAGAAGTTTGTTATTAGAGTATTGACTCTTTTAAACCACTTCTGCGGAATATACTGATGGAGACCTCGGAGAACATAAAAGAAGCGGGGGAATGTAACCATCTTGAGGGCATTCACTTTACCCCACAATGACAATGGGATGGGTTTCCATCGGGTAAAGTCAGCTTGTGTTTTCTCCAGGAGCTTTCTAAAATTCATCCCCACTAAGTTTTGACTTCGATTGGGAATTTGTATTCCTAAGTATTGAATCGAGTCCTCCTGAAGTCTAAACCGCCTTCCAACTGCCTCAGGAGTCTTCTTACCACCCACTTGGAGTACTTGGAGGCAGAATCCGTCTCCAGCCCTCTACACGGAAATTCAACAGTCAACTTTTCAACTGAATTTGCTCAAGTCACGCAAGTCTGAACTTATATATGCCCAGATAAAACACCAGTATTGGGAGTTCGGCGAAAGGCAGGGGAAAATATTAGCCTCAAGGTTAAAGGGCCAACAGGAAGAGAGATGGGTAACTCAAATTAGTGATGACAGGGGAGGCATTCATGCTACACCTTCTGGAATAGCAGACCAGTTTCGCCTCTTTTACCAAGAGCTGTACAAGGGTCATGTTAAAGAGGTAGATGACAAACAGGACGCCTTTATACGTCAGCTTGACTTACCACAACTGTCGGAAGAGGCTCAAAGGATCCTCTCAGCGCCCCTAAGATTGGATGAGGTAATGACTGCAATAGAATCACTTCGACATGGTTCAGCCCCGGGGCCAGATGGGTACTCTCCGGTCTGGTATTTCCGATTCAGGGATATCTTAGCTCCTAAGTTGCTGAAGACATATCAAGCAATTTTTGACAAAGGTATGCCTTCAAAAGAATTCAATGCGGCTTGGATTACACTGATTCTTAAACCGGGGAAGCCCGCATATCTCTGTTCAAGCTATCGCCCAATATCCTTGTTAAATGTTGACAACAAGATACTGACGGCTATATTAGCACAACGCCTTCAATCAGTAATAGCTTCGGTGGTGAACAGAGCTCAAGCAGGCTTTATCCGAGGTCGCTCGGGAGCTGATAATGTTCGGTTAATTACTGACTTAATAGCCACTTATAATGAGAAGCCGGAATCTGCGTTTCTAATCTCTATTGATGCTGAGAAGGCATTTGATCGTGTGGACAGAGGGTTCCTGAGGAAGACGATGACATACCTGGGCTTTCCGGAAGAATTCCTTCGGTGGACCCAGTTGATATATCAGAATGCGACCTCGAGAATTAGAGTCAATGGAGAGCAGTCTGGAGTAGTCGATCTGGCATGCGGCACAAGACAGGGGTGTCCGCTTTCCCCACTCCTGTTCAACATCTGCATTGAGCCTCTCGCCCAGGCGGTGCGCCAAAGGACGAACATATATGGTATGAAGCACGGTCTCAGCGAATTTAAAATTCTGTTATATGCAGACGATGCCCTTTTGATGGTGACTGAGCCAGAGTCCTCTTTTCCAGCAATTATTAAGCTTACTGAAGAATTCGGCCAACTTGCAGGCTACAAAGTGAATTGGGGGAAAACAGATTGATATAAGAGTTAAAAGATTGAAAAGTTTTGATAAGAATTTTATATAAATAAATAGTTAACTCGGATCAATTTTTAAGAAGGCAGACAACACAATTATTCTGTAATCTGGTAGATCTGCTCTTAATATGTTTGTTTGGAGAAATTGTTTATACTGAGACATATAAATCACTGTGGTTTTTTTCTGCTTATTATTTTTCTCTCTCTCTACGTTTTATGATATTTTAAATCTGATTTTTTTCTTTCTGTTTGAAATAAGTTAAAAGGATTAAGATATTTGTTTCTTATGCTCATTTTAATGACGACATTGTTAAAATAACAAGTTAGTCTGTATTTTTAATATGGTTAAGCTTAGCCAGTTAGTTCTGTATTGAGACTTCTCTGACTTTTTTATACTTATATGTGCTGAAGAAGAATATCAAAGATTTCAGGTTTTCACGGCTGGTAACATCATTAGGGTTTGTAGAATCTTTTGGGCTCAAGTGCCGTGTTCTACTGGAGAAAGTTTTTCTTCCAGACGTTTCGTTCTCAGCTGTGGATGTTCTCCACAGCCGAGAACGAAACGTCTGGAAGAAAAACTTTCTCCAGTAGAACACGGCACTTGAGCCCGAAAGATTCTACAAACCCTAATGAAGAAGAATAGTTTAGACTTGTATTTTAAGTAAGAGTTTAGTAAAAAGTGTATAATAAAAGATAAAGATGGTAAAATATAAGGGGGAAATTTAATACTTGCAGGTAGAAAGAATTGGGTATTTCATTTGGAGGTAGAAATGTAACTGATATATTTGCATTTTTCTTTGTTTCTGGTCTCCCACTCTGTATCCACCCCTCCCCCTCTTTAATGCTCCTGTATCTATGCTTATGCTTTTTCTTTTTATAGTTAAAATCAATAAAAATCGATTTGGATCCTGCAGCCCTTTGTTCCCAAGTCCCCAAGCTCAGTCCGTATGGCTCCAATGAACCCGGCAGGAACACCCAAAGTCTTCCCTTGAGTCCATATACATAACATCCCTACCCCCTTAGTTTGCAAGCCCCTAGTGGACATAGTCTTTGAGGTACATGGGCTTGCAATGCTCTCACGTCGATCGCCTGAGCGCTGGTGTGGGCGGGGACGCTGCTGCAGCTTCAGGCGCAGCAGGCGAAGGACCCGGCGCTGAGGGAAGCTCAGCTGGCTGGACTGGGTTTCCCAAGGCCTCTCATTCTGATGGTAGTCCCAGCTGCTCTGCTGTCTCTAGTGCCAGCAAGGGTGTTGCTGCCGGCCTTTCTGCTTCTTCCAGCTTGTGCATTGCTGCGTCTGGCATGGCTGCCGGGTTTGCAAAGCTCTCGTTGTCATCTTCACCTCTGGCCACCTTTCGTGTCTGTAATTGGTCGATGTGCCCTCTCATTGTGAACCCTCCCTCGGAAGTAACCTCGTACATGATGGAACCTAATAATCTGGATACTCGTGCTGGTATCCATGCTGGCCCTCCCCCAAAGTTTTTGGCATACACTAAGTCCCCTGTATTGAAACCCCAGGGAGACCAGACTGCTTCTGGGACCTCCTGTAGGTTTGGGGCTCGGTCCGGGTGCATGCAGTCAAGCAGTTGTCAACCGCCGGCCCATGAGAAGCTTGGCTGGGCTGCGGCTGATGACAGTACTGGGGGTGGAATGTTGTTTCAAGAGACACTTGGCTAGGCAGGCTTCCCACTCCCCATGTATGATGCGGCAGAGTGTTTCCTTTGTAGCCCGCACCATCCTTTCCGCTTGCCCATTGGTGGTGGGGTGAAAGGGAGCTGACCTTATATGCTTTATTAAGTTCTGGGCATAGAAATCCTGGAACTCGGCTGAGGTGAAAGCCATCCCATTATCTGATACCAGCGTATTTGGGAGGCCATCTGTCATGAAAACCCTGCAGAGGGCCCCCAGCGCCGCCCGGGAGGATGTGAATGGAAGTGGTACTACTTCCATCCAATGAAGAATACCTGCCCCTGAAAGGGCTCTGTGAAGTCGAGGTGCAAGCGGGACCAGGGATTGTGAGTGGACTCCCAATGTTGTGTTGGGGCGTGGGGCGGTGCCATTCTCCTGGCATGGCTGACATTGGGCCACCCAGGACTCAATGGTGTCATCTATTTTCAGCTACCACACATAACTTCGGGCCAGCATCTTCATGCACACAATCTCTGGATGGGTTTCGTGCAGTGCTGTTAGGACTCACTGCCGCAGTACCAAGGTACAACCACCCTACTTTCCCACAACAAACACCCTTTGTGCACAGACAATTTATTCCTGCAGGATGCAAACACTGAGAATTCTAAGCCCACCTGGCCCTCTAGCCACCCCCTCCACACCCAGTCCAGAACCCGGGAGAGAGTTTTGTCCTTAGAGGAGCAGCGGGCAATGTCCTTGGCATGCACCGGGTGTTCTGGGAGGGACTCCAGAGACATGATCTGGAACTCTGGGGCTGGATCAGGGTCCGTTGAGGGCAGCGGCAGGCGACTCAGAGCATTGGCATGACCCATTGCCTTCCCCGGGCGGTACTTGAGAACATACTTCTACCCAGCGAGGAAGATGGAGCACTTCAACACCCACAGTGAAAGCATTTGGGGCATTTGGCAGTCAGGGGTGAACAGGCCCAACAGGGGCTTGTGGTCTGTCAAGATGGTGAAGAGCCAGCCATACAGGAAATCATGGAATTTTTTTACCCCCTGCCATGATGGCCAGGCTCTCTTTGTCTATCTGAGCGAACTATCGCTCCAGTTTCTGTAAAGTCCTCGAATACTAAGCTACCAGTACCTAGCGGCCATCTGGTAGCATGTAGATGGCGCCCACCCAGTATGGCAAAGCGTCGCACGCTAAAACGACGGGCAGCTGCTTGTCAAAGTGCGCCAGCAACCTGTTGGAAGTTAAAATATCTTTTACTGCCTGGAAAGCAGCGGCTTGCTGGTGACCCCAAACACATGGCACCCGTTTGTCCAACAGTCTGTAAGGTCTCCACTACCACTCCCTTGTGCGGAAGGAAGGCATGGTAGAAGCTGAGGATGCTCAAGAAGGATTGTCATTCCGCCTTGTTGGTGGGCACTGGTGCATCACAAATGGCCTTTATTTTGTCTTGGGCTGGGTGAATGCCACTCGGGTCCACTGTATACCCCAGAAAGTCTATGGTGGGCACCCCCAACACACATTTCTCCTGTTTCACCTTCAACCCTGCCCGGTCAAAATGCTGCAACACTGACCAGAGGCGGCCAGTGAATTCATCTTCAGTGGTGGCTGCTATCAGCACATCGTCGAAGAATGGCTGGACCCCAAGAATACCTTTAAGAAGAGAGTCCATCAAATTCCGAAAGATCCCAGGGGCCATGCTGACCCCAAACTGCAAGTGTTTAACTCTGAAAGCCCCCCGGTGCGTTACTATAGTTTGTGCTTCTGCTGTGGCAGCGTCCACAGGGAGCTGTTGGTATGCCTGTACCAGATCCAGTTTCCCAAAAAATTTTGCCCCTGCTAATGACACTAGCATATGGCTCACCATCGGAACCGGGTATGCGTGGCCCTGCAGCTCCTTATTAATCGTACATTTGTAATCGGCACAAATGCGGACGCTGCCATTAGGTTTGACGGGGTGACGATGGGAGTCTCCCACTTCGCGTTAGCTACTGGTTTCAGAACCCCTTGGGCTCCTCTTCAATCTTGGATCTCAGAGCTAGGGGCATGCACCTGGCCTTCAGCCATACGGGCTGCACATTGGGGTTCAGTTGTAACGCTACAGGGTTCCTGGTGTACGTTCCCAGGGTGCCATCGAACACAGCAGGGCTTCGCACACTGTTCGAAAATCTCTTTGAATGGGAACATGATGGATACCTGTTACTCGTATCCCTGGGGCCTTGAACCAGGACCACCCCAGGAGGCTACACAGGTCCCCTTCCACAACGATTAGGGGAAGCTTGCCCTTGAACCTCCTGTATGTAATGTGGACCAGCCCCACCCCCAGGACTGCAACCTCCCGCTTCTGAAAATTGCAGACTATGAATGGGGATGGGTGTAGCTGGAATTCTCCCCTCAGGCACAACTCCGTAAATGTTCAAGCCAAAATGACCGTCTGGTCTGCCCCCAAGTCTACTTCCATTTTGCAGGGCTTTTGCAGGACTGTCTATGAACACAGTCACTTGATACTTGTCCGGGGATGGTAGGGGCAGCTGGCAAACCTGAGTCCCCATCATGGAGAGTGCCTGGATGTCTTCTACGAGTGCAACCTTGTGGCGGTGGCCATCTTGTTGGCATGGAGGTTTCCCTTGACACTGTGCCAACGATCGGCATACCCACGCCAGATGTCCGGTCTTTCCGCATGTGTGGTAGGTCATGTTTCGAAACCTGCAGGTGTGTTGCTCGTGCTGCTCCCTGCAGCTGGCAGGTCTTGGGGGTGGCCAGTTCTGTCGCTGTACTCCACCTTCCTGCCCATGTCTCGCAGGCGGGGTAGGAAGGTTGCTATGGTCTCATTCGGTTCCTGAAAGCTGTCAAGGAACTGTAGCTTTTGGGTGAGGCGAGTTGGCTTTGGGACAAAATGACCGGTCAGTGCCTTGATGATCTTGTCAAAGGAGAATGACTCAAGTGTTTCTGGCATGACCAGGCCCTCCGCGAGCTGTAGGGTGGCGATGTTGCTCAGTAGGATGGCCTTCTTGATCTCCAGTTTGTTATCCTTGATTTGTTGTGCCACGAGGTGGTATTTGAGTCTTTTGACCCAGGCTTCCTAGGCCTCAGGCTGCGCTATGTTGAACTCTGGAATGGAGCTTTGCAATCCGGACACGGTGGCTATGATCAGGCCGGGCGGTGGTGCCTGTTGCACGGTGGCACTGGAGCTCGGTGTGCTTGGCGATGCCGGGAAGCCCTGGACCTCACTCATCCAGATTCCATCATCATCGTCACTATTATATAGTGGGTTCTACGCATGGTGGAGTCTCAGAATAAGAACAAGCTCTTTAATAGGAGTAGCATAGTATAAGGTTACATTACAAGACTGAGGACGGGGCCAAGCTTATATACATCTCTGGGTACCCACACAAGCACGTTATTGGGTCGTTCAAACCAGTGGGGGCCTGATTGGTCTAGAGCTGCAGAGATTTGGATCCTGCAGCCCTTTGTTCCCAAGTCCCCAAACTCAGTCCATATGGCTCCAATGAGTCGAACAGGAACACCCAAAGTCTTCCCTTGAGTCCACATACATAACACAACCCAAACTGAACCCAGCATGGAACTGCTAGACAACAGTGGAGGTGGTGTATTCCAGCCTTGGAAACATCAATGGGGACCTTTCAAAGCTTGATGGGCACTGATGCCTGCCAATAACAGAGCTCCCATTCATTGCAACAGCACTCAGATGCTATATAAATCTAAGAGAAGTGCACATGTCATTTGTTAGGTGTTGGCTGGAGATGAAGAGAGAGTTTAGTTGAATGAAGAGTTTTGCCAGGAATGGAGGGGATTGCATTCAGTCAGAGGCTAGGGGACTTGGCTTTGTCCTGGGTTCCTTGGCCATTCTTTTTGTGTGTGTTTGTTTGTTATAAAGGGGGGGGGGGGTTGGAATTGTTCTCTCTTCTTCACATGGGCTGCTATTCCTTGGTGGTTGGTTTCCCTCCCTCCCTTTCCATTTAATTTCACATCACTACTTTGGGTTGCTGTTAAGCCTTGAGGGATTGCTCCTTCTTTGGGGTTTTTCTTTTTGGGCTGCTTTTTTTTTGAGGGGGAGGAGGCTTCTCTGCCACTTTCCCCCCAACACACCTCAAGTCCAATCGACACATAACTTGGAAGACATGTGGGGGCATCCTGGGGAAGTCCACTGTCTCCCCCAAAAGCACCTTCCTGGAGGCACCTTGTTGGGGGGGGCTGTAACTCAGACACCCCCCATTTCAGTCAGCACATAACTTGGAGGGCATGTGGGGGGCATCCCAGGGATGTCTGCTGTGAGCTTGATGCCTCTATCTTACAGAATCCATTCTGTATTCTCCAGAACCCATGCCTGACATCTCCCCCAAAAGCACTTTCCAGGAGGCATCTTGCGGGGGGGGGGGCTGTAACTCAGACCCCCTAAGTCCAATCTTCACCGAACATGGTAGGTATGTAGAGGATAGTCAGCTGGAGATGACCCATGATTTTGGAGTCTCCAGGACTCTGGGGGCATCCTGCCATTACAACATTATATATTAAACTAAGCAAAGATCCTTCCTGTTGCTAAGGTGGTCATTGCCACTATACAGGGCTCTGCTAGGCATTTCTGCTCTCTTCCCCACCCATCTTTTGTTTTTGTTGCCTAAATTCTGCAATCAATACAACTGCTATGTGAGTGAATTGTTAATGAGGCTGTCTAGATGATTTTATCAATAACATTTAAATACTTTTCACACTTGCAGTGGATTTTGAATAATTTATTTGTCTTTGGTCAATTGCATATTATCTCATTAGTATTAGTCTGAGAAGTGATATTTGGACTAGTTTTCAATCTTTAAAGTCTCCAGGGCTGGGCGTTTAGTTCCACCCCCTCCCGCCACCCCCCCCCCCCCACACACACACTCAGGAACTGGAAATTTGAAGGACCCAGTTTGAGAAAATCCTAATTTATGTTAATAAAAGAAATTATTTTTGCACAGTTTAAGAATAGCTAGCTGCCCCTTACTTACATTTAGCTACTCCACATTGTTATATGTTTTCTAAAATTAAATTTTATTATTCTTACAAAATGGTTCATTTTGTTTTGTTTATATTTATAAAATGCCCTGTTCCAGAGAAACCTAAGTCATCCTGATGCTGTGTATAAACATTTGGGGGCTGCCATTATGTTCATTTAACGCAGTAGCATCTGAGGAGACAATTTTTCCAATAAAAATTTATACCCTAGGAAGCCAGATTCTGTGAGTTTGATGTAGGGTTTTTTGTGGCATATCCCCATATCAGATGCATATTTGGAACATATTTTTAGCATTTACTTTATTTATGCATATAAAGCAGTCCAAAGATAAGGGAAATACAATATATATATTGTTTGCCTTCGATATGTTTAAGGTCACTGAGAATCTGATAACATTATTAGGATTTAGTTCATATTATCCAAGATTCATTGCATACTCCAATCATATGGACAGATCCCCATTTGTTTGTGCTAGAGAAGCATTCAGGTAAGGATGCCACAGATCGTGTTGAACTTGTTTGACAAGAGCATATACCATGTGTGACAAAAGCTCATCTTTGCTTTTTAAAAAAAAAACACACCCAAAATCTACTACTGCATCCTGTGTTTTCTCTTGACTCCTTTTTAATGGTTTGTTTATGAGCTTGGCACAACTGTTGCCTGGAATGCTGCTATGCCAAGAGTCCATATTTGATCTGTATAGCAGCTTCTCTCAGTGCATACCCAGAGAGGAAAAGATACGTGAGTGGGGAGTTCCCTGACATTTCACACATTTCCCAACCTGATTGATTTCCTTTTGAATGTAAAGCATCTCTCTAGTCATGGCAGAACTTTTACTTCTATGACAAGATTAATCTTCACATTTTTAACTCTACAAACTTCACTTCTCTATTTCAGTTGATCTTCCCAACGGATCTATAGGGTTTTATATTATCCAAATGATGACAAACAATGCTTTCAGTTGAAATCTTGAAAAACAATCACAAGCATACTTATAGACACTGAATTGAAATGAACCGATGACTGATCTACTCATTCTTATTCTTTGACTGAAACATACATAAGATTTCATGACAGTGGCTAAGAAAACCTCAGACATAAAACAGTAGCTTTCAATTTGGTTTCTTTATTTTCTTTCTGATTTCTCTTTGTGCTTTCTCCCCCTTTCCTTCAGACAGTATCAGTGATCTAGGACAGCCCTGTCACTTTAAGAATGAGCTCTTTAAAGTGCAGCCTAATCTTCTCCTATCCACTTGGACCTTGGATTTAAAATATTTCCACCAATCCGGATTTTCCAACCCTTGCCGATTCCGTGGGGGCTTGTTTATGGAAGTATCCTTTAGAAAAACAGCTTAGACTTTGAGATGAAGGGAACGCAGGGAGCTAATGTGAAGATTGAGGACTTTGGAGGAGGCTTGCGGTGCCTAAACGCTGCTTGCTTGAGCAGTCTGAGGGTCCTTTTGCAGACTAAAAGAGATTAATCTCCCTTTAACCAGCAGGCCTATGCACACATTTATAAATATAACCGTCTCTCTCTAATCACTTCACTCCATAATCCACAATGATTTCTTAGGAATTATCATTTTATCTGCACTAAATAAACACATTCCTTGTGCTTTTCTGTTGGACAAAAAGAAAATCTTTCCAAAGCTTTCCTTTTAGATTTGCTAGCATGAAATTCAAGCTTTTCTCTAAAACTTGGAGGAAATAATACAATAGTGCTCCATTTAAATGTTCCCAAAAATGATAAACTCAAATGCCTTATTGCTTTGCTACTTTTTACTCTGAGGGAAAAACCTACCAGTAGTGGAAATTTGTCTCTAAAGCTCTGAATCTGGTCCAGCTATTATAGCCTTAAGAAAATGGATGGCATGGTTATCATCTTCCCATAAAAAAATTGATTGTCTTGAATTAAAACACCACCTTGTAATTCTCTGTTCCTAAAGTGTACCAAGAGTACCCTGAATCTGCACTTGTAATAAATTATTTATGTATTTAAGGGCTAAGTCACAGGGTTGTTTCTAAAGCAAAATTCTAATGTGTAATGCTGCTACATGGTCTTCTGTGCAGAGGTTTTGGTTTAAATTGGCACTATGTTAACACTGAAGAGGGACAGAGAAAGTGCAATGGAAATTATTAGGGAGCCTGTATTCTTGCCTCTGACCCTGTTCTCCATCTCAAGACATGTAGGATGATTTGCGGGAGGGAAGAATTGCAGCTCTAATTTCTTAGTAAGTTATAACTTGGTAAAATTAGTTAGTTAGGACTTTCTTTTCCCTTTTTATAGGGATGGCAAATCTGACTTGATTACTCACTCATGATTTATATATTTATTGTGTAGTTATTTATTAGGGGTTTCTAAAAAAAAAACCACCGAAAATGTTGTTAATGTCAGAACTTGTATCTGTTATGTATGCTGAGCTTGGTAATGTTAGCCTAACTGACTCCATATTGTAACTGCATACTAATCCCATGTCCTTGTAGCTAGGCCTACTAACTAAATGCTTTGCATTTCAAACAAACTGTAACCACTGAAGGGTGACAGATAGCCTCTGGAAAACATCTGCAGGTATCCTTTGAAGCTAGCCTGCCAGAGCATCACAGCAGGGCTCCTTCCTCCCTTCGGAGATAAGGGACCCTGGGAACAGACAACTGTCTCCCAGAGTGTGAGAAATGGTTTTATTGTTTCTGTAACAACTGCATAAAAATGTATCAATCGCTGAGCCCGTTATCAGAGTCAACTTGTGCCTTCCCTGAACACAGTTCTCAATAAACGTCTTATACTTTTGCAACAAAGTAATGAGTCTCGTTTGAAGTTCTTCAAGTTCTGACAGTTAATGGCATGTGATTTCTTTAAAGTTGCCTTTGTTGTGACATAAGAAAACTACAGAGAAGTCCTGATGTTTTATTTTCTTCTTCTGGAAATGTGTTATGCACTGTCAAACTATTTCTGACTTCTGGTGACCCTACAGATTAATGGTCTTCAAAACACCCTATCATTAACAGCCTGGTACAGATCCTGCAGACTGAAGTCCATGGCTTTTTTTTTTTTTTTTAAGACATGATATTATTTCTACCACTGTTTTTCTATACTACATGACAACTAGAATAATAGTGTTTGAGTTTTGGACATAGTGTTTGCTTTGGGTAGTCATGGGAAAGGAAGGAAGGGACTTAAAGAGATCTAAGGCCTTTCTTCCTCAACAATGAAGTGGCTAAGTTTGCAGATGACACAAAATTGTTCAGGGTGATGAAAACCAGAGAGATTGTGAGGCACTCCAAAGGGATCTGTTGAGGCTGGATGAGTGGGTGTCAACGTGGCAGATGAGGTTCAATGTGGCTAAGTGCAAAGTAATGCACATTGAGGCCCAAAATCCTAGCTATAAATACAAGTTGATGGGGTGTGAACTGGCAGATACTGACCAAGAGAGAGATCTTGGGGTCATGGTAGATAACTCACTGAAAATTTCAAGACAGTGTACGATTGCAATAGAAAAGGCCAACACCATGCTGAGAATTATTAGGAAGGGCATTGAAAACAAATCAGCTGGTATTATAATGCCCCTGTATAAATCGATGGTGCAACCTCATTTGGAGTACTGTGTACAATTTTGGTCACTGCACCTCAAAAAGAATATTATAGCATTGGAAAAAGTGCAGAAAAGGGCAACTAGAATGATTAAAGGGTTAGAACACTTTTCCTATGGAGAAAGGTTAAAATGCTTGGGGCTCTTTAGCTTGGAGAAACATCGACTGCGGGGTGACATGATAGAGGTTTACAAGATTATGCATGGGATAGAGAAGGTAGAAAAAGAAGTACTTTTCTTCCTTTCTCACAATACAAGAACTTGTGGGCATTAAATGAAATTGCTGAGCAGTCGGGTTAGAACGGATAAAAGGAAGTACTTCTTCACTCAATGGGTGATAAACATGTGGAATTCACTGCCACAGGAGGTGGTGGCGGCGACAAGCATAGACAGCTTCAAGAGGGGAATGGATAAGCATGTGGAGCAGAGGTCCATCAGTGGCTATTAGCCACAGCTTATTGTTGTAACTCTCTGTCTGGGGCAGTGATGAGGGGTGGGGACAATGGAAGGGCTTCTAGCCCCACTGGTGGACCTCTTGATAGCACTTGAGTTTTTTAGCCACTGTGTGACACATATTGTTGGACTGGATGTGCCATTGACCTGATCCAAGAGGGCTTCTCTTATGTTCTTAACAATGATTGGCCCATGAAGAGGGGAGGGTTTGCAGCCAGCCAGTAGCTTGACCTGGCCTGATTATGCACTTGTTGAAGAACTATACAATCACAAATTTCTGCCATATTGAGGGTGTTATAAGCAACAGAAGAAAGTTACAAAATCTAGCATGACTCCATGACAAAAAATGCTGTCTGAGTACTCGGGAAATGTGGTAATCTCATAACCAAGTACAGCCTCCTGGGAATACATACTGACTGTGTACAATAGTTAACAAATACAATCCTAAAATTTTTAACCTTTTTAAAACCACTGACTTCAATGGATTTCGAAGGATGTAACTGTTTAGGATTGCACTGAAAATGTACAGTTGTTGCACACCCACTCAAACAGCATTAATAGTGCAGAAAAGCTCTTAGAAAGCTCAATCTGAAGTGTATCAAAATCATACAGTTACAAGGAATACATAAATGCTGTCATCAGGATGAAGAAAATTGCTTTTAAATTAGAAGGAAAATGGCATAAAAAGAATTGAGGATTTGGAGTGCTATGTTTTAATCTCTATCATATGAAGCATTTAAAATATAATCTCTGTTCTTATTTAATACAAAAAAAAAACATTTGATTTTTTTTTGGGGGGGGGGAATCAGTTACTATTGCAGACAACAAATCTCCTGAAACTGTTTCTAGTTCTAGAGCTCTGAAGATAAACAAGCAGTGATCCACACACCCAACAGTAAGAATGATGAAATGTTTCCATTTTTAAGTCTCCAACTTCCTCCCCCCAGCATGACATTCTGGAATCCAGAATTTACATAAAATTACTCATAGGATGCTATTGTGAATTGTTTCCAGAAATGTTAATGTTACCTACTGTATTGTTTTAGCTTCTTTATTGCTTTTATTACACATTATGTACATCGCTCAGAGTCTGGCTTGCTGGGATTGGGCAATGATGATGATGATAACAACAGCAGCTATATTGTTCTTCCCTTCGTCTTTTAAGAGCTGTGCTTGTGCCCTTAACTGTCGGTTCATCTGGACAAGGGCTTTGCAAAGTGAATTATGCTGAACCATAGAAATGTGATGTGTTTTCTGCATTTTTTGCTGAGATTTTTTCCCCTAAGTGTTTTAAAAATACTCACAATCAGAAAAACTAACAGTTTAATAGACTAATCACAGCAGTCTGATTTAATAGAATTTGAGGAATTAAAACACAGAAGCAGGGTTTATACGGCTGTTGCTAGCCAGGTGGCAGAAAGTGTTTGTGTATGGAATTCTCACTATAATCCTATGTTAATCTCATTGAAAAGCTATTGCACTAAAATGACTCTAGTCATAAACAAAGACCCAAATAAAGCAGATGGCCTTCCAGCATTCTGCTGCCCACGTGCCTGTAGGCATGTATCAGAGAACAAAAGAGAAGCCTGGTGCCAGTTGCATATTGCTTATAAATCTTCTAAAGAATCCTGCTTCTTTGGTTAGTAGTTATCGTGCAAGAAACTGGAACATTTCCAAAATTTGTTTTAACAATAGATCAGTTTCTCTTCACAGGATGAATAAACAATTGGATAGCCACATTCTGTATATCCAGATATTGAATCTGTTTCAATAAAACCTGCACTATCTCTTTGAATATTATTGTATCTTTGAAGTACACTACACTGCTTGCTCAAGTTAAGTAGGAATTCTGATAAACTGAAAAGTGTATAGTGTGCAACTCCTCTGATGAAGCAGTGACAAAACAAGCAGTTGTCATGCATTGCACCTGTCTTGGTAGTTAGATACAATGAGGGAAAACTAAATCCTAAGGCAGTGATGGCTAACCTTTTCAGCTTGGTGTGTCGAAAATCGGGAAAAAGTGTAGTCTTCCTCGGGTCGCGTGTCACTTCACCGTGTCACTTCAAGAAATATCAATAATTTGATGATATTTGCAGCCCCAATAAAGAAAGAGGGTTGCGAAGTCCAATTCAAGAAATATCTGGGGGTTTTGGGGGCGGAGCCAGGAGACTTTGGGGGTGGAGCCAGGAGACGTTGGGGTGGAGCCAGGAACAAGGGTGTGACAAGCATAATTGAACTCCAAGGGAGTTCTGGCCATCACATTTAAAGGGACAGCACCCCTTTTAAAATGCCTTTCTTCCATAGGAAATAATGAAGGATAGGGGCACCATCTTTTGGGGCTCATAGAATTGGGCCCCCTGGTCCAATCGTTTTGAAACTTGGGGGGGTATTTTGGGGAGAGGGGGATCCCCTGCCCCCACCTGGGGATTGGTAACCCTGCGGGAAAGGGTGTATCTTTTTTTCTTCCCGCCTTTTCTTCTCCAGCGCTTGCCAAGGGAAGTCAAGGGGGGGAGACCCAATGCTCCCCTCCCCTTGCTCTTTTGCAACCCACACACAGCCCCCATCGCCCACCCCCTTCCTCCTCTTCCAAGCTGAAAAGGGCAGCTTGTCCTTTAAATCTGAAACCCCGCCTCCGGCAGGCGGCCATGAGAAAGAGCGAAAGAGCAAAGTGAGAAAGATCATGTTGGTTGCAAAAAAAAACCAAAACAGGACCGGGTGGAGGAGGAGGAGGGGGGGCAGCCCCACAACAGGCCCAAGAGCGACGCCCCCTCGGGCATTGCACCCCACACACACTGCTGCAATGCCATCTCTGCCTCCCCCCCCCCAGCCGCTCCATGCAAACAAACGGAAAAAAACATGCCTGCCTTGCTCCTGCATTTGCAAAGCCCTGGCATTGCAAAGGCGCGACCCGCCGAGGAGGGCACTTCTTCCCCCCGCCTCTTTTTTTGCAATGCTCTTTTTTTCTTTCTTGCTGTACCCACCTATTTCCTCAGGCCCCGGGGAGGGCGGGAAAAGGGGGTTGCAAAGCTCAGCCCTGTTGCGAGGAGGAGGAGGCGTGTTTGGCTGCCTCTGCTTTGGGTGGGGGACGGGTTGCGCCAGGAGGCTGTCTCCTCCCACCCCCAGGTCAAGGCGAGGCGCTGGCAGCATCGGCCAACCTTCCCTCCCACCCCCACCCCCGGCCTGGAGCCGGGGAAAGAGGCGGCGGCGGCCCGCTGCGCTGCCGCCGCCTCTTCTCGCCTTCACCTTAGCAGCTGCTGCTCCTCCGAGACGGGCTCAGCAGCCTCCGAAGGACTCGCCATGCTCCTTGGTTTCCGGTGTGTCAGCCAAATTGCCTCGCGTGTCACCAGTGACACATGTGTCATAGGTTCGCCATCATGGTCCTAAGGCATGCATTTGCAATTCACTGTCTCCAGGGTGGGAAATTATTATAAGTTTGGGAGTGGATCCTGGAGAGGGCAGGGTTTGAGAAGGAGAGTTACCTCAATTGGGTAATATGCCATACAGTTCAACCTCCAAAACAGGGGAATTCTGGGAGATTGCCACGCCCCACTTCTAAACTCAATCAACATCTTGCCAGGAAAGAAGATACAAATTATTTATTTATTTTTACATTATAAGGCCACATACATGGTGAAGTTCTCTGAGTCTGTCTCTCCAAGTCTGCTGTTGCAGACTGCTAGAGCTTCAAAGGCTACAGTATCACTGGCTCACTTGAAATCTGGTTCCACCCCCTCTGGCTGGGGGGAAGGGGAGGAGGGGGGCCCTGATCCACTCACAGCCATGCATGGCTCAGGACTGTTGTGTGCTCCAGCAAGGAAGGGGAAAGGGCGAATCTAATCTCCATTGCTGCTGCTGCTGTTGTGTGTTGCCAACTTGCCATAGAGAGACTGTGAGTGAGCTCCTGTGCCCTTTGGCTGTGCTCTACTCTGCTCTCTGTGGCCTGGCCTTGGCTGCTGGTGTTTCTGGCTGTACTACTGGACTGGAGAACTTCATCTGGTGAGATGACTCCTTTTTTGTGTTTATGGGGGATTTCTGTTCAGATTAGAAGTAGGTTTTTATTTTTAACTTTTTGAAAACCTTGAGTTTTCCTCCTGCTTTGGGTGGTTGGTTTTCTGTTGGGGGCTGGGTTGCTGTGGGGGGTGGCTCTTGCCTGGCTTAAAGTGTTTAATTTAATCTGTGTTATATTTATAACCATTTGGAATGGGCGGGATATAAATCGAAAGTAAATAAATAAATTATAATCTTTTCTGTTTTTTTTTTAAAAAATAGAATTACCTTTTTTTATTATTGCCTTTTAAATTTCTGCCAGGCTTTGGTTGACCTGGTTGTGTGGGGTCAGATTTCTTTCTCTGTTTTCCCTTGGCCAGGCTGTGGTGGTTTACTGACCTGTTGAACTGCTGCTGGTGTTTTACTATTTTTCCTAGTTGTGTTGGAGTGTATGTGTATGGTTTGGTCTGCTTTTGGTTTCTGGGTGGTTGGCCTTTGCTTGGCTGTTCTTCTTTGGAGCCTGAGATATATTTGGCCAGGCCTGGTGGTGACCTGACCTGTTGAACTGCTTGTGGTGTTTTACTGTTTTTCCTGGCTGTGTTGGGTATGTGTGTACCTTTGTAAAGACTTTTGGGGTGTCCACAGATAGGTCCAGCATTTTTTGCCCTTGGGGATTCCCTGGGGGGAATTCCCTAGCTGCCCTGCAGTTTTGGGGGCTCTCCCTCAAACTCCCTGTCTGCCAGTTGCCTTTCATTATACTCTATGTTTTGCTATTGACTTCAATGGCCCATAGGGTATAATGGTAGAATGGGGACACCCTCTTTGGGTGTCCCTGGAATTGGACCCCCTGGTCCAATCTTTTTTGGGACTTTGGGGCTCCTGCCATTTTTGGGGCTCTCCCCCAAAACCCCTCTCCCACAGCTGCCTTTGATTATACCTTATGTTGTGCCATTGACTTCAACGTCCCATAGAGTATAATGATGGGATGGGGGCACCCTCTTTGGGTGCCCCTGGAATGGGACCCCTGGGATTTTGGGGTTCAGGGGAGAGTTCCTTGAAGCTGCCCTGCAGTTTTGGGGGCTTTCCTTCAAACCTCCTCCTCTCCAGGTGGCTTCCATTATACCCTATGTTTCCATTGTTTCCACCTCTTGTGGCAGTGAATTCCACATGTTTCTTTTGTCATACCTTGATAATGGTTATCGGCCCTTCTCCCTGGTCCTAATATTGTTTTATGTGTTTTTTAAAAAATTAAACTATTTTATCATTTTTATTATGAAGTGAGTTTAGCCAATCATAAAGTAAGCAAACTTTGTGTGTGTGTGTTTTATTGTGTTTTATTGAACACAGCAGAACGGAGAACAACAGGCTGGCAATACATACATGGGAGCTTGTTAAACATGCTCCCTGGAGTTGGCAGCAATATGCCTGATTGGTCTCTCAAGGATCCCGGAGGGCTTTGAAGCATGCTTTGGTTAACCATAAGAACTATGTACAGAATGAGAAGTCAGTAATATAACACAATACATAACCATTTTAATGTTTTAAATTGTGCACTGCTTTGCAAACTCTGATTGGATGGAAAGGCAGCATAAAACATGTTTCAAATAAACAAATTACAAGGTATGTATAATATAGTGGGTTCTTAGGCATTGAAGAGGCAAGGTGGTAGTGATAACAAGCTCTTTATTGAGTACAGCATGGTAGGTGGCTACACTAACTGAACTGAAGAACGGGGCCCTCTGGGTCAACTATATACAACATTGGGTTCCCGTGCTAGCACATTATTGGCTCATTCAAACCAGCAGGGGGCCTGTGATTGGAGCAGGGCAGTTAAGATTTGGATCCTACTGCCCATTGTTCCTAAGTCCCCAAGCTCAGTCCTTCAGGCGGCAATGAGCCAGGCAGGAACACCATTGACAACAGCATTTACTCTCATACATAACATCAAATAAACAAATTACAAGGTATGATGACCTAGCCCCATTCCCTCACTCAGATGCAGAATTTGCCCTCCATTTTTTCCTTCCTCTAAGGGTGAGCCTTTATCTATTTTCTTCTTTTCCAAAGATCTATGGCTGTTTCACCTTGTCACATTGTATTTTGTTGCTGGCTCAGCCCAGGAACTTGAGGGGAAGAGGCAAACTTCTGAAATGGCACATGAGAGGCTTCATAATGTTCAAAAATAAAATATTTTATTCATTGTAGAGGGGGGAAAGTCACATGAAATCAAGGGTAAAATGTCTGAGGTAAATCAATTTTTATTAATCATTTTTATTAATTTTTCTGCAAAATTATTGGAAATTGTTTTAATTAATTGGATTATTATTTAATTATTAGTTAGGTTCATGTTGATTTAGTAGGAGAATTTGGATTTAATGTTAGAAGCCTAAATTGTTATAAATATAGTTGGTACCTTGTAATAGCTGCTAATTGACAAATAATTAATTGGATGGGTAGATTAATTTAGTGGGGGGGTTGTGATTATCCAAATTGAGATTAGTTTAATTAATTAGTGGTAGGGACCAAATTAGGTTGTTTTTTTTACTAAATTAGGCTAGATAGGCTAGGAGTAGATATAAGGCATAAATATTAGAATAGGAAGCATAGGATAGGTGTAAGAGGACATTATTACAGTGTGATTGGTCTGAGGCTGAGGCGAAGACCACCTAACGCTGATGTCCAGTCAGAGGATCTTAGTGCTCCTGGGGCGGGGAAAGTATAGCAGTGGGAATAGGCAAAAATTGAAGGCGACTGAGATATGGAAATGTTCGCTCTCCTTCCAGCCTATGTCCCATCCCGATGGTAGCAGGTAGTGGGGCCAAGAGAAGTCAGCTGCCTCCGTCCCTGGTGTTGTGCAATGTCAGGTCCATTAATAATAAGACTGCAGTCCTACAAGACTGCCTGCAGGAGCAGGCAATGGACCTGGCCTGCGTGACCGAGACCTGGGTGTGAGATGGAGAGACAGTAGCTCTCTTTCAAATGGCTTCACATGGGTACTCAGTCCTTCACCAGTCACGGACTAGTGGGTGGGGGGAGGAGTGGCACTACATATATGGGAGGCTTACTCCTTCCAGGCGCTCTCGTCCTCAATGTGCCGGCCTGGGGGAGAGGTTGGCTATCTGGCTAGTGTACCATCCGCCTACTGCACCGGCCAGTGCCTTACCATCCCTGATGGAGGCTGTAGCAGGCTGGGCATTGGAGTATCCACGGCTTTTAGTCCTGGGTGACTTCAATGTCCATGCTGATGATGCGAACTCCTTACAAGTGATGGACCTGGTGTCATCCATGGCGACACTGGGACTCTCCTAATATGTAACAACTACCACCCATCAGGCCGGGCACATGCTGAGTTTGATTTTTGCGGCGGGAGTTACGGTGGACTGGATTACTGCTGAGACAGTGCCATGGTCGGACCACTATGCCCTGAAGGACCGTATGATTGTGCCGCCACAACTCTGTTTAGGCAGTGAGCATATTTTGGCTCATTCGCAAAGCCAGATGGACCCTATGTGGCTTCAAATGGCTCTGCGGGATCCTTGGCTCCCTAGTGACTCACTGAATGAACTTGCAGAGACGTGGCATCAAGAACTCTCCGTAGCCATCAACGAGATCACTTCCCGGGACCCTCTTGGCTGTCACTCATGGCTTGCACTGTGGTATACCCTGGAATTGCAGCTGATGAAATGGCAACTAAGATGGCTAGAGAGGCGAAGGCAGTGCGCCTGCAACAAAGCAACAAGAACATCTTATAGGCTGTTTATGAAGTCCTATGAGATAGCAGTTAAGGCTGCAAAGGGCTTATTTTGCAACCCAGATTCTCACCCGGCCCAATTATTTAGAACAATTCGAATGCTTACAAACTTGCCACAGAGCAGTTCAAATGATAAGGAATTGGAAATTGGCTGTGAGGCTTTTGCAGATTTTTTCGCAGATAAGGTCCTGCTGCTCCGCTGTGATCTCCCCGCCAACCTTGACACAATGAGTGAACTTGAGGCCCTGAGTGTGTCTTCTGGTTTGATCCTGGATCATTTCACTCCACTCAGCTTGGAGGAAGTTGACAAAGTCCTTTGTACTGTACGTCCCACTACCTGCAATCTGGACCTGTGTCCGTCCTGGTTTTTACCTGCTTGCCGGACAGAATTGCAAGCCCCATTGCAGGTGATTATCAACAGGTCCCTGATTGAAGGAACCTTTCCCACGCTCCTTAAGGAGGCAGTGGTACACTTGAGGATGCTCCTGAAGCCTTCGCTGACAATGGAGGCCCAGGTAGCAGCCACTGCCAAATTCACATTCTACCATCTTAGGCAAATAAGGCAGTTGGTTCCATACCTGGAGCGCGATGACTTGGCAACAGTGATCCATGCCACGGTCACCTCGAGAATAGACTACTGTAACGCCCTCTACATGGGGCTGCCCTTGACTCAACTTCAGAGGCTGCAACTGGTGCAAAACACAGCAGCCAAGTTGTTAATGGAGCTACCTGTACAGGAGCACATTCAACCTGTGCTGAAAGCGTTACACTGGTTGCCTGTGGAGTTCTGGATTCGCTTCAAGGTGCTGGTTATAACCTTTAAAGCTCCATATGGCCTGGGACTTGTCTACCTTTGAGGCACCCTGGAGAGCACTACATTCAGGGTCTCAAAATCTCCTTAAGATCCCTGGACCGAAAGAAGCTCGATTGACCAGCACTAGAGCCAGAGCGTTCTCAGTAACAGCCCCCACTTTGTGGAATGCCCTCCCTGAAAACATCAGAGCCCTGTGGGACCTGTCACAGTTCAAGCTCGCCTTTAATGGTTAGGGGGAGGTGGCTATTACCTTCAGCACTGACAATCTCACTGAACTAATATAATGGAAATCAGAAGCTTGCCATCTTGGATTTTTAATATTTATGGAAATGTCTTTATGTACTTAATTTTAATATGTTTGTAAATTGCTAATGTTTTTAAACTGTTGTTAGCCGCCCTGAGCCTGTTGGGGGAGGGTGGGATATAAATCTGATAAATAAATAATGTACTCTGAAGTAACTTAATAATTTCACATTCATATATTTCCAGCAAATGAGAGTTTAACGCTTTTCACAGTCTTAGAATCTTAGAGAGGAGAACCTTTGGTTTCAGTGGGTGATAACAGAAGGGCATTTTGGGGCAGATGGGAGGCATCCCAAGTTAGGACAGCTGAAAAAGAGCCATCCTAAAGCCTCCACACACTCCCCCGCAAGCCATCCTCATCCCGTCCATGAGGCAACATGGGCGTGTTCAGATGGCTGTTTCACACCATTCCATTCTAACACAGCTTGGGGTTTTTCCCCATACATTTTCAGTAATCATGAGCATGCACACACATATGTGCACACGTGCATACATGCGCTCTGAACAGTTTTGTTTTTAAAAAGCCAGATGTGACTTGGGGCAGCTTGGTGGTTTTACACCATTAAGGCACCTCGCTTGCACCCTTCCACTTCCAGATGCCAAGAAGGTAGCTGGCATGCAGCTCAGATAGTTTTGAGTCATCAAAGATTTCAGGTTTTCATGGCTGGTAACATCATTAGGGTTTGTAGAATCTTTCGGGATCAAGTGCTGTTTTCTACTGGAGAAAGTTTTCCTACCAGACGTTTCGTTCTCAGCTGCGGAGAACATCCTCAGTGACGTTGCAGCCGGAGCAGGCGCTCAGACCTTCTTGGCTGCTGTTCCCTGTTGCTGGGCAGGGAATCACTTCTTTCACTTGAAGATTTATCCCTTTTCCTGGCCTGAAGGGGGGGGGGTGTTTCTTCACTTATCCACCCACTTCTCCTTGACAACCTTCCCAGTTCTCTGTCAGTGTTACTTTCTAGAGTCACAGCTAAACTCTTTTCGGTCAGGGCTTAACTCCAGCACAGTCAGTACTAACTTGAATTCTCAGCAGTCAGTTCCCAAGTATCTCTGCTCAGCTGATGCTAACCAATCAAATCCCTTTGAGTAGCCCATAACCCAAGGCTCTCTGGCTCTGTAAGGCATTAACCTCCACAGACATTTACATGTTCACACAGCACTTATGAGCTTTTAAAGTGCAGTCTCTTAGTGCAGTCTTAGCATATAACACAAAGTGCTATCTTAGCATGTAACACAAAGGTTACATGCTAAGAATATTTTCTCTCAGGAGGTTTGACAGAGTGTGCTTGGAAGTGAATTGTAATCTAATTGTGGAATGTAGAAGGGCTGAATAAAGCCCCCCCCCCACTGCCACCAACCCTAATTACTCTAGGCTAATTAATCTAGTTGTCCTGTTTCTTCTCAGCTCTGTAGCTTAGGATACCTAGAATCATTGAATCATAGAGTTGGAAGAGACCTCCAGGGTCGTCTAATCCAACCCCCTGCACAATGCAGGAATTTCACAAATACCTTCCTCAGTGACCCTTGCTCCATGTCCAGAAGATGGCAAATACCTCCAGGATGCCTTGCCAAACTGGCCTGAAGAAAAAATGCCTCCTGACCCCAAAGTGGCAATCAGCATATCCCTGGGTGTGCAAAAAAGGGCCACGAGAACTAAGCACTGATGCAACCCTTCCCAACCTCCTTCTCATGATCTGCCTAATTCACAGAATCAGCATTGCTGTCAGATGGCCATCTAGCCTCTGCTTAAAAACCTCCAGGAAAGCCTGTTCTACTGAGGGACTGCTCTAACTGTCAGGAAGTTCCTAATGTTTAGCAGAAAACTCTTCTGATTTAATTTCAACCCGTTGGTTCTTGTTTAACCTTCTGGACTTTGGAACAACAGAAAACAATTATGCACCATCCTCTATATGACAGCCCTTCAAGTACTTGAAGATGGTGATCATATCACCTCTCAGTTATCTCCTCTCCAGGCTAAACATACCCACCTCCTTTCACCTTTCCTCATAGGACTTGGTCTCCAGACCCCTCACCATCTTTATTGCCCTCCTCTGGGCATGTTCCAGCTTGTCTATATCCTTCTTAAAGTGTGGTGCCCAAAACTGAATACAATACTGTAGGTGAGGTCTAACCAGAGCAGAGTAAAGTGACACCATCACTTCATGTGATCTGGACATTATACTTCTGTTGATACAGCCCAAAATTGCATTAGCCTTGTTAGCCACTGCATCACACTGCTGACATATGTTCAGTGTACCATCCACTAAAACCCTAGATCCTTTTCACACATACTACTGCCAAGACAAGTCTCCCCATCCTATAATGATGCATTGGATTTGTCCTACCTAAATGCAGAACTTTACATTTAGCCCCATCAAAATTAATTTTATTTGTTTTAGCCCAGTTTTCCAGCCTGTCAATATCATCCTGTATCCTGTCTCTGTCTTCTACTGTATTTGCAATCCCTCCCAATTTAGAATCATAGAGTTGGAAGGGACCTCCAGGGTCATCTAATCCAACCCCCTGCACAATGCAGGAAACTCACAAACACCTCCCCCTAAATTCACAGGATCTTCATTGCTGTCAGATGGCCATCTAGCCTCTGTTTAAAAATCTCCAAGGAAGGAGAGCCCATCACCTCCTGAGGAAGCCTGTTCCACTGAGGAATTGCTCTAACTGTCAGGAAGTTCTTCCTAATGTTGAGCTGGAAACGCTTTTGATTTAATTTCAACCCATTGGTTCTGGTCCTAGCTTCTGGGGCCACAGAAAACAATTCCACCCCATCCTCTATATGACAGCCCTTCAGCCGCCTCCTCTCCAGGCTAAACATCCCCAGCTCCTTCAGCCTTTTCTCATAGGACTTGATCTCCAGACCCCTCACCATCTTTGTCGCCCTCCTTTGGACCCGTTCTGGCTTGTCTATATCCTTTTTTAAAATGTGGTGCCCAAAACTGAACACAATACTCTAGTTGAGGTCTTACCAGAGCAGAGTAAAGCGATACCATCACATCCCGTGATCTAGACACTATATTTCTGTTGATACAGCCCAAAATTTAGTATCTTTTTTTTTTTCAATTCAAAATATTTATTGCACCCAAGTGAAAAACCAAAACAACAATTAATGACAAATACATACATATATACATATACATATAATACATAAACATTCACTACCTTACATTCTTCCGATGAAACCAAACACCCTCCACCCCACACACACTCCCAAACATCCCGGGAGCGAACAAAGATCTATTCATTCATAGTATTTCTATTATTCCCATGTCAGTCCTTTACTTTTTACCCAACAATATATTGGTTCCCAGCTCTCTTTACATTTTAATAAGTTGCCTTCACGCAATCTTGTAGTCATTCAATCCAACTCCGCAGCTTCAATAAGTTTAACAATAAATTCTTCTCTGGAAGGAATTTGGGGCGTCTTCCAATATTTAGCAAATAATATTCTTGCAGTGGTAACTATATACATTAATACCTTAATCGTTTTAGGTGGGTGGTTTTCTCTTCGGATATTCAAAAGAAATAATTCTGGCGAATGTTGCAACTTAATTTTTAAAAAATTTTGGGCCCATATATTAAGTAAAGCCCAGAACTTTTTAGCATACTCACATTTCCACCAGATGTGAAATAATGATCCTTTAGTCTTTTTACATTTCCAGCATTTGTTGGAATAACTGGGATATATTTTCGCTAGACGGTCTGGTGTTAAGATCATAGATAGATCATTTTATAAATGTTTTCTTTATACAAGGCTGACTTAGTTAATTTAACATTCCGTTTCCATATTTTTTCCCAATCTTCTAGGCTAATATTGAACCCAAAATCTCTTAACCATTTTATCCAAGATTCCTTGACTATCTCTCCCTGCATTTTCTCTCTCAATAACCATTCATAAATCTTAGAGATTAATTTTTGATCCGTCAAAATAATTTGGTCCAAATCATTTAATTTTTTAGGAAACCCTTTTTCTTTATCTTTTTGGTAACTTGCTTGTACTTGACATTTCAGCCACCAGTCTAGTTGAGCCATTTCTTCATTCCGTAAATTGTTCTGTTTATCTAGTAAATTTTGATAGTCTCTCGACTTGCTCCAGTCATAAATATTGGGGTGGGTATGGGCCTCCACTGGCGATAACCATAATGGAGTGTATGTATAAAGATTCCTAATATCCATCCAAGCCTTATAGAGGGATTTTCTTATTTCGTGTCTCCAGAACAAACTATTCGGTGGGGGCTTCTGATACCAAAGATATCCATGCCATCCTCTCTCCAGACCTGCCCCCTCCATACTCAACAGTCTTTTGTTTCTCAGTGTAATCCACTCTATTAGCCAAACTATACGACTAGCCTTATGATATAAATTCCACTCTGGCAAGGCAAACCCACCTCTCACTTTACTATCTTGCAACACTTTCAATCTTATTCTAGGTTTTTTTTTCTGCCAAATAAACGATGAAATTGCTTTATTGATCTGTTGAAAAAATTTCTTCGGGAGCATAATAGGAACCATCTGAAAGAGGAACAATATTCTTGGCAACACATTCATTTTAATAGTTGCGATTCTGCCCAAAAGTGAAATATGCAAATCTTCCCATCTGCTTAAGTCCTCCTTAATTTCTTTTGTTAATTTCTCAAAATTGTCCCGATACAAATTTTTAAGATCATTGGTTATTTGAACTCCTAAATATCTTACTTTTTTCCCATATGCAAATTCCGACTTAGTTTCAAATTGGTTAATTTGTTCTTTATTCATATTTTTTGTAAAAAATTTTGTTTTCTGTACGTTAACCTTAAGTCTCGATACATCTCCATATTGTTTTAGTGTTTCTTTCAAATATTCGATTGATGAGTTTGGGTCTTCCAGAATACACAGCATGTCGTCTGCGAAAGCTTGAACCTTTAACTCCTCCCCCCTGATTTTTGTGCCTTTTATTCTGTCTTCATTCCTTATTCTTTGCAGCAGGAGCTCTAATGTTAGTATAAATAACAATGGGGATAGGGGACAACCTTGCCTTGTACCCTGTGCTATCGCGATCAAGTCTGTTTTAACATTATTAAAGCCAATCCTTGCATTTTGTTCTGTGTATATGGCTTCTACCAGTCTCCGAAAATTTCTTCCACAACCTACTGCCTCTAACGCTTTTAATATAAAATTCCAGTTAACGTTGTCGAAGGCTTTTTCTGCGTCCACAAATATTAATGCTACCTGCTTTTCCGGATGTTCCTTATAATACTCTACTACGTTCATTAGAAATCTCACATTTTGTTTCATTTGTCGACCTGGAACAAAGCCTGTTTGATCTTCATGAACCACAGCATTAATAACTTTTTAAAGTCTATTGGCCAAGACAGTCGCGAAGATTTTATAATCACTATTTAGCAAGGATATAGGTCTATAGTTCTTTACCTCTGCCGGTTCCATACCTTCTTTATGTATCAACGTAATAAGTGCCTCCTTCCAAGAAACTGGAATTCCATATTTCTTTTGTATGTCTTCAATTACATTTTTGTATGGAACAAGTAATTCTTCTTCAAAGGCTTTATAAAATTAAATTGGCAGGCCATCCGGTCCCGGTGCTTTATTAACCTTTTGTTGGTTGATCGCTTCCCCAATCTCATGTATAGTTATTGGACCTTCTAATTTTTCCCTTTGTTCTTGTGTTAATTGTTTTAGTTTAGTTTTTGCTATGTAGTCCTCTTGTAATTGGCTATGGATTTCTTGTCCTTTATATAATTTTTGATAAAACTCTTGAATTATTATTTTCATCTGGTTAATTTGTGTTGTCTCTTTCCCTTCTAAGTTTTAAAGCATTCTTATGATTTTTTTACTTCTTTCCTTTTTCAATTTATATGCTAACCATCGGCTGACTTTATTTGCGTTTTCAAAATGAGTTTGTCTCATCCACTTCATCGACTTTTCTACTTCTTCCATCAATATTAAATTAATTTGGTGTTGAATAGCCAAAATCTTTAATCTTATTCCTTCTGTATTTCTTATCTTTAACTGCTTCTCTTGTTCACTTAGTTTTTGAACCAATTCTTTGTAGGCCTTTAGACGTTCTCTTTTCCTTCCTGCTGTATACTTTATTGCGATCCCACGAAAGAATGCCTTAAATGCATCCCAAATAATATGCATGCTGGTATCCTTAGTCAAGTTATATCGGAAGAATTCTTTTATTTCTTTTTTAGTTGTCTCTACAAATTTTGTTTCTTTCAAGATTTGCAAATTGAGAGTCCACCTTGTGTTCTTCAAAGCTCCTATCAAATTAATCTGTAATGGATTGTGATCGGCGTACGTGCTGGGTAGGATATCTGCTTGTCGAACTGATAGCATTAGGTCTGCCGACAGCCAGCACATATCAATTCTCGACCAGCACTTGTGCGCAGCTGAATAGAAGGTATAATCCTTGGTTGATGGGTCAAAATTTAGTATCATCTGCAAATTTAATCAGCATTCCTTCTATTCCTTCATCTAAATCATTTATAAAGATGTTGAACAAAACAGATCCTTGAGGCACTCCACTTGTCATTCCTCTCCAAGAGGATGAGGAACTATTCATAAGCACTCTTTAGGTGTGATCTGTCAATCAGTTCAAATCCACCTAACAGTAATAGGATCCAAACCACATTTTACCGACTTGTCAAGAAGACTATTACATGGAACCTTATCAAAAGCCTTACTGAAATCAAGATAAATGATGTCTACAGCATTCCCCTGATCCAGCAAGGTAGTCACTTTCTCAAAAAAAGAGATCAGGTTAGTTTGACATGACTTGTTCTTGAGAAACCCATGCTGGCTGTTAGTAATTACAGCCATCCTTTCCAAATGTTCCAGGACTGACTGACTGATGGTTTGTTATAAAATGTTTCCAGTTATAGATGTCAGGTACAGATCAGATCCTCTTTTTTCCCCTTCTTGAAGATGGAGACATTTGCCCACCTCGAATCTTCTGGCACATCACCTGTTCTCCAAGAATTCTCAAAAATAATGGCCAGAGGCTTAGAAATTACATCCACAATTTCTTTTAGTACCCTAGCATGCAGTTAATCTGGCCCCAAGGTCTTAGTTTCATTTAAAGAAACTAGATGTTGATGTATTACCCTATGCTGATCCTAGGCTGCAACTCCCTTCCCTCATCATATGTTCTGTTTTTACATGTTGAGGACCTTTTCCCTAACAAGAGAAGAATGAGGAAAAGTAGGAATTAAACAGTTCTGTCCTTTTTTCATCAGCTGTTACAATTTCACTTTCCTGTCCCCACAATGGGCTTACCATGTCCCTGCTCTTTTTCTTACTTTGTACATAAGAAAATAACTGGGTTTTGTGTTTGTTTTTAACATCTCTCACTAGCTTAAGCTCATACTGAGCTTTAGCTTTCCTAATTCTTTCTCTACAAGCCCTGGTTTATTTGTCTATATTTCTCCTTGGTTATAAGCCCCTCCCATATCCTAAATGAGTCTTTTTTAATTTTTCAAGCCTTTAGAAAGCTGTTTGATCCTGCAGTACATAGTTTCAGTATCAGGTCCTCACCCTGTGTCCTGGTAGCAGTCACAAAAAAGTTTAATGTTCTTCTCAGTTTCCGTGCATGTGTGGTGTTTCATTCAGATTCTCACTGGCATAGCTGCATAGGTATGGAGAAATGGGTTCAGCCTTCCACTCTGTATTGTTTTCCTGAGCTGAAAAGGTCTTTGGT
Source organism: Heteronotia binoei (assembly GCF_032191835.1). Taxonomy (NCBI): domain Eukaryota; kingdom Metazoa; phylum Chordata; class Lepidosauria; order Squamata; family Gekkonidae; genus Heteronotia; species Heteronotia binoei. Next base: position 102,012,912 of record NC_083224.1, read on the forward strand.
GAGCTTATGTGTACATAAATAGTGCATCCATGAGACTACTTCAGGCCAGAACATAATTCAAGGCAGAAGACTGAAGCCCTTTCTCTACACATGCCGCAGTTGTCATGATCCAAATGGCCACCCATGTGTAGGAACTGCGGAGAATTAACAACTCATGTGTGCCTGTCCCTATTCCAGCTGCATGGAGGGGCCTGAGGTGCATTAGGTCTGCTGTTTGTCTCATTTCTGTATTGTGAATGAGGGCCATTGTTAGCATATGTGACTACCTGAATTGGCTCTAAGTTTTTGGGTTCCTGATTTTTACGATTGGAACGGTTTTGCAGTTTCAGGCCTCCTGTCTCTCTCAGATAGTCAGTAGCTAGCCTAATTCTGGCTGCTAAGGTGTCCCAAGGAACTTTAAGGGGATCAAGTAGACCAATAATGGCTTTTGTCTGGGTATTTAGTCCTGCAACAAGTGTTGTTTTAAAGTCTGCATCATCAAATTCATTCGTAGACTTTGGACTCTCCTGGCTAGCATGGCCAAAAGCTTTTTCCTATCTACATATGCTTCTGGGTTTTCCCCTGGGCCTTGAGTTTCTGTGATGTACAGATGTTCAAGTGGACATCCAGGCCAGAGCAATTTTGCAGCCTCTCTCATCCAGTCAAGCTGGTTTTTAAGAGTTGAGAGATGGCGTGTGGCTATGCCAGATTCAATGGTGGGGCCATCTATTCCATTTGTACAGAGCCTTGCTAGCTGAGAAAGGTCTTCTCCGGTAGCATTTGGGTAGGGGTTCTGGATGGCAGTGAACCAGGCAGTCCCAGTTTCCCTAGAAAGGGGACTGATTTGGTCAGCAATAACCTTTGCCTCCTGCGGCTTCCAGGCTACCTTTTCACTGACCTCCTGAACATTCAGTCTCCCTCCTGCACTTCAGGTGGAGACTGTCCTTGTAGTTACGGGTTGGACAGGAGCTGGCTCAGGGGTTTGCTCTGAAATAGGGTCTGTGTCAGCCTGAGTGCTGACTGGTTTACTGGTTTACTGGTGACTGGGGGGGGGGGTACAGGTGCAGGCCTAGTTGGTCTAAGTTGTGGCCAGTCTGGGTTGTAAGGAGGAGGTGGGGGCTTAGCATCTTCCTGATAACTGTCAGGTGCTAGCTCAGAGAAATCCATGTCCACAATAGTACCTGGATGTACAGAGGCAATCAAGGCCTTCTGTAGTCCTAATTTGCGTGTGAGGGAGTGTATTTCTTTCCTGCAGGCATCATGTGAAGACTCAAGATTTTGTGCAGATTGGTGCTCTACTAAAAATTTGGCTGCATGCTGAGTTTCTGTGAGTTGTTTTTCTAAGTCTGCGGCCCTTTGTTCTGCTGCACTAGCACGGGTCAAAGCATCCTTAAGTTTTTGCTGGGCGTCTAAAGAAGAGGAGGCATAAGCCTGTTTGTCAACAAATAGGTCATATTTCTCAGCACGCAAGTTCTCTATTTCTGTCTCTTTTAATTATAATTTTTCAAGTAGTTCTGTGTCAAGGGAGACCCATCTGTTGTGTGCCTCATATTGTAGTGTGTCTATCTGCTCTATGTAGGATCTCTCAGTAGCCTCTAACTTCTCCTCAGATTCCTGTTTTAGAGTGTTCAATTTGTCTGTCAGTTCCTGTTCTAGCTGCTGTAATTTCTCTCTGGATTCTCTCTGCATTGTTTCTGTTCTCTCAGCCAATTCCTTTTCTAGTTTTGCCAATTTTCCGGCAGCTTCCTCATAATTAGCCTGCATCTCTTGTGCATATTCAGCACAGTCTCCCAAGGCTGACCATAGCCCCCAGGCAGCATACTTGTCTTTAGAGGATGAACGAGGCTTAAACCCTTCACAGAAATCTTGAAAGGCATTTTTCAGAGTGGTGCGTGGGTCTGGCCCTTTAAACACACCTCCCTTCCATGGGTTCTCACCTTGTTTGATAAGCCACTTCTGAAGTTTGCCTAATTTCTCTTTGGGTTTAAACATCGTTTGGGATGGGGAAGAGGGCTCTTTTTTGTCTGAGGGGTCCTTTTTGTCTGACATGATGTCACTGTTGGCTTAATCAGAACTGCTTTTAAGGATAAAACTGCTGGCTCTCTCTCTCTCTTTCTCTCTCTTGAGCTGCTCCTCAAAGGGACAGCATCCTGCCTGAGAAAGGGAATTTTTGCACACAGGTGAGACTTTTCCCTAGCCTATGAGAACCCAACCAGATAGCCCTGGGCAAAATAACAAACAGGGAGGCCCATGATGGGCACTGATTCCCAAGGACCTCAGCGAGTGTCAGCCTTTTGCGTTCGACTAAAGCTCATGGCCGCTTGCACGGAATCCCATGGCCCAGTCGGTGCGGCTGACTGACACTCCACCATAGAGAGAAAAAAGAGAAAGCTGATCCCCACCGATCGTTTTCAAGCACACAGAATCTCACACACACACTTCACAAGGATTTTTCAGGGTCTTTTCTCTAAGTCTGTAAATTTAGGTTCTGAGGCTTGACTCACAGCTCCCAAAAGTACAGGACAGTGCCAATCGCATTCTCCACCACCTCTGTTACACCTCAAATAACTTTTTATTGGAGAATATTAATATTTCTTAGCTCAAAATGGTGAGTCTACGAGAGGTGAGGTGAACGGGATCTCTGTCTATGTCTACGGAGATAGACCACTGAAAATCCTTTGGTTAATAATGCATTTTATTATGGCATAGGTTTTCAAATGGTTACATCCCAATCAAACAATTCCAAGCATACAAGAAGAATACAAGAGGTTAGCTGAATCAGTATGGATGGGGGAAGGTGATACAATACCTTGATCTTGCAGGGTAGGCTCAGTCAGAGGAAAATGCAAGGCCTCTGGAGGGAGATTTCTCTTGAGAAGAAGGGGGGGGAGGGTAGGAGGGATGGCTTTCCTTCTCTTTTCTCTCGACCCTGCTCCTCTCTGGACCCTAAACCTGACAGGTGGGTTTGCCTGTTTTCTAGGGTAAATTATGTCACATCAAGCGATTCAATTACCCAATGAGGAGGCAGAGTGTCACACCAATAGAAAATCAGAGTGTCACATATGGAAAATCCAATCAGAGATCATTCGTGTCATAGATTCATACCCCAACATAGGAATTTTAATTACACTGGCCAAATGACTTTTTATGGCCATGTTTTCCCAAAACTGATTTCTTTGAAGCTCCCAAAGAGTGATAGATTTCTCCCTTAGTGTCAAACATGTATAGGCATCCATCAGGTATTCAGGAGACTGGTCGACTTTGATGGCCTTAGCAGTAATTTGGGTTTAAACATCGTTTGGGTTTGGGTTTAAACATCGTTTAAACATCGTTTGGGTTTAAACATCGTTAAAGAAAAACAGAAACTTTGTTAAAAGTCAAAAATTGTGAGATCAGTTTGCAGTTATACCACACATTCACAACAAGAGGAACACTTAACCCTTAACCTTTGTGTTTCTGCTGTCTTGCCCTGAAGAATACCAGAACGTATATATACAAGCCATTTATTTGTGTTGCGGGGTCCCTGGTCCACTTATTTCTTTATGCTTTGATAACAGAACTTAAAAGGTTGCCAAAAGCGTGAAGGAACTTTTTACAGCTCTGCCCACATTTGTCCCTCTCTGGGCCTGGAATTCTTCATTTACAGGAGCAGAAAGATGGATGCTTCTTAACCTTTCAGCTGGCCATCGTGTTTGTCTGGCTTGTGAACCAGAACCACACTACAGCCTGCCTTGGGCTAAGAAGGAATTGGATTTTTCTCCTTTATGTGCAAGAGAGACCATTCCAATTCAAATGGGCATTGCTGTGTCATATTAATTTACATTGCAATATCATATTCCAGGGGTGCATGGCTTGGGAATAAGTACAGGGGTGTCTTTCTGGATATCAGTGTGAGAAGATACATGGGCTCGGGGAGGCAGAGTCCAGCATACTTGAGCACCCCAGCCACGCCAGTTTCATGCAAGGCTTGGCAAGAGCTGGCTTGTCAGGCAGGCTGCCTCTCACTCTCTCAGGAGGCAGCACTGGGCCAGAGCTGGCAGCGTATCCCTCCCTCCTTTGGGGGTGGGGCCCTTTTCCAATGCTGGTTATCTGTTCCATTCCACCCATGAGACATAGGGCAAGGTTCCCAAACCCAGCCTGTATATCCTGCATGTATTTTGGATTACATAGCACCCTTTTCCTGAAGAGTCCTTCCTTCCTTCCTTTTTTAAAATTCAATCAAACTTTTTGAAAATAATAAATACCAAAATATACATATCTTTCTTCATATACCAAACATTGGCAAATAAAAGAACAAAATACATTTCCAAAATCTCGAATAAAATGAATATTATCAATTCTGTGACCATATAAATAGTGCTGGGTGTACTCATAAAAATGCAGAGACAAACAGACATAAAGGAAAGAAGGGGGTTAAGGAGAGAGGGGAATAGGAATGGAATGGCAGGGGAGATCAGTGCAATGCTAGTATAAAAAGATAGTCCATAGATGATATCAAACCACATTGAACTGGAGAGCCCAAATTCCATGAAAGAAAAGGTTCCCACTTGCGAAGAAAAAAAGAATGGGTTCGAGAGGTGCCAGAGACAAGTTTATTGTCGATTATTTTGTCTAGCAAGAAATATTCCTACAGTTTAAATAGCCACGTTTTAATCAAAGGTGAATCAGGTGTCTTCCATTTAATAGCAATAGAATATTTAGCAGCTGTAGACATAATCGAGAGCAACTCCTTTTGAGGCTTTGTTAGCTGTAGATCTTCCCATAGATTCAATAGAAGAACTTCTGGCAAGCAAGGCACCATACTCTGCTGAATGCGCTGCAGAACTGTTTGCCAGAAAGTTTTTACAACTGGACAAGTCCACCAGTTATGCAAATAGGTTCCAACCTGGCTGTAACCCTTCCAACATGTGGAAGAAATAGTAGACCACGTGTGAACCAGATTATGTACCATCTGGCCAAAAACTTAAATTCCTGCAAATTAATATTTGGTGATTTAGATTTCAAGGCCAGTGAACACCAGATATCCTGCCATTGATCCCCTCCTGGTTCCATTTCTCCCCTGTTTCATTTCTTCAACTCCTTGTTCCATTTTCCCCTTCTCTCCCCCCCCCTTACTTCCGTTTCTTTCTTTCAGTTTCTTTCCCTTCCTGGTTCCATTTTTCTCCCTTTACATTACTCCTACCCCTTGTTCCATTTCTCCCCTCTTCGTTCTTCCTCCCATTTCCATTTCTTTCTTTCAATTTCTTTTCCCTCCTCATTCCATTTCTCTCCCCCCCCCCCTTTCATTTCTGCCATCTTCTGCAATCTTCTTGGTGGCCTGCCTTCCAAGTACTGACCCTGCTTAGCTTCAAAGTTCTGCTGAGATTATGCTATACCATGCCCACTGTACCTCCTGGTCAATTGTCTTGCTGAGCAAAATGCAGACTGAGGTTTTACAATCTCCAGGTATAAAAGCACAAGAGGATTTACTTTTAAAGGGAAAAAACCACTCTGAAAATTCAGAGATCTGGAAAATCCCTGGGGGAATGCAAGTCCTTTCCCATTTTGTGATTACTTCCCTCCTCCCCATTGCTGGCTGTTTCAAAGCAGGAGTGGACTGGGAAGGGGAAAAGCTCCTGGTAGGTTGACAGCCTACAGGTAAGACCTGAAATTCTCCCAGAATTGCAACTGATCCCCAGACTACAGAGATCCATTTCCCTGGAAGAAATGGCAGCTCGAGGGTGGGTTGTATGGCAGGACATCCCTGCTGACAGGTCCACCCCCATATTTCCAGGAATTTCTCCACCTTGAGCTGGCAATCCTGCCCTGAAGCAAGCCAAGCTGAGTGGCACCTGTGGCATTGCAAGGTAGCAGTTCAAGGCCATTCCACTCCATGGTGTCAGCAACAGGCAGTCATGCAGGAGGAAACACTTGGTATCTATGGCAGCAGCTAAGGTTGCCAAGCTCCAGGTGGGAACTAGAGATCTTCCATTATGGCAGCTGATCTCCAGACTATAGAGATTCCTTCCTTCCTTCACCCTAACCAACTCAGGACTCAATATAGAAAGCCTGCAATTTTCTCCAAGATGTACATAAGAACATAAGAGAAGCCATGTTGAATCTGGCCAGTGTCCCATCCAGTCCAACACTCTGTGTCACACAGTAGTCAAAACCCAGGTGCCCTCAGAAGATCAAATGTACCTTTGACATGATGCACATTGGTCTGACCTGAAGGAAAAGGTAGAGCTGAAAGCTCTTCTATCATATGGGTTTTAGCAGGGCTTTCTTTGTAGAAAAAGCCCAGCAGGAACTTATTTGTATATTAGGCCACACCCCCTGACATCACCATTGTTTCACATAGAGCTTTTTGTAGAAAAAGCTCAGCAGGGCCTTATTTGCATATTAGGCCACATGCCATGGCACCAAGCCAGTTGGAACTGCATCCCTGTGTGTTCCTGCTCAAAGAAGCCCTGGGCTTTAGGCAATTTTCACAGAGGAGGAGCCAGGCATCCTCCTATAGGAGAAGACTTCCTGGGCATTTCCCTTGTCCTCTGCCATTCTGTAAAGCCAGAAAAAATGGTTTTTTAAAATTTCAGTGCCCATGCCAAACTGTAAGTGATTTCATCACATCAGGGATGATGTTTTAGCTTCAGCCATAGAATTTTGGGTGAGTCCCAGAGTGCACCCCCAACATGGTAATGTCATTTTTGGTTTGATTCATGAAGTGAAGTCACCTGCTAGTGCTACACCAATCTGCATGTCCCTGCCTTCAGTTGCTCCTGGGAGATAGGCAGCTGAGATTGACAGCCCTAATTATTTGTTATGCTATGTTTATCATCATTGTTATATACATTTTCAAGTTACACTGAACACATGGAATCATAGTTTTTACATCTATAATGAGATGGCTTATACAGGGCCTGGCACATGGTTTGTGCTGCCTAAAGGAATGCTGGCCATTTTATTTACAGGGAAATGCCATGGTGGACAACTGTCCTGGAGGGCTGATGGCAGCCTGGAGCAAGCAGGGCCAAGCCCCAGTAAGTCTGCCAGTGCTGGAGGGCTACTTGGCTCAGACCCTTCATCAGCAACAATTATCAGTGTCCATTTATGAACTGCTTCTTTCTGCTTTACTGCTAATTGCTACAGCTGCAGCAAGAAGCAAAGAGTAAGCCCATTGGCTGGGTCTCAGCTAAGTTCCCCCTGCTGGCTGTTTGAGATGGCTTGTTTCTGGGCCATTTTCTGTCTCAAAGATTTTTATTTTATAGAACACAGAAATAAAGAAGAAAATAGTAAATAAGAATAGCAATATATACATATACATAAACAGCCCCTTCTCTAATTACAATTTCAAAGCAGCTCATACATAGCAATAACAAAGCATTCAATTATTACGATAATATTACTGATCAAGTCCAGTCTTCTAACGCATTAATTTCTATTAGACACAATGTTAACATCATTATTTCCTTGATTTTATTATTGTTATCATAATTTCCCTCTGCTCTTACTATCAATCTCCTAATTCATCATATCTTAATTATTTAAATTTAAACCAATTTTCTGAAATTGGTTTCTGGGCCATTTTAACTTCCCACTGCCTCAGCATTCAACAAAAGCAGAGGCAGTAGTAGTAATTCTGTATTGCCCCCCCATTCGGAATAACGAGACATACAACCATGTTGGATAAAGGGCCACTTTATTGAATTAACGGCAAAGGGAAAAATTGGGGTCAGGTTGAGCCAGGGGTCATACCGCTGACCACCTCCTCAGCCTGAGAACTGGGCGAGCCCCAAGGCCCCGAGCCTGAGCCAAACCAACGGCTCAGACCCGGCCAGCCAAGCACGAGATCCCGTTCGCCGAGCTCCACCCCGTCCCAGCCGTGCAGCCTGGGATGTGGAGACTCCCTAGCAACGGGATCACGAGGCTCCCTGGAGCCAACCTTGGGCCGTGCAGCTTAGGTCACCCCAGGGAAACCGTACACCCAAACGGTGCGTTGCCAATGGAGCTCACCGAAACCCCAAAAGAACATGTTCCCAACATAACAACCGCCAGTGACCAAATTAAAACGGCACCCCCCGAGCCAATCTGCCAACGCTCCTTCTGCAGTGCAAGGTAGGCGAAAACACTCCCAAGTCGAGCCAATGTACTTGAAAGCGAAAAATTCCTACCTGGCCCCGTAAACCCGGCGACCAGCCTGTGCCTGCACTGCATGACGGGCGGGCCGACAAACCCTGAAGAACAACTGCACCACAAGGGGCTGGGCCAGCCTATATAAGGCTGCCCGCCCCCGGCCGTTCCAGATCAAACCATTGTCTCTCCTCCTACAGGGGAGGCAATGGACGGCCCCCAGCCTAGGGCGTCCGATTGTCCGCTCAGCTGGGAAGGGCCGAATTGCCCCCCCCCATTCAGAATAACGAGACATACAACCATGTTGGATAAAGGGCCACTTTATTGAATTAATGGCAAAGGGAAAAATTGGGGTCAGGTTGAGCCAGGGGTCATACCGCTGACCACCTCCTCAGCCTGAGAACTGGGCGAGCCCCAAGGCCCCGAGCCTGAGCCAAACCAACGGCTCAGACCCGGCCAGCCAAGCACGAGATCCCGTTCGTCGAGCTCCACCCCGTCCCAGCCGTGCAGCCTGGGATGTGGAGACTCCCTAGCAACGGGATCACGAGGCTCCCTGGAGCCAACCTTGGGCCGTGCAGCTTAGGTCACCCCAGGGAAACCGTACACCCAAACGGTGCGTTGCCAATGGAGCTCACCGAAACCCCAAAAGAACATGTTCCCAACATAACAACCGCCATAGACAGAGCCAAGCCTCAGCTTAGGCCTCTGACCCCCACTAAACAATAACATGTTCCAATCCCTGCCGCAAGTCGGCCAAAAAGGCCTCATTGCCCTTTATCGAAAGGTGTACCCCATCCGGCCTGTACAACTCTGCACAACTGGCTTTAATGGCCGGATGGGGCACGCAGACACCTAAACCGGCCTCTAAGGCCAAACACAATGCCCTGTTGGCTTTTCTCCTGGCCCGCTCCAAGCCTGCCGGCTCCCAAGCCGCCCGCCAGACACGGCGCGGCAACATGGCCGACCAAAGGACAAGGACGCCCGGCCATCTCCGCTTGATCTTGATGATATCATCCCGGGCCTGAATTGATAGGGCCTTACCCTTCATTAGGCCCAAATCATTCTCCCCCAGGTGAATCATCAGTATATCTGGCGCGGGGCCCCTCCATTCCCTGAACAACAGGGAAAGGAGCCCAGCCCACCTCATGCCCCGCCGGCCCTGCCACTCGATCACGGCCCGATCACTCAGGCCCAACTGGGATCCCACTGGCGTCCGGCGAGCATGGTGGGCCGCCCAAAAGACAATACTGTGGCCGCAAATGAGGACCCTCCTCCTTCTCCGGCCAGCCACAGCACCTAAGGAAGAAAAACAAATAACTTAGAATGCAGAAACAGTAACAAAACAACGGAATGCACACGAACCCGTTATTCAGAGAGGGGGCGAATATAGGTCCGAAAAGCCCCGGACCTCCAACGGCCCACCCGGCTAATGGCATCACTACCATATCCCATTGCCGCCGCGGTGGACGCCGCGCCAATGCGGAAGGAATGTGTGCCAAACTTAGCGCCGCCCAGACCCAGCTTCTCTAAGGCCCTACATGTGATGGCCCAAAACTGGTACTTAGACAGAGGAGAGGAGTCCTCGTGACAGAAAAAATGGCCCGGAGCAGAACCACGCACTGCAACGTAACGCGTGAGCGCACGCACCGGACAGAGTTCCGTCTCGGAACAGGGGCCCAAGGTTATCGAGCACCCCCTCTGTCGTTGATCTGTCTTGGACCGGCGAACATGAATAACGGCCTGGCCCTCCACGAACTTGACGTCCCCCGCTTGGAGGGCCCTACCAGAAGCGTCACTACATGAAATTGCTACTAATTCAGATACACGTAGCGCACCAAAAAACGCCGTAAGAGCAGCTGCATGGAACAACTCGTGCTCATAACTAGAGGCTCATACCAAGGCCCAAGTAGCGTAAAGTCCCCGGAGAATCTCAGGAGAAATGGGGCGCCTTGTATCCACCTGTCTCCCGCCTTCCCGGGACCACCCTTCCAGCGCCTTAACAATCCTGAAGTCCTTCACTGATTCAGAATGTCCCCGTGCCTTGCTGATGAATGCCAACCCTGCAAGCTGCCCTCTAATGGATTTTACAGAAAGGCCACGCTCCCTCTGTCGCACGCAGAACTGTAGCAAGTAATCAACCGGGAGAGGCCAAATCTCTTGCAAACCCGCGCCCGCCCGGAAACTGTTAAACTGGCTGGCCGCCCGAAGGTACGTCCTTCTAGTGCTGGGTGCGATTGCCAGATGAATGGCCCGGCTTACTTCGCTCCTCCAATTCGCCAAAGTTCTGCCGGCATGCGCACTGGACTTGGATCGGCTTCTGGTGCCAGCCGCCGGAAACGCGCCATCTGTTGGTGAGACAAGGCGTCTGCCACTCCATTACTGATACCTGGCACGTGCCGAGCAACAAACAACACATTCAGCTGGAGGCAACGTAAGGTAAATGCCCTAACTAAACGCATAACTGGGGGGGACTTAGAAGTTAGGTTGTTGACGACGTGGACCACCGCCTCGTTGTCACACCAGAACTGAACTGAGTGGTTAGCAAGGGCATGCCCCCAAAGAAAAACAGCAACTACGATGGGAAAGAACTCTAAAAACGCCATATTGCGTATTAAATCGGAGTTCCTCCATTCGGCTGGCCAAGGTTCAGCGCACCACTGGCCACGGAAATACACTCCAAAACCAATGGTGCCCGCGGCGTCCGAAACGATCTGCAGCTCCGCCTCCAGCAACATGACGTCCCGCCAGAAAGACGCTCCATTGAAGCGTTCCAGAAAGGTCTCCCACACCTCTAAGTCCTCGCGCATACCCCTGGTAACGCGGGTAAAATGATGCGGCAAGCGCAAGGCGGTCATGCCTTCACAAAATTGACGCAAAAAGGCCCTGCCCGGAGACACCACCTTGCAGGCAAAATTCAGGTGGCCAACTAACTGCTGGAGCTCGACGAGCGTGACCTTCTGCTTGCATTTAACATCGGCGATCTTCTGCCGCAACAACTGTAACTTATTCAAGGGGAGCCGTGATAGCTGCTGCCCAGTGTCCAGCTCAATCCCTAAAAACGTTAGAACCGTGGAGGGGCCCTCAGTCTTTTCCGCAGCCAACGGGACTCCCAGCTCCTCCGCTAGGCACTCGAAAGCTCTGAGCAAGTGGGCGCATTGCCCCGTGCCCGCCGGGCCTACGAAAAGAAAGTCATCAAGGTAATGCGCTGTATCGCGCATCCCCGTCCGACGTTGTAAGGCCCACTCTAAAAACGTACTGAAGTACTCAAACGCGGCGCAAGAAACAGAACATCCCATGGGAAGAGCCCGGTCCATATAAAAAGAACCCTCAAAGGAAAAACCCAACAATTCAAAATCGTCCGGATGCACCGGCAACAACCGGAATGCCGACTTAATATCGGCCTTAGCTAGCTCAGCGCCTGGGCCGCACCGCCGTACGATTCCCACCGCCTTGTCAAAAGATGTGTATCTCACAGAACACAATTCAAAGGGGATGGCATCATTGACAGACTGGCCCCGTGGGTATGATAGGTGGTGAATTAAGCGGTACTCCCCCTCTGCCTTTTTGGGGATTACCCCCAAAGGCGAGACGCGTAAATTAGGCACCGGGGGTGCCGAAAAAGGACCCAAAACTCGTCCTTCCGCACATTCTTTCCTAATCTTGTCCCTAACAATATGCTCCAATCCTTTTACAGACTTCAAGTTGGCGCACAAAAACGGGACCCGCGGTCCCTGGTAGGGGATCCTAAACCCTAACTCAAACCCCTCTAATAAAAACTTTTGGTCCTCAGAACGTGGATAGCCGTGGAGCAACCGCCTAAGAACCATCACCCTGATGGGGCTGGGACCCTTTTCCAGGCTGTTGACTGGGGCCCCCAGGCCGCTTGAAACCACTTTTCGGCTTGGACCGGTTACATGCCGTAAAGGCGTGAGGGCCCCCGCACAACGGACATTCGTGTTTATAGCGACAGGCCTTCCTGGCGCAGGCCCCTTGGGAGGTGAACTCCCAGCAAAGCAGCCGCGGTTGAACCGGCTGCCCCGCGGGGGCGCGGGCGGCAGGAGGATGAGTAGACTTCTGGACGATATGACCACTGTCAGATCGATCGCCAAGGTTAGGTTTGGCTGGCGCCATGAGCTGCAGCCAAAGCTGTTGGTTAATTTGGTCCCATGGGAGCCCAGGGTTCACCGCAGCCCGCATCCTAAACGCCTCATCATACTGCAGCCAAGCCCCGCCAACAAAATCGCTATAAGCGCGATAAATGATGTTGCAATACTGAAAGAGATGGGCGGCACGCCAAGGTTGAGCTCTGGCAATTACGCCCGCGTAAATTAAAAAACCGGGTAACCAATTGGACCATGATCTGTCCACTTTACGCTTTTTCAGCTTTTCCTTATCTTTTTCGTCCAATTCCTCTTTGGGCTTCTTCTCCAATTCCCTAAACAATAGGCTGAATACGTCCACGTATTCGCCCTTTAAAATTTTTTCCCTCGTGGCCGGAGTAAGATGATTGCCCAGAGGCAAGGCCGAATCTCCAAAGGGGATAGCGTGAAAAGCAACAGAACTGTACGGAACCGCTGGGGTGGCAGGCAAACCCCACCCACCCCACTGCTGCGAGGGTCCAGACGCCGCTGTGTGCCCTGGTTGCAGTCCCCAGGGATGCACCAAACCCGTGGAAGGGCCTGCTACCCCGCCCGTGGACCCATGCTGCGCTACACCTAATGGGGAAGCCTGCCAAGAGGGACAAAACCCAGCCTGCCCATGAGAGAAGTGGGCTGAGGCTGGCCAACCTAAGAACGTCTGTTGGCTAGAAGAGGGGAAGCCACTTGTTGACTGGGGGCCTGCTGAAAGGTGCTGCCCAATCCCACCTAGGCCAGGTCCAATAACTGGGCCCCACGGGCCCCAAGGCCAACCAGGCCCCCGTGGTTGACCCGGCAACCTACCTTCTTGATCCAATGGCACCACTGCAACCTCCTCAGGCTGTTGCCCGGGCTCATCCGGGGGGGGGGTCTCCTGATCTGGGTCCTTGTCCTCCTCGTGACCCTGCAGAGCAGAGAGACGTGCAAGCACCTCCTTCTGGAAGGCAATGGTGGCCGCCCTACCCGAACCAATGAGCCCTGTGACTCTCCTTGAGGGCCCCGCAATCCCCATCTCACCTTCTAATGCTGCCAGCCGGTCCAAAATGGCTTGCCGGGTACCAGCATCAACCGCCTCCTCTGCCGGTGGCTCAGACGGAGCGGGCCGCTTAGCCGGCTTCTGGGCTGGCTGCTTGCCTTTGGATGGGGCCTGTCCCTTCTTCGGTCCCATCTCCCAAGTCGCACCGCCCACTTCCTAAGGATCCAAATTCCCAGACCCAAAAATAGTTGTATGGTGCCAGAAACCCCAGCAGCGCTACAGCTGCCAGCCAGTACTGGGAGGCTGGCCAACAGATTAATGATGGTCCTAGAAGAACTCCTCCGAAGAATGGGAGGGGGAGGGGCCACCCGTTTAACCCTAAGGCCCGCCCAATATGACCCGCTTGTCCGGCTTTGAAAAGAAAAATTAGCGAGGGGGGGGTAGGGCGCCCGAAAAGAATGCCCCTTACAGCCGCACCACCAGTGAATGAGCGCCGGCGCGCGCCCGCCTCCAGCGCTCCGGCCCCACCGCCGACCAGCTGATCTGAGGTAGGGAAATTCCCGACGAGGCCGCAACCGCCCGGAGGGAGGAGGGGGGGAAACACCCGCTGGCCAAGGGAGCCGATGCTCCCGACCCGAGAGAACGCGCTGGGGCTGGGCGAGCTCGCCCGCAACGAGTACAGAGAAGCTAGGGGAAGGGAAGCCCGGAGGCCGACAACAGACCGCCCAAACGCCGTCGGAAAAGCCGCTCCTCTTCAACGGCGCTGCGGCGCCACCTCGCCCGCTGCCCAGCCGACTGCCAACAAAGGAAGCGTCCCACGCCGGTCGCTTCGCAGCTGCACCACTCGGCCTGCTGTGCAAGCGCACGTGCAGCTCCCGACAAACCCTGAAGAACAACTGCGCCACAAGGGGCTGGGCCAGCCTATATAAGGCTGCCCGCCCCCGGCCGTTCCAGATCAAACCATTGTCTCTCCTCCTACAGGGGAGGCAATGGACGGCCCCCAGCCTAGGGCGTCCGATTGTCCGCTCGGCTGGGAAGGGCCGAATTGTGTTTACTCAGTGTGCCACTGTGCCAAAAGAAAAAAGTTTAGTTGTCTGGAAATTTAACAAGTGAGAGTTTAGTAAAGTTTCATTTTTAATCTTCAAGGACATTAGGACTGTTAGTATTAGCCACTGTAGATTATAATGAAACTTCCAAATGAAAGGCAATATTCCTTCAATTACACATGTTCAAATAAATAAGAGGATGAATCTCTCACCACTATATTTGCTATCAATTGGTCACTGTTAAAGACAAAGTGTTGAAGCTGTTGGTCTCTGTGCTTGAAATCACACAGCAGTCATATATTCTAATAGTGAAGTATGGCCCCATCCTCAGATACATAAATCTACAGATTGGGACCAAATTGGCAGGAGAAAGTCCTGCAAAGTTGCCCCCCCCCCCCAGTTTGCAGGAAAATTATTATTTATTAAATTTCTAAACTGCCCTCCTCTGGAGGGTTCAGGGCAGTGTACAACATATTTAAATCTCTCTCTCTCTCTCTCTCTCTCTCTCTTTCTCTCTCGGCTTGACTTCGCGAACGAAGATTTAAGAAGGGTGCAGTAGTCCACGTCTGCTGCAGGCTCGCTGGTGGCTGACAAGACCAATGCGGGACAGGCAGATCCGGCCACAGTGGCTGCAGAGAAAAGTCTGATTTGGGGTTGGTGCTGTAGCAGTGCGATTCTTCCTCAATCTCCTTTTGTCCTCAAGACCAGCTATGCGTGCGTTCTCAAAGGAAGAGACAGCCTGGTGGATGGTGTGCCTCCATGCTTTGCGATCTGAGGCTAGGTCAGACCACTGGTGATGGTTGATGCGACAGGTGCCAAGGGATTTCTTCAAGGAGTCCTTGTACCTCTTCTTTGGTGCCCCTCTATTTCGATGGCCGGTGGAAAGTTCACCATACAGAGCAATCTTGGGAAGGCGGTGGTCTTCCATCCTAGAAATATGCCCTGCCCAGCGCAGCTGCGTCTTCAACAGCAGTGCCTCGATGCTTGTAACCTCTGCCCTCTTGAGGACTTCAGTGTTGGTCACAAAGTCACTCCAGTGGATGTTGAGGATGGTGCGAAGGCAGCGCTGATGAAAGCGCTCAAGGAGTCGCAGGTGATGACGGTATAAAACCCACGATTCGGAGCTGTAGATGAGGGTTGTCATCACAACCGCTTTGTAAACATTGATCTTTGTGCCTTTTTTCAGATGCTTGTTGCTCCACACTCTTTTGTGCAGTCGGCCAAATGCACGGTTTGCCTTTGCCAGCCTGTTGTCAATCTCCTTGTCGATCTTGGCATCTGAGGAGATGATGCACCCCAGGTAGCTGAACTGCTGGACTGTCTTCAGAGCTGATTCACCCACAGTGATGCAGGGAGGGTGATAATCTTCCTGGGGTGCAGGCTGGTGGAGAACTTCTGTCTTCTTCAGACTAACTTCCAGGCCGAATAGCTTGGCAGCCTCTGCAAAGCAGGACGTCATATGCTGCAGAGCTGATACCGAGTGGGAGACGAGTGCAGCATCATCAGCAAACAGTAGCTCGCGGATAAGTTTTTCCATTGTCTTGGAGTGAGCCTTTAGTCTCCTCAGGTTGAACAGGCTGCCATCGGTGCGATAGCGGATGTAGACACCATCGTCATCATCTAGATCTACTGCGGCTCTTTGAAGCATCATGCTAAAGAAGGTCATAAAGAGAGTTGGCGCGAGAACGCAGCCTTGCTTTACACCTGTGCTTATTGGGAAGGGCTCTGAGAGGTCGTTGCAGTGTCTGACTTGGCCTCGCTGGTCTTCATGTAGCTGGATGATCATGCTGAGGAACCTTGGGGGACATCCTAAACGTTCCAAGATTTGCCACAGGCCTTTCCTGCTAACGGTATCGAAAGCTTTGGTAAGGTCGACAAAAGTCACATATAGACCCTTGTTCTGTTCCCTGCATTTCTCTTGGAGCTGCCTGAGAACAAATACCATGTCGGTGGTGCTCCTGTTAGCTCTGAAGACGCACTGGCTCTCTGGGAGGAGTTCTTCTGCAATGGTGGGCACCAGTCTGTTCAGGAGTATTCTGGCAAGGATTTTGCCTGCGATGGAGAGCAGGGTTATCCCCCGGTAGTTGGAGCAGTCTGACTTTTCCCCTTTGTTCTTGTGTAGAGTGATGATGATTGCATCGCGAAAGTCCTGTGGTAGTTTGCCTTGTTCCCAGCAGGTGGCAAGTACTTTGTGAAGTGTGCTATGTAGTACTGTGCCCCCATGCTTCCAGATCGCTGGTGGGATTCCATCAACTCCCACTGCCTTGCCACTTTTCAGTTGCTTGATGGCTTTAACAGTCTCTTCTAGGGTGGGGATCTCATCCAACTCTGTTTTCACTGGTTGAAGTGGGGTGAGGTGGATTGCTGAATCTTGAAGTACACGGTTGGCACTGAAGAGAACCTGAAAATACTCCGACCACCGGTTCAGTATGGATGCCTTGTCTGTGAGGAGCACTTGGCCGTCTGCACTATGCAAGGGACTCTGAGCCTGATATGTTGGGCCATATACTGCCTTCAGGGCTTCATAGAACCCTCTTAAATCACCAGTGTCTGCACACAGCTGGGTTCTCTCTGCAAGCTTGGTCCACCACTCGTTCTGAATGTCTCGAAGCTTGCGCTGGAGGTTGCTACATGCAGCGCGAAAGATTGCTTTTTTCCCGGGACAGGAGGGCAGAGCAAGATGTGCTTGGTAGGCAGATCTCTTTTTCGCTAGTAATTCTTGGATCTCTTGATTGTTCTCGTCAAACCAGTCCTTGTTCTTCCTTGTGGAGAACCCGAGGACTTCTTCAGAGATCGACAGGACGGTAGTTTTCAGGTGTTCCCATAATGCTTCTGGAGAAGGGTCTGTGGGGCAGCTGGGGTCCTCAATTCTTGACTGGAGTTTTGCCTGGAAGGCAGCTTTAACTTCGGCTGACTGAAGGCTGCCAACCTGAAGCTTCCTCTGAGGGATACCTCCTCTCCTGGGTGTGGGTTTAAAGTGAAGACGGAGATTGCAGCGTACAAGTCGATGATCCGTATGACATTCCGCACTGGGCATTACTCGGGTGTGTAAGACATCTCGAAGGTCTTTCTGGCACACCAGAATGTAGTCGATAAGGTGCCAGTGCTTGGACCGTGGGTGCATCCAGGTTGTTTTCAGGCTGTTCTTCTGCTGAAAGATAGTGTTGGTGATGGTGAGCTGATGCTCCGTGCAGAATTCTAGCAGGAGGCGCCAAATAGAATTCAGTTAAAACATCAATACATAAATTAATTTAAAACCAATCATAATTCTAATAAATCTATCAATCAGTTATAATAAAAGCAGTAGTTCTAATAAAACCAGTAGAAGCAAGGACCTTCTGTTCTTGGATGGTGTTTTGCATGCGGTCACTCTTTCTAAAGGCAGGGTCATGGACCGGATGAGATGGAAAAACCCATTGCTGTCCTCAACCATAAGGCTGGTGGAACATCTCTGCTTTACACACTCTACAGAACTGTACAAGGTCCCACAGGGCACAGATGTCTCCAGGTAGAGACAGGAGCCAGTCAGCATTCCACACTGCTGCGTTCTGGTCCAGCTGCAGCTTCCAAGTCAGCTTTAAGGGCAGCCATACATAGAGTGAATTACAGCAATCTAACATTGAGGTGACCATTGCATGGATTACTGTGGCTAGGTTGGAGTGAGAGAAGTAAGTGATCAGTTGCCTAACTTGGTGAATTTGGAGAAATGCCAGTTTGGCAACCCCCACAATCTGGGCCTCCATAGATAAAAAGATATGCAGAAGCACACCCAGACTCGTGATCACTGGTGCCAACATTAACGGCCTACAGTCAAGATCTGGGAGCTGACATCCAGCCTCAGATCACTCCCTCCCAGGCACAGGACCTCCATCTCAAAATGGTCTGAATTCCAGAATTTCAGAATTAATGTATATTGGTAAGTTTGTGATATCCACATCAGGTTTCACATAAGACAGACAATACAGTAGCAGCTAAAAAGATATTATAGTAGGCTTCAATTAAGTTTCATCAGATATACAGATGCACTGGCATATCAGCAAACAGAGAGGCAAAAAAAATGGGCCCTTTACTTATATAAGCACAGTTTGAGGTCATATAAGAAAAACGCAGATCAATCGTTATTTGGTGAAAATACAGAAAAAATAAAATCTAAGAGCAGTGGAATTTAGGCTCAGCTACCCTTATGTTTAGAGTGGCCAAATGCAAACCACGCATAGCTTTACCATACTTAAATAGTTCCCCCTGAGCATTTTCATCTGATAATCCTGTTATATTATTTTCTTGTGTTTTGATCACTGTTATTAGAGGAGCCCATCTGTGATTTTAATCCTCTCTTTCATAATTAGCCCAGATGGCCAAGAATAAAATAGAGCAATTCCCCAACAGGCTTTAGAAGCTATGAAATAAATTTAAATAAATGTTAGCATGAAAGAAGGCAGTGTTTTGTAAATGCATCCCAGTTAATGTTTTCCACTGAGGAATAAAGCTTATTCTGTAGCCCCTGCTGTGTTCCCTGAATTGCCCTAGGGTAACATGAAAAGTATGTGTAATTCTTTCTTATTCTAAAATAATTTGGGCTGCAATCATATGCACGCTTAAAAAGGTAAAGGTAGTCCCCCTGTGCAAGCACCAGTCGTTTCCTACTCTGGGGTGATGTCGCATTATGATGTTTTCATGGCAGACTTTTTACAGGGTGGTTTGCCATTGCCTTCCCTAGTCATCTACACTTTCCCCTCAGCAAGCTGGGAACTCATTTCACCGACCTCAGAAGGATAGAAGGCTGAGTCATTACCTGGCATTAAATCTCACTGAATTTAGTGGGGTTGACTTCCTAGTAACAATGCATAGGACTGGCTTGCAAGACTATGAATGCTTAATCAAGGACAAGAAATGAGAGCAAATAAGCAATTAATCAAACAGGTCACAAGCATGTCGAAGCATGCAAATTCCAAGACCAGATACAGCACATGTGCTGAAGCATGTAACTGTCTCCTTTTTCAGCCACTGGTGAGCTACCCACTGCATTTGGCTATATACCATGGTGAATGTAGACTACATTACTTGACCCTATGAGCCAATAAAAAGGTTTCCAACTTGTTGATGGATTCTTATGTTGGCTTTATGCATTTGCAGCTTGTTGGTGCTCTGTTAATGGCTTTATGTCAAATGAGGTCAAGTGGGATAGAAGCATTTTAAATAAATAAGGCACATTAACAAATCTCTGCAAAAATGTTGCTATTTTAGGGGTCATTTATTTATTTACTTCACTGTATAGTATTTTTATTCTTATAAAATTATTGCAAACAACCAAAAAAAGCAAAAAAGAACAATGACAAATCACAGTAATTCACAGAAAGCAAATGGAAAGATTCTTCCGTTCCTTACATGCAGAACCTTTACATGTAGAGTTGACAATCCTCAGTTGGGGGCAGGGGATCCCCTGGCTTGGAGGCCTTCCTCCAGCTTCAGGGTTATCAGGGGGAGTTGAATGATTGCTGGGCATTCCATTATACCCTATGTTGTCTCCATAAGATATAATATAGAATTGATCGGGAGGGGAGGGGGGTTGGTGAGGTAGCATAGCATCTGGTGCCTCTCCCCAGAAGAAGCCCCAAGTTTCAAAAAGATTGGGTCCCAAAAGAAGGTGCCCCCATCCACCATTATTTCCAATAAAGGGAGTGTTAAATACTGGGTTTGATGCATTAGAGTTCAAAAAGAAACATGCTTTATTGGTAACCGCATACTAAGACAAAATGGTGGAGGGTCATGGCCCTGTTTATATGCATGCAAAAGAACCACCCCTCAGATCCCCATACCAAGTCATGATAGTCAAATTTCATGCCAAGACTGCTCATTGGCTAGTTCTTAGCGTCCAGATGTAGAAATGTATCAAAGAGTCTCTAGCACTCCCACTGCTGCCCGGGAGCAAGCAAAAACTTCCTGCCAAACATAAAGTTCAGTACATAACACCTCCCCCCCCTCCCCGAGTTCCAAAGTACATAACACACATACTCCATCCTCTAGGTACTCTGGTCGGCAACATTCCCTCTGTGAGCCTCAGGGCTCGGCATGAGGAGGAGGTGTCGTTGGAGCCAAGCTAGGTGCGGCTGCAGCCTCGCTGAGTTGTGGCAGGGGAACAGGAACACTCAGCTGTGGTGGGGAAACAGGAACACTGTCAGGAATTTCCCGGGCCAGGCGGAGCAGGTTTGTTTCTCTGTGGTTCTCAGGCACCAGTGATGCTGGCTCACCCCCAGTCTGTGGCAATGCTAGCTGTTCCCTGTCACTGTCTTCCTCAGTTGCTGGGAACAGCGATCAGAACATCATCAAAAAATGGCTGGACTCCTGGGATTCCTTAAGAATAGAGTCCATGAAATTCTGGAAAATCCCTGGGGCCATGCTCACCCCAAATTGCAACCGCTTCACTCTAAAGGCCCCCCAAAGGATGACTATAGTTTGTGCCTCAGCCATTTTGTCCCCTACAGGGAGTTGCTGGTAGGCCTGTGCTAAGTCCAGCTTCCCAAAGATTTTAGCGCCAGCCAGGGAAACCTATATGTGTATGACCACTGGGACCGGGCATGCGTGTTCCTGTAGCATCTTATTGATTGTGCACTTGTTGTCCACGCAAATGCAGACATCCCTATTGAGCTTGATTAGTGTCACCATTGGAGTCTCCCAAAGGGCTTGCAGGACTGGCTCCAGTACCCCTTGAGCAACAAGGTGGTCTAGTTCAGCCACTGTTTTGGGCTTGAACACAAACGGGATGCACCTAGCCTTCAGCCTTATGGGCTGTACAACCAGATTGAGTTGTAGGGACATCGGGGCCCCCATGTAGCAGCCAAGAACTCCATCAAAAACCTCAAGGAATGCTTCACAGATGTGTGTGAAACTGGAAGGCTGCCTGGTTTACCCCTATGATTTCTATCCCAAGAGGCTCAAACCAGGCCAGTCCAACTTAACTCATGAGTTTGTGCCCACCACCAACAAGTCTAACATGCCATCGATGTGCTTGAACTGCACTTGGAAATGGCCGCACCCCTTTAAGTGCACTGGGTTCTTTTGGAAGTCTCTCAAGATGAACCCGGTGGGCCGTAGATGAGAACGTCCTTTGAGGCAAAGCTTCTGAAGACAGGCCTGTAGCGCCCCATGGGGCCCAACAGCCCAGCCTCCTTGTGGATTTTACAGGCCCTTGACTCCCCTCTCCCCCTAAGGACCCCTCACTCTGATTGCTTCAGCACATGAAGCAGGTAGCAGCACCGGCAAACTCCTCTGAAGCATTCTGAGTTGGATGGGTGAGCAGCCCCACCGCCTGCTCCCAGCAGCTCTTAGTCCAACCATGAAGAGCTGGGGGCTCCTTGTGCTGCCTTGTTTTCCACTGCCATGAGCCTGAACATAAGTTCTTGAGTGGGTGGGAGGAGAGGCCCATAGATTGCACAGGCTGCAAGAGCAGCTAGAATCCTTTCGGGGTGGGCAGGGACTGGGAGGGAGGACGGTGTCCAGGACATGTCTCCCCCAGCCAGCGTGTACAAGCTGCACATGTTCCCTGCTGCTCCCAGCTGGGGAAGGGCGCAGAAAAGCATGGAAATGGGGAAGGAGTGCAGAGATATAAATCAGCCTCGTTTTGAACTTTGGAATTAGAAGTTGATGACTACAAGCTGAGCTCCAGGAAAGGTAGAAGGGGAATCGGAGCTTACATGCAATTTACATCACACTGGAGGGGGGAGCGAAAGGGGAGGCCCTCTCCAGCTTCTTGCTGTCACCCTCATGGCCCTTTTCCTATGGCCCCCCTGTGGCCTCCTCCTCCTGTGACTCTAACTTACAGGGCTGTTAAAGGTTTCTTCCAGAATGATAGATATAGAGGATTCAGAGTCTATTTCCATTAAGTAAGGACCCCATTAATCACTACCATGACATTAATTTTGTCAGGGGTGTCTTTGGGCAAATTCAGTACCTTCTGTTGCCGGGTGTAAAATTCAAGGCTGCGTGCCATGAGGGTTGCATGGGGCTCCAAATGGTTGGTGAGTGCCCAGATCAGGCTCTCGTATGTGACGGCTTTGAGAGTGGTCGGAGCAATGAGGCGCTTTGCCAATTTCAGGGTCGCAATGCCACAAGCACTGAGCAGGAGAGATTTTTTGTCTGCCTCATCATCAATCTTGTGAAATAGCATGTAGTATTTCAACCGGCCCACCCAGGTTTCCCACAGGTCTGGGTGAGTGGGGTTGAACTCCAGCAGATTCTGCCCTGGAGCAACAGCCATGATGTGTTACCAGTTGAGTGCAGGGCATTAGAGCTCACTGCGTGGTGCATGCGGTGTGGCAAAGCGATAGACTGACTCAACAGGATCCTATCCTCGTTGCCAGTGTTAAGTACTGGGTTCGATGCATTAGAGTTCAAACAGGAACATGCTTTACTGGTAACTACATACTAAGACAAAATGGTGGGGGGTCACGACCCCACTTATATGCATGCAAAAGAACCAGCCCCCCAGATGCCCATACCAAATCACAGCAGTAAAGTTTCACGCCAAGACTGCTCATTGGTTATTGCTTAGAATCCTGATTTAGAAATGTATCAAAGAGTATCTAGCATTCCCACTGCTGCCAGGGAGCATGTGAAAACTTCCTGCCAAACATAATTTAAGGGAAGTAATTTAAAAGGAGCACAGCCCCTTTGAATGTGATCGCTGGAACTCCCTTTGGAGTTCAATCCTGCTTGTCACACCCTTGCTCCTGCCGCTACTCCCAAAGTCCCCAGATATTTCCTGAATCAGACCTGACAGCCCTACAGACATGGCCTCTAGTAGACCTCATTCAACAAAATTACTTTCCCTAAATTTATAGCTCTAAATCAAACCAGACTTTACCTTGAACACTCCTCTACTAAAAGAACCTTTTTTTAGTATGTAAAACCAGGCAACTGTCTTCTGCCTTTCCAGACCTGCACTAAGATCCACTCTTGGGACAAAGGTTATCTTAATGAAGGATTTTTTTCTTTTTGGGTGTGTGTGTGTGAGAGAGAGAGAGAGAGAGAGAGAGAGAGAACACACCTGGAAGTCATGTTGACTGCACAGATACTTCTTGCACTTCTAACCCAGTACTTTACCAAGCCAGAAGTTTATCAAAGCCAGAAGCCTTTGATAAAGAATATATAGTAGCATGTGGTAGAATAGCTCTGTGGAGAAATGCATTTTTTTTTTCCTTTGGAGGTTTGAAATGAGCCAAACCTCAACTCTGAGTTCTAAAAAAAATTTCTCTCTCTGGGCAGAGAACAGGCATGAAAGGGAGGAAATCAGCTCAGGCAGTTTCCAGGCTTACCTCAGCTCAGCTTAATGGAAATGCTAATAGATTTAGTGGGAGAAAAAAGGGGTGGGTCAAGCTCTCCCCCTTCCCCAAGCAGGGAACAGAGATTTGGAGGTGTTAAATGCTAGAGAGTATACCAAATAGGATAGCAGATGGTAATGCATTACATCTCGTTAACGAGAATGCACGCCGTTGCTGTGGAGCTTGCAGAGAAGAAAAATACGACGCTAATTTCTCTACTGAAAGAGGAAGTTCGAAATTCAGCGGGGAGCAGGACTTGTTGGCCAGGCTATATAACGTTTGCATTTCAATATATAGAATTCTGAGCTTAAGTTTCAAAAAAGCTTCTTTTAAGGATAGCATAAGAAGTGAATCTAAATCAATGCCCATAGATTTTATTTTCCTCTCAATAAATACTAGCCAATTTGACAAATTAGATTCTGAGAGCAGTTGATATAAAAGGCTCTCTGAGTCAGAGTGGAAATGTAGCCGAAGCCAGTATTTAAGGGACATTAGCCATGCTTGTGTTTCCACAAGATTCGTCCCTGTTTCTAACACAAAACTGCATATGGTATGCACTTTGGGAATCCCAGAATTTTCAGTAGGAATTTTGATTGGACACCTTCAATGTTATTATCCAAGGCTGTGATCCACACTGGGACCCCATATAAAAGCTGCAGTATCACTTTAGCCTTAAAGATTTTTAGTGCGGCTGGGATAAATTGATTGCCTCTGCTGTAAAAGAAGTGCTGGATAGCTGCAACACTAACATTGACTGACTTAATTATACAGTTACGATGATTAGTCCAAAGTGTGTTATATTGAAAATGAATTCCTAGGTATTTGTAGTATTTTACTTGTTCTATCTCTTTGCCACCTATTGACCATTTAGTTGGTTTCCAAGATTTGGAAAAAACAACAATTTTAGATTTGTCATAGTTCAATAGGAGCTTATTGTTGTCAAGAAAGGTGATACAGCGAACAAGCAAACGCTTTAATCCAATTCTGGAACAAGATAGTAAGACTGTATCGTCCGCATATAACAGTAAGGGAACATGTCTGGCACCAAGTTTTGGACTATGATGGTCAGTATCTGACAAAAAGGGAGCAAGATCATTAAGAAAGACGTTAAACAAAAAGGGGGCAAACACACAATCTTGTTTAACCCCCTTTCTTAACGGGATTTTTGACGTAAGATTGCCTGATAAAGAGCATTTGACTTGACAAAAGTTGAAAGTATATAATTTTTTAATGAGCATAAGGAGTCTTTTATCAATACTTGTTTGTTTCAGTTTATCCCACAACAGGTCTCTGTCAATTGAATCAAATGCTCCCTTTAAGTCTAAAAAGGCTACATACAATTTCATCTTTTTCCCAGTAGTGTATTTAGAAATTAGATGGGACAAAGTATTACAATGATTGAGAGTAGTTTTGCCTTTACAAAAACCCAGCTGTTCCAGACCAAGAATTTTTTCTCGTGTCATCCATTGTTCAAGTTTCCTCAGCAGATACTTAGAATATAATTTACCAATGGTGGATAGGAGACTAATCGGCCTGTAATTATTTGGGATGGTGGGATCTCCTATTTTATAAATTGGAACCACTATTGAATTAAGCCAGGCTTTAGGAATTATGCCAGTTCTGTCAATATTGGTAAAGAGAGATGCGAGCGGAGTAGCCCACCAATCTGGATCTAACTTTAGGATTTCAGAGGGAATAACATCTGGTCCTGCTGCTTTACCTGATTTCAATTGCAAAATTAGATCTTTAACTTCATCAGAAGTCACAGAGGGCCACTCCGGAAGATCTACCTGAGAAAGTTCGAAAGGTCTAGAAGTGTATAGTTTACTTGGGAGAACATAGAGAAGAAATATTAGTACCAGACATTGGGGGAAATGGCAGACATAGAATGGGCATCAACTCTATGGGCACCTGATACAATAGACCAGATTTTTTTAGAGTTCTTTAAGATTATGGCCTGGTATAGCTCCTCCCATTGAAGTTTAGCATAATCATTCTTTTTGCTTATAATAACCTGGGACAGCTGATTTTTAAGATCAAAGTACTCTGATGGTAAAGACAAAGCCCCAGAGTCGCGGTAACATTTGTAGGTGTTATGCAACAGAGTTTTAACGGCTCTACATTCTTCATCAAACCAGGGCTGCAGAGATTTTATATTTCTTCCCTTTTTTACATTTTTAGGTTTAACATTTAGTGAACTAAGAATGTTAGATACTAGAGAATCATAGGCTATTATTAGCACTGAAGAATTCGTTGCAGTGGTTAAAACCCTTCTAAGATTCAAAAGGGAATGAGAATTTAAAAGTAACTGAGCTGCTTGTTTAGTCTGACTATTCCAGCAGATTTTTGGTAAGGACGTAGACTCCCACAAGTGTATAGAGGGATTAAGGGAAGAGTCTGGGGAAGATTCTGTATGAAGGGTCAAGATAAGTGGAAGGTGATCACTAATAATGAGATCACCTATACAGAAATCTTTTATGTAAAATTCTAGTGAGAAAGGGACAGTAATATAATCAATTATACTGCACCTTTCTTAGAAATGAATGTAAAATCCCCCGAATGAGAAAATCTTTCCAAACCATTTAACCAGACCCTATTGTGTTGGATACAAAATTTGGCAAAGCAAATGCCTGCCAAATTTGAATAGCTATCCTTAGATTGCCTCCTATAGGAAAAAAAAAGGTGGTAAGGTATCATCTAGATTGAGGTTAAGGGCCTTAGAAAAGATTTTATCCTCATTGCCTACTCTTGCATTAAAATCTCCTGCTATTATTATTTCAAAAGAAGGAAATTTGGTTTCCAATTCACTCACAATTACATTCAAACGTTCCTAATGATGTAAAAAGGCCGATTTATCTAGGGCAGGAGGGATATATATGTTTACCAAAATCAAGGAAAGATTCCCATAAACAAGTTTGATAGCTTGTTCCATAACACTTCCAGCCTGTAGGGGGATGTCTACAGAATTGTGAAGAAGAGACACAAATATAGACAAACGCGTTTGAAAACGGCCTCTTGAGTTGGTTCTAAAGGCTGGGAGCAAATAGGACTTATAACCTTCAAGATGAATCGGACTTTGGGACCAAGTCTCTTGTAGTAAGATGACATCAAAGTTCTTAAGGTAGCTAATAAATTCAGCATCTTTGGATTTATTCCACCAACCAGCCATGTTCCACGAGATGATCTTAATATCCGATAGTGGAGAAGTATTTGGAGTTGAAGACAATGAGGAGGATCTCAGTCAGTCATCTTGGGAAAATTGGTTTGGCAAGCAGGAAGAAACAAAGTCATACCTTCATTTTCGAGGCCCCTAGAAATATTTTTGCTAAATTCACAAAGGCTTGGCCAGATGAAATTATCCTTAGGATTGATTGGTAGATTTAACAGGATTGAGTACTCTAATAGACACTGTCTTTGTAATTCCAAGTGTATTGAAACTATTTCCCATGTACTACTGAACTGTCCTCTTTATGATGATATTCGTTGTATATACTTGAAAGATATCTTAGCAGATATGTTGGGCTGTGCTGATTCAGGCAAAGTCCACAAACTTTTAAATGACACTTGCGCTGAGGTAACTTTAATGGTGGCTAGATTTCTCCAACAGGCCATGGAAATACGACAGAGAATGGTTCCGGAATGACCACATTTTATCTTTTAATTATTTAATTTGGCTAAACTCGACTCATATATATTTTACTTATTTTATGTATTTTAGCTCCCTATGTACTTTATAATCTAGGATTTTATATTATTTATATTGCTATTTTACTGCTAAATCTGTTTTATGCCAAAAAAGGCTTGCTATTTGCTAGAGAGTCACCACCAGAAAGGAAAACTCTGGGAATGTCAGGAAAAGCTTCCTTGACCTGGCCTGACAAGGTCAGTGGGAGGGGAAAGGGAGATAATAAAAACTCCTTGCAAGAAGGAGGAGCTCTCTTTTCTCCTGGGTGCTGAGTCCATCAGAGCAGACATAACTCTGAGCTGAGTTCTGGAAGAAGCAGCCATGTTTACCATGTGCAGGCCTAAAATCTATAATTTCCAAAATTAAGGAGCCTGTCCTATATTTTTTACAACTGATAGGGCATGTATAGAGAGAGGGAAAGAGATTTTTTCTTATTTATTTTGAATCCCTTGTGCTGAAAGTATGCTTGTAAACATTTTGTTTTAAATACTTTAACATTTGTGATGCTTTATAATTTAAATACTTTTTAAATTTTGATGTAATTCCCTATAAAGGTGAGGTGGTGGTGGCGGGTTTAGTGGAGAGTGGCTGTGGCTCAGTGGTAGAGAACAGGCTTTCCCACTGCCAAGTAAGTATACAGACTTTTCATGACTCTCCAGGTGTTGCAAAAACCTTGGAGGGCAGGGTGGAAAAGGGTTGCAGGCCAGAGCAGGCATGTTCTGTCACAAACTCCATAATGACATTATACTCTGTACTGTGCACACTGCGTAGCACATAGCATACTCTTGCTGCCCTCTTCCAGCACTGTAGATTGTGGGAATCCAATATACAGGACACATAAAGCTGCCTTCTACTAGTCAGATCACTGGTCCGTTTTGGTCAATACTCTCTGTTCTGACAGGCAACGGCTCTCCAAAGTCTTGGAAAGAGAAAAGTCTTTATTGCTGCTTGAGTTCTTTTAAATGTAAGTACTTAATTCAGAATTTCTGAATTCAGACTGAATTCAGAATTTCTTCATGAAAAGTCTGTTCTCTACCACTGAGCCACAGCCTCTCTCCACTAAATGAATATATCTGAAATCTTTTCCGCAGAGATGGAGCCCTTAGGAAAGTCATTGCTTGTTCATGCACAGAAGAACATCCGTCATCAAAAACAAGCCAGTGAAAAAGCATCCATTTTCAAGGAGGGAAAAAGGGAGGTAAACCAGAACAGGTAAGCCATATACAAAAGCCATGAGCTAAAGATGATTTTAAAATAATTCAGGGCTATGTCTTTGAGAGGAAGCCTCTGGATTACAGCAGTCTAACAAGAGATCACCTGCTGAGATTCAAAACACAACAATCCAACTTAAGTAATGAGTTTTAAAAGATTTGCCTGGTCAAGGACATCAGACTTAATGCAGGCCAGATGGTTATGTGAATCTCCATCTTATCCTCTCACCCTGGTTCAAGCCTGCACTCTAACTGGCATAATCCTGATCACAAAATAGATTATTTTAATGCAGGGATATCAGTGATATTTAGCTAAAGCAGAAAAAAGGACTTTAAAAAAGTAAAAGAAAAAGCATGTTTCCCTTATGCGTACAATAGAAGAATAAAGACTCCTAATGGTCACTTATTATGGAAGATTTGCAAATATTGCTCATTCTTTTCTATCGAAGAGGGGGAGGTATGACTCTAAGACCCAATTTATGTATCATCTTTACAAAACCTCTTCCTGTTTGTCACTCTTCTATTGCAGGAGGAGGAGGAGGAGATCGGATTTATATCCTGCCTTTCACTTGGGAGTCTCAGAGCAGCTTACAATTTCCTTTCCCTTCTGTGGCGGAACCGGCCCGATTCTGCCTTCAGACCCGGTCCCGTCAGCTCCCTATTGAGTCGCCAACTCCTGAAGGGAGCTATTTCTCCTCCTGCCCCTTGGGCGCGCTGCCACCACCTGCTCAGTCCCGGGGTTCAGATTGAGAGGAACAGGACGCCCAATCCCCCTCTCCAGCTATGAGGCTAGGCCTCCAGGTCCTCTGCCACCCTGCACTTGGGTTTCACAGAGACCTCAGCGCTTCTTTGGGGCACCCCTGGAGGATTGGCACCTTATCCAACTGCATGCCTTCCCCCTTCCCCGGGGCCCCCTTCTCAACACAGCGTGGTCTAAAGCGGTTTGGGGATCTATGTGGTACAGAGATTGACTGCCAGCATTTAAAACAGAAAAACTGTTTATTTACAAGAGAAAAAGATAGGAAAAGAAAAACAAAACAAAAACAGTTGCATTTACAAAATTAGCACAGCACAGCACCCGTACAGCAACCAGTATAACAAAGAAAAGTTGATTATAAACGCATCCTGCTGGCCCTGGTCTAAACATGCCCTGCCCTTTTGGATGACTTAACTTTGTCTTACTGCCTGGAGGCCTCATTATCTTTTGAATAGGCCGCATGCACAGGCAGGAGCTCTCCCACTGGCAACCTCTCCCTTCGAGCTGCAGCTGAGAACTGAAAAACTCCTCCTCCTAGCACATGCCAAGAACAAAAGAACTTCCTGCCTCTCTAGGAGACTTTCCCCCTAGCGTTGTTGGTTTGGCTCTGGAAGGGAGGGGGGGTTTGGAGGGAGGCTACAAAGCCTGCTGAGGAATTTACTGATCCCTGCCAATGAAGCACCACCACTGACTAAAATGGCGTTTCTCCACACTTCCCCCTCCTTAAATTCTGAGCCGGAGGGGTTGCCTCCTACAGAGGTGAACCCATAGCAGAATCCAACCAAACAAGGAGAAACCCATTAACCAAAACAGAACATATACCACGATTAGGAATTTTCCCAACAATACACAAAGTCCCACACCCTAGGTGTCCATGTCCCTTCTGGACAACAAATCGCATTGCTGCATTCAGAAGGAATGTCCAGTCTTTAAGATGTACTCCTCCATCTCCCCGGACCACCTCTGGAGTTTGGTGCTCTCCCTCCGTTGCTGCTGTTGCTGGAATGAGTGGTCCATCAAAGGAGGAAAGTCCTGGCCCTACATATGAGGTTGGAAACTGCCCAGTTCCCACACAGTTGCTTCATCTTTATCCCTCATTGGTGGAATATTCCCTCTGTCCACTCTGACCTCCCAGAAACCCACCTCTGGGGCTCCAAACAATTGCTGTCCCAGCTCCTTTTTGTCTCCTTCCTTCCTACCTATATGCAACACCATGGACCTCGCAGAGAATGGCTGTGGTATATTCACCTGCACCACTTTAACTGCCTTTCCCGTCTTCTCCATAGCCACCACATAAGTAGCCTCGTCTAGGTCATCCACAATCACATGGGGTCCCTCCCATTCCACTTTCCGTTCACCAGCATGAAGGGGCAGGAAAACCATCACCCTATCCCCTGTCTCAGCTTCTGAGAACTCCACTTTCTGGTCCCTTGCCACCTCACACAGTGGATCCAGCCTAGGGTCACTTTGAACCTCAGACAGGAACATTCCTGGCTCCCCCAGACTTCCTATCATCTGTTCCTTCAAGCCACCCCTAGTCCCACTGTTTCCAGAACACTCAGCCAAAGTTTGATCTGGGTTCTCCGCCCCCTCAGTTGGTTTTTCAGTGTCAGCCAACTGAGCTCCTTCCTGCCTGGAAGGCTCCACAGCATCCTGCTGCCCTTGCGGAAATTGGCACCCCTCTTCCCATTGGGCACACCCTCCTGCAGGGCTTGAGACAGGCTGGTCCTCCCCCTCCCTGGTTGGTGGTGAGGTGGCTTCCCTAAAGTTGCCTTCCTCCCCCCACCTTCCCCTGAGGGTTTGGCTTGGGTTCTCAGTCCCCTCGGTTGGTTTTTCAGCACTACCCAACTGACCCTCTTCCTGCCTGGAAGGTCCCACAGCTTCCCAGGATTCCTGTCTGCCCTGCTTCAAGACGACCTGTTTTGAGAGCGTCTCGGACGATCCCACTTCCTGATCCACAGCTACTTGGTGAACCGGTTCCAACCTAAGGCCGCTCCGGACCCCCTTCTGGAACCGCTCCCGTCCCCCCAAGCCTTCAGCTATGTGCTCCTCTGAGCCCACATTAGCCTTGCTGCTCTCAGAACCTCCTGTGAAATCTCCACTCTCCACCTTGGTCTCTTCAGCATGCACATCCTTTATGCTAGACAGGTTCCTTTCCTTGCTAGGAACATCGACAGCCTCTTGCTGCACTTGGGGAAAGCTACACCCCTCTTCCCCTTGGGAACACCCTACTCCAGGGCTTGAGATAGGCTGGTCCTCCCCCTCCTGGGTGACTGCCCTCTCTTCGTCCTCAGTAACCTGGGCTATTTCCCCCTCCCTGGTTGGTGGTGAGGTGGCTTCCCTCACGTTGCCTTCCTCCTCCCCCTTTCCTCTGAGGGTTTGGCTGCGGGTTACAGCATTTATAGAGTACTGGCCAACCATCAAATTTCGGCCCAATAACACTGGAACTGTCTGTTCCTTCATTACCCCACATTCAGAATAGGATTTACCTTCTTGTGGAGCCAAACCCCTGAACTGCTTTCGGGAGTGGTCTGGCCCCAGTTTAAACCTTTTAAATACAGTGGCTTTATAGGCCGCAAAAGTTATCCCCCCATCTTCCATAGGCATGCTGTGATAGATGGCTGAAAGCTCTCCAGTCAGGTTGCTACAGAGGTGAGACATATAGTCCTCCTCTGCAATCCCCCACTGTTTGGCTGCCCTCTCAAAGTTGGAGAGGTATATGGAGGGGTCTTCTCCCTCTTGGTACACTGCAAAGTCCTTGGGGGTGACTTGGATCTCTTTGCTTAGTTCAGCTTCCAGACGTAGCACCTCAAGCTCATGGCGACGTTGCTCTTCCTGCTCCCGTCTGCGGATCTCAGCTTGTCTCAGCTCCCTCTCAGCTTGTCTTTCCTCTCTCTCTCATTCCTCCTGTCTGCGGATCTCCTCTCTCTCTCTTTCCTGGTGTCTGCGGATCTTGTCCCTCTCTGCTTGTCGTTCCTCTCTCTCTCGTTCCTCCTGTCTGCGGATCTCAGCTTGTCTTTCCTTCCTCTCGATACGCATTCTCTCCAGTTCCAACTGTAGCCGCAAGATTGCTTCTGACTGGGTGGGGGGCACTTTTGCAGGTGCCCCTGCATGCTGATGATGCTCCAACAGGAGGACTTGCATATCTACTACAGTCAGGTTGTCACACTCCAGCTCTTGCTTTGCGCACTCTTCCTGGAGCTGTGGCTTTGTCATCTTCAGGATTTCCAGTTTCTTAGCACGCTCCATCCTAACTAAACTGAACTTTCCCTACTCCAGTTGACCCGAAAAGAAAACAAAACCTCTGTTGCTTCCTCTGGGTGCTTGCACATATCAAAAACCAAAAATGCCTGGCCAATCAAGTTCTCTGTTTGTTCTCATCCCACTGCTGCCGCCAAGTGGTGGCGGAACCGGCCCGATTCTGCCTTCAGACCCGGTCCCGTCAGCTCCCTATTGAGTTGCCAACTCCTGAAGGGAGCTATTTCTCCTCCTGCCCCTTGGGCACGCTGCCACCACCTGCTCAGTCCCAGGGTTCAGATTGAGAGGAACAGGACTCCCAGTCCCCCTCTCCAGCTATGAGGCTAGGCCTCCAGGTCCTCTGCCACCCTGCACTTGGGTTTCACAGAGACCTCAGCGCTTCTTTGGGGCACCCCTGGAGGATTGGCACCTTATCCAACTGCATGCCTTCCCCCTTCCCCGGGGCCCCCTTCTCAACACAGCGTGGTCTAAAGCGGTTTGGGGATCTATGTGGTACAGAGATTGACTGCCAGCATTTAAAACAGAAAAACTGTTTATTTACAAGAGAAAAAGATAGGAAAAGAAAAACAAAACAAAAACAGTTGCATTTACAAAATTAGCACAGCACAGCACCCGTACAGCAACCAGTATAACAAAGAAAAGTTGATTATAAACGCATCCTGCTGGCCCTGGTCTAAACATGCCCTGCCCTTTTGGATGACTTAC
The DNA here is from genome assembly GCF_032191835.1 of Heteronotia binoei. Classification (NCBI taxonomy): domain Eukaryota; kingdom Metazoa; phylum Chordata; class Lepidosauria; order Squamata; family Gekkonidae; genus Heteronotia; species Heteronotia binoei. The sequence goes on from NC_083224.1 coordinate 102,046,091, forward strand.
TTTGTCTTACTGCCTGGAGGCCTCATTATCTTTTGAATAGGCCGCATGCACAGGCAGGAGCTCTCCCACTGGCAACCTCTCCCTTCGAGCTGCAGCTGAGAACTGAAAAACTCCTCCTAGCACATGCCAAGAACAAAAGAACTTCCTGCCTCTCTAGGAGACTTTCCCCCTAGCGTTGTTGGTTTGGCTCTGGAAGGGAGGGGGGGGTTTGGAGGGAGGCTACAAAGCCTGCTGAGGAATTTACTGATCCCTGCCAATGAAGCACCACCACTGACTAAAATGGCGTTTCTCCACACCTTCCCTTCCCACAACATACACCCAGTGAGGTACGTGGGGCTGAGAGAGCACTTTTGAGAACTGCTCTTGAGAAAGTAGCTCTTTCAAGAACTGTGACCAACCCAAGGTCACTCAGCAAGTGCATGTGGAGGAGCAGGGAATCAAACCTCATTCTCCCAGATTAGAGTCCGCGCACTTAACCACTACATCAACATAAGAACATAAGAGAAGCCATGTTGGATCAGGCCAATGGCCCATCCAGTCCAACACTCTGTGTCACATAGTGGCCAAAAAAACCAAGTGCCACCAGGAGGTCCACCAGTGGGGCCTGTTTGTGTTGATAATGTGAAAATATTGATCATGAGAATCACCTAGCCTATGTCTAGATCTCCATTTCTATAGGGACAGCTACTTTTCTATGAAAAGTGCCCATAAAATCTAGGGGTGACCCAGATTATGTGGAATTGTTATACATTACCTTGTAACATGAGAGCCAAGAAGAGCTGAGTAGCAGCAACCACACAATTGGAAAAATATAAATTGGTTCTTGGTCTTCTTGTCTCTCAACCCAGCCCTTCTCACAAATATAGCTGCTTGTTTGTAAAATCAACCCATTATGTGCAATACATGCAAATTAGATTCAATATTAGAATTACTATACCTTCCTGTTTAGATACAGTACATTTGCCAAATTAGAGGCATACCTTCCAACTCTTGCCTCTTTGTTTTAATGAGATGAAGGCAGTTTAGACTGTAACCGACAATGGATCTTGATCCAGATATAATATCACAATAAGGCATTAGGAAGGGGAAGAGAAATAAGTCCTGTCTTTTAAGAACTGCTCTCTAGTCTATAATGAGATGAATGACAGGAGTACAAGTAGGTCTCTCATACCTTTAACCATACTTGTGGATATTACTGAGGACCTAAATCTGGAGTCTAGTCCAGTTTTTTGCTTATTGCATCTGTAACAAAGAATGCCAGGAACTGAGAAGATGTTGAGTTGAGGTACCAGCTCTAATTTAAATTTTCAAGAAGAAGACAACTGCAGATTTATACCCTGCCCTTCTCTCTGAATCAGAGACTCAGAGTGGCTTACAATCTCCTATATCTTTCCCCCCCACAACAGACACCCTGTGAGGTGGGTGGGGCTGAGAGAGCTCTCACAGCAGCTGCCCTTTCAAGGAAAATTCCTATGAGAGCTATGGCTAACCTAAGGCCATTCCAGCAGCTGCAAGTGGAGGAGTGGGGAATCAAACCCAATTCTTCCAGATAAGAGTCTGCACACTTAACCACTACACCAAATTGTCTCTCAAGTTTTGTGGACTATAGGAAGTGTGAGGCCATGTTCTTAGAGTTTCAGGGGGAGGAAATCATTGTATAAATCATGAGAAGAGCTTTCCTGAACTGATCCTTTCCAAGAAGCCAGCTACTCTCTCATTTGGTTGCAGATTGATATGAGAATCCATCAGTGTGATTGTTCCTAAAAGTGTTGTCATCCTTATTGGTATTTATAAGAACATAAGAACCACCCACTAGACCATTTTCTGCATTGCTTATGGTGTGTCATGCCTTAGACAGTTTTCTGCTTGCATTGCTTACTAATTTTTTTAACCCTATGCCTATTGCATTGTTTACTGGATATTTTATGCTGTTTGAATTGTTTTTTTAATATTTTGTAATCCACTTTGCATTACCTAAGTTCGATCCTGGTGAAAGCTGGGTTCAGGTAGCTGTCTCAAGGTTGACTCAGCCTTCCATCCTTCTGAGATCAGTAAAATACCTTCCAAAGTATTTTACACTGGGGGTAAAGTGTAGATCGGCGTTTCCCATCTGGAGGCAGAGAAAAGGCAAACGGAGCTCTGGGCTCCCCCCCCCACACACTTTAAACACACCGGTGGGGTGTTTAAAGGGGGGGGGAGGGAGATCACCTGCCCTTGCCCTTTTCCCGCCAGACAGACAGAAGACAAAGGGAGCTCCGGGCTTCCCCCCCTTTAAACACACCAGCAGGATGTTTAAATGAGGGGGGGGGGAGATCGCCTGCCTTTGCCAGGTGGGGAGAGGGCAAAGGGAGCTCCTGGGCCACGGGAGCAAAAAGTTTGGGGAACCCTGGTGTAGATGATTGGGGAAGGCAATGGCAAACCATCCCATAAAAATCTGCCAAGAAAACGTCATGATGTGACGTTACCCCATGGGTCAGTAATAACTCAATGCTTGCACAGGCGACTATCTTTACCTTTAATACACTTTAGCTGATAACAGATGAACATTTTGGGGTGGTTGGGAGGCGTCCCAAATCGGGACAGCTCAAAAAGAGCCGTTCTGAAGCCTCCACACACTCCCCCACAATCCGTCCCCATCCTGTCCATGGGGCAACATGGGCATGTTCAGACAGCCATTGCGCACCATTCCTGTCCCCATACATTTTCAGCAGTCCTGCGCATGGGCACACGTAAGCTTTAATTAACTGAACAGTTTTAATTTTTAAAAAACTGGATGTGACTTGGGGCGGCTTTGCAGTTTCACACTGCCAAGATGCCTTGCTCGCGCCCTTTCGCTTCCAGACACCAAGGAGGCAACTGATATGCGGCTCAAAAATTTGCTACCACTTTGAATATGTTAGCTTTTTCAGTTGCACTGTGGAGGCTGGAGAATGGGGTGAGGACGGGACGAGGACAGGTGGCAGGTGTTTGTGTGTGGAGGGATTTTTTGGGTCTATTTCAGAGGCGTCTCTTAGTCGGCCCAAAGTGCCAGTCTGTTAGCAGCCTTTGAGTCTCATTTAGAAAGGAGAGTTATAAATGAAGTAAATAAAAATAATAAAAAATAGACAAGATCATAGAACCACTACTGAATCTAGCATCCTGTTTCCTGCAGAGGAAAACCAGATACCACAGAAGGGTCCTCAAGTGAGGCGTGAATACAACAGACCTCTATTAGAGTTACTTCCAGCAACTTGTATTCAGCTTCATAGCAGCTAAATATGAATGAATTCAGAAAGTTTTCACTTACAGGAAATCCATTGCTCTCATGTGAAGTGTCATTTGGTCAGGCATAAGTTTCCCTTACAACAAAGCAAAATGTATCATAGACTTGACCATCCACCTAATCATCAATAATGATTAGAAAGACTGTTCATAACATGTGCTTAGAAGATATTCTGTATCACCAAAAGCACCTTTAGGACCCAAAAAGTTTTATTCAGAATGTAAGCTTTCTTATGCATGCATACTTCATCAGATAATGAAATGGGGTACAGTGAGCAGTGCTACAAATAGCTGGTGGGCAGTGGTTAAGAATGCAAAGTGGTACTTCTTGCCCACCAAATATAAGTAGCACTGCTCACTGTACTCCATTTCATTGTCTGACGAAGTATGTATGCATGCAAAAGCTTCCATTCTGAATAAAACGTTGTTGATCTTAAAGGTGCTACTGGACTCCTACTTGGTTCTATTGCTTCAGACCAACATGACTGCCCACTTGAATCTATGTATCGGGAAAAGATCAATCAGAACTGCAAACATAAGCTTGGATCCAGAGCAGCATTTTTTTGGGTGCAAGGATTTTCCACCCATGGAACACAACTTTCCTCTCTCCTTCCTCCTGCAGCAGTCCAAAATTCCCTGGAGCATGAACAGGGGTTTTTTTGGGGGGGGGGCATTTGGGGGTGCCATAGAAGGAGAAAGAAGGGAGGAAAGCCACCTTCTGTAGGAAGAAATCCTTGTACCTGAAGAAACACTACTCTGTCAAGTCAAGTCAAAATTGGCCAGTATTTTCTTCTGTCTTACCAAGGGGAGGGTTTCCAACAAATAGAGTCTTCCTTGGAAAAGGAAGTGGCCATTGAACAACTCCATTGATTTGTGCAAGGGCTGTACTGTCATGTCCCTTAAACTGGCATTCATACCAGGAATGCCTTCATGAAGCCTTGTCAAATGGTGATTCCTCTAAGCACAATTGTTTGAGGTACTAAGTCTTGCCTTATGTTGTTTGGCTGATCCATCTTATATCAGATTATGTTTGTATTTATTGGGATTTATAGCTGTATTATTGCCTCTGAGCCCATATGGATAGCTAATTTGTCAATTAGAGCGATGCAGTGCTGATCACAGCAAAGGGGCTTTTAAACACCATTATTGGTTTTAAAATAGGACTGACCTTGAGACACGAATTCATTTTGCCTGACAACCTTTTCTTCTTTCCCCTGTCGGATTACAGATATGTAAATTATAGCACAGCCTTGAATATTCATCTTAGCCAACACTGGAACTGGTTTGTACGCTTATATTAGGCCTTGCTTGAAATGAATAATGAATCTCTCTGAGTGCTGAGCTATGCACATTGCTGTGAAGAAACAGCATCCATTGATATTAGTTTATCTTACATAATCATAATTAGAAGGAGACTGAGTGGGGAGGGCAGCCCTCAAGGATCTAGAAAAGATTTTAAAGTGTAAGGATGTGTGGCTGGCAACCAAGATCAAGGTAATTCACACTATTGTATTCCCCATGTGAAAGTCAGATAATGAAGAAAACTGACAGGAAGAACATGGATTCATTTGAGATGTGGTGTTGGAGGAGAGTTTTACGGACACTGTGAACTGCCAAAAAGACAAGTGTGTTCTAGATAAAATCAAGCCTAAACTCTCCCTAGAAGCTAAAATGGCCAAACTGAGGCCACCATACTTTGGTCTCATTATGAGAAGACAAGTGTCACTGGAAAAGACAATAGTGCTAGGAAAAGTTGAAGGCAGCAGGAAAAGAGATCGATTGACTCCATCCCAACATGAGATGGATTGACTCAATCAAGGAAGCCCCATCCCTCAGTTAGCAAGATCTGAGCAAGACTGTTAATGATGGGATGTTTCAGAGATCATTAATTCATAGGGTCATCATAAGTCGGAAGCAACTTGACAACATTTAACACACACAATCAGAATCAACAGGACTTTATATAATCTTTATATAATCACATACATTTTATATCAGGGGTGGCCAACGGTAGCTCTCCAGATGTTTTTTGCCTACAACTCCCATCAGCCCCAGCCATTGGCCATGCTGGCTAGAGCTGATGTGAGTTGTAGGCAAAAAACATCTGGAGAGCTACCGTTAGCTGCCCCTGCTTTATATAATCACATATAGAGACATTGGAGCCTTCAGCTTGATATATATCTACCTAACAAAAGGGTTAATCTGAAGAAAAAGAGAGGAAAGCAAAAAGATGAGGAAAGTGTCCCTGCTGGCTGAAGGGAGTGGCTCGAACTGGTCCTTTGGGAGAAGATGAATCACTTGCAGAAATCCTCTCTTACAATGATGCTTCCTCAAGCATCTATAGATCCTTCTCCTCCATATCAGTGTACAACAGTTGCTAAAACCTAAGGAGGTGGAGGAACAGGCTGGGTGGCATCCAAGGAGAGTTGGCATGACCTTAAGGAAGAAGATACTCTAGTGGCTGCCCTGTGGCCACACTGTAATGCTTTTAACTGCTCAGTTTCTGTAATGGAATAATATATTTTCAGTATGGTTTCTCTGCATCTGAAAACTGAAGCAGCAGTGTTAGGTTAATGGCCAGGTAAAGGAGTAACTGCAATCTGTCAGTTGCAGGAAGATGGAGAACAGGGACTGGAAAAAAAGCTCTTTAGATGTATGCAGGACAACACCTATAGGAGAGAAAGCAGCAAAAAAAAAAAGTAAGATCCTCTGGCCACTTGATTGAGAAGACCACAAGCTTACTCAGTTTCTAGGCTAGCTTTGCCAACATCCATAAGCACCTGCAGAAGAAAGAATAAGAAATAAGACCTCACCCTCTCAACCAGTCTGGAGACACATTTTAAAATCTGAGCCACAGCTTTAACTCTCTCTCCTCCTTACAGGAGGTGCGGTGAGGAGGGGGGCCTTTACCCCACCCCCAGATCTGCTAGGCTGCGCAGGAGGGATGTCTGGCACAAAACCTGTGCTGGAAAGAATGAGGAAGTGGAAACTTTGCACTATACAATCGCACTTTAAGGATATTCCAGTTAATATCTACACTTTACAGCAGCACTTTATCTTGCCACAACATCTACCTCCAGCTGCCTCCAAGCTACTAATCTTCAAAAGGAACTAATGATTGGATTTTTAACTGCTAAATTGATGGGTGTTTTAGTTAACTAATTTGGATGCATTAATTAATTAATTGGCTATTTGATATAAAATATTTTTTTGCAAATTAATTAAGGGTGTTTAAATTGTTGGGAGGGTCTTATAATTAATGAGCCAGCAGATTTAACTTATTTTTAGCTAATTAATTTAAAGGGGAATTTTTGGGTTGGGCTTAACTTGATTAGTTAACCGTTGGAATTGGCAGATATTGATAAATCATGGAAATTGGATTGGCAAGGATGGAGAGGGTTGGGGAGTTAATTAATTGTGGGGTGGTGAGTTGTGTGGCCTAGGCTGAGGCGGAGACTAGTGGGGGATGACTGGCCTGGGGATTCCAGTACTCCTGAGGAGGGGAACGTATGATGGTGGGAACAGACATCCCGACGGTGACAGGTTGTGGGTCCAGGCTGAATTACTTGCCTCCGTCATTGGTGTTATGCAATGCTAGGTCCATAAACAATAAGACCTCAGTCCTCCAAGAGTCTTAGCTCGAACAGGACGTGGACCTGGTTTTCATGACTGAGACCTGGGTGCAAGATGGAGAGACCATAACTCTCTCCCAAATGGCTCCCCCAGGATACTCGATCTTTCACCAATCATGGACTAGCGGGTGGTGGGGAGGGGTGGCTCTATTCATACGAGAGGCTTACTCCTTTCGGGTCCTCCTGGCCCCAGAGATCAATGATATTGAGTGTGCCGGTCTGGCGTGGGACGTTGGGGAGGGGTTGGCGATATGGCTGGTGTACCGTCCGCCTAATGCACCAGCCAGCGCCATACCATCCCTGATGGAGGCCGTAGCAGGCTGGGCATTGGAGTACCCAAGGCTTGTGATCCTGGGTGACTTCACTGTCCATGCTGATGACGCGACCTCCAGTCAGGTGATGGACCTAGTGTCATCCATGGCGATACTGGGGCTCTCCCAACTTGTTAAATCGCCCACTCACCAGGCAGGGCACATGTTAGATTTGGTCTTTGCGGTCGGGATTTTGGTGGACGGTATTACCACTGAGGCGGTGCCATGGTTGGACCACTTCGCCCTTAAGACTAGAGTGGATGTTCCACCCCAAGCCTGTTTAGGTGGCGAGCTTATTTTGGCTCGCCTGCGGAGCCTGATGGACCCTGAGCGGTTCCAAACAGCTCTATGGGATCCCTGGCTCCCTGGTGATTCTCTCGATGACCTGGTGGAGTCTCGGCAGGGTCGGCTCTTCAGAGCCATCGATGAGATCGCTCCTCAGTACCCTCTGTGCCCTCATGTTAAGCTGGCTCCATGGTATACCCTGGAATTACAGCAGCTGAAATGAAGGCTCAGACGGTTAGAGAGGCAATGGCAGCATGCTCGAGATGAAGCGACTAGAACATCTTATAGAGAGTTTATGAGGTCCTATGAGATGGCAGTCACAGCCACAAAGAAGACCTACTTTGTGGCCAAGATTGCGTCTGCAAGTTCGCGCCCGGCACAATTGTTTAGGACAATTCGGAATCTTACAACACTGCTGCAGGGCAGACCATATGCTAGGGAATTGGAGATTAGCTGTGAGGTTTTTGAGGAATTTTTTGCAGATAAGATCTTGTCGCTCCGCCACATTGGAAACAGTACGTGAACTCGAGGCCCCATGCCTGTCTTCTGGACCAGTTCTGGATTGCTTTGACATGCTCAGCCTGGAGGGAGTTGACAGAATCCTCTCCACTGCACGCCTAACAACTTGTGATCTGGACCCTTGCCCCTCCTGACTAATTAAATCTTGCCAGAGAGAGCTTAGATGTCCTATATAGGACATCGTAAATAGATCCCTCTCGGAAGGGCTTTTTCCAGCACCTCTTAAAGAGGCTGTGGTCTATCTACTGATGGACGGACGGCCTGACTGTGTCCCAAAAAACCTAGACCTGGCATTGAAAGCTGTGGCAGGCTGAGTAGGTTGAAGTTGAACCCAGCGAAGACAGAGGTCCTTTGCCTGAGTCGCGGCAGTCTGGGCAGGGAAATCCCCCACCAGCATTTGACAGTGCTCCATTGCAAATGGCGCACAAGGTCAAGAGCTTGGGGGTGCTGCTGGAGGCTGCCCTATCAATGTAGGCCCAGATAGCAACCACCGCTTTTTTTTCATCTTAGGCAGGTGAGGCAGTTGGTCCCTTTCCTGGAGCATGGCGACCTAGCAACAGTGATCCATGTGATGGTCACCTTGAGGTTGGACTACTGTAATGCCCTCTACATGGGGCTGCCCCGTGCCGAACCTGGAAACTGCAGCTAGTGCAGAATGCAGCAGCTAGGCTGTTATTGGGGCTTCCTAGATGGAAGCACATACAGCCAGGGCTGTGGAACTGCATTGGTTGCCAATAGTGTACCGGATTTGGTACAAGGTGCTGGTTATTACCTTTAAAGCTCTATATGGCCAAGAACCTGCCTACCTTAGGGACCGTCTCTCCCCATATATTTCCCAGAGGGTACTGCAATCTGGTTCTCAAAATCTATTAATGATCCCTGGGCCAAAGGAGACCAAACTGAAAGTTACTAGAGAAAGGGCCTTCTCGATCTCAGCCCCCCACTGGTGGAACCAATTGCTAGAAGAGGTGCGGGCCTTGTGGAGCCTTGCTCAGTTCTGCAGGGCCTGCAAAACTGCTCTTTTTCATCTGGCCTTTACTTAATGATCTTACAGCATACTGTTGAATGAATACTGTCTCTACGGAAAAACTGTACGATGTATAACATCAAGATTTTAATATTAATCTAATCTTAGAATGCTTTTTAATTATAATGATGATTAATTTTATAAATGTTTGATTTAGAATATGTATGTATGTATAATATGTATTGTTTTAATTGTTGAAGTGTCTGTGTTGTGAGCCACTCTGAGCCTGCTTCGGGGGGGAGGGCGGGATACAAATTAAATATTATTATTATTATTACATGCAAATCAAGGCAGCAAATACTCAAGCGGTGCCATCCCTCCCACCCAGCCAAACACATGCATACGAAAGCTTACATTCTGAATAAAACTAAGTTGATCTTAAAGGTGCAATTGACTCCTATTTTGTTCACCGAACACTGTCATGCTTCTTCATTAAAAATGCAACTCTCCTTTGATCTCTAAGGAGCTTGTTCTCATTTTGTCAGTCTTCCTGGGGTGAAACTAGATGTTACTTTTTTAAACAAATCAGGTCTGGGTTTTCTTGACCACTTTCCCCAAAGCCAGATGGCAGCTGCAAGGAACTGACTGACCAAGTACTATAGGGGCTCAATGCAGACTGAGACCATAGTGTGGAGGTAGAAGGGTATCTGTCTTTCCTGCTGTGCTGTTTTCCCAACCTGCAACAACCCTGGGATGCGTTCCTTGCTCTCTTAGGGGGTTGCGTGTTGCAGTCACAACTTCTTAAGTACCAAGAGTTGCTGTTTTTCCAAAATCCCCACCATGGTTCAAATTAACAGAGTTTTAAAATTATTGGTAGTTGAGAGGTAAATGGTCAAGGGAAGGGGGTAAAATGACAAGCTTTTAGGCTTAACTCATTAGTAAGACACAGCTGTCAAAGAATATATGTTTGTCTGACATACAGTTTCAGAAAAAGTTCGGATCAAGAAGGACAAAGTTTAAATCTTTTCGCTACCCACAACAAAATTGTCTCTACAAATAGATTAAGCAGATAACACATACTAGTAATTTATTACAACAATATTTGAGTTCACTGGCTCCATTAAACCAATAAAGATCAAAACAATGAAAGTGGGAAAAATATTTTATTTTAAAGCAGTGGCCTGTTTTACTAAGTTTTGATGCTTAATATGTGGGTAGAGTAAAGTTGGGATGGATTGGGCAGGGGCCCAGGCAGTTATGTGAGTTCTACACTTGGCAGTTGGCCTACAGTGCATGTTTAGTAAGTATATTCTCAGTAGCTCAGTAAAACTGGCTAAAATGCAGACTTGGGAAGTAGATACGTGGTGGAATGGTCACATGAACAAATATAAACAGGAGAAGGAACATGATGCCATTATTAGGACAAACCAGGGGGTTTTTTGTAGCAGAAATTCTTTTGCATATTAGGCCATATCCCCCTGATGTAGCCAATCCCCCAAGAGCTTACGGGGCTGTTAGTACAGGGCCTACTGTAGGCTCCAGGAGGATTGACTACATCAGGGGTGTGTGGCCTAATATGCAAAGGAGTTCCTGCTACAAAAAAAGCCCTGGGACAAACTAAAAACCATAATACAGTTATGATAACTTCGTTGCTTTCTTCCCCTCTGCCACAATGCACTAATGCTCACCTTAAGCCCGCTTTTTCTCAGTTCATGATTTCTCAGTGTTTCAAACCTACACCCTTGTTTTGAAGGAGAAATCTTTGGCAGGTGATCAGTTATCTGCTACCCTGGTAAGGTTTTGTTGTGATTTCCTAGGATAAGCAGGCTGAAGCCCTGAAGACAACAAATTTAAAATCAAGAAAAAAAGATTTACTTTAGGACACCTAATTAGGAATCCTAATCAGGAGTCATCAAGGTTCTCTAATTAGCAGGGTTTGTTCAAACTCATTGCTTTCTCTTTAACGGCCACAGGACATCGAAGTGGTTTTAAATTATGTATCACACAGGCTCCTAATCAGTATATTGAACGTCATAAATTGTTAAAAGGAGCTAATAGCTTGCGTTCCTTGATAGAAAGCGCTGATACTGGAGGCAGAGAACTCATCAAACTAGAGAGCCTCGTTAGGCAGGGAGGGAGGAGGGAGGCTGTGCTTCAGTGTCTCATTTTGTTTTAGTAATTAGCTTTTACTGGATTATCCGATCCAAATCTTTATTCAGTTTACTCTGTCAAATCTTGTTTGCATTTTAAATGGGAAAGTGACAAGGGGAGCAATTTATCTCCTGACTAGGTTAAACATGTTCAACTTGGTATGGAACATCTGATGAGAGAATGAGCTAATGGCAGCACACAAAGTGCATTCTGTCACTGTCTGGAGCACATTCTTACTGTTAAGTCATAACCAAATCCTCAAAACTGATTCATCTTTCCATACATTTCTAAACTTTATTTCCTAGGTGAGAACTTTAGGGCAATGAGTTACATATATATTTACTAGAGGTAGGTCTTAGAGGTATAGGTGATGATGACACTTCAGTCCCCAATATGTGCTAAGTGGAAGGAAGGCAACAATTTGTTTCAAATACAGTAGCATGAATTTGACTATCTATCTACTAGTCTAAATATTACTTCATGTGTCCAGAATGTGGGCTGGAGTGGGTCATATGGACCATACCACTCCAGTATTTTCCCACCTGCACTGGCTCCCAGTTTGCTTCCAGGACCAATTTAAGATGCTGCTATTGATTTTAAAGTCTTAGATGACTTTGGGCCAGCAAACCTTAATGAGCACCTGCTCCCATATGAATCTACCTAGCTACTTTGGTCATCTTTGGAGGCCCTACTTCCCCCCATTTGAGGCTAGACAGGTAGTAACAACCCAAGTAAGGGCCTTCTCAGTAGTGGCATCCAAACTATGAATTCCCTTCCCAGGGATATTTGTCTGTCTCCCTATATCACTGTATTCTGCCAGCAAATGAATACATGTTTTGTTTGGCATTACATCATTAAGTCTTATTAGCCAACCTCTCTATTTGTGTGTTAGTATGTTTCATTTGATTCTTAAATAATTTAATTATATTTGTATTTTAGTCCAATGAAATCTCTTTTGAATGTTCTGAAATGTTATTAATGTTTTGATGTTTACTGCTTTGTCAACCCTGTATTTGGTGAAAGGTAGCATAGGAATGTTTAAAATAAGTCATTATAAATAAAGTGCTTTGGAATCTCTGGAAATATGGAGGTAAGTAAATTTTGTAATATGTATCCTATCATTTTCCAGCATAGAGGATGGTACATATGTGGTTCAGGAAGATTCCCATCTAGGCACTGACCAGAAGTGTAGCTTCAGCAAGGTCTCTTTCCTGCCATACCTTGAGACCTAGGACAAACTTCAGGAATAGGTAGAAGTTCTTCAATCTCTCTGGATCTTTTCTGAGGAGTGGCATTCATAGGTTAGAAAGTTGAGGTGCTACTTCACTTGACAATACATCCAAATATAGTAGAAGTTGATAGTTAGGAGTGTCCTATGGTATCAGAATATGCTTCTTGTGATTGCATCTAATACATGCATTGAATTTCTGCAGGGCCCTATTGAATCTGTGAATGATTTAAAGCCTGTGAATTTATCTTTTTCAAACAATTGATTCCTTGCTGGAATCCATATCTCTTTTTGGTATGCATCAAGATCTTCAAACTTGATTAGAAAAAAATGAGCTACTTAAAAGGTCAGGGGGTATTGTTGAGGTCTGTGTCCTCTTTATGATTTATTCATGAAAGGTAAGATTCTCTTTTGGTGATACCTGGCCCCAGAGACATCTGTCTGGTCTCAACAGGGGCCAGGGCCTTTTCGGCCCTGGCCCCTGACTGATGGAATGAGCTCTCCCTGGAGATCCGGGCCCTGTGGGATCTTCTTCACTTCTGCAGGGCCTGTAAAATAGAGCTCTTCTGCCAGGCTTTCAGCTGAGGCACTGGACGACATTTGTTATTGGCCTCCCCCCTTTCATTTCATTCCATCCCCATGCTGCGGGACCTGCTGGACCTGGACATTTTAGTCTCTACGGTTAGACTGTAATTTTAGATTTTATATATTTTAATTGGTTTTAACTGTTGATTGTCTTTTATTATGTAACCCCACCCTGAGCCTATTCTACAGGAAGGAAGGGCTAAAAATAAAATAAAATAAAAAATAAATTCTCTGTAATTGTTAGAACTTTGAATAAGATAATTCCTATATGAGGATGGTGCTAAATATTTCTTGGGTACTTAAAGTGGAAACATGTTAACAAGCAAAAGAACTTGGTTTAAGAAATTTCATTGGACTAATCTGTTAACACATGGACTTTTTTTTTAACTTAGCATTTGCTGTATTTTCATCTATGAGGTGTGTGTGTGGGATAGGTAACATGAACAGTGTAGACTATAATCTACACTGACAACTTCATACTGGCTAGCTGGAACCTTAGACTCAAGTTTCTTGTAGATCCAAGTAGATGAAAACAGGTAGTCAAATATGTCTTGTAGATGATAGGGTGTTTATTTGGTTTTGCCTAAGAGTAGGTGGTTCTGCTAGTCTAGGTGGTTTTTGAGGAACATGTTCAATCTAGCATTTCTAACACCATTTTAAATTTGATGTTGAATACATTACTTTTCATTGAAGGTAATACTGCTAGAAAAACGTGAAGGTGGCAGGCAAAGAGGAAGACCCAGCATAAAATGGATTGCCTCAACCAAGGAAGCCACAGCCCTCAATTGGCAAGATCTGTGTAAGGCTGTTAAAGATAGGATGGAGCAGGAAGTGACTTGATGGCACATAACACAGACTGTATTTATCTCTTATTACCACCTATTCATAATAGAGTAAAAGTATAATGAACTCAGTCAGTGGGCTGCTGTAACTTCTCCATGGTGTCTGAGAGGCCAACAATTCTAAACATTATTCTGATAACCATCTAGGTTTCAAAACAAATTGAGGGGAGGGGAAATGCAAACAATTATGGAGAAGTTGGGAAAGGTTGGGATTTTTTTACTTACCCTAGTTCTCCAGGGCAGTATAAGAGCTGGTTAAGCAGAACAATTTCCATATCTCTCTCTGTCTTGTTAAAACAAACAAACACACAAAAAAACTAATGTTCAACTTCTGTCAAGATTCTGAGAGCAATAATATGTTGAATCTTCATCAGTATGTTTTTCTAAGGATCCTGAGGTGCTTGGGAGAAAGGTGTAGAAACATTTTACAATTAATTAATTAAAATGCACATTTTTTTTTTTGCATACCCAGGAAGCCATACCAATACATCCACCCATACACAGCATGCAGAAAATCTTCCATTGTCTACAAGTGGTTCCATTTTATTGCCTCCCCTATAGATATTAGTTCATTAGATAGGATGGCAATATTTCAGTAAACTACCATTATTAGCCAACTTTGGGGAACTAAATAGTTCATGAAATCATAATATTATTAAAAGTTGTAAATAATGCAAACCAAAACAGCACAACAGTATAAGGCAACCTGCAGTGCAAATAAACTCAAAGTCATCAGTATTCGCTTTTTGGCTTAACAGTCTTAGTGGTAAAATGCATCTGAATTTGAATTTAAGGTAATGATGCCATGGTCTTTGAGAAAGGCAGAGTGGTTTCTGCAAAAGTGGTGCCTTCTTTTCCACCTTCCTCTTCTCAAAGCATTTCTTAGCCCATAAAACAAGACGAAAAAGACATATCCCTCTATTACCGCTTGGTGAACAAAATCTATCTCTATATACAAAAAATATGCTGGGAAAGTAAGTCCTTTTCATGCTAATGTCACACAATTACCTCTTAACTGCCAAAACAAATGGCAGAAATGGGGAAAGTGACACCAAATCAAAAATGTCACAGGTGATCGATTTGTGTCATCTACCATCCCCGCTGCTGAGGCTACAGAGAAAGACACGGTGATAACCCAACACTAATATTATATTACAGCCTTCACAGCGCCGAGTGCCAAGTGATGAATATGTGTCACTTTGTGTGTCGCTCACTCTCAGGGCCTGGGCGGGCAAGCATGGAAAATGGAGTGTTTAGGATTAATGATATCGAAAATGATAGAGAGGAGATTGAAAATTCCTGCCTTCCTGAACCATGCAGATTGAAATGTACCTCAGAGCTATCTTGGGTTGTCCCCTCCTCCTTATCTTACTCCTTTTCCCAATATCCATTTTTTAAAAGGCTCCTGTTTCTTCCATGTTCTTTTCTGCAGCTTTTCTGTTACTGAATTCAGGGGATGATTCCCTGTGTTTCTTTAAAGTGTGTGTCCACATATATCAGAAAGAATGTTACAGAAGTGCTGATGAGCTAGCCTAGTCCGATGATCCAGCTGGAGGGAGCCCAGGCAAGGTAGGAAGGTTCCCAACCAACAAAACAAACTCCCATTCCCACTCACCCGCTGCCAAATATTACAGAAAGGGTTGCCAACCTCCAGGTGAGGCCTGGAATTCTCCTTGAACTGCAACTGATCTTCAGACTGCAAAAATCTGTTCCCCTAGAGAAAATGGCAACTTTCAAGGGTGGAGTATATGGTATCACAACTCTGCTGAACTTCCTCCCCATCACAAACTCCACTCTCCACCCCGAATCCCCAGGAATTTTTCAAGCTGGAGCTGACAATCTTGACTCCTGCTGCATAGGTGCTTCTCTCAATAATTAAAGCATCCAAGGGCAGCTTTCATCTGTTAGCTCAGGATCTGCTCTGCTATACTTGCCCTGTAATGCTGGTGGTCATATTTCACTAAATGCAGCAAGGAAGTAGACTGAAAGAGTTCTCCCCCTCTGCAAGTGCTGGTATGTTTTCTACGCTCAGCACAGTGTAACAGTCCAAGGCCAGGTCTACCAATTTAGTGGAAAGGGGTGGGTAGGCCTGTTCACTAGAGGAAAGGGGTGGGTGAAATTTGACTTGATTCTGTTTTCTCTTTTAATGTATAATTTTTTTCTTAAAATACAGCCTAAATAATTTAGAAGAATTTATTCTGAGATTTTTACAAGTTTATGGAAGTAATCTTCTAAATTAAAAAAAACTAATTTACGTGATAGTCAAAAGTAGAGTCACTCATAACTTTAACTTTACGTGAGTTTTTTTCACATATGAGGTAGAATTTCTGCTCACAACACCATGGAGCTTAAGAGGAAACACTGGTTGGGGGACTCTAGAGCCAACTAGCCAACAAAAGTAACATACAATTCAGCCCTCAGCTGTTCCATCTGATGATGGTGACAGGAAAAGAGGCAGAGAAATCAAAAATTCCAGCAAGCATTCTTCAGATATATATAAGAGGTTGCAACAAATGAAAATGCTGAACATACTTATAAGGGAAAAGTTCAGAGCAAAGCCAGATTCCAAGACACATGCTGGCCAATGCAGAAATATTCACTTAGGTATCAAATTAGCCCATTCCACAGTGTTCCTCCAGAAAAAAAGCCCTGGCATCACATCTCTGCTAAGCTGCCTCCCCTTCACAGACTTTACCATTCCCAAGCTCCACCCCCAAATCTCCAGGATTTTTCAACCCAGAGTTGGCAACTGTTTGTACAAGAGTCAGGTTGATTTGTTTTTGTTCATGTGAAAAATAGAAAGGAAGTTTTAATTGCATTTGTATTAGGCTTGCTAGTCCCCAAAATCCAGGCAGGGGATTCCCCAGATTTTCAGGCTCCTCTTTACCACCTGCCAGCTGGCTGGCAGGAGGAAGCCCCCCCCCCCCCCAACAACCACCATGTGCCTTCAATTCTCTGCAGATTTAGAAGAGACTTGCAACTGTTTGTGCTTCTGAATGTGTGTATGCCTTTAAATCTGCCAGGAAAGCTGCAGGGTTGTGGTGCAAGCAAACAGAGCCTAGTTGCTCTCTGTTCCTCTGTTTCAGCAGTCCCCAATCTTTTTTGGCATCAGGGACCGGTTTTCTGGAAGACAATTTTTCCATGGACCAAGGGGGATGGGGGGGATGGTTTTGGGATGATACAATTCTGCATTTTATTTCTATTAGTTTGGTGTGGTGGTTACGTGTGCGGACTCTTATCTGGGAGAACTGGGTTTGATTCCCCACTCCTCCACTTGCAGCTGCTGGAATGGCCTTGCGTCAGCCATAGCTCTCACAGACCTGTCCTTGAAAGGGCAGCTTCTGGGGAGAGCTCTCTCAGCCCCACCCACCTCACAGGGTAACTGTTGTGGGGGAGGAAGGTAAAGGAGATTGTGAGCCACTCTGAGATTCAGAGTGGAGGGCAGGATATAAATCCAGTGTATTATTATTATGATTATTACTACAACAACGACTACTACTACTATATTGTAATATATAATGAAATAATTATACAACTCATGGCCCGGTTGCTAACAGGCCATGGACTGGTATTGGTCCATGGCGTGGGGGTTAGGGACCCCTACTCTGTTTGAAGGAAAATCCCCCTCCCAGGCTAATATTTCATTTTCATATTAGTCTGAAGCAGGGGTTTTTTTGTAGCAAGAACTTATTAGGCCACACATCCTGATGTAGCCAATCCTCCTAGAGCATACAGGGCTCTTAGTACAGGGCCTACTGTAAGCTCCAGGAGGATTGGCTATATCAGGGGTGTATGGCCTAATATGCAAAGGAGTTCCTGCTACAAAAAAAGTCTGAAGAAGTTAGCAAGATGAATAAATTGTCCCAGTGAGATCACAAAAATGTGTGCTTTTAACCCTGTTTATTTTGGCTGCTTTGTGAGATTGTGTGTGTGTTCACTTTCATTTAGTGGAAGTTTAGCTGCTGGGGGATGAGGAAATGAAGACTGTATTAAGGGGAACCGCACTGCTGTATTTTTCTTTCTTTATTTCAGGGAATGGGAAAGTCTTCTGGCTCCACTTTCAAAGTCCCCAGATATTTTCTGAGTTGGACCTGGCAACCCTAACTTGCACTGAGTATTTGTGTCAACTGATGGCCATGTGAAAGGGCGGGGTGGGATTCACAACCACATTTCAAGCTTTTTACATTTTACAATAGGTGTGTGATTGGGACTGAAGATCATATAGGTTACAGTTCAGGCATATATGGCTATTGTAATTATTCTGTGGAAGTCCCTTCCTAAAGAGACTTAATAGTGCCTGGAGCTGCTTTTCTTTTATCACAGCATTTCAGTAATTTTAATTCTGGTCATGATTGTATGTTTTTGCTGATAAATTTACTGTATTCTTCTTTGAAAGACAACTTAGTTTGCTTGTTAGTAGAATGAAAGGATATAAATGCTGTGAGAAACAAAATGCTGGGCTATCTGATCAAACCCTTCAGATCCTTTCTTTTATTCTCCATAAAGCTATTCATATTTGCCAACATGCTGGAAGTATTTATAATGTTGGGGGAAATCATTGCAGGGAAGGAAAAAAACTAATTTATTTTTCTTTTTAATCCAGGGTTTTCCCCCCTAAGAACATTAAAAACTATTTTCCCACCCAGCCATCCCTATGAAATGGCATCCTGACTATAACATTTCTTATTTTTCTGGGAGCTACTTTGAATCTAAATTTTATTTTTATATAAGTTTAGGCAATCAGGCAATCCCAATACATTTTTTTGTACACTGAGGTTAAGTGGAGGCTTGTTTAAGTTTTTAGAGGGCTCTGATGGTTTATATCTTCCTATATCTTTTTTTTAAATGCTGGGTTTATTCAGTTGCTATTCTATTTCAGCCTGCTGTGAAAAGAGTGTGTGTGTGTGTGTGTGTGTGTGTGTGTGTGTGTGTGTGAGAGAGAGAGAGAGAGAGAGAGAGATTATATCTTTAGCCAGCTTTATGGAATTTGATTATTCTTAGTTATTTGTTGCTTTTAATTATAAAATTTACAGTGCAATCCTAAGGAGAGTTACTCCATTCTAAGCCCATTGAAATGAATAGGCTTAGACCGGAGTAACTCTCTTTAGGATTGCACTGTAATTGTATTTTTTTTGTTTTTGATAAGCCATCTTGATAAAGGATATAAATTAAAATATAAACAGCAGTTGTTGCACAATAACCTATGCAAACAAAAAGTAATTGTTTTTATTAATAGTTTTTGAGACCTGTTAAGCACATGTAACTCAGAAACAATTTCTCATTTAGTTGTTCTATAAAACTTTATTATCATCTCCTGGGTATGCAATGGAAATATAAAATTATGCCCAAGGGCCTGCCTACATTATTTCTGTATAAGGATAGACTGACAGCAAAGCCCTGAAGTAAGAATCAACACCACATAATTAATTGGATAATGATTACGTTTGTTTCATGAGAAAGGGGAATGAGTGCCAAGATAATGGATACTCTTGAATTATGACCCTCATAAAGTAACCCCAGTGAGACTTGGGAGACAAGAAGGTGAGTCATCAGAATCACAAGCAGCCAGCCAATGAAAGAGGAAAAAAATGAAACCAAACAGTTACAAAATAAACCTGCTTGCTGTGTGAAAAGGATGAAAGCAGATCTTTCAACACATTGGTTGAGAGATGTACAC
The DNA here is from genome assembly GCF_032191835.1 of Heteronotia binoei. Lineage (NCBI taxonomy): Eukaryota > Metazoa > Chordata > Lepidosauria > Squamata > Gekkonidae > Heteronotia > Heteronotia binoei. The sequence goes on from NC_083224.1 coordinate 102,065,549, forward strand.
ATTTTTCTTTGCATTTTCAGTTCATTTTAGTTTCAGTGTTTTTTATTTTCATTATATGTACTAGGAATAAAGTTTGTTGTGGAGAAAAAATACAATGGGCTCTAGAAAGAGGCTCTGGGTGAGTGCCCCCCATGCTATCTTCCCACCTATCCAAATGAAGGCATTCACTACTCCTCCACCTCAACTAGAGCTGATCTCTGCCATCTTGAGATTCATTGTAATTCTGCGTGATCTCCAGCCCTCACCTGGAGATTAAGCAACCCAACAAAGAACCACAGTAGTAGGTAGCAGGAAAATAAAGCACAAAGTTTCTGTGATTACCAGCCTCAACCACTAAAGAAACAATAACAATATTATCAAAAACTTAGTAACTCAATTATTTAAAGAACAGAACATCCCAAAGTGACCATCGGAAAATAAGTCCAATTTTTAAAGCAGTCCAATGCTGTTTTCGATGTAGCACTGAAGAATGATGAGTGATGTCCAAGTAGATTCAGATTTAATTTATAGGTAGCCAGCAGTCCAATTATTGCGACAAGGATGTGCTATTGCCTTGTTTCACAATTGCTTCTTCAAGCTTCAAGTAGTCAATTTCAGATACAGGGGTATGAACGCCAAGCAATTCAAGTCTCCAAACTTCAAGTCACTGTAAGCAACTTAATGCATTAACAGTGCAATCCTAAAGAGAGTTACACCAGTCTAAGCCTATTCATTTTAATGGGCTTAGACTGGAGTAAGTCTCTTTAGGATTGTGCTGTAAGTTGCTTACAGTGACTTAAAGTTTGGAGAAATTGACTCCTTGAAGCTTGAAGAAGCATTTGTGAAACAAGGCAATAGTACATCCTTGTCGTAATAATTGGACTGCTGGCTGCCTTATGAATTAAATTTGAATCTACTTGGACATCACTCATCATTCTTCTTCAGTGCTACGTCGGAAACAGCACTGGATTGCTTTAAAAATTAAGGAAACAGCATTGGACCGCTTTAAAAATTGGAGTTATTTTCCAATGATCACTTTGGGATGTTCCATTCTTTAAATAATTGAGTTGTGCCTATCCTTTATGTTATATAGAATATACTAAGTTTTTGATAATATTGTTCTTTAGTGGTTGAGGCTGGTAATCACTGAAACTTTGTGCTTTATTTTCCTTCTCACCTGGAGATTTACAACAGTGGTTCCATAGGAGGAAATGACATTGTACCTGTCTGAGGTCCCTCCTCAAACCCACCCTCTTCGGGCCCCACCCCTTAAATCTCCAGGAATTTTCTTAAGCTGGAGTTGATGGCAACCCTATCTCCTTTCCTTTATCTGCATCTCTGACTGCAGCTTCACATCACCTTCCCCCTCCCTGTAGCCTCTACAAAGGAAAACCACAGTCTTTCTCCACAGTGGTGGTGGTGGGGAGCGGGAACTAAAGCAGCTTACATCATTCTCCTCTGCCACCTTTGATCTGAACAACAACCCTGTGAAGCAGGTTAGGCTGGAAGTCTGTGACTGGTCCAAAATTACCCAGTCAGTTTCCACAGCAAAAACTTGTGTCTGGCAGACCCCAGTCTGAAACCCTAACTCATATGTCCTTCTCAAACTCCACCACAAAATCTCTAGGAATTTCCCACCAGTCAGAACTGACCCCAATGAGTTCTGCCTCAAAGGCCTTTAGTGATACCTTTCAGACCAACAGTCTGTCTCTGATAATATTGTTGGTCTTAAGCACCCTGCTTATCTGTCCACCTTGCAAAGCAGCCATTTTCTCCAGAAAAAGTGATCTCTGCCATCTGGAGATTAGTTGTAATTCTGAATGATCTCCAGCCCTCACCTGGAGATTGGCAACAATGGTTCCCCAGGAGGAAATTGTTGATTTGGATTCTATGGCATTGTATCTGTCTGAGGTCCTACCCCTTCTCAAACCCCATCCTCCCCAGGCTCCACCCCTCAAATCTCCAGGAATTTCCCAAACTGGATTTGCCAACCCTATCTCCTTCTCAGCCAACCATCCTGGGGCAAGGCTGAGGGGAGGAGGGAGAGAGGGAATGACAGGAAAGAGGCAGAAAAGACAGTAAAGGAAATGTTCTGAGGAAACACTCCCAGCAGTGCCAGTCTCCCTAGCTATTTCAGCTACCTTCAGAGGCTGTGTGTGCTGGGAGGCTGTGTGTGCCATTGATAGTACCATTGATAGAGGGTGTGATGCCTTTTGTGAGGCCTCAGTAGAGTGATAAGCCTTTCTGAGGCTGGTTGACAAAGAAGCATCAGAGATGTGTCTGTCTTTAAGACTGGTTTGGCAGTTTCTTCAACATTCATGGACCTGCAGTAGGCGGGATCAGGGGAGTCAGCCAGTGGGAGGCCAAGAATGGTGACAGATACTTCATTAGCCAATAGTTGATACCCCACATCCAAACAATGAGGGAGCTGAGATTTGCCACCACAAAAGTGAAATTATATATAAAATATTCCTTCTATTATATTCATAATTTGTTTCCACTTGTTTCAATAGCAAATATTTTCCCTCAGTAACTTTCTCTGGCACATGTTTACAAACCAGTTCAGTTTAAATAATTGGATTAATGTCTGCTCTTTAGGAGCTATGTTTTATAAGAACATAAGAGAAGCCATGTTGGATCAGGCCAATGGCCCATCAAGTCCAACACTCGTATCACACAGGGGCCAATACACACACAGAGAGAGACACTGTGGCTAATAGCCACTGATGGACCTCTGCTCCATATTTTTATCCAATCCCCTCTTGAAGCTGGCTATGCTTGCAGCCACCACCACCTCCTGTGGCAGTGAATTCCACATGTTAATCACCCTTTGGGTGAAGAAGTACTTCCTTTTATCTGTTTTAACCTGACTGCTCGGCAATTTAGTTGAATGCCCAAGAGTTCTTGTATTGTGAGAAAGGGAGAAAAGTACTTCTTTCTCTACCTTCTCCATCCCATGCATAATCTTGTAAACCTCTATCATGTCACCCTGCAGTCGACGTTTCTCCAAGCGAAAGAGCCCCAAGCGTTTTAACCTTTCTTCATAGGGAAAGTGTTCCAAACCTTTAATCATTCTAGTTGCCCTTTTCTGGACTTTTTCCAATGCTATAATATCCTTTTTTGAGGTGCGGTGACCAGAATTGCACACACTACTCCAAATGAGACCGCACCATCGATTTATACAGGGGCATTATGATACTGGCTGATTTGTTTTCAATTCCCTTCCTAATAATTCCCAGCATGGTGTTGGCCTTTTTTATTGCAATCGCACACTGTCATGACATTTTCAGTGAGTTATCTACCATGACCCCAAGATCTCTCTCTTGGTCAGTCTCTGCCAGTTCACAACTCATCAACTTGTATTTGTCGCTGGGATTCTTGGCCCCAATGTGCATTACTTTGCACTTGGCCACATTGAACCTCATCTGCCACGTTGACGCCCACTCACCCAACCTCAACAGATCCCTTTGGAGTGCCTCACAATCTTTTCTGGTTCTCACTGCCCTGAACAATTTAGTGTCATCTGCAAACTTGGCCACTTCACCACTTACTCCCAACTCCAGATCATTAATGAACAAGTTAAAGAGCATGGGACCCAGTACTGAGCTCTGCGGCACCCCACTGATTACCATCCGCCACTGCAAAGACTGCCCATTTATACTCACTCTGTTCTTCCTATTAATTAGCCAGTTTTTGATCCACAAGAGGACCTGTCCTTTTACTCCCTGACTCTTGAGCTTACTTAGGAGCCTTTGATGAGGAACTTTATCAAAAGCTTTCTGGAAGTCAAGGTAAACAACATCTATTGGGTCTCCTTTGTCCACATGCTTGTTCACTCCCTCAAAGAAATGTAACAGGTTAGTGAGGCAAGATCTTCCCTTACAGAACCCATGCTGAGTCTTCCTCAATAACTTGTGTTCATCAGTGTGCCTACTCATTCTGTCCTTGATAATGGTTTCTACCACATTTCCGGGTATTGAAGTCAGACTGACTGGCCTGTAATTTCCCAGATCTCCTCTGGAACCCTTTTTAAAGATGGGGGTGACATTTGCTACCTTCCAGTCCTCAGGAACGGAAGCAGATTTCAATGAAAGATTACATATTTTTTCAGGAGATCCACAAGTTCAACTTTGAGTTCTTTCAGAACTCTTGGATGTATGCCATCTGGACCTGGTGACTTATTAGTTTTTAATTCGTCAATCAGTTGTAGGACCTCCTCTCTTGTCACCTTAATCTGACTCAAGTCTTTCAACACCCCTTCCAAAATTAGTGGTTGTGGAGCAGGCAAACACTTCTCGTCTTCCACAGTGAAGATGGAGGCAAAAAATGCATTCAGCTTCTCAGCCATTTCCCTATCCTCCTTCAGTAATCCTTTGACCCCTTGGTTATCCAAGGGCCCCACTGTCTCCTTGGCTGGTTTCCTGCTTCTAATATATTTGAAAAAAAAAATTATTGTTGATCATTATGTTTTTTGCAATATGCTCCTCATAATCCCTTTTTGCCTGCCTGATCACAGTTTTGCATTTGATTTGCCACAGCCTGTGTTCCCTTTTATTAATCTCACTTGGACTAGCTTTCCACCACTTAAAGGAGTCCTTCTTACCTTTTACAGCTTCCATTACTTTGTTTGTTAACCATGCAGGCCTTCTCTTATACCTGTTTGTGCCTTTCCTAACTTGTTGTATATATTTTATCTGAGCTTCTAGGATTGTAGTTTTAAATAGCCTCCAAGATTCCCCAAGGGTTTTGACTGTATTTACTTTTGCTTTCAGTTTCCTCTTCACATGCCTCCTCATCTCAAAGAATTTACTCCTTTTAAAGTTTAATGTGGTTGTGCTGGACTTTTGGGGCAACTCCCTATTTATACAAATGGTGAAATCAATAACGTTATGGTCACTGCTCCCAAGTGGTGCAATCACTTTTACATCTCTCACCAAGTCTTTGGCATCACTTAGGACCAAATCCAGGATCACCCCACCTCTGGTAGGTTCTGTGACCACCTGCTCCATAGCACAGTCATTGAGAGCATCTAGAAACTCAATCTCTTTCTCTTGACCTGAACACATATTGACCCAATCAATCTGCGGGTAGTTAAAATCACCTATTACGACACAGTTTTTGCGTTTAGCCGCTATCTGTAATCCTTCCATCATATTATAATAGTCCTCTATCTTTTGATTTGGTGGGCGATAACAAACTCCCATAGTTAAATTTCCTTTTGGGCCCTCTATTTCAACCCAAAGAATTTCTAGAATCAGAAGAAGATGGCGGCTGGCATGGAGCACTGGTGCTGGGCTCCTGCCGATTAAAAAAGTTTACTGCCACCACACTCTGTAGCTCCTGTTCTGAAAAAAGGGAGTAAAGTAGGTGCGATTGTGGGCAATCTGCTGTGACTGTGCATGGACCACCATTAGTGAGAAAACAGAAAAAACAGAAAAAAGAGACACCTACGACTGCTTCGAGTTGGCCTAGCAACGCAGAGGCGGGCCTCGGGGTGGAGAAAGTGGCTGCCGGGCAACAGGAAAGCGGCGCCGACCCGAGCTGGGAGCTGAGTGAGGAAGCGTGGAGCTGTGAGTGGCGGAGCTGGCTGCATTGGCCACGGTGGTGGAGCACTCGCAGTGGTCGAGAGAGGCTTCCAATCCCCCTTCCCCCCCTCTCCAGCCGACGAGGAATCATCTTTAATTTTGCAGTCGCTTCAGCTTACTTCCCCAGCCTGACGGAGCCATGCCTGACACATCCCGGACCCTGCCTATCGCAGCAGTGATTTTCTTCGGGTGCATCTGGACCCCGGCCGTTGGCCCCACGATGCATCTGCCACAGCATTGGTCTACATCTATGTTGGATCGGTGTCGCCTGGCAGCTGGTGGCTCCTTGAGTTGGCGGTAGCAGCCGTGGCTCCCAGGCGGGGACTGCGTTTAGTGGCTCCTGAATCGGCAGCAGCGGCTGTGGCTCCCAGGCAGAGACTGTGTTCGGTGGCAGTGCTGCCTCACAGTTGGTGGTGCCAGTGTCCCTTATTGCCCTGTGGGGACCCTGATATTATCCTGTATCGTTCTGCTTGGGCTTGATTTGGAGCTGTGGTGTGTGCTTCCACCAGGGGGACCTCAGCGCCTGGGGAGCACGGAGAGGATCTCTCTCCCCTTCCTGCTTGCTGGGCTGCTGACTGGTAGAGCTGACCTGTCCCAGGTTTGAAGTGGTGTCTGTACATAGACTGCACTTAAACATATATTGAAGGACTTTAATTACAAGTACTTTATTCCCATTACCATCTAACACTAATGCCTTATTGCTGATGATGAACTATTTATTTATGGCTTAGCTGCTAAATCTAACGGAACCTAATTTATTAATGGTTGATTGATGTGGGATGAAATAAATTTGGGGGATGAAATAATCTGGGTGAATTAAATCTGGGTATAATTTATTAGTATTGAATTAATTAGCTATTAGGAAACTGATTTATTGGCTGATTGAGTTAGGAGGGCAAATTAGGAAGCAGGGGGGTTTCAGAACTTAACTAGTTTAAGGGATAATTTACTAGCTAATTGATTAATAGACTAGATTAAGGGTTTTAGAATTAATCAGCCATTTAGGGGAGGTTAAATTGGCAGGGTTGATAAAGTGATGGGGGGGGGCTCCTAGTTAGCAAGGGCAGTGGTGACAGAGACAGAACTAGAATAGGATCACTATAGGCCATCCTACATTGGTTTGAGGTGACTCTGGAGACCAGTGGGGAAGATGACCAGCCTGGGGATTCCGGTACTCCTGGGGACGGGAAGATATGATGGTGGGAACAGACAGAAATGTAACGAAAGGTGGCAGAGACGTGTGGGTGCTCGGTCCTTTTCCAGTCTGTGTTCCATCCCATTGGTGACAGGGGGTGGGGACAGGTTGAACTACCTGCCTCCGTCACTGGTGTTATGCAATGCCAGGTCCATAAATAATAAGATCTCGATCCTTCGGGACTTCCTGTGTGAACAGGATATGGACCTGGCATGTGTGACTGAGACCTGGGTAAGCGATGGGGAGACAGTAGCCCTCTCCCAGGTAGCCCCCCCCCAGGATACTCAGTCTTTCACCAGTCATGGACTAGCGGGCAGGGGGGAGGAGTGGCACTATTCATATGGGAGGCTTACTCCTTCCGGCCTCTACCAACGTCAGAGATTGACGGCATTGAATCTGTGGGTCTGAAGTGGGATTGGGAGAGGGTTTGGCGATCTGACTGGTGTACCGATCGCCTAATGCACCAGCCAGCGCCTTATCATCCCTGATGGAGGCCGCAACAGGCTGGGCATTGGAAAACCCAAGGCTTTTAATCCTGGGTGATTTCAACGTCCATGCCAATAATGCGAACTCCAATCGGGCGACGGACCTAGTGTCATCCATGGCTATGCTAGGACTCTCTCAATTTGTAGCTACACCCACACATCAGGCTGGGCACGTGCTGGATTTGAACTTTGCGTTGGGGGTTACAGTGACCCGAATTACTGCTGATGCAGTGCCATGGTCGGACCACTATGTCCTGAAGGCCCGTATGGATGTATCGCCCCAAACCTGTTTAGGCGACGAGCGTATTTTAGCTCGCCCAAGGAACCTAATGGACCCAATATGGTTCCAGAGGGAACTGCGGGATTCCTGGCCCCCTGGCGACTTGCTTGAGGACATGGTTGAGTTATGGCAAAATCGGCTCACCATGGCCATTGACGAGATCGCTCCTCGACACCCTCTACGCCCCCCCCCTGCAAAGATGGCACTGTGGTACAACGTGGATTTGCAACTGATGAAACAGAGGCTCAGACGACTAGAGAGGCAATGGCGGCAGACTCACAACGAAGCAACCAGAACATCTTATAGAGAGTATATGAGATCCTATGAGATGGCAGTCAAAGCCACAAAGAAAGTCTACTTTGCGGCCAAGGTTGCATCCGCGAATTCACGCCCGGCACAATTATTTACTATTATTCGGACTCTTACAACTCTGCCACAAGGCAGACCAAACCATAGGGATTTGGAAATAGGCTGTGAGGCTTTTGCAACATTCTTCGCAGATAAAGTCTCGTTGCTCCACCGCGACCTCCCTGCCACAATTGAAACAGTAAGTGAACTCGAGGCTCCGTGCCTGTTTTTGGGATCGGCTTTAGACAGCTTTACAACACTCAGCTTGGAGAAAGTTGACAGAATCCTCGCAACTGTACGCCCAACAACATGCGATTTGGACCCTTGCCCATCCTGGCTGATTAAAGCATGCCGGATGGCGCTCCAATGTCCTGTACGGGATATTGTAAATAGGTCGCTCTCGGATGGGCTTTTCCCAAGACCTCTTAAAGAGGCGATAGTCCATCCCCTCTTGAAAAAACCAACACTAGACCCGGCCGAATTGGCACACTATCAGCCGGTCTCAAATTTACCCTTTTGGGGTAAAATTATTGAGAGGGCAGTAGCGCTACAGTTGCAGAGCTTTCTGGAGGATGCTTCTGTCCTAGACCCACACCAGTCCGGCTTTCACCCGGGCCATGGGACAGAGACAGTGTTGGTCGCCTTAGTGGATGATCTCCAGTGACAACTGGATCGAGGCAGGTCAGCAGTACTGTTGTTGTTGGACATGTCGGCAGCGTTTGACATGGTTGACCATCAGTTGCTGGTTCACCGCCTCACCGATGCAGGGATTCAGGGGTTGGCCTTGCAATGGCTTTCCTCCTTTCTCTGTGGTCGGGGACAAAGGGTGGTGATCGGGGGACTATCATCCCAGAGGCATCCGCTTAATTGTGGGATGCCTCAGGGTGTGGTGCTTTCCTCGATGCTGTTCAATTTCTATACGCACCCCCTTGCCCAGATTGTCAGGAGATTTGGACTGGGTTGCCATCAGTACGTGGATGACATCCAGATTTATCTGCTAATGGATGGATGGCCTGCCTCCGCCCCAGAAAATTTGGCCCCAGCATTAGAAGCCATGGCGGAGTGGCTCAGGTTGAGTCATCTGAAGCAGAATCCAATGAAGACAGAAGTCCTCTGTCTGAGTCGCAGTGGCCTGGGAAGGGAAATCCCTCTACCAGCCTTTGATGGGGCACCACTGATAATGGTGCCCAAAGTCAAGAGCTTGGGGGTGCTTCTGGAGCCTACATTAGCAATGGAGGCCCAGATAGCAGCCACTGCAAGATCCGCCTTTTTCCATCTTAGGCGGGCACGACAGCAGGCTCCCTTTCTAGAGCACAGTGACTTAGCAACAGTGATTCATGCAACGGTCACCTCAAGACTAGACTACTGTAAAGCCCTCTACATGGGGCTGCCCATGTCCCGAATCCAGAAGCTGCAGCTGGTGCAGAATGCGGCAGCCAGGCTGCTATTGGGTCTCTCTTTTTGGGACCATATACAGCCGAGGCTGCGGAGACTACATTGGCTGCCAATAGTATTCTGGATTCGCTACAAGGTGCTGGTTATTACCTTTAAAGCCCTATATGGCCAAGGACCTGTTTACCTTAGGGACCATCTCTCCCCATATATTCCCCAGAGGGTATTCAGATCTGGATCACAAAATCTATTAGAAATCCCTGGGCTGAGGGAGGCGAGATTGAAGGCTACCAGAGAAAGAGCCTTCTCTATTGCGGCCCCTCACTGATGGAACCAACTCCCAGACCATGTTAGAAACTTGCGGGACCTTGCCCAATTCCACAAGGCTTGCAAAACAACATTATTTCGAATGGCCTTCAACCAAAGTACATAGATGCCCAACATCATGGCATGGAATTTAGCACCAAAACTGTTGTTTTAAAATTGCATTAATAATTTTAAATTGTAAATTGTTTAATTTTAACTGATATTATTGTAATTGTTTTTATTGTTTTATTGTTTCATTGTTGATATTCAATGTTGTTAGCTGCCCTGAGCCTGCTCAGGCAGGAAGGGTGGGATATAAATACGAAAAATAAATAAATAGAAGGGAATCTAATTCTTTGACCTCAGTCTTACTGGACTGTATACCCTCTCTGACATACAGAGCCACCGCACCTCCAACCCTTCCCTCCCTATCCTTCTGATATAACTTATATCCAGGAATCACCGTGTCCCACTGATTCTCCTCATTCCACCAAGTTTCTGAAATTCCCACAATGTCTATATTTTCTCCCAACACTAAACATTCCAACTCACCAATTTTACTTCGAACATTTCTAGCATTTGTATACAAACATCTATAATTTCCCAGGCAAGTTAGGCCCGCAACCTTCCTCCTGCTGCCTCGAGACTTTTGCAGGCAGCCCATACTGTTTGTCACCATCTCAGTGAAGAAGAAGAAGATATTGGATTTATATCCCGCCCTCCACTCCGAAGAGTCTCAGAGCAGCTCACAATCTCCTTTACCTTCCTCCCCCACAACAGACACCCTGTGAGGTGGGTGGGGCTGGAGAGGGCTCTCACAGCAGCTGCCCTTTCAAGGACAACTTCTGCCAGAGCTATGGCTGACCCAAGGCCATTTCAGCAGGTGCAAATGGAGGAGTGGGGAATCAAACCCGGTTCTCCCAGATAAGAGTCCACACACTTAACCACTACACCAAACTGGCTCTCAGTGGACAACTCTGTACCATTAGCCGGTAGAGAAGTAACACCTAACCCTTCATCTCTTTGAGATGAGTCTTCCCAAACCAGAGACATTTCATCTCCTGTCGGCTTTCCCCCAAGATTTAAAAGTTTAAAAACTGCTCTGCCATCTTTTTGATTTTAAGCAGCTTGGTTCCATCTGGGGACAAGTGGAGACCATCTCTTTTGTACAGCTCCCACTTGTTCCACAAAGCATCCCATTGTTTAACAAACTTAAACCCTTCCTCCCTACACCATCTTCTCATCCACACATTGAGACTTCTAATTTGTGCCTGTCTCTCCTGCCCTGCATGTGGAACAGGTAGCACTTCTGAGAAGACTACCTTGGAGGTCCTGGCCTTAAGTCTCCGACCTAGCAGCCTAAATTTTTTCTCCAGGACCTCACGACAGCATTTCCCCACATCGTTGGTGCCAACGTGCACCACGACCACTGGCTCCTCCCCAGCACTGTCTATCAGCCTATCTACAGCACACATAATGTCTGCTACCTTCGCACCAGGCAGGCAAGTCACCATACGGTCAGTATGTGGTTTTGCCACCCAGCTGTCTACTTGTCTAAGGATCGAATCACCAACTACCAAGACCCCCCCTCCCTCCCTACCCAGGATGGTTCCTTGGTGCGAAAGGATACCCACTCACCAACTGAAGAAGAGGTCCCTACTGAGGGCGCATTCCCCTTATCCTCAGCCCGGTGCTCTGTTCCCTCTCAACCCTCATGCTCCCTGGAAGAAACGGGGCTGCCACATTCAGAGTGGGGCTCATCTAATACGTCACCGAGAGTCTTCTCTGAGTGCCTAACTGACTGTCTCTGCTTCTCCAGGTCAGTCACCTCAGCCTCAAGGGTACAAACTCGTTCCCTGAGGACCAGGAACTCCTTGCATCGAGCACACACCCAAGACTTCTGTCCCGTGGGCAGATAGTCATACATGTGACACAGTGCAAAACACTGGAAAGCCCCCACCCCCTCCTGCTGGCATTCTACCTTCATGATCGCTTTTTTTCAAAATATACAGTCCCCTTTTAAATCCTGTTTGTTTATGTGGCTCTCCTGTTCTGTGGCTAGATTTTGAGTTCTGGTTGATATAACAGAATGGATGTTTTTTTATTTTATTGTGTAGTTTTTATTAAACTAGTTGTAACTTTTTCTTGAGTTCAGTTTGTGGGAAAAGGCAAGGATATGAATATTTCAAATAAAAACAATATGAAGTCAGATACTGATGACTAGGATTTCTTTGACCTTCAGCACAAACACAATCACCAGGTAAACATACCTTACTCAGACTTCCTCAATAACAATAAGGCAGACTCCTGACTGGATTATCTTAATGTTTCCTAGTGTGCTTTGTCTTGCACATAGTACAATGTCAAGCAGCCTCATGCCTACACAGTAGTGACACACTACGGAGCCTGGTTTTTTGTTTTTGTTTTTTGCAGTTTGTGAATGATTCAGAAGAGGCCCATATTTCCCTAAGGTCATGATCAGGTCATTAAATTGACCAACAGTTATTGCAAAGTATGGAAATATTTGCAGTTTGTCCCTTCTTTACACCTGTGCAGTTGGATGCATCATTAAGATTGCCATTAACCAAGTTGTATTGACTACCTTTTGTACCTATTCAGTCAGTAACAGCTTATAGCAGCGCCTGTCTCACGGCTTCACTGGATCTCTTACTATCAGTCTCTTCGGGGTATTTTACTTTTGTTCTCTGTTGGAAACAGAATTCACTTCATAGGGGACCACAGCAGCTTTGTTTGTTTTTCCCAAAAATATAGGCTCTCGAGAACTTTAACTCAAACCACAGATTTATTATAACACAAAGTCTTAAACTTGGGGATATGGGAGATATTTACACAGGCTAACACATTGCTCAGTTGTTTCAGGCTTTACAAAAACTTTTTCTTGCTTTAAGTCTCTCAGGTTCCAGTTCACAGTTCCTATATAACACACTCTCCACCTCTAGCAAAGGTCTGGCCTCTTGGGAATGATGTGCCAAGTCTCACCCCTTGACTAGAGCCTCTGCTCCTAGCTCTTCTGGTGTCTCAGACCCACATCCGCTCCCTCAGCCACCTCACTAGTTCTCCAGAGGTGTATATAGGTGTCTGTGACCATTCGGTCTTGACTGACTCACACTGGTTCCTCACACACACTCAGCCCTCTTGGCTTGTTTTGTCGAGCTTGTAGTCTCTGGAAGACTTTCCCGCCACTGTCTCAAGCTTCTTCACAGAATCAGCTGCCCTCTCAGCCTCGGTCAGGCACGAACTGACCCACTCAGTCTCTGTCAGGCTCCAACTCTGACAGACTTCTGACAGGCACCAACTCTGTCAGACACCAACTGACTGAATGACTGCCTCAGCAGTTTCTGTCACTCAACCACTTTCCCTCCCTGAGAGCTCCGAGCACTTTGCCCCCACCCTCAGGTCACCTGACGCAGGCCCTGTGCGTCTTCAGTTTCTGGTTAATCCCTAGCTTTCCGTCACATGTCCCTCCCCCTTTTGAGACATTGCGCAAGGCGAAAGGTCTCAGCCTTTTGCTGAGCAATGGGACATGGGCACACTTGCTTGGGTTACACTATGTTATAACTTCACACTTTTGTTATAACACCAACTTCAAAACTATATACATTCTTCATCAGTTATACAGACTAATATCTTCTATAACATTACCATACAAACAGACTTTTCAAAATTTACATTCTTCTTGACAGTGCATCTGCAATCACATTTTGCTTCCCAGGGATATGCCGTATGTCAAAGTTGTAATCTTGGAGCTGTAAACTCCACCTTATAAGTTTGCTATTTGTATCTTTTACCTGGTTCAACCATTTCAGGGGAGAATGATCTGTACACAATGTAAACTTCCTTCCCCATAGGTATGGTTTCAACTTACCTATTGCCACACAATCGCTAAACACTCTTTTTCAATTACTGAGAGGTGTTGCTCTCGGTCCAATAACTTTCTACTCAAATACAGAACTGGATGGTACTTTCCTTCCTCTCCCTGCTGACTTAATGTTGCACCTACCCCAACATTAGATGCGTCAGTAAAGAGGGTAAACTCCTTTGAAAACTCTGGAGTTCTCAACACTGGTTCAGTGGTCAGAACCACTTTCAGATGTTCATAAGCTTTTTGACACTCTGCATTCCAGTTTACTGGATCAGGGTTCTTCTTCTTGGTGCACTCACATAGCGGTGCTGCTATCGCGCTAAACTCGGGTATGAACCTTCTGTAGTATCCTACTATGCCCCAAAATGCTCGAATTTGTTTCTTGGTTTGGGGTCTGGGCCACTCATGTATGGCTTGCACCTTTCCCCAATCTGCTTTGATCTTACCTCCTCCTAGCACATGCCCTAAATACTTAACCTCGGCCATGGCTAGTTGACACTTAGATGCTTTGATGGTGAGACCCGCATCTTTCACTCGTTGTAACACAATGGCCACATGCTGCAAATGTTCCTTCCATGTAGCACTGTAAATAGCAATATCGTCAATATATGCAAGAGCAAATTCTTTCAGTCCTACTAGCATCTTATCAATTAATCTTTGGAACGTGGAGGGAGCGTTCCTTAACCCAAATGGTAATACAGTAAACTCAAAGAGTCCCTCTTTGGTTACAAAAGCTGTTTTCTGCTGATCTTTAGGATCCATAGCTACCTGCCAATAACCTTTTGTCAAATCTAAGGTAGTAATAAAATTGGCAGCTCCAATTGTCTCGACCAACTCATCTATGCGAGGCATTGGATACACATCTGTGATCTTATTCAATCTTCTGTAGTCCACACAAAACCTCATGGTTTTGTCCGGTTTGGGTACTAGGACTACAGGTGAGGCCCACAGACTTTTTGATGGTACAATCAAACCCAATTTCAACATTTCTTCTACCTCCTGCTGTACATACTTGGCATTCGGGCCGGTCACTCTATACGGTTGGAGTGCTACAGGCCTCGAATCCCCTGTGTCAATCTTGTGACACGCTATGTTTGTCTTACCTGGTACATCTGAAAAAATTGTTTTGTACCTTCCCAATATTGTTTGTAATTGGCCTCTTTGTTCTCCATTAAGAGAAGGGGCGAACTGAACCTCATTAATGGTATCTTCCTGCGATATTTTCCCCCAACCCTACAATTCAGTTCCCGTACTCACTCCCTTCTTAGCAATTAAAACCAAATTACTCTTATCAAAATAAGGTTTTAACATGTTTACATGGAACACTTTACATTGTTCACCATTCTCACTTAAGTTCACTACATAGTTCACGTTGGAGACCTTATGGGCGATGGTATAAGGTCCCTCCCAGGCCACATCTAACTTGTTCTTCTTCCTGGGCTTCAAAACCAGCACTCTGTCTCCTGGCTTGAACTCTCTGTCTCTGGACTTGGAGTCGTACCATTGCTTCTGCTGTCGTTGCGATCTTCTCATGTTGTCTGCAGCAGCCGTCCTCACCTCCTGCAGATGCTGTTGTAGTTCGTGTAGGTAAGAGATGACATCTGTCTCCTGGATGTCCTCGTTCCCAGACCACACCTCTTTCAGAACATCAAGGGGTCCTCTGGCTTGTCTCCCATATAACAGTTCAAATGGGCTGAACCCGGAACTTTCTTGGGGTACCTCCCTATACCCGAAGAGCAGATGTTGCAACCTCTGGTCCCAATCGTTGGGATGCTTGTATGCGTAAGTCTTCAGCATATGGTTCAGGGTGCCATTAAACCTTTCATTGAGTCCATTTGCTTGTGGGTGGTATGCTGTTGTGGTCACATGCCGGATTCCACAAGCTCTTAACAATTCTTGCATCACATTTGACATAAATGTGGTGCCTAAATCAGTCACCATCTCTTTTAGAAAACCCAACCTTGCAAACACATTCAGCAGGGCTTCCGCCACTGTCTTAGCCTCAATGTCCTTAAGTGGAACTGCTTCTGGAAACTTGGTGGCATAATCTACGATGGTAAGGATGTACTTGTTTCCCTTCTGGTCACTCTGGAGATAGGACCAACGATATCTACTCCTATCTTCCCAAAGGCTTCAGTGACTATAGGGACTGGCTGTAATAGACCCTTGGTTTTATCCAGGGCTTTCCCCACCAACTGGCAGGCCTGACATGATTTACAAAAAGCCCTTATGTCCTTGCCCATATTTGGCCAAAAGAACCGTTCTTGCACTCGGTCCCTTGTCTTATTGATGCCAAGGTGAGAGGCCATGGGTGATGCATGAGCCAAATCCAACACTTGCATCCTATACTTTCTTGGCAGGACTAATTGCTTCTTTCTTTCCCATACTACGTTATGTTTTCTTTTTAAGGCCACCCGGTATAGTTTCTGGTCTATCACTTTAAATTGGCATGGGTGTTCAATTGTGATCTCAGTATCACTCACCCCAGTTCTCTGCCATAGTTCCTTCAGGCTGTCATCCTGTTGCTGTTCTCTGAGGAATTCTGCAGCAGGGATGGTCTGCAACACTGTTTCCTCTTCTTCTGGTTGCTGTGCCAACACCTCAGGCCCTGGCTCTGGCCTGCTTCTTGTAACAATGTTTACAGGATTAGCTTGCTGTCTCTTTAATTCAGAAGCTAAATCATTGCCCAATAAAAGCGATGTTCCTATGTCACTCAGGACTCCCACAATCCAATCACCTTGGAACTCTCTGTACTTGATAGGAACTTCTGCTAGGGCCACTTCAAATGCAGGTCCTTTAATGCCTTTTATGGTGTAGGATTTCCCAGGCAAATACTGATGACTTTTTACTAATGCCTTTTATGGTGTAGGATTTCCCAGGCAAATACTGATGACTTTTTACTAATCCTGGCTGTATTAGGGAAACCTGCGCCCCTGTGTCCCTATAAGCCTTGACTTCCTTGTCATTTACTGTCACAGTCTCAGTATACTCCTCACTTAAGCCTTCCTGCACCTTCCATACTTTCAGAACACTAGTGGGTCTTTCTGGTGGTGTGTTCTCTAGAATTGAGGAGTTTGTTTCTACTTCTTTCTGTTGACACTGCACCACTTTAACTGCCTTAGCTGGTGGTGTCCTTTTCCCTTTTTCATTTCTTGGGCAAGATCTGGCATAGTGCCCTATTTCTCCACATGGAAACAAGCAGCCTGAGTCTTTCTGTATGGAGGTGGACTGTACCGCTTTGCAGGGTTGTTGTTACCCGCCCCAGACTTTTCTGGAGAGTTCCAGACTCGGGGTTTTTTATTTGGAACAGTCCACATTGATCTCCCTAGACCTGATTCAATCTCATCTAAAATCACAGCTGCTTCTTCTACCGTTTTCAATTTCTTGTCTCTCAGAACCCACCTATACTGAGAGGGGACTTGGTTATAAAACTGTTCCAAGCCCACTAAGCTTTTCAGGTCTTCTAAAGTGGAAACTTTACTCCCTTCTACCCATCTGTTAAGGGCTCTGTCTAACCGACAACCTAGTTGAGAGTATGTTTCTCCAGGCTTTCTTCTGATTTCTCTAAATTTTTTCCTGCTTTGCTCTGCTGTTAAGCCAAAGCGGACTCTGACCCTTTCCTTGTACAATTGATAGTCAGAGGTCTCCTCATCCCTCAGTTCAGAGTATATTTCACTCAACTCCCCACAGATCTGAGGTCTCAAATAAATCATTCTGTCCTCATCAGCAACTCTTAAATCTTTACATGTCCTTTCAAAATTAAACAAAAAAGCTTCTACATCATCCCCTTTTTGGTACTTGGGAAATTTCTTTTGTTCTACTGTGAGGCGCCTTTCACTTCTAGTATCACGTTGAAACTCTGGCCTCCCCTGAATCTCCTGGAGTTTCAAACTGTACATTTTTTCCTCATGTTCTCTCTCATTTTGCCTTTCTCTGTGTTCTCTGTCCTCTCTTTCTGATCCCAGCCTAGCCATCTGTATTTCTTTTTCTGCTTCTATTCTGGCCAATTCTAACTGTATTTTCATAGCCTCTATGCTCTGACTAGGATTCTCCTCAGGAATCTTTTCTTGTGTCTGCCCATCCCCCATGGCTGTGGTAGTTCTCTTAGGAGGAGCCATTTCTGACAGGAATTTTTCACAGAACTGTCTTAATCCCTTCACTGCAGTGTCCCTCTACTTTCTGTATGTCCTAGTGACACTTATTTTTGGGTTTTTCTTCGAAATCCCGACACTGGCAACCAATTATAGCAGCGCCCGCCTCACGGCTTCACTGGATCTTTTACTATCAGTCTCTTCGGGGTATTTTACTTTTGTTCTCTGTTGGAAACAGAATTCACTTCATAGGGGACCACAGCAGCTTTGTTTGTTTTTCCCAGAAATATAGGCTCTCGAGAACTTTAACTCAAACCACAGATTTATTATAACACAAAGTCTTTAACTTGGGGATATGCAAGATATTTACACAGGCTAACATGTTGCTCAGTTGTTTCAGGCTTTACAAAAACTTTTTCTTGCTTTAAGTCTCTCAGGTTCCAGTTCACAGTTCCTATATAACACACTCTCCACCTCTAGCAAAGGTCTGGCCTCTTGGGAATGATGTGCCAAGTCTCACCCCTCGACTAGAGCCTCTGCTCCTAGCTCTTCTGGTGTCTCAGACCCACATCCGCTCCCTCAACCACCTCACTAGTTCTCCAGAGGTGTATACAGGTGTCTGTGACCATTCGGTCTTGACTGACTCACACTGGTTCCTCACACACACTCAGCCCTCTTGGCTTGTTTTGTCGAGCTTGTAGTCTCTGGAAGACTTTCCCGCCACTGTCTCAAGCTCCTTCACAGAATCAGCTGCCCTCTCAGCCTCGGTCAGGCACGAACTGACCCACTCAGTCTCTGTCAGGCTCCAACTCTGACAGACTTCTGACAGGCACCAACTCTGTCAGACACCAACTGACTGAATGACTGCCTCAGCAGTTTCTGTCACTCAACCACTTTCCCTCCCTGAGAGCTCCGAGCATTTTGCCCCCACCCTCAGGTCACCTGACGCAGGCCCTGTGCGTCTTCAGTTTCTGGTTAACCCTAGCTTTCCGTCACACAGCTACTCTAGACAGCTACATAATGGGAGAAGGCTAAACGTTCTTAAAAGTATTTTTTTCAATATTCTGGAATATGGAGGGGGAGTCTCCAAAATGTGAACTAATACCATGCTATCAGGTTTGTGTTTGAAATTCAGCTTTTTATTTCCTGGGTCTATGCCACACATCAACATACAATTATTTTGGAATTTTAATGTTAGCATTTTGGAATTTTCCACAAAATGAAAATTCTTGTTCTGAACATACTGGTTAGGGATGAAAATTAGGAAGTAATTGCCTGTTTGAATGACAAATCCTACAGAAGTAAAACTGTTCATGTTTAATTGTGTAACTGAATATGTTATAACTGTAGCAGATATTAACATTCCATACATATTTTTATCATGTATGGATCAATTGTTTGGAAGATTACGTATTTTGCATTATAGCTGGGAGAAATCATTGCAGCTGCTTCAAGGCAATGGAATTCATAAAATGACTGGGCTTGGATATATGAGGAAGCAAGAGACTATTGGTGGGAGACTATTCTGTCATAGCTGTAAATCTAATAAAATGGTAATGACATGTAAATTAACAGCACCACAAGCCAAATGTATAAAGTTTCTTTATGGAACATGTTAACTAGAATTTTGCTTAAGTGGAATGGTTGAATGAATAATAAATATGTGTGCAGAATCTGAGGGAATTTGCTGAGAAATAAAATGCTTTTATGACACCCCCCATCCACTTCCCTGCCTCATAGGCAAGATTTTCCCTCCATTTCTCTTTCCCTTTATTGACTGAGCTGCCCTAGTGATATGTTTTCTTCTTTGCTGAAGAACTCTGGCTGTCCCACCCTGTCACAATATGATAATTTGGCTGTTGGCACAGCCCAGGAACCTAAGGGACAAATCAGGCGTTCCCTTTAACTTAAACAACTTAAATGTCACTCAATTGTATTTATTTTATCAAATTTATGTCCTGCCCTCGCCTAATGGGCTCAAGGTGTTTTGAAATTCAAAAATAAAATATTTTATTCAACATCTAGGGGAAAGGTCAGGTGAAATTAGGGGTAGCATTTCTGAGGTAACTCGATATAGATAACTCTGAGGAAAAATGCACATACTGTTTTGTCTTGTTTCAAGCAGGGCTTTTTTTGAGCAGGAACGCAGTTCCAGCTTGCTTGGAATCAGGGTGTGTGACCTAATATGCAAATGAGTTTCTGCTGGGCTTTTTCTACAAAAAAAGGTTAATTGTGATTTGAGGCTAATCAGAGCGTCTTAAGCTATTCACAGTTACTTAAATTTTTATATTGAGGCTTTTGTTCCAGTGTTTTCTCCAAATACTCCTGTACAATTGCTTTGAGTATTCTCTGACTCTTTTGGTTTCCAGAAGGCTGGTACATTCTTTCCAGTACCCAAACCCCTTGCCTTGAAACACCAGCGCACCTGCTGTCACTGCGCCGCCATACTGTCCCCACTCAGCTCCTTCCCTGCTGCCACCCACCCATCTTGTCATAAGAATTGATTGGATTGGTGTTCCAGTCAAGAAATAATAATTCTCCTTAGAAATTTGTTCTGGATATTGACGCTGAGTAGGTGTCGGCTATGGGTCTCTCTTTTAATGATATGGGATGTTAGAAGTTATTAGCTAGTCTTGTGTTATATCCATAGAAAAAGCTGCCTGAAAATGAGAAAACTGCGGGTGTGTAACATCGAAATCGGTCCCCCACAAAGTATAGGCTTGCTGTTATAAAAAGAAAAAGTCGGGAGACTACGCTTTGGATACCAATCACAAAGGCTTTAAGAGACTTTTTGCTACCAGTACTTATGAGAGACTTTGTTTATGTAAATGATAACTTTTTGATATTGTTATTATAGTGATCTGTATTGTGCTACACAGTGCTGTGTTATTTATCCTTGCTAAATTTTCAACTGTGTTTCTTCTATACTTACTGTAACCCACCCACCCTGAGCAGCTGCTCATGGTCCCCCCAGGGGCAGGAGCCAAAGGGGAAGGAGGAGCCAGCATCTTTGGAGCCAGCACCTCCCTGAGAGGAGCCAGCACCTTTGACTCGAAATGCTTTTGAATGGAGTGTAAATATATGAAGATTTGCACAACTACAGTATGAGTATCTGATGAAGCCACTGTGTGAAATGGCCGACTCCAGTTTGCGGCCCGTAATTGATTTAGAGAATTGAGGTTCAGCCTTGATGCCACTGACGATCTCTGAAGAAGAGCACTGGTTTTGCTTCTGAATTACTGAAATTATTGCTGTGGAGTTGAACTTGTTTTGAACTGCTGTTTTGCTGTCTCCTGGCTTCACTGGGAGTTTGTCGGATCAAAGTGAAGACAGAAAGAAGAAACATACATGAAATTGCTTTTATTGTTCATTCTGCACATTTGGAATTTCTGAATAATTACATTCACAATTTTGTAAAATTGTTTGCTAGTAATTTTTAGCCATGAGCCTTTGGGATTCTTTGCATGTGTCTTTCCCATAGCTTCCTCTTGTTGCTTGTAAACCCAGCTTGGGGATAGTGGAACAAGTTGCACAAGGAGGGGCTGCTCACTGCCCCTGTGGCCAGGTGACAACCTAGGGGATGGCCTACTTGGTCTACTCAGTAGCACCAGCCCTGACTCTTCAGAGCTAACTCCCTGGCTAACTGGGTGGGGAAATTCTCCTCTCACTAGAAGATCTATCCCCTTTCTTTGGTCTGAATGGTAGTCTTTGCCTAACTTCCAAAACTTCCTTGCAACTTTCACCCAGTACTCCATCCGTGTAAAACTGTTCTCAGCTAAGGCTGAATTCCAAAAAGTGTCAGTACTGACTCTTCTCAGCTAGGGCTGAAACTAAACTAAAGTCTCCTCAGCATCCAGTTCAGAAGTCTTTCTCTGCTCAGCTGATGCTTAACCAACCAGAACTTTTGAAACAGCCTGTCACTCTAGGCTCTCTGGCTCTGTGAAGAATTAACCCTTCACAGTCTTTTATCTGTTTATGTAGCACTTCTAAGCTTTTTAAAGTGCATTCCATCACTGTTTTAAAAAGCCAATATTTAATTTAAAGGATACATGTAGTGGGGTTTTGTGTGTTTGTGTACATACCAATACGTTTATTTTGCATTCTGCAAGTTCAGATAGACATTCCTGGACAGCAGTCATAGAGCTGACTGTGGAATGCGGAAGCAGAAAGGAACTCCCACAATCCAACTGTCTCATTAATGCCTTGTTAAACTCTGCTGGAGTGCGAAATTATGTACCAAGGAATATCTAGTTACCTGTGTGCAGGAAACTAAACTGAAATGTTCCTTGCAAGCTGTTGCTGAAAATATTTGTTCTTTGACTTCAGCAAGCTTCTAGCAGTCAGGGGTAGTTTTAGGATTCTGGGATCCTTGGCAGAAGGACAAGATGTGGTCCAGAGTCACTGCCACCAAGCTAGACTTTCCACAAGGCTACCAAGTCACCTGCCCACAGTAGGACAACCTTACTCACTTTCCATCAGGGCAATTCCAGGACTAAGCAACTGGAAGCTACTGCCCAAACCCTGGACTGGATGGATGCAAGTGGTGGCAGCTGCTAGGGAGGCAGCTATCCTAAGACCAAACAGAGGTGGTATAATCAGCAGCAAGAGTCTTCTCTTGTCCCTCTCCTCCATCTGAGTAATGGAGCAAGTAGGGTCAGGGTCTGCTTCAGCATGGGCCATGGGGCAGCTGGCCTAGTTGCTCATTGGTTAAGAAAGCCTCTGCTAGCAGTTCAAGAGTGTGTGGAGGTGTGTGTGGATTTATTTAACAAGTTATAGTGACCCTCTGATGAATGGCTTACAGGAAAGCTAATAAAAAAGTTAAAAGCAATAAAGCAAAAAAAAAAAGTAAAGATATCAGTGAAAAGTAATGACATTAAAGTAACCAGAAGCCCATTGCCAGTGCAAATAATATATACCATTATATATATTATCATCATATATACCATCACACACACACATGTTGGGCCATGATGCTCACCTCCTCACTCACTGGCTCATCAACCACCATTCAACTGTACTTATGTCCTATTGGCTGGGTCCATTCCAGTGTCTATCCAGAGTAGACCTGGGCCCAGTGTCGGATTAACCATAAGGCAAACTAACCTGCCTATGGGCCTCACATCTTTGGTGGCCCCGGGTAAGCTTCCCTCCCCACAGGTGAAAGAGGCGGCTGCCTCGGGCAGCCTCTCCCGCTCTCCCCACCACCCATTTTTGCCTTTTCTGCTATCCACACCTCCCATTTTCGCTTCCCCTACTCTCCCCACTGCCCATTTTTGCCTCTCTCGCTCTCCCTGTCACCAGTTTTTGCTTCCCCAGCTCTTTCCGCCACCCATTTTTGCCTCTCCTGCTCTCCCGTCCCCGCCACCTGTTTTCGCTTCCCCTGCTCTCCCCGCTGCCCGTTTTCACCTCTCCTACTCTCCCTGCCACCCTTTTTCACCTCTCCCGCTTTCCCTGCCACCCGTTTTTGCTTCCCCTGTTCTCCCTGCCACCCATTTTCGCCTCTCCTGCTCTCCCTGCCACCCGTTTTCTCCTCTCCCACTCTCCCAACAACCCGTTTTTGCTTCTCCTGCTCTCCCCGCCTCCTGTTTTCACCTCTCCTGCACTCCTTGCCACTTGTTTTTGCTTACCCTGCTCTCCCTGCCACCCGTTTTTGCCTCTCCCACTCTCTCTGCTGCCCGTTTTTGCCTCTCCCACTCACTCCGCTGCTCTTGCCTGTTTCGCTGCCAGTCTGCTCTCCCCATTGCTCTTGCCACCCTTGCTGCCACTGCCATTCTCTTTTTTAATTTATTTTTAAAGTGTGTGATGTCATTTTGGGCCCCAGGGCCCTTCCACCTAAAATTTTATTCCCTGGGCTGCCCCAACTAAAAATTTTTGACTACGGGCCTGGCCAGGCGGCTCTGCTGTGTTGAGCAACATAGCGGTGGCATCCTAGGTATTTCATCTGCAAGACTAGAAGTAACCATGAGACGGATTTATGGATAAAACTGTGCTGTTAATTAACTATTGTTTTCCCTAGTCCAGGAGTGGCCAAGCTTGCTTAACCTAAGAGCTACACAGAATAAATATCAGATGTCTGAGAGCTGCTGTCAAGCATGAGATTTCAAAATAACCAGTCCTTGAATTTTGAAACAAAGTCAGGTTTATTGATAATCCATGTGCATCATTCGAGCTGAAGATTGGGACTGATACTTTGTAACACTAGAATACAAGCTTTAAAATGGCACATCAAAGGTTCTATAAACAATTCTACATTCACATGTGAAATTCACACTCTGGGTTCCTTATCTATATTGCAGCTAGCACATCCTGGGTTCAGGCCTTGCTAGGCTTGGGAACAAGTCCCAAAAGGTCTTATCTTCAAAGAGGACATTCCTGCATCTGTTAGTAAAAGCGAAAGAAGAAAGGTGGGGGTTGCTACTTTCATGTGCTCACATTTTAACTTTGGGTTAGTAACATTTCTACAATCTGAATTCTCTAACATAAAAATAACAATTCTAAGGTCTGACTTCTGAAATATAGGAGAGGTATACAATGCTTGACAGCTGCAAGACATGAATGTTGGATGTTTAAGAGCCACAGACAGGAAGGAAGGCAAGCAAATAGATGGGGAGGTGGAAAGAAATCAGCGTTAACATTTAATGCATTCTCCAATGGCTTGGAGAAGTGATTTAAAGAGACAAATGCCTTCTCCAAGCCAGCTGATGGAGTGGTGGGGGCTTTGAGAGCCACAGAATATGTGGGAAAGAGCCACATGTGGCTCCTGAGCTGCAGTCTGGTCACCCCTGCTCTAGTCTGTTATCTGCAGCTACTGCTGTGCTCCAGCTTATGGGCAGAATGCTTGCTGTTAGGTCACCCATTTGGTTTTTCTCTGGTTCAGCTCTGTTCTGGGAAGTTCCAACAGTTCATTTCTTGCTTTGACAAGGCTATGTAAGATTCAGTTGAAGAGAACTTGGTCATTGTCCAAAATCCAATGAATGCTTCACTTGAGTTTTTATATGCATGTAATATATCTTGACACTGTATCAATAATGGATAGCAAACTTTAGTCTTATTTGACTGCAATATTAGTAATTCCTTTGTTACTGAGAGGCGCTGCCTGATAAAATGGAGTACCCCAATGTAAATAAAGAGAGAGGGTCTGTTAAACAAAAGGGAGTATGATCAAAAAACAGGCCAAGAAACACTCCATCTAAACAGGTGGAGTGGACCCAGTAGAGAGCTTGTTTTGGTTGGCGCCTGAAGTCTGTCTCGCAGCATAGTTTCACTCATTCCCCCTCCAGCACCTCTGCCCAAATGGGATGCATAATAACATGGGAACTATGGGTAAGTACTACTCTCACTCTGATCTTCTGCTACTTGCCAGTTGTCTCTTCCTCCAGCCTATCACCTCTACCTTGCTAACTCCAATCAAGTGCATAATTTGATTGATCCTACCTTTAAAGGTCTTTGATCCCTTTCCGAGTGTCAGCCAAAAACTGGTAACAAATTATTCAATTTCTCCTAGCTTGTCATCCTAGCAAAATGTGTGAAGTTTCCCAACATAGCGATTCAAGATAGCTATCAATGGAACATCAAAGCCCCTTGGTAACTAATGACCCCCATCCGTCGAACCCCTATATAGTGTGGGTCAAAAACCCACCTCGGTGTGCATTCTGTAGGGTGCCATTTGCAGTCTGTACCACCCGTTACTCCTGTAATTGGGTCTATAGGGTGCATTATGCTGGTCGTTCACGTTCCTCTCCATGTACTTTCCATTGAACGGATGTCTCCTCTTCTGGATCAGGTGACTATTACCCATTTCAACAACCCTTGAATTCCTCTATTGATAACCTCTTTTCTTATTCACTTGATTGCTTGTACATAGATCTGTGGGTGTGTGTAAATCCTTTTGCTACATATCCTAAGTAAACACTATAAAAATACAATTGCTTGGACTATTCTTGGCTGAAAATCTGAACTCTGTATCATTGAAAGAAAAGATCCTCGCTCCTAAATTCACTCTACCTAGTCTCTTAGCTAGTTTCCCCATCAAAATTAAGAGACTTAAAAGCATTGCCTGCAACAAATTGGTGTTCGAATGCGGGCATTTCCTGAACATCTGGATTACACGAGTGCACACATGTCTTTCAGTGCTCAGAACATAGAGGGAAGGTTTTCAACAGAATAGCTCCAGAATTTAGCTGTAAACACTGATATTAAAACTGTGAATGCATGTGAGTGAGTGGCTCTAGTTGAGCAAATCTGTCTTGTAGGTTGGCTTCCTCCTTTCACTTCTTGCAAGGATCTTTAGCAAGATGCCCCGACTATTCCACAAGGATTGCGGTTCACCCCAATCCGTGAGTATAGTTTGAACGCAAGTGGTTAAAGATCCCCAAGTCCCAAGGCTGCCCCCGAGGCCTTCTAAATGTGGTTATTTTGTGGGTGGAAACAGGCTAGGATCTCTGGCTAGGAAAACCTTCACCAACACATGTAGGCATATATAAAAGATTGTAAAAGAAGCACTATAGCCCCTTCCCCTGCCCACAGTTTTAAAAGGCAAGAGAAAAGGAAAATCTTGCAAGAAGTATAGCATTAAGTTCTCCTAGGGTCGCTCCCACAGAGGCAAGAGGCCAGAGTGAGCATCTCGCCAGAGAAATTGGACAGTAAAAGAGACAGGAGTTGGCTGCCTGGGGAATGTTTTTGGTGTTGTTAGGGTTAGATATTTTTCCCTGGACTGTGGAGTCTGGTACCCCTCCCAGCCAAAAAACCTTCCAAGCTCTTTGAGTAATGTTCAGAAATTGCATAGCACATACCTGAGCTGGCACGCAAGTCAGAACGGTGTGATTTTAGTTAGATATGTGGATAGATTGTTGCTAGACTGCTCCCCGGGATTGTTCCTCCCCCCCCACTTCCCAGCACCAGAGCTGACGCGCAAGTCGGAAAAGTGTAATTTTAAGATTGAGAGCTGTTTCCAGACCCCCTCTCCCTCCGCTCTTGGAGCTGACATGAGGTTGGAAAAAGGTAGACCCTCCCTTAGAAGCAAGAAGAAAAAGTATTGTTTAGAGCAAAAAGCTTTGCAAAACCCCTGCTGAAAGTTAGCACATAAAGTGGAAAAATAGTGGGAAGTTTTGTTTGAACTGTCTCCCTCGCACTGGAGCTGGTACGAGGCCGGAAAAGAGCGGAGAGCGAGACCTTGCAGAGTAATTTACTGGATTACATTTGAACTAAAGTATAAGGATAGAGCTGTAGGTCTTGGATTTTGAGAGTAAATTGGATAGAGTAGATTGGAACATAGTGATTGTGACTGAAGTGTGGAAAAATGAGTCAGAAACCAGAGCTAGATAAATTTGGAAAATATTGGCTAAGCAAGGAAAGAACACTTGGGAGGCCAGATCCTTTGAGAGTCCCGACCCCCTCCAGATGTTTAGGGAAGCTTTCCAGAAGTCTTGTGAGAAAGGAAAAATTGGACAGTAAAAGAGACAGGAGTTGGCCGCCTGGGGGATGTTTATTGCACTCCAGGATGCCACCTCCTTTATCGCAGGCATGCTTAGACGAAATGAGGAATTAAGTTCCAGGCTTACCAAGATAGAACAGGAGATGGTTGTGCTAAAGGAGGAAAAGGATAGAGAGATGACCATAAGGGAGGAGAAACACATGGCTGAAATAGAAAGGAGAGACAAGGAATTAACTATAAGGAATTTAGAAATGGTCTAAAATAACTTCAGACCAATGGGTCCTATCCATAATCCGGCTGGGTTATGTGATCGAATTCCATCAAAACCCTCCTACTCCAACCTTCGTCTCCACCAATCCTTCAAACGCAATCACTTCTTCTCACTTCAATTACTTCTCCTCAAACAAGCCATAGAACAGGTTCCCTCAAACCAAAGGGGACTCGGCTTTTACTCACGCTACTTCACGGTCCCAAAACGAGACAGAGGTCTTCGGCCGATCATGGACCTTCAAGCCTTAAATCTGTTCATCACCTACCACAAATTCAGAATGACCTCTCTACCCAACATCCTTCTTCTTCTCAATCGAGGAGATTGGATGGCCACTCTGGATTTACAAGACACTTACTTCCACATCACCATTCACCCTTCTCACAGGAAGTACTTAAGATTCACCATTGGAACAGCCCACTACCAATACCGATCATTGCCCTTCGGTCTCTCTACAGCCCCCAGGGTTTTCACAAAAACAATGGTGGTCATCACAGCCCATTTGAGACTACAGGATATTACACTATTCCCGTACATAGACGATTGGCTTCTCGTTGCAGAATCTTGCATCACATCACCATCACGCTCTCTCTTCTTCAGGAGCTAGGGCTGTGAGTCAACCAAAAGAAGTCTCATCTACGGCCCTCCCAGAGGGTACAGTTTATAGGAGCCATAATAGACACCCTTGCTGGCAAGGCCTTCCTACCGCCAAAGCGAGCGGACGACATCATGGCTCTTGTTCAGATCTTTCTACACAGTCCCACTGTCACAGCTCATCAGATTCAGCATCTCCTTGGCCTCATGGCCGCCACCACTTCAGTTCTGGTCTTTGCCAGATTTCATATGAGGATCCTGCAATTGTGGTTCCTCGGACACTTCAAATGCAACCTCGACTCTCCGTCGTGTCGGATGACCATCCCTCCGGAAGTACTATCCTCCCTCACCTGGTGGCAACAACATCATCATCTGTTAGAGGGAGCACCCTTTCACAAACCATCCCCATCAGTCACCATAATATCCGATGCGTCCCTGTGGGGTTGGGGAGCACACAAGAATGGCCTCTGTGTGGGGGACAATTGGCCCGAACACCACGCGCATCATCACATAAACTTTTTAGAACTGTTGGCGATTCACCATGACATCCATTCCTTTCAGCCACTCCTCAGGGACAAAACAGTAGCCATTATGACAGACAACATGACCGCAATGTCTTACATAAACAGATAAGGGGGCACAGTTTCGCGCAAACTATGTCTACTAGCTCGGAACATAGCTCGGGAGATTTGCAGAACAATGGGTTGATCGCTGATGGCGACGCATCTTCCAGGGGACCAGAATGCTTGTGCAGATTTCCTCAGTCGAGGTGGAGCTTCTCTCCACAAATGGGAACTAAACTGGGAATTCCTACAACCCATCTTTCTAGATTGGGGAACTCCAGAGATAGATGTGTTTGCCACTCGCAGCAACAGGAAATATGAACTTTTTTGCTGCAGGGGAGGGGCAGACCCCCAGTCCTTGGGGGACGGTCTTCTCATTCCGTGGCATCAGCGTCATGTGTACCTGTTTCCTCCCATTCCTTTGATTACCAAAGTAGTGCAGAAGATATCGAGGGAGCGGCCTGTCGGAATCCTTGTCACCCCTTGGTGGCCCAGGCAGCACTGGTTCTCCCCAGTCCTTTGTCTGTCCAAGGGAATTTTCCAGCAATTTCCTCAGGTCTTGAATCTTCTTCTCACTCACCAAGGTTGAGTGGTGCATCACGATGTGCTTCATCTGAAATTAACAGCATGGTGCCTGCAGTGATTCAGTTATCAAACAGAGCTCAATATATCATCCTGAACAGCAGGAAGCCGTCCATGTGCAAGTCGTATGCTTGCAAGTGGTCAAAATTTGTTCAGTTTTCTTCTGCTCTTTTCCTAGACCCGCCTGCAGTGGTTTTACCCACAATATTTGATTTTCTTCTTTCTCTTTTGGACAAGGGTCTATCAGTCTCATCGCTATGAGTGTACCTGGCAGCCATCTCTGCCAACCATTCCCAGATTGATGGACATTCTGTCTTCACCCATTTGGATACAAAGAGATTTCTCAAGGGCCTCTCTAGATTGTATCCTTCTACGAGACAGCCGACCCCGGCTTGGGACCTCTCTCTGGTTCTTCACTCACTCTCTGGAAAGCCTTTTGAGCCAATGGCTACTTGCTCTCTCCAATTGTTGGCGTGGAAAATGGCCTTCTTGGTGGCGATTACATCTGCAAGGAGAGTGGGTGAGCTAGCAGCGCTTAGATGTGATGCCCCTTACTTGTGTTTCACTAATGAAGGGGTCTTGCTTCGTCCGGACATCACCTTCCTTCCTAAGGTAATTTCCTCTTTTCACTTGAACACTGAAATTTACCTGCTGGTGTACTTCCCTAATCCAGCTACGGAGTCTGAAAGGAGACTACATGCCTTGCATGTGAAACGAGCACTATCTTTCTATCTCCATCATGTAAGTCCCTCTCGGAAGGACTCTAGACTTTTTATTTCCTATGCTCCCGCATCCTTAGGGCAACGGATCTCGGCCCAAAGACTCTCTAAATGAATAACTGAAACCATAAAACTTTGCTATTTATTGAGCAAGAAATCCCTTCCAGGGCCCATAAGAGCTCACTCCACTCGAGCTATGGCCACTTCAGCGGCTTTCATGAAAGGCGTTCTGCTCCGGGACATTTGCAAGGCTGCCACCTGGTCCTCCCCACATACCTTCGTAAAACACTATGCGCTGGACTTACGTCTACACCAGTACATGTCGGTGGGCCATGCTGTTCTTCAGTCTCTTACCTGCTGATGGACTGTTGCACCCTCCTCCAGGTAGGATTAAGGCTTGCTAATCTCCCATCAGTGTGATGCACAGAGACCACGAAGACGATAAACAGGTTGCTTACCTGTAACTGATGATCTTCGAGTGGTCATCTGTGCAGTCACACTACCCGCCCTCCTTCCCCTCTGCTGCCGGTCCATCATTGGGATCATGCAGCGGTCAGAAGGAACTGGTGGGATGTCCGCTCCCGTCTCAGTGAGCATGCGCAGTGGGGCTTCTGGGCATGTGCACTGGGACGTCGGTGCGGAAATCCGCAGCTTTTAAATTTACCGATCATGATCGACGCTGGCGCCTAATCCCCATCAGTGTGACTGCACAGATGACCACTTGAAGATCATCAGTTACAGGTAAGCAACCTGTTTGATCTGGAAGCAGATTTTGATGATCAAAGGGCAGCCCTAATACCTAAGTAGATGTTATATCATACGTTTTGCTGCACATTACTAGAGATAAAAGACCACTGTTTTCAGTAATGTATGCTTTTAGCTTCAGTTTGCATTGATTTCAGTTAGTCTGAGTTTTCAAAGACTACCTCTATGCTCAATAAATTATTAAAAATTACAGTTCATGTTTAGAATTATTTCGATTTTGATTTTCATGGTACAGTTATTTAAATTTCAGTTCTAATTTGCACAGGCATATCTTTTTACAGGTCTAAAAGTAGCCAAAAGAGATTAGTATACCCCTTCCTTAACACTATAGAAAGTCAGTGTGGCTCTAAAGTACATTGTCTCTTGAGTAGTCCTTCATCTGCTGCAAAATTCCCCAGATCTCACCTGGAGGCTGACATCCCTATCTCTGCTGAATCTGTGTAAGTCAATCAGCTGCTCTGGTACTAACCATTCTTGGTCTTCTTCTTCCTCCTCTGAATTTCTCTGGTTACATTTCTATATTTTGGGTGATGATATCAATATTTGTGGGTAGTTTTAAAATACAAATAGAAAGTACCCTGTAGTACATAGAATACTTTAACTTGAATATGAGGCACCTTTTACAAAAAATGGGGCACATGTGACCAATACCAATATGCTCAGTACAGCTTTAGAGCACCTCCTTCCTATAGAATATGTATGCATGCTTCCCTTTAAATAGGATGCACATCTGTTGAAGCTTATCTCTACTTGCAGTTGCAATCAGGGCAGTTAAAGAGTCACAAAATGGTTGATGCTCCCTCTTCTACTCACTTTCCAGTGTATGCCAGATTCTGTTAATTCTGTTCTGCGTTAGACACCATGTGCTAACTATCCAGCTTCAACATGAAATGTAAAGATATTCTCATATAGGTGGTGTATGGCAAATTTTAAAATAACTCTCCCAGTCCTTACCAGCCATAAAGTCATAGTTGGAAGGGACCCCCAAGATCATCTAGTCCAACCCCTTGCACAATGCAGGAAATTCACAAATACCTCCCCCTAGATTCACAGGATCTGCATTGCAGTCAGATAGCCATCTGGCTTCTGTTGAAAAACCTCCAAGGAAGGAGAGCCCACCACCTCCTGGGAAAGCCAGTTCTACTGAGGAACCGCTCTGTCAGGAAGTTCTTCCTAATGTTAAGCTGGAAACTCTTTTGATTTAATTTTAACCTGTTGGTTCTGGTCCTATCTTCTGGGACCACAGAAAACAATTCTGCACCATCCTCTATATGACAGCCCTTCAAGTACTTGAAGATGGTGATCATATCACCCCTCAGTCACCTCCTCTCCAGGCTAATGGCTAAAAATGTCCAGCTCCTTCAACCTTTCCGCATAGGACTTGGTCTAAACTCTTCACCATGTTCATTGCCCTACTCTGGACCCGTTCCAGCTCGTCTATATCCTTCTTAAAATGTGGTGCCCAAAACTGAACACAATACTCCAGGTGAGGTCTTACCAGAGCAGAGTAAAGTGATACCATCACTTCACATGATCTGGACACTATAAGTCTGTTAATACAACCCAAAATTGCATTTGCCTTTTTAGCCATCGGTGCCTGCAGGCTGCAGTAGGAGGGCACGGGCAGTGGGGCCGGTGCTCCAACTCTGAGATAATTTGTGAGGGGGCCCCCAAGATTTTGATTGCCTAGGGGCCTCCACAGGGTTTAATCCAGCACTGCCTGGGCCACATGAAGAGGATGCTGTTGTTGCCTGGGTGGCTGCTCTGGGGAAGCTGCCTTTGTGTCTTATTGGCCCATCCCTCCAGTTCTTCCATTTTCTTTCAGTGGCTGTTGCTAGACCACCATAGTATTCCAAGCTTGGTTCTGTCAGTGAAAGGCAGAGTGAGAAGGCCCTTTCCAGGCCTCTTTTGACCTATGAGGGAGCAGCAGCCAGTAGTTAGCACTTCAGAGCAGGGTCTGCCAGACTCAGGTTCTTGCTGTGGAAACTGACTGGGTGATTTTGGATCAATCACAGACTTTCAGCCTAACCTACCTCACAGTGTATTGTGCAGCTCAAAAGAGGGAGAAAAGAATGATGTAATCTGTTTTGGTCCCACTGCAGAGAAAGACTGTTCTTATCCTAGGTCGAGGCTCCAGGAAGGGGGG
Source organism: Heteronotia binoei (assembly GCF_032191835.1). Taxonomy (NCBI): domain Eukaryota; kingdom Metazoa; phylum Chordata; class Lepidosauria; order Squamata; family Gekkonidae; genus Heteronotia; species Heteronotia binoei. The sequence continues at coordinate 102,098,163 of NC_083224.1, forward strand.
AGATGTAAAGCTGAAGTCAGAGGGGCAGATAAAGGTAGACTGATGATTGGCTGGGAAGAAGATAGGGTTGCCAATTCCAGGTTGGGAAATTTCTGGATATTTGAGGGGTGGAGACTGGAGAGGGTGGGGCTTGAGGAGGGGTGGAGACTCAGACAGATACAATGCCATAAACTCCAAGGATTCAAGTAGTGAATGCCTTCACTTGGGTGGGTGGGAGGGAATACAGCATGGGGGGGCACTTGCCCAGAGCCTCTTCTAGAGCTCACTGTATTTTTCTTCACAATGGGCCTTATTCCAAAATAAGGATAAAAACTTAAAAGCCACATTCTGAAGACCTGAACAATTCCCTTTTATACATTTTGTGGAATAATAAAAGTGTTGAGGCTGATTTTAACTGTGTCGCTAATTTGGATTTAAATAAGACAAATATATATATATTTTTAATAAAGCTGCACATAGGAGTTCACCTGAAACAGGCTTACAATTTTTATTAAATAAATTTAACTGAAGACTTATGGAGATTCTGTCATTCTTCTGATAGGGATTACACACATTTCCCCTCAAGATTTCAAGTATATATCAGGATCTATTATATTATTAATTCATCTTCTCTTGCTGATACGACGTTAAACTCTTCAATAGGTCTTAAATTGTATTCAGATCACACTTGGGTGTCAGGGACATTTTCATGAAACAAAAAAGATATCACACAGAGGATATGAAAATGGAATCCTTTAATTTTAGTGAATGGACAATTGAAAACACATATTGAGATGATAAAACAATATTTTGCTGATAATAATGATTGTGAGGTATCCAAAGTGATGATCTGAGATGCAATGAAATCAGTTTTAAAGGGGAAAATCATATCTATATTGGCATTCTATTAAAAACAAAGGGAAGCTTTAAGGTTACAATTAGTAACCTTAATAACAAAGAACTTGGAACAGCTTCATAAAAATGGTAGTAAGAAAATATACAAATGTTTAATGCATGAAAAGAAAGCTCTGGAAACTGTTGAAGTTTCTCAAATCAAACAGAACATTCTTCAACTGTAACAAAAACATTGAATTAGATCCTCTCAAACACTAAGAACCACATGGAAGGTCCAATATAAAAGTCATTATAAACCAATTGGAGTAATCAAAGATGCAACAGGTAAATTTCATATTAATAGTTCTCAAATTAACAATTTTGTTTTCCAATATTACCAATCCTTACATGAAACTAGATGTCCTGATCCCAATGAAATACTGAATTACTTTTCATCAAAAAATTTACTGAAAAATTGAAAAAAAAAAACTATAGGGATATTTGGGAGGCCCCAATTACGAACTCTGAAGTCATAGACATTATTAAATCGGTCAAGAATTTTAAAGCATCAGGTAATGATGGTTTTCCTGCCAAATTTTATAAATCATTCTCACCTCTATCAGTAAATCCCCTTACAGCTGTTTGTAATGATATCATGGGTATGGGCACTCTACCCCACTCATGAGCAGGCTAAACAATAATAGTAATTTCTAAACCTAGATGGGGTGCCATGGATCTCACATCCTCTCATCCAATTATGATACTTAACCAAGACTCATTCTCTACCATCATGTCAAATTGTATGGAGCATTTCATCACTCAATATATTCATAATGACCAAGCCAGATTTATGCTTCCTTGAAATATTGCAGATAATATTCATAAATCTTTGAATGTAATAATTTTTTTGTTGTTCAGTTGCACAGTCGAGTCTGACTCTTTGCGACCCCATTGAAAAAGTCATGCCAGGCCCTCCTGTCTTTCACCATCCTTCGAAGTCTGCTCAAATTCATGTTAGTTACATTAGTAATGCTGTCCAGCCATCTCATCTTCTGCCGTTCCCTTCTTCTTTTGCCTTCTGTCTTTCCCATCATCAAGATCTTCTCCCTTCTCATTTGGTGGCCAAAGTGTTTGAGCTTCAGCATCTGATCTTCCAGGGAACAGTCTGGGTTGATTTCCCTTAGGACTGATTGATTTGATCTTCTTGCAGTCCAAGGGACTCTCAAGATCCTTCTCCAGCACCACATCTCAAAAGAATCTATTCTTCTGCGCTCGGTCTTCCTTATGGTTCAGTTCTCACAGCCATACATTACTACTGGGAATACCATTGCTTTGACTATACGGACTTTTGTTGGCAGGGTGATGTCTCTACTTTTTATTATACTGCCCAGGTTCACCATAGCTGTCCTCCCAAGGAGCAAACGTCTTTTAATTTTATGGCTACAGTCACCATCTGCAGTGATCTTGGATCCCAGATACGTGAAGTCTGTCACTACTTCCATGTCTTCCCCTCCTATTTACCAAGGTGTGATGGGGCCGGATGCCATGATCTTAGTTTTTTTGATGTTGAGTTTCAAGCCTACATTTGTGCTCTCCTCTTTCACTCTCAACAAGAGGTTCTTTAGGTCCTCCTCACTTTCTGCCATTAGAGTGGTGTCATCTGCATATCTGAGGTTGTTGATGTTTTTCCAGGCAATCTTAATTCCGGCTTCTGCTTCATCCAGGCCAGCATTCCATATGATGTACTCTGCATATAAATTAAATAAGCAGGGTGACAATATACATCCTTGTCAAATTCCTTTTCCTATTCTAAACCAATCAGTTGTTCCATATCCCACTCTGACAGTTGCTTCTTGACGCTTATACAGGTTTTTCAGGAGACATGTGAGGTGGTCTGGTACTCCCATCTCTTTAAGGACTTGCCACAGTTTGTTGTGATCCACACAATCAAAGGCTTTAGCGCAGTCAATGAAACAGAAATAGACGTTTTTCTGATACTCCCGTGCTTTCTCCATAATCCATCCAATGTTGGCAATTTGATCTCTAGTTTCTCTCCCTCTCCCTCATTCTAATTGATTTAATGTGTTTTATTATGTAATAAATTACTGTTGCTAAAAACACATTAAATCAATCATTTTATCTCTGCATATAGAAAAGGTGTTTGATTCACTGGAAATAGTAAATGTTTGCTAGAGGCTATGGGATTTGGTGAAAGATTTTTGAGGACAATTGATGTGCTTCATGATGCTCCTCAGACCCAGAATAGAGAAAATATTTTTTTTTACCCCTTCCCAGTAGACTAGACAAGGTTGCCCCTTGTCACCCCTGCTGTTCACTATTGCAATACAGCCACTAGCAGTGGCAATTCGCACTAACGTTCAGATTAAGGAATTACAAATTTGAGATCCAAATTACAAGATTAGTTTCTTTGTTGATGATACCATTCTTTATTTGACTGATCCTGTTGATTCCTTGGAAGGGGTAGTGTATGAGTTAAATTGCTTTGAACTATTTTCTGGGCTAAGAGTAAATAAGAAGAAAACAGAAATCTATCTGATACATATTCTTACTAAATCAATTAATATTATCAAAACTAAATATCACTATGACAGTGTGCGTGGGAAGTACCGGTCTGAGTAACCTGATATGTGCAACTCCAGTAGCTGTGCAGGAAAGACAAAACTCTAAGCAGCCAGTCAAACAGATATATTTGGGCAAAGAAGATAGAAGCAGTGTTAGGCAGTCCAAGGTTCATTCACAGTTATCAGTTCAGCCGAGTTAACAGTACTAAATCAGTTTCCAGTTAGAATAGTCAGTAAGCCAGTCCATACATTACATCAATAGCCAGTCTTATCCAATCCTTCAGAGTAACAGTCAGATAGTCTAGATGTTGCTCCTCTCTCACGCACAGTTTCTCCTCTCCTTGTATCACCCGACCATAGCTGAGAGGTAGACCTTATAGTGCAGCCAGCCAATCCCCATCATTGATTGCTAAACAAGCTGCACCTGTTACTCTTGTGACTTGCATTAGCCTGTAAAGTATGTGTTACATAACTCTTACTCAGCAGTTTTGTTTCTTAAAGAAACCTAACTCTGACATTCTCCCCCTATGTAACAACATAGTCTATACAGATACCTATACCATTTAACATACATAGTCAAATCATAGTATAACACAGTAGTTCAGTACTGCAGCCCCATTACTTTAGTCCTACCTTCAGACAACTCTCTTTATGTTTAACATGGGTTTGAGCCTTGGTAAACATATCAGCAATATTTTCATTCGTAGCACAATATTCAAGTACTATTAGCTTATCTTCTAAACTTTGTTTCACATTATGGAATCTGACATCAGTGTGTTTCGATCTTCCCTTGACACCAAGATTAGTAGCAAGTTGCATAGCGGCTTGGTTATCTTCAAACACAGTTATTGGATCGACATGACATATCCCAAAATCAGATAACAATTGTTTATACCAGATAAGTTCTGTACATACAGTACTAAGGGCTGAATATTCTGCTTCGCAGGTCGATAAGGCTACATGTCTTTGCCTCAGTGACCGCCATCCCACCAGTACTCCCCCAAGGAAAATAGCTAATCCAGTGGTTGATTGCCTGGTATCTTGGTCGTTCGCAAAGCTAGTGTCGGCATAGGCATGCATTCTTAGCTCTCCAGTAGGAGTTACAAATAAACTGTAATCTAAGATCTGTTTAAGATATCTAAGAATATGCTTTGCTGCCAAACAATGACATTGTCTGGGTTGTTTCACTGCTCTTGCTAGATGGTTAGTAGCCATAGCAATGTCTGGTCTAGATCAGGTAGCAAGGTACAATAGACTTCCAATCAGAGATTGGTAAATGCTCTGATCATATAAAGGACTTTGCTCATTATTAGCATAATTGTTCTGTAACATGGGACTTTGCACCCCTCTGCACTGATCCATTTTATATTGATTCAGTAGCTGGGCAATTTTAGCTCTCTGAGAAACTCTATATCCACCATTTACATTTTCAATCTCCAGGCCAACATATTGTTTAATGTTGCCAAGATCTCTGATAGTAAATTTGGTTTTAAGAGTATCAACAACAGCATTCATGATTTTGGCACTTTTACATATGATTGCCAAATCATCTACAAATACTAAGATTGTACACTTTTGCTCCCCTTCCCTTTAGAAAAGATACAGGGGTCTGCAACACCTTGTTTGAAGCCTAACTTCTTTAAGTTGTCAGTTAGATACTGGTTCCATTGGTGACCAGATTGCTTCAATCCATAAAGAGATTTTTTCAATGAGCAACACAGGTTAACATTCTCACCAGAGGCACCTGGTGGTATTTTCATGTACATGGTGTGTTCAAGTGGTGCATGTAAATAAGCAGTTTTTACATCAAGATGTTTTATAAAACAATTATGTTTGGCTGCCATTGTCAAAGCACAGAAAATAGTAGTGGCTTTTAGTGTAGGAGCTAATGTCTCGTCGTAGTCTTGCCCAAGAAACCTTGGGCAACAAGTCTGGCTTTGTATTGCACATTGCCGTCTGCCCCAGTCTTGAGTTTGTATACCCATCTGCAGCCTATGAGTCTCTGGTTAGGTGGTATAGGAGATTCTTCATAGACGTGTAGATTTTTCAGGGACTCAAGTTCCGCTCTCATAGCAGCTGTCCATCCTGCTTGCTCATCCTGCGATAAATATCTTATACCTTCATAACAAGAAGGCTCCGCAAGAACTGCACATGCTTGCCCCGGGCTGTAACGGTCCGGCGGCCGTGTCTCTCGAGTAGACCGTCTGAGTACCGGCTCCGCAGCCTCGTCCGACACCGTCTGCTGCTGCTGAGAAACTCCTGAAGACGCAGGGGTTAAAGGCTCTTGCTTGATTCTCCCATTGCTAGGTGATGGACTCCGCCTCTCGCTGCTAGATACGAGTTGTGGGTCAGGTTTCACTGCAGTAGGGAGGAATACAGTCGAAGACGTCCTCTGCCAGCCCACGGAATTCTCCAGAAAATCAGCTGAGCAGCTCGTTGTGATTTTCTTTTCTCCAACTTGGGAAAACCTATAAGCTTGATGGTTATTACCATAGCCCAAAAATAACAACTTTACAGCTTTATTCTTTCCCTTTCTTTGAAGCTGTTTTGGGATATGCACGTAGGCAGGGATCCCAAAGATTTTAATGTGTTTAATAGAAGCTTGTCTGCCATACCAAACTTCTGCAGGTATTTTCCCTATAGCTGATGACAGAGTTAAGTTCAACACGTGAGAAGCACACATAATGCTTTCACCCCAATCTCTCGGCTTGGCTTCGCGAACGAGGATTTAAGAAGGGTGCAATAGTCCACATCTGCTGCAGGCTCGCTGGTGGCTGACAAGACCAATGCGGGACAGGCAGGTCCGGCCACAGTGGCGGCAGGGAAAAGTCTGATTTAGGATTGGTGCTGTAGCAGTGCGATACTTCCTCAATCTCCTTTTGTCCTCAAGACCAGCTATGCGTGCATTCTCAAAGGAAGAGACAGCCTGGTGGATGGTGTGTCTCCATGCTTCGCGATCTGAGGCTAGGTCAGACCACTGGTGATGGTTGATGCGACAGGTGCCAAGGGATTTCTTCAAGGAGTCCTTGTACCTCTTCTTTGGTGCCCCTCTATTTCGATGGCCAGTGGAGAGTTCGCCATACAGGGCAATCTTGGGAAGGCGGTGGTTTTCCATCCTAGAAATATGCCCTGCCCAGTGCAGCTGCGTCTTCAGCAGCAGTGCCTCGATACTGGTAACCTCCGCCCCCTTGAGGACTTCAGTGTTGGTCACAAAGTCACTCCAGTGGATGTTGAGGATGGTGCGAAGGCAGCGCTGATGAAAGCGCTCGAGGAGTCGCAGGAGATGACGGTATAAAACCCACGATTCGGAGCCGTAGATGAGGGTTGTCATCACAACCGCTTTGTAAACATTGATCTTTGTGCCTTTTTTCAGATGCTTGTTCCTCCACACTCTTTTGTGCAGTCGGCCAAATGCACGGTTTGCCTTTGCCAGCCTGTTGTCAATCTCCTTGTCGATCTTGGCATCTGAGGAGATGATGCACCCTAGGTAGCTGATCTGCTGGACTGTTTTCAGAACTGATTCACCCACAGTGATGCAGGGAGGGTGATAATCTTCCTGGGGTGCAGGCTGGTGGAGAACTTCTGTCTTCTTCAGACTAACTTCTAGGCCGAATAGCTTGGCAGCCTCTGCAAAGCAGGACGTCATATGCTGCAGAGCTGATACCGAGTGGGAGACGAGTGCAGCATCATCAGCAAACAGTAGCTCTCGGATGAGTTTTTCCATCGTCTTGGAGTGGGCCTTTAGTCGCCTCAGGTTGAACAGGCTGCCATCGGTGCGATAGCGGATGTAGACACCATCGTCATCATCTAGATCTACTGTGGCTCTTTGAAGCATCATGCTAAAGAAGATCGTAAAGAGAGTTGGCGCGAGAACGCAGCCTTGCTTTACACCTGTGCCTATTGGGAAGGGCTCCGAGAGGTCGTTGCAGTGTCTGACTTGGCCTTGCTGGTCTTCGTGTAGCTGGATGATCATGCTCAGGAACCTTGGGGGACATCCTAAACGTTCCAAGATTTGCCACAGGCCTTTCCTGCTAACGGTATCGAAGGCTTTGGTAAGGTCGACAAAAGTCACATACAGAGCCTTGTTCTGTTCCCTGCATTTCTCTTGGAGCTGCCTGAGAACAAATACCATGTCGGTGGTGCTCCTGTTAGCTCTGAAGCCGCACTGGCTCTCTGGGAGGAGTTTTTCTGCAATGGTGGGCACCAGTCTGTTCAGGAGTATTCTGGCAAGGATTTTGCCTGCGATGGAGAGCAGGGTTATCCCCCGGTAGTTGGAGCAGTCTGACTTTTCCCCTTTGTTCTTGTATAGGGTGATGATGATTGCATCACGAAAGTCCTGTGGTAATTTGCCTTGTTCCCAGCAGGTGACAAGTACTTTGTGAAGTGAGCTATGTAGTACTGTGCCCCCATGCTTCCAGATCTCTGGTGGAATTCCATCAACTCCCGCTGCCTTGCCACTTTTCAGTTGCTTGATGGCTTTAACAGTCTCTTCTAGGGTGGGGATCTCATCCAACTCTGTTTTCACTGGTTGAAGTGGGGTGAGGTGGATTGCTGAATCTTGAACTACGCGGTTGGCACTGAAGAGAACCTGAAAATACTCTGACCACCGGTTCAGTATGGATGCCTTCTCTGTGAGGAGCACTTGGCCGTCTGCACTACGCAAGGGACTCTGAGCCTGATATGATGGACCATATACTGCCTTCAGGGCTTCGTAGAACCCTCTTAAATCACCAGTGTCTGCACACAGCTGGGTTCTCTCTGCAAGCTTGGTCCACCAATCGATCTGAATGTCTCGAAGCTTGCGCTGGAGGTTGCTACGTGCAGCGCGAAAGGTTGCTTTTTTCCCAGGACAGGAGGGCTGAGCAAGATGTGCTTGGTAGGCAGATCTCTTTTTCGCCAGTAAATCTTGGATCTCTTGATTGTTCTCATCAAACCAGTCCTTGTTCTTCCTTGTGGAGAACCCGAGGACTTCTTCAGAGATCTGCAGGATGGTAGTTTTTAGGTGTTCCCAGAGTGCTTCTGGAGAAGGGTCTGTGGGGCAACTGGTGTCCTCAATTCTTGACTGGAGTTTTGCCTGGAAGGCAGCTTTAACTTCGGCTGACTGGAGACTGCCAACCTGAAATTTCCTCCAAGGGATACCTCCTCTCCTGGGTGTGGGTTTAAAGTGAAGACGGAGATTGCAGCGTACAAGACTATGATCCATATGACATTCTGCACTGGGCATTACTCGGGTGTGTAAGACATCTCGAAGGTCTCTCTGGCGCACCAGAATGTAGTCGATACGGTGCCAGTGCTTGGACCGTGGGTGCATCCAGGTTGTCTTCAGACTGTTCTTCTGCTGGAACATAGTGTTGGTGATGGTGAGCTGGTGCTCCATGCAGAATTCTAGCAGGAGGCGCCCGTTGTCATTGCAGTTGCCAATGCCGTGTTTGCCAAGTACTCCTTTCCAGGCTTCCGAGTCTTTACCTACTCTCGCATTGAAGTCGCCAAGGATGATCACCTTGTCCTCTGTAGGGGTCTTCCGTACGAGGTTGTGTAGATCAGCATAGAACTTGTTCTTTTCTGCAGGATCTGCTTGAAGGGTTGGGGCATACACACTGAAGAGTGTTGCATGCTGCTTGTTTTGAAGTGGGAGGCGCATGGACATGATGCGATCTGAGTGACCTGTTGGCAGGTTTTCGAGTTTGGAGGCAATGGAGTTCCTGACCATGAAGCCAACGCCAGAAAGGCGGCTCTCAGCCTTTGACTTACCCGACCAGTAGAGGGTATAGCCAGCACCGTGTTCTTGAAGACTACCTTCCTCAGGGAAACAGACCTCACTGAGAGCTGCTATGTCGATATTCAACCTGAGAAGTTCATGGGCAACTAGAGCAGAGCGTCGTTCAGGGCGACCACTGTCTACTGTGTCAAGCATGGTTCTGATGTTCCAACATGCAAGCTTTAATCTTTGCACACTTTGTGAGGCAGGTGCATGCCTTTTCTTTGGTGTTATTTTTTGACCGCAAGTAAGGATGCCCGTTGACCACGGCTAGCCAGCTGGGGTGGAGGAGACGAGCTTTGTTTAGGCCACCTTTTCTAGGCCCCTCTCCGTGTGGAGCAAGCAGTGCTGTCCCTAGATAAGGCTGCTTGGTCGTTCAGGGTGCTGCCGAAAAATGCTTTCGTCTCCGGGTTAGCATCAGGCGACCAATACCCTGAACCGCCTACATGCAGGATTGGGACTGCGGCTTCCAGTGGCACCTTCCACCTGCCATTTCGCCCCTTGCCCATCGCTGCAGGACTTGATGCATTGTGGGTTGTGTATGTGGATATGCCCTTCAGGCCTGCGCAGAGGAATTTTTTAGGTGAAGCGCAGTGTGTGCGGTACTGGCTCCACCCTTTCACCTTGGGGTCATCTGCCATGGCCCAGTAAGCCGGGGCGCCGGCAGCGAGTCCTCCAGGTGGTAGGTGTTACATTAACGAGCTCTATCTGCCCGGGTTTGATGTTAGAGTTTTCCTTCTCTTAGGCTGGCGAGGTTGGTGGGCCCAGCCTGCCCATCCGGTTATACCACCGGACAATTCGGTCGCACCATGACGTAGCAAACTCTGTGAAAAACGGGGGGGGGGGGACCAGCGAGAAGGTGTTGCTACGGATGCAGTAATGCAGGAGAGGCCATTGCAGTGACCATCTGCCAGGCATAGCCAGACAGTGACCACACGGCGTTCACTACACCGGGAAAGGAGAGGCTATGTATTGCGCATACACTTTCCCGGGGGGGGGGGGTCGGAGACCCAGAGGGAGCCCACCCACCCCCGCCCCCCTTTCACCCCAATAGCACATTGGTAAAGCACTATCTCTCAACATAGCCATACTCATATTGTATAGGGTCTGATTCCTCCTCTCACAGAATGCATTGTGTTGAGGTCTGTATGGAGCTGTATGTTGGTGGTGAATGCCATATCTCCTAAGTAAAGAAAACATTTTTTCATTACAAAATTCGCTTCCATTGTCTGAAATAAAAGATTTAGGAACCTTGTTTGTCTTCCTCTTCACAAACCGAAGCCAGTTGTAGAATGCCTGGTACGTCTCTGCTTTTGACCTAAGGAGATAACAAAAACCGTACCGGGAATAATGGTCTTCGATACATAAGCAGAATTTTGCCCCTCCCAGACTCCTCGTAGGAAAAGGGCCAATTAGGTCGGCAAACACTAGATCTAATATTCCATCCGACTGGAACTTTGTAGGAGATATAGTAGGAGCGGCTTTGGACTTCGTAGCTTTACATATTTCACAGTCTACGAAACATCCACAAGGCTTGGGGGTGATTCCAGCTGCTTGCAGGATTTTTTTCACAGCTTGAAAGTTAATGTGCCCCAACCTACAATGCCACATATGTATGCACTCATCATGTGGAGGCTTATTCATATTCACATGATGCACAGTACACTCCTTCTCTAGGAAATAAAGGTCATCTTTCCTCTTTGCCTCAACAGATATGCCATCTGCACATGTTAAGCAGTTGTTAGCTGAAAAAGAAACTTTAAAACGTTGCTCAGTCAAAGCTGAAACAGAAAGCATGTTGTAATTCAAGCTTGGAACATGAAGCATATGTAGTTTCTTCCTGAGACTAGGAATGTCAACAAGACCACTGCCAGTAACGTTGGCACAAATCCCATCAGCCAGTTTGACACACTGACCTGAAGCCGGGGTGTAAGTGTCAAATAGTCTTTTGTCTCTTACAATGTTGACAGTTGCTCCGCTGTCTATCAGGAACTGCTGGTTGCTGCAGGAAGAATTGTTTGTTACAACATTCACACTTTCCTCTCCTTTAAGAGCATTAGGAGACTGTTTCTTTTTATTAAGGCCACACTGTCGCTTAAGATGTTTGTTACTTCCACATAAATAACATTTACGCACAGAGTATGCCTTATCAGCTACTGCTTTGATGTCTGCCCCTTTAAAGACCTCCCGGGCAGGAGCATTTGCTGAATGAGCTGGAGACTCCCGGAAAAGGGCGGCGTCACTCCTCCTCATGGCCTCATTCAGTAGCCGGTGAGTGATATTGGATACTGTTATCTCAGTCCTTGGCAGCACGTCAAGGTTAGCCACGAACTGGTCATAACTTACATCCAGGGAACAGAGGATAATATACTCTTGCTGCTGTGGAGAAAAAGTTACTTCTTTCTCTTGCAGCTGGTGCAATGTGCGCTGCATGTACTCCAGGTGGTTGATCATATTCCCACCTGCCTCATATCTTGCACTTAGGAGCTTTTTCATCAAATAGATTTGGGACCCCACACTCTCCCGGACATAAAGAGCTTTAAGAGCGTCCCAACAAGACTTGGCACTGTTAGTCTGTCTCATATGGATAAGCTGCAAGTCTTCTAGGGTAAGACCAATTAAGGAATAGACTTTATCATCGTTACTTTTGTGCTTAGCAATTACAACTGCGTCATTAGCAGCGTCTAAAGCACTCAAGTCTGGAGGATTTGCCACATACTCCCACAACCCTTGAAATTTAAGTAGCATGGAGACTTTCTCTGACCACGTACTGTAGTTTTCTCCGTTGAGCCTCTTAATTAGGAAGCCGGAGACTTGCACGCTGGACTCCATTGTGCTGACCTAGGTAGAAACCAAACTGCCACACCCAAATAACAGCTGTTTACTCACGAGGAGACCACAGGAACTGTTGGCACAGACAGAGCTTACTCTCTCGGAGACCACGCTGGGCCCATAACCGATGACAGTGTGCGTGGGAAGTACCGGTCTGAGTAACCTGATATGTGCAAATCCAGTAGCTGTGCAGGAAAGACAAAACTCTAAGCAGCCAGTCAAACAGATATATTTGGGCAAAGAAGATAGAAGCAGTGTTAGGCAGTCCAAGGTTCATTCACAGTTATCAGTTCAGCCGAGTTAACAGTACTAAATCAGTTTCCAGTTAGAATAGTCAGTAAGCCAGTCCATACATTACATCAATAGCCAGTCTTATCCAATCCTTCAGAGTAACAGTCAGATAGTCTAGATGTTGCTCCTCTCTCACGCACAGTTTCTCCTCTCCTTGTATCACCCGACCATAGCTGAGAGGTAGACCTTATAGTGCAGCCAGCCAATCCCCATCATTGATTGCTAAACAAGCTGCACCTGTTACTCTTGTGACTTGCATTAGCCTGTATAGCATGTGTTACATAATGCTTACTCAGCAGTTTTGTTTCTTAAAGAAACCTAACTCTGACACACTATACATGGATAACTCGATCTAGGAGACATCTGGGGATCCGTTACATCTTGGAGTCTTTTCAAATATAACCTAGGTGAATCTCAAAAAGATCAGAGCTAAATTAGAAAATGGAAAAAATGAAATTGTCCTGGACTGAACACTGTGATTTAATGAAAACGTTTATTTTACCTAAATATATGTTCTACTTTTAGATGCTCCCTATAGTAATTTCTTTGGATGCTATAAAATCTTGGCAAAATATTTTGCTGCAATTTCTTTTGAACTTTAAAAAACTCATATTAGCTTTCACACTTTATGCAAATCTCCAACAGAAGGTAGTATAGCTTTTCAAGATCTATGAAGCAGCCCAGTTAACAAATTTAGTAAAGATGTTACAACTTGAGGATGTACCTGACTGGATTTATTTAGAGCAAATATATGCAGATAATGTGAGTTTACAGGAACTAATTTGGACTAAAAAATCACAACACCCATTATCTTTACAAACAAACCTATTCTTACTCTGTACAATGAAAATTTGGGACCATTAGAAATTTAAACTTGTTCTACAGCTTTCTCCTCTCTCCACTTTTAAGGCAAAATTGATTTATTCCAGCTCTTTCTAATGACTCCTTTAAAACATAGAAACATGCTAAATTAAGAATGCAATCCGGGGGGGGGGGGGGGCGGCGGAAAGTCTTTTGGGAGCAGACGAGCTGGAAGGCGCAGGAAGCGTTTGTGCCAACATACAACTGATGCTGCCCCAGTGGAGAGGAGTTCCATGAGCAGGGGGATGCCCGAGCGCCGCTCTGTCCAAGGGCAGCAGCGCCTGAGGGCTGCACCCAAGTGTGGGCGGGAGGTGGAGCACAGCATTCAGACAGAGGAGGGGGTGGAGTTGGGGGCCCGGCCAGGCTTAGGCAGCTTCCTGAGCAGTTTGGCCCATGACACACACACACACCCCGAGAGGCGCAACTTTACACCTGCAAAAACGGCGGCGTGACCCATAGGCACTCGTTGAAACCAAAAACAAAGGTTGCCTCCGCTGCTGCGGAAGTTCGCAAACCGCTTAGGGAGCGGTGTGATTACCTCGCCAATCCCCTTGCACCTCAAGCTGACCAGCTCCCTCCCCAGCACCCAATCACGGTTTCCCCCCTCCTGGAAATACTTCTGCTCTAGCCTCGCACAAATCAGTTGTTAGGGAGAGGAGCGTGTGACGGGAAGATCTGCTGGCGAGCTCCCAGCCATACAGACTTAGAGTGAGGGACAGGCAGGCACGTTGGTGAGGGGTTTTGCACCTCGCGGTTGCTTTGACAGTATCTTTGACTTGTGAGGGGGAGAGAGAGGTCTCTCCCCTGGGGCTAACTGCTCTTGTTTCCAGGTCTTCACAGGTTCCAGGCTTCCTGGAGGCTCTGCATGAGAGGACTGTCACCCATGGCTGGGTAATTTCCACTGCCCCCCCCCCGCAGCCTCCCCCTTCCTCTTGCTCTTGACCGCTCAGCACTTGAGCGTCTCTGGCTCCAGCAGGGGGCATTTGCTGACCCCGCTCCCCTGTGCTGCCGCCTGCTCCCTTTCCTTGGTCTGCCCTCTGCCGTGTTTCCAACCCCTGGCAGGGCACGGGGTGAGTGTGTGGCAGCTGCCCCATTGCGAGGGGGGGGGTCAGAGACTGTCCATTTAAGAGAGCACCCGGCTGAAACACAGCCCACTCTTCCAGCCACCATCCCTTCAGGTGCTCTTGATCTCTATCTCCGTTTTGCAGGTGGGACTCCAACACAGAGGATTCTGCGTGTGCCGCTCCACCGCCCCCCCACTCCCTCAGCTGTTTCTGCCCACCACTTGGAATGGAGCCCTGCCCACAGTGAGACTGCTCAGCATGCGCCAGGGAGACTGTTGCACTCTGTTCCAGAAAAATAAAGTCTGAGCTGTGCCCCCTGTTGTCTCTCCCGCTTAGCATCTGCTACACATTCCCTGGGCAAATCCACCCTCAGTGGCCTCTCTGAGGGAATGCCTAGGAGGGTGGGCAGACTTTTTTTGGGGGGGGGGGGAGGAATGATCTATGATTCGCCATGCTGCCCCCTGCATGGCTGGACAGGGGAGGGGAATGCCACCCCTCAGCCTGCCCGGGCTGACAGCCTGCCCAACTCTACAGGGCTGTTGTGCGCAGGGCACTGTGGGGGGCTGATGAAGTGGACTCAGAGTTTTGTGGCTGATGCACTCACACTCTGAGTTCTGTGGCCCCCGGGGGAGGTGTTCCATGCACAAAGCAGGGGGCGTCAGGGCAGCACAGGGGGTCTCTGGGTGAGGGGGTGTCTGCTGCTGGGCTTGTCACTCCCAGACATACATTCCAGTCACTGTCTATGACAGCAAACTCCTGCACTTGGTACTTCCTGCTTGTCTGCCTGCCATTGGCAGAGTCTCTGACAGCGGGAGGATGTGAGGGGATTGACAGCTTCTCCGTGGTCCCGTGCGGGCCTGTCTCACCCCCACCCCCACCTTGCCACCAAGCCAGGCTTCTCATGTGCGCATGCCCAGCCTCACTCCTGTTCCCTCCTCTCCTTTGCCTGTGATGGTCTGCCCATCATTGGCTTTGTTCTCTGTTTGGGGACAAGTTGGGGATGGCTATCAGCCTCTCTGGGGCCGCCTCTCCCCATCCCTGACTGTCATGAGCTGCGGCGCATGCGCCCGGACTGGCCAATGGGGGGGTGGGTGGGCTGGCCCTCCCCCTGGCTGCCTCCACCTCCCTTCCATGCTTCTGCCAGTGGCATTGCCATGGCGACCATCTCCCTCACGGCAAGCTACGCCTCTTCCCTCCCCATGCTCCAGCATGCTGAAGTCCTCAAGAAGTCTACTAGCAGTGCGGCAGCTACGCCGTGGCCGGCCACCCCCTATCTCTGGATTGGACTGCCCATCATTTAATAGATGTAACATGCCAAGGCTCCATTTTGCCCAAATCTTTATTGAAAAAGAAAGGTAATTGCATATTATCCTGGTACCAGTATTTGCAATTACAGCACCTTTTCCACTGATTTTAAAACTCGATTTACCAAACCCCTTACTGCATTTGAAACATTAATTTTAAAAAATCCACACTACAATTTAAGAATTTTATATCTCTACTTTATAATATTTTATTGTCACTAAAGGATATTTTCATGCCATTCTATACCAAATACTGGAACAAAGATTGTAGGAAAACTTTCTTTTTGGATTGCTAGAAGTCAGTCTTGCAATCTTCAGTTTTCCAGACCAAAAATGTTTCCATATAAGAACAATTTTTTTAAAACACTGATGTGCTGGTATTTAACTCCTCATAAGATTCATTTCTCTCAAAAACAAATATCACCTCTATGCTGGCATGGTTGCAAAGAAATCAGAACTTACTGGCACAGCTTGTGGGATTGTAAATTTATCAAAGAATTCTGGCTGCTAGTGGTAGACCAAATTTTTAACATAACTCATTATAAAGTTCCATTTGATGTAGGTATTGGTACCGAAGGCAATTGTTTTCTCCTTGTCCATCTAATCTTCTTTTGGTAGAAATGCTCTGTGTGGCTGCCGGAGCTGTCATTGCTAAATCTTGGAAGTGTGATAAAAGGCTCACAGTGTCAGATTGGATTATGAAATTGAAGGAGTTTTGTATTGTGGATAAACTTGTGGATTCTATATTACAAAAATGAATTTGACCCATGCTCGTTGTTTGGTTACCTGTTTTGGAATTCCTATAATCTAAACAAGAATTTAAATCCACAGTAGATGCTATCAACATGATTTATTAGGTTCTTGTTACTTCTGTAGTTCCTCTGTACCAATGTATCTTATCTTTGTTACATTGCCAATTTTTCTGCATATTGCTTTTAAGGTGTATTCTTACTATATTATTATTGTATGTATGTTTCCTTTTGAGTTTATACTGTAATAAAATAGGGGGGTTGAGGGGGAGAATGGTGGTCCTGCAGCTGTGTAGATTCCAGGCCATGAAGGGCTATATAGACAATAACCAACATCTTGAACTGAACCTGGAAACTGACTAGTTACCAATGAAGTGGCTCAGAATAGGTACCATATACATCCTCTGCCTAGCTCATGATAGGAAATGAACTGTGGCATTCTGATGAACTGACAGTGTCTAGGCACTCTGAGGAAATACCAAACCATCATTTAGCAAGAGTTGGTATTGCTGGATAAAAATTAAGAACATACATTAACTATTTTTATGAGCTGCTACAAAGCTTCAGATCACTCTAAACAAAGAGTCATCTATTCCAATATTTGAATCTGGAATACAGGACAATCTTTTAAGACAGTCTAAGCCAGGGGTGTCAAACATGCAGCCTGGGGGCCAAATCAGGCCCCTAGAGGGCTCCTATCAGGTCCCCAAGCAACTGTTTGTCATCTGCTTTCTTCTCCCTCTCTCTTGCTTCTTTCTGCATCACAGCTTGCTTTGCCAGGCTTGCTCAATTACACAGGAGCTAAAGAGCAGAGCCTATTTTCTCCATTGGCTAAGGCTCCTTCCTTGGGGAGGAAGGGGGGAAGGCAGAGCTTGTTTTTCCAGGCTCTTTCAGTCTCACAGCAGAGCAACTGAGCCAAACCTCTCTTCCTTCTATTGGCTGAGGCTCCTCCCTCTCCTGATCCTCTGGGGAAGGAAGAAAAGAGTCAGCATAAAGCAAGTAGCATTAAGACCAACAAGTGCTAATGTATTAATCATGTTTTATTTTAAGTCTTCTTTTAAAAAATCTTAATTGTATTTGTCTGTGCCCTTTATAAATTTTATCTCTCTGCTACCTGACTTTACATTTGATGACACACATGGCCCAGCCCGATGAAGTCTCATTTATGTCAGATCCGGACCTCATAACAAATGAGTTTGACACCCCTGTTCTAAGCATTCTACAAGGAACAAAGCACACTCAGAATCAATCAAATAAATAAATTGTTCCTTGAAGGAACCTGAATTTTCTGACAAAAGAAATGAACTTTTCTGAATATAACGTATTCTACAAAATGAGTTATAAAGTGTGCTTTTTTCAAATAATTCTAGCTATAGAAATGGCCCCATTCCATTATGGCACCCAGACAAACCTGCTGATTTTGAGTTGAGCTTTTAACATAAGAACATAAGAGAAGCCATGTTGGATCAGGCCAATGGCCCATCCATTTCAACACTCTGTGTCACACAGTGGCCACAAAAGCCAAGTGCAATCTGGAGGTCTACCAGTGTGTCCAGGACTCTAGAAGCCCTCCCACTGAACCCCCCAAGCACCAAGAATACAGAGCATCACTGCCCCAGACAGAGAGTTTCAATGATAAGCTGTGGCTAATAGCTACTGATGGACCTCTGCTCCATATGTTTATCCAATCCCCACTTGAAGCTGTCTATACTTGTAGCCGCCGCCACCTCCTGTGGCAGTGAATTCCATGTGTTAATCACCCTTTGGGTGAAGAAGTACTTCCTTTTATCCATTCTAACCCGACTGCTCAGCAATTTAATTTAATGTCCACGAGTTCTTGTATTATGAGAAAGGAAGAAAAGTACTTCTTTCTCTACCTTCTCTATCCCATGCATAATCTTGTAAATCTCTATCATGTCACCCCTCAGTCAACGTTTCTCCAAGCTAAAGAGCCCCAAGCGTTTTAAACCTTCTTCATAGGGAAAGTGTTCCAACCCTTTAGTTATTCTGGTTGCCCCTTTCTGGACTTTTTCCAATGCTATAATATTTTTTTTTGAGATGCAGTGACCAGAATTGTACACAGTATTCCAAATGAGGCAGCACCATCAATTTATACAGGGGCATTATGATACTGGCTAATTTGTTCAATTCTCTTCCTAACAATTCCCAGCATAGCATTGGCCTTTTTTTATTGCAATTGCACACTGTCTCAACATTTTCAGTGAGTTATCTACCATGACCCCAAGATCTCTCTCTTGCTCAGTCTCTGCCAGTTCACACCCCGTCAACTTGTATTTATAGTTAGGTTTTTTGTCCCCAATGTGCATTAAGAACATAAGAACATAAGAGAAGCCATGTTGGATCAGGCCAACGGCCCATCAAGTCCAACACTCTGTGTCACACAGTGGCAAAAAATGTTATATACACACATACACTGTGGCTAATAGCCACTGATGGACCTGTGCTCCATATTTTTATCTAAACCCCTCTTGAAGGTGGCTATACTTGTGGCCGCCACCACCTCCTGTGGCAGTGAATTCCACATGTTAATCACCCTTTGGGTGAAGAAGTACTTCCTTTTATCCGTCTTAACCTGTCTGCTCAGCAATTTCATCGAATGCCCACGAGTTCTTGTATTGTGAGAAAGGGAGAAAAGTACTTCTTTCTCTACTTTCTCCATTCCATGCATTATCTTGTAAACCTCTATCATGTCACCCCGCAGTCGACGTTTCTCCAAGCTAAAGAGTCCCAAGCGTTTCAACCTTTCTTCATAGGGAAAGTGCTCCAGCCCTTTAATCATTCTAGTTGCCCTTCTCTGCACCTTCTCTAAAGCTATAATATCCTTTTTGAGGTGCGGCGACCAGAACTGCACACAGTACTCCAAATGAGACCGCACCATCGATTTATACAGGGGCATTATGATACTGGCTGATTTGTTTTCAATTCCCTTCCTAATAATTCCCAGCATGGCATTGGCCTTTTTTATTGCAAACGCACACTGTCTTGACACTTTCAGTGAGTTATCTATCATGACCCCAAGATCTCTCTCTTGATCAGTCTCTGCCAGTTCACACCCCATCAACTTGTATTTGTAGCTGGGATTCTTAGCCCCAATGTGCATTACTTTGCACTTGGCCACATTGAACCGCATCTGCCACGTTGACGCCCACTCACCCAGCCTCAACAGATCCCTTTGGAGTTCCTCACAATCCTCTCTGGTTCTCACCACCCTGAACAATTTAGTGTCATCCGCAAACTTGGCCACTTCACTGCTCACTCCGAACTCTAAATCATTTATGAACAAGTTAAAAAGCATGGGACCCAGTACCGAGCCCTGCGGCACCCCACTGCTTACCGTCCTCCACTGCGAAGACTGCCCATTTATACTCACTCTCTGCTTCCTATTACTCAGCCAGTTTTTGATCCACAAGAGGACCTGTCCTTTTACTCCATGATTCTCAAGCTTTCTAAGGAGCCTTTGATGAGGAACTTTATCAAAAGCTTTCTGGAAGTCAAGGTAAACAACATCTATCGGGTCTCCTTTGTCCACATGTTTGTTCACCCCCTCAAAGAAATGCAACAGGTTAGTGAGGCAAGATCTTCCCTTGCAGAACCCATGCTGAGTCTTCCTCAATAACCCGTGTTCATCAATGTGCCTACTCATTCTGTCCTTGATAATGGTTTCTACCAACTTTCCCGGTATTGAAGTCAGACTGACTGGCCTGTAGTTTCCCGGATCTCCTCTGGAACCTTTTTTAAAGATGGGGGTGACATTTGCTACCTTCCAGTCCTCAGGAATGGAGGCAGATTTCAATGAAAGATTACAGATTTTTGTTAGAAGATCCACAAGTTCAACTTTGAGTTCCTTCAGAACTCTCGGATGTATGCCATCCGGACCCGGTGACTTATTAGTTTTTAATTTGTCTATCAGTTGTAGGACCTCCTCATTTGTCACCTCAATCTGACTCAGGTCTTTCAACACCCCTTCCAAAATTAGTGGTTCTGGGGCGGGCAAAAAGTTCTCGTCTTCTACAGTGAAGACGGAGGCAAAAAATTCATTTAGCTTTTCAGCCATTTCCCTATCCTCCTTCAGTAATCCTTTTACCCCATGGTCATCCAAGGGCCCCACTGCCTCCCTGGCTGGTTTCCTACTTCTAATATATTTGAAGAAAGTTTTATTGTTGGTCTTTATGTTTTTTGCAATATGCTCCTCATAGTCCCTTTTTGCCTGCCTGATCACAGTCTTGCATTTGATTTGCCACAGCCTGTGTTCCCTTTTACTAATCTCACTTGGACTGGTTTTCCACCGCTTAAAGGAGTCCTTCTTACCTTTTACAGCTTCCATTACTTTATTTGTTAACCACGCAGGCCTTTTCTTATGCCTGTTTGTGCCTTTCCTAACTTGTGGTATGTATTTTATCTGAGCTTCTAGGATTATAGTTTTAAATAGCGTCCAAGCTTTCTCAAGGGTTTTGACCGTATGTACCTTTCCTTTCAGTTTCTTCCTCACATGCCTCCTCATCTCAGTGTATTTACCCCTTTTAAAGTTAAACGTGGTTGTGGTGGTCTTTTTGGACAACTCCCTATTTATACAAACGGTGAAATCAATAACATTATGGTCACTGCTCCCAAGCGGCGCAATCACTTTTACATCTCTCACCAAGTCTTGGGCATTACTTAGGACCAAATCCAGGATCGCCCCACCCCTGGTAGGTTCTGAGACCATCTGCTCCATAGCACAGTCATTGAGAGCATCAAGAAACTCAATCTCTTTCTCTCGACCAGAACACATATTGACCCAATCAATCTGCGGGTAGTTAAAATCACCTATTACAACACAGTTTTTACGTTTAGCCGCTATCTTTAAGCCTTCCATCATATTATAATCGTCCTCTCTCTTTTGATTTGGTGGGCGATAACAAACTCCCATAGTTAAATTTCCTTTTGGGCCCTCTATTTCAACCCAAAGCATTTCTAAAAGTGAATCTAATTCTCTGATCTCAGCCTTACTGGACCGTATATCCTCTCTGACATACAGAGCCACCCCACCTCCAACCCTTCCCTCCCTATCCTTCCGATATAGCTTATATCCAGGAATCACCGTGTCCCACTGATTCTCCTCATTCCACCAAGTTTCTGAAATTCCCACAATGTCTATGTTTTCTCCCAGCACTAAACATTCCAATTCACCAATTTTACTTTGAACACTTCTAGCATTTGCATACAAACATCTATAATTTCCCAGGCGAGCTAGGCCCGCCACCTTCCTCCTGCCGCCTCGAGACACTGGCAGACAGTCCATATTGTTTGTCACCTTCACAGTGGACAACTCCGGTCCGTTACCCGGTAGAAAAATAGCAGCTAACCCTTCATCTCTTGGAGACGAGTCCTCCCGAACCAGAGACATTTCATCTCCTGTCGGCTTTCCCCCAAGATTTAGTTTAAAAACTGCTCTGCCACCTTTTTGATTTTAAGCGCCAGCAGCCTGGTTCCATCCGGGGACAAGTGGAGACCGTCTCTTTTGTACAGCTCCCGCTTGTTCCAGAAAGCATCCCAGTGCCTAACAAACTTAAACCCTTCCTCCTTACACCATCGTCTCATCCACACATTGAGACTTCTAATTTGTGCCTGTCTCTCCTGCCCTGCACGTGGAACAGGTAGCACTTCCGAGAAGGCTACCTTGGAGGTCCTGGCCTTAAGTCTCCCGCCTAGCAGCCTAAATTTTTCCTCCAGGACCTCACGACTGCATTTCCCCACATCGTTGGTGCCAACATGCACCACGACCACAGGCTCCTCCCCAGCACTATCTATCAGTCTATCTACTACACGCGTAATGTCCGCTACCTTCGCACCAGGCAGGCAAGTCACCATACGGTCAGTACGCGGTTTCGCCACCCGGCTGTCTACTTGCCTAATGATCGAATCACCAACTACCAATACCCCCCCCTCTCCCCCTGCTCAGGGATGGTTCCTTGGCGCGAAAGGATTCCCGCTCACCGACCGAAGAAGAGGTCCCTTCTGAGGGCGCATTCCCCTTATCCTCAGCACGGTGCCCTGTTCCCTCTCGACCCTCACGCTCTCTGGCAGCAACGGGGCTGCTACGTTCAGAGCGGGGCTCATCTAATACGCCCCCGAGAGTCTTCCCCAAGTGCCTAACTGACCGTCTCTGCTTCTCCAGGGCAGTCACCTCGGCCTCAAGGGTACGAACTCGTTCCCTGAGGACCAGGAGCTCCTTGCATCGAGCACACACCCAAGACTTCTGTCCTTTGGGCAGATAGTCATACATGTGACACTCAGTGCAAAACACTGGAAAGCCCCCAACCCCCTGCTGGCATTCTATCTTCATTGTATATATATATATATTAAAATATACAGTCCTCTTTAAATGCTGTTTAAGTGGCTCCCCTTCTGGCGGGTCAACTTACCTAAACTTACCTTATTGGGAACTTACCTTATTTGGAGAACAAGGAAGCCAGGGATCTGGGTTCCTGCTCCTTAGAGAGCCCCTAGGCGAAGAGCCACAGGCCAGGAGCCCTTTAGCTCTCGCCCTTCGGCTCGCGCCAAAGGCTCGCGCCTTTGGCAAGGCGCAGCTTAAAATGCAAAGAGGTGGAGCAGGGCACTCCTCAGCAATCACTCTCAATCAGCAGCAATCACTCTCAATCTCTTTCACCCTTAAGGCAGTCAACCAAACAAAGAGCAGTCAACCAAACAAAGAGCAGTTCCCCAGCTATCACACCTTAGAATTTTAGGCAGCCCCACAAACCTTAGAATGTAGTCCTTCAAAACTCAGAAATTCTCAGCAATTTCTCCAGCTGTCTCAGCTATCAGAGCTGCTCTGCTCTGCTCCTCCCAGACCTCTGTGAGATGTGCTCAGCCTTTGGCAAGGCGCAGCTTAAAATGCAAAGAGGTGGAGCAGGGCACTCCTCAGCAATCACTCTCAATCAGCAGCAATCACTCTCAATCTCTTTCACCCTTAAGGCAGTCAACCAAACAAAGAGCAGTCAACCAAACAAAGAGCAGTTCCCCAGCTATCACACCTTAGAATTTTAGGCAGCCCCACAAACCTTAGAATGTAGTCCTTCAAAACTCAGAAATTCTCAGCAATTTCTCCAGCTGTCTCAGCTATCAGAGCTGCTCTGCTCTGCTCCTCCCAGACCTCTGTGAGATGTGCTCAGCCTTTGGCAAGGCGCAGCTTAAAATGCAAAGAGGTGGAGCAGGGCACTCCTCAGCAATCACTCTCAATCAGCAGCAATCACTCTCAATCTCTTTCACCCTTAAGGCAGTCAACCAAACAAAGAGCAGTCAACCAAACAAAGAGCAGTTCCCCAGCTATCACACCTTAGAATTTTAGGCAGCCCCACAAACCTTAGAATGTAGTCCTTCAAAACTCAGAAATTCTCAGCAATTTCTCCAGCTGTCTCAGCTATCAGAGCTGCTCTGCTCTGCTCCTCCCAGACCTCTGTGAGAAGTGCATTACTTTGCACTTGGCCACGTTGACCCTCATTTGCCACATTGACGCCCACTCGCCCAGCCTCAATAGATCCCTTTGAAGTGCCTCACAATCCTCTCTGGTTCTCACCACCCTGAACAATTTAGTGTCATCCATTTGGTTCTCCATTTGTGCAAACTGAAGAGACATAACATGTCATGTGAGCTTTTGCGTTAAACACAGGTTCCAGAACATAAGAAAAGTGGCCAATAGAAGGTTGAATGAAACACGGACTGAACTTAGGACCCGTGTTGCCGCACCTGTTGGATTTCAGACTGCTACCCAAGCAAGAAGTAGCACATTTATTGGTACTGCACACGTCTATCAACGAAAGGATACAGACAGTGGACTTTGGTACCATTACAGCAATTGGGAGTTAATTTGTATTTTGAGTTGTGCTGTATTCATGGACATATGTAAGAATTTTGGTGAAGAATACATAAATAGGATATAAGAAATATCTGTGGAACAATTATTTGCAATATATAAGTAACACAGTGGTTTATTTCAGTTGTTACTAATCAGTACATTGTGGTTTCCGGTTTTGCCCACCTGGGAATTGGCAACCCTAGGTCTGCCCAAGGTGGCAAAGTTCAACCCAGCACAACCTGGCCTGCCAAAGGTGGCAAATTTTAACCTAGGCCAAGCTTCCACTCACCCACATCATTGGGGAGATGGATTCTGGATGTTGCCAGCAGCTCTCACCTTGGGCTATGTTTCAAAATTGGTATGTCTTCCTTTCAGCTTGAGGGCCACTCTGCCACTCACAGGCCCACCTCATTGGGGAGATGGATTCTGACCATGGCTGCTCCCCCCTCAAAAGGCCTTCCCCTCACCCACCCAGTTGAGAATATGGATTCTCGCTGTGGTTCTTCTCATATGTTTCTTGATTAGCTGGTTTCTTACATCACACTTGAGGACCTCTCTGCTACTCACTGGCCTACCCCCAGCGTTGGGGAAATGTATTCTGGTGTTGCCAGCTGCTCTATCCTGGGACTATGTTTTGGACTTTGCCAGTCCCCTTTCAGCTCTAGGGCCAATCTTCCACTCACTTCCCCACCCATTGAGGAGATGGATTCTGAGCACTGTCATTTGCCAGCAGCTGTTTCCTGGAGCTACATGGATTCTGGTTGTGGCCACTCCCCCCCCCACCCCCCCACATACACCTCTTCAGATTTTCTGTCTCCCCAGGACTTGGTGCTTTCAGCCTCCACCCATCTGCCTCTTTAATATTTGTCCACATCTGCCTCTTTGTGAATCAGCACTTCCAGCCTCCACCCACATCCATCTCTTCATGATTACTGTCCCCTCAAGAATCACTTCCATTGGGGGAAGCAGGTGAGTGACTGCCTTCTGGGCCTGTAGGGAAGGGCTGGCCACCCCCAAAATTTATCTCTCCAGTGGCCAGGAGGTGGGTGGATGACCACCTCCTGGGCTCGTAGGGAAGGGGTGGACACCTCCAGAATCCATCTCTATGACAGCAAGGAGATGGGTGGGTCACCACCTCGCAGGCTGAGGAGAAATGTGATTGGCCACCCACACCACAGAAACCCTGCCACAAAGGGGGAGGTGGACAGGTGACCACCACCCAGGCCCAAGAGAAGGATTGCCAATCTTCAGCAACAGTGTCTAGTATGAGAGGGCAGGCAATACTCTATCTCCTCAAGCCAATCCTCACCAATCTTGTAGGGCATGTAGAGGGACATCCCAGGGACACCCCAACTGTGAGTTGGATGGCTCTAGCTTGTGGGGGTGCATTCAACATACTCCCCTCTTTTGCTTGTTGGACCCTAGGATCTCCCCTCAAAGCCAATTTGCCCACAACTGAGAGGGCAGGCAGAGGAGCATCCCAGGGAGGTCCACTGCAAGTTGGATGGGTCTAGCTTGTGGTGGGTGGGGCATCCTGATAATCCTGTGGCTGTGATTTCCCCAGAAAACACTTTCCTATGGCACCTGTTTTGGGGGGCTGTAATTTGTCCCCAAATCTAATCCTCACCAAACCTGGAGGGCCAGTGGAGGAGGCTGCAAATTTGGTATCTCTAGCCCACAGGGGGACCATTCTACTAAACCACTAACTCATGAACCTCTAATCAGTTCATTAAACAGGAAATGTTTGCAAAAGTTTGTGGTCTGTGGCATGCCATGAAGCATGACCCTCCATTTTCCTGGTTTATGCCCATCCCTAGTGAGGACTGTTCTGATACTAATGGTAAGGGAACCATCTTGCAAAGTATGTTTCTTTTTTAAGGAGCAATGAGATGCTAAGCAATGTGGCACAAATACTACTCCTGCGCATACAACAACTTGATCATGTCTATGTGCAGCACGTGACGTGAGTTGATAACACATCAGCAATGCACCTAATCTGTGCATTTCTGCTAGTGCAGACAAGCCATAGGCCATATCTACAATGTATTGTTTCTTGCTGCCCATGTTACAAGCATTGTTCATGCTAAAGCATTGCTGGTGCTCAGATTGCTAGTGCCTCCTGGAACATCTATCTGTCATTACTACTAACAGGAAAAGTTACTGCAGTGCATGAAGGACCATTTCTACAACCAAAGTCTGAGCTCATTCTTCTTCAAAGAACATTCTTTCAGCAATTATGGGCTTGGATCCACCAGAGCATTTCGTCAGATGGAAGGATCTCTGCCTGAAGAGTCCAGCTTTCTCACTTCCCCCTACCCGTGCAGTCCAAAATACTTCCCCCCAAGTACAGGTCCTGGAGAACAGCATGTTGTGGTGCAATGGGGAGAAAGGGTGAGAAAGTTGTACTATGTTAAAAAAAAAAATTAAAGGTACCCTTAACTATTAAAACAAAAAAATTATATTCTTCTTCTTTTTAAAGCTTAATTATTATCAAAAATTGTCCAATGTCCTTTTATTTTACACTCTTTTTCTATATTTCTTCTAAACTTTTTCCACTCCATCTTAAAAGCTTCTAAATCATAGTCTCTTAATATTCTTGTTAATTTGTCCATTTCACTCCATGTCATAACTTTTATAATCCAATCCCATTTCTCTGGTATTTTTTCTTGCTTCCACAACTGCGCATACAATGTCCTAGCAGTTGAAAGCAAGTACCAGATTGAAGTTCTATCTTCTTTTGGAAATTTTTCCATTTGTAATCCCAATAAGAAAATCTCTGCCACTTTCATTATTTCATATCCCAATATCCTAGAAATTTCTTGTTGAATCATTTGCCAATACTGTTTTGCTCTTTCACAAGTCCACCACATATGGTAGAAAGAACCTTCATGCTTTTTACATTTCCAACATCTGTCTGGCATCTTGTTATTCATCTTTGCTAATTTTTAGGAGTCATATACCATCTATATATCATCTTAAAACAATTTTCTTTAATACTTTGACATGTTGAAAGTTTCATAGAGTTCTTCCACAGATATTCCCAAGTTTCCATCTGTATTTCTTTATTTACATTAATTGCCCATTTGATCATTTGAGATTTCACTACTTCATCTTCTGTAGACCATTGTAGACGTAATTTATATACTTTTGAAATTAATTTATCATTGTCTCCAAGCAGAACTTTTTCCATTTCTGTTTGCTTTTTCCTTATTCCTTCAGTTTTAATATCATTCTCCACCAAGCTCTTTATTTGTTGCATTTGGAACCAATCATATTTATGATTCAACTCTTCAGCAGTTTTCAGTTCTATTTTGCCACTTTGTATTTTTAATAATTGATTATATGACAACCACTTTTCTTCACCTATCTCAGCCGTTATTTTTATTACTTCAGCTGGCACTATCCATAACAGTCTTCTCTCATCTCCATATTTCTTGTATTTCATCCATGTATTTAGTAAATTACTTCTTATATAATGGTGAGAGAAAAAAACGTCCATCTTCTTTTTTTCCATAATGCAAATACGCGTGCCAGCCAAATTTATTTCTGTGACCTTCCAGCGCCAAAAGTTTTTTTATTTAACAACGTTATCCGTTCTTTCATCCACACTAAACAAACTGCTTCATGATATAATTTTAAATCTGGTAGTTGAAATTCGCCTCTCTCTTTTGCATCAGTCAAAATTTTCATTTTAATCCTTGGTTTCTTCCCAGCCCACACAAATTCTGAGATTTTCCTTCGCCATTTATTAAATTGTTTGCCCTCCTTCACAATAGGAATAGTTTGAAACAAATACATTATTCTTGGTAAGTTATTCATTTTAATTGCAGCTATTCTACCCAGCAATGACAAATTAAGTCCGCTTGCGGAGAGGGCGAGATATAAATGTAAAGTAATAAATAAGTAAATAAATAATAAATTAAGCTTGTTCCATTTCAGCATGTCTTCATCCATTTTACGCCATAATTTCTCATAGTTATTTTTAAACAAGTCAATAATTTTCATTGTAATCTCTACCCCTAGGTACTTTACCTTAGAAGTGACTTCACAGCCCGTTAGTCTCTGTAGTTCTTGTTGCTTAATCATCTGCATATTTTTACACAGAATTTTTGATTTTTCTCTATTAATACAAAGTCCTGCCAACTCCCCATATTCTTGTATTTTAGCTAACAACAAAGGTGTAACTTGTATCGGGTTTTCATTTATAAACATTATATCATCAGCAAAAGCTCTGTATTTGTAAGTAAATCCTTTTATTCTTAGACTGTCCAAATTTTCTTGTTTAACCAATTCAAAAAAAGACTGGCAATTTTCCTTCTTTACAATTCCCCCCCCCCTCCCAGATCTATCCAATGAGTTTTTAACTGTTCCATTAAAATCTCCCATTATCAAAACTTGGTCATTGGTCAGTTCATGAAGCTGTTGTGTAATATCTTTTTAAAAAGCATCCTTTGCACCAATAGGCGCATACAATCCCAATAACAACGGTTTTTTTCCATTTAATATTGTCTCTACTGCTACAAATCTTCCATCTTTATCTTTAACCACTAATTTTGGCTCCAATTCTTGTTTAATATATAAAACCACTCCCCTTTTCTTCTGTTCAGCTAATGAAAAAAATTCTACTCCCAATTGTTGGTTCCAAAAAATTTATAATCCTTTTGTTTAATATGCACTTCTTGCAAACAAATTATATTACAGTTTTGTTTCTTAATCAAATGAAATGTTGCCCTTCTTTTTCGTGGTGAATTTAGTCCATTAACATTCCAAGACAATAATTTGTAATCCATCATGGTGCAAATTCTTTATTTTCTTCAAAAAATCTACGCAGCTCCTGAGCATTTATAATTGTGATTCTCTTCCCCTGGAGTTCAAAACTCAAGCCTTCAGGTATTAGCCATCTAAACCTCATTCCATTGTCTCTCAATTTTTTTGTCAACTTTTTATATGTTCTTCTATCACTTATCACTTGCCTTGGCAGCTCCTTCATGATTCTCACTTTACTGCCTCCCACAATCAATGTCTTTTCAAAGTTTTTATTCATGATCCTTCCCACCATTTCCTTTGTCATATATCTTATAACAACATCTCTTGGAAGGTTATTTTTCTTGGCAAAAAGTGAATTCACTCTATACATATAGTCATACATGTTTTTAGTCTCTTCAGGGTCTTCATCTAAAAATTCTGCAATTATTTTTATTATATATCCTTTTAAATCACCATCCTCTCCTTCAGGTACTCCTCTCAGACGTATCTGGGTCTCCATCAATTTGCAGTCATGGATCATCACTTTTTCTTGCATTTTCAACAAGGTGGAATCATATCCTTTCATTTTGCCTCCTACCTCCTGCACTTTCTTTGATGTTTCCTCAGTTTTCTTTCTGATATCTTCCATATCTTTTTTAATCTCTGAAATAGCACTTGTTCGGGGCTGTTTGTGTTCAGACAATTAAAAACACCAAAAATTTTAATCTCATAGAATTCAAATTTAACTATCAGGTTCAAAAGATTAGAGCTTGCTTTTTATAACAAGCCTAATTTCGCCATCCTCGGAGCTTCCTAGACCAAGATATTAATTTTTAAAACTTTTAAACCCTTAAAAAAACCACGAAATTTTGGACCTCACCAATTTCCAATTCAACTATCAGGTTCAATAGAGTAGGACTTGCCCTTTATAACAAGCCCATTTTCGCCTTCCTCGGAGCTCCCAAAGTCAAGATATTTATTTTTAAAGTTTTTAAATCTTCCAAAATGGCAGTCGCAACTTTTTACTGCTCCTTGCAATTTTTTTCCCCTTTTAAAAACTTCCGAGGACCACACAAATAATATGACCAATAGTATTTATCTTCTTACCCTTTTCTCAGTTAATTCCAACAGTTATTAATGTCCCGAATTCTTTAAAAAATATTGTTTTTTATTTTGGCCTCCCAGCAATGGCCGCCGATGTTTCTCAATGGTATATATTCCTAGAGTAGGTTTTCTTTCCACTTCTTCCTGCTTTTGTTGCCACAAAGTCTCATTCACACTGGTAAGGAGATCTCACAATACTTGATGTATTTCCTGTCTTGCTCAGATGTAATACAGGTCTGTGCCAATATGACGATGGTGCTTTTTCTTTCAGAACCGCAAGTAGACTAAACAATAAATTCCTTTCCACTTTTTAACAGTTTTTAACACTGTCCTTTATATTTATAAAGTCCAAATTTCACCTCTTCCTCCTCTCTTCTTCTCAACTCTCTAAATTTTCCTTTTCCACCTTTTAAATTTGTTTCTTTAAATTGTAAATAATTCCAGAATGAAAGATAGTCATCTGTACCTTTACTTCCAAATATCCAAGTTTCCACTGGTCTTGCAAAGCTTTAGATGTTTAGCAATGTCCAAGGTGGTTAGGATCCTGTCGAGCTTATGTCAAATAACTGACTCTGAGAACTTCTGCAGATGATGAAAATGCAACTCCTCCCAGAGACCCCTCAAAGCCTTAAAAAAGCCCCCCCCCCCTCGGGACTTCTTTTAAGCCAAGGTAAATCTCTTCAAAATTTCCTGTGCATGTCTTGGACTAATCTCTGACTGAGAAAAGTAGGCCGTAGGCATTAATGTGCCTTCCACTACCCCGAACAGAAGTTCCAGCCTGCTCCCATTGTGAGAAGCAGCTCAGCTCGACATTTTCCTCCCCTGGAAATCCAGAACTCATTTATATTTGCAACCACATGCACACCCTTTGGAGCCTGAGCCTTATTTCATTATTGGCCCCTTCTGTTTTTACCCATCCTATATATTTATACCATCTTTCCTTAAATTCTTCAATCTTATCCTCTCCTTGCTTTTCTTGTTTTAGTATTGATAAGATATTTGACTGAATCTGTTTGTATAAATAACCGTTCCATTTATCAAAAGTCCATTTTGTGGCATCTTTCCAATCAAATGCTATGTCAGCCTGGGCTGCCAAAATCATAGCTTTAAATATCTCCTGGAAAGGTTTATCCACTTTAGGGTTCCCCAATATTCCCATAAATAACACCTTTCCTGAAAGTTTCACTTTAACTTTACACACTTCTTGCACTTTACCCAAAATCTTTTGCCAGAATTCAGCCACTCTTGAACACGCCCACCATAGATGCACATAATGTTCCTTCTCCTTTTTGCAATTCCAGCAATTGGATCTCAATCCCTTAATCATATACACTAGTTGAGCCGATGTTCTATACCATATCCAAATTAATTTCATTTCTATTTCTCTAAATTTTTCCAATTTTATATCATTAATATTTCTCATTATTTTATCTCCTGTTCCGATAGTTCCACAGCTTTCTCCCATTTTGACTGTATTATACTTTTCATATGATTTTTACTTCCCCTCATAATATTATATATCTTTCTTGTTAAACCTTTTCTGTCATCTTTACTACTTTTATACAGTTCTTCCATCAGGGTATTATCCTTAAATATTTCAGAATATTTCTGTTGTTTCAACGTACTGTATAAACTATTAACACCTAACCAGTATTGACCCTCCACTATTCTTAATAAATCTTGCATTGGTATTAAAGTGCCCCGGGTATTGTACATATCTTTCACTTTCCTTATATCATTTTCCTTCAGTTTCTTCCTAAAGGTTCTCTCAATTTGTTTTGACTCCCTACTTAATGATTCTAAAGGTGCCCACTTTGAAATTGTTGGCATCCACATTGCCTTCTTTTTCTCCCATATTTTTAGTCCCACTTGTCTTGGCCTTATTGTATTTTTATGTCCCTTTTTATTTCTTGTGCAAATATGCCAAATCTACCTTCTCCTTTATTTATACTATCTTCCCATCTTGCCCAATTATCTCTCTTATTTCCATCCAGTACCATCAACATTTTTATTTGAAATGCTTCATAATATGCTTCCAACTGTGGTACACTCCAACCTAGTTCTTCTTTTGAAGTATATATCACATTCTTTGAGATTCTAGCTTGTTTTTTTCCAAATACCCAGTTTCTAATTACCTTATCCCATATTATCAGATGTTTCTTGGGTACCCGCTCTGGGAGTACCTGAAACAGATTCATCAACTTTGGCATTATAAACATTTTAATTGCTTTTATTTTTCCTAATATACTCATATACTTGTCCTTCAATTGAGTTAAATTTTTTTCTATTTTTTTCCAAAATATTTTATAGTTTAATGTCATTAACTTCTTAACATTCATTGTTATAACTACTCCTAAATATTTCAACTTTTTAACTCCTAATTTCATTCCTGTTAACTTTGCTATTTCTTTTTGTTCCCTTAGATCTACTTTACTGAACATTATTTCTGTTTTTTCAATGTTTACTCCCAGCCCTGAACATTCTTTAAAATCTTCCAAAATTATTATTAATTACTATTAATTAATAGCCTCTAGGGGGTTCCTTAAAACTAATAATATATCATCTGCATATAAATTCAGTTTAATTTCCTCCTTTCCTACCTTATATCCCTGTATTCGACTACTGTTACTAATTCTATCAACCAGAGATTCCATAGCCATGACAAAAAGCATCGGTGATAGGGGGCAACCTTGCTTAACCCCCTCTGAATCCTAACTTCCTTAGTATGTCCTTCATTTATTTTAATCACTATTTTCCCATTTTTATATATTTCTCTTATTGCATTCACAAACTGTCCCTCAAAACCAAATTTATGTAACACTTTAAACATATATTTATGATTTAAAGTATCAAAAGCTTTATAAACAGTTGGTCCTGGAACATTTAGAAAGATGGATGTGATTACTAAGAGCCAGCATGGTTTTCTCAAGAACAAGTCATGTCAGACTAGGATAGTCAACAAGGATAGTATGTGGAACCTTATCAAAAGCCTTAGTGAAATCAAGATAAATGATGTCTACAGCATTCCCCTGATCCAGCAAGGTAGTCACTTTCTCAAAAAAAAGGAGACTACCTTGTTGGATCAGGGGAATGCTGTACACATCATTTATCTTGATTTCACTAAGGCTTTTGATAAGGTTTCACATACTATCCTTGTTGACAAGTTGGTAAAATGTAGTCTGGATCCTGTTACCATCAGGTGGATCTGTAACTGGTTGACAGATCACACTCAAAAAGTGCTTGTGAATGGTTCCTCATCCTCTTGGAGTGGAGTGTCTCAAGGATCTGTCCTGGGACCTATTTTGCTCAACATCTTTATCAATGATTTGGATGAAGGAATAGAGGAAATGCTTATTAAATTTGCAGATGATACTAAATTGGGGGGGGCGGGTTGTAAACACAGAAGAAGACAGAAACAGGATCCAGGATGACTTTGACAGGCTGGAAAACTGGGCTAAAACCAATAAAATAAATTTTAACAGGAATAAATGTAAAGTTCTGCATTTAGGTAGGAAAAATCCAATGCATGGTTATAGGATGCAGGAGACTTGTCGTAACAGTAATATGTGCGAAATGATCTAGGGATCTTAGTGGATAATACACTGAAAATGACTCAACAGTGTGATATGGTGGCTAAAAAGGCAAATGCAATTTTGGGCTATATCAACTGAAGTATAGTGTCCAAATCACGTGAGGTGATGGTATTGCTTTACTCTGCTCTGGTAAGACCTCACCTGGAGTATTGTGTTCAGTTTTGGGCACCACGTTTTAAGAAGGATATAGCCAAGCTGGAATGGGTCTAGAGGAGGGCAACAAAGATGGTGAGGGGTCTGGAGACCAAGTCCTATGAGGTGGTAGCGACCACAAGCATGGCCACCTTCAAGAGGGGGTTAGATAAAAATATGGAGCAGAGGTCCATCAGTGGCTATTAGCCACAGTGTGTGTGTGTGTGTGTCTGTATGTGTGTGTGTGTGTGTGTGTGTATATGGCCACTGTGTGACACAGAATGTTGGACTGGATGGGCCATTGGCCTGATCTAACATGGCTTCGCTTATGTTATGTTCTTATGAAAGGTTGAAGGAGCTGGGGATGTTTAGCCTGGAGAGGAGGCAGCTGAGAGGCGATATGATCACCATTGTTTTCTGAGGCCCTGAAAGGTAGGACCAGAACCAGTGGGTTGAAATTAAATTAAAAGAGTTTCCAGCTCAACATTAGGAAGAACTTCCTGACCGTTAGAGGCGATTCCTCAGTGGAACAGGCTTCCTTGGGAGGTGGTGAGCTCTCCTTCCTTGGAGGTTTTTAAACAAGGCTAGATGACCATCTAAAAGCAATGAATATCCTGTGAATTTAGGGGGAGGTATTTTTGAGTTTTCTGCATTGTACAGGGGGTTGGACTAGATGACCTTGGAGGTCCCTTCCAACTCTATGATTCTATATACATCCAATTTTAATAAGGCAATTTTTTCTTATTATTCCCATGATATAAAGCATTTATCACATTTCTGAAAGGATGCCCTATATGCCTCTCTTTCATGAATCCATATTGGTCTTCTCCTATTAAATTTGGTAATACCTTCTTTAATCTATTTGCTAAGACCTTTGCAAAAATTTTATAATCTTGTTTTGCCAAACTTATTGGTCTATAAGAATTCGGATCTTCTGCATCCCTTTGTTGTTTTTGGATTGTAATAATCTCTGTCTTCCTCCAGAAGTCTGGGGCTTTCCCTTCATTCAAAATTTTATTAAACAAGCTTTGTAATTCCGGGGCTATCAAATTTCCCACCAATTTATAAAATTCTGCTGTACACCCATCTAATTCTGGTGAGTTCCCATTTTTTTTAAGTTTTTATAACATTTAATATTTTTTGTTGTGTGACATCCTCCTTTAATTCCATTAATTCCTCCTGACTAACTTTGTTTCTTATAATTTCATCAAATTGTTTAATTTCTTCTGCTTTAAATAAGTTTTGATAATATTTAGCAAAGTCCTGCCTTATCTGATTATCATATATTTTCTCACCTTTCTCATTCTTCATTGACCCTATCCTTTGTTTTTCTCTTCTTTTTAAAAGTAATTTGGCAATCTTTCCATTGTATTAATATTTGGTGTTCATTTTTCACTATTATGTCTCTTTTTCACATGGTTATCCTCTTCTGAAGTGTTAATAGCTCTTTCAGTCTTTCCTCTCTCTTAATATTTATTTTCCTGTTAAGCTGAGCTTCTTTAGATATGCAAATTCCTCTAATAACTGCCTTTGCAGCATCCCATATTATCTATTCTTCTGCAGATTGTATATTTTCCCGGAAATAATTTTCCACCCCTTTAAATAAACCTTCTTTATCTTCCTGGTGAAAAAAAACCTTAGGATTAAATCTCCATCTTTTAATCTTCCTTTCCTCATCTAATTCCATATCTATAATAATCGGTGCATGATCTGAGATCCATATTGGTCCTGTTTCTATTTTAATGATTTTTGTAACATTAGATTTAATAAAAGAATGATTTTAACATTAGATTTAATAAAATATGATTGATGTAAGAGAATTTTTATACCTTTTAGAGAAATAAGTAGGTTGTTTTTTTCTTTTTGCAGGAACTGATATACTTCTCTAAGTTACCATTTTTTAAATTTCAAATACTTGTTTCCCTTAATACCAGTATTAAAATCTCTACTATCAATAATTCTCCTTCATGGAATTATTGCAGCCTTTAAAAGGTTTGATTCAAAAAAGTCTCTTGTCCCTTGTTGGGGACATATATGTTCACCAAAGTATATATTTTTTCATTCAAACTAAATTTCATAAAAATAAATCTTCCCTCTCTGTCTTTTAACTGTTCTATTATATTCACATTTAATTTAGAATGAAAAAGTATAGGCACCCCTCTTGATTTTTTTGTTCCCCTTGATTCCGTTTGCATTCTCCATATTTGAGAGTTAAATCCTTACTTTTATACATTTCTTGTAAACATAATACTTCTATTCATTTACTCTGCAGTAGTTTATTCAATTTGTATCTTTTGACATCTGAGGCCAACCCATTTACGTTCAAAGAGAGTAGCTTAATCACCCTCCCCATTACTTAGTTAGATCAAACTCATCAAGGTGTGCTTTGTGGTCATATTTTACTCTCTTCCCAATATGTTCTGCTATCTGGTCCTTCCCTCCCCTATAGCCCAAAACATTCCCCTTTAAGGGTACAGAAAGGGATCTCATTTCTCCCTCCCTTTTCAGTCTTTATGTGAGTCCTGTCTACTCCTTTCTCCCCCCCCACCCTAACATAATCATTTCATCATTGAACAACCATTTAACAACCATTTCAACTAAAATCATTTTCTTAATTAACACAATTATCTTAATCTTTGTTTGCTTAAGATAACAATGTCCTCTTTACTTTTGTTCTTCATCCCTCTTTAACAAAAAAAACTTTTCCTCATTCCACAATCCATTTCTTTCCCTTTTCTTTCCTTTTTCTTTCCTTCCTTTCTTTCTTCCCTCCTTCTTCCTCCTTCATATTCTTCTTTATCCTTTTTTAAGATGGGTTGAAGGTGATATTAAGCTTCTCAAACAGTTTCTCTGCCTCTGGAGGGCTTTTAGCTTTCAACAGTCTCCCATCCTTAAAGATTAGAATAGTTGCCGGATATCCCCATGAGAATTGAATTCTATTCTTGAACAGTTCTTTTGCATATGGTCTCATTTCATTTCTCTCTTGCAGAGATTCAGGAGATAAATCCAAATGTGGAATTACTCTTTGACCTTGAAGTTGTAGATCCTTAATTTTTCTTAATGCTTTCCAGAGCTTGTCTTGCATTCTTTCTCTTGAGAAGGCTATAATAATATCCCAATGATTCTCTCCGGCTTTTGGTTTGGGTTTTAAACTTCTATGTATACGTTCCACATTATTTTATGTAACATTTATTCCCAGTTTTTGAAACCAGTCAAGTATAATTTTTTCAAGCTCCCCATTTAAAGTTTTCCATAAATCCTGTGAGTCTCAGATTCCTTCGGTGTTGTTGGTCTGATAAGGAGGCAATTTTCCTTTTAAGTTCTCTTAATGTTTTCTCATTATGTTTTGTTTTCTCTAGAGCTTTGTCAGCAACTGACTGAATATTTATTACTTGCTCAGATAAAGCTTCTACTGTTTGTCAGAGATCTTTTATATCATCTCTAATATTTTTCTCCATACTGGCTAGAAGTGCTGCCATTTCCTTTATCTCTTTTTTTGCCACTATCTCCTGTGTTTCTCAGTCTTGAGAACTTTTTTTAATATGATTTCGAAAACAAATTAACTCATCACACCAGCACGCCGCTGCTCTTCGAGCCTTATACTTTCAGTCTGTTTTTTTCTCTTGTTTCTCTTGTCTCTATTTTGGTTGTAATTAAGTTTTATCTCTCTGTTTTCTTGGAGGGGTTGTATGAGGTGTCTATCCTAAGTGACACATGCACAGAACTCCCAGGTGGAAATTCTTCTGTCTGCAGAAATGCTCCAGTGGATCCAAGCCATGGAGTGTACTGAACCTGGTTGTGTAAACATTTTATTTCCCTACTGCATGTATGTATGTAAACTGCCTTGGATGCACTGGTAAGCAACCACTATTGGGTACCATTTCATGCACATTCACTAGAGTGACTGTACAATCTGCATTACAGCTGGCAAGGGACAGAAGAGAAAGAACTGGCATTGCAGTAAACAAGAGAGATACCAGCTTGGTAAACAGATCCATGTTTATCAGCAGGCCTTAAATTCAGTGGGAGCTCACAGGAGCACAGCTCCTTCACCTTTCTGAAAGTTCCTCCTCCTCCTTCTGAGAGTTCCACCTCCTTATCCATTGAATAGTATGTGCAGCTGCATAACAATCCCTGGATGAGCTCCACCACCTATTTTTCTACAAAACAATCCCTGTTTATCAGTGGAGGAAATCAGAACCTGTCCTGAACATTCTATCTGGACTCAGTCCCAACCAAAATTATTCACACAATACCAATGATACATATTTAAAAAATTAATAGGATTTAATTCAGTGGTGGGATTCAGCTGGTTCGCACCGGTTCTGTCGAACCGTTACCTAAGGTCTTATTGGTTCGGCAGAGCTGGTTGTTGGCCGGCGCCTGGTGTTAATTTTTATCTAGAGCGTGCAGCTTGCAGCGGTAGCTGCTAGGCTGCTTTCGCTCCATTTGCCTCCCTGGGAGGAGGAGGCGGAGTTTGTCGGTTTGGGCGCGCAAGCTTGGGGGTGGAGCAGAAAGCGCAGAAGCGCCGCTTGGCCCAGCCGGTCCCGCAGCTCCAGCTGCAGTCAGTCGTCCCATGAAGGGTCAGTTTCCAAGCCCAGAGCGGGAGACGCGGCCTCTCCTCCTCCTCGGTTTCACCTTCCCTCTCCAGCAGCCATGGCCCCTGCTGAGCTCCAGCGCAGGCGACGATGCCGGCGAGTCCCGCTGTCCCTGAAGGAAAGGCTAGCTGACCGTTTGCCCAAGTAAACCCGTTCAGAATCCAGCGAGATTTGCGCCCCCAGCCTTCCGCTTTCAGCGCTTTGATCCAAGCCAGGGCTGAGTTTCCACCGGACCGGCCAGGGTTTGACGGCTTTATGCCACTTCCATTGTGGGGTGGGGTGGGGTCGGGGGGTGAACAGTGCCGGGTCCATCCAGGACCTTCTACGCCGCCAACACAAAAAGGCCGTCGATGTCATTCGCCTCCTCCAGCAGCCCGATCTGCTTCCCCGGCGGGCCGGGCATCTGAAGGGTCGCCTCGTCTCTATTGCCGCCAGAGAAAGGGAACAAGCAGCTTGCTTCCCGCTTCCTTCTCGCCTCCTCCGCCAGACGGAAAGGGACAAATCTTGCCCCCCGGGGCAGCGAAGGATGCTCGGAGAGCCTCCCCACATCGTGCCAGGCCTTGCTGCTGCAGCAGCGGAAGCGAAGGCTCTGCTTGAGGGGAGACCGCCTCGGGAGGACCGGGGCGGGGGGGGCGATTGCTCCCTTAGGAGGCACAGCCTGCAGGCGCCGCCAGCCCAGGGCCCACAAGAAGGGCTTGATTTCTTTTCAAATTAGAGGAGGGGGGGTGAACTTTCAGGGCCGAAGAGAATGCTTTTATCTCACATCACAAAAGAAAGCAATTTTAGAGTCCACGAAAATCTGTTAAATGTTTCCTTTAAAAGGAAAAAAATGTTAAAGCGATGGAATTTTAATTTAATTTTAAGCATATGTTTATATTATGATGATTAATATCGGTATTATTGTGGCAGGAGGGGCCCACAGCAGTCCTAAGGCGGCCCTTCTCAGAGCCCTCTGTGGCTCAAAATGAGAATGTAATTTGCTTTCAAATCTCCCAGAAGAGATCAGAATCCAAGAAGCAGACTGTCTGGCACCCTAGGTATGAAGGAGGGGAAAATAAACTGGGGACACTCAGTACCAGCTTCTTATCACTGAAGTATGTGTGTGTGTGTCGGTGTGTGTTTGGTATAGTGGTTAAGTGAGCTGGTTTGGTGTAGTGAGAGAGCTGGTTTGGTGTAGTGGTTAACTGTGCGGACTCTTATCTGGGAGAACCGGGTTTGATTCCCCACTCCTTCACTTGCACCTGCTGGAATGGCCTTGGGTCAGCCATAGCTCTGGCAGAGGTTGTCCTTGAA
Organism: Heteronotia binoei; assembly: GCF_032191835.1. Lineage (NCBI taxonomy): Eukaryota > Metazoa > Chordata > Lepidosauria > Squamata > Gekkonidae > Heteronotia > Heteronotia binoei. The sequence continues at coordinate 102,137,741 of NC_083224.1, forward strand.
AGAGCAGCTGCTGTGAGAGCCCTCTCCAGCCCCACCCACCTCACGGGGTGTCTGTTGTGGGGGAGGAAGGGAAAGGAGATTGTGAGCTGCTCTGAGACTCTGTCCTTGAAAGGGCAGCTGCTGTGAGAGCCCTCTCCAGCCCCACCCACCTCACAGGGTGTCTGTTGTGGGGGAGGAGGGTAAAGGAGATTGTGAGCCACTCTGTGACTCTGAGTGGTGTAGAGCCAGTTTGGTGTAGTGGTTAAGTGTGCGGATTCTGATCTGGGAGAACCGGGTTTGATTCCCCACTCCTCCACTTGCACCTGCTAGCATGGCCTTGGGTCAGCTATAGCTCTGGCAGAGGTTGTCCTTGAAAGGGCAGCTGCTGTGAGAGCCCTCTCAAGCCCCACCCACCTCACAGGGTGTCTGTTGTGGGGGGGAGGAAGGTAAAGGAGATTGTGAGCCGCTCTGAGACTCTTCGGAGTGGAGGGCGGGATATAAATCCAATATCATCATCTTCTTCTTCTTCTAACACACACACCTATACACACATGCATAATTTTTTAATTTGGAAATTGAAGAGTTTGCCAGGTAGCTTTCCAGTTACCTGGAAAGACTATGAATGAGAACCCATAAACCAGTGTGTACCATATAAGGCCCCCACACTAAGCCCACTTCCATCTGAAGTGGCTGTTCCCCGCTGTGCTTAAGACCCTCTTTACTGTCTCTAATTGGCTATTTTCCCTTCTGCTCAGTCCCCTCCCTTCAAGTGTTGGTTGTTTCTGGCTTTCCATCCAAGTTGACAGGCTGTGTTAATTGCAACCTTCCTCCTACCTATGAGCAGATTATTATCCTGTATTAGGAAACAGGCTGACTCCATCTGCATTGCAACATGCTCAAAGCCATAAGACTATATCTGTTTTCACTCCCCTGCTGTGCTGCCCTGAACACACTTTTATGAAAGGATGTGGTGTTCCTGGCAGAAATGTCAGATGAAGAAATCAAAGGGAATCTCCCTAGTGCATAACCTATAATCCTGGTTTAACTCTGTCCCCAAAATGACATTCTACATTGGAATCACAGAATCAGAAAAACCAACTCTATTATTCTATGATTTTAGTGTAGAATGTCAGTGTGGGGACAAGGCTAAACCAGGATTAAAAGTCTAGTGCGAAATTGGTCATTACTTTATTCAGAATTTAGTAAGTACTTATTAGTGTCAACAGCAACAGCAATTACTTTATTTGTTGTGGAATATATAGGGAGATACTGTCTGGTGATCTGAAGCAAAGGCTTTGTTGAGATACAACCCACTTACTGTAGTTGCAAAGCCAGGGCTGCATCTCCAGGCACCTTTAAGACCAACCAAGTTTAATTCTGAGTATAAGTGTTTATGTGTATGAAAGCTGATATCCAAAATTAAACTTGGTTGGTCTTAAAAGTGCCACTGGAATCAAATTTTGGTTCAAAAATATGAGTATCAACTTTCAGGCCTGTACCTACAGGGGGGCCTGTGGGGGCTTTACCCCCTGACTTCCTGTCAGGTGCCCCAACTTAGATGCCCTCAACCTTCCCTCCCCACTCCCTCTGCCCCCTCCATGGGGGTGAAAGCTGAGAGGCTGGGGCTGCCCCCTCCCTCCCCCCACCGTGATTTAAATTGTATGGGAGGGGCACCCAGGAGCAGCTGCTGCCCCTTCTACACCATTTAAAGGGCCTGCCAATCAACCAGTACCCTTAGTTGGGCACCCTGAGTCATGGTGGTGACAGCTAGGGGAGGGGAGCTGCTATGTGCTCCACCCACTTTTTCACATGCCTCACCCTGAACTTTTAAAATCCTGGCTACTGGCCTGTTGCCCAAGTTGGAATGCTAAATGAGTATGGATATGGTCTTCCGTTCTTCCATTAGTTAGGTGTTATGGATTTCCCATGTCTCCTATAGAATATTATTTTGCTTCTCCTGCTGGGCTTTCAGTCCTTTTAAAATATTCTGAATACTTAAAAAAAAAACCCTAAATACTGTAGTCAGTTTTGTAAATCAGGTTGTTTTGCTGATCTTACTTTAATCTGTGATTTCCAACACTTAATCTCTGATCTCTTTATGTATATGCTCATAAGAACTGCTTTAAATCACATTTACTGCCCATTTTGAACACTCCAAGCCTCATTTTCCTATAGCATATTTTATACTACCCCAACTTGGTGGAGGGAATATTATCAACAGGTTGGATTCAGCAATCCATTCATTCAGTCGCTTCCCACCCTGAGGAAATTACTGGAGATGCATGAAATAATAATCATATAGGTGGATCTCTGGCTCCAGTACAATATTCTGTTTGTGCCTTTTTATTTCAGGTAAGAAAACATCCTTTATTGTTTCAATAATTATCACTGTCACACTTCTCTAATACTGTTAGGAATTCTTAGCATTTACAGAAGCAATTGAAATGTTATCAGACAAAATAGGCATGGCAGGAAGTTGTATCATTGCTCACTAGTGATGTCACTAGCTCTAGCCAGTTACTGCCCAGTATATTTGTGAAATAACAAACCATACTACACAAATTATTGCAATATACATTCTAAATGAGAAGAGGAAGCACATCTTCTCGCATGCAAAATATTGCACATTCAGTGCTGTAGTTTCCTCTCAACAGATGCGCTTCCTTGAGTATTCCCTACAACAAGTGAGTTGCAGTTGTTCATTTTATTAGGCAGAATTACTGCCTGGGAAGGATTTTGGAGTAAGTTTAAAATATCACTAAGCATTCATAGACATGCCAGACTTTGTTTCTCCTCTTCTACTGAACTTCAGAAAATTTGTCAGTGGTGGCTCCTGTCACTCAAATATTGCTTTTCCTCCAGCATGAAGCTGGATTTGAGATTGCTGCATTAGAAGTCTTTATAGACAGCATAAAGAAGCAAACCACAGAAATATTTGCTGAAACAGGCAGAAGTGGATCCAATTCATGATAGTACTGGTTGATTGCTTTTATAGGAGGCAGCAAGAAGGTTATGTACTGGCTGTGTGAATGTGAGGTTAAGGTAGCTTCTTTTTACAGTGAACCTGTAACATATGAGAACATTCAAATGTGGTGGCTTCATGATTTCAGCCTTTCCACTGCTCTGGACAGAAAGAGATGGTTCTTTACTGCTCTTTTACATGGCATCCTCTGCACCAGTGCACTGGCCTTCTCAATAGTAAGAGACTAGAATTGGGAGAGAAATTTCCAGGTAGCAGAGCAGTGTCAAGTGACTCTGGGCTCCAACCTGAGAACAGGATGGGATTTCACTGGATATTAAACTCTTCCCAAAATTTTGCCACTGTTCTTGTACTTTCCTTGCTAACAGATTTTAGGAGTAAACATACTCAGTGAGTTAAGGAAAGATGTCATCCAAAAACTCACTTGTGATCAGAGTCTAGGCAGCCTCTTTTTTATTTAATGCGTTTTGTCAGCAAGCTTGAAAAATGGATTCTGATTCACTTCTATTTATTTCAGACAATGTTTCTTGGCACCCTGTAAATTCAGCCTATTCATTTCATTTCAGGCAGTGCAATCCAGCACAGTCTTAATGTTGCCACTCCGTCTTTGTACGCTTGCAAATCTGACAGCCCTGTGCCTGCTGACCTTCCTTCACTCCACCTCCCCAAAATCCCCTCTTTGTCATTTAAAGGGGGAAAACCCCTTCTGAAATATGTTTAAAAGCCCCACTGGAGACATTGGAGAATAAAGCGGAGCAAGCATTTCCTTTGCATGAGTTTGCTAATATAACCATGAAGAAGCACAGATGATGAGAAAAGGTGCTTTCAAAAAAAGGGGGGGGCGGAATTATTCTTTTGGCAAAATCTAAATGGGATTCTATCCAGGTATCATTTGCAAAACATTGGAGGAAATTACATTTCTATTTGGGAATAAATGAGGGCCCAGGTGATAATGGAAGAGTCCAACGAAATTGAAATTTATGACTTTGCAAATGACTAACAGACATCCATGCACCCCCATCAGGGCTTCCTCGCTTCCTCGATCTCCCTGCTTTGAACAGATGAGAAGAGGGCAGTGCTGAAGGAAAATAGAACTAAGCTTTTCTGGTCTCAAGCCATCAAAGGGAGGGTGGGAGAAGAGGGGAAGGAGGCAGTGGGACTCGAAAGAAAAAGATTACATTAGTGCTTGTGATAACACTGTCACCGCCAATGTAAATTGACGTGCTACATAGTCAACAGGACACACTTGGCTGCCCGCAAGTGGGAAGTACTTAAATCTTGGCACTGATAAATGAAATATTTTTAAGGGAGCTAATCAGTGAAAATGGGGTTTCATCAGGAGCTGACACGTCTTGCTTGCTTCAGCGAACCCAAGAGGGAAAAATGATTGCCTAGCCCAGACCAAAGACACAGATATAGATATTGTGTGTGCACTGGGAGATCGAGCCAGGGGTGACAGTGGGGAAGGCTACACTAAGGATGCTAGATGTACACTTAACTGGGACCTAGCAATTGCTGAGTTCTTGCATGTCTCAGACCCACACACACGCACAGCTGCTTCTATTCTCCCTCCTACTCTCCCTTTGTCTTTTATTCTTGCACATTTGATAAATATGTTTGCATGGAATGGAGTTGGTGCAAATCCCCAATCTACAGCCTGCTGGGCTCAGTTGGCTCAGCAGCAGGCTAGCCAGTATTTCTGGATAAACACTAATAAATCTTTCTTTTCGTAGAGGCAATCAGTCATTTCTTCTGTCTTTCCTTTCCCTCTCCAGAGCTCACAGTGGTAGAAATCAGTCAAGTTAAGAAGTATTTCAGGTTGGAAGGAAGACACTGAGAGGGGAAAGAATGAAACAAAAAAGAGGCTGGGGTCTTACATCTTTGATTAAAGATAAGACTTTAATTAATTTTATACCTACATGGAAATCCTTTATGAATTTCTTGCATGAAAAGGAAAAAATGAATTGATAACATATGGTTTTGAAGATTACAATATGAAGATAATAAGTTTACACAGAAAGGTGATAAATTTCCTTTGGTCTGATATTGGGCTAAGGTTGTAGAGAGTAAATGTATTTCAGTAGTGCAGAGAATCAGATATTATTTCTTCTTTTCAGTTGTAGTATCTGAATTACATATATATATTTCTTCTTTCTTTGTAGGGCTAATCTATTTTACTTTTGTTTCTGTTGCCTTTTTATTATCCATATTAAAAACCTCTAATAATATATCATTTTTTTAAAAGACAAGAGGCTGTGGTGGAGGTGGGGAAGTTGAAAAGAGCAGTATAAAGGCAACACAGGGCAAGGAATCATGAAGTGAAAGATTATGGTAGACATAGGTGAGTTAAACTCACAGCATTTCAAATACAGCTGTTAGCTATAGATGGTGCCAAACAGAAGCAATGTCTTCTCTCTTGTTGATCACAGTGGAGCTCTACTCTCTAATGTACTCTCTAATAAAAAGTATATGGATCTTAAAATCTGATTAATCAGTCCAGTTCCCAAACTCGGCACTCGCATACTTGGGAGAAGGCTTGCTCCCTCCTGCATCTCTATCACTGTTGCCCAGCCAGGTTGCAGAGATGAGACTTCTGCAACTGCTGGGGTGGCACAGAAGAAAGGTGCTTGGGGTGGTAAAATGCCAAGAGCTGCCCCTACTGTCCCTTTATGGTTAAAGAGATGGTATTTTAAACTAAACTGCATCAGATGCACGTTTACTTAGAAATAAGAGTTACTGAGTACAGTGGTACTTGCTCTCATTTAACTGTGCATAGGAATGTAACTTTAGGAGGGACTGTGGCTCAAAAACAAAAAAGTAGAACATCTATTTGGCATGCAGAAGATCCCAGGTTCAATCCCCTGCAATTCCAGCCAAATTAACCAGGTTGGGGCGGCATGAAAGAACTGTACCTGAGACCCTGGAGAGCTGCTGCCAGTCAGAGTAGTCAGTACTGACGTTGATAGAGCAATGTTCTTATGCAATATAAGGCAGCTTCATGTATTCATGTGTTCACAGACTTCAGTCTCATTCAATTCCTTGTGAGTTGGTTCCACTGAACCTAATCAAACTCACTTCTGTGATAATGTGTTTAGGATTGGGCTGTAAGTTTCAGAGAGATGGAAGGATTCAAAAAGCCAATAGCTTAATACAACGCATCTTGCATTATTTGCTGTACTACCATTTTATGCAGATCAGCTTACACTATTTGAGTGCCACAATGAGACAAAGAACAACTACTTTAACCTGACAGGGGTTGTATAAGAATGAGGCACAAGGTTGCCTGATAAGCAACACAGATATTCTATAAAACTGCTGTGCCAGCTGCAAGGCACACACTGTAGAAACAGTGTTTGGGATGCCCGTGCTGACACAACCAGGCCTGGCATGTGGGGTTCTGGTGCCCAAGGCAGAACCCCAACACACACAGAGAGAAAAGTTTTCACATGCATGCTTTACGCATGCCCACGTGATGACGTCATCATGCCTGGCACTCGGTCCTTCAGTTCCCCAGTGCCCTCGGAGGATGCTGGGGAGGGAAAACACCACTCTTTTGGTTCTGAGGGATCGGGAGAACTCCTCCAATCCCTCAGAGCCAAAAGAACACTCGGCCCTTCACTTCCCCAGTGCCCTCGGAGGGCGCTGGGAAAGAGAAACACCACTCTTTCAGCTCTGAGGGATCAAGGGAGCTTCTCCGATCCCTCAGAGCCAAGAAAAAATGAGCCAGAGGCTCAGGGATGGCGTGAGTGGGGAGGGGGTGCCTGCCCCTGCCCCTGCTGGGAGCTGTTGCCCTAGGCAATTGCCTAATTCCCTGACTCCCATGCACCAGCCCTGGACACAGCCAGTGAGATTCAAGGCCAGCAGCAGTCTTTGGCTGCCATTACTGGGCCTCAGCTGAGGGGGAGGGCTCCCATAATCCTTATTGGGAAGAGACATGAGGCAACAGTAAGACAGGAGGGTTCTGTGAGCACCATGGAGATGTGTGATGGTGAGTGGCTAGCAATGTAATGCACAGGCAATAGTGGCTGATGTAGGGTTACCAACATCCCAGTGGGGCCTAGAAATCTCCTGGCATTACACATGATCTCTAGACTATAGAGATCAGTTCTCATGGATAAAATGGCTGCTTGGAAGATGGAGTCCATGGCATTATACCTTGCTGTCCTTCCCCTCACCAAACCCTCCCCTCCCCTTGCTTCACCCAGGAATTTTCCAGCATGGAGTTGGCAACCCTTAGCTGACCTTAGCAGGCTAAGAAGGATGCTACAAGCTATTTTCAATCCACAAGTATGGACAGTGCTAACAGAACCATCCCCTAACTCAGCTGTCTTCTGGAGCTGAGCTGGTGTTATTTCTTCAATGCCCAGAATGTCCAGGTGTTTCCTCAGATTTCTAGGTACTGCTCCAAGGCCTCCAATGAAAACTGACACTTTGGTCATCTTCTTCTCCTAGAGATGCTCTAACTGTATTTGTAGGTCTTGGTATTTCATGAACTAGATGACCTTCCAACTCTATGATTCTATTATTTTCCTGTTATTTCTTTCCTATCCTGATGTCATCTGGGATTGCGATGTCAATGAGCCAAACTCTATTTCTTATTTTTTTCTATAATTGTGATATCAGAATGGAGTGATATACTCCAGGTGTTTATCATTTATAATTGGAAGTCCCAAAGAATCTTTGTTTCATCATTCTCCATGATCTTATCTGGTTTGTGCTCCCATGAATTTCTGACTGAGGTTAAATCAAGGTGGGTAACCATGTTGGTCTGAAGCAATAGACCAGAGTTAGAGTCCAGTGGCACCTTTAAGATGAACAAAGTTTAATTCAAGATGTGACCCAACAACATCAATTATATCATCCCAGGCTCATTCACTCGCTCATCTTCTAGCATTGTATATGCCATTAAATGCCAACAATGCCCTTCAGCTCCCTGCACAGGGCAAACAGGACAAAACCTTCAACAAAAGGATAAATGGATACAAATCTGACATCAGGTATCACAAGACTGAGATAACTACAGGGGAACACTTCAGCCTGCCAGGACATATTCAATGGATGTTCTCAGAGTAGTGTTTTATTGCAAAGGAACTTCAGGAACAGAATGGAAAGGAAAATTGCTGAATTACAACTTATTACAACAAACACTACCCAGAAATATTGTTTTTTTATCCAGTCCTCACATATGTCCTAACTTATCCAGTCCTCACATATGTATTCTAACACATTCCCTGTATTTTAATGTTTTTCTTTTTTGGAATAGTATAATAGTGATTTTAATGTAATACAATACATTGTGGTGCTCTGACATAACACTGACATAGCACCCCAAGAAAAGGATTCTATTAGTTTAAGAAAAGCAAAATGTTATGTAACAACAGAATCTCATTTTGTACTCTTAACAATTAAAATGCTATTGTGGATGTAATGTAATTTGGAATGGTAGGCTTAAATGTAATTCTCTGTTCTGGTGACAAGAAAAATGCTCTACACGGCCAGTGCCCCACTTCAAATAACAAGATGCGGTAAAGTTTGCCTATACGCTAGAAAGCAGATGGATGGTATCCATTGACAGATTCTCACCATTTAGGATACATCACTTTCCAATTCTAACATATTTATTACCTTTGCTATCCTCCCCCCCCCCCCAGCTGAGACAGCACTAATAGTTTTAAATTGATAAGTAAATTATGGTTTTATATATTTTATTGAATTGATTGTTTTTATGATGTTGTGAGCCGCCCTGAGTCCGCTTGCGGAGAGGGCGGGATATAAATGTAAAGTAATAAATAAATAAATAAAAATTGAACCCAAACAGATTATAACCAGAAACCAAGCCTGTTATTATTTTAATCAGCGCCAGCACTAGGGTGCCCTGTTGCACCTGCCCCCCCAGGCAAGGCACCCCCCCACTCTGCAGGCAAAGTATGCCCCACCCCTGGCCCTCCCCTCCCACAAATAACCTGTCTCACCATGCCGCCGTGCAGTGCAGCATTACCCAGCTGCAGGCGCTGCAATCTGGACACATGTGCAGACACACACCCCTGTATCCTGCCTCCTATGCTGTTTAAAATGAGCATGTGGGAAGGGCAGCGCATCTCCCTTCCTCACTTGCTCATTAGTTCCCTCCCACCTCCAGGGAGGGGGGGGCACCCAATTTGGTGCCCACCAAGGTCATGCCTACAGTTACCTAATGGATGCACCAGCCCTGCTTTTAATCTGATTAAAACATCTTCACTATTTTACGTGTTAATTTACTGCCACCCTCTATATGTAGGACTGTTAATTTCATTCCATTTCATTGTCTGATTAAGTGTGCATGCACAAAAAAGCTCACACCTTGCATTAAACTTTGTTGGTCTTAAATGTGCCATGGGACTCTAACTTTGTTCTATGGCTGAGGGTAAGCCATACTTATTATTATACATTTATACTCCATTTTCCTCCCCCACAAAATAGCTTTGGCATCTTTCTCTCCTCCATATTATTTTCACAACAACAATAAGCCTGTGAGGAAAACCAGGCTGAGGGGGTATGAAAGACCCTAGGTCATCCATTAAGCTACTGTAGTATCACAGGTGTAGGCCAGTGTGATGAACCCAGTCAGAAGTGCCAGAACTCTCGCCGACATGCCGACACTTCCCTTTGAGATGTGGCAACCAGGAAGATCTGTCTGTACAAAATGGCCTCCGGGAAGAGTTAGAGTCATATAATTGTTCTTCAACAGACCAGATGTCTAAGGAAGTACAAAGTGGCCATTCTAGAGAGTCTCCCATGGGGCACCTGGAGAAGGGACTGCACCTGCGTCCCTCAAACTTTCTGCTGGGGAAGAGGATTGGCTGCCAGACAGAACCAATGGGATTTGACCCCAAATGTATTGAGAGCTGACTGGGCCAGACCCACTGGGAGAAGCTGGAAAGGCAACTAGAAACAGAGCAGGTTGCAGGATCATTTGGGTGTATTCCCCTGCCTGTCACTGGGTTGCAGTTCCCTGTGGAATCCCAGAGAAAGGGTCAATGAGTGAAACAGCAGAAACTCCGGCAGCAGATAAAGAAGAAATTCCAGGCAACTCCAATCTCCCAGGCTAGGCAGAGTTACAAGAGAAAACAGATGGATTCCTGCTCAAAAAATTGCAGTCACCATTGAGAAGAAATATGACCTGCCCAGGCCTTGGAAATCTCCACCCACTCTCATCAGCTTCCCAGAATCCCCACCCTATTAAACCGATTGATGCTCTCCACCATCGGCCTGTTACTTCTCTTCCTATTGGCCAGTGCTTGTGTCCTGTCCCTAGCGGATCCCTCCTGCCTGTGGACCAATGGCTATACCAGTTTGTTCTACCTGGTGCTAAAGCACATCAGCGGGCTGCCACCTACTTAGCGAAAGCCGTGGAATGAAGAGTCTTCTTCTAAAACAGGGGTGGGGAACCTTTTTTCTGCCAAGGGCCATATGGATATTTATAACATCATTTGCGGGCTATAAAAAAAATATCATCTTAAAAAACAGTGCTCCATCAAGGGAGAACGATTCAGGCCAGCAAAATTAATGCAAATAATTGTTTTTCTATTTGAAGTCATGTGGGGAGAGCCTAATCTGGCACACACACACACACACCTGGACAGCCACCCTAGGCAAATGCATAGGTCCAGGGCTTTTTTGTAGAAAAAGCCCAGCAGAAACTCAGTAACATATTAGGTCACGCACTCATTAGCATATTAGGCCACACCATCTGGGATAATCAAGTGCAACCTAACTGTGACAATAACTTTCCAGGCCCTGCAGCAATTCTGGCCAGCCAGCCAGGCCCCAGGGAGGCTGCCACACAATACACCTGTGATCCCTGCTTGGCCTTGGGGAGGCTGCTGCACAGCACGGCTGGGTCCTACAATCCTCGCTGGCCAGCCAGGCCCCAGAGAGGCTGCCACATGGCTCGGTTTGCCCCAGCAATCCCCGAGGAACGCACCAAGTGACCTCAAGGGCCGCATACGGGCCTCGGGACAGAGGTTCCCCACCCCTGTTCTAAAGGATGAGGGCATCCCTCCTGGAGAAGGAAATTGCCCAGGCTTTAAACACAGATTCCAGAAGTTGCTTCTCCAGTTAGACTGCATCAACTCAGAAGGAAGAAGAAGAAAAGAAAAGTGATCACAAATCTCCTCCTGGGCCCCTCCAACTATAAAGTACAGGCTTGTGAAGCCTCAATATGCATTGGGGCCTTGTGGAGAAGGGAGATTAGACAAACGCTAAATGCTTGCCTGCTTCAGGATGTTGGGGTGTTGAAGACATTGCCAGGAGAGACATTGCCCAAAGCCAAATTATACTCTATGAGCTGGTCTGTGCGGGCTGAACTGCAAAAATTTCTAGATACTAACCTGACTAGAAGGTTCATTCACCCCACCTCCTCCTCCCACGTGGCTCCTGTGCTTTTCTGAGAAAAGAAATTTGGAACTCTAAGGCTGTGTACTGACTACCGTGGAATCAATGCAGTGTCTATGTCAAACGCCTATTCTATCCCTTTGATCTGCGACTTACTGAGCACAACTTCCCAAGGGAAGCTTGTTACTAAACTGGACTTACAGGAAGCTTATTACAGAGTGCAGATTAGAAAAGGGGATGAATGGAAAACAGCATTCTACACCCTGTTGGGTCAATTTGAGTACTGTGTGATGCCATTTGGATTGCAAGGAGCCCCAGGGGTGTTCATGAACTTGATTAATGTGGTCCTGAGGAAATTCTTTTTTAGGGGTGTCCTGGTGTAACTGGATGACGTCCTTTTATACTCACAAGACCTCATCTCTCACGTGAAATTGATTTTGGAGGTGTTTAAGACATTGTATAAAAACAAGCTGTTTGTGAAACTGTCCAAATGTGAATTTCACAAAACCCAGTTGGACTTTCTGGGATGCCGGGTCTTGGCAGATGAGCTTGCTATGGACTCAGAGGAAGTGCAAACCGTAGTCAAATGGCGAGAACCCTGAACCTATAAACAGTTACAGGGCTTCTTAGAGTTCTCACACTTCTATCGCTCTTTCATCCCCAACTGCCTAGGTGGCCTTGCCCTTCACAGAGTTGCTAAAAACTAAGGGAAAGGGGGCAGGGGCAAGCAAACCGGGGGCCCCTTTAAACTGGACAGAGGACTGCCAGAGGGCATTTCAGACATTAAAAGGACTCTTTACCTCTGAACCTATCCTCATGCACCCTGATGAAACTAAAAAGTTCAATGTAACGCCTTGGACATCGCCATTGGTTACATCCTGATGCAACATGACAATAATGGCAAGTTGCGCCCTTGTGCCTACCTTTCCAGGAAATTTACAGCCACGGAAATGGTGCTGGTCTGTGTGGGACAAGGAGGCCTTTGCCATAAAACATGCCCTCAAGACTTGGTGACATTGGCTTGAGGAAGCAAAGGTTCCTTTTGAGGTTTGGAGTGATCACAAGAATTTGGAAGCCCTGTGCGCTCGCAGAAAGCTCAGTTTCAAACAAGCGTTCTGGGCTGGGTTTTTCCTCTCACTTTGACTTTACCTTGAACCACCTCTTGGCTGATGCCCTCTCCTGCTTGCCACAACATGACAGCAAGCGTGAAACAATAGTGGACACAATGTTTACACCAGCCCATTTGGGGACACCATGCAGACACGGAGCTGAAGCCAGCAACGACACCTGGCACCCCTGGACAGCAGCTCTGGATCTGGTGATGATCCAGAAACAACCACACCATGAAGTGGAGAAGATTTTGGACTCGCGAGTAAAAAGGGGTGGGCCTTGTACTATCTTATTAAATGGTTGTATTTTCCAGTTTCACACAATGAGTGGGTATGTACAGAACATGTGGTGGATCCCTGATTAGTTAATAAATTTCATAAGCAACACCCTGAGAAACCGGGGCCCTGAGGGGGCTTGAGGGGGGCAGCATGTCAAGTACCCTTGCCAGTAGCAGGTTAATAGTATTGTATCGTTCTGATAGTAACATTGTATTGACTATGAATGCCACCTGTTGTTTAGTCTATGCTAAATTTTTGCCTGCTTGCTAGACGCTGAAAGCAAGAAATGTACCTTGGGAACAAAAATGTTTTACTTACGTCATCAAAGCAGAGTCTCCAACCAGGGCCGTGAGAACAACTTACTTTGGACTGTGGGAGCTGGGAGGCGAGGGGTATGCTTTCGTGTTTCTCTAGTATAAACTGTACCTCTGTGTTCAAGACTTCAGTCTTGACTCAAACCTGAACGCAGAGTCTATACCTTTCCTGACGCCTTAATAAACAGAACCATTCAGAATCCAATGGACTGTTTACTGAGTGAACAGGGGTAGGATTGACACTAAGTCTCACAAATCATAGTCCAATGGTCTAACTACTACACTATGAACTAGGATGACCAGGGCAAAGATGGACAAAACTTTTAACTTTTAACAGTTGGGCAGAAGAAGAAAGGTCAGCAAGTGTGTTTAAAATTAAATGTTCACAAAATGATTAGAAGGTGGAAATTGTTTCACATGTCATAAATAACAGGTCACAAGTAAAAATAAAGGGGTGCCATTACATTTGCAAAAGTACAGTAGCAACTCTCATGCTACTGGGGACTATAAGCTTTTCCCAGATAACAAATACTGTGCTTGGAGTGCTCAAGAGAAGCACAATTTAAGACAAGGCATACAGACAAATAAGGAAGAAACATAGATACAAAGCCCACAAAAAATCTGGTCTTTTAGAAAATGGCCTAAGAGGGGACGTGTTGGGTAAAAGTAACTTCCTGAAATTGATGCCCCAACTGTCATCAAATAGGTTCTCAGGAAAACCCTGCTGCCTCCAAATCCAGATATTAAGCTACAGCAACAGACAATGTGAACCCATGTGAGGGTAGCAAGGAAGGAAATGTGAGAGTTACAATTATAAACATTCTCATGTCAAGAAGAACAAATCTCAAATGCAAGGGTTCAGTGGGCTGGCCAACAAGGTGAATTGCGTAGGCAGGAATTGTAAACATGCAAGCTACATGAAAGCAAATATTTCTGTTATCAATACACCATACAAGGTCTCTGTTGTGTTCATTGTTCAGCCTTCTGAAGGCTGAAGGCTTGTGCATTTTGTTACTAAATGCTTCTTTTGTTTATTTCCTGGATGATGGGTCATTGCTTGCGTCAGTAGCAATGGGACAGAGATTGTGATCCCTGGAGACTACCATAATCTATCAGTCAGGCAAAGCACATACATAATTGTCATCCAGAGATATTCATTAAACTTATGGATTTCTCAGCTGGATCAAAATAAAGGCACACTACACCTTTAGCATGTTGTAAGGTATATTGTTAACCTGCTTTGATAGGAGAAGGAATTACACCCCCCCCCCAAAAAAAAAAGCTCCTCAACACTAATTCCAACTACTCCATGGGTCACCAACATGATGCCTGCTGACACCTTACCTGGTGCTCGCCAAAAGGTTTCAGAAAGTGGGTGGGGTCAGGTAAAGCTCTTGCCCCACTAGGGCTCTTACTTGCCAACTGGAGATCAGACTGATTGTGCAAATTAAAATAGCATTATCTTAAATGTTGGCAGCAATGCTCCTTCTAAGTTGTGAAGTCTTGTGAGCAAAAATTCTACTTCATGAGCTACTGGCATTAAAGTTGTAAGTGAGTGATTTTGCTACTGCATAAATTAGTTTGCTCTGGGGCCATCCTTCCTGAGCTAAAAATGGTGAGCTAGCTCACATTAACTCAGCTTAGAGGGAATGCTGGTTGGCAGATATGGATTTGATTGATGGGTCAGAGCAGCCCTGCTAGCTGTACACATTGAGCTTTTTCCCACTCAGCTTACCGCGGAGCGGAGTCCCTCCTCACCGCGCAGTGTCTGCTTGGATTTCCCACCAACTGCTCTGCAGAAGCAGGAAGATCCGTGGCTTTTGCATCGCTAACATAAACTGGGTTTTAGTGATTTACATTTACGACGCAAAAGGCCCGGCACTTCCTGCTTCCACGGAGCAGTTGGTGGGAAATCCAAGCAGACGCTGCGCGGTGAGGAGGGACTTCGCTCCGCGGTTAGCTGTGTGGGGAAAAGCTCATTGTTTTTTGGTAGAATGATGTTTCCTGCTTACTATGCATGTAAACAGATGATGTCCTTGTAGTACAGCAGTCTCATCCATACACTGTTATGGGTCAAGGCAAACCCCTCACCATCCCACTACAATGAGCATGTAGCTGTCAAGATGACTAGAAAAGATGGGAAACTCAATGGGATTATCTGAGTGACAAACACTAATAAAAAGACTGTTGTCTTTACCAGTGCATCTCTGTTATGTGTTCTGCCTGTAGTGTCTTAAGCTTCTAAAACTAGAAGTAAAGGGGGTAGTGGTAGAAAAGTAAAAGTGTACTCAAACCACTCTTAGCTCCCACTAACAGTTTACAGCAATCAATTCAGTTCATTTATTTAAGTTCATTGTCTAAGTTCATTTATTATTATTCCATATGTTCAACATAGCATTCATGATAGGATCTTACAAGATGGTTGGTAGAACATTTCCATTGTTTATAATAAATTTATCAGCATAATGCCAACTGCTCTTGCATCTGTGGTTTTATGTTTAATCTGTATGTATGTATGCACAAAGATCAATGTTTACAAAGCGGTTGTGTTGACAACCCTCATCTACGGCTCCGAATCGTGGGTTTTATACCGTCATCACCTGCGACTCCTTGAGCGCTTTCATCAGCGCTGCCTTCGCACCATCCTCAACATCCACTGGAGTGACTTTGTGACCAACACTGAAGTCCTCAAGAGGGCGGAGGTTACAAGCATCGAGGCACTGCTGTTGAAGACGCAGCTGCGCTGGGCAGGGCATATTTCTAGGATGGAAAACCACCGCCTTCCCAAGATTGCTCTGTATGGCGAACTTTCCACTGGCCATCGAAATAGAGGGGCACCAAAGAAGAGGTACAAGGACTCCTTGAAGAAATCCCTTGACACCTGTCGCATCAACCATCACCAGTGGTCTGACCTAGCCTCAGATCGCAAAGCATGGAGGCACACCATCCACCAGGCTGTCTCTTCCTTTGAGAACGCACGCATAGCTGGTCTTGAGGACAAAAGGAGATTGAGGAAGAATCACACTGCTACAGCACCAACCCCAAATCAGACTTTTCCCTGCAGCCACTGTGGCCGGATCTGCCTGTCCCGCATTGGTCTTGTCAGCCACCAGCGAGCCTGCAGCAGACGTGGACTACTGCACCCTTCTTAAATCTTCGTTCGCGAAGTCAAGCCGAGAGAGTATGTATGAGTAGGTACTGCAATGCACTAGACTGATGGCTGAGAGAGTGGTATCCTAAATAAGCTCAAGAGTCATGGGGTAAAAGAACAAGTCTTCTTGTGAATCAAAAACTGGCTAATTAATAGAAACAGAGTATAAATGGGCAATTTTTGGAGTGGAGGGTGGTAAGCAGTCTGAGTCTGATGCCTTTTAACTTGTTCATTAATGATTTGGTGTTGGGAGTAAGCAGTGAGGTGGCTAAGTTTGCAGATGACACTAATTTGTTCAGGATGGTAAGAACCAGAGACGATTGTGAGGCACTCCAAAGGGATCTGTCGAGGCTGGGCAATTGAGTATCAACGTGGCAAATGTGGTTCAACACGGCCAAGTGCAAGGGGCCAAAAAGACATTGGGGCCAAAATCTTAACTATAAATACAAGTTGATGGGGTGTGCACTGGCAGAGACTGACCAAGAGAGAGATCTTGGGGTCGTGGTAGATAACTCACTGAAAATGTTGAGACAGTGTGCAACTGCAATAAAAAAGGCCAACGTGGGTTCCGGGTTTTGGCATCTCAAGTTCTGTGGGATCCGTGGAGCTCATCTTCAGCGGCCCCCCGAACCAGGCGGTAGGAGGCATGCCACAGCTGTGGCATCTCAAGGGGGACCCTGGAGGGGTCTCCTGACAGCAAGGGGCTTTATAGGAGCCAGGGAAACAGCAGCAGCTGGTCCCTGTTTCTCCTGTCCGCTCCGATGCTCCACCCCCATGGTTGCCATGATGGCAGCAAGAGGTGAATACCCGACTGCTTTCTTCTTCTAACAAGCTTTTAATACATCATTCTTCTACCTTAATCATTGAAAAACTACCATGCAAGTCTATGTGTTAATACTACCAACTAATGGATCTTCTATTATAACGCCAATTGGGACTGTTCAAAAAAAAAGGGAAGAGGAGGATATCCCCCCCCCCTTCCCCGCAAGGGAGGCTTCAAAAAGACAAAGAACAAACTTAAGAATTCTCAGTAACTTAAATTGGACTGAACATAGATATGCGAATGGATTTGGTGTAAGAGAAATGCATTTGATACTTGATTGGGACTGAAATGATTACAACCGGAATGTAAGAGAAAAGCACATGGCTGGAGGAGATTTAGAAAGATAGACTATCTGGGACTCTGAGTTATTTTTTAACTTTGATTATCAGACTGAGTTATACTGTGGAGAAGATGGCATTACAACTTAAAGCGCTTGATAAAAAAGATGTTATAGTTACCATATTCTCCTTAAAGCAGAAAATCGGTCTGCTGGCAGAGTTGATACAAAAGAGGATGGAAACACTTATTTTGAAATACAGCGAAACTGAAAATTTACATGAGCGGAGTGGTAAAGAGACCACAGTGATGTCTACGGAGTCAAGAGAAGTGGACAAAGATCTGTTGTGAAAGGAGCTGAAAGAAATCAAAATGGAGACATCATACGCAGTTACAAAGAGGAGGCGGAAATCAAGACTGATTAAAGTTTTTACAGGAGGAAGTGATGCCATGGAGGCCTCATCACGTTTAGCAAAACGGATGAATGTGTCAAAGGGAGAAGAGGCAGACTTCATCAAGAAGACCAAGACTTAAGCAGGGATTATAAACTGTTTCTCTTTTACGTAATTGGTCAGCATTGAATTAATAAATGGAAACTGGAGTGCGACTTTGAAATGGCAAGTGAGGTTTTTAGAATCTGGATGTTTCTCGTCTGTTTTTTTTATTTTCATCTATGGATCATATAAAGCTAAATAGAGCAATTTAATAGAGAGTGGGTTATAGAGACTGTATGATTTCTTCCCTAGACAAAAATAAATGTGTGGGAGATCAGGCGGTTACTGCTTATCAAACTTGTTTTTCTTAGAGTAATATGAAAATAGGAGTTATAATCTCCAAAAGTTTTTAAAGAATCTTAAATATTCAAAATAGACAAATAATTTGGGTCAATTTATAATAAGGTAGATAATATAGATATTTTATATTTTTAAAGATCTGCTCCTGATATTTTTGACTTGAGAATCTGTTTATATTAAAATAGACAATTTTGCTTATGTTTATTCTCAACACTGTCAAATTAACTAATTAGTTCTTATTTTTAATATTGCTAAAGTTAATCGGTTAGTTCTATCTTGTGGTTGGTTTTTTTTTCTGGTTTTCTCATTTGTATGTATTGAAGATGAATAGCTTGAATTTATATCATAAGCAATAGAATAGTAAAAAGCATATAATGAAATAATACGACTGTAGAATTTAATGGTTATATTAGGTTAAAATTCAAAGACTTGCAGGTAGAAAGAAGTTGGTACTATGCTTTGAGGTATAAATGTAACTGATATATTTGCTGCTTTTTCTGTCTATTGTTTTTCTATCTTGTCCCCTCCCCCCCTTTTCTTCTTCTTTTGCTTTTGTATTCCCACATTATTCTTTCTTTTTATACCCAAACTTAATAAAAATTTGAAATCAAATAAAAAAGGCCAACACTATGCTGGGGATTGTTAGGAAGGGAATGGAAAACAAATCAGCCAGTATCATAATGCCCCGGTATAAATTGATGGTGTGGCCTCATTTTGAGTATTGTGTACAGTTCTGGTCACCACACCTCAAAAAAGATATAGCATTGGAAAAGGTGCAGAAAATTTCAACTAGAATGATGAAAGGGTTGGAACACTTTCCCTATGAAGAAAGGTTAAAACGCTTGGGGGTCTTTAGCTTGGAGAAACATTGACTGAAGGGTGACATGATAGGGATTTACAAGATTATGCATGGCATAGAGAAGGTAGAGAAAGAAGTACTTTTCTCCCTTTCTCACAATACGAAAACTCATGGACACTCAATGAAATTGCTGAGCAGTCAGGTTAGAATGGATAAAAGGAAGGACTTCTTCACCCAAAGGGTGATTAACACATGGAATTCACTTCCACAGGAGGTGGTGGTGGCTACAGGCATAGACAGCTTCAAGAGGGGATTGGATAAACATATAGAGCAGAGGTCCATCAGTGGCTATTAGCCACAGCTTATCATTGGAACACTCTGTCTGGGGCAGTGATGCTCTGTATTCTTGGTGCTTGGGGGGGGGGGGCACGGTGGGAGGGCTTCTAGTGTCCTGGCCCCACTGGTGGACCTCCTGATGGCACCTGTTTTTTTGGTCCACTGTGTGACTGGATGGGCCATTGGCCTGATGCAACATGGCTTCTCTTATGTTATTATGTTCAGATATCTGCCTAGGATATCAAGTTATAATTCTTCTAGAAAAGGTCCGTTCTGAAGAAAAATACGACGGGCTCTAGAAAGAGGCTCCTGGTGAGTGCCCCCAAGCTTTGCTGTCTTCCCACCCACCCAACATGGCTGTTTTCTGTAGGAGAATTGACCTGACTTCAGCTTTCCATCTCCTCCTCCCCATAGCTCTACATAGGTGATGTACAGCCTTTCTCCATGGTGTGAATCAAAGCAGCTTACATCACTCATTTGATCTGCACAACAATCCTGTGACGTAGGTTAGGCTGAAAGAATGTGACTGGTCTGAAATCAGTGTGGACCAAAGCGGGAGGGAAGCAACCTCAGCAGAATATAATGACACAGAGTCCACCCTGCAAAGCACCTGTTTTCTCCTGGGGAACTGATGTCTGCCATCTGGAAAGCAGTTGTAATTCTGGGTGATCTCCAGCCACCTGGAGATTAGCAACAATGATTCCCCAGCAGGAAATAACTGGTTTGGAGGGTGGAGTCTATGGCATTGTACCTGTCTGAGGTCCCACCTCTCCTCAAACTCCACCCTCTCTTGGCTCCACCCTTCAAATCACCAGGAATTTCCTAACCTGGAATTGGCAACCCTATCTCCTTCTCAGCCAACCATCAACCTACTTTATCTGCCCCTTTGACTTCAGCTTTTCATCTCTTCCACACTCCCTGCAGCCTCTACCTAGGAAAAGGACAGTCTTTCTCTGCAGTAAGGACCAAAGCAGCTTACATCATTCTCCACTCCCCCTTTTGATCTGCACAAAACCCAGTGAGGTAGGCTGAAAGTCTGTGACTGGTCTGAAATCACCCAGTCAGCTTCCACAGCAAGAACATGGGTCTGTCAGACCCTGCTTTGAAGTGTGAACTCCTATGCCACACTGGCTGTCATGGGGGGCTGCTGCTGAACAGTAGCAAGCAGCCAGGCTTAGGGCAGCCAACCTCTAGATGAAGCCTGAAGACCTCCTGGTATCACAACTAAACTCCAGACAACATATCTCTCTCCCCCTGGAGAAAATAACTGCTTTGGAGGGTGGACTCAATGGCATTATATTCAGCCAAGGCCTCTTCCCTCCCCAAACCCTGCCATCCTCAAACTCCACCAAAAAATCTCCAGGCATTTCCCACCAACCTGAAACTAGCAGCCCTAGTCAGGACTGGACCAATGAGTTCTCCCTCAAAAGCCAAAATAGACTTGCAAATGGCCTCCTCCCCCTGCCTTTTACTGACAGAAACAGCTTGGTTGCTTTTTACTGAGAGAACCAAAGTTGGTTGCCTAGCAACAGACAGCTAGCAGTTTCCCCAGTGGCCCAATCCTCATCTATCCTGGGGACAGCAGTGGTCAGGGGAAAGTGTAATCAGCAAATGGCACAGGAGAGCAATTGACTGGCGGGTCATGGGTCAATCACTGATGCACACACAATAGCCAATGAGAGAGCCAGATTTGGCCAATTCCATAGGAGATAAAAGACAGGGAGAGTGATAGATTTATTTATATTTATTTATTTATATTTGAACTTATATCCCGCCCTTCTCACCGAAGTGTCTCAGGGCGGCTTACAACATTGTAATTTACATATATTCAGTTTAAAAACATTTACATAATACAGTTAAAACATAATTAATAAAACAGAAATAAAATAAAACCAGCGGTCTGCAAGTGCATTTTTTGTTCCATCCAGAAGATTTTCTCATTGTCAGTTAGGTGTTATAGGCCTGCCGGAAGAGGGCTGTCTTACAGGCCCTGCGGAACTGCCCTAGGTCCCACAGGGCCCGCACCTCCTCCGGCAGTTGGTTCCACCAGTAAGGTGCTATTATTGAGAAGGCCCAGTCCCTGGTGGATTTTAGGCGGGCCTCCTTTGGCCCAGGGATTACCAACAGGTTTTGTGAACCCGAGCGTAGTACTCTCTGGGGAACGTGTGGGGAGAGACGGTCCCTAAGGTAGGCAGGTCCTAGGCCATATAGGGCTTTAAAGGTAATGACCAACACCTTGTACTGGATTCGGAATGTTACCGGCAGCCAGTGCAGATCCCGGAGCCCCGACCGAATGTGCTCCCATCTTGGGAGCCCTAGTAGCAGCCGGGCAGCGGCATTCTGCACTAACTGCAGTTTCCGGGTCTGGCACAAGGGTAGCCCCATGTAGAGGGCATTACAGTAGTCCAACCTCGAGGTGACCGTAGCATGGATCACTGTTGCTAGGTCGTCGCGTTCCAGGAAGGGGGCCAATTGCCTCGCCCGCCTAAGATGAAAGAATGCGGACTTGGCAGTGGCTGCTATCTGAGCCTCCATTGTCAGTGAAGGCTCCAATAGTACCCCCAAGCTCTTGACCCTGCTCGTCGCTGTCAACGGCGCGCCGTCAAAAACTGGCAGGGGGATTTCCCCTCCCGGGCGGCAGCGACCAAGCAAAGGACCTCTGTCTTCAACGGATTCAGCTTCAGCCCGCTCAGCCTAAGCCACCTAGCCACTGCCTGTAACGCCCAGTCCAAATTTTCTGGGGCGCAGGCGGGCCGGCCGTCCATAAGCAGATAGAGCTGGGTGTCATCAGCATATTGATGACAACCCAGCCCATACCTTCGGGCAATCTGGGCAAGGGGGCGCATATAGATGTTAAATAACATCAGGAAAAGCACCGCCCCTTGAGGCACTCCGCAATCAAGCGTGTGTCTCCGGGACAGTTCCTCCCCAATCGCCACCCTTTGTCCCCGACCGTCAAGGAAAGAGGAAAGCCATTGCAAGGCCAGCCCCTGAATCCCTGCGTCGGCAAGGCGGCACGCCAGGAGCCAATGGTCGACCGTATCGAACGCTGCCGATAGGTCTAACAGCATCAGCACCGCCGAGCCGCCTTGATCCAGATGCCGCTGAAGGTCATCCACCAGGGCGACCAGCACCGTCTCCGTCCCATGGCCCGGGCGGAAACCAGACTGGCAGGGGTCAAGAACAGAAGCATCCTCCAGGAAACGCTGTAGCTGCAACGCCACTGCCCTCTCAATAAGTTTGCCCCAAAAGGGCAAATTCGAGACCGGCCGATAGTGTGCCAATTCGGCCGGATCTAATGTTTTTTTCAAGAGGGGACGGACCCCTGCCTCTTTAAGCGCTGATGGAAATTGCCCCTCCAATAGGGATCTATTTATGATATCCCGTATAGGATATCTTAGCTCCCTCTGGCAGGTCTTAATAAGCCAGGAGGGGCACGGGTCCAATTTGCAGGTTGTTGGGCGTGCAGATAGGAGGATCCTGTCAACTTCTTCCAGGCTGAGCACACCGAAGCCATCCAGAACACGATCCGAAGACAGGCACGGGGCCTCAGGTTCGCTAACTGTATCTAATATGGCAGGGAAGTCGGAACGGAGCGATGCGATTTTATCCACAAAGAAATTCGCAAAAGCCTCACAGCCAATTTCCAATTCATTAGAATTTTGTCTGCCCTGTGGCAGTGTTGTAAGGGTCCGAATTGTATTGAACAGTTGTGCCGGGCGCGAAGTTGCGGACGCAATCTCCGCGGCAAAGTATATTTTCTTTGCGGCCTTGACTGCCATCTCATAGGACTTCATAAACTCTCTATAAGATGTTCGAATCGCTTTGTCTCGAGTACGCCGGCATTGCCTCTCTAGTCGTCTGAGTCCCCGTTTCAAGTGCCGCAACTCCTGGTTATACCAGGGTGTCGGCCTTGAACGAGGGCGCAGAGGATGTCTAGGTGCAATCTCATCGATGGTCCCGGCGAGCCTATCATTCCAAGACTCTACCAGGTCATCGAGGGAATTGCCAGGGGGCCAGGGATCCCACAGAGCCGTCAGGAACCGTTCCGGGTCCATCAGGCTCCGCGGGCGAGCTAAAATAAGCTCGCCGCCCAAACGGGCTTGGGGTGGGACGTCCACGCGAGCCTTGAGGGCATAGTGATCCGACCATGGCACTGCTATAGAAGCAAGATCGTTCACTAAAACTCCCGACGCGAAGATCAAGTCTAACATGTGACCCGCCTGGTGAGTGGGTGTCGTAACTACTTGGGAGAGTCCTAGTGCCGCCATGGAAGACACTAGGTCCATCGCCCGATTGGAGGTCACGTCATCGGCATGAACATTGAAGTCACCCAGGATCAAAAGCCTCGGGTGCTCCAATGCCCATCCCGCTGCGGCCTCCATCAGGGATAGTAAGGTGCTGGCCGGTGCGTTAGGCGGTCGGTACACCAGCCAGATCACCAACCCCTCCCCAACATCCCACACCAGGCCGGCACATTCAATGCTCTTGATCTCCGGGGCCGGGAGAGCCCGGAAGGAGTAAGCCTCTTGAATGAACAGGGCCACCCCTCCCCCCCGCCCGCTAGTCCGCGACTGGTGAAAGACCAAGTATCCCGGGGGCGCCATCTGGGAGAGAGCTACGGTCTCCCGATCGCACACCCAGGTCTCGGTCACGCATGCCAGGTCCATGTCCTGCTCAAGCAGGAATTCCCGAAGGATAGAGGTCTTATTGTTGATGGACCTGGCATTACATAACACTAGTGACGGAGGCGAGTAATTTCGCCTTGCCCCACTACCTGTCACCATCGGGATGGGACGCAGGCTGGAAGGTGGTCGAGCACTATCCTGTCTCGATCCCCTTCCCTTCCATTTCCGCCTGTTCCCACCGTCATACCTTCCCCTCCCCAGGATTACCGGAAGATAGATAGATAGATAGATAGATAGATAGATAGATAGATAGATAGATAGATAGATAGATAGATAGATAGATAGATAGATAGATAGATATTATTATTATTATTATTATTAACAAACATTGCACTCTGCCTTTTTGCCCAATCAGGAGCACTCAAGGTGGCTAACAGGGCTCCAGGGCAGCCCATGTTGTTTGTGCCAAGCAGAATGAGGAAGAGGGCATGTTTGGCATTTTAGATTTTATAGAACTAGAGGAAGCTGTTTGGTTCCCACAACACAGGAAATTTTAAAGAGGAAACTTCTCCCTCTGTTACTATATGAAGCAGTATTTTGGTTGTCTGGCAATTTCCACCCCTTAAAACTGTCATATGGACAGATGAATTCTAACTCATAATGAAGTTTTGTGTTAAATTTATTTGTCAAATTGGGATTTTCCAAGGAATATTTGAAAAGCTTGACTTCTTTTCAACAAAAATTTTAACTCAGTTTTTAAAAGCAGTGTAGAAACATAAAAAACAATTCAAAAGTAGAATTCTTATATAAAAGCACAATAAAACCTGTAATTAAACCTAGGGCAGAAAAGAGGGATCATTAAAAGAAAGCCAAATGAAACAAAAAAAAAAACACTCCTTCACCTGCTGGTGGTGACAGAAGGGGACAGAAAAATATCCCTAGGGAGAGAGTTCTGCAGAACTTTACTAGCATTCTAATTACTCGTTATTGACACATTATAACATCACTCCTTCTGTTATTAAAGTTAAGGTTGAGGATATGAATATACGAAAAAGGACCCATAGAGATTTCCAACAACAACAATTTTTTGAATGTTACTAGCATTCTGTAAATGATCTGGCAAAGACATATAACAAATAAATGGTGCTTCTCCAAATTGTAAGGGATTATCTTCATCAAGCCTCTGATAAAATAAACTCATCTGCTGGGGCAAAAAGCTCTGCTTGTATAAGAGGCAAAGAGAAACAATTTTGCTCATTTTCCCTCCTCATTGTGACAGCTTGTCCTGTACAGCTTCTCCCCCCATGTTTGGCCCCCAAAGCTCAGTATTATATTTTCAGGTCTCAAGGTGGGCTGTGAGGGGAAGGGGAAGTGCCTTATGTGAGCAGTGTGTGGGTCCAACCCTATGGGAAAGCTTTTGAAGATTGTTGTGAGCAGGGCTTTTTTTTTGTAGAAAAAGTCCAGCAGTAACTCATTTGTATATTAGGCCACACCTCCTGATGTCACTATTATTTCACATGACTTTTTTGCAGAGAAAGTCCAGCAGGAACTCATTTGCATATTAGACCATACCCTCTGATGCCAAGCCAGCCAGAACTGTGTTCCTGTGTGATCCAGCTCAAAAAAAAAGCCCTGGTTGTGAGCCATCTCAAGCATTCTATTTTAACAAAGAGTGCAGGTTACAAATATTTTAAATTAATTTAATATCAGGGGATATTAATGAGCAATATTTAATTACAGTTCACAACAGATATAAGCACTAGTCCCAATACTTTCTCCTGGAGAAAACTAAATACAGGGACAAACATGGGATACATTGTAATAGACCCATTTGTGTGTGTCTCTGTGTTGTGTTATTGTTGAAGGCCTTGCCATTTTGTCCTTTTTTCCTTTGATGGTGCTCCTGATTCATTTATTAATTTTACAGCATTATATGACCTTTTATGCCATTTACATTTTCACACTAGTTTAGTTTAGTTTATTTGATTTATATCCTGCCCTCCCCACCGAAGCAGGCTCAGGGTGGCTCACAACATTAGAATAACAATAAAAACAGACTAAACTTGAAAATAAACAATTTAAAACAGTTTGAACAATTTGGCACTAATTCCGTATGATTTAGGATGGCATTCAGTGTTACTGGGCAGACGTGGCAGTCGTCATT
Organism: Heteronotia binoei; assembly: GCF_032191835.1. Classification (NCBI taxonomy): domain Eukaryota; kingdom Metazoa; phylum Chordata; class Lepidosauria; order Squamata; family Gekkonidae; genus Heteronotia; species Heteronotia binoei. The sequence continues at coordinate 102,163,746 of NC_083224.1, forward strand.
CAGTTAAAAGCTAACTAGAATAATATTGTCTTGCAAGCCTTGCGGAACTAGGCAAGGTCCTGGCTCTGACCTCCTCAGGCAGTTGATTCCACCAGTGGGAAGCAGTGATGGAGAAAGTTCTTTCTCTAGTTGTTTTCAGTATTGCCTCCCTCAACTCAGGGATCAATAATAGATGTTGTGTTCCTGATCTAAGTACTATTCATATACAACTGACACCAAAACAGTCACCAAGCTTAATGGTAATATGCCTACTGGATATCATTAGTAAAGATGGGGAAAGTAAGACTGCAGCCCCTTCCCAAATGGGTAAAAACATATCAGAAACTGGAATTTTCAAAACAAAACAGTATGGACATGATATTTGGTAATATCCCCATGCCAGACACTGTTAATTCAAGATCCATTAGAACCCATATGCTAAAAAGGACTGGATCTGCCATCTGGCAGGCTAACAGTGGCAAATAGCAACATGAGGATCCAGATGTTCAGTCAATGACTATTTTATTGTGGGTCATAGGTTTTGACGAGGGTGTTAGCCTCAAAACAGTTATTTTACCAGGCTTTTTGTCTGTGATGGCACAATTAATGATGTACACTAATGGGCACATAACACCTTTTTAGACAATGTCATTAAAGTTATGAGGGCTACTATGGCTTATTAAGCAAAATGCTGAATTTGGCTGATATGGATTCAGACCCTAACTCCAGAGTTATTTGGTAGTCATGAGCAAGACATAGTAGCCCTTTTCAGATATTTGATTTTCAAGCATCAAATATGTATGAGGAATACATACTACCCACAGTCCTCCTAACAGAGACATTCACTACTTGCTAAGAATATTTTAACAAGCACATCATATTTTTCCACTTTTGGTACAAACAAAAGGAACTCTGAATTTTTGAGGAGACATCAATCTATAGATCTAATTCCCAACTGTGCTCCTATGTGGACAGAAAACTTATTTCCGCAGATAGGGGGCACAGGAGAGTAAAGAGATTTTTTTGAACACTTGGTATGCTCCCCAGGTGTACAGAAAAATCTTACATCTTTCAAAAAGTATATGAGGGATACTTTAATCCTCCCCAAAGTAAAACAGCATTCTCTGTGCATGTGTAAAGAACTGACCTTCTGCTGATGTTTCATTCTCACTAAACTTCTCATCTCGAAATTTCATAATGGTTCTTTTTTCCCTTATACCAGCCTCCAGATTGCTTTTGTGTTTACTCTCTGGGAAATGTAGTTTTCTTGTCCATCATAGCTTTTTGCAAGTTTCAGCTCATCCTGGATGGTGTATATTTTTCAGTGCTCAGTGAATGACGATAATTCTGGTGAAGAGAGAGGGAGAAAGAAGGCAACAGTGCTGTTACCACTGATGTGTCAATGTGGGAAAGCAGGAGGGTGATGGTGAACACAGGAAGCAACTATCAGCTCCACTGCTCCCTGGTGGGTCACAAGCTGGATGTGTGGGGGCTCAGCAGCTATCTCTTCCCATCAGAAGCATTGGTGTCTGTGTCTTGAGACCAAATAGTATGGCTGCTGGTGCCAGACAGGACAGTGCTTAGTTAAAGAGGAGAGGAATGGGACAGGTGACATGATTACATATGATACAACATTTTGTTGAGGATGCCTTCTTGTATTTCCCTATTCTCGTAAAATGGTATATTGGGAGGATGGGTTGTGTGTACTCCCATGATGTATAGTTAGTGCACCAAAATCAAATGCCTGGAAAGGGCTTATATTGTTCTTCAACCTTACCTTCTTACTCTGTAACATGGGAATCACAATATTATTGGAGGATGAACAAGATAGTTTATTTTAGTATTTATTGCAAACATTTTATGTGGCATTTCTACCCAATTTGAGGCCTCGAGGCGAACAGTGAAAAATTAAAAACTATCTTTAAAAATAATACAACACACTAGCTATACATATACAAAACAATTAAAAACATGAACAGAAATAAGAGTTAATAAGGGAATGCTAAATCTTCATCTACTGACAGAAGGTAGCAATAGAGGGGGGATAAATCAATCTGGGGAATGAATATTACACCTTTGGCGCCACACTTGATGTCCTTTCTCAGACTACAGTCTACGTATTAGGATTGCCAGGTCCCCCCTGACCACCAGTGGAGAATGGGGGAGTAGGATTGCCAGATCCAGGTTGGAAAACTCTTGGAAGTTTGGGGATGGGGCTTGGGAAGGACAGGGACCTCAGTAGGGTACAATGCCGAAGAGTCCACTCTCCAAAGCATCCATTTTATCTAAGGGAACTGATATCTTTAGCTTGGAGATGTGCCATAGTTCCAGGGAATCCCCAGGCTGGCATCCCTACCTAAGCCTAGACTCAGATGACAGAGGCACCTGAAGCAAAGTCCCTGAAGATGAATACAATGATTGGGTAAATTTGCATGAAAGTAGGTAATCCTAAACGTATGCTAATTCCAAGACATTTAGGGCTTTAATGGTTAATTCCAGTACTTTGAATTGGGCCTGGAAGCAAACTGAAAGCCTGTGTAGGTGGAGCAACACTGGAGTGGTATGGTGCCTGCGCTCTACAGCTTTCTGTAGCAATTGTAGCTTCTGGATACCCTTCAAGGGCAGCCCTGTGTACAACACCCTGAAGCAGTAATCAATTCTAGATGTTACCAGGGCATGCACCATAGTAGCAAGATCTTCCTCTCCCTCACCCTGGAAGGAGCACTCCTGGCCATCACTGCCACCTGCTTATCCAACAGGAGACCCTGGCCCAGTAGCACTCCCAGGCTACAATTTTGCTCCTTTAGCACTAACACTGAAGTGCTATCACCTCAGTAATTCTCCAGGGCACACTAGGACATAAACCAAAACTCATTTATATCATGATTTAAAATATTTTAATAAGAGGCAATACAGATCCTGTTTTGCTCTAACAACATCATTTTTGCCAAAGGAAATGGGAACAGAATTATCCTAAAAATCATGGTATCATGTAGCCTGAAAAGCCTTAAATAGGTAATATAAACCATGCTTTCAGATAGGACCATAATTAAAGACTTAGAGGTGTAAGAGTCAGCAGGAATGAATTATTGGAATGAGGAAGAGGGGGGAAATCACCCTGTACTTACATCACAGCATCATAAAAAAGAGAGATTCGAACTGCAATTCCCAGGGTGATCATGAAATGAAAATGTCCTTCGATTACTGAGCATTTTAAGACATGATTATTTCATGTGCATGATATTAAGAAAATGACAGTTGAAAATTTGTCATGGAAGAAATTAATACTTAAACATTTTAACAAAGACTCCCTTGTGGCTTTCTGCTTCGCATTTCGACACAATAATGAGTTATTTCCTTTTCCCCCTCCCCTTTAAAATAACTGGAACAAAGATGATAAAATCTATGATGAAAAAATACCGTACATCAAGAAAACAAATTCATAACTACAAATTGTTTTTTTTTAAGAAAAAGATTGTCACTTAGCTGAAAATATGTTAAACAGAAGAACAATTTAATATTCTTTGCTAGAGGGTAAGGGACTCCCCCGCCCAATGAACTGGAGTAATCTGAGAGTTTGAATAATGACACCAAAATACTGCAGGAAACCAACTATTTAAATTATGGTCGTTGTCTCTTTTTAAACACAATGTACCCTTAACTTACTACATAACAACAAGAACAAATCAAACTGCTGCTAAAAGTTTATAGAGCTAAAAACATAGATATATGTTGTTTGTGATTTATTTTATTTTATTTAAATGGAATTTAGCTCCCTTGAGAACTGTGACAATGTTATGAAGTTTGAATCCTCTTGGCAGCATTGAATTTAACAGTGATACTCTTGTAGGTGAAATCTTTTGTTTTCCCCTTCAGAATCCAATTGGTTTGGTCCCTGAATACCTCAGAGACTGTATTTTCACCTTTATTCCTTTGTGGTCTCTTAGATCCTGTGAGAATACCTTTTTATTATTACGGCAGTATATCAAGCTTAGCAGTAGAGATGAAGGCAAATTCTGTATTTCTGGGGAATCAGCAAACAACATCTCCTTCTCCCCAGCTTAGAAATGGTATGCCAGCTATAAATCAAGCCAAACTTCCTTCTGGCTTATAATAAGCACATGAAGCCACCAATTATTTTCTATAAAAGGCCAGGAAAACTAGTTCATTCTGAATGGAGATGGGCAGATTTCACCAATTTCTAGTTAGCAAACAACAAGATTCTGAGAACATTGCCCCTCGGGCCACTCTACTGGCTGAGGCCAAGGCCTGGCTGAGCTTCAGGCTCTTTGAGGATGCCAGCATGGTTAACAAGAAGAGTCAGGGAATGCAGGAAGACTTCCTTTCAAAAATGAAAACACAGCATAAACAAGGTAGTGCAAAGTACTGAAAACACTGCCAACACTCATGTGAGTTAGCATTAAGGCAAATTAAAAAATAATGCAAATTTAACTTTGTATTAATAAACACAATGAGACAATGAAAATACATTAATGTAGAAAAACTGTAAGGCGGGGTTGAATGGATAGATGAAAACTGTGTAAGAGGATTACTGAAGTTTAGAAAGATCCAGGTGGACAGCCGTGTTGGTCTGAAGCAATGGAACAAAGTAGGAGTCCAGTAGCACCTTTAAGACCAACAATAATAAAACTTCGTGGGTCTTAAAGGTGCTACTGGACTCCTGCTTTTTTCTGAAGTTTAGAAGTTAACTGAATTCGTTGTATCAATCTTCACTGTAGAAAATTTTGGACAGACAAAAAGTGGAAGCTTTTGGGAGGGTGTGAAAGGAAGGCATTTGAAGACTTATATTAAGTTGAGGTGACATATGTTAAGTGGCATATCTTGACATTGATCTAAATCCAGATTGCCTACAAACATGAGTTTCTGTGTGTACAATGCTAAAATTGCAGCCCACTTGTGGCAACCCCAGCTAGGGGCTTTAAAGGCAAGTGATTCAGCAGAGGTGGTTTGCCACTGCCTTCCTCTACAGGGTCTTCCTTGGTGGTCTCCCTTCCAAGTATTGACACTGCTTAGCTTCTAAGATACAACAAGATTGGCTTGTACCATGCTGCCTTCCCTCTTAACCAAGAGTAGGATTCCCAGCCTCCCGCTGAGAGCGGGGTTTTCCCCAGTTTGGGGGAGCCAACCTAGTGGCATGGAGCTGGCAGATGGGGGGGGACCCAGCTCCTGAAGAACTGCATTGGTACCCCCACTTTCTTGACATGATGATGACACCCAGGAGTGATGCCATCACACTGGGCACATTGTGTGTGGGATGCTGTAGTACAGGGATGTTGAATTCGTTTGTTATGAGAGCTTGATATGACATAAATGAGACCTTGTTGGGCCCGGCCATGTCTGTCATAAAATATATTGCCAGGTAGCTGAAATATAAACTTTATAAGGGACACAGACAAACACAATTAAAGATTTTGAATCTCTCCCATGTGATCAAGGAAACTGGGCAAAGGAAGCTTTATATCCCCCCCCCTCCGCAGGGGACAAAGAGGGGGCAAAGTCACAGCCAATAGAAGGAAAATAAAATAGAAAAAAGCACACAGGAAAAAAGCTCACAGGAAAAAAAACCCCGTGGTTATAAATGCTCACAGGAAAAATGCCCACATGGAAAAATGCCCACACAGAAATAAGCCCACATGGAAAGAAGCCTACATGGACAAAAGCCCACGCAGAAAGAAGCCCACGTAGAAAAATACCATGTAAAACACCATAGATATTTATAATTGCGGATAACCATTCATCTCCAGTTATGAAAATGAACAGGTATTACTTATATTTGATGCTGTTATTATAGGATTAAAATATGTCATATTCACATGCAACAATTTATGTTGTGATTTTATCAAGTATAAGTAAATAATAATTTTGCAATGTTATTAGTATATTAATTCATTATTATCAAAAGTGGCCTGTATGAAGAGGGCTTTAATCTCCTGAGTGTAAAGGTTTGGAAGGGAAAATACTGGAAATAAAAGCGACAATTTTGTTATCAATGAACTTTATTAAGAAGGAAAAATAATAACAGAAATAAAACTCTATATAGAAATATTTTAAATAAAATTAAATACCTACTTTAAATTTATTAATTTACAATTTGTCAACCTTTTAATGTTGGTATGAAGCAATTTCTAAAGTACTGTCTAGTATTCACAGCTTTAGAACAACAATATGGTTTAATTTTTTTCAAATAATATTATTTACTTGTTATTAAAAATTAAAACCTTAAGATAACAAAACCATAAGAAAACGTTAAAATAAGTCAGTTTCCTAGCTCAATTTCCCTTCACTTGTATTTTAACAAATACACAGTGGTACACCCAGTGACCATAACAAAAGACTAAAAGCAACAATTATTTAAGAACAACAATAACAACAACAATAATAGCTAAAATATAATTCTTCATTGCAAATTAGCCAGTCTCTTTGAGTAATTAAGTTTATCATTCACCTGCTCATATTGCTGCACAGAAGTGGCCTTATATTTTCTCTTTTTCACTTCTAGGCAACCTGCCTGTGCATTAGCCAGTGTTAGTTTGTGACAAACCCAAGCTCAGTGCTAGGACCTTGGGTGCCCCAGGTTGGCACCTGCCCTCACACCCTCCCCATGCCTGCCCCACCACCACACCCCTTCTTGGGGGGAGGGCAGGTGCAGTGGTGTGGCATGGGAGTGCAGGGAGCACCCTGAGTGAGTTGCACCCATGCTCTTGGAAGCAGTTCAAGTCTGCCCTTCTTAGAGCAGTTTTGGAGTGCCTCCAAGAGCACACTTTCAGGAATTCTCCTCTGAGCTCAGCTTCCCTGAAGGCAAGAGCAGCCAGGCAGGGCAGGGCGCACTCTTCTCCTCTGAGCTCGGCTTCCCTTGCAAGGAGAGCTGAGCTTGGAGGAGAAGAATGTGCCCTGCTTGGTTGCTCTCATTTTCAAGGTGAGAGCAGCTAGGCGGGGCTCATTCTCCTCCAAGCCTGGCTTCTCTTGCAAGGGAAGCCAGGCTCAGAGGAGAGCTCTGCCAATGTGCCATCCATCTCTGGGCTGGCTATTGTAGGTCCCAGGACGCAAGTCAAGGGGCAAGACCTTTAATTCTTGTCCTTTGGCTTACATCCAAGAGTTTCACACCTCTGGCCACACCAAGTCTTCAGCACTTGTCAGGAGAGAAGACCCCCTTGAAAGTCCAGATCTTATTCAGCAGGATCCTCCCAACTTTTCCCCCTGCCAACAATCAATTGAACAGTATATTGAAGGAATCACACAAGTTTTTCACCACATTTGAAACACTGCCACTCTGTCAGGATACTCATTTAGTTGTGCAAACTGGATTTGAACATAAACTTTTCTGTTACTGTATTTGAGCATAAACTTTTCTGTAGCAAGATTTGAGTCTAGTAGCACCTTTAAAAGACCAATAAGATTTCTAGGGTATAAGTTTTTGAGAGTCAAGCTCTCTTTGTCAGATATAAATTTCCTGTTACTGCTATTTTTGACCATTTGGGAAGGAATTGATTATGCAGGACGCTCCATCAGTTCATAGAGAGGGAAAGATTGTAAGTCATTAGGAAAGTCTGTCTGCACAATTCACCGATGGGATTTGCACAGCCATCTCCAACTGATGAAAATACCAAGCCTTATGCCGCTTTTATGCCTTCTGATTGTACCTTGCCAGAGGGGCTTCTGCAGGTATAAAAATATTGGTTATACCTTACAGCAGCTCATGCTATTAGTACAGTTGTAGATGTAATATGATTTACTGCTGTTTTTTTATTTCCCACTGGTCTGGTATCAATATATTTATACCACAAGAGTGGCCAATAAATTTCTCTTATGAATCCTGTTATACACCATTTACTGTTTATCATTTTTATGATATGAGGTCACAACTTAAGGATGTAACATGATTTTTATACCTAATTTGTGACCCCTTCCAAAATAATACATGGTCACTTCTGAACTATTCACCTTCTCCTCGAGCATTTGTCATTTTCCAACTTCTCTTTTTTCAGACAGTGATCTTCTGACTCCAGGATCATAGGCAGTCTCCTTTCCACTCCCTCATCATGTGCAAAGAGTAAAGACATTTGGACTAATTGAGGCCAATTCACTTTTTTTGGTCCATAATTTTGAAAGTTGTTCTTAACATAAATAGTATAATATCAGTAGATATTTCCTAGGAATGGACTTAGGCTTGCAGATCAGTGCCTGAGTAAGCAAGATTAACAATACTTGCAATGGTAAGTAACAGATCCTTTTACAGTACAGTCCTATGGAGAGTTATGCTCACTGATTTCCAGCAGATAGACTGAAGTAATTTAGTTACACTAGTACAGTTCCATCCTAAACAGAGTTGAAACTTTCTAAGCCCATTTTCTTAGGTCAGTAATTCTGCTTAAAATGGCACTATTCAAAGCACTTCACATACATGATCTCAGTGATTTCCTCATTCTTCTATGTAGGACAGTACTATTGCCCCATTTTGCAAATGTTAGGCTTAAGCATGTTTAGACTATAGCAGAGGTGAGATGTGAATGGGGGATTTCCAGATGCATCTGATGAAGAGAGCTGTGTTTCTTGAAAGCTTATGCTACAATAAGAGTTGTTAGTCTTAAAGGTGCTATTGGACTCTACTATTTTCCTGATTCATGACACTGGATTGAACAAGTGATAGAACAAATGCAGAAGACTGTATTAAGGAAGGTTGACATGGAAAGATTCTATTAGGCCCATAAAGGCTATGAAATCATGAAGGGCAGAAGAAAGGGTTTTCCTGGAGCAGAAGAACAAATCTCTTTTTACTATCTGAGACAATTAACCAAAATGAATGATGCCAAAATTGTCCATCAACATTTTTTTAAACACCAGAAAGTTCATTCTTGCTCCTTTTCTTCAGGAGTTTGGTGGCTACAGACTTTTTAATGTGTCCAGAAGTCCTTAAAAATAATAAGTGACTATGGTCCTATTTAAAGCCAGAAACAAGTTGACCAATTGCTGCTGTGTTTTACTTCAGGGTATCCATCTCAGGCAGAAAGAGAGAGGAAAAAACCAGCCTATAATGGTTTGCCCGGCTCGAAAACTCCATTTTGGACCGTGGAGAGTCATATTTCAGAGAGTATTGATCAGACTGCAGTTTGTGTTTCCTTGCGTCCATGATCCTGTTTGCAGCCCTGTAAAATAATAATAGTACTTGTGTCAGTGAGGTAATTACCATTGATCTAACACACTGTGACAAATTTTTCAGTCATGCCACTTGATTCATACTTAAAGTTATGGCACTGCTGACTGCTCCTTAAATAATTGAAGGATGCCCTTTGTAAATCAGTGGGCTTTCCCCCCAAAAGCAGCAGTTTCTCCTTTGTTGAGAGCTTGTTACCTAGCTTCATCAGGGATTTGCAAATTAAACAGACAGGCTTTTAGCATCACATGTAGCTTACGGGAGGTGCTAATATAATTTGAGTGGCAAATCATTTATGACAGTTTGCAAAACTATAGGAGAGAACAGTTACCGTAGTTCAGCCGTCTTGACTGCATGAAGAACATCTAACAGCAAAATGCAACATACTTGGGGATAGAGTGTGAAATTTCTCTACTGCGAGTTTTGCTTGAGGAAAGACTGAAATTCTCATGATTCTTTCTGAATCTGAACATAGGAGAGGCGTTAGCTCTGACTGAATGAGAAATCATTGCCTTTTTCCCCATCAAAAACCTTACAAGACGGGAGTCACTGAGCATCTTAATCACATCTTGTTGACTGCCACTTTTATAATGATCTCAGGGGAAAAAGATCAAATGGCAAAATTCAGATTTTCCAAGTGTGAATACTTGGTGCTCATACTGACTTAGAATTCACATTCTTGCCTCAAAAACTGTTTTCTACTGTGTAATCCTGTGCAGAGTTACTCTAATCTAAACTTATTGATTCCATATGATTTTATTGAATTGTACTTCCAGACAATAAATATAAAACCCTGAGCAAGATAGGAACTACTTATGCCTGCTGTAATTATCCCACAAACACCCTGTGTAAGAGAGCAAGAATACTATTGGCACTGGATTATAGGCTTCTCCTGGTCTTTGCTGGACCAAAACTATAATGACCAGCAAGAAAAGTACAACTTCTTGCAGGTTCCAATACATTCCTCAAAATCAGGAAAATGCCAAGGACAATGATTTTGACAGCAAAAGCAGCCCATTGTTCAAGGGCTGCAATCAAATCAGCACTTCCTTCTTCCCAGCCTGTATGTTCTCTTAAAGAACACTGGGAGATGGATTTCTCAGCATCTTGATTTTGGTCTAATCAATAGTTTTTGAATTCCTACATACTTCTGCAGTGAAATGTTACAAATTTCCTGATTGCCCAAAAAAGATGCTTTCTATGACACAATAACCTGTTTCAAAATATATTATTTCTGGAAAGGATAACTTTGGGCAATAATAGTTCATATGACTGCAGATTTGCCTGAATTGTGGACTAAAGTACAAGAGAGAGGTTAACCTTTTCCTCAGTGCCAGAGTCTCAATAAATAAGGAAATCTGGATTTGGTTTATGGAAAAGAGAGGCAAAAACTTTGCAGCCATAGTAATTCTGTCATTGATGCACTAATGAACATTCTACATACATTGTAGAATGCTTTAAAAAAAAATGTTTACAGAGCTCAAAAAGAATAGCTCTTTTCAAGCAGATCACCTTACATCTGTTACACTGCAGATCATATGCACAAATTTCAGTTGACATCTTAGTTTAGGAAATTTAACAGCATGCCTGGAAGCCACCATCAACTAGGCTAAGGCTAGAACAACCAGCAAACTGACTCACTTGAAGATTACTCTCAAATCCTCTCTCTTCTGTAATCCAAAATGTCCCATGGTTTATTGAGGAACCTGGAATGATTAAACACCTGGTCATATGGTTAGAGTGCTCAAGAAGCAAATGCCAATGAACACAGATGAGAGCATATTATTGTGCCTACTCTGTGGCAGTGATGGAAGCAGTGCAAACCTACTTCTCTGCTGCCATTACATCTGCACAATGCTGTCTAAAGGAACTTCTCTCAGTTATGAAGAGGCTCTTATTCCAGCCATGAAGAATGTTATCTCAGAAGATATTCAGGCCAACCATGACTCCTTTGCAATATTTTGTGGATAAAACTGCTGGCATCTACTGTTACTTGAATGCCACAGTTGGTATAATTCAGTATCAGAATACTATTGAAACTCAATCTGGTCCCAGCTGTATAGATAACAGTCAGCTGGTGAGGACTGTTGAAGGAGACTAGTTGCTTAGAAATGTGTGGTCCACCATGTCTAGGCTTGCTCCTTGCCCCCTAATGGCAATTGGAGCCAGAGTGGATTGGTTTAGTAGTGTGCAGGAGGGTGCAGTTGCAACCATTTTGAAAGAGGTAATCATGAAGAAGGCATCCCTGGACCCCAATGACCTAGAGGGCTACTGCCCAGTGACTAATATTCCATTCTTGGGCAAGATGCTTGATCAGGCTATGGCCACAAGGCCTCAAACAGTCTTAGATGAGATGGATTACCTTTATTTGGATTCGGGCCTGGGACTGAAATGGAAACAGCCTTGGTTGCCCTGACTGATGATCTTCATTAGGAAAGTGATAGAGGAAAGTTCCTGTTGATTCTCCAAGATCTCTTCAAGCCTTTTAATAACATTGATCATGGTATTCATAAGTATAAGAGTTGGGGCAGTGGTTCTGTTCTTACTTGATCAGCTGACTCAAGAAGGTGGTGCTGGAAAACTGGCTCCTCTGGTCTGTGGCATTTATGCTATGGGGCTTTCACATGGTTACTTATTATGGAGTTCCACATTGTTATTTATTAACCCATATGCTTTTTTAACATTTATATGAAACTTCTGGAAGAGGTACACCAATACACAGATGACACCCAACATTATTTTTCTTAACAGCTGAGTCAGGTGAGTCTGTAGAAGCCTGGAACAGGTACCTGAAACACATAACAAGATGGAAAAGAACCAAAAACTAAAGCTCAGTTCAGACTGAGGTGTTGTTGGTCAGTGCAGAAGCTGCTTGAAACAGCAGTGTCAGCCTGTCTTGGAAGGTTTGTACCTTGGGAGTGCTACTGGTTGGAGGCACAGGTCTCTGTGGGAAGTAGTGCCTTCTATTGGCTTTAGCTGATATACCAGCTATGTTTTTTTCCCCTTGAAAATATGATCTGGCCACAGTGATCCATGCTCAGACCCCGTCTTGGGTAGTGTAACGTACTCGAAGCGGAGACGAGAGTAGGGCAACATTGTTTATTAGGAGCACGTTGCAAGAGAGAGAACACGCGGGCCGGGCCCCGCTTATGTACATTACCCGGTTCAGCCTCCTGTACAGGTCAGGCCAATCTTGGCCTGTTAAACTTCCCGCCGTGGATGTAGTAGGCGGGGATTCCGCGCCCCGCGCTAGAGATGCCTGGGATACCCAGCCGCCTCTGCGCGTGGGCACGTATTTCAGCCAATACATTACACTCCTCCCCCCCTAGTTAATGAACATAGTCTTTAAGATACGCGGGCGGGCGGCTCTCCCTGGTGGACCGTCTGGGAAGGTCCTGTGGGGGGGGGCACTGCTTCCCTGGCGGGCACGTCCGGGGGTTGTGGTGCCGCCAGAGGTGGCAGGTTTGGTTCCTCGGGCCGGTCGGGCTCGGTGGGCCCCTGCACTTCGGGCGGCGGCTCTGCTGTCGTTGGGGGCACGTCGTCTGGCCGGCCTCTGGTTGGCTCCGCCTCCTCTATGTCCGCTGGGTCCTCGGGCAGCGTCCGGCGGCGTAGCTGGTCGATGTGCCGCCGTAGGACCTGGCCCCCCTCGGTCGATATGTCGTAGTGGCGGGACCCCGTTACTCGTAACACTCTGCCCGCCACCCATTCGGGTCCCCTAGCGTAGTTCCGGGCATAGACGGGGTCACCTGCGAAGAACCCCCTTGCCGCGTCCCGGACCTCGGGACTTCCGCTGGGGTCAGCGGTCCTGTCGGGGTGTAGTCGGTCCAGCCGTGTTATGAGTTTGCGCCCCATGAGGAGCTCGGCCGGACTGACCCCTGTGGCCGGGTTGGGGGTGACCCGGTTATCGAAAAGGAACGCAGCTAGTCTGTGGTCCCAGTCTCCCTGAACGATGCGGCTTAAGGCTTCCTTGGTTGTGCGGACCATCCGCTCCGCCTGGCCGTTAGTGGCCGGGTGAAAGGGGGCGGAGCGAATGTGTTTAATCAGGTATCTATTGAGGAACCCTTGGAAGTCCGCGGCTGTGAATGCTGTCCCGTTATCTGAGACTATGGTATCCGGAATACCGTGGGTGCACAAGACCCTGCGCAGCGCTTTGATGGCGGCGGCCGCTGAGGTGGACCCTACGGGAATGACCTCCAGCCATTTGGAATAGGCGTCCACAATGATCATGAAGATTTGACCCTGGAATGGCCCCGCAAAATCGATGTGGAGCCTCGACCAGGGCTTCCGGGTGGACTCCCACCGTGTGGCGGGGGCGCTGGGGGGCTCAGGCCTTGACTCCTGACACGTTTGACACCTGCGCACCCACGCCTCAATCTCCCGGTCCATTCCCGGCCACCAGACGTAGCTCCTGGCTAATGCCTTCATTCGGACTATGCCGGGATGGGTCTCGTGTAGGGATTCCAGGACTCGCTTTTGCAGCGGAGGCGGGATCACCACCCTGCTTCCCCATAATAGGCACCCCTTGTGCGCGGCTAGTTCCTCCCTCCTGGTCGTGTATGGTTTGAATTCTTCCCCCATGTTCCCCTCCGGCCAGCCCCTCATCACCCAGTCTAGCACCCTCGCCAGTGTTTTGTGTTTCTGTGTTGCCTTGGCGACCTCCGCCGCGTGGAGGGGCTGCTCCGGGAGGCTCTCTATCATCATGACCTGGTGTGCGGGGGCGGGGTCTGGGCCTACTTCTGGGAGCGGCAAACGGCTGAGCGCGTCCGCGTGGCCCATGGCCTTGCCTGCCCTGTGCACCAGTGTGTACGTGTAAGAGTTGAGGAATTGGTTCCACCTCAACACGCGCTGTGAGAGAATTTGGGGGGTTTGCCGGTCAGGGGCCAACAGGCCTAGGAGAGGCTTGTGGTCGGTGGCAATAGTGAACCTCCGCCCGTACAGATATTCGTGGAACTTGCGGACCCCCGCCACGATTGCCAGTGCCTCTTTGTCTATCTGCGCGTAATTGCGCTCGGCTGGAGACAGCGTGCGGGAGTAGTATGCCACCGGGACCTCCCTCCCGTCCGGGAGTTGGTGCCCCAGGACTGCCCCCACTCCATAGGGCGACGCATCGCACGCCAAGATGACGGGGAGACCCTCGTCAAAATGGTGGAGCACCGCATTAGATACTAGGATGTCTTTGACCGCCTGGAATGCGGCGGCTTGCCTTTTTCCCCACACCCACGGGGCCTTTTTGTCCAGTAACCTGTGGAGGGGCTCAGCGAGGGCTGCCTTGTGGGGGAGGAACGAATGATAAAAGTTCAGCACCCCCAAGAAGCTTTGGAGCTCCGCCTTGCAGGTGGGAGCCGGGGCCTGCAGGATGGCTCGAGTTTTTTCTTCTGTTGGGTGGATTCCCGCGGAGTCTACGGCGAAACCCAGGAACTCCACCCGTGGGACCCCCAGCAAGCATTTTTCCCGTTTGACCTTGAGCCCCGCTGTCTGGAACCGGCGGAGCACCTCTCTCAAGCGATTTCCGAACTCTTCGGGGCCGGGGGCGGCGATTAAAACGTCGTCGAAAAACGGCTGTACTCCGGGGATCCCTTTAAGGAGAGCGTCCATTATACTCTGAAAAATCCCCGGGGCGACGCTTACCCCAAACTGTAGCCTCTTAACCCGGAAGGCCCCCCTGTGTGTCACTATGGTCTGGGCTTCCGCCGTCTTGGCGTCTACTGGGAGCTGTTGGTAGGCCTGGGCCAGGTCCAGCTTCCCAAAGACCTTAGACCCCGCTAGCGCAGCCAGGACGTGACTCACCACCGGCACTGGGTAGGGGTTGTCTTGGAGCGCTTTGTTAATTGTGCACTTGTAATCTGCACATATCCGCACGTCCCCATTGGGTTTGACCGGAGTCACTATGGGGGTCTCCCACGTGGCGTAATCGACCGGCTCCAGGACCCCTTGTGCTACTAGGCGGTCCAACTCTGCCTCGATCTTGGGCTTCAAGGCGAAGGGGACCCTCCTTGCCTTGAGCCGGATCGGTCTGACCGTCGGGTCGAGCGGTAGGGAGATGGCCGGGCCCTTGTAACTACCCAGCGACCCATCGAATACGTCGGGGAACTCTCTGCACACCTCCCCGAACCCTCCCGCGGTGGTCGTGCGCGCCACCTCTATTCGGATTCCCAAGGGGCCAAACCATGCAAGACCCAAGAGGGTGGTAAGCGGCCGCCTGACCACCAGGATGTCTAGGGGGCCTCTGAAGGACCCCCGTTCCACCTGCACCCGTGCCCACCCCGCTATTTGGACCGGGTTTTGCTGGAAGTCCCGCAATATGAAATTTGCCGGTCGCAGCTGCAGCCCCTGGCCGGGGCGCAGCCTTCTCAGGGTCTCCTCCGCGATTATGGAGATGGAGGAGCCCGAGTCCACTTCCATGACGCAGGAGGCCCCGTCTATGAGGACCGCCATCTTTATCTTGTTGGGGGTGGTCAGGGGCAAACTCAGTACCTGAAGTGAGGTGGAGGCTGTTGAGTGGGACTCTGTGGCCTCGTGGTGTGCGGTCGGTCGCGGGCGGTTGTGCTTGGTTCGGCAAGCTCGCGCGATGTGGCCGGTCTTCCCGCAGCTCCTGCAGGCCCAGGTCCGGTACTGGCAGTCCCTCCGATCGTGGGGGTCGCCGCAGCTGGCGCATTTGGCCCTTTCGTTAGTTCGCTGGTTCGGCCGTTCGCTGGCTCGGGGGCGCTGTGGAGCTCGGGCAGCGGATCCTGCGGCGCGGCGCGTCTGGAGGGCTTCCCCCTCGTCCTGGTGCTCGGGGTCCAGCTCCTCATGGTGGGCGGTCTCGGTCTTGACCCTGGGAAAGGTCCGGGCAGCCCTCTCGAACGCGACCGCCTCGCTGAAGGCGCCCTGGAGGGTGAGCTCTTCTTTGGCGAAGAGCTTCTGCTGGAGTCTTTCGTCGCAGAGGCCCCACGTGAATCGGTCGGCCAGGGTTTCCTCCAACTGGGGGAAGTTGCAGTTCCCGGCGAGTTTGCGGAGGGCCGCCAAGTAGTCCGCGGCTGATTCTCCAGCGGTCTGGTCCCTTTTGTGGAACAGGAATCTGCGGGCCACCCGTGAGGGCTGCGGCAAGAAATGGCCCGTGAGGAGCCTGATGATCTCGTCGTAGGATTTCTCCGCGAGGCGGGCGGGAGCCGAGAGACCCTTGGCGATCTCGAACGTGGCTGGCCCGCAGACGCTCAGGAGAACATCCCTCTTTGATCCGGCGTCGGTGATCTTGTTGGCCCGGAGGTAGAACTCGACCCGTTCCGAGTAGGACTCCCAGCCCTCAGGATTTGCAGGGTCGAAGGGCTCGATGTACCCGGTGTTCCCGCTCTGGTTGGCCATGGTGGCGGCGGCGGTCGTGGCCGGTCGTTCGTTGCCCAAGGTCTCCGGTTGTAGCCGATGAGGCTAGAATCCCACCTTCGTCGCCAGTGTAACGTACTCGAAGCGGAGACGAGAGTAGGGCAACATTGTTTATTAGGAGCACATTGCAAGAGAGAGAACACGCGGGCCGGGCCCCGCTTATGTACATTACCCGGTTCAGCCTCCTGTACAGGTCAGGCCAATCCTGGCCTGTTAAACTTCCCGCCGTGGATGTAGTAGGCGGGGATTCCGCGCCCCGCGCTAGAGATGCCTGGGATACCCAGCCGCCTCTGCGCGTGGGCGCGTATTTCAGCCTATACATTACAGGTAGATTATTATAATGTTCTCTACTTGGGAATGTCTTTGACAATGGTCTGGTAACTTCAATTTGTCCAAAATGTAGCAGCAAGGTTTGGGATTGGCTACAAACCTAACTGACTGCAAACTACCCATCTTTTTCTTGGCACACTCTCCAGACTGCCAATTAAGAGCCCTGCTCTCTGTGCCCCTACTTGCAGATATGAGGGTGGTAGCAACTCTAGACAAGGCATTTTCAGTAGTGTCATCCGGTCAAGGCCTTTGGAATGCCTTGGGGCTCAACTGGCACCCAACAGAATGCCTTTTAGCCACCAGACCAAAACATTTCTTTTTACCTGGACTTTTAACTAAAAGTTTTTAAGCTTATTTTTGGTATTTTGTTCTAATTTATTTTATTATTAATTTCAATCATTATGAAAATGGCAGCCAATGTTTTATTAGGGAAAGGATTTTCCTAATAAGACCTTAAGCTGTGGCCTTAGGAGGAATGGGGGGGTAGATGCTCTAGACTCACTGGAAACTATACTAGGATTGCATACATGTATGAGGTATTCCATTCCTGAAGAATATGGAGCAAAGCTTCGCCTCTGTCTCTCCTCCCAATGCATGCCCTGCTGTGCCAAATTTTTCATAGCATCCTGTGTGCCCCCTGCCCCACACTTGCCTGCTACATTCTAAATGCCATCCAAGTAAAGTCTACCTCAAGGTTTTCCTGCTGCTACCTGCTTGGCCCAATGCTTCAATCTTCTTGTGCCACCAAATACTCTTGCCTTTCAGTTTGACTCATCCTACTGCTTCTATTCTCCATGCTAAGTGGCTCCAGTGCCCTCACTGCTCACTGATGCTTATGCTACTGTGTGTTTGGAATCTTTCCTATCAAATCTCCCATAGCTATTTTGTTCATGTTAAACAAGGACATCTTTCATTGCCAAAAAAAGGGGCACCCTTTTATTCTATCTGTCTGAAATTTTGCAGCCTATATGCCCTAGGAGAGTATTGCAAAGCCTTGAGTTTTGCCCAGTTCTGATGGAAAACCATGAAAGCATACACTTGAGAAAAGACAGTAGTCCTCAACTGAAAACAATGGGAAATAATAACAAAGCAAGTTGCCAATCACATTTTGGAAGATTTCTGCCTGCCCTACTCTTCTGTTGCATTCAGAAACTGTCATCACCACCACAAAATCCCTTAGATTATTGGACAGGAGGGAAACCACAGTTCCTAGCTGCTGCTTCCTTACTATCCATAGTGACAAGCTTGCAGATAGTTGTGTCTAAATAGAGAACCCAGTTTGGTAGAGGATCTAGTCTGTTAACTTCTTCAGTATAATTTGCAATCCAGTCTTTATATGGTTTAGAAAGTTCCAGTACAAATCCAATTAACATCTTATGGCATTCTCAATGAAGTCTGCACTGAATTACTGCCAGCCCATTGAATGTTGCTGGTATTACTGGTTATTTGGAAATGGGATTCTCACAAGGGTCATAACCTTTTCTATGACAAAAACAATACAACAGAATATTTTGATGTATCCAGTAATGCAGTATGGTAGTTTTTAAAAGCTCTATCAAAGTTTAATAGGCTTTTAGAAAAGCAAATTAAATTGACAGTCTTCCCCAGAAATCTCTAGAATCTATGTATTGTTAGAAAGTGAAACCCAAGGGCTCTGCTCTGAGATCCATTGAATGATGCATAAAGAGTTTGTTATTGTGGGCATTCTTGTACCTGTTTGAGGTGAACACAGAACAAATACAAAAGCATCTCTAAAAGAGTTTACTAAATAAGTCTGGGATTGAACAGGCAGTGCTTCCAGAGGTCAAATTTAATTCCTTCCCTGCTTTTGTATTCAGATTAAAGGCCAAGAAGGATTTGCGGAAACCAAGAAGGATTTGCGGAAACCAAGAGTTCCTATGTTAATGCTGCTTTTGCACTTAACCTGCAATTTACCTGTCACAAGCAAGCACTTTAAAGAAGAGCTAAACTCTTACAATTTCCAAGCAATTTACCTTGTACTTAAATGAATGTCCTTAGGCCTCCCTCATGATTGCTAAAACGATCTGCAATCTAGGGAAATGCAGTAAGGAAATCATATCAGAACTTGATTTTGTTCCAGTGCAAAGAACCAATGTTTGACAAATCAACAACTTCAAAAAATATTAAGTCCCAATCAGCCCCATGATTAAATATAGCTTTCACTTCCAACAGCAGTGTCCCAGAAATCTCCTGAATACTAGGAATCCATGTGCAAGAGCAAGAGGTTTATTAAGTGGCCAGTCTACACTGTTATCGCGCTTGTCCCTAGTGGGGGGTGCCTGTGTTAAATTCTATCATTAAAACCTATTACTGAGCTATCAAAAACAAGCTGTAATTCTGTCTAATGACCTCATTTCCCTAAGCGTAACCCATGCCACTCAGTGGAAGTTTTGCTGATTTGCTGAGGACCTTTCAGTAGGCTGGAGTTGCTTAGCATTTTTTAAAGGGGGAGAAAGGGGAAAAATCAATGTCTGTGGAGATGACAAGGCATGAGGCCAGTAGCTGGGGACCTAGAAAACAATCCAATATACCATTTCCTATCCAGACTATTAGCTAGCCCAGTCAGCCTAGGCTCTAAGTTTTGATTGAAGGCTGGGCTGAGACCAGATAGATGAAAAGGAGGCTAAGGCACTATGGTGGCTAAACAAGCCTGCTTTATAGCTTGCTGAAATCAGTCATAAAAAGAGGTGTATATAAAAATGGATTATTGCATTAAAAGTTCAAAATGGTTTCTTCCTCTCTCTTAACCACCCCCTTCTAACTTCCTCTGCTCAAGCTAAGAGGCAGATGAAAGCGGGGGGGGGGGCATACAGAAAGGGTTTGGTTCCCCCGTCCCGCATATACATACTCTTTACCACCACCACCACCCCCCACTCTCTGCTACTTCTACTTGCCATGAAATCATTTCGTAAATACAAAAGAGGCCCCTCGGGCTATTGGTGCCCAGACACTCATTTTTGGAGTGGATAATTGACTTCTTTCAGTTGATAATTCATAGCTTGCATATGCGGGCTAATACATCAGCGCCCAGAGACTTCTGAAGAGCCCGGAGCAGAAACAGAAAGGGCGAGTGGAGAGAGGAGAAGGGAGGGGGGAATTCAGATGATAGATGAGTGCATTACAGCTTTATGAATGAATTATGTCCTGCAAATACCTTGAGCAGGAAAGTCCGTCGGCCTCTATCTATACTAATCTGTGAGGAATTATGACGATTTTCACATTAAGGGTGGGGGAAGGAGCCAGGAATTAATTGAGCAATTGGGCCATTAAAAATGTATGCCCCCACATTTGGGTGTCCATTCTCCCATTCATCATTGAGTAGAGAGCTTCTGTCATCAAGACTTTTTTTTTTCCAAAATGTAGGTTCTTGCATGTGTGTGTGTAGCTGGGATTATTTTGACAAGACATCTTTTTAATGTATGGAGGTTCTGAATTCCTTAATCATCATACATGTGTTTTCTTTATGTGATGGAGGAAAATAGATGCCCCAGCATCAATGTGTGTGTGTGGAAAATCAACCTATGTATCCCACCACCTGCAAGATTTGTACACCCTGTCCTCATTTGGGATGTTATGTAGAATGTGTATCTAGGGTTGCCAGGTCTCCCCTGGCCACTGGCAGCGGATGAAGGGCCCTGTTAAAAACTTGAAAAGATATTGATACAGTTTATTTCTTACAGAAAGAAAATGCAAGGAAACAAACAGGTCAAGGTGTAGTTTTTTCTAGCAGATAACAGTTTTTAGACAATGAGGTGAGCTCTGATAGAGCACACTCACAGTTGAGCACATTCACAGTTTCCATACTGAATCGGTGGTCGGAGTATTTTCAGGCTCTCTTCAGTGCCAACCGCGTAGTTCAAGATTCAGCAATCCACCTCACCCCACTTCAACCAGTGAAAACAGAGTTGGATGAGATCCCCACCCTAGAAGAGACTGTTAAAGCCATCAAGCAACTGAAAAGTGGCAAGGCAGCGGGAGTTGATGGAATCCCACCAGAGATCTGAAAGCATGGGGGCACAGTACTACATAGCACACTTCACAAAGTACTTGTCACCTGCTGGGAACAAGGCAAACTACCACAGGACTTTCGCGATGCAATCATCATCACTCTACACAAGAACAAAGGAGAAAAGTCAGACTGCTCCAACTACCGGGGGATAACCCTGCTCTCCATCGCAGGCAAAATCCTTGCCAGAATACTCCTGAACAGACTGGTGCCCACCATTGCAGAAGAACTCCTCCCAGAGAGCCAGTGCGGCTTCAGAGCTAACAGGAGCACCACCGACATGGTATTTGTTCTCAGGCAGCTCCAAGAGAAATGCAGGGAACAGAACAAGGGTCTATATGTGACTTTTGTCGACCTTACCAAAGCTTTCGATACTGTTAGCAGGAAAGGCCTGTGGCAAATCTTGGAACGTTTAGGATGTCCCCCAAGGTTCCTCAGCATGATCATCCAGCTACATGAAGACCAGCAAGGCCAAGTCAGACACTGCAACGACCTCTCAGAGACCTTCCCAATAGGCACAGGTGTAAAGCAAGGCTGCGTTCTCGCGCCAACTCTCTGTACAATCTTCTTTAGCATGATGCTTCAAAGAGCCGCAGTAGATCTAGATGATGACGATGGTGTCTACATCCGCTATCGCACTGATGGCAGCCTGTTCAACCTGAGGCGACTAAAGGCTCACTCCAAGACAATGGAAAAACTCATCCGAGAGCTACTATTTGCTGATGATGCTGCACTCGTTTCCCACTCGGTATCAGCTCTGCAGCATATGATGTCCTGCTTTGCAGAGGCTGCCAAGCTATTCGGCCTAGAAGTTAGTCTGAAGAAGACAGAAGTTCTCCACCAGCCTGCACCCCAGGAAGATTATCACCCTCCCTGCATCACTGTGGGTGAATCAGCTCTGAAGACAGTCCAGCAGTTCAGCTACCTAGGGTGCATCATCTCATCAGATGCCAAGATCGACAAGGAGATTGACAACAGGCTGGCAAAGGCAAATTGTGCATTTGGCCAACTGCACAAAAGAGTGTGGAGCAACAAGCATCTGAAAAAAGGCACAAAGATCAATGTTTACAAAGCGGTTGTGATGACAACCCTCATCTACGGCTCCGAATCGTGGGTTTTATACCGTCATCACCTGTGACTCCTTGAGCGCTTCCATCAGCGCTGCCTTCGCACCATCCTCAACATCCACTGGAGTGACTTTGTGACCAACACTGAAGTCCTCAAGAGGGCAGAGGTTACAAGCATCGAAGCACTGCTGTTGAAGACGCAGCTGCGCTGGGCAGGGCATATTTCTAGGATGGAAAACCACCGCCTTCCCAAGATTGCTCTGTATGGCGAACTTTCCACCGGCCATCGAAATAGAGGGGCACCAAAGAAGAGGTACAAGGACTCCTTGAAGAAATCCCTTGGCACCTGTCGCATCAACCATCACCAGTGGTCTGACCTGGCCTCAGATCGCAAAGCATGGAGGCACACCATCCACCAGGCTGTCTCTTCCTTTGAGAACGCACGCATAGCTGGTCTTGAGGACAAAAGGAGATTGAGGAAGAATCGCACTGCTACAGCACCAACCCCAAATCAGACTTTTCCCTGCAGCCACTGTGGCCGGATCTGCCTGTCCCACATTGGTCTTGTCAGCCACCAGCGAGCCTGCAGCAGATGTGGACTACCGCACCCTCCTTAAATCTTCGTTCACGAAGTCAAGCCGAGAGAGAGTATCTAGGGTTGCCAGGTCTCCCCTGGCCACTGGCAGCGGATGAAGGGCCCTGTTAAAAACTTGAAAAGATATTGATACAGTTTATTTCTTACAGAAAGAAAATGCAAGGAAACAAACAGGTCAAGGTGTAGTTTTTTCTAGCAGATAACAGTTTTTAGACAATGAGGTGAGCTCTGATAGAGCACACTCACAGTTGAGCACATTCACAGTTTCCAAAAGAGCATTCACAGAGTACCTCATAATAGTTTCCTCTAGTACAAAAAGCAATCTGTTAGATCCATAAAACTGGAAAACATCATTTTAAAAAAGGTTGCATACAAAATATGGAAGTACTTTTCTATGCCATGTTTGTTTTTTGACCCATACATTTGTTTCTTAAAATATCAGATATTTAGTTCTGTCATTGCTTTTGAATCCCTTTTGCAGTTTCTGCTGTCTAATCAATAAGATTGACTGTATGAACTGGAATTTTGTAAATATTTTTTTAAACATTCAGGATGCCAATGAGTACAGAAAGCAGTGGTTTTAATGAAAACAAACATTTAGACTCACATCATAAAAATATATGCATAATTTTAATTCAGTAAATTATTAATACTTTCCACAGATTAGCCTGTGCTGTAGTCTAGTTTATACAGTTAATTCTGATTTGACTCTATATAATATACATAAGCTAAAATCAATTTAAATCCAAGAATCATGGCCTTGCAGAATTCTTTCTTATGAAGTATACTTTCTTTAGGATTTATGAATTCTTTTTCACATTTTTCTTATGCCCTTTTTATGTTTTAGGAGGAAAATATTACCATCAATGTGCATTACATTAAATAAATATTGAATAATTGGTGAGAAACACCAAAGAGCATTCGTTTTTATAACATAAATTAATTGTAATTAATTTAACTTGAATTAAAATAGAAAATGTTTATTAAAATGTCAAGTGTGTTAAAGAGAACAAAGAGTCTGACAAATACAAGAGAATGAAAGTGGGAGAAGAGGACAGACAAAACTGCAGGCAGGACTGCATAGGTGGAGTCTCTTTCTTCCATGCACTAAAAGATGACTTCACATGCCCTAGAATGGTGCTGTTCAAACTTTAACAAGGAAAGATGAGGGGAAGACCTGGGAAATACCGTTTCAAGTAAATTCTTGTGGATCCACCAAGCCCTCACTGGTACCCATGATGCCCTGGGCAGTCTCTCTTCACATACACAGCAAGCCATGCATGCCTCATGTAGGCCCCCATTCTCTAGTGTCCTCAAAACAAAACGCAACAAGACCAGTATCAGCTACACTTTAAAAACAAGTTTTTAAACAGGAGCCTCTGCTTGGCATGCAGAGGGTACCAAACTCAACCCCTGGAATCTCCAGTTAAAAGAACAAGGTAGTAGGTGATGTGAAAGACTTCAGCCTGGGACACTGGAGAGCTGCAGCCAATCTGAACAGACAATACTGATTTGGTTTAAGGCAACCTTGTATGCTAACTGTGTAGTCTGAAGATCAGTCTTAACTCTGGGAGATCTCCAGGTGCTACCTGTAGGTTGGCAATCCTACTCTTTCTTAGGGTTGCCAGCCTCCAGGTGGGGCCTGGAGATCTCCCAGTTTTATAACTTATCTCCAGCTGGAAGAGATCAACTTCCCTCAAGAAAATGGCTGCTTTGAAAGGTGGACTCTATGGCATTGTACCATGGTGAAGCCACTCCCCTCCCCAAGTCCCACTATCTCCTGGATCCATCCCCATAGACTCCAGGTATTTTCCAACACATACCTGGCAACCCTACTTTTTCTCCTGACCTGAGGCAGAGAACTCCATTACTAGAAAACTGAGAGGGCTCTGTTTTTTGTGTTAGATGGGTGTAAAATGAGTTCTCTTCAGAAAGAACCTCTGAAATACACTTACAAAGTTGGGGGGGGGGGCAGGTTCCAATTTCAGAAGTACTGGGTATCACCAAAAGTTGAAGTGTACAGCAGAGTAGAAAGAAGGTGGCTCAATGACATCAGCTTTTTAACAAAACACTAAATACTTGGCGTGCTCTTCTAATGCATTTGCTACCATAGCTGAAGTTTCTGAGTTAGCAGGAAAATAAATTCAAGCACATTCTGTTTCTTAACTGAATTTTGGACAAGGCTGAATGCAGTCAAAGGCTAACCCAGCAATAAAAGGGGAAGAACTATATGGAGAAGTTATGCAGAAGCAACTAATGGCCTGCCATGACTGCACTGTCTGACATTCAGGCATTTTTCAAGCATATGAAATTGCCTTATACCAAATCAGATCATGATCCAAATGCATAATTAACTTTTAGAATTACTGCCACAAGATATAATAATAGCTGTTAGCTGAGATGGCCTCAAAAAGGAATTTGACAAATTCATGGAGCATAAGTCAATCAATGGTTATAAACCCTGACAGTGAAATAGAGCCTCCATATTTATATGCTGTATCTCTGAATCCCAGTTGCTGGGTAGGTTTTGACTTCAAGGAGTCCTTAACATCCTTAGGAAGCTCGTCTCTCTTTGCCAGGTCTGACAGCCAGATGTAGGAAGCTCTGCAGAACAGAGATGTGGTGGCGGACACCTTCAGGGAGTTGGTGGACGCTTCAAAGTCTCATCTGAGAGCCTACTCAATACTTTTGTACGTGGGGTCCTTTTACAGTTTACAATCTCCTTTCCCTTCCCCTCCCCACAGCAGGCACCCTGTGAGGTAGGTGGAGCTGAAACAGCTCTGACAGAAATTGCTATTGAGGTGAACAGTTCTGCAAGGACTTGTGACTGACTCAAGGTCACATCAGCAGGTACATGTGGAGTAGTGGGGGATCAAATCCGGTTCTCCTAGATAAGAGCAGGCCTTAGATTCAGTGGGAGCTCACAGGAGCACAGCTCCTGAACCTTTCTGAGAGCTCCTCCTCCTCCTTCTGAGAGTTCCACCTCCTTGTTCATTGAATAGTATGTGCAGCTGCATAACAATCCCTGGATGAGCTCCACCACCTATTTATCTACAAAATGACCCCTGGATCTGTGCACTTAACCACTAGACCAAACTGGGTCTCAACTAAGTCCAGGGTCATGGCATGGAGCCATCCAATGGCAAACCACCTCTCAAAGCCTCTTGCCCTGAAATTCTTTTAGGATTATTATAGATCAGCTGTGATATGGGGGCACTTTCCACCACCATCACACAAAGAATATTAGCTAAAGCATGGTCTGTGTAGCTTGTTTCTATAGATAGTTTTGTAGAAATAAATCCCACTGTGTTCAAGAGAATGTACTCCAAACTAAGCATGCAAAGGAATGCAATCTTAGTTTTATGATCAGACAGTAAGATATGGGTCTTACTGAAACAAAGTTCTAAAGCTTCAAATATTGGGTCCTATCAGGTTTGTGTGCAAAAGGGAGGAGCTTGACATCAGCCCTGTCACTAATACAGAACCAGTAATCCATAGCAAGTTTTTTTTAGAGACCAAAAGGGACTCT
This sequence comes from Heteronotia binoei, assembly GCF_032191835.1. Taxonomy (NCBI): domain Eukaryota; kingdom Metazoa; phylum Chordata; class Lepidosauria; order Squamata; family Gekkonidae; genus Heteronotia; species Heteronotia binoei. The sequence goes on from NC_083224.1 coordinate 102,189,804, forward strand.
TCCTTCGTCTTGTTCTCACAGAAGTTCGGAACAACTGGTAGGATTCAACCCTCCCAAAGTAGGAAACATGACACATTATCTGTTTAGCTAGTCATGATGACAAGCCTTTTAACATTTTCATTATGAAGCACAGATATCTTCATATTCTCCCACCTCTTCCTGACCATTCTGGTCTCATTATTAATGAACTACTTTTAATTTAATAATCAAGTACAATAAAAGCTGAAATGTCGACTAGACCAAACCAATTGACTGACTTTAGAAGTAAATTATTGTTTCAAAGATTAACTATATTTGAAATGTTTTGTTGATTTGGTAAATTTTTTTGCTTCAATTTTATTTCTATATATACCTTGCATTGAGGTTTTGGACTGCCTTTCCATAGTGCAGTGTGGATTTGGTGCATTGCTTCATCATTCTTTTAAAATTTCTAATGTTTTCCCTTCTTCCATTCTTTTCCCTTACCATGAATATCTTCAACACCCACTTAGAGTCACTTTATTTACATTGTAATACTTCTTTATTCTTTGCATACACAAATTTTGGTGGGTAGTTGACTGCACCCTTCAAGTATGATTTTTAAACAGATGCTAGAAATTGAAATGAGAAGCCAAAAATATGCTATTCATATTTGCTGATTAAATATAGGACATTTTGCCTGTAAATTATTGAATCATTCTTGCATTTCTGTTGTGAAAACACACCTTATCCCTCCCTATAATAAAAACTTCAAGTGAATGCTTTGGTTGAGGTTTTGGCCCAGTGGCTGGATTGAACATAATTCTTCAAGGAGTTATGTGTGCCCTGCAGAACTTTTTCTGTTGAGTTTCAACAGCAGCCCTTCACAGACTGCTTTTGAAGCTCTCTTCAGCTTTAGAAGCCACAAGGCAGGGACAGGCTACCATTCAAGAAATGCAAGAAATATAAAATTCCCCTGACTGTATGGAATAGGGCTGCCAACCTCCAGGTGGGTGAAAGAAAAGCTTACAGGCACAACCGGTCTGAAGAGTTTCTATTTTGCAATACTGCTTTATCCAAGCTATTATTTCATACCTATATATATTTTAAAAATTTATATTAAATTATCGGTAGATAGTACTTTTTACATTTATTGTTGTGCAGCTGTGAACAAGCATCATACACTCACCTACTATTTTGCTTCACTCATCATATTGAAAATAAATTCTTATTCCAATGTCTTAACATTTGCTGTTATCTTACCCCCTAGCTTCAGTAGGTGTGTGACATATGCATTCACAGGTGCAACCATTTACTAACTACAGCAATCTGTTAAAGGGGGTACAAAACATATACAGTCCACACTGGAATTTTCTATAAAAAACATGAAAGGTCCCACTCATTATTTAGTCCTAAAGGTTGTAGAGTTTTCAGATAATAGATCCATCTCATCTCCTTCTGTGCAAGTAATTTCTCCACACTAACTGAATTTAACTGCAAGCCTTGTATTTTCTCTAATACAAAGAACCTAAGTGAGTCAGGATCATGTCCACTCTTAGAAAAATATTCCATAAGAAGAGCTTCACTCACTTTGTGTTTTAGTCTAGAGCGGTGTTCAAACACATGTGTCTTTACCATTCTCATTGTGCTCCCAATGTAGACACATGTACACAGGCACAAAATTGCATACAGAGCTCAAAATTGATCCTGACTCACTTAGGTTCTTTGTATTAGAGAAAATGCAAGCTTGCAGTTATTGCAAAACAGGAGCTCTTCAGACCGGTTGTGCCTGTAAGCTGTTTGTGCTCCTTGGTACTTTTTCAGTATCCCCTGCATACATTGGCCAATGTTGCAAGGGCTCTGTCTTCCCCAAGGAAGGGGGCAGCACCAGGGCTCTGACAGGAAGAACTGCTTTGCCACCTCTTAAGGAGCAAGCCAAGCCCATTGATACTCTCCCCCAACCACTCCCACTGTTCCTGTCAAGGGCTGCTGCTTTCTTCTGTGTCTTACTTCCATAATCCTGAGGGGAAGGTGGAAAGTTTTAGGGCGCAGAGCTGCTCCTCTTTTGCTGGAGGGGGGGCAGTGGCCAGGTATCCTGCAAGGCAGTGTGCACATGGGAGGCTGTTTTGGGGGAGGGAAAAGCTGCCCCTGAGCCAAGCATTTTCCTGCCAGCCCTTGGAATGGAGAGGAACAGTGAAGCCCCCATGATTGCTAGTGCACCCACTCAGGTTAGGGCTAGTGGTGTGAAGAATGAAGTACAGGACTTGTGGAGAGGAGACCTTCCCCTCCCATGAACTCAACCCCCCAGCAGACCCCCCTTGCTCGTAGCAGGTAGAGCCTGCAGAGCGGAAAGTGCACCAGCCAGCTCACCTTCCCCTAATTAGATTATTATTTATTAGATTAGCAGCAATCTAACCGGTAATCTAAGTCCCCAACTCCCCTGCCCCAGTGTCCCAGCCTCTGCCCCACCACCCAAAAACTTCCGGCTATGGGCCTCTCTCCAGGTAACAACAGCCAGCCACCCTGCTGGAGAAAAGACTGCTTTGGAGGGTGAATAGTATGCCATTACATGACTCTGAGAACCCTTCCCTCCCCAAGCCATCCCCAGGCTCCACTCCCAAGTTTCCAGAACTTCCCATCCTGGAGTTGGCAAGCCTAGGAGGCCTGATTTATTTGTGATTCTGACCATGGCAAAATAATTCACCCTGGGAGTCTGCTTTTGCACATGATCTTTTTTAGAGCTGTCTACTACCGGTACAAAACACAGCACCCATGAAAACTCCTTTTGCCAGCATCACATGTAAACCAATCCTCAGCCACACTAATTTTGGTTCTGAAAATATATACTGTGACCTCTCAAGTATTACAATGTCCAGTTTTCTGTTTCAGTCTATATTGAGTTGTTGTTTGGTACTTGAAAATATATCCCAACAATGGGATTCACAATAAATTATTTTCCTATTGTAATTTGCCTGAATACTTAGATATGGCAAAGACTGAAATTCCCCAAATATTTACATAATTGAAAAATGCTATTTTACAGACATTTTAAAAAACTGTAACATACTAAAAAATTAATTTTTATGAATTGTCATTTCTTTCACGATTTTTGTAAGTTGGAGATTCAGTTTCAAGTCTGTTGCCATCATGCTTTGATTCCATCTGTCTGTTAATTGGTGTTGATTTTGTGATTTGTATTAGCAGCTCAGTCAAGATTATTATATCTCAAGGTGGAACATTTTCTGACTGGTGACACTGAAAAAGAAGATCCAGGCAGATGTTTGGCACCTGAACCTTTTTGTTGATTTTTATTTATAACTTTCATAACAGAAGTTGGCAGACAAACTTAGATGCCAGCATTGCCATCTAGGGATAGTTTTATAAACTGCAATATACAAAAACAAGTTCTTCTAAGGGTACTTGATATTAGGAATCTCCTCAATGATGGTAAACAGAGAGTCGATCTATTATGACACAATGAAACTCTGTCCCCCTCCCTCCCACCCCCAGCAGACTCACATGTTGATTACTGCCTTGGGTTAAACCATTTTGCGGAGCTCTGAAGGCAAACAAAGCATTTCCCAGAGGCAGGTGGGGCTTGTATTGTATCTTTCCAAAAGTGATGGATGCCTAAGGCACTGGGAACTATGACAAAAATAAGAGAGTCCTAATTTTGTTTTGTTAGTATGGCCTCTAAATATCACACTATTCAGACTGCCAGTCTGATCTATAATAGCAAAAACTACTGCCAGATCCAGGATCATCAACGGTCACACTCCCTGCATGTCTCTCCTGTTGAAGGTCATCTATCAGGGCAACAAACAAGATTGGAAGGTCACAGTGCATTGAAATAGGTATCAAGATATTGCACTGGGATGATTGGCATAACCATTGCTTGCTAGTTGGAGAAATCAATGGAATCATTTACACACTAGAAGCAGATAAAGCTCCTTTAGCAGCTAGAATCAATCCATAGGTTGCTAGCTGGCCATTATCAGTATAACCCATATGCTGCTGTAGTTGTTCTTTTATTGCTGTCTTTATTTATTTTTAAAAAACAAAAACTTTTTTGAGTCACCTCAAGCAAGTTTCTAGACAGGAGGTATATACATTTTCAAAATAAATAATTTCCAAACTGATGTTGTTGGATTACTGGTAGTCTACAAGGCCAGGATCCCCACCAGCACTGTAGAACAGTATTATCCAGTCTGATTATTATTTGCTTCTGATAATGTTTGTGCTGTTACAGAGAATACAATGTACAATTCATGCACAACATACCCTTGATTTTCTTTTTGTACACATGTTGAGTAGTTCCTACTTAAATTCAATGCATGTACAGCTGAATACAAGATGGTTCATATTTATTTTATTTGCAAAGTGAATATGTGTTGGCTGTTTCTTACAGACACATTACACAAGTACAGACAGGATGTGCTTGCTTAATATGTGAACTAGGCTTATATCTTTCTCTAGAAGGAAAGAGGCAATTGGATGAGCACTGCCACCACCCAGGATTTGACTTTTCTTGAAAAGCATATGTTTCAGTACTTTTAGGCGACTGCAAATTCAAAATGTTAGAAACACTCTGCATTTCTCTTGCCAAATGAATGGAAATTGGTGAAGCAAAATTAGCCTTGGAACATCAATAATGCTGTACATTGCTGCAGCACACAATTGACACAATGTCAATTTTTTGTCTCATCCGGATGTCAATCAGCTTTTCAACTGTTTAAAAAACACTATGTTTTTACTTGCACCAGAGGTGAGGTTCTAACTAGCTCATAGTTGATGACACCTACAGGAAAAGAACACCTCTTTCTCCTCATGCAAGACTTGGAGACCACTCATTTCATGAGAAATAGCTCCCTCTACTGACAAAACATCTATTAGCAGCAGAACAACAATTTGAAAAATGAAAATTGCTCCACCATTGAATCCTAATACAGGGTAGGGTTGCCAGGTCTGTGTTGGAAAATACCTGGATACTTTGGGGGTGGAGCCAGGAGAGGGCAGGGTTTGGGAAGGAGAGGTGCCTCAGCACGGTATAATGCCATAGTGTCCACCCTTCAAAGCAGCCATTTTCTCCAGGGGAGCTGATCTCTTGCCAGTTGGAGATCCGTTGTAAAAGTGGGAGATCTCCAAGCTCCATCTGGAGGCTGACAGCCCTAATACAGGGACATTCATATCTTCAATGGAATTTCTTCCTATGCCTTTGTCTTCCAGCCCAAAGGTCAGCCCATGCTGGTGCATGTAAGCGTCAGAAGCGGGTTTGCCACAGGATTTAACCTATAGGCCAGGTGTGGGGAACCTTTTTTCTGCCAAGGGTCATATGGATATTTATAACATCATTCACGGGCCATAAAAATTATCAACTTAAAAACAGTGCTCCGCTGAGGGAGAATGATTCAGGCCAGCAAAATTAATGCAAATAGTTGTTTTTCTATTTGAAGTCATGTGGGGAGAGCCTAGGGTTGCCAATCCCCTGGTTTGGAGACCCTCTCCCCGCTTCAGGGTCGCCAGAAAGCGGGGGGAGGGGAGGGAAATGTCTGCTGGGAACTCTATTATTCCCTATGGAGATTTATTCCCATAGAAAATCATGGAGAATTGATCCACAGGTATCTGGGGCTCTGGGGGGGCTGTTTTTTGGGGTAGAGGCACCAAATTTTCAGTATAGCATCTAGTGCCTCTCCCCAAAATACCCCCCAAGTTTCAAAACGATTGAACCAGGGGGTCCAATTCTATAAGCCCCAAAAGAAGGTGCCCATATCCTTCATTATTTCCTATGGAAGGAAGGCATTGAAAAGGTGTGCCGTCCCTTTAAATGTGATGGCCAGAACTCCCTTTGGAGTTCAATTATGCTTGTCACAGCCTTGTTCTTGGCTCCAACCCCAAAGTCTCCTGGCTCCACCCCCAAAGTCTCCTGGCTCCACCCCCAAATTCCCCAGATATTTCTTGAATTGGACTTGGCAACCCTAGGAGAGCCTAATCTGGCATGCACACACGCACACACACACACCCCTGGTCTGACGCCCTAGGCAAATGCCTAGGTCTAGGGCTTTTTTGTAGAAAAAGCCCAGCAGGAACTCAGTAGGATATTAGACCACATCCCCTAATATTAGCATATTAGATCACACACTCATTAGCATATTAGGCCACATCATCTGGGATAATCAAGTGCAAACTGAACAGTGACAGTAACTTTTCCAGGCCCTGCAGCAATTCTGGCCGACCAGCCAGGCCCCAGGGAGGCTGCAGCACAGTGCCTCAGATCTCTGTGATCCCTGCCTGGCCCTGGGGAGGCTGCTGCACAGTGCAGCTGGGCCCCACGATCCTTGCTGGCCAGCCAGGCCCAGGGAGGCTGCCACATGGCTTGGTTTGGTCCAACAATCCCCGAGGGCCACACCAAGTGACCGGGCCTTGGGACGGAGGTTCCCCACCCCTGCAATAGGCCAAAGAGTTCCAAGTGATGGAAGCTTGGGACTCACAGCCTGGAAGAAACACAAACTAGCCATTACTTGACTGGGAAGCTGCCTAAACCACCACCACCCCAGACTTAGATGCCACATATACCATTCTAACCCTACTTCAGGGAAAGTATGTATTTTTTAAAAAATTAAAAATGTACTTGTTAGGCAAAAAGTTAAAACATCAGTATTGGTTAAACACTAGGGGAAACTTGTTACAATACAAAATTCATATTTTGCAACTCATGCATTGCATTGTTAAGTTACCATGAAAAGATCCCACAAGTGCTTATAGCATCCAGGGGAAATAATAACAGGCAGTTCAGCAGTGGCATATAAGGCAAAAGGAGATCAGGCTATTTTGAACCTAGAAGGGTCTCAATAAAACTCTGGAGCCTTCTGTCAAAGGTGCTTGAGGAGAAAGTATCTTACCTGAAGTTAAAGTGTATGGCCTTCTTACTTTAAGAGCCTACGACATGCCTTTGATTTTGTTTCAAAAAGACCTACTGCAGTGAGTATTCCCTGAGTCATAACAACCTAAGTCATAAGACCAGTTCTCTATCTAGTCCATTTTTCACACAGTAGCTAACCTCATCCTGTAGGACTGCTCTTAGGTTGAAATGATGCCTGTCTGTTCCATATAGTTTTGACTTGCTCAAGAACATTCCCTAGTGTCCAACAGATTCTTCTCAGCACCACAATCTCATCCCCAATTTCCAATCTGCCTAAACTGGTCTCACATGTGAAACAGACAGTATCTCCGAAAGTGCTACTCTTGAATCTCTCAATTAGCAGCTTATATTTTTCTTCCAGAATCACACAGGTAGCTGTTTCCGGTGTCATTGGTATCAATATGCACCAAAACTGCTGACATCTTTCTTTCTTTCTTTGGGGGTGGAGCCAGGAGACTTTGGGGGTGGAGCCAGGAGACACTGGGGTGCAGCTAGGGGGAGGGGGGAAATGGCGCCGGGGAGCGTGGCGAGCCACCCCGCAGCTGCCGCCTCTTCTCCGCTCAGGCTGAGCCCATCTCGGAGAAGCAGCCACGGCGAGCAGAGAAGAGGCGGCAGTGGTGCGGCGGCCTCGCCCGCTCCACCTCTGGGGTGGAAGTGGAGGGGGGGCTGGAGGCGGGCCGGGGGCATGGCGAGCCTCAAGTCCGGGTCCTAGAAGGGCCTGGATTCGTGGCTCGCCATGCTCCTGGCCTGCCTCACCCTCCTCTTCCCTCCCCTTCTCTGGTTTTGCCTGCTCCTCCAAGATGGGCTCAGCCTAGGCCCATCTCGGAGGAGCAGCTGCAGTGGATGGGGAGGGGGCGGCAGCGGCGCGGCGCCCAGGATCGGGCGGCTCGCCATGCTCCCCGGCGCCGTTTCCCCCCCTCCCCCCGCTTCCATTTTTTGGGGGAGCGGGGGAAGAGGGTGGAAACCCTGGGGTCCCCTGCCAGGGCGGGAGGGTTGGGAAGCCTACTGCCATTTCATGTTTTCCCAGGCTGAGAGCATGTTATATTTTTAGTTTTCTGCTATGTGATCCTTGTGTTTTTTCTCTTTTTTTTTAAAATTTAAGTTTCTATTTTATTATTTCAATTATGTTTCCAACTATTTACAATTATTAACTTAAAAAAATTCAAAATATCAATATTACCACAAAACTTATCCTACAGTTCACCCTAGAAGAGGTTGAATTGTGAAAACATCCTCAAATTTTAAGTAACTTTAAATATACAACTAAATTATACAATCAGTACAGTCAGTACATTATTAAGTCATCACACCTATGTCTAAATTTTCTAAACCCAATGATCTAGTTTTTTAACCAAGCATAAAATTTTGCCCATTTTTTTTCAGCTTCTATTTTCGCCATCCCTTTCATGAGATTGGATAAAATATCCATGTCTGCGGCTTGCAGGATCTTTTCCACCACTTCATCCTGTTCCGGGCATCTCTCCTGTCTCCAATATTTAGCAAATACAATTCTTGCCGCTGTAAGAGTATATACCGTTAAGTATTTATCCTCCTGTGGAATTTCATTTCTAACTAAGGACAATAGAACTATCTTCGGTTTAAATTGCAATTCTGCATTTAGTATCTCCTTTAACATTCTATGTATTTTTACCCAAAATTTCTTTGATGTTTTACACGTCCACCATATGTGGAAGAAGGTGCCTGGAACTAATCCACACTTCCAACATTTGGGAGATATTGTTGGGTTAATTTTATTTAGTTGCACCGGACTAATATGCCATCTGTGAAAGAGTTTAAAAAAAATTTCTCTAAAATTGACTGGTTTAATGATCTTATAGTTTATTTTCCAAAAAAGATCCCATTGTTCTAAATTTATATTCTTCTCCATATTTTTCAACCATTTTATCATCACTTCTTTCACTGTTTCATCCTCTAATTTTATTTGAGTTAGGTAATTATAAACCTTTTTGATCACTTTATCTTCTTTTGTGGATATTATTTTATCAAAGACAAAATTGTGTTTTGTAAAACCCAGAACTTTGTCTTTATTATATTTTGTAACAATCTGTGTCCTTACCACCAATCTAATTTTATTCCTAGACATTCCAACTCTTCCTTCTTCTTTAATTTATCTTTCTCATCTAGTAAGTCTTGATATCTTATCACCTTTCCATAATTCCATAGTTGTGGCTGAATTGACGCTTCTTCTGGTGACAACCACCTCGGTGTTTTAGTGTATATTTTCTTTTTGATATTTATCCATACATCATATAGTGTTTTCCTAATAAAGTGATTTCTAAAATACTTTTGGGCTTTCTCAACGTACCATAGATTTGCATGCCAACCAGCCTGTAAATCAAATCCCTCTAGAGCTAATATTCGCTTATTTTCTAGAATTATCCAGTCTTTTATCCACAGTATAACACATGCTATATAATAGCTTTCCCAGTCCGGTATACCTAACCCGCCATTTTCTTTTTTATCTATTAAAATTTTCCACTTTATACTTGGTCTCTTGCCTTGTCAGACAAAAGCTTTTATTAACTGATTTAATTTGATTTTAAAAAAAGTTTCCTAATAGCGAAATTGATCATCTGTAACAAAAACATCACTTGTGGAAGGATATTCATTTTTACCAATGCAATCCTGCCCATTAAAGATAACCTCAAATTACTCCATTTTTTTAGATCGCCTTCGATCTCTTTTAAAATAGGAACAAAATTGTCGTCATATATATTGCTGCATCTGTTTGTCATTGTTATCCCCAAATATTTAACGTTCTTCTCTATTTTGAACTCCTTTCTAAATCCTGCATTTCCCATATTGTCATATTTTTAGTTATAATTCTCAATTTCTGCTTGTTTATTCTTAATCCCGCAACATTTCCATATTGATTTATTTCTTTTAATACCTCTTCTACCGACTCTAGTGGGCTTTGTAGAATCAAAACCATATCGTCCGCATATGTTAAAGTCTTATATGTTTCACCTTTAACCCTCAAACCTCTGATTTTATTATTACTTCTTATTGAATTATTTAAAATCTCCAATGATAAAATAAATAATAACGGCGATAGAGGGCAACCTTGTCTAGTACCTTTACCTATCTTAATCTCCTCTGTCAAGTCGCCATTAATAATTATTCTGGCTACTTGGTCGTAATAAATTGCTTGAATGTTTTTAATAAAGTCTTCTCCAAAATCCATCACACTTAAAACTTTAAACATATCAAATGCTTTTTCTGCATCTAAAAAAAAAAGCGCCACTTGTTTGTCTTTGTTTGTTTCGTAATATTCTAATATATTAGAGAGAATACGAATATTAGTTCTCATATACCTCTTGGGCAGAAAGCCTGTTTGGTCCGGGTGCTTTTTCTCGATGTTTTATTTTTAAAACTGCATTGCAAAATCCCACTATTCTCCTACTTTTCATAGACAAAATATTGCATGAGTTTTAAGCATGTTTGCACATCATTTCCTGTCTCCCGGCTCCACCCCCAAAATCTCCTGGCTCTGCCCCCAAATTTTAGTTGGCCACAAAGGAGAAGTGTAAAAATAACTGGATCACAAGGGGGGGGGGGAGGGAAAGTTTGGGAAACACTGCTCTAGAGAACAAACCCATTGCCTGAGAGACAAAAGTTTGCTGTGCCCTCAACTTCAGTCCGGTAGGCAAGTATGACACTCTCTTCTACTTCATGACTGGTCTTGTCTTTTAAAGCTTTTTAATTTGAAGCTGAGGTGTTCTGATGCAACTAAATATCTTCCTGTAATGAAAAGTACATAGGACTTTAGCTTCCTGTTGATGTACTTGTAGTTGCTTAACATAGTTGCCTTTTACTGTTTCCAGACACTTCAGTGCTGCTGCTCTTTCTTAGTTGATGTGCTAATAAAAATGCAATACAATATATGTAATAAAATGCATGTAAAATGTAATAAAACTGTAAACCAAGCAATCACAAAACTGCTTATGCCATTCATGCATCTATTCCAGGGGTCTCTCCAGTCTTTTTGAGCCTGGGGGCATCTTTGCGTTTCTGATACAGTGTGGTGAGTGAAGCTACAAAATGGCTGCCACAGCTTACTTTGAGTCACACAATGAAGATCCTTGTCTGGTGGTGGCAGCTGCAGGCAAAGAAGCATGTTTGAAAGCTGCACAGGCAGTCCAATCTCCAGTGGCCAGTCAGAAGTCTTGCTGGATAAATGCCTCACCTGACCATGCCCACTTTCTCATAACACTTGATGAGCGCCAGGAAAGGTGTTGGCAAGTGCCCTGATGCCTAAGGCACCCCATTGAGACCCTTGATCTTGTCCCTACAGACCATATGTGATAATATTGATTTCTTACATCCTCAAAGTACATTCCCCCACTTCCCTGTTTAAAACGTTTAGAAAGGACTTTGCCACTCATACACATTTGGGTACGTTTGCAGCATGCTATGATGGTCTTAGCACAGATCTTTGACACTGAATAATCATGGCTAGTTATGTAATTTGAGGCCTCCATGCCTTTTTATAAATTGAATCTAAATGCACATTCTTGTCAAGGGAAAGGAGCTTTGGATTAGTTATTTCCTTATTAAAATATACCCTACCTTTCTCATGGCTTGTGTATTAGGACAAGAGACTCTAGATACTTCAGATCAATTGATAAAGGATGTCTATGTAGCAAAAAGGAGAGATGTTCATGTGGCCTTGATTAGGGAAAATATTCAAGGTCATTTTATTGTGTTCCAGAACTGGGGTTGGAGAACCTGGTGTGATATGCAGAAATTATTCTTAAATGCTCCATCCACCCTTCTTTTCCTTAGTTAACCTTTTACCAATGAAAGTATTGTGTAGAGGTGTGGATGGCAACAATTGTTTCATGAGTCTTTCATCCTCTGGATTTGAACAGTCCTTTCCACTTGGTTTGGCTAAAAGAGTAGCAATCTGTTGAGAGCAGATATTTTTTGCAGAGTTTCTGAAATTAAAAGGATTTGGGATGCTAGCGAAGCTAGTGTCTCTGATCACTTGTTTGCAGCAGCATTTTTTTCAGTATCTCATCAAAGGCTTCCAAATTGAGTGGAGGGTCCTACTGGGAAGAAACTGAGATCATTGGAACTGCAAGGGTCTGGAACTTCATTGAATGAAAAGTCAAATCTATTTGGAATTGTTGTTGGTGAAAGGTTTTTTAAAAATTATTCCATTCTGCTCTGCTTACAAACAAGAAAACAGCCTTCAAAGGGCTGTCAAGCATTAGATCTCAAAATAACCAGTCCTTGATTTTGAAACAAAGTATTGGTTTATTGATTATCCATTGTGCTCGGATAGGCATCAGATTGGAAGTGATACATTGTAACTCAAGAATACTAGCTTTAAGGGGGCACATCAAAGATACCTTAGAAATTTCTACTCAAGCATGTGACATTCACACGCTTGCTACGTTATCTATTACTGTGGTTTAGCAACATCCTGGGTTCAGACTTGAGCCTGAGGAAGTGTTCCCAGAGGCCTTATCTTCAAAGAGGACATTCTTGCATTTGCTACTAGTGAGAACTAAGGAAGAGGTTACATGGCTTTGATGTGCAACACATTATAATAGCAGCTAATAATACAGGCATACCAATAAAGAAACAAGATGCTTGACATACTGCCCCCCCTAAGCTCTCACTCGGGGTTTATCTGGGTGCAGTAGGTAAAACCTTTTCACCAATATTGGGGCTCGGACATTAGATGCTTCCACTCACTCATCTCAACTCAGGGGGGAAGTACTTCCATCATATCAGAAAGTGAAGCAGCCCCCTTTTTATTTTAGCATCCAATATCTGTTGCACCTCATGGTGACTCTGACCATCCACTTGAATTGGACTGGGTGCCGGTGGGCGGGGATGGCAGCTCGTAGCCCCCGGATCTCGCCGTAAAAGGCTGCAATGGAAAACGGTGTATTTTACTAAACAGTTTGGGTAACTCTAGTTCCACAGTTACTTCATTTATTACCGTTTTTATTTTTAAAGGGTCCCAAATAATTGAATGCCAATTTTCTCGAAGTTTGTGGCAACGGCAAGTTCTTTGTTGACAGAAAAACAGTCTCTCCCACTTTGAAAATCCACTCTGGTGCATGCTTTTTGTCGTACTGTTTTTTATACTCCTCCTTGGCAATTTCTAAATTCTCTTGAATCACTTTCCACCCTTTTCCCAAGGTCCCCCACCATTGTTCAAACGAGGAAGGGGTTGGATTGCTATTACCCCCTGGCAGGAGCGGAAAGGGCTTCCCTTCATACCCAATCACTACTTTGAATGGAGAGGTTTTAGTGGAACTGTGCATGCTGTTGTTGTATCCATAATCAGCAAAAGGCAACAGTTCTACCCAGTTCATTTGCTGGTAGTTTACATAGCACCGTAAATACTGTTCTAAAAGCACATTAACCTCTCCATTTGTCCGTCTGTCTGTGGATGATATGCAGAGCTCAAACCCTGCTCCATCCCAGTCAATTTGCAAAACTCCTGTCAGAAGTTGGCAATGAACTGTGGGCCCCTGTCACTAATGACCTTGTCGGGGAATGAGTGTACTTTAACCACGCCTATTTCTTTGCGTTGGGTAATCTCGTGCAGGGGATAAAGTGAGCCTACTTTGAAAAAGTATCCACAACCACTAGGATCACCATTTTCCCTTGAGAGGTGGGTAGTTCCACAATAAAGTCCATGGACACAATGGACCAGGGGCGCTCTGCGGTTTCAGTTGGTTGTAAAAGTCCGGGAGGTTTCCCCCTCCCCCTTCTTTTGGCCATGATGCACATTGGACACGTAGAGACATACTCAAAAATGTCCCTTTTCATCTGTGGCCCCCAAAATTGTCTGTTAACCAAGTGCAGGGTTTTCACATATCCAAAATGGTCTGGAAGTTTGCTATTATGGCAATATTGTAGCAATTCCCTTCTGAGGCTTTTAGGTACATAGAGTTTTCCTTCACAGTACCAGAAACCCCCCAGTCCTTTATTTAGTCCCTCCGGTTTTTCCACCCCTTCTGATTCAACTGCCTCTATTAGTCGATTCCCCCCCCCCAAGGTTCTATTGGTTCTCTTTTTTTTTCCGGAGTGAGTGGTGACTACTCTGGTTATGTGGCTGGGGGGTATTATAGAGTCTATCACCTCCTCCCTCTGGCTGTCATGTTGAGGCAGCCTGGACAGGGCGTTGGCTAAAAAGTTTTTTGAGCCTGGAATGTGTTTGAGAGTGAAATTGAATTTGGCAAAGAATCCCACCCACGGGATTTGTTTCTCAGTTAGTTTTCAGTGCCCCGTTCGCGCCTCTAGGTTTTTGTGATCAGTCCAAATCTCAAACAGCACTCTCGCCCCTTCTAGCCAGGATCGCCATGTTTTTAAAGCAAAAGTCACTGCAAACGCCTCTTTGTCCCACAGAGACCAATTGCGCTGCTCTTGAGAAATTTTTTTAGAAATGTAGGCACAGGGACGCAATCTCCCCTCCTCGTCAGCCTGCATAAGTATTGCTCCTACAGCCACGTTGGAAGCGTCGCATTGTACCACGAAGGGCTGGAGCTCATCAGAGTGGCTCAGCACTGGCTCGCTCGTAAACAATCTTTTCAGTTTATCGAACGCTTGCTGGCCCGCGGGAGTCCATTTTAACTTGGCTACTAGTTTTTTTGCCTCCAGTCCCTTCCCCTTGGTCTTTAGGAGATCCATCAGGGGCAACATGACTTGGGCGAACCCCTGAATGAAGGTCCTATAAAAATTTGCAAATCCGATAAATGATTGTAACTGTCTACGTGTCCTCGGGGGTTCCCAATCTAATACTGCTTGAATTTTAGCTGGGTCCCTGACACTCTAAATCCCAAATAGTCCAACTCTGTTTTGTGGAACTCACACTTCGACAGTTTAGCATACAGTTTATGCTCATATAGAGTAGAAAGGACTCTTCTCACTAGGTTCACGTGTGATTCCATATCATTTGAATAAATAATTATGGCATCCAGGTACACCACCACCCCCTGATATAGGTATTCTCTTAAGACCTCATTGATGAAGTTCATAAACACTCCTTGTAACCCAAATGGCATCACCAAGTACTCAAATTGGCCCATTGGAGTGTTAAACGCCATTTTCCATTCGCCCCCCTCCTTAATTCGCACCCTGAAATATGCGTCTCTCAAATCCAGTTTGGTAAATATTCTCCCTTCTGAGACCGTACTTAGTAAGTCTCAGATCAGGGAGATGGGATAGGCATAACAGGTTGAAATCCCATTTATCCCTCAAAAATCCATGCAAAGTCTAAGACTCCCGTCCTTCTTTTTCTGGAAGAGTACGGGCGCTGTGTGGGGGGCTGTTGCGGGGCAGATGAAACCCCTTTTAAGGTTCTTCTCAATGAACTTTCTCAGTTCAGCCTTTTCCGCCCACCCCATGGAGTATAGTTTCACCTTGGGCAGTTCTTTCCTGGGAATTAGTTCAATCGCACAATTCGTGTGCTCCTGTAAGGAGGGAGTTCATTAGCTTCCTCCTCACTGAATACTTTTCTCAAGTCTCTGTATTCTTTGGGAATGGCTCGGACCTGCTCCACAGCCACACACATCTTCTCTACGGGGGGGGGGGGGGGTCAGGTCCCCACGCTTCAACCCACTGGTGACATTTGCACTTACTGTCTGTGAAGTCAATAGTCTGATCCCGCCATTTAATGTCTGGCTTGTGTTTGGCTAACCAGCCTACACCTAATACTATATCAAATGAAGTCGATGGGGCAATTACAAACAGCTCCATATCCCAATGGTCCTCTATGCCCACAGGCACCCTCTGGGTTTGCTCCATGCACAGTTCACCCCTCATCACAGTCCCATCAATCTGTTTGAATTGGATGAGGTGGGGTAGTGGGGTTCGCATGAGTCCAAGGGCGTCCACCAATTTGGGAGTAATTATCTCCCTCGTACACCCCGAGTCAATTAGGGCTCGTGCGTGTATAAACCTCTTGAGCTTTGGATTTAGTAAAGTCAATGGGACAAAAAAATAAAGACCCAGTTATTCTCACCCTCAGTGGTGCCGTTAGATCCACAACCTGCTGCTTTGCACCCTTCAGTGCAGGTCGTGGCTCCCACTTCTGAGGGGTAATGAACAGCTGCTGTATGTGTAGAGGGGACCCGTGCCCCGTGACTCGCCTCGCGTCGATGATGTGGCAAGGGGGGGTCTGTACCTCTATCCTCTCCAACGGATTAATCGGTTCACTGTTAGCTGGTGCTCCTTCAGCCATTCAGCTTGAAAGTTACCAGGTCAGTTGAATTTTTAAAGGATCATTTCCAAAATGTCAAGCATTAGATCTCAAAATAACCAGAACTGCAAGGGTCTGGAACTTCATTGAATGAACAGTCAAATCTATTTGGAATTGTTGTTGGTGAAAGGTTTTTTAAAAATTATTCCATTCTGCTCTGCTTACAAACAAGAAAACAGCCTTCAAAGGGCTGTCAAGCATTAGATCTCAAAATAACCAGTCCTTGATTTTGAAACAAAGTATTGGTTTATTGATTATCCATTGTGCTCAGATAGGCATCAGATTGGAAGTGATACATTGTAACTCAAGAATACTAGCTTTAAGGGGGCACATCAAAGATACCTTAGAAATTTCTACTCAAGCCTGTGAAATTCACACGCTTGCTATGTTATCTATTACTGCGGTTTAGCAACATCCTGGGTTCAGACTTGAGCCTGAGAAAGTGTTCCCAGAGGCCTTATCTTCAAAGAGGACATTCCTGCATTTGCTACTAGTGAGAACTAAGGAAGAGGTTACATGGCTTTGATGTGCAACACATTAGAATAGCAGTTAGCAATACAGGCATACCAATAAAGAAACAAGATGCTTGACAAGGGCACTGCCCTTTTCCTTCTTTCTATTGTGAACCAGTTAGTTAATTTGGTTATGCTAAATAATCCTGTAAGCCAAGCAATCTAAAAAGCCCAGCTAAATTTCCTTGTACTCTGTTAAAATCATAGAGTAGAATCACAGAATCAATCACAGGAAGGGACCTCCAGGGTCATCTAGTCCAACCCCCTGCACAATGCAGGAAACCCACAAATACCTATCCCAAATTCACAGGATCTTCATCGCTGGCCATCTAGCCTCTGTTTAAAAACCTCCAAGGAAGAAGAGCCCACCACCTTCTGAGGAAGCTTGTTCCATCACTCTAATGGTCAGGAAGTTCTTCCTAATGTTGAGCCGGAAACTTTTTTGATTTAATTTCAACCCATTGGTTCTGGTCCTACCTTCCGGGGCCACAGAAAACAATTCCACACCATCTTTTATATGACAGCCCTTCAAGTACTTGAAGATAGTGATCATATCACCTCTCAGCCGCTTCCTCTCCAGGCTAAACATCTCCAGCTCCTTCAACCTTTCCTTATAGGAATTGTTCTCCAGACCCCTCACCATCTCCAGACCTCCACCCCCTGTTCCAATCTTTTTTTAAATTTGGAGAGCATTTTGAGGAGAGTCATCAGATGCTATGCTGAAAGTTTGGTACCTCTACCTCAAAACACAGCCCCTCCAGAGTCCCAGATACCTCCAGATCAATTCTCCATTATACCCTATGGGAAACAATCGCCATAGGGAATAATGAAGTGTCCAGCAGACACTTCCCTCTCCCCCCCACCCCGGTTTCTGATGACTCTGAAGTGGAGGAGGGCCTGCTCCCACCTGGAGATTGGCATCTCTACTCATGAGTTGCTGAACTTCCAATTTCTTCAAAGTAACACAGAGCAAACAAAGGTTCAATAACCTTTCCTATGCAAACAACCTCTGAAAAGATTGTGCAACCAACAGAGGGTCTGGGCTGCTTTCACAGCCACTGTAAGCAGCCATGCTGTTCTGCCCCCACCCCCATTCAGCCTTAAATACACAAACACACCATCCCAGGAGGAAGCCTTTCCAAGCGGAGTCTGAAGCCTCCAGAGGTGGGAAGACACATGGTGGCTGTGGGAATGGGGCTTCCCCCTGTTGACCAGCTGACTGGGAGTGGGAAGGAGCCTGGGAAAGTGGGAGAAACCCCACTGGGACCTGGGGATTGGCAAGCCTACACCAGGCCAATAGAAGCTGGAAGAAATTAGAAAATTAAAACAATTTAAATAAATTAAAACCAGATAAACAACTATTTTAAATCATATAAAATACTCAATGGAGCGAAGAATAGTACTCTTCCAATGTGGGGCACAAGCTGTAAGCACCCATTCACATCCACTTGGCAAGAACAAACCAAAACCATACAGAAATAAAAATCAAAACATACACAATAAATCAAATCAAGCCAGTGACCCTGAGAATAAGACCTGAAGATAAAACCAGCTAAAAACATTTTTTAAGGAATTCTTCACAGAGCAAACAGCAACACCACCACCCAGCTCAAGCAGGAAAAGATAGACAAAACTGAAATACTTCTATATTCAACAAATGATTAAAATGTGGAATTCACTGCCAGAAGATGCAGTGATGGCCACAGGCATAAAAAGCATTAAAAGGAGATTAGATAAATTAATAGAGGACAGTTCTATCAGTGGCTATTAGACATGTGACTAAAGGCAACCTTCACATTCAGAAGCACTAAACCTCTGAACCCCTGTGCCAAGATTCAGGGTTGGCCTTGACTTCTATGATCTGTTGTTGGTCCTCCAGAGTAACTGGTTTGCCATTGTGTGAGACAGGATGCTGGACTAGATGGGTCACTGGTCTTATCCAGCAGGACTTTAAAAATGTTCTTATGTCAGTTTTTCCAAGTCCCATTCCATTTCAGGTATGCATAAAGGCAGAGCTGCCATTTATATTGTACATTGTGATGCCATGGTAACAACATACCACACAAGTGATTGACCTTCAAAGTGGCTGGACATTGCAGTCTACCTATGGTATCAGGACAAATCACAAAAGCAAAATTGTTTTTATATATACTTTGACCAGTGTAGAAGCAAACATGCAAGCCATTAAAGTTGCTAATAGTATTTATAAAGGAAGGGGAGGGATCTCTGATCTAAGGCCATGGATCCAGATTGTCACTGTGCAAAGTGCACCAGGAAGATATTAGTCACAGACATATTTCTACAGGGAGTAAAAAAAAATCAGCATATTACTCCCCTCCCCCTTAGAATGCAAATAATTTTATGAATACTGACATAGAGAGATGAGGCCAGGGGCTGGATCCAGACTAAACTGGCAATTTTCATTTATTGTCCCTTCCCACTGAAGCCCCTCCCCCCATGTCTCCTTATCACTCAGAAGCAGCACATTGCAGAGATTGGTGGGCTGAAGGTGGGAGAGGCAGAAAATATTAAGTCTGGATCCAACCCTAGGAGTGGAATTTGCTGCCTAAAAGAACAGCTTCAGATGGATTCATAATGTTCCTGTGTTTGGGTAGTATGACTGAACTGGGATGCTCAAAAGTGATCTACTGAATCCCACAGGAAATTAGGTACCTAATGAAAGCCTGGCTTGGCCTGTATTACTTCTTTGGTTAGCTTTTCAACCCTAATATATTGGGGAAATCATGCTGCAGTTTTTCAGCCCGTTTCTCTTCTTTTAATGAAGCCTTTCATATCTTTCATGTGCTTGAATTTTTCTCCAGCAGCAAGGATCTGAAATAGCTGATCGACTTTAAAGTTCCCAAGAGATGGCAGAACATAAAATGCCAACTGATGATCAAAATGAATATTAAAAGGCTATCCTTTAAATGTAACCCTGCATGAGTGAGTAGAGAGTAGAACTAAGTACCAATGAAATAGAAAAGCTTTTCATTTCTGAATGAGAGATATATAAAAACTTCATATCCTTCTTTTTAAAAAATGCATTTGCCTAAATTTGAAGTTTTCTTATTTCTGGCATTCTCAGTTAAGAATGCTACTGCATTTTCTGGTTTTTATAAACAGTCAGAATGAACCAGTTCAAGAAAGACACATGTAGACTCCTGTGCTACAATTAGCATTAGGACTGCTCACTCCACTTGAATTGCACTTGGGATGCTGTTTATGAGCCCCTCACACACTCCAAGTTGGAAATGGCTCTGTCATGTTTTGGTGACATTCTCATTATGGTTTTGGGAACTGTAGTGTAGGGTGGGCAGCAGGCAACACCACATAGTTGCAACTGGGCAACACTTTGTGATGATAGACTGCTGGCCACTCTTATGAAGGGCTGTCCCTGCCACTAGGCAAACTAGGCAATTGCCTAGGGTATCGGCCTTCTTGGAGCACCAAATTGGGCACACACACCCCTTGTGACTCAGTGACCTGGGCTATTCAGGTCAGGGAGCAATTTCAAGTTTTGTGCTTTTCATTTTTCCCACAATTCATCTATTTTTGAAAACTGGTTATCAGTGCCGGGGGGGGGGGGGGGGAGCAGAAGTTAGCCTTGCCTAGGGCACCAGATAGTCTTGGGCCAGCCCTGTTCTTATGCAAATTAAGGTGCCATTCAACAGGCAACAGGAACAATTTCCCAGTGTGATCAAGTAACAGATAAAGTACTCAAGTTCTTTGCATGAGCCAGCAATGGGTATCAGCCTTGGCTGGCTGGTCTGATGAGTGCCACCAGATCAGGTGCAAAAGTCAGTTCAAAATATATACAAGTATTAATTATGAGAAGACAAGAGATTTTTTAAACTCATCAGGTGAATGGAGGTACATTTCTTAAATTTATGTATACATATGTTTACCCCATCAGCCAAATATTATAGCCATATTTAGGTAAAAAAAAAAATGGCAGGGAGAGTCTTAAAGGTCCCCTCCCTTTGTGCCATGGTCTGGATCCAAAATAAAGCCCTCATCCACCTGATAAGTGAGTTTTTAAAATTGTTTGGTACCCCAGACATAAAATTCCCAGGACAGGTCTGGTCTGGCTTTTATTAGTGATAATTCTCCAGGCTTAAATATAAATTGTAAAATGCAGTCCAATGCACACTTTCAGTGTGGGGGGGGGGAGGCACTAACCATAATAGGATGTGATTCTAAATAAATAGGCATCAATTTGGGTTATACATGACATTTATTGATTTTTTCAGATTTTTATTTTGCCTTCCCCAAATGGGCTCAGGGCACATTCCAACAAGCATAAGGCTGTTACATACTTTGTACAACAATGGCTTTAGGAATGAGATCTAAATGGACAGTTCAGGGGATTTCCATCCACATTCCTTCTGGCATCATGGGTTTAATCACCTGTGCTCCCCATTCTTCCCTCCTCTCCAGGATTCTTTCAGCTGTGAATGGGAAAACTCTTTCTGGTTTACACTATCTTAGAATCCAGTGTCTGTGAAATATGGATTGGAGCCTTTCTCACAAGGTATGCATTCTCCAATGCCCATTGACACTGCCACCACCTCAAAAATCCTCTCACAAAGTTAAAAAAAAAAAAAGGTAAAGATAGTCCCCAGTGCAAACACCAGTCATCTCTTACTCTGGGGGGTGACATTGCATCATGCCGTTTTCACAGAAGACTTTTTTTTTTAAAAAGTTTTTGAAATAATCTTTATTTAAGCTTATACTTCACATATACTACCAAGCCAATATGTCAATACATTGAAAGTTTACCAAATGACAAATACAAAAGTTAATAATAGAATGCAGAAAACCATATGTAATACAAATAAGGAACAGCATGTATTAGAAAAATAACAAGTCCCAATAGTAAATCTTATTAGGGACCACATTTTGTTGAGTCAAACAGGATATTACTGGAAACATACTGCTGTAAATTTTTCTTAATAATTTTGCAGGTTTGGTATGAGGTAATAGCTAGTAATTTTGCAGTGGAGAGAACATTCCCACACCTTATTTTGCCAGGATAATAAAGAAGGTAAGCTTTTATCCCCTCATTTTGTAGCAATAACAATCCTAGCAATGGCTAGCCGAGTTGTAACCAAATTTTTAGACTTTTGTTTCCAAAGCCCATTGGTAGCATAGATAGTAAAAGGATTTCTGGCCCGGCAGGAACCATGACTGCTGTTATCATATAAATATGCTGCAAAATCAACTGCCAAAATGAGTATATGCGAGGACAATACAACCAACAGTGCATATAGTATCCCAAATGACCACATCCCTTCCAACATTTTGCACTCACATCAGCCCAAAAGCAGTGTAATCTACAGTGTAATTGTAGGTGGAAGATACAATTTACATAACACCTTAAAAGTTAAAACAAATGTTAAACACATTAGACCAGGAGTGTCAAACATGCAGTTGGGGGGCCGAATCAGGCCCCCAGAGGGCTTCTATCAGGCCCCCGAGCAACTGGTTGTCATCTGCTTCCTTCTCCCTGTATCTTGTTTCCTTCTGCATAACAGTTTGCTTTGCAAGGCTTGCTCAATTGCTCAGGAGCTACAGAGCAAAACCTCCATTTTCTCCATTGCCTGAGGCTCCCCCCCTCCCCCCGGGGGAAGGAAGGAAAGAGCCAGAGCTTCCTTTGCCCAGTGTCTTGGATCCTGTGGGAGAAATACAAAGAGCATCCTTAAGACCAATGAGGGCTAACATTTTAAGCATGTTTTAAGTTTTTTAAAAATATATATTTGTGTTTGTCTGTGTTCTTTATAAAATTTGTATCTCTGCTATCTAATTTTAAATAGGTACACATGCCTGACATTGCTCAGCCCAACCTGTCATGGCTCAGCCCCTCAAGGTCTCATTTATGTCAGATCCGGATCTCATAACAAATGAGTTCGACACCCCAGCATTAGACAATACTGTATGAGTTATAAATTGAGTGCCAAGCCTCCTCTTGGATGTTCTGTTTACAAATATCCTGCCAAAATAATTGAATTTGTAAAGGTTTTTGTGACATAACTGAAACAAGAATTTTATAAATTTTTGAGATAAGACCTTTAACTTCTCCCTGATATTTATGCAGGAACTGTTTAAAAGAAGTAAGAGGAACCTTAACAATGTCATGGAAGCAAGTACCTAAACCATGGGAGTGGGACCTTTACACCCAGATTTTTCTCTAAGACCTCCTTACTGATAAAAGTATTTTTATGAACTGGGTCAATAATTCTGTATATATCCTTTCCTCTCCAATCTCTAAAAGCATTTAATTCTTGCCCAGGGGTAAACCAATATTGATTTAAGAAAGTAGTCAAGCGTGAGCGTACAGGTAGTAGAAGCTGTATTTGTCCCAAATTTGTCCCAAATTTGTAATGAATTATCTAAAAAAAATGTTTATAATGTTTACAGGTCTATAATTTTTAGGGTTCCAGAATAATCACTGCAGTGAAAGATGCTCCACATAGGATTCCTCCACAGCTTGCCATGTCAGATGCACTTTACCAGAAATAACTCTTATTATGCTAGCCAAATTCAAAGCAGCATAATAACATTCCAAATCAGGCATACCCAAACCATCAGCTGACGTTGGTCAATGCAGCATATCAAATTTAATTCTGGCTTTTTTACCAGACCAGAAGAAATCATTTGGAGATCTCTGCCTCATTTTTTTATGGGGAGGTTTGCCATTGCCTTTCCTAATCATCTACACTTTATCCTCAGCAAGCTAGATACTCATTTTACCGACCTCGGAAGGATGGAAGGCTGAGTCAGCCTTGAGTATAGAGGGGTAAATAAAACAATCTCCCCCTGCATTGTGCTGCTTGGGCTCAAAGTTAGATAAACATCATCAGATCTCGACAATCGGGGAAATTGTGCTTTAGCACTCAAGAACAGAGGTTCAGGGCTACAGGATTAGGAAAAGACACTTCTGTGCTCAGAGCTCATCAGTGTAATTCTGTGACACTGAGGAGGGGGGAATTTACCAGTTGTTTATTATCTCCCCACTTCTTTTCTCTTTACATTGAGGTTTCCTCATATATGGCATGATCCAACCAGAGTGAAACATTTTTTTCTCATTGATTTCAGTTGGAAAGTAGTACGTGTGTTTGTGTAAAGAAGAAGGGGGGAGCAGAAGAAGGGAAATCCAGAGAAACGGAAACAGAGAGTATCAGTGAGGTCAGATACAGCCCATAGGCAGAATACTTGACATGCATGCAAAAGGTTCCAGGTTCAGTCACCAGCATTTCTGGAGTATCTCTGGTAGCAGATGATACAAGAGACCTTTGTCCGCCTTAGACTCCGCAGAACTGCTTTCAGTCAGAATTGACCATTCTAAACAGGTTGGAACAAATGACTGATTGACTTTGTTGAGTTTCAAGTTCCAGCATAGGAAGACTTTATTCCTCATTTACTCACTGACAGGGCTTTTTTTGAGCAGGAACACAGTTCTGGCTGGTTTGGCATCAGGGGGTGTGGCCTGATATAAAAATGAGTTCCTGCTGGGTTTTTTCTACAACAAAGTCTTGTGTGAAACAATGGTGGTGTCAGGGGGTATGGCCTGATATACAAATGAGTTCCTGCTGGGCTTTTTCTGCAAAAAAAAGCCCTGCTCACTTAGAACCAAATAATGAAACAGAAGACAAAGCTATCTTGGTGTTGCAGTTAGGACTGAACTATTAACTTTCGCTATAGATTGACATTCTGGATCCATAACTGTTTAAAAAACAGTACCATCTGTTACTGGCACAAGAAAGAAAGGAAAGATCTAACACAGGGGTGTCAAACATGCAGTTCGAGGGCCAAATCAGGCCCCCAGAGGTCTCCTATCAAACCCCTGAGCAACTGGCTGTCATCTGCTTCCTTCTTCCTGGGGAAGAAAGGAAAGAACCAGAGCTTCCTTTGCCCAGTTCCCTGGATCCCATGGGGAAATACAAAGAAAGCATCTTTAAGATCAACAAGTGCTAACATTTTAAGCATGTTTTAAGTTTTTTTAAATATATATTTATGTTTGTCTGTATAAAAAACACAAACACAAATATATATTTTAATTTTTTTTTAAAAAAAGCTGCTAAAAAAAAAAGCTCTGGGCGTTGTGAGGACAGAATGGAGAAGGGAAGAATGCCATCAGCCACAAATATATATTTTGTAAAGTTTATATCTCTTCTACCTAATCTTAAATAGGTACACATGTGGTCTGGCCAGACATGGCTCGGCCCAACCCGACATAGTCCGGCCCCAAATGGTCTCATTTATGTCAGATCAGTCCCTCAAAACAAATGAGTTCGACATCTCTGATCTAACAATTGTTGAACTGACAGTTTTTGTATTCAAAATATTGGAACTCTCTTTCTTTCCACCAGAGGGCATCATAACCATGACTTAATAGTTAAGACTTTAATGCAAAGGTCTCGGTGGTGTTCTTAAACATTTATCTTCTCAGAATTTCATCAGAAAACAAAAACTAAGATTGACAATGCAGATTTTTGTATTTATTCTTGTCCCAGATATTCAGGAAGAAAGAAAAGAAATGAAAGAGGTTGGTGAAGAGGACCTGCATGTTGCTGCAAAGTTTCAGAGCAACAGGCAGCCAAACACCTGAGAGAAAGAAAAGTGCCAGAAGTCACTCAGTAAACATGCAAGTAAGGACTGCATCAATCCATGAGAATAAGGAAACTGTCTTTAGCAATGTGTTTGCCTCTAGTTACCTGGAGAATGCAATAAGCAAGGCAGCTCATTGAAAAGCTAGTGTGGCATAGTGCTTAGAGTTGGGCTACAATCAGATCCCCACTCTGCTATGGAAGCTGGCCTGATGACCTTGGACCAGTCACACACTGTCAGTCTAACCTGCCTCACAGAGGTGTTGTCAGGGATTTTTCTGTAGAAAAAGTCCAGCAGGAATTCATCTGCATATTAGGCCACACCCCCTGACACCAAGCCAATTGAAACCATATTCCTGCTTAAAAAAAAAAAAAAAGCTCTGGGTGTTGTGAGGACAGAATGGAGAAGGGAGGAATGCCATCAGCCATTTTAGGTCCCTGCTGAAGAGAAAACGAACGCAATATAAATGAAGTAAATAATTAATAAATCTGGTCACATTACTCAGCTGCGCTTTAAGCAGTCCCACAACACTACTAATAATGCCGCTCTCTATATAAATCCTTGTGCTGTTACTATGGCAATATGTATTAGGATATTTGGTTTTGGTATAGCAGAATTTTGCTTAATCATAGTAACATGATACTGAGTGCAGTAAATAAATCTCTCAAGAAGTACCGTATATTGCAAAAATTGTGAACTTGCGTTCATTCAAGTCAATCCCATTTACATTCAAATTGTAGTCAAAAAGAGAGAAGCCTAATCTAAATAGCACTTTCCCTATCACAAATGGCAACCTTATCTGGCATCATATGTGTAAGTGTATGAGAGCATGGTCTCTAAAGGAGAAACCTGCAGGGACATGGAAGGCCATGTGAAGTGAGAGGAGGAGAAAGAGAGAGGGGAGGTCAGAGTGCAGCTCCCAAATTAAGTCAAAGAGAGGCATCCCATTCAAGGAGATAACACCTGTACACTCTTAGAGTGATGTAGCATCCCCCCCAATGCCCAGGTATGCTGAGTCACTCACTTCAATAGTCTGCATGGACAAGCCAGTTCACTCTTTACATTTGCCTTATAAATAAATACATAATCTCCTCATGTATTCTTCCTCCCAGGCTGTATGCAGCTACAGACCAAGAGACTGCACATGACCCATGCCTTTCCCAAGGGCTGAGACAAACTTATCCCCTCACATGTCCACCTGGAAAGTGCTCAGTAGGTCTTCCCTAAGGTTGCTATTGATCAGTGGTATATATTTCTAAGGAAGTATATTTAAAGAGTAAAATATTACCGAGGGTAATGGGATAATTTAATGGCCAGTGCTTACATTAGTGGGTTGAGAGAATATTTGCAAGCCATTCTGCCATTGTTCACTTAATAATGCAAAATCTATACCTGTAAATGAAAACAAAAGGCAGTAATGTAAAATTCTCTTTCCCTAAGAAGTTTCTTTCTTTTTCTTTTTTTTGGAATCTGAAAGAAAACATTGGATTTCATACTTCAAAGTACTAGATTATTCCAGAGAATAAACAGATGTGTGCTTGGCCACTTTGACATCATGTGATAATAGCACTACATTGTCAAGATGTTCTACGTGTTTCTTGTGATTGCCAAGTTTAAAACAGGGAAGAAGAAAATGTCCCCATAGAGAAATTATTTGTCTTGGGAAATATTAAAGCTCCATGCCTTAGCTGATCTAGCAACTGGTGGGAAGACGTTGGGCAGGGAAGACGTAAAGTTGAACACGGCTTTAAATTTGAGCATAACATATGCTTTGTGGCTGCTTGGGGGATACATAAAAATACAGAGAAGTTGAATGACCTGAGTGATTGACAATTCTCTCTTGAATGCTTAGCAGCTGTGTAACAGTCACTTAACTCTCGCTTCCCTCAAGGCTGGCTAATAGACATTGAAAGCATATGCAGTAAGTTTCTCTTCAGAACTTTCAAAAGATTCCTACAGCAATAGTAGTAAATGTAATGACTCAGGGAGTGTCAAAGGGCTTCTGCAGTTTTGCTCAGTGCCCAAGGAAAACAGCTGGTTCAACCACTCAGCTGCTTTCTCTGTCTGCTGCATCATCAAATCATGAGCTCACCTAATAACGCCTTGCCCAATCATATGGACAGAGTTATCTCACAGATAAAGAGCAGCCATTTCAGGATGTTTTTGCATCAAAGCTAAGAAAAGGTTGAGGGCTCAGTTCCAGCTTCTGATGCTATTCACAGAATTTCCATGTCAGCAAAATGAACATCAATCCTGCACATCTATGAGATGAATGCCTCAGGGCTGGTCACCACCGCACACACCTTATTGCAAATTTATATTGCCCCACTCACAAGAAGTCTCCCCACAGTATTTTCCATGCATCCGAAGTATATGTTCCTGCTGCTCTAAAATGCCACACCCATCTGCTGAATTGTTTAAACAAATTATTTGTATGTGGTACAGAGAGTAGATAAACTACAGATATGAATTCCTTTCTGTCTGATGACTGCAATATATTAGGATGCAAACAAGATTTGTATGCATGATGGGTTGAAGCCATGGTATTATGTGAGGTTGTGGAACACCTGAAAGAGAAATTGTTGTCCCCATTTTCAAGAAGGGGAAAAAGGAGGATCTGGGTAACTACCAACCTGTCAGCTTGATGTCTATACCTGGAAAAGTTTCAGAACAAATCATCAAACAGTCAGTCCTGGAACATTTAGAAAGGATGGCTGTGATTATTAAGAGCCAGCATGGTTTTTGACAAACCTGATCTTTTTTTTTTTTGAAAAAGTGACTACCTTGCTGGATCAGGGGAATGCTGTAGACATAGTTTATCTTAATTTCAGTATGGCTTTTGATAAGGTTCCACATACTTTCCTTGTTGACAAGTTGGTAAAATGTGGTTTGGATCCTGTTACCATTAGGTGGATCTGTAACTGGTTGACAGATCACACCCAAAGAGTGCTTATGAATGGTTCCCCATCCTTTGGAGAGGAGTGACAAGTGGAGTGCCTCAAGGATCTCTCCTGGGACCTGTTTTGCTCAACATCTTTATAAATGATTTGGATGAAGGAATAGAGGGAATGCTTATAAAATTTGCCAATGATACAAAATTGGGAGGGGTTGCAATACAGTAAAAGACAGACAAAGGATACAGGATAATCCTGACAGGCTGGAAAACTGGGCTAAAACCAATAACATGAATTTTAACAGGGATAAATGTAAAGTTTTGCATTTAAGTAGGAAAAATCCAATGCATGGCTATAGGATAGGGGAGACTCGTCTTAGCAGTAGTATGTGCAAAAAGGATCTAGGGGTCTTAGTGGACCATATGCTGAACATGAGTCAACAGTGTGATGTGGTGGCTAAAAAGGCAAGTGCAGTTTTGGGCTGTATCAACAGAAGTATAGTGTCCAGATCATGTGAAGTGATTGTATCGCTTTACTTTGCTCTGGTAAGACCTCACCTGGAGTATTGTGTTCACCAAATTTTGGGCACCAAATTTTAAGAAGGATATAGACAAGCTGGAACGGGTCCAGAGGAGGGCAACAAAGATAGTGAAGGGTCTGGAGACCAAGTCCTGTGAAGAAAGGTTGAAGGAGCTGGGGATGTTTAGCCTGGAGAGGAGGTGGCTGAGAGGTGATATGATCACCATCTTCAAGTACTTGAAAAGCTGTCATATAGAGGATGGTGTGGAATTGTTTTCTGTAGCCCAGAAGATAGGACCAGAACTAATGGGTTGAAATTAAAACAAAAGAGTTTCTGGCTCAACATTAGGAAGAACTTCCTGACCATTAGAGTGGTTCCTCAGTGGAACAGGCTTCCTCAGGAGGTAGTGGGCTCTCCTTCCTTGAAGGTTTTTAAACAGAGGTTAGATGGCCATCTGACAGCAATGAAGATCCTATGAATTTAAGGGGAGGTATTTGTGAGTTTCCAGCATTGTGCAGGCGATTGATGACCCTGGAGGTCCCTTCCAACTCTATGGGGCTGTTCAGACGCACAGTATAATCAGTTGTCACTGCTGTTTCATACCGGATTAAAAGTCGCTGATCAGACAGCAACATCTGCCTCCCAGTATTAACTCATATTAACGCCCCCCCCCCCAAATCCTTCTCGGAACTGGAGTGTTTTGTTACCTGCTCCTTTGCAGTGTTTGAGTTCTCTGGTTTCACCTCATAGTTTCCCCATCTGGATAGTTCTTGACCAACTTCTGGATGTCTGAAGGCTGTCCCAGAACAAAAGGAGCCTCAGACATCTGGTTTATGGTCGCCATTTTTTTTTACTACTTAGCAATATGCTCATCACTGCATAACCACATAATGTTTTAACCTATGCACATGTGCATATGTGCATGGGCGCGTGTGCACATAATGTGCATAAAAATGGAGAAAAAAGAACTGCATGGTGCCGTCGTGTGGACAGCAGAAGACAGTTTCACCGTGGAGTGATTTGATTGCAGTATGGCAGTCTGATTAACAATATCTGGAACAAAGATATTCAGAACAGAACCAGGTCAGTTTAACATGGACTCAACACACTGTGTGAACAGGGCCTATGATTCTATGATTCTAAGTGGCAGCTAGCTGTTGCTTGAAGAAAAACAATGCAAGTCTCTCTCCTGCTCCCTCTTTCTTTCAACAGAGAGAGATGA
Source organism: Heteronotia binoei (assembly GCF_032191835.1). Taxonomy (NCBI): domain Eukaryota; kingdom Metazoa; phylum Chordata; class Lepidosauria; order Squamata; family Gekkonidae; genus Heteronotia; species Heteronotia binoei. The sequence goes on from NC_083224.1 coordinate 102,219,680, forward strand.
GGAACACACAATAAGCAACAAGTGGATGTTTTAGCTCAATTCCTGACCTCAAGATCAGAAACTAGAGCAGTTATGTGTTCACCTCTATCCCACCCACTCTGCAGCACTGCCTGTGGTCACAATTTGTATTTGCTTCTGCCTGTCTGTTCCAGCAACAACACTGCCTATTGAAGTGTGAGGGAAAGTGGTACAGTATCCACCTCTAGCTTGTAGTTTTTCCCTCTGTTTCAGCATGTGCATTTGACTTGTGTTCAGCAGGCACAGTACCAGAGAACAAAATAGGAAACAAGCAGGAGTCACTGCTTATACATAACTGAAACCTCCCCACAACCACCAAACTAGTGAATTTTTTCAGCTGTGGATTTTGTTGTTGAAAGGCCCTGATTAGAACAAAATATTCTTCCCAATAAGCAGCAGGGTTCAAATTACTGATATGGAGAACTTTTATACTTTGCTTAATTGATTGATTTTGTTTGTATTATACCCTTTCTTAAAGAAACTTAGGGAAGTATGCATGGAGTTATCATGTTGTATTGTCATGGGAGCCCTGAAAATAGATCAGGCTGAGTGATTATGATTTGTCCAGTGATTGCCATGTCATCCCATTATTTCCCCAGGTCAAATTCAAAATTCTGTTCACTACAGCACATTACTATGTTGCTTATATTATCATAAATCAGTGTTCTGGATAAGAATCCCCCAGTGTGGCAGAATCAATGAACTACTACAACCACAAGAATAGTGAAATAGTATGATATCAAATTAATATAGTAGTTCCAGGTATAAATCAGAGGAAATACTGATAAACAGTGGTACTGATTCAACAGACAGCCCTAATATTTTCAGGATATGTAACACTTTTTTTCTTCTTCTGGTTGTTTCCAGTGAAAACTATAAAGATACAAAATTAAGGAAAGAGATTGACATTTTTCTCTGTTTCCATGTTCTTTTCTTTGATATCTCCACTGTTTTTGCAGCTAGTGTACCCAAAGACATTCATCCCTCCAGGCCATGTTTTGCCTGGAGGGATCCTAAACAGAAGTTGTATCAGGGAAACTTCTGCATTGCAGGGACCCACTTGGTCCAGTGAAGAGAGCATTGGACTCGAGTTTAAATATTTAGTAATTTCTAAAGTATTAATTGATTCTCCTTCATATCTCAGTTAATCTAATTTAGTAATTTCTAAATTACTAAATTAGATTAACTGAGATATGAAGGAGAATCAATTAATTAGTACTTTACAGACCAGTTATATATTTATCTTGCATATCTAAAGAAACCATCAACCCACCCACCTAAACACTCCCATTACCAGCATCAGGCCCATTAATTGTTGGTGAACCCAGAAGTGTATTTTCCAAGGCCTCTGGTTGTTAGATCAGGTCCATTGATTGCTGTCCACCCCACAGTGTACTTTCCAAGGTCTCCAGCTAACGGACAAATTACCTTTCCTTCATACTCATAGCATCCCTGTGCAACCAGGCAACTGGTATATTTTTTTAATCAATCTTGTGGTTTCAGACCCACATGCTGTAGGAGGGTCCAAGGTCAATTAACATAGCAGCTGAATCTATGGTGCAATGATTGACTAGCACAGAACACCAACAGGGGCATATTCAGTCATGCTTGGAATCCTCGGATATACATCTGTCTCCTGCTGCTGGATCTGAGAGAAAATATAAAATGCTATCCAGCAGTGAACGAGCATCACATAGGTGCCTCGCACTTCCTACAATGGCACATTTTTGGAGCTGCCACAGTCATAGTAATTCACATAGTAATTCACAGTCATAGTTTCCATGGAGTTCTAGGTGACTGGGTACTTTGGGAGGCATTATATGAAAGGGAGACAGATATCTGGATTACATGTCTGATCCAGCCTAAATTTATATCAGCAAGTGTCCATGCATGTTTTTTTTTTTCTGTACAACTCTCCATAAGACTGCTAGTACCAGCTCCAGGCAATGAGACACTTGATGCACCTTTTAAAATATACTTCTTTTCAGATCACTGAAACACTCTGACAGGAAAATCTGCACCAGCCAAAATTCTTCCTTCCATGCTTCTATGCAATTATGTGTTTGTGTACTGCTTCAAGATCTAGACCTGGGAATCCTCACCATGGCTGATTCCAGATGGGCAGTATAAGCTGCCCCAGGGACAGTTGGCAAACAGATCAGAAAAGCACGTCCAAATGCACACATCTGGCTCCTGTCCCACCCCCGCCCTCATCCCCATCCCTACCTGCATTTCAGCCACCTCAAAAAGGTACCACTTTGAAAGTAGTACTTAATCACGAGGAATCTGCGAGGTGCCTCCCCGGCCATCTGGATGGCTGGGAAGTGCCCCCATGGAGTAGCAGACGGGTGCATGAGCACTGTGGATGCTCCTCCAAGACATCCGCAGCCTGTACCTGTTCTGGCAGCAGGCCATGCATTGGCAGGACACCCCAGGGCACTTCTGTTTCCACCAGCTAACTTCTGGGTCAGCAGACTGCCGCTGTGGCCTGCTCCCTGCCAGTGGGCTGAGGCCCTCCAGGGTGGGGGATCTCCCACCCCCGGCGGGAGCTTGTCAGCCCTACTCTTAGGCTGCATTTGAATAATAGGGTCACAAGGTGCACACATCAGGGTTATGCATTTTGAGAATATAGAGTAGATGGGGAGAGATGGGCTGAGTCCAGACTGGCATTTGAGGTGACACAGGGATGGCCCCCAGATGGATTAAAAAATCAAGTCCAGACACGAACATCTGAAGGCTTTCCTGCTCCTGTACTCACCCCATCCTCCAGAGTTGTAGAAGCTACCGCTTCCTAAGTCATAGCACATCTCCACAGTGCTTCCTTGCCACCTTTACCAGCCATCTGAATGGCTGGGTAGTGCCTGGGAAGTGCCATTCAAGTGCTTGAGCAGTCTGACCTCTCCTCCGGGGCATGCACACCCCATCCCTATCCCGACAATGGGCCACATTGTTACACCTCAACTAACTTTTTATTGGGGAATATTAATATTTCTTAGCTCAAAATGGTGAGTCTACGAGAAGTGAGGTGAGCAGGGATCTCTATCAATGTCTACGGAGATAGACCACTGAAAATCCTTTGGTTAATAATGGATTTTATTATAGGTATAGGATTTCAAATAGTTACATCCCAATCAAACAATTTCAAGCATACAAGAGGAATACAGTGGTTAGCTGAATAAGTATGGATGGGGGAAGGTGATACAATACCTAGATCTTGCAGGGTAGACTCAGTCGGAAGAAATGCAAGGCCTCTGGAGGGAGATTTCTCTTGAGAAGAAGGGGGGGGTGAGGGTAGGAAAGGATGGAGGGAGGAGAGGATGGAGGAATTCCCTTTTCTTTCCTCTCTTCTCTAGCCTGACAGGTGGGGTTGCCTGTTTTCTAGGGTAAATTACGTCACATCAAGCGATTCAGTTACCCAATGAGGAAGCAGAGTGTCACACCAATGGAAAATCGGGGTGTCATATGTGGAATATCCAGTCAGAGATCATTGTGTCATAGATCCATACCCCAATGGAGGAATTTTAATTACACTGGCCAAATGACTTTTTATGGCCCTGTTTTTCCAAACTGATTCCTTTGAAGCTCCCCAAAAGTGATAGATCTCTCTCTTAGTGTCAAACATGGATAGGCATCCATCAAGTGTTCAGGAGATTGGTTGACTTTGATAGCCTTAGCAATAATTAAAGAAAAATAGAAACTTTGTTAAAAGTCATTCCCTGGCAGAAAATGTGAGACCAGTTTACAGGTATACCATACATTCACAACAAGATGACCACTTAACCTTTAGCCTTTGTGTTTTTGCTGTCTTGCCCTGAAGAATAACAGAACATATATATACAAGCCATTTATTTGTGTTGCAGGGTTCCTGGTAACCCTTATTTCTTTATGTTTTGATAACAGGACTTAAAAGGTTGCCAAAAGAGTGAAGGAACTTTTACAGCTCTGCCCACCATATGTCCCTCTCTGGGCCTGGAATTCTTCATTTCCAGGAGCAGAAAGATGGATGCTTCTTAAGCTTTCAGCATTGGCCACTATGTCTGCCATCCTGTGAATCAGACTTGACATCATTCCAGCCTGCCTGAGGCCTAGAAGGAAATGGATTTTTCTCCCTTATGTGCAAGAAAGACCATTTCAATTCAAATGGGCATTGCTGTGTCATATTAATATTCTAGGATTACATTGCAATATCACATTCCAGGGGTGCATGGCTTGGGAATCAGTATAGGGGTGTCTTTCTGGATATCAACATGCAGTCTGACCACTCCCAGGACGCTTCTCTTTATGCCAGCTTACTTCAAGACGGGAGACTGTCTCCCCAATCTGCCGGTCTGGACCCAGCCCTGATGAGACTTTTGGCTTGGAAGTGAACACTGTTTTCATAGTGAACATGGCCCAGGAGGGAAAATATAAGAATAGTTTTGAATAGTCATGTTAGTGACATTTGGGCAGCCTAGTTCATAATACACAATTTGCCCAGCATCTAGTTCTTGATCTTAATCCAAATCAATCATTATCCCCTGTGAGAATTTTTCTCTAGCCCAAACTGTAATATGAGTAGCCTCCCAGCTGTTGAGAAATATAGTTTTTGCTACATACTTCAGTCCATGTGACTACATTTCCTATGGCCCTACTGCATAGGAACTTGCCATATACCAGGTGCCAATGAGAAAGGAGAAAGACGGTCTCTCAGATGTGCCATCAAGCAGGTAGGATGGGGTAGCAGGGTCTGATCGGAGGGGGGGGGGGCTCATAAGGACATTTGGAAACTCATGCTCCCAGTAAACAGAGTTTCCAAGTGTTCTGAACTGGGTTCAGATAGGAAAGGTCACATCAAGGCCCAATTTGCTACAATCTGGAAGATATAACTTAATTCATCCATTTGCTTGTCCATACTCTTAGGAATCTCTCTGGATGTTATCCTTGCCTTGGAATGAATTAGATGAATACTGACTAGGGCTGCCAGTGTCAGGTTGGGAGATTCTTGGAGATCTGAAGGTGGAGCAGGGGTGGCCAAACTGTAGCTCAGGAGCCACATATGGCTCTGTTTACACATATTGTGTGGCTCTCAAAGCCCCCACTGCCCCATCAGCTGCCTTGGACAAGATATTGCTCTCTTTAAATCACTTATCCAAGCCAAGCCAGCTGGTAGCTTGCAGAATGCATGTAAAATTGTTTTCTTTCCACATCTTCCTCCCTCCTCCTCCCCTATCTATTTTCCTTCCTTCCTTCTCTCAAACATCTGATGCTCATGTCTTGCAGCTCTCAGAGATCATGTTTATTCTGTATAGCTCTTATGTTAAGCAGATTTGGCCACCCCTGGGTGGAGTCTGGAAAGTGTAGACCTTGGGGAGGAAGGGACCTCAGCAGCATATAATGCTATGGTCTACCCTCCAAAGCAGCCATTTTCTCCAGGGAAATTAATCTCTATAGTGTGAGAATTAGTTGTCATTCAGGAGATCTCCAGACCCTGAAGGTTGGTAACCTAATCTCAAGTATTGTTTCTGTGACTACAGGAACTTTTACTCACAGAGTGCAAATTTCCCCTCCCCTCTCCCACAAGTGCCTGAAATACCCCCAAATCCTATTCTTAACATAAGAACATAAGAGAAGCCATGTTGGATCAGGCCAATGGCCCATCCAGTCCAACACTCTGTGTCACACAGTGGCCAAAAAAAATTATACACACACACACACTGTGGCTAATAGCCACTGATGGACCTCTGCTCCATATTTTTATCTAAACCCCTCTTGAAGGTGGCTATACTTGTGGCCGCCACCACCTCTGGTGGCAGTGAATTCCACATGTTAATCACCCTTTGGGTGAAGAAGTACTTCCTTTTATCCGTTATAACCTGTCTGCTCAGCAGTTTCATCGAATGCCCATGAGTTCTTGTATTATGAGAAAGGGAGAAAAGTACTTCTTTCTCTACTTTCTCCATCCCATGCATTATCTTGTAAACCTCTATCATGTCACCCCATAGTCGACGTTTCTCCAAGCTAAAGAGTCCCAAGCGTTTCAACCTTTCTTCCTAGGGAAAGTGTTCCATCCCTTTAATCATTCTAGTTGCCCTATTCTGGATGCTATAATATCCTTTTTGAGGTGCGGCAACCAGAACTGCACACAGTACTCCAAATGAGACCACACCATCGATTTATACAGGGGCATTATGATACTGGCTGATTTGTTTTCAATTCCCTTCCTAATAATTCCCAGCATGGCATTGGCCTTTTTTATTGCAAACGCACACTGTCTTGACATTTTCAGTGAGTTATCTACCACGACCCCAAGATCTCTCTCTTGGTCAGTCTCTGCCAGTTCACACCCCATCAACTTGTACTTGTAGCTGGGATTCTTGGCCCCAATGTGCATTACTTTGCACTTGGCCACATTGAACCGCATCTGCCACATTGACGCCCACTCACCCAGCCTCAACAGATCCCTTTGGAGTTCCTGACAATCCTCTCTGGTTCTCACCACCCTGAACAATTTAGTGTCATCTGCAAACTTGGCCACTTCACTGCTCACTCCCAACTCTAAATCATTTATGAACAAGTTAAAGAGGATGGGACCCAGTACCGAGCCCTGCGGCACCCCACTGCTTACCGTCCTCCACTGCGAAGACTGCCCATTTATACTCACTCTCTGCTTCCTATTACTCAGCCAGTTTTTGATCCACAAGAGGACCTGTCCTTTTACTCCATGACTCTCAAGCTTTCTAAAGAGCCTTTGTATTTGAGTGAGGAATTTCTTGAGTGAGGAATTGAATTTCAGGAGACATTTGGGTTCCTATAGGGGGTTGGACAATGCTGAGTGAACAGGAGTCCTTACACCCATGGAAACACTAGTTAGAACCAGGGCTTTTTTTGAGCAGGAATGCACAGGAACACAGTTCCGGCTGGCTTGGCATCAAGGGGTGTGGCCTAATTTGCAAATGAGTTTCTGCTGGGTTTTTTCTAAAAAAAGGTCCTGGTTAGAACCCAAGCCAGTGTACTTCTACAAGATCACTGTAGCACTGAACTCAGTTCTATGTGAACTCAGTCATCTAGGTCCATATAATCCTGTTGGACAGAGTAGTTTTTTAGAGCACAAACAAGTCTTAGATAATTTCTGGTATGATATTTCAGATGAAGTGTTTTACCCCCTAGGCTGGCATAATCCAAAGGAATAACAAAAGCCAGAGCAATAGTGGCAGGAATATCTTCAGAACTGGAGAAGGGCACAAAACATCTAGATCCCAGATTTTCTTATTGCTAATTTGTTGTATTATTTTAATGTACTTCATTGACTTCCTTGAAAGATATATATCATGAAAAAGCTGGACAATGTGTAAAAAGGTAAAGGTAGTCCCCTGTGCAAGCACCAGTCATTTCCGACTCTGGGGTGACTTCGCATCACAGTGTTTTCACTGCAGACTTTTTATGGGGCGGTTTGCCATTGCCTTCCCCAGTCATCTACACTTTACCCCCAGCAAGCTGGGTACTCATTTTACCAACCTCAGAAGGATGTAAGGCTAAGTCAACCTTGAGCCAGCTACCTGAACCCAGCTTCCGCTGGGATTGAACTCAGGTTGTGAGCAGAGAGTTTGGACTGCAGCTTTACCACTCTGTGCCACAGGGCTCTTAGGACAATGTGTACTGACAAATTATTTACCTCTTCATTTGAAAAACAGGGCAATCATTTGTAGATGTGCATTATGCAGCCTAGCCCATCAGACAGATTCAGAGCTGACTTGGGAGGGTTCCACAAGATATCATGTAGACATATAGAGAGCAATGGCGTCACACCATGCTTACACAGTCACAGTTTCCACATGGAAAAAGCCTCAAAAGGTATTACTAGAATTAACCCTGAGCTGCAACATTACGATAGCATGTGGGGTAAACAAAAAAAAGGTTTTAATTTCTAGAGCAGCTTTTGAATGGATTTAATCACTATTAGTCCCCAGCTATTACCTCCATGCTGTCCTTTTGAAGTTTCCTTTATCAAACCTGGCAGCTTCTTATGCCACTTGGTATTCCGCATCAACATGAGCTCTCACATACCACTAAGAGTTCACCACTGAGCTTTTTACAAGTCTGTGTTGTAAAGAGACTAAGAGTTCATTGGCCAGCTATTCATTCAGGAAGCCATCACAGGCAATCTCCTGGAAGAAGAAAAAGAAGAAGAGGAAGAGGAAAAAGAAGACATTAGATTTATACCCTGCCCTTCACTCAGAGTCTAAGAGCGGTTTACAATCTCCTTTCCCTTCCTCTCCCCACAACAGACACGCAATGAGGTGGGTGGGGCTGAGAGAGCTCTTTCGAAAACTGCTCTTGAGAGAACAACCCTGAGAAAACTGTGACTGACCCAAGGTCACCCAGCTGGCTGCATGTGAAAGAGTAGGAAATCAAACCAAGTTCTCCAGATTAGAGTCTACTGCCCTTTACCACTACACCAAACTGGCTCTCTGGTGTTCACAATGACACTCTCTTTTTATCCCTGGACTTTATATCTCTGATAGATCAGAAAATCTAAGCCATTTGTCAGCCAAAAGCATTATGTGACTCTAAACGGTTAAATTCTCAAACTACTGGATCAGCAGTTAAAAGAAGAAGAAGAAGAAGAAGAAGAAGAAGAAGAAGAAGAAGAAGAAGAAGAAGAAGAAGAAGAAGAAGAAGAAGAAGAAGAAGAAGAAGAAGAAGAAGAAGAAGAAGAAGAAGAAGAAGAAGAAGAAGATATTGCATATAGCATAACTAGCACAGCCACCAAATTATCCAGTCAGCCTAAAAGGCTTATCCAGTTTATCTGATCAGTCACTCCCTTCTTTAAGGAACATGTCTGAGCAGCTTCTGAGTGACTCACTGATTTAACTGTGAATCAGCAAAAGGAACAGATTTTGGGGCAAACTAGCTTGTGGAGTAAATGGTATCGATGAAGCTGTGCTGTTTAAAATAAGAGCCTGTTAATACAGGTAATTTCTCTGCTCTGCAATTCTTTTAATACCCAGAAGCCATCCAGACTTCACCAAGGTAACAACATGATACATTGATAAGAAAGAGCCTGCACAGGTCTTGCTGCAGAGGACTTGGGGAATATCTGATTATATTTTTTTATTTAACACATGAAAGTTCAAAGGGCAGCAACAAACATGTACTAAACAGTCACTTGCTTTTGCAAACATGGAAACTGATACCAGAACATGACATGTTAACTCCAAAGACTAAGCTTCTGTACATAACTGGCCATAAGCTTTTCACACTGTGAACATGACATGATGCAACATATTTCCAAAACACACAATGCTTTTCAAGCTAAAAAAAAAGTTCACTCTGCAAAACAGATCCTCCCCCTCCCAATATTTAGATTTGAAGTCAATTTTTTTAAAGTAACCCAAATCCCTTTGTTTTTCAGCTTTTCAAAAACTCTTCTGAAGAAAACAGAATTAAATTGCCATGCTGCAGAAACTGGTGATATTGATCTTAAATGTGGATCTCATTAAAATGGACCACTTTTTTCTTAATGCACTGAAGAGTCTTGTGAATATGAAGGAATTATTAATATTTTAAATTTGGTTTTCATCTGTAAAAAGAGACATGGTCACATGTTGCTTGCAACATCTTTGGTGCAATTTGGGTCAAACTTTGGTGCAAGTAGAGTAACAATTAAGTACCTGCAGTTTAAAAATGTAATTAGTTGCTAGGTATTATAAACCAAGTGGATGTCTTCAGAGAGTATCTTAGAAAGTGTTCTAAAATGTGTAAAACACTTGCAGTGCAATCCTAAGCAGAGTTGTATCTTTCAAAGTCCATCGAAGACAACTGGCTTAGAAGAGTATAATATAATTTAGGGTGGTGCTGGTAGTTGGGTAAACTTCTAATTCATTATCTCTTGAGTAATGTGGTATGAACAGTTACAGGATGAGCAGATTCCATTTTGTTATAATCACATGGGTTGGCTCTGCTTCTCATTTTGCTCTTCCTGATTTCAGTTTAACTTGGAGATTTTCTAACATTAATTTCAGAACTGGCTTAAGTGCAGCATGCCACAATTTTCATTTCACATTGTGTTTTTCTTTTCCCTTTTCAGGTTGCCAATGGACACCACTGCATGTATACACTGATTAAAACACCACACAGAAAGAAACCTTGATGCAACAGCACAGTTGTTTCATGATTCTTCTTTGTTCTGCGATTTAGTTAACATTAACAAGTGCAGCAGTCAAAAATGAAAATAAGAAAATTATCATCATTCTCTTTACAGATGGATGCTTAAATAGTTATTTCTTTATCAAATGCACTCAAATAGTAAACACAGTGACAGAACAACTAAATAATAATTATTAAGAACATATAGAACACACACTGCAGATACAGTCAACACACAAGCAACTTTTGATTACTTAATAGTGAGGTCAAATACTCCTCATTAGCTGGATGTTAGCTGCCAGTCTTGGGAGGTGGGTCCTTTCAGTTTTTTCTTGCTCTTTGTTTCTTCTTATTCCTGATATATTTACTATCTTTTCTCTCTCTTTTTCAGTGCTCACCACAGTTGTTAACAACTGCTTTCAGCCACCTCAAATTTTCCCCTCAGAGACTATGTTCCTCCCTAAATTTATCTCAGGTTCCATAATCTCATAGAAACTGGTACTACATACTGTTTAATCTTTGTGTGTGAGTGTGAGAGAAATATTTTCATTAAATGTGCATAAGCAATCTAGCGCATGAGTAACTTGTAAGGTTTGTGGGGCTGCCTAAAATTCTAAGGTGTGATAGCTGGGGAACTGCTCTTTGTTTGGTTGACTGCTCTTTGTTTGGTTGACTGCCTTAAGGGTGAAAGAGATTGAGAGTGATTGCTGCTGATTGAGAGTGATTGCTGAGGAGTGCCCTGCTCCACCTCTTTGCATTTTAAGCTGCGCCTTGCCAAAGGCTGAGCACATCTCACAGAGGTCTGGGAGGAGCAGAGCAGAGCAGCTCTGATAGCTGAGACAGCTGGAGAAATTGCTGAGAATTTCTGAGTTTTGAAGGACTACATTCTAAGGTTTGTGGGGCTGCCTAAAATTCTAAGGTGTGATAGCTGGGGAACTGCTCTTTGTTTGGTTGACTGCTCTTTGTTTGGTTGACTGCCTTAAGGGTGAAAGAGATTGAGAGTGATTGCTGCTGATTGAGAGTGATTGCTGAGGAGTGCCCTGCTCCACCTCTTTGCATTTTAAGCTGCGCCTTGCCAAAGGCTGAGCACATCTCACAGAGGTCTGGGAGGAGCAGAGCAGAGCAGCTCTGATAGCTGAGACAGCTGGAGAAATTGCTGAGAATTTCTGAGTTTTGAAGGACTACATTCTAAGGTTTGTGGGGCTGCCTAGAATTCTAAGGTGTGATAGCTGGGGAACTGCTCTTTGTTTGGTTGACTGCTCTTTGTTTGGTTGACTGCCTTAAGGGTGAAAGAGATTGAGAGTGATTGCTGCTGATTGAGAGTGATTGCTGAGGAGTGCCCTGCTCCACCTCTTTGCATTTTAAGCTGCGCCTTGCCAAAGGCGCGAGCCTTTGGCGCGAGCCGAAGGGCAAGAGCTAAAGGGCTCCTGGCCTGTGGCTCTTCGCCTAGGGGCTCTCTAAGGAGCAGGAACCCAGATCCCTGGCTTCCTTGTTCTCCAAATAAGGTAAGTTCCCAATAAGGTAAGTTTAGGTAAGTTGACCCGCCAGAAGGGGAGCCACTTAAACAGCATTTAAAGAGGACTGTATATTTTAATATATATATATATATACAATGAAGATAGAATGCCAGCAGGGGGTTGGGGGCTTTCCAGTGTTTTGCACTGAGTGTCACATGTATGACTATCTGCCCAAAGGACAGAAGTCTTGGGTGTGTGCTCGATGCAAGGAGCTCCTGGTCCTCAGGGAACAAGTTCGTACCCTTGAGGCCGAGGTGACTGCCCTGGAGAAGCAGAGACGGTCAGTTAGGCACTTGGGGAAGACTCTCGGGGGCGTATTAGATGAGCCCCGCTCTGAACGTAGCAGCCCCGTTGCTGCCAGAGAGCGTGAGGGTCGAGAGGGAACAGGGCACCGTGCTGAGGATAAGGGGAATGCGCCCTCAGAAGGGACCTCTTCTTCGGTTGGTGAGCGGGAATCCTTTCGCGCCAAGGAACCATCCCTGAGCAGGGGGAGAGGGGGGGTATTGGTAGTTGGTGATTCGATCATTAGGCAAGTAGACAGCCGGGTGGCGAAACCGCGTACTGACCGTATGGTGACTTGCCTGCCTGGTGCGAAGGTAGCGGACATTACGCGTGTAGTAGATAGACTGATAGACAGTGCTGGGGAGGAGCCTGTGGTCGTGGTGCATGTTGGCACCAACGATGTGGGGAAATGCAGTCGTGAGGTCCTGGAGGAAAAATTTAGGCTGCTAGGCGGGAGACTTAAGGCCAGGACCTCCAAGGTAGCCTTCTCGGAAGTGCTACCTGTTCCACGTGCAGGGCAGGAGAGACAGGCACAAATTAGAAGTCTCAATGTGTGGATGAGACGATGGTGTAAAGAGGAAGGGTTTAAGTTTGTTAGGCACTGGGATGCTTTCTGGAACAAGCGGGAGCTGTACAAAAGAGACGGTCTCCACTTGTCCCCGGATGGAACCAGGCTGCTGGCGCTTAAAATCAAAAAGGTGGCAGAGCAGTTTTTAAACTAAATCTTGGGGGAAAGCCGACAGGAGATGAAATGTCTCTGGTTCGGGAGGACTCGTCTCCAAGAGATGAAGGGTTAGCTGCTATTTTTCTACCGGGTAACGGACCGGAGTTGTCCACTGTGAAGGTGACAAACAATATGGACTGTCTGCCAGTGTCTCGAGGCGGCAGGAGGAAGGTGGCGGGCCTAGCTCGCCTGGGAAATTATAGATGTTTGTATGCAAATGCTAGAAGTGTTCAAAGTAAAATTGGTGAATTGGAATGTTTAGTGCTGGGAGAAAACATAGACATTGTGGGAATTTCAGAAACTTGGTGGAATGAGGAGAATCAGTGGGACACGGTGATTCCTGGATATAAGCTATATCGGAAGGATAGGGAGGGAAGGGTTGGAGGTGGGGTGGCTCTGTATGTCAGAGAGGATATACGGTCCAGTAAGGCTGAGATCAGAGAATTAGATTCACTTTTAGAAATGCTTTGGGTTGAAATAGAGGGCCCAAAAGGAAATTTAACTATGGGAGTTTGTTATCGCCCACCAAATCAAAAGAGAGAGGACGATTATAATATGATGGAAGGCTTAAAGATAGCGGCTAAACGTAAAAACTGTGTTGTAATAGGTGATTTTAACTACCCGCAGATTGATTGGGGCAATATGTGTTCTGGTCGAGAGAAAGAGATTGAGTTTCTTGATGCTCTCAATGACTGTGCTATGGAGCAGATGGTCTCAGAACCTACCAGGGGTGGGGCGATCCTGGATTTGGTCCTAAGTAATGCCCAAGACTTGGTGAGAGATGTAAAAGTGATTGCGCCGCTTGGGAGCAGTGACCATAATGTTATTGATTTCACCGTTTGTATAAATAGGGAGTTGTCCAAAAAGACCACCACAACCACGTTTAACTTTAAAAGGGGTAAATACACTGAGATGAGGAGGCATGTGAGGAAGAAACTGAAAGGAAAGGTACATACGGTCAAAACCCTTGAGAAAGCTTGGACGCTATTTAAAACTATAATCCTAGAAGCTCAGATAAAATACATACCACAAGTTAGGAAAGGCACAAACAGGCATAAGAAAAGGCCTGCGTGGTTAACAAACAAAGTAATGGAAGCTGTAAAAGGTAAGAAGGACTCCTTTAAGCGGTGGAAAACCAGTCCAAGTGAGATTAGTAAAAGGGAACACAGGCTGTGGCAAATCAAATGCAAGACTGTGATCAGGCAGGCAAAAAGGGACTATGAGGAGCATATTGCAAAAAACATAAAGACCAACAATAAAACTTTCTTCAAATATATTAGAAGTAGGAAACCAGCCAGGGAGGCAGTGGGGCCCTTGGATGACCATGGGGTAAAAGGATTACTGAAGGAGGATAGGGAAATGGCTGAAAAGCTAAATGAATTTTTTGCCTCCGTCTTCACTGTAGAAGACGAGAACTTTTTGCCCGCCCCAGAACCACTAATTTTGGAAGGGGTGTTGAAAGACCTGAGTCAGATTGAGGTGACAAATGAGGAGGTCCTACAACTGATAGACAAATTAAAAACTAATAAGTCACCGGGTCCGGATGGCATACATCCGAGAGTTCTGAAGGAACTCAAAGTTGAACTTGTGGATCTTCTAACAAAAATCTGTAATCTTTCATTGAAATCTGCCTCCATTCCTGAGGACTGGAAGGTAGCAAATGTCACCCCCATCTTTAAAAAAGGTTCCAGAGGAGATCCGGGAAACTACAGGCCAGTCAGTCTGACTTCAATACCGGGAAAGTTGGTAGAAACCATTATCAAGGACAGAATGAGTAGGCACATTGATGAACACGGGTTATTGAGGAAGACTCAGCATGGGTTCTGCAAGGGAAGATCTTGCCTCACTAACCTGTTGCATTTCTTTGAGGGGGTGAACAAACATGTGGACAAAGGAGACCCGATAGATGTTGTTTACCTTGACTTCCAGAAAGCTTTTGATAAAGTTCCTCATCAAAGGCTCCTTAGAAAGCTTGAGAATCATGGAGTAAAAGGACAGGTCCTCTTGTGGATCAAAAACTGGCTGAGTAATAGGAAGCAGAGAGTGAGTATAAATGGGCAGTCTTCGCAGTGGAGGACGGTAAGCAGTGGGGTGCCGCAGGGCTCGGTACTGGGTCCCATGCTTTTTAACTTGTTCATAAATGATTTAGAGTTCGGAGTGAGCAGTGAAGTGGCCAAGTTTGCGGATGACACTAAATTGTTCAGGGTGGTGAGAACCAGAGAGGATTGTGAGGAACTCCAAAGGGATCTGTTGAGGCTGGGTGAGTGGGCGTCAACGTGGCAGATGCGGTTCAATGTGGCCAAGTGCAAAGTAATGCACATTGGGGCTAAGAATCCCAGCTACAAATACAAGTTGATGGGGTGTGAACTGGCAGAGACTGATCAAGAGAGAGATCTTGGGGTCATGATAGATAACTCACTGAAAGTGTCAAGACAGTGTGCGTTTGCAATAAAAAGGGCCAACGCCATGCTGGGAATTATTAGGAAGGGAATTGAAAACAAATCAGCCAGTATCATAATGCCCCTGTATAAATCGATGGTGCGGTCTCATTTGGAGTACTGTGTGCAGTTCTGGTCGCCGCACCTCAAAAAGGATATTATAGCTTTAGAGAAGGTGCAGAGAAGGGCAACTAGAATGATTAAAGGGCTGGAGCACTTTCCCTATGAAGAAAGGTTGAAACGCTTGGGACTCTTTAGCTTGGAGAAACGTCGACTGCGGGGTGACATGATAGAGGTTTACAAGATAATGCATGGAATGGAGAAAGTAGAGAAAGAAGTACTTTTCTCCCTTTCTCACAATACAAGAACTCGTGGGCATTCGATGAAATTGCTGAGCAGACAGGTTAAGACGGATAAAAGGAAGTACTTCTTCACCCAAAGGGTGATTAACATGTGGAATTCACTGCCACAGGAGGTGGTGGCGGCCACAAGTATAGCCACCTTCAAGAGGGGTTTAGATAAAAATATGGAGCACAGGTCCATCAGTGGCTATTAGCCACAGTGTATGGAGCACAGGTCCATCAGTGGCTATTAGCCACAGTGTATGTGTGTATATAACATTTTTTGCCACTGTGTGACACAGAGTGTTGGACTTGATGGGCCGTTGGCCTGATCCAACATGACTTCTCTTATGTTCTTATGTTCTTATGGGGTGAGGAAGCAAACAGAGAAGTGTTGCAAACTATGCATGCCTTAATAAAAGTGGAAAAATGAAAAAAGAAAGAATGGCAGATTGTTAACCAATTATCTGCCAATTATCTGCCAATCAGATAATTGGGAACTCAAATACACAGAGAGATTTTAATAATTATCTTTACTATATTTGTTTCTACTCATTAAGTGGCCTTCAAGAAAAGCTTGTATTTCCCATCAATTATATATCAAATAATATACTTTATTTTTAGCAGGCAGACAATACTTGGATGTTTAAAAATATGAATTTTTGACTGGTTCAAGCAACATTGAATACATTTTTCTGAAAATGTGACTGAGAAGCCTTATATGCTCTGCTCTCTTCCATTTGTCTACTTACAACTTGATGTCCTCTGAAAATTATGTTATACAGAAATTGATGACCTATGCAGTAGTTGGACATCAGAAGAATTTTGTTTCCTTGGAAGAATTCCTTGCATTAACAAATAATATCTTAACCACATTACTGGTTTCACATAAAGGACTTTGAATTTGTTAATGTTCCCCAATTAAAAGTTCTTGTGAAAATGAAGAGATCCAAAATTTCTTTATATGCAGTAACTGCATATGCATCTCCATCTGTGCATGTCTTCATCTTGAGTGTGTATCCAAGTTGCAGATTAAATCTAGATCAGCACATTTTCTTCCCAACTGAGAGGTTGACGAAAGCTCTGCCTTGCGGTTCAATCCCTTATATGTAGCTTCCCATGAATTTGCTAGGAATGTTAATATACACCACAATACAACTGAGCCTGCTGCCAGCTACAGCAGGGGTGTCAAACACGCAGCCTATGGGCTAGATCAGGCCCCCAGAGGGCTCCTATCAGACCTGCAAGCAACTCACTGTTGTCTTATTCATTCTCCCTCTCTTGCTTCCTTCTGCATCACAGCTTACTTTGCCAGGTTTGCTCAATCAAGCCACAGAGCAAGTCTCTATTTTCTCCACTGGCTGACCAGCACATGAAGCAACTTACATACAAAAGCTCACAATGCTCAGCCATTTCGTATTTTCCTCTGAGTTTTAGGCTCAAAGCATTGACTATGAGATGTCTGTAATGAATACCAGTAAATCAAAAGTAGGTTAGCAACTTATGGATACACATCTGAACAACACCTGAACAGCATACTCAAGATTGCTACAGCGCAGATGTTGTCTCCAGATTTTGATGCAATAATTCAGAGCAAGAGGTGTCAATAATCAGAGACCGTTAAATGAACAAAATATTGCAAGAGTGCTAATCCTTTAAGCTATTTTAAGTTTTTTTTAAAAAAACTTTTGTGTTTGTGTCCTTTATAAAGTTTATGTCTTTGCTACTTGGCATTATATTTTATGACACACAAAGCCCAGCCTGACAAGGTCTCATTTATGTCAGATCCGGCCCTCATCACAAATTATTTTGACACCCCTAGCCTACAGAGTCTGAATACCAGAGTCAGGGGAAAGCACAGAAATGGTAGTTTTTGGTGTGTGTCATTTCTGTGAACTTCTATGGCAATCAGGGAAATCCCAAAAGGGGGAAAGGAGAAGATGGGAACAAATCATAAGCAGCAAGATAGTTTTTAATTACATTAAGGAAGTACTTCATTTTGCCTATTCAAAAGCAGCAAACAAGGCTGTCTCATAAAAGCTAAATTGCCTAGATCCTACTTTTCTTTCACTTGTTAGCAGTGTTTATTAGTAGTTCACCTTTTCGCCTGCAAAACAGTCTGTAATTTTCCAGTACACTACAGCACAAAATTCTGTTCACTACATTATCATTCACAAACCCATTGAAATAATGAATGAAATACAAAGAATATGTCAGTATCCCATAGCTGCAATATCAAGTTATAGCTCTCTTTCATTTTAATTTCATCACTCAGAATTCAGTCCTTCTAAACAAGCATCTGGCATTTCCTATCACAGCTGTGTATTTATTTCTAATTGCCACCTTATAATGCCTTACCCTTAAATTTCTCAACATATTCAAGAACATGTGCTGGCCAATTCTAAATTGAATTCCAGATGCTTGCTGCATTGCAGATGCATCTAAGCCAGCTGGTCACATGATACCCAGCTATCCAGCAATATTCTCCAGTTTGGTTTATGAAATAGCAATGTCTCTGGGCAAATTCAGCTGTATTGATTCTCCCCCAGCTGTGTATTTTGCTGCTGGCCCATTGCTATCCATTGTAAAAAGTTTGCAGGTCTTAGAGTTCTCATGAATGGGGGTGGACTTTCTGGAGGATACTGGAGAGTTAGTCGGGCTCAATTGCACAGCAGTGGTATCCTGTACTGTATGTTCACTGGTTTCAATTTCAAAGGCTGTGTTCCCAGGTTTGATAAGCCCAATATTGGCCCCTGGCTTGGATTTTCTCATCCCATGAGCGGGTGGCCTTCGGCTGCAAATGCAACAAGCTCCAAAGAAAGTAAATGCCACAACCAAAAGGATGGGGCCGATGACAATGGGGGGGTTGTTGACAGGCACAAATGTTCCAAAAGCAAATGCTCCCACCAGGGTGATGTTGATACCTGCTAGCATGATGCACAGCCCACAGGCACAGCAAAGAGCGGGAGAAGGCAGCCCCTGCGGTCTTGTCTTTTTCTTGCTTGGTTTCTGGGACAAAGGAGTGCTGTTCTTTTCATTAAGCATGTTGACTGGAGTTTCAGGCCTGGCCCTGAATCTCACTGAAAATACATGGTGTCCAGAAGATGCTGCTGCTCCACGTTTCTGCAAAAGAAGAGAGGAGAGGAAGGCATGTGAGTGGCACTTTCATTCATTCATTAATTGAATGAATATACATTTATTCATTCAGTCCTTTTACCTGTGCTGCTCATAGGGGCAAAAGGCCCTTACTCTGCTGTCCACCTGCTGCAGCCCTTGTTCTTCATGCTGAAGATTCAGTAGAACTATCCCAATGCCGGCCTCAACTACACACCATTTTTTTCCCTAATCAGAGAGACTTAATGCAGTATTGAAATGATTGTGTACCCCACTCACCCCTTCTCCCAGTGTGAAGGACCTGCTGCTGGCTAGGGTTGCCAAGGCCAATTCAAAAAATATCTGGGGACTTTGGGGGTGGAGCCAGGAGCAAGGTTGTGACAAGCATATCTGAACTCCAAAGGGAGTTCTGGCTATCACATTTAAAGGAACTGCACACCTTTTAAATGCCTTCCCTTCACTGAAAAATAATGAATGATAGGGGCACCTTCTTTGGGGGCTCATCAAATTGGATCCCCTGGTCTAATCCTTTTGAAACTTGGTGGGTGTTTTGAGGAGAGGTACCAGATGCTATGCCAAAACTTTGGTGCCTCTACCTCAAAAAACAGCCCCCCCCCCAGAGCCCCAGATAACAGTTGATCAATTCTCATTATTTCCCATGGGAACTGATCTCCATAGGGAATAATGGATTGTCCAACAGACATTTCCCTCCTCCCCAACACCGCTTTCTGATGGTGGGGGGAGGGCCTCCAAACTGGGGGATCCCCTGCCCCCACCCGGGGATTGGCAGCCCTAACACTCTCTCTCTCTATCTTCCCATGGCAACTCCATCAATCTGTTCATAAAAGTTATTGTTCCGTTGGAAGTAGGTAGTGGAAGTAGGTTCCACAGAACAATCAGCACAGTCAACAACCATCTTCCTTATCTTCAAACTCCTTCCAACCCTCCCAGCAATTAACACGGAACAATGGTCACATTCAACAGCCAGTTTCCTTATCACTACCCTTCCAGGAAGCCCCACCAAACAATGGGCACATTCAAAAACCAATTGCCCTTTCATCACACCCCCTCCAGCCTAGAAATAGCAGCTCTCCAGCAGCCCTGGCCCCACTCAATGCACAGCAGCCAAGAAGGTCTGAGCGCCTGCTCCGGCTGCAACGCCAGTGAGGATGTTCTCCGCAGCTGAGAACGAAACGTCTGGAAGGAAAACTTTCTCCAGTAGAACACGGCACTTGATCCCGAAAGATTCTACAAACCCTAATTCTCTGTGTTGCTTCTATTTTGTCTAGTTTGCCTCTAAATGGGAGGCGGCAAGTATGCTTCAAAAATAGCTTGCTCTTGAACTGTTTTTTTTCTTTTCTTTTAATATATCTTCCCACAGGATATTTCAAAATTTGTCTTGCACTATTATTATAATAAATGCAATTACTGGAAGTAAGATTTATTTAAATCAGTAAGGCTTCCTTCATCAGAGATGTTCAGGTTCAGATTGTCAGTTTTTCTGCAGTCTGTTGGATGAACTCTGCCAATGTGACGCAAACTGAGATTTCCAAAGGGATGCATGAAAGAAGTTGCAAAAGAATGAATTAAAGTCAGTATTTCCACAGAACAGAACATTGCTCTGGCCACTGCGCTTTTTCTCTGATAATATGAGGTTGCCATAACTTATGGCCAAAATAATAACAGACACAGAAGTATCTGGGACCTGTGTAAACATGATGCAGGAAAGATTTTAAAAACTCTTCCATGGGACTTCTCATTTAAACCTGGCTGGTACCTGTACAAAGCAACTATGCATACTTAGTCACCACATCAAAGAGACTGGTAATCTGGGTAAATTTTGAACTGGCATGCTAATTTAGCATTTGCAGTTGCTTGGCATGGGGTTTAGTCCAGTACAGTTGATAAACTGAGTGACCACAAAATTCCATAAGGGAGATGAATCTCATTTAAATCAGCCCTTAGTTTCTTTAAAGGATAATAGTGAACTGAGTGTTAGACAATCTACTACTTGGATCTAGACCATGTATGTCCCACTTTTCTTCCACAGAGGAATCAAAGTGGTCTACATATCTAAGAAGAATCCCTCCTCTCATTTTAAACAAGTGTACACAACAGACACGTAAGGCATTCTTTCAGCAGTTGACGAGATCTAAAGTCAGGTAGTGTAGTTCACACAGGGTCACAGGCTGAGAGCCAAGACCCCTCTGGCTCTTGCTAAAAACCCTCATCCTTGGAAGAGCCATGGCTTGAATTACCTACAAAAGGAAAAGGAAAGGTCCCCTGTTCAAACACCAGTCGTTTCTGACTCTGGGGTGACATTGCTTTCACAACGTTTTCATGGCAGACTTTTTACGGGGTGGTTTGCCATTGCCTTCCCCAGTCATCTACACTCCCCCCCCCCGCAAGCTGGGTACTCAACCTCAAGGTTGAGTCAACCTCAAGCTGGCTACCTGAAAACCCAGCTTCCACCAGGGATCGAACTCAGGTCATGAGCAGAGCTTAGGACTACAGTACTGCAGCTTTAACACTCTGAGCCACGGGGCTCTACAAAAGGGGGAGGTACAAATGCTCAAAGTTCTTCAGCTAGCTCAAATGTTCCTCAGTTCCTCTTCTCCTCCTGTTTCAATGTATGTGAAGAAGTCTGCACATGCTGAGTCTCTGTTCTTGCATGTACCCAGGGTTGACCTTGATTTGTGGGGGGGGAGGGTGCTGCTGGACTCTAGCTTTGTTCTCACATCTGTTAGCATTTGCATGCTAATTTGCTGCCATTCATTGATTTTACCAACCACCTGATCCTATTTCAGCTCTACTTATGCATCTGGCCCGTTCTAATTGCTGCCCTGCACTCTCTTTTCCTATAAGTAGGACTTCAAGAGATTTTATTCCTTTATTTGTATCTGCTTGCACACAAAAGCTTATACTTTGAATAAAACTCCGTTGGTCTTAGAGGTGCCACTGGACTCAAACTTCATTCTCCTCCTTTGTAGGATACATTGATTATAGTCATACTTACTTTTCAGCCAGGCTCCTGCAGTGGCTTATAATAATTAAAATCCAGTCCACAGCTCCAACACAACTTATTGGGTAGGGGGTGGCAAGCTTTTCTGGCCTCGGGTAGTTGAATATATGGTTCAAATATTTCTCTTCAGAAGAAAGGATTAGAAGAGCTGCAGGTACATCAAGGACTAGCTGATGGTAAATATACCAGTCCATAGGATCATGGCCCTTGTTTTGTTTGAGCAATGTACATTTAAGTCCTTATGACCCTTTCATACACTTTTTCTTATATAGAAATCATTTTCATACAACAAGAAATATACCCTGACTCTGAAGCATGGCATGATTGTTTTTTCAGGAATACAGAGGACAGGAAGTTACTGCTCATAATCAGTTCCTGACCCAGCAAAATAGGTACCTGTGTCATACTTCCCAGTTGTGTGATTTTCCCCTCAGGAGATATGCCTGGACATTAGGTTCATGAATGTGACCTTAGATATATGTAGATAAAGCCCATCCTAGAGAACAAAGAATGCAACAGATACATTTTCATTTTCTGTTCAGGAGGCTGTTCTGTCATAGGTTGCAGAGTGCATCATTCAAGCAAAAGGAGTAAAAAGGGTATTAATTAATTAAATGCATTGAATGGAAATATTTCAATGTCTTGTGAAGGTAGGATAAAGGCTTAATACATGGTATACAGAGTTTTCCACAAGATAAGAACAGTGCCTTGGGAAATTTGGAAACTTGCATTAATTGTGGGGGTTTCTTGGTTTTTTATATGACTCTCTGCCCAAACTTATCATTTTCTTTATTAATATTTACTTAAGGGACTTTAATTTAAACCCGTTAAATAGCTCTGAGATAGCCAAAAGAGTCATTCAAAACTCATTGTGAACATATCTAGTTACATCTATGAACAGCTTAACATTCCATGGAAATTTACTGAGGTTTAGAGCAGATTCTGGGGCAATAGTGTTTAAAGAAATCTTATACACTTAGTAATATTTGTTGTAGAGAATGTTGTCCATCCTCTAGCAAATCTGTGGATAATGATTTCCAGGCATAGGATTACTCCCAATAAGTCAGTTCTATGACCAGATATAGTACGTTGCCCTGGCTATACATATTATGTCATGTAGACTGCATGCACAAAGGCCACTGAAACCTCCAGACTGCCACATTTTAAACTCAAAAATTATCTGTACCAAATTTCTCTTTTGATTTATAGAAATCTGAATGCTACATTCCTAAAGGGAGAGATTACTGACACAAGTGTCTGTGTGTCTTTCATAGTTCTTTCAAAGACATATATTTACAGAAAACAGAAAACCAACATCAATACAAATACAAGGCAGTATGCCAAACAAACTGGAGAATACAATGATTAAAGCTGACCAAAAAAACCCAAGCACATCTTACAACATTTAGGCAGTCAAAAGAAACCTCCAGACTTCAATTGCAACACATCCTTCTCTGCAGCAGCTCTGCTGAAGCTAAATGACGTTCAACAGGCAGAATTCATCAAACACATTTTAGAGAAAAGGAAATGAACTAAGATGCATTAAGAAGTCTTTGGGAAGTTTGGTGTGTTGTGAAAGCTTCCCCCCTTCTTGGTCTCAATTGGGAAGAATATCAGCCATTCCTCAACAACTAACCTCTGAACAATAACAAGGAGGGATCTTTAAAGCCCAGGTAACAAAAGCTCAGGCTTTTCAGAAAATGGGCTGAATTTCTACTCAGCCGTTTCTCCCTTCT
The DNA here is from genome assembly GCF_032191835.1 of Heteronotia binoei. NCBI lineage: Eukaryota > Metazoa > Chordata > Lepidosauria > Squamata > Gekkonidae > Heteronotia > Heteronotia binoei. The sequence continues at coordinate 102,242,997 of NC_083224.1, forward strand.
GATCATTTATTTGTACAGCATCTAAAGTATAACATTTTAAAGAGAATTAAAAACCAATCTGTGCCCCCAAACTCAGAGTTTTCTAATTCCTGCCACACTAAATAAAGCTTAAGCAAGAATTCACCCCCAACAAAAAACTAAATGGTACTACAGACAATCTCACCATTACTTTGATATATATTTTAGGGCAGCAATTTTGTTTCAGTGGAAATTTTACCTGGACTTGAGCGACCCTTCGGAGGTGGCAAAAGAAGAGCAAGTTCTTTAATTAGTTTCCTGTAAACCCTGGAGAGGAGGGTAAAGAAGGTCCAAGAAAGCGTAGAAGAAAGGTGGCTCACAAAACACAGATCTATAAAGCACCAAATGCACTTCACCTGCCCATCATAGCCGCAGGAAACTTTGACTGAATCGAAGCATCCTTGGCCTCTTGGGGAAATCTCTTCGAAGATGGTTGCAGGGGTCTCCTGAGTTATCAGCTGGTCCTGAGGGAGACTGGGGTGGAATTTGCTCCTTCACGTCATCAGCTCCCTCTGCTCCTGATCTCATGCATCTTTCTATAGAGATGAGGATTCAAGCACCACATATTTGCCCTCTCTCCCAGCCAGTGCATCCATACACACAGCAGGGACCTGTCTACCTCCCGATCCTGAGATGAAGCCAATCTCGATGGTTTTGCCAGCATTTGTCTACATTTCTCTGCCCGTATTTCGGACTCCCCAGTCTCCGTCATTAACCCATCCTAGGCTAGGACTCCCTTCCATGCTTCCCGAAGGTGTTCACTGCTGTGGAGCTGGTAATAGCAAGGGCTCCGAGTTTAACTGCCTTCTGCATTATCAACAGTAGGGGCAGCGTGGCTCTGATTTTTCAGTGGTGTGTTGCGAGTCCCCTGCCTCCCCACCCAACCCCCCACCCCCCCCGTGTCTAGTGATATTGGCTGGTAACAAGGCAATAAGCCCAAGGGAAACTATGATCCTTCAAACAGCAGGGGAGAAGTTTGAAAAATGCTTGCTTCTTGTCATGTGTCTACTACACAAACATGGTTTCTCAGAGTCAGGAAGGGAAACGGAGAGCGCGGCTTGCTGTCTGCCCCTTGCTAGTTTATTCATTCCTTGGTGAAAGCCTATTCTCCGACAGTTAAATCCCACCCACACACATGAACAGCAACCGGTTTCTCTCTTTCGGTGTTAAGGTGCCAGAAGCAAGAACGAAAACAAGAAGACATTGATCGAAGGCGTCTCCCCCTTCATTTTCAGACGCTTTAGGAATCTTTCTGAAGCTTGGGGACATCAAAGTAAACCAACTGCAACAAAATATAAGCGGAAGGTGATGGTCAAACCTCACTTTGCCTGAAAGAAATAGACTGGTGGAATTGAAGAATGACATTGACAAAATTGGCAGCAGCCTCTTTCCCTTTAGATAGAGCATTGTAAACTTATGCTTGTTTGTTTTAACTGATGCCCAGCATCCTTATTACTGCCCATGTATCGAGTTACACATTTTTTATTCATTCATTTGTCCATTCTGTTTCTTTATTTGATTTCTAGCTCTTCCCCCCCTGCACAGCAGGCTCAGGGTGGACATATAAAAACAATAATTTAAGCATAATATCATCATTGAAACCTGCATAAAACAACCATTAGTACTAGCCATTAGATGGTCATCTGCAGTACAATTAGCACTAATCTCAGGAGGTTCTACATATGTGTGAGTGCAGATGGCAAAGTACTGAGACAAGTGAGTGGACAAGGAGAACATGCCAGTGGAGCAGAGCAGGGAAGGTTAATTCAGATGGACAACTGCCGCCTCAACTAAAGGTCTGGCAGAACATCTCCATTTTACAGGCCCTGCAGAACTGCACCCACAGGGCCAGGATCTCTCTTGGGAGAGTGTTCCACAGGACTGGGGCCAGAGCTAAAAAGGCTCTAGCTCTGATTGAGGCTAAGTGGATCTCTTTGGAGCTGGGAATCACCAGGAGACGTTGGTCCATAGAGCGTAACACTCTTTAAGGGCATGCCAGGAGATACAGTCCTGCAGATTGATCTGGTGTAGCTGGGGGAGCACCAGATGTATATGAGCTCTTAATAGTGTTCCAGTAAGGACACTCACTGCTGCATTCTGGACCCAGCTGAAGTTTCTGACTCATAGAGCAAGTTACAATAACCCAACCTAGAGGTGACCATTGTGTGGATCACTGGGGCTAAGTCACAGGGTGAAAGGTAGGGAGCTAGTTGCTTGGCCTGCCTAAGATGGACAAAAACTGACATGGTAACGTTTGTGATTTGGGCATCCACTGATAACAAGGCATTCAAAATCATGCCCAGGCTCTTCATCATAACATTGGTGTTAGTAACACCCCATCATCCCATGGCACACAAGCACAGGACTTCCATCTTTGATAGATTTGGCTTCAGTTGACTCTGCTTTAACCAACCAGCCACAGCTTTCAACTCCTCAGCTAAAATATCTAGGGTAGCATCTGGCTGGCCATCCAACAACAGTTACAACTAGGTGTCATCAGCATATTGGTGACAACTGAGCCAAAACTCTGTGCCAACTGGATGAGGAGATGCATATAGATGTTAAATAACATGAGAGAGAGGATTGCCCCCTGAGGGATGCCACAGACCAAGGGGTAATGCAAAGAAACCCTTTCCCCAAGTGCCACTCTCTGTCCCTGACTGGAGGAATGAGACCAGCCATTGCAAGGCTGTCCCACATATCCCACAACTGCAAGGTGGTGGGTCATAAGATCCATAAGATTATAGTCCACCCACCCTTGTATAACAGGGTTCAGAGCAAGTAACATTCTTAAAACAATGCCATATTATTAAAATTTTAACAATTCTATAATACTCTAAAATAACAGCAACCAATCACAGCTAATAAATGACATATAAATATCCTGGGGGGAGGTAAGGATATTAAGGAAAGGGGAGGTGAAAGCGGAAGGAAGGGAAGCCAATCTAAGATGGATGACCATCACTGCCTTCAAACATTGGCCTGGTGGAACAATTCCAACTTGCAGGCTCTGAAGAACTGCATTATGTCCCATAGGGCCCCAATAGCACATGTATGGTTTTAATGTTTATATTGTTTTTAATGTCTACTTTTGTTTTAATTGGTTTTATGTAATTGTTCCTTATTGGCTTGTAAGGTGCCCTGAGTCTGCTTCGGTGGAGAGAGCAGTATATAAATCAAAAACATAAATAAAATCTCAACTGGCGAAGAGTTCCACCAGGTCAAAGCCAGGGCCAAAAAAGCCCTGGTTCTGATTGAGGACAGCTAAACAGTCTTTGGGCCACGGATCACCAGTAGGTTGTTATCACTGGAGTGGAACACTCTTTGGGGGATGTATCAGGAAAAGTGGTCCTGAAGGTAATGTTGGTCCCAGACTATTTAGCGCTTTAAATGTTAACAGCAGAACCTTGAACCTAATTCAGTATTCAATCTGGAGCCAGTGCAGATGGCAGAGCACTGGTTGAATATAGGATCTAAAAGACGTTCTGTAAGAACATGCAAAGAACAAAATACTATGGCCACCAAATGAGAAGGGAGCACTCACTGGAGAAGACCCTGATGCTGGGAAAGGCAGAAGGTAAGATAAAGGTAAAATTTTATTTGTATCCCACCCTCCCCGCCTAGGCGGGCTCAGGGCGGCTAACAACATCTATACATATACAATAAATATAAGAGCTTAAAATTAACAATAAAACTTAAACTTAACATCATAAAAACCCGTTAATGTATTTAAAATTCATAGTTTAATTTAATCTGGCAGCAATGGTGACATTCTGACGCTAATTTCTGCCAGCATAATTATTTCCATATTGACATAGGTCCTTGGACAGGACCATGTTGGCGTGTCCTTAGTTAACAGCAGCAGTCAATATATGCTTGTTTAAAGAGGGCGGTTTTGCAGGCCCTGCGGAACTGATCAAGGTTCCGCAGGGCCAGCACCTCCTCAGGAAGCTGATTCCATAGGGCGGGGGCCGCTGTTGAAAAGGCTTGTACTCGGGTACTCTGGAGCCTGATCTCTTTCGGTCCAGGGATAGTCATTTTATTTTTACCAACTGACCTCAGTGCTCTCTGGGGTTCATATGGGGAGAGACGGTCCCTCAGGTAGGCCGGTCCTCGGCCATATAGGGCTTTAAAGGTAATGACCAACACTTTGTACTGGACCCGGTAGGTAATTGGCAGCCAGTGCAGTCCGCGCAGCCCTGGCTGTATGTGCTCCCATCTCGGGAGCCCTAACAGCAACCTGGCTGCTGCGTTCTGCACCAGCTGCAACCTCCGGGTCCGGCACATAGGTAGCCCCAAGTAGAGGGCATTACAGTAGTCCAATCTTGAGGTGACCGTTGCATGGATCACTGTTGCGAGGTCGCGACGCTCTAGGAGAGGGGCCAACTGCCTTGCCCACCTCAGATGGAAGAATGCTGACTTGGCAGTGGCTGCTATCTGGGCCTCCATTGATAATGAAGGCTCCAGTAAAACACCCAGGCTCTTTACTTGGCGCGCTGATTTCAATGGCGCGCCATCGAAGGCCGGGAGAGCTATTTCCCCCCCCCCCCAAGCTCCGCGACCCACACAAAGGACCTCTGTCTTCGCTGGGTTCAACTTCAGCCCACTCAGTCTGAGCCACATCACAACAGCCTGTAAAGCCTGGTCCAAATTCCCTGGGGCGGAGTCGGGCCGGCCGTCCATTAGTAGATAGAGCTGGGTGTCATCTGCATATTGATGGCAACCCAGCCCAAACCTCCGGGCAATCTGGCCAAGGGGGCGCATAAGAAGGCAAAAGAAGAAGGGGACAGAAGGCAAAAGAAGAAGGGGACAGCAAAACATGAGATGGCTGGACAGAGTTAATGATGTAACAAACACGAATTTGAGCAGACTTTGGAGGATCGTGGAAGACAGGAGGGCCTGGCATGATTTTGTCCATGGGATCGCAAAGAGTCGGACTTGACTGTGCAACTTAACAACAACAAGAAGAACATGAATAGCTGCAAGACTGATGTCATCACTTGGCCCGCCCCTCACCCAGCCCTCTGCCTCTTCAGAGGGAGCTGGCTGGGCAGCAGCCGCCCACGTGCTTTTTCCTGAGTTCCAAACACAGGAAGAAGTGCACAGGCAGCCATTGCCCAGCCGCCCCTCGACCAGCCCTCTGTCCCTTCAGAGGGAGCTGGCTGGGCAGTAGACGCCCATGTGCCTTTTCCTGCATTTCAAACACAGAAAGAAGCACGTGGCAGCCATTGCCCAGCTGCCCCTCACCCAGCCCTCTGCCTCTTCAGAACACAGGAAGAATCATGTAGGTGGCCGCTGCCTAGCCAGCTCCCTCTGAAGCAAGCTCCCTTGGTGTGAGTGGGGGCAGGGAGAAGGTGCCTGCCACTGCCCCCATGACAAGGTGGCGCCTCAGACAGCCGCCTACCTCACCGACTCCCACGTGCCGGCTCTGCATAGCTGCACTCTGGACCTGTAGTTTTGGGGTCAGTCTCAAGGGTAGTCCTGCATAGGGCAAGTTACAGTTATTTAACCTGGAGGTGGCCATTCCGTGGATCACTCTGGCTAAGCCCAGGGAGACAGGAAGGGAACTAGTTGTTTAACTGGTGGTAAAATGCCAGTTTAGCTATATTTGTGGCTGGACCTCCATTGAGAGGGAGGCATCAAGAATCACACCCAGACTCCTGACAACTGGCACTGGTGTTAAAGGTAACAAGAGCCCAGAGTTGGCACCCTAACCCTGAATCCCTCTGGCCCAGCCACAGGATTGCCATCTTAGATGGATTTAATTTCAGCCAGCTCTGTTTTAGCAAACCAACCACAGCCTTCAATCCCTTGGCCAAAGTATCTGGGGCAGCATTTGGCCAGCCGCTCATAAACAGATACATATGGGTGTCATCCACATACTGGTGGCACCCTAGCCCAAAGCTCTGCACCAGCTGGGCAAGGGGGTGCATAAAGATGTTAAATAATATTGTGAATCTTCCCCCCAACCCATGCCTCTTGGGAGTTTCCTGAGAGACACAGAGGCAGGGGCTTTCTCCCTGCCTTTGCATCCCCAAGATGCAAAAGCAGGGAGAGAATCTTCCCCTCCCCCTTTCATTCTATCCTATTGGCCCATTCTTTCCTATCATAGGATAGAAAGGAGGGATTGTGTGGCCTTTGTGGCACGATGCCAGAGAAGAGATTTAAACTTTAAACTTCTCTAGCATCATGCCACAGAGGCAGCGCGATCCCTCCATTTTATCCTATGGCCTGCAGAATAGAATGGACTCCATTATTTACTATGGGCCCATAAGATAGAATGGAGGGATTGGGCTGCCTCTGCAGCGTGACTCTAGAGAAGGGGATTTAAACTTTAAACCCATCTCTTGTGGTGCTGCAGAGGGGTGAACAAAGTTAGTTTTGCCTAGGGTACAAAATGCTCTAGGGCCAGCCCTGCAAGTAATATCAGCAGCACTGATCCACCCTGATCCAGCTGTCTGTGAAGATCGTCTGTGAGGATGACAAACACTGTGTCTGGCCAGAGCGAAAGCCAGATTTGAAGGGATCCAGAGCTGAAGTGTCATCAAGGAAAACCTGGAGCTGTTCCACTGACACTGAACATAAGAACATAAGAGAAGCCATGTTGGATCAGGCCAACGGCCCATCAAGTCCAACACTCTGTGTCACACAGTGGCAAAAAAATTTATATACACACATACACTGTGGCTAATAGCCACTGATGGACCTGTGCTCCATATTTTTATCTAAACCCTTCTTGAAGGTGGATATACTTGTGGCCGCCACCACCTCCTGTGGCAGTGAATTCCACATGTTAATCACCCTTTGGGTGAAGTACTTCCTTTTATCCGTTTTAACCTGTCTGCTCAGCAATTTCACTGTCTACATTACTTTGCCCAGGAACAATAAGTTTGACACTGGGTAGCAATTGGACAGATCAGTAGGATTCATAGATGGTTTCTTTAACAGCAGCCTCACTACTGCCTCTTTTAATACATTTTTGACCCTCTCCCTTTACCCACTTGCTTATCATTCAGAACTTTCCTCAATATTTATTTATTTACTATTAGATTTATGAATTGTCCATCCCTGCTGTAGCAAGTCTCTGGGTGATGCACAACAAGAAATAAAAACACTGAACATTTTAAACAGTTTAAAACAACAGTTATGTACAGTCTAAAAACAGATGGCAAAATCCTGTTTTTACAGTTGCAGACTGTCAGCCACTTCATGGGTAATTTAATGATGTCATAATTTAATGATATACTGATTGCTACCATTTCAACTTCTTATCTGAGTTATTCAGCACGTTTTGGAAAGGAATATTAGATGTGGAGCTCCATCCAACATCATGCTTTCTCCTTTCTTCTTTACAGTATAAAGTATAAGAAGTCAGAAGCCAGCAACATTCAGTGAAAGCTGCTGGTTAATCATATTTGAGTTTTAGTCCTTTGCCAGCTTATTTATCAACAGTGTTCTCCAGCATGGAAGTCTCTCTTAGAATTAGAAACCTCTTAATGCTGGTTAATGCAACAGCCACACCAATGTGAGAAGGGCATGTGTACATACATTCCTTCATCAGTTGGAAAAGGGGCATTTCTGCTTGGCTATTCTGCATTGATGCAATTGTCTTCTCTTACTGAATAATAAAGGTAAAGGTAGTCCCCTGTGCAATCACCAGTTGTTTCTGACATAGCACGACATTTTCACGGCAGACTTTTTACGGGGTGGTTTGCCATTGCCTTCCCCAATCATCTATACTTTCCCCACAGCAAGCTGGGTACTCATTTTACCAACCTCAGAAGGATGGAAGGCTGAGTCAACCTTGAGCCGGCTACCTGAACCCAGCTTCTGCCGGGATCAAACTCAGGTTGTGAGCAGAGAGTTTGGACTGAAGTACTACCGCTTTACCACTCTGCATCACGGGGCTGCTCTCATGGATTGCTGCCTTAACATGGCGAGGAGGCTTGCACAGTTCAGTGAAGCTGTGGCTTATGCCATGCAGGTTCACCCAAGATGGACAGGCCACAGCTGAGAACCCAGACAAAGTGCGATCCACTGGAGAAGAAAATAGCAAACCACTCCAGTATCCTTGCCAAGAAAACCCCATGGCTAAAGAATATGGCACTGAAAGATGAGACCCTCAGGTTAGAACGTGCCCAGTATGCTACTGGGAAAGAGCAGAGGGCAAGTACAAGTAGCCACAGAAAGACTGAAGTGGCTGGGCCAAAGCTGAAAGGACATTCAGTTATGGATGTATCTGATGGTGAATGGAAAGTCCAATGCTGCACAGAACAATACTTCATTGGAATGTGGAATGTAAGATCTATGAATCAAGGTAAGCTGGATGTGGTCAAACAAGATATGGTAAGACTGAACATCGACATCTTGGGAATCACTGAACTCAAATGGACAGGAATGGGTGAATTTAACTCAGAAGATCACTACATTTATTACTGTGGGAAACAAATGGGGTGCCTTTATAGTTAACAAGAGAGTGAGGAAGGCAGTAACGGGATACAATCTCAAAATTGACACAGTGATCTCAGTCTGTATCAAAGGCAAACCATTCAATATCATAGCAACCCAAGTCTATTCCCCAACCACTGATGCAGAAGAGGCTGAAGTGGACCAGTTCTATGAAGATCTACAACACCTTCTAGAACTAACACCAAAAAAAGATGCCCTCATCATAAGGGGACTGGAATGTCAAAGTAGGAAGTCAAAAGGTAACTGTTACAACTGACAAGTCTGACCTTGGAGAACAAAATAAAGCCAGGCAAAGGCTAATAGATTTTTGTCAAGAGAACAAGCTGGTTAAAGCAAAAACCCTCTTCCAACAACCTAAAAGGTGGCTCTACACATGGACATCACCTGATAGGCAACACAGAAATCAGATTGATTATATACTCTGCAGTCAAAGATGGAGAAGCTCCTTACAGCCAGCAAAAACAAGACCTGGAGCTGACTGCAGCTCAGATCATGAGCTACTCATTGCGAAATTCAGACTTAAACTGAAGAAAACTGGGGAAGCCATTAGGCAACTCAGGTTGATCACATCCCTTATGAATATACAGTGTAGGTGAAGAATAGGTTTAAGGAACTAGAGTTGATAGACAGAGTGCCTGAAGAACTATGGACGGAGGTTTGTGACATTGTACAGAAGGCAGAAATCAGCACCATCTCAAAGAAAAAGAAATGCAAGAAAGCAAAGTAGCTGTCTGATGAGGCTTTACAAATAGCTGAGGAAAGAAGGAAAGAGAAAGGCAAAGGTGAAAAGGAAAGATTCACCCAACTGAATGCAGATTTCCAGAGAACAGCAAAGAGAGATAAGGAGGACTTCCTGAAGGAACAATGCAAAGCAATAAAGGAAAATAATAGAATGAGAAGGACAAGAGATCTCTTCAAGAAAACTGGAGAAATCAAGGAAACGTTTCGTGCAAAGATGGCCATGATAAAGGACAAAAACAGTAGGGACCTAACAGAAGCAGAAGAGATTAGGAAGAGGTGGCAAGAATACACAGAAGAATTATACAAGAAGGATCCCAATGTCCTTGACAACCATGATGGTGAAATTGCTGATCTTGAGCCAGATATCCTGGAGTGTGAAGTCAAATGGCCCTTAGAAAACATTACTAACAACAAAGCGAATGACAATATCCCAGTTGAGTTATTCAGAATCCTAAAAGACAATGCTGTTAAAGTGATGCACACATTATGTCAGCAAATTTGGAAAACAACAGGAGCCACAGGATTGGAAAACATCAATTTATATTCTAATCCCAAAGAAGGGTAATGCCAAGGAATGTTCAAACTATCTCACCATTGCACTAATTTCACATGCCAGCAAGGTCATGTTAAAGATCCTACAAGCTAGGCCTCAGCAATATGCAGATTGGGAACTACCAGAAGTTCAAGCTGGGTTCTGGAGAAGTAATGGAACTAGAGATCAAATTGCCAACATTCGCTGGATCATGGAGAAAGCACATGAGTATCAGAAAAACATCTATTTCTGTTTCATTGACTACGCTAAAGCCTTTGAATGTGTGGATCACAACAAACTGTAGCAAGTCCTTAAACAGATGAGAGTACCAGACCACCTCACATGTCTCCTGAGAAACCTGTATATGGGTCAAGATGCAACTGTCAAAATGGGATATGAAACAACTGATTGATTTAGAAGAGGAAAAGGAGTTCGACAAGGATGTATATTGTCACCCTGCTTATTTAATTTATATGTAGAGAACATCATGCAGAATTGCTGGTCTGGATGAAGCACAAGCTGGAATTAAGATTGTCGGGGAAAACATCAACAACCTCAGATATACAGGTGACACCACTCTAATGGCAGAAAGTGAGGAGGAGCTAAAGAACCTCTTGTTGAGGGTGAAAGAGAAGAGCAGAAATGTAGGCTTGAAACTCAACATCAAAAAAACTAAGATCATCTGGCCCCATCACACCTTGGCAAATAGAAGAGGAAGACATGGAAGTAGTGGCAAACTTCATATTTCTGGGATCCAAGATCATTGCAGATGTCGACTGTAGCCATGAAATTAAAAGATGTTTGCTCCTTGGGAGGACAGCTATGGTGAACCTAGGCAGTATAATAACAAGTAGAGACATCACCCTGCCAACAAAAGTCCATATAGTCAAAGCTATGGTATTCCCAGTAGTAATGTATGGCTGTGAGAGTTGGACCATAAGGAAAACCGAGCGCAGAAGAATAGATGCTTTCGAGATGCAGTGCTGGAGAAGACTCTTGAGAGTCCCTTGAACTGCAAGAAGATCGAATCAGTCAGTCCTGAGGGAAATCAACTCTGACAGTTCCCTGGAAGGTCAGATGCTGAAGCTGAAGCTCAGATACTTTGAACATAAGAACATAAGAGAAGCCATGTTGGATCAGGCCAATGGCCGATCCAGTCCAACACTCTGTGTCACACAGTGACCAAAAAACCCAAGTGCCATCAAGAGGTCCACCAGTGGGGCTAGAAGCCCTTCCACTGTGCCCACAAGCACAAGAATACATACCATCACTGCCCCAGAGAGCTCCAACAACAAGCTGTGGCTAATAGCCACTGATGGACCTCTGCTCCATATGCTTATCCATTCCCCTCTTGAAGCTTGCTATGCTTGTAGCCACTGCCACCTCCTGTGGCAGTGAATTCCACATGTTAATGTTCCTTTGGGTGAAGTACTTCCTTTTATCAGTTCTAACCTGACTGTTCAGCAATTTCATTGAATGTCCACGAGTTCTTGTATTGTGAGAAAGAAAAAAAGTACTTGTTTCTCTACCTTCTCTATCCCATACATAATCTTGTAAACCTCTATCATGTCACCTCGCAGTCGACGTTTCTCCAAGCTAAAGAGCCCCAAGCATTTTAACCTTTCTTCATAGGGAAAGTGTTACAATCCTTTAATCATTCTAGTTGCCCTTTTCTGCACTTATTCCAATGCTATAATATCTTTTTTGAGGTGCGGTGACCAGAATTGTACACAGTACTCCAAATGAGGCCGCACTATCGATTTATACAGGGGCATTATGATACTGGCTGATTTGTTTTCAATTCCCCTCCTAATAATTCCCAGCATGGTGCTGGCCTTTTTAAATTGCAATCGCACACTGTCTTAACATTTTCAGTGAGTTATCTACCATGACCCCAACATCTCTCTACCATAACCCCAAGATTGCTGCCAGTTCACACTCCATCAACTTGTATTTATAGTTAGGATTTTTGGCTCCGATGTGCATTACTTTGCACTTGGTCACATTGAACCTCATCTGCCACATTGACACCCACCCACCCAGCCTCGACAGATCCCTTTGCAGTGACTCACAATCCTCTCTGGTTTTCACCACCCTGAACAATTTAGTGTCATCTGCAAACTTAGCCACTTCACTGCTTACTCCCAACTCCAAATCATTAATGAACAAGTTAAAGAGCATGGGACCCAGTACTGAGCCCTGCGGCACCCCACTGCTTACCATCTTCCACTGCAAAAATTGTCCATTTATACTCACTCTCTGCTTCCTATTTATTAGCCAGTTTTTGATCCACAAGAGGACTTGTCCTTTTACTCCATGGCTCTCGAGCTTACTAAGGAGCCTTTGATGAGGAACTTTATCAAAAGCTTTCTGGAAGTCAAGGTAAACAACATCTATTGGGTCCCCCTTTATGTTTGTTCACCCCTTCAAAGAACTCTAACAGGTTAGTGAAGCAAGATCTTCCCTTACAGAACCCATGCTGAGTATTCCTCAATAACTTGTGTTCATCAGTGTGCCTACTCATTCTGTCCTTGATAATGGTTTCTACCAACTTTCCCGGTATTGAGTCAGACTGACTGGCCTGTAATTTCCCATTTTCAAAAAGTTTTATTAGTTTCAGAAAAAGATAGGGATGGGGAATAGGAAAATAAAAAGCACAATACATTCTGGTATTATTTTGCATAAAAATACTTTCAAAAAGCTTAATTCTGCAATTTTTCTTTACATAAATTGTCCCCTATTATTTTGTCTCAACTGTACATAATCCATTTTCAAATTTTATAGTATGCACCTTTTGTTAAAGTTATCTAATGATTTTGACAATTCCAATAAAGGTAAATTTTATAGTATAAAATACAGGAAAAAATAAGAAAAAAATAAGTTCACACCAGAGAATCTTAAGAATCTTGATTATCTAACCAGGCATAACATTTCATCCAATATTTCCTTGCTTCTTCTTTAGATTTCCCAGCCAACAGCTGGGACAGGAAGTCCAGCTCTGCTGTTTCCAAAATTTTTCCCACCAAGTCCATTTTCGTGGGGATTTTTTGTGATTTCCATCTCTGCGCCAAAAGAATCCTAGCTGCTTTGTTAAAGTGCACCAACAAGTGTCTCATTTCTTTGGAATAGTCCTCAGGAAATATATTCAATAAAAATAGTTCTGGTTTGAAGTGGATCTGTGTCTTCATGATCTTTTGTAGCATTTCATGTACCATTTTCCAATAATATTTCACAATCTCACATGTCCACCACATATGGTAAAAGGAACCAGTCTGTTTAGTACATTTCCAACATTTGTTGGACATATTAGTATAAATCTTACACAATTTCTGTGGAGTCAGGTACCATCTATAAAACATCTTATATAGATTTTCTTTGAAAGTTACTGACCTAGTTAATTTAATGTTAAGCTTCCACAGTCTTTCCCAGTCTTCTAATGCAATATTGTAACCAAAGTTTTTTGCCCATTGGACCATACAATCCTTTACCACTTCATCTTGTGTCTTCATTTGAAGAAGATATGCATATAATTTGGAGATTAACTTTTCTTGTGGGCACAAAATTTTTTTGTCAGACACATATTGTTCTGTATTAAAACCTATCACCTTGTCTTTGGCATATCTAGATTCCACTTGCATTTTCAACCACCAATTCATTTTAATATCCACATTTTCCAGTTCTTTGGTTTTCAGTTGGTTATCTTTTCCCAACAAGTCGTCATACCTATAATTCTGATTTAGTTTTAGGAGATTTGGATGAGTAAATGCTTCTACTGGGGAAACCCATCTTGGAATCTTTTGGTAAGTTCTAGTCTTTAACCACGACCACATATGATACAAGGATTTTCGAAACCAATGATTCTTAAAATAGGAGTGGCCTTCAAGTCTTTGATACCATAAATATGCATGCCAACCCATAGTCAAATCATGTCCTTCTAGTATCAATTGTCTCTTGCCATTCAAAAGTATCCAGTCTCTTACCCATAAAAGTACAGGTGCTTTATAGTATAGCTAGAATCTTCCAGTGTCTTTAGTTTAATTCTAGGGTTTCTGCCTTGCCAAACATATTTGGCAACCATCTTGTTCAATTCTTGAAAAAATCCACTATTTAAAACTATTGGAATGGTTTGAAACAAAAAAATAATCTTGGTAAAATAGTCATCTTTATTAGGGCTATTCTTTCCATTAAAGAGGGACTGTGGCTCAGTGGTAGAGCATCTGCTTGGGAAGCAGAAGGTCCCAGGTTCAATCCCTGGCATCTCCAAAAAAGGGTCCACGCAAATATGTGTGAAAAACCTCAGCTTGAGACCCTGGAGAGCCGCTGCCAGTCTGAGAAGACAATACTGACTTTGATGGACCAAAAGGTCTGATTCAGTATAAGGCAGCTTCATATGTTCATATGTAAGATAAGTTCAAATCATGCCAGTTTTCCAAATCTTTTTAAATTTCTTTGAGTAGTTTATCATAATTGTCTGATTTTAAGTTCCTGCTGGCCTGTAATTTCCTGGATCTCCTCTTGAACCCTTTTTAAAGATGGGGGTGACATTTGCTACCTTTCAGTCCTCAGGAACAGAGGCAGATTTCAATGAAAGATTACATATTTTTGTCAGGAGATCTACAAGTTCACCTTTGAGTTCTTTCAGAACTCTTGGATGTATGCCATCCAGGCCTGGTGACTTATTAGTTTTTCATTTGTCTATCAGTTGTAGGACCTCCTCTCTTGTCACCTCAATCTGACTCAGGTCCTTCAACACCCCTTCCAAAATTAGTGGTTCTGGAGTAGGCAAACACTTCTCATCTTCCACAGTGAAGATGGAGGCAAAAAATGCATTCAGCTTCTCAGCCATTTCCCTATCCTCCTACAATAATCCTTTTACTGGCCACCAAATGAGAAAGGAGCACTCACTGGAGAAGATCCTGATGCTGGGAAAGACAGAAGCCAAAAGAAGAAGGGGATGGCGAAAGATAAGATGGCTGGACAGCATTACTGATGTAACTAACATTTGAGCAGACTTTGGAGGATAGTGGAAGACAGGAGGGCCTGGCATAACTTTCTTCATGGGGTCACGAAGAGTTGGACTCAACCGTGCGACTGAACAACAACAAAACTTAATAATATTATCTGGAGTGCATAATCTGATCCAGTAGGACTTTTCTTGTGTTCAGACTTTTTTACTTGAAAGTCCTGCTATTAGAACTATGTGTATAGGCTTTGGTCATTTGGATAGATGTGGCAGAAAAACACAGCTAACCAGAGGTGGGTGGGTTCCTTTCCTTCAATTCAAAAATTCAGTACAAAGCAAGAATAGCAGCAACAGTAATCAAGTTATGTTGCAGAAGTTAATATATTTTTCCAGTGTAACATAATGACCAAATTCTTCATTCCAGTATTGAATACATTTTTTCTGAGCTTTTATTTAGTTAGGACATTCATTCGATTTGTATTTACTTCTCACCTTTCTGTTTTGTTGAGTACAAAAAGTAGCTTGCAAGAAATAGAATTTTACAATGAAATTGGGGGGGGGGGGCACTAAAACAAAGGATACAAACAAGGCAATAAACACACACAATCCAGTCAGAAGCTGCCAAAAGATCAATGCAAGATGACACAAAATTGTCATAAAGAGGCCTTAATAAGCAACTGAAAATTTGGATAGAAGGGGTCAAGGAAATTTTAGGCAGCACTAGCCTGAGAGGGCCCAGTCAAGATAATCTTGCTAATAAACTCACCTCTAACAATGGGGTTCATGAATGCTGTATTTTGACTCTTTAAACTTGGGATCTGTTTAGTGGTCATGTATTGTAACCTCAGTTTCATAGGTACTCAAAAATCTGTAAAAACTCCTATCACATTCTTAAAGTGAAAAGCCAAACTATAAGGGCAGATAACCAAATATGTTGGAACAATACAAGGACAATACAACAGAGTTTGGCGTAATAGAAAGATTGGCATGGTATGCTACAAATGCTGACAGAAAACAAACAACAGAAGGAGGACCCAAGATAAAAGCGGATGGTAAAGGTTCAACTCTAATAGTTGGGTATGTCCTTGGATTCCTGCCTACCAAAAAAAAAAAAAATTGCTGCAATGACAGTCATCATGCAACAGGAGTGTACAGAACACAAAAGTTATCCAGACTCTGATGTAATAAAAGATGGAGAGCAGTGACCCCAGGTGAGCTATGGTCCATCACATGCATGAACTATGACCGTTGTGCCAGAATTGGCTATACTCTTACAACAATCAATTGAGGTAATGTGTTCAGAGTGGATGGTGACTGAATGAGAGCTCCCAACTATAAGGATGTTTTCTGTATCAAAGAAACCAAAGGTCAAAGCTGGAGCACAGGCTCATATCAACATATCAATAGAACCTTTAAGTATATGTGCTGCAGGCTATGAAGGGCTTTAAAGGTAAGAACCAGTATAATGAATTATACTTGATAACTGAGAGGTAGCCAACAAAGCTGTTTAAAAATATGCATAGCACCATCAAACCTAGATGCTGAAGTTGTTGGCAGAGTAATTAGCAGAACAAAGCTGCACAAGCTGATTAAAGTGTAGATAAAAGTTCATGTAGGAATTTACATACTGGAGAGACAGTGTGGAACTTCTGAGAAGAAGGAGGGCATTGCCCTATGTCTTGGGGCCTAAGAGTAGCAATCTGGAGATAGGCAAGGGATGACAATTAAAAGGAGAGAAGGTGCTCACCTCACTATCATATCTAATAATCTTCTTGCCACCCCTTGCAGGGTCTTTTTCTCTTTTCCTTAGTACTCCATACATTGCCTATTCCAATAGAAGTCAACTGACAAGCAGCTATATTTTGCAGCAGTTGAAGTTGCTGGACTTCCTTCAAGGGTAGTCCCACACAGAATGCTTTGTGTACCTGTTCCCAAATTGGCTTTATCCTAATTCACATCATTTCTGTCTTGTCTGGCTTTTGTGTGCATTTATGTATACATTTACATTTGAACAACTCTCTTTACTGTTAACAGTCAATCTTCAGTTGTTGCCATTTTAGAACGTTTCCACAATCTTGCAGGAACTAATAAATGTACAATCAATTTCATATTATCTATTTTAATATACTGTACCTAATGGGATCTGTGCCTAATAGAATCTTCAAAGAATTGTAGGGTAAATTGTATCCTGTTATATTTTGAGTCACTTTAAATACTTTTATCCAATAAGATGCTATGTTCCTGCAATTCAACGAACAGTGCATAAAACCTACTTTTTAAAACTGTATCTCAAACATTTCTCATAAATTTAATTATATATTTGAATGAAAATTAAATGTCACTGGAACATTATTTTGCAATTATTCGTTCAATTTTTTTACTTATATAAATGTTCCTCCCTTTTCTAAACCATTTACGTTAGCTTTTCTTTAAAAGGAAGTGAAGCTACAAATAATATGATTACAAATTTTATTTTTGCATCAAGTTGTAGACCATTGATTCCCCCTTCAGGTGAATTATCTACAAGCCTTTGAATTCAGACTGAATTTCATCTGCATAGATTAATCTATAATGTTTCATACCTCTGGAGTTTCAGCAGCATAAATTAAAGAAAGATTGCAGCAAATATTTATTGCAGTATCCTCCAAAAATAGCAGTTTTATAATGCAGGTATTATATTCTACTCAGAAGATACTAACAGAGCTTCAAAGTGTGGCATGCTTTACATTGCCACCAGATTATTTAGGGAACACTGCATTTGTTCTCAGTATTTTACTTTCTTCAAGAGCAATTAGTTCATTTGTAGCTAAGGCTAAGATACAAGATGAAACTTCACAGAAGGCTGCCACATTTCATCATAGGAAAGATTGTTATGTCACTGAAAAACAAGGAAGGACTTTTTAAAACCAACTAGTCTGTTACTTTGTCAAAATGCAGTCACAAAATGGGCAGGCTATTCCTAGATTTTCTTCATTTTCTGAACAGCAAAGTGTTGTTTATAAGAGAAACAGTTGATCTTCTGGTGTGGTGTCAATACTAATGTCAACATCAAGAGATGGACCCTGTGTCTCTGACTTGCTCTATTGAATTCATTTGGGATCCATGTCCTTAACTTATAAACCAACTGATTATCTATGACTCAGTGATATACAGATCATTATGCTGAAATACTGTTGCAGCCACAGCAGCTTTCCAGCAGCTGTAGCATGCCTCTCCATCACACTTTCTGCTTAATGGGCTGTAGCATGAGCAATAAGAATGGGAAGCTCTTATATAAAGCATTACATTCTTAGGGCTCTGATTAGGGGTGTGCATTCAGTTCAGCCGAACCAAATCAACCGTTGAATCACCCCTGATTCGGCTGTATATGGAATCGCATACAGCCGAATCCAATTGAGGCCCATTATGCGGGAGCCGAGTATGGCTCCCCGCAGTATAGATATTCAAAAGTATACGGAATTCAATGCAAAAGGCGGGAAAGGGGCTTCCGCAGCCTCTGGGGAGCTGCTTGCCTCCTTTCCCGCCTTTAGTAGCCTTTTCCTGCCTCTCCCATAGCCTCCCTGGGATCAGGGAGGGGGGGAGGGGGAAGAGGAGCCCCAGCAGCCAATCCAAGGCATGCATTTGCAAAATGCATTGCAAATGCATGCTTTGCAGGGCTGTTGTGTAGCTGATCCCCCAGCCATCAGCAACATTGTTGTTCTTTTGATCTTTTGCTTACTTGGGTATCCAAGTAAGCACTGTTGTCTGGCCAATCACAGAGCAGTGCTATTTTTTGAAATTGCTCTCTGTAGGGCCAGAGAACCTTTTTAAGGAGTCTGCCTGGCTGGACTCCTCCATTGCTGCTGTGTTGGTGTGTGTTGGTGTGAGAGAGAGATTGTGCTGTGCTGGCCCTTGGCCTCAGCTGCTGCTGCTCTCTCGCAGCCTTACCAGACTTGCCTGTAGTAGAGAAGACGTCTAAGGTAAGACAGTCTTGGGGTTCTTGTTTTTATTTTAGTTGGTAAAAGGACTTTTTAAGACTCAAAGTCCCTTTACTTATCCAGATTTGGGTGGTGGGTACTAGCTTATTTGGGGTTAGTATTAGGGAGTTCTGCTGGGGGATGGGGCCTGGGGGAGTTGCCAATTTGCCCATATCTTACTTTAGTGAGAGGACTTTTAAAAGTGCAGTGTCCTTTTACTTTTCCTGATTTGGGTGGCTTGGATTTCTTGGGGTTAGGGTGAAGGGTTGTTTTTTTTTGGGGGGGGGGGGGGGTTTAAAGTTCCTGTATTGTTAAAAAGTAAGTTTTTACTGTTTTAAAAGGATTCTGTGTTTGATCTGTTGCTGCTGTGTTGTGCTGCTGTTATGCCTTTTCTCTTCTGCTTCTGGTTCTTGGGGGGTGCTGTTTGGCCTAATTTTCATTGTTTAAAAGGCCACTTTTTAACAGTTGAGTTTGTGTTGACCTTCTGTTTGGATCTATTCTCTATTTCTGCAGGTTCTGCATCCTCCTGTCCTGTTGTCCCCCTTTTTCTGGTTCTGGTTTTGGGGGGGGGGGGGTGTTGTTGACTGATTTGGCCTGAGATTTCTTATGGGTGAAAAGGCCACTTTTTTGACAGTTGAGTTTCTTGGCCTTCTCCTGTTGTCCCTTTTCCTGGTTCTGGTTTTGGGGGGGGGGGGGGAAGCTGGCACCTGGGTGAGAGACCCAGAACCCGCAGGCTTGTTGTGCTTGGCCAGCTCTCCCCATGTTGTTTGGGCAGGGCTGGAGAACTGGCATCTGTAGATTGTGTGTTCTGTGGCAGGGAAGCTGGCACCTGGGTGAGAGACCCAGAACCAGCAGGCTTGTTGCGCTTGGCCAGCTTTTCCCGTGTTGTTTGGGGCAGGGCTGGAGAGCTGGCATCTGTAGATTGTGTGTTCTGTGGCAGGGAAGCTGGCACCTGGGTGAGAGACCCAGAACCAGTAGGCTTGTTGTGCTTGGCCAGCTCTCCCTATATTGTGTGGGGCAGGGCTGGAGAGCTGGCATCTGTAGATTGTGTGTTCTGTGGCAGGGAAGCTGGCACCTGGGTGAGAGACCCAGAACCAGCAGGCTTGTTGTGCTTGGCCAGCTCTCCCCATGTTGTTTGGGGCAGGGCTGGAGAACTGGCATCTGTAGATTGTGTGTTCTGTGGCAGGGAAGCTGGCATCTGGGTGAGAGACCCAGAACCAGCAGGCTTGTTGTGCTTGGCCAGCTCTTCCCGTGTTGTTTGGGGCAGGGCTGGAGAGCTGGCATCTGTAGATTGTGTGTTCTGTGGCAGGGAAGCTGGCACCTGGGTGAGAGACCCAGAACCAGCAAGCTTGTTGTGCTTGGCCAGCTCTTCCCACGTTCTTTGGGGCAGGGCTGGAGAGCTGGCATCTGGTTTTGCTGCAGCCAGGTCTGCTCTGCAGACCTTGAGCAGATTGTGTTTTGTGTTACAGGGTTCATAGAGTAGATAGATGTATATAGTGCATTTGGGTCCTATAGAGATTCTCTGGTGTGAAGTTAGGTTTGGCTTTGGGTGCCACAGGAATTGGACCCCCTGGCCCAATCTTTTTGGGACTTGGGGGATTTGTATGGGAGAGTCCCTTGCAGGTCTCCTGCAAATTTGGGGGCTCTCCCTCAAACCCCCTCCCCTCCAGGCGACTTCAAATATACCCTATTTGCCATTGATTTCAACAGCCCATAGGGTATAATGGGGCCGTATATTCGGAAATAGCCGCGCATCTACCATATGTGCGGCTATTCCGACTACGGAATTCAGAAATATACGGGATTCCGTATTTTTCCCCCCGTCTATTTCCGAATCCGTGTACTACCAATTTTTTTTTTTTGCACATCCCTAGCTCTGATTAGCAAAGCTTCAGGGTACCCATATTACCACAAAGATTTTGTGATCATGTGTAATGAGAGGTCTAATGTGTACAAACAGTGATAGACCAGACATTCAGCTGATGTTAGATGATCTTTAACAAGGAAGCCATATCACATCCAAAGTTTACCCATCATGGACCCTGTAGGATGAAGAGATCTTTCCTCAAGGAGATACAAAACAGGTAACTTATAAGAAGAAGAAGAAGATGATGATATTGGATTTATATTCTGCCCTCCACTCCGAAGAGTCTCAGAGTGGCTCACAATCTCCTTTACCTTCCTCCCCCACAACAGACACCCTGTGAGGTGGGTGAGGCCGGAGAGGGCTCTCACAGCAGCTGCCCTTTCAAGGATAACCTCTGCCAGAGCTATGGCTGACCCAAGGCCATGCTAGCAGGTGCAAGTGAAGGAGTGGGGAATCAAACCCGGTTCTCCCAGATAAGAGTCCACACACTTAACCACTATACCAAACTGGGTCTCCAAACGTGGTGATAAGGCACTGCCACAAATGATGGTAAGAGTGTCCTTTAGTTGTGAGTGTCACATCTGAATACTGATAATGTTACATAGAGAAACACCATTGCAGTAAAATGTATGTTTTCCAGAAATGTCCTCATTCTGTTAAATCTTTTGAAAATGTCTTTAGCAAAAACAAAAACAAATAATTATGTCAATTTGGAAAGTCAGTCAAAGTCATTCAATTCAACCACCTTGCAATATAGAAAGCATGGTGACAAGGCTGTTGGACCAGTTTGTGATTGGAGACTAAAGGCTTGCAAGTCATGACCTCCTTCTCTTTTCTTGCAAAATGTCTGTTCTTGAGCTAAACTTTTCTGTTTCACATATTTGCATTGAAATGTCTAGTTTGACCATGAAAAGACCAGCAGAGATTGAAAGACCAACTTCCCCATCACTGTGTAGAGTGACATGCTTTACATGTCCAAGATCTCTGGCATCTCCAGTCAAAAATCTCTCATGACAGGTACTGGTAAAAGATTTATCTGCCTGAGAACCAGGAAAGGTACTGCCAGTCAAAGGAAACATTACTGAAACAGACAGTGGTCTGCCTCAGGAGAAGGCAGTTACAGGTATATGTTGTACTCCCAGCATACAAGGCTTAACAGCACTTTATGAGATGAATGTACCTTACAATATAAGAACATACCTTACAATATAAGGCCATCTGACAGCAATAAAGATCCTGTGAATTTAGGGGGAGGTATTTGTGAGTTTCCTGCATTGTGCAGGGGGTTGGACTAGATGACCCTGTAGGTCTCTTTCAATTCTATGATTCTAACTCCACTGGACCAGACCAGAAATTCATCAGCAACTTCTTCCCCCATGATGGCCAATCAGATGCTGCAGCAAGGTCTACAAGCACTGTCCATGTTTTCTCCTGTTACTATTCTGCTACCCACACACACTGCCTTTTAGATGATCACTCCCTATGTACATGAAATTCCATCTGGGCATCCTGGTTAATAGCTGTAGATGGACTGACCCCCTGTTAATTTGCCTAATCTCCTTTAAAGCTTATAAAGCTGTCTTCAAGGGGATAATGTTGCTGGGTCACTTATCAGCAAAAGGAAAATATTTTTAATTAACTTGCTGGGAGTTCTGTGCCAGCAGTGTTTAACTCTCAGACATTCCCATCTGCAACACAATTAGCAAAGCAGCTAAATTTGAAACCCTGCCTTCCCCGTTATTCAGTTTCATTCCCTTGAGAGACATGCTCTCAGAATCATTTGGATTTGTTAGCTAATGACTGCCACTCTTTTATTACAGAGCTGATGATGCCCAACTAAAAAAGAGGAGGGGGGGACTGTCAAGCAGATGGTTCAACAGCATATCCATTCTTACAGACATTAAGGCAATCAAAAATATATTGTTCAACCAATTTAATTATTATAAAATCACATCCTAATAAAAGGCAAAGGATAAAATGGCACCAACGTGTGTTTTTTTCTCAGTGTAAGCATTCCATGTTTAAAGGTACATCTTAGTACATCTGTGTAATAACCTGTATTCTCCATTTCTGTGCAAACCTTGCAACTCTGGTTGTAACATTTTTCTGTTGGAAAAGAGATAAATTGTTTTCACTATGGTTGCTTCCACATGGAGATGATTTCCCATTGTACTCAAACTGACTCTTCTTTTGTTTCCACCTCCACATGTGAGTAGTCATGGCAGTCAATTCCACTGAACTCAGGAAGACTAATTTCTCTTTAAACATGTATAGGCTCAGTAATAAATCACTGTAACCCAACCATTCAATAATGTTTCAATGAATTTCTTTCTGGAATCAATACAGTATACAATGACAAATATTCAGTCATCTTACAAATTCAAAGCTGATATTGTTCATCAGACTCTTGTGCAGGCATGATTTGACAACACAAGATTTGACAAAGAGTTATACATATATTAATTGCATTGTTTTACTGCTCCCTCGTTTGTTAATAGGAGAAGCATGATCCTTCTTGTTGTTGTTGCAGTAATAATCTTTATCAAACAAATCTTGGTTAGCATGGCATAGTGGTTAAATCCATATTCTTAGCCTTTCCACACCCAGTATGCACTGAACATGAAACTCACATAACAGTCAAAGGAAGAAAAGAAAAGAAGCACTTTAGAGATCAAGAAGAGTGTCAGGGCATAAGTTTTCAAAAGTCAAATCTCCCTTCATGATGTTGGTCTCTAAGGTGCTCCTGGACTCCAGTCTAACAGTTTTACAGCAGACCAACCCAACTACCCTCTGAATGTATTTATTTGCAAGTATCTTTTGTTCCCTAGAAAATTGTTTCTGGGAAATGACAGACTGCTTGGGGAAGGGTAAAGTGAGAAAAATCCACTCCACCAACATGTCCCATGAACTATTCCTGTGGATCCCACCACAGACCTATGCGAAGCACTTCATGAGACCCAGGACAGGATATGGAAACTGAGTACCATAGCAATGAACAACCCAAGTGCCAGAACTACTAAAGTGTCTCCTTCATCCTCAAGTCTAGCTGCTCCTCTGGACATGCCAAGAGAGATAGGTGTGGCACCTTTGTTCTTTATACATGGATACTAGTAACAGGACTTTCCAATAGGCAGTGAAAGTATAGCTTTTAACATATTGGATAAGGGTCCACTATTCACATGGGAAAATAGAATGAAGACCCCTTGGGCTAAGCAACTGAACTTTGAACTCTGAGGTATAGCAGAAACTAAATAATTGATCTTAAACTATTCTCAACATCAGATCCCCACTGAAACATGGGAATGACACCTACCGACATGATGTATGTGATGCAGTTTGAACACGCACCAAACCCTAAATTCTTAATGAGTCAAGTACCCTTGCCAGGAACATGCTTTATTGGTAACTACGTACTAAGACAAAATGATGGGGCCATGACCCCATTTATAAGCATGCAAAGAACCACCACCACCACCACCCCCCGATCCCCATACCAAATCATGGCAGTCAAGTTTTGCGCCATGACTGCTCATTGGTTCCTGCTAGCATCCAAATCTCCAGAGCTAACAAAGAGTCTCATAACATTTCCCACTGCTGCCTGGGTGCATGCGAAAGCTTCTTGCCAAACATAAAGTCCAGTATATAACAACCCCCCCCCCAAAAGTTGCAAACTAGCATACATAGTCCTCCAAGTACACTGGTCAGCAACATTCCCTCTATGAGTGCCAGGGCTTGGCCTGAGGAGGAGGTATAGGAGGAGCCGAGCTAGGTGCAGCCGCAACCTCACTCAGCAGTGGCAGGAAGACAGGAACATTCAGCTGCAGCAGAAATATTGGAACACTGTCCGGACCTTCACCAGTTGGGGCCAGAGGGCCCACTTCTCTGTGAGTCTTGGGTGCTGGACTGAGTGGTGCTGGTTTGCCCCCATTCTGTGTAATGCTGGCTCTTCCTTGTTGCTGTCTTCCTCAGTAGCCCCCTAGCTCTCCGGCTCCTCCAGCAGCATTCTGTGGCGTAGCTGGTTGATGTGCTGTTGCCCCCCTTCAGTCAACACTTCATAGGAATGAGGGCCAGTGACTCAGATCACCCTGGCCGGAACCCATTCAGGAATGTTAGCAAAGTTCCGGCCATACACAGGATCACCCAGAAAAATCCTCTGGGTACTTCTTGACTCACTGGATTTGGGTGCTACTCTGGGGCCCAGTCAGGATGCAGCCAGTTTAAACGCAATGTGACATGTCACCCCATGAGGAGTTCTGCTGGGCTACGGCCGGTGGCTGCACTCAGGGTTACCTAGTGGCCAAACAGGAAAGCAGCTAGCCTGTGGTCCCAGTCCCATGGATGATTCTGCTTAGGGACTCCTTGGTCATGTTCCCATTCTCTCTGCTTCCCCACTGGTGGAATGGAGCGGACCAAATGTACTTGATTAAATATTGTCCCAAGAACTCCTGGAACTCCCCAGATGTGAAGGCAGTTCTGTCGTTGGTCACAACTGCATCAGGCAGGCTGTGGGTGCTGAAGACCCATCTGAGGGCCTGGATGGTGGTTCATGCTGAGGTGGAGGCAATGGGTATCACCTCCAACCATTTGGTGTAGAAGTCCACCAGAAAGAAAAATAATTGGCTGTAAAATGGGCCTGCTAAGTCCAAATGTAGCCTCACCCAAGGCATGCGTGTTAACTCCCACCTGTGCATGGGTGCACTTGTGGATCCAGTTGTGTTTCCTGACAGGGCTGGCACTGCTTCACCTACATCTCAATTTCCTCATCCAGCCCGGGCCACCACACATAACCCCTGGCAAGGGCCTTCATGCACATGATGCCCAGGTGTGTCTTGTGTAGGGCCTCTAAGACCTGTTTTTGCAGCTGCGGTAGAGCCACTACATGGCTTACCCAGAAAAAGCACCCCTTGTGGGCCAACAGTTTGTCCTTGTGGGAAGCGAAAACCATAAATCCCAGCTGGGTGGCCATCCCTTCCCCACCCAGTCCAGAACACAGGAGAGGATGTGGTCCCAGGCCTTGTGCGTGGTGACATCTGAAGTGTGCAGGGGCCAATCGGGCAGGTTCTCCAGCAGCATGATCTGGAGCTGGGTCTGGGTCAATGGAGTGCAGCAGAAGGCAGCTGTGTCAGAATGGCCCATAGACTTCCCGGGGCAATAGATGAGGTCATACTGGTAGGCACCCAGGAAGATATTCCAGAGAAGGACTTGTGGAAACAGGATCTATGAGGATTGCCTGTCTGGGGTCCGTTGCAATGGTGAAGCGTCACCCATGCAAGTAATCATGGAACTTCTTTTTTAAGTTCATAAGTAATTTTATTAAGAAATTTCAAAAGATACAGAATAAAAAAGAGCCACCAACTAAATAAAATAAAAAAAATAAATATTTTTTTATTTATACCCCACCCTCCCCGCCGAGGCAGGCTCAGGGTGGCTTACAGGACATGGCATAAGCCATGTTATAACAATAAAAACAGGATAATACAATTAAATACAATTCACAATTAAACATTAAATAATCTAAAAACAGTCTAAAACAATATAATTTAGTGGTGCTACTATCTCAGTTGCGTTAAAGATGGCGTGATGCTTATGCCAGGTTCCATCTCAGAAGGCTAGTTGGAAGAGGGCGGTTTTGCATGCCCTATGGATAATATAGCAATGAAATGCTAGTTAAAATATAGTTTCAAAATTTACTCACAAGTAGATCAGACCAAATTTTATTTCCAATTAATAAAAAAATGTTTTCACAACACTAGACCAATTATCCATATCGCTGCCACCATATCAAGAAAGAACCACAGTTGTTATCATTACTGAATACCCGGCTGCTAATTTGTTATAATTGACATCCAGGTCCAGAGTGTTTACCATACCCTAAAGGCCTGCTAAAGGAAAGGGAAAAACTAAAATAAAATAACTGGGAAACCTTAAAAGAATATCATGTAGGTTCTTTTGGCCAGTGTGTTATCAGGTCCCAGGTCTACCAAGTAAAAGGCAAAACTTATAGAAAAATATAGAAATGTTATTTACAAGATAAGAGAGAAAGGGAAACACAAAACCAAGTAAAATATACTGTGCGCAGAAGAACACCAAAGAAAATCCTGAGGCAATTTGCCTGCTTCCCTACACTGGACTGTGTAGTCAATTAGCTAATTACCTAAGCTATACTCACTGACGCTTATGCTGTCAGGTCCACAACATCAGAGAGACATCTTCAAAGTTCTGTGCTCCTTCAACCTTGTTGTGTTGGTAACTTCTTCTTGATGTCCTGAAGAAGACTCCTGGCTTCTGACTTGAAGAAGTAGAAGCTCCTTTCTTTGTGGGCACCTAACTTGATTTTATCTTGGCTAGTTTATTGGTTAGCCAATTGCTGACATAATCTAATCTAGAAACTGCCATCTAGCCTTGGCTTAGATGTTAACCTGTCTGAACAATCTATGTCACTGTAAAACTTCTGGGGTTGGAAAATGGCGAGCTGAGTTGCTTTCCCTAACGGGGGCAGGCTGGCACTTCTGTTCAGGGTAGTAAAAGGCAAATTAATGCCTTTTGCCTACATTTCTCAGCTAGAGAATTGTCCAAGATATGCACAGATGCTTTGAGGAGACTTACCTTGGCTGAAAGGGAATCCCGGGGGTAGGGGGGCTCCTTTGAGGGATCTCCAGAGAGAAGTTGCATATTCATCGTCTGCAGAAGTTTCCAGAGTCATCAATTTGGCATAAGCTCAACAGGATCCAAACCTTCTTTTACAATTTTAAACATCTAATCTACAAAGGACTGGTGTTGATTTGGATAAACTATGGAAAAAAGGTACTGATTGCTATCTCTTCATTCCGGGACTAATTAAAGTTAAACAAAACATAAGTAAAAGGTGGGAGTTGGAAATACTGAAAGCCTGAAAGGAGAAGAAGATAAGGGGCTAAATTTGAACTTTGTAAACTTAAAAGACAGTGTGAAAAGAAGAAAGGAATTTATTGTTTAGTCTATCTGTGGTTGAGGAGGCAGCCCCATCGTTACAGATCTGCAGCATTCACAGTCAACACAGGAAATACGTCAGATATCGTGAGATTTCTCTACCAGTGAAACGAGATTTGAAGGCAAGAAAAGCAGGAAGTATTGGAGGAAGAAGAAGGAAGTCAACAAAGTAAACAGCCTACTCTAGGATTATAATACCAGAGAGATACATCAGTGGCCATTGTTGTTGGGAGGACTAAGTTTTAAAATCATCTTTAAAGTGACTGGGACATTAAAAATTGGTGGCGTTAACAGATTTGGCAATTAAAAAATTACTACTGTTGGATAGTAGATAACAAGATTTTAACTGGTAAAAGGGAAAAAAGAATTTTTTTTTAAAGTGAAGCAAAAGTTGTGACCACCATTTTGGGAGAAATGAAAACTTTAAGCATTAATATCTGAGTCTGGGAGGCTCAGAGGACAGTGAAATTGGGTACATTGGAAAAGGCAAGCTTCGCTGTATCAAACCTGATGGTTCAAATTTAATTTGGTGAGATCAGAATTTTTGATCTTGTTTTACATGTCAGACTCGAAGCAAACTCATGCTAGGTCTGCTTCAATAGAGAAAATGCAAGCCCAATTAGATGCAATGGAAGCTAGGATAATGAAGGGGGTAAAAGAAATGACAACTGCCTCTAAAAAAGAAATAAAAAAGGATATTGAGGACTCAAAAAAAGAATTAAAAAAAGAAAAAGAGAATCTCAGAAATGACACTGTGGTATTAACAAAGAAAGTACAAGAAGTGGAAGAGAGAGTGAAAACACATGACTCCACCTTGTTAAAATTACAAGAAAAATTGACAATTCATGACTGCAAACTGATGGAAACTCAGATCCGTCTGAGAGGTATACCTGAAGATGAAGAATCAGACCTGAAAGAATACATAATAAAAATAATTGCAGAATTTTTGGAGGAAGATCCTGAAGGGAATAGAAATATGTATGACTATATGTATAGAGTAAATTCACTCTATGCAAAAAAGAACAATCTGCCAAGAGATGTGGTCATAAGATTTATGACAAAAGAAATGGTGGGAAAGATCATGAATAAAAGCTTTGAAAAGTCATTGATAGTGGGAGGCAGTAGAGTAAGAATTATGAAAGAACTGCCAAGACAAGTGCTAACTGATAGAAAGGCATATAAAAAATTGATAGAAAAACTACGTGACAATGGAATGAGGTACAGATGGATAATACCTGAAGGTTTGAGCTTTGAACTTCAAGGGAAAAGGATTACAATCACAAATACACATGAACTGCGTAGATTTTATGAAGAAAATAAAGAATTTGCACCATAATGGATTACAAATTGAGATCTTGGAATGCATGGACTAAATTCACCACAAAAAAGAAAGGCAACGTTTCATTGGATAAAAAAACAAAATTGTAATATAGTATGTTTACAAAAAGTGCATATTAGACAAAAGGATTATAAATTTCTGCGGAATAAACAATTGGGACTAGAATTTTTTACATTGGCTGAACAGAAGAAGAGAGGAGTAGTCTTTTATATTAAACAAGAATTAGACCTGAAATTGGTATTTAAACATAAAGATGGAAGGTATATAGCGGTAGAAATTACTTTGAATGCCAAAAAAAAGTTGTTGTTGGGACTTTATGCTCCAAATGGTGCTAAAAACATTTTCTTTAAAAATATTACACAACATCTTGATGAAGTGACCTATGAGAAAATTTTATTGATGGGGGACTTTAACGGAACAATTCAGAACATGATAGATAGATCTGGGAAGAAAAAAATGATAAAGAAGGGAAATTGCCAAAGTCTTTTTTTGAATTGGTTTAACAGGAGAGTTTGGAAGATATGTGGAGGAAGTTTATTCCTGAAGTACGGGACTATACCTTCTTTTCAGCTAGACATAGCTCTTTCTCTAGAATTGACATGTTGTGGGGTACTAAAGATTTGGGACTTATAACAAAGAAAATAGAGATATTACCTAAAATAGGAGCTGATCATAACCCAATAATGTGAATTACAAAACTGTTGAAAAAAGTCAAGAAGATGGAGATTAAATGAAGATTTACTACAAAATAAAGAAATAGTGACATCTCTAGAAAATGAAATCAAAGCGTACTTCCAAGTAAATGACAGAGAAGATATAGAATTTCAGATGGTATGGGATGCCTACAAGGCAGTAATGACAGGATTACTAATAACATTGAATAATAAAGACAAGAGAGCAAAAGATAAACAGATGTTGGACATTCAAAATGAAATTAAGAAAAAAGAAGGTGAATTAAGGAAAAGGCCAGGGAAAAAGAAAATTATAAGGGAGATTACAATATTGCAAGCACAAATGAGACATCTGTTAAATAAAGAATTGGAATGGAATTTGAAGAAATTAAAACAGAAATCTTTCAAGGGAGCGAATAAACCTGGAAAATATTTGGCCTGGCAATTGAAGAAAAAGAGAGAAAGTAAAATTATTAATAAAATTGTGGCTGATGGAAGAGAGATGGTAGATCAAGAAGGAATAAAGAGAGAATTTTTAAAATATTATGCTAAACTATTTAAAGGTGTTAAAGTAAAGAAGGAAAATATGGAAGCGTATTTGCAGAAGATTAAAATAGCACCCTTAACTGATTATATGGAAAAAGTTTTGAATGATCCAATTGAAAAAATAGAAATTGAAATAGCAATTCATGCAATGAAAATTGGAAAGGCACCTGGACCAGATGGATTTATGGCAAAAAAATTTAAAACATTTAAAGAAGAATTAATACTAAAACTTCAAAAATTAATGAATGTGATAAGAATAAATGGGAAAATACCAAATACATGGAAGGAAGCAGTAATTTCGTTGATTCCAAAGGAAGATAGAGATGTCACTAATGTAAAGAACTATAGACCAATCTCATTATTAAACAATGATTATAAGATATACACAAGAATCTTAGCAGAAAGGCTTAAACAATATCTAATAAACTTTATAAAGGAAGACCAAGCGGGTTTTCTCCCTAAAAGGCAAATAAGAGACAATATTAGAACTGTTGTAAATATTGTAGAATACTATGAAAGACATCCAGAGAAGGAAGTTGCATTATTCTTTGCGGACGCAGAGAAAGCTTTTGATAATTTGAATTGGGACTTTATGTTTGCAGTAATGGAGAAAATAAAGTTTGGGGGAAACTTTATAAGAATGATAAAAGCAATTTATACTGAACAATGTGCAAGGTTATGTATAAATGCAGATCTTACAGAAGAAATGACAATCAGCAAAGCTACAAGGCAAGGTTGTCCGCTTTCACCATTGTTGTTTATAATGACTCTTGAAATCTTATTGCTGCAAATACAAGATGAAGAAATTGAAGGAACAAGAATTAAAGCATTTTCCTATAAATATAGAGAATTTGCCGATGATATAATGTTTATAAATGAAAATCCTATGCAAGTAGCTCCTTTGTTGTTAGCCAAAATACAAGATTTTGGAGAATTGGCGGGACTTTATGTTAATAAAGAAAAGTCAAAAATTTTGTGTAAAAATATGCAAGTAAGTAAACAAAAGGAATTGCAGAGATTAACGGGATGTGAAGTTACCCCTTAAGTAAAATATTTGGGCGTGGAAGTAACAATGAAGAATATTGATCTGTTTAAAAACAATTATTAAAAGTTATGGCGTAAAATGGACGAAGATATGATAAAATGGAACAAGCTTAATTTGTCATTGCTTGGTAGAATAGCTGCAATTAAGATGAACGTTTTGCCAAGAATAATGTATTTGTTTCAAACTATTCCAATTGTGAAAGACAGTAAACAATTTAATAAATGACAAAGAAAGATTTCAGAATTTGTATGGGCCGGGAAAAAACCAAGGATTAAAATGAAAGTTTTAACAGATGCTAAAGAAAGAGGAGGATTTCAACTACCAGATTTAAGATTATATCATGAAGCAGTTTGTCTAGTGTGGATAAAAGTTTGGGTGACACTGTTGAATAAAAAACTTTTATCGTTGGAAGGTCATGGAAATAAATTCGGCTGGCACGCTTATATGTACTATGGAAAGAAAAATCCACTACTAAATATTTGGATGAAGTACAAGAAATATGGCGATGAGAGAAAACCACTATGGATAGTGCCAGCAGAAATAATAAGAATAACAGCTGAGACAGGAGAGGATAAAGGGATGTCATATAATCAATTACTAAAAATACAAAGCGATAAAATAGAATTGAAAACTGCTGAAGAGTTGAATAATAAATATGATTGGTTTCAAATGCAACAAATAAAAAGTTTGGTGGAAAGCGATGTTAAAACTGAAGGAATAAGATGAGAACAAACAGAAATGGAAAAAGTTCTGCTTGGAGATAATGAAAATCTATAAGTTACTTTTAAAATGGTCTTCGGAAGATGAAGTAGTGAAATCTCAAATGATTAAGTGGGCAATTAATGTAAATAAAGAAATACAGATGGACACATGGGAATATTTGTGGAAGAACTCTATGAAACTCTCAACATGTCAGAGTATTAAAGAAAATTGTTTTAAGATGATGTACAGATGGTATATGACTCCTAAAAAGTTGGCAAAGATGAACAATAAGATGCCAGACCTTTGTTGGAAATGTAAAAAACATGAAGGTTCTTTCTACCATGTGTGGTGGACTTGTGAAAGAGCGAAAAAGTATTAGCAGATGATTCAACAAGAGATTTCTAAGATCTTGGGATACGAATTTAACAAAGTTGCAGAGACTTTTCTGTTGGGATTACAAATGGAAAAATTTCCAAAAGAAGATAGAACTTTAATCTGGTACTTGCTCTCAGCTGCTAGGACATTGTATGCGCAGTTGTGAAAGCAAGAAAAATACCAGAGAAATGGGATTGGATTGTAAAAGTTATGACATGGAGTGAAATGGACAAGTTAACAAGAACCTTAAGAGACTATGATTTAGAAGTATTTAAGATGGAGTGAGAAAAGTTCAGAAGATACATAGAAAAAGAATGGAGAATAAAAGGACATTGGACAATTTTTGATAATGACTAAGTATAAGAGGGAGGAGGATATTAATTTTGGTTCTTATTAATTAAGGATACCTTTAATATTGAGATTTTAAGTATATAACACCAGCGAGGGTCAAGTAACGGGGGAAGGGGTGGGTAGAAAGTAATATATGGGATAGATTTTAAAAAGTAATTATTAATGATGTAAGAAATTGAAATTTATTACCATATGTTACTAATAAAATTGTTTGAAACAAAACAATCTATGTCACTGTGGGCTGGCTTCACAGGTGTGACAAATTAGTTTCTACTTAAATTGGTTAAGTGCCTGTTACCTTGACACAATGCTACTGCAAATCCAGAAAAATTTACAAACACATACAGACATTGAATATGCAAACATTTAGGTGTCTCTCAGTTTCTTGACAACATGAGATTCTGGAAAATCCCTGGGGCCTCGCTCACCCTGAATTGCAACCGCTTCACTCTAAAGGCCCCCCCGGTGAGTGACTATTGTTTGTGCCTCAGCCATTTTATCATTGACAGGAAGTTGCTGGTAGGCCTGTGCTAAGTCCAGCTTCCCAAAGATTTTTGCGTCGGCCAGGGAAACCAATATGTGGCTGACCATTGGGACCGGGTATGTGTGGTCCTGTAGCGCCTTATTGATTGTGCACATAGTTCATGTAGACATCCCTGTTGGGCTTGAGCGGCATTACTATTGGGGTCTTCCAGAGGGCATGTGGAACTGGTTCTAGGACCCCCTGGGCTATGAAGTGGTCTAGTTCTACCTCTATTTTGGTCTTGAGTGTGAACAGAACGCTCCTAGCCTTTAACCTTATGGGCTGTACAGCCAGATCGAGTTGTAGGGACACTGGGGGACATGTGTAGCTGTTGAGAGCTCCATCAAAAACCTTGGGGAACTCTTCACAAATTGTGTGAAACTGGGAGCCTGAGGCTGATCACCCCTATGATTTCAGTTCTGAGGGGCTCAAACCAGGCCAGTCCAAGTAGACTTATGAGCTTGCCCCCCACTTCCAACAAGTCCAACATGCCATCAAAATGCTTGAACTGCACTCAGAAATGGCTCCACCCCTTTATGTGCACTGGGTTCTTTTGGAAGTCTCTCACTATGAACCCAGCAGGTCGAAGCTGAGGGCCTCCTTTAGGGCAGAGCTTCATAAGGGTTTTCTCTGAAATGAGGGATATAGAGGACCCCAAGTCTATTTCCATTAAGCAGGGGACCCCATTGATCAAGACTGTGACTTTAATTTTATCTGGGATGTCTTGGGGCAAATTCAGTACCTGGAGGCAGTTCAGGGAAGTGGTGTGCAGCTCCACCACTTCTTGGTGAGTTGCTAGGCATCTACGGTTTCCCTTCATCTGTGGCTTGTCTTGCTGCAGTTCCAACATGTGGTGTTCCGGAATGGGTATGAGCGACGCTCATGCAAGTCCCACAACCGGTGCAGATTGCCTAGGCTGGATTGTCTGTTGGCTCTCTCAGCAAGGAAGGCATTGGACTGTTGGTGTATTCAATGGTATGCTCTGGATTTGTGAGGCTTAGAAAAAGAAAGCAACAGTT
This sequence comes from Heteronotia binoei, assembly GCF_032191835.1. NCBI lineage: Eukaryota > Metazoa > Chordata > Lepidosauria > Squamata > Gekkonidae > Heteronotia > Heteronotia binoei. Next base: position 102,277,083 of record NC_083224.1, read on the forward strand.
GCACACTTACTTGTGCTAACTATTTACCCTTATTTACAAGTTTATAGCTATTCTGGTATACACTTGACAAAGTGCTTCGCCAGACAACATGTTTGAGAGCAGAGATGAACTGTTCAGTCTATTCACAGTTATATACCTACAGCTATACAGAAGCACCAATCAGCATTCAGTGCTGAGTCATCTTGCATAGGCACAATTACTCTGGACCACTGTTCCCTCTAAGCTGCAGAGTCTTGTGAGCAAAAATTCTAATTTGTGAGCTACTGGCATTAAAGTTGTGAGCTACTGTATAAATTAGTTTGCTCTGGGGTCATTCTTCCTGAGCTAAGACAAAAATGTGTGAGCCAGAGGCTAAAAATCTGTGAGTGAGCTCACGCTAACTCAGCTTAGAGGGAGCACTGCTCTGGAAAACATCGGTATGAACCAGATAATAGAAGTTGTCAGGAACTGTCACAGATCATGAACTGTCATTCATCACTTGCAATAGATTCCAGCCTGAAGTCTTACTAGCAAGCATATGCTGACATGGATTTGATGGGTCTCTTCGTCGTCGGACATTTCGGATGCATAAGAACATAAGAGAAGCCATGTTAGATGAGGCCAATGGCCCATCCAGTCCAACATTCTGTGTCACACAGCGGCCATACACACACACACACACACACACACACTGTGGCTAATAGCCACTGATGGACCTCTGCTCCATATTTTTATCTAATCCCCTCTTGAAGGTGGCCATTCTTGTGGCCACCACCACCTCCTGTGGCAGTGAATTCCACATGTTAATCACCCTTTGGGTGAAGAAGTACTTCCTTTTATCCGTTTTAACCTGTCTGCTCAGCAATTTCATCGAATGCCCACGAGTTCTTGTATTGTGAGAAAGGGAGAAAAGTACTTCTTTCTCTACTTTCTCCATCCCATACATTAACTTGTAAACCTCTATCATGTCACCCCTCAGCCGACGTTTCTCCAAGCTAAAGAGCCCTAAGCGTTTCAACCTTTCTTCATAGGGAAGGTGTTCCAGCCCTTTAATCATTCTAGTTGCCCTTTTCTGAACTTTCTCCAATGCTATAATATCTTCTTTGAGGTGCGGCGACCAGAACTGCACACAGTACTCCAAATGAGACCGCACCATCGATTTATACAGGGGCATTATGATACTGGCTGATTTGTTTTCAATTCCCTTCCTAATAATTCCCAGCATGGTGTTGGCCTTTTTTATTGCAAACGCACACTGTCTTGACATTTTCAGTGAATTATCTACCACGACCCCAAGATCACTCTCATGCTCAGTCTCTGCCAGTTCACACCCCATCAACTTGTATTTGTAGCTGGGATTCTTGGCCCCAATGTGCATTACTTTGCACTTGGCCACATTGAACCGCATCTGCCACGTTGACGCCCACTCACCCAGCCTCAACAGATCCCTTTGGAGTTCCTCACAATCTTCTCTGGTTTTCACCACCCTGAACAATTGAGTGTCATCTGCAAATTTGGCCACTTCACTGCTCACTCCCAACTCTAAATCATTTATGAACAAGTTAAAGAGCATGGGACCCAGTACCGAGCCCTGCAGCACCCCACTGCTTACCGTCCTCCACTGCGAAGACTGCCCATTTATACTCACTCTCTGCTTCCTATTACTCAGCCAGTTTTTGATCCACAAGAGGACCTGTCCTTTTACTCCATGACTCTCAAGCTTTCTAAGGAGCCTTTGATGAGGAACTTTATCAAAAGCTTTCTGGAAGTCAAGGTAAACAACATCTATCGGGTCTCCTTTGTCCACATGTTTGTTCACCCCCTCAAAGAAATGTAACAGGTTAGTGAGGCAAGATCTTCCCCTACAGAACCCATGCTGAGTCTTCCTCAATAACCCGTGTTCATCAATGTGCCTACTCATTCTGTCCTTGATAATGGTTTCTATCAACTTTCCCGGTATTGAAGTCAGACTGACTGGCCTGTAATTTCCCGGATCTCCTCTGGAACCCTTTTTAAAGATGGGGGTGACATTTGCTACCTTCCAGTCCTCAGGAACAGAGGCAGATTTCAATGAAAGATTACAGATTTTTGTTAGAAGATCCACAAGTTCAACTTTGAGTTCTTTCAGAATTCTCGGATGTATGCCATCCGGACCCGGTGACTTATTAGTTTTTAATTTGTCTATTAGTTGTAGGACCTCCTCTTTTGTCACCTCAATCTGACTCAGGTCTTTCAACACCCCTTCTAATATTAGTGGTTCTGGGGTGGGCAAACACTTCTCATCTTCCACAGTGAAGACAGAGGCAAAAAATGCATTCAGCTTCTCAGCCATTTTCCCATCCTCCTTTGGTAATCCTTTTACCCCATGGTCATCCAAGGACCCCACTGCTTCCCTGGCTGGTTTCCTACTTCTAATATATTTGAAGAAATTTTTATTGTTGGTCTTTATGTTTTTTGCAATATGCTCCTCATAGTCCCTTTTTGCCTGCCTGATCACAGTCTTGCATTTGATTTGCCACTGCCTGTGTTCCCTTTTACTAATCTCACTTGGACTGGTTTTCCACCGCTTAAAGGAGTCCTTCTTACCTTTTACAGCTTCCATTACTTTGTTTGTTAACCATGCTGGCCTCTTCTTATACCTGTTTGTGCCTTTCCTAACTTGTGGTATGTATTTTATCTGAGTTTCTAGGATTATAGTTTTAAATAGTCGCCAAGCTTCCCCAAGGGTTTTGACCATATTTACCTTTCCTTTCAGTTTCCTCCTCACATGCCTCCTCATCTCAGAGAATTTACCCCTTTTAAAGTTAAATGTGGTTGTGGCGGTCTTTTTGGGTAACTCCCTATTTATACAAACGGTGAAATCAATAACATTATGGTCACTGTTCCCAAGCGGCGCAATCACTTTTACATCTCTCACCAAGTCTTGGGCATTACTTAGGACCAGATGCAGAGAATGTAGCGGCCTGGGGCGGTCTCTGCATGACTGCTTGAATGCAGTGGCCTCTCTGAGTGGTTTTGTAAGGGTGAGGTTGTCCTGGATGGTGAGCTTGTGGTGCAGTTTGTCATCTCAGACCCCCATCATGAACTTATCCAGGAGTATCTTGTCTAGGTTCTAGAACTTGCAGTTCAGGGTGAGACCTCTCAGCTCAGCAACGTAGTCAGCTGTTGACTCAATGGGCTTCTATTGCTGGATGTAAAACTCAAGGCGGCATGCTATGTGGTTCGGCTGGAGCACCAAATGGTTGATGAGCACCCAGATCAGGCTCTTGTACATGGCGGCTTTTAGAGTGGTCAGAGCAATGAAGCGATTTACCAACTCAAGGTCGCAATGCCACAAGAGCAGAGGAGGAGATGTTTTTTGTCTGCCTCTTTGACAATCTTGTGAAATAGCATGTAGTACTTCAGTCTGTCCACCCAGGTTTTCCACAAGTCTGAGTGAGTGAGGTCAAACTCTGGCAGATTATGTTCTGGAGCAACAGCCATGATCCCAGCCATGATGCATTGCAAGTTGGGCATGGAGCACTAGAGCTTGATGTGCAGTGCGCATGGTGTGGCTGAGCGATAGGCTGACTCAACAGGATCCCATCCTTGGCGCTAGTGTTAAATACTGAGTTTGATGCACTGGAGTTCAAACAGAAACATTGTTTACTGATAACTACAGACTAAGATAAAATGACGAGACCGTGACCCCACTTATAAGCATGCAAAAGAACCACTCTCCAGATCCCCATATCAAATCACGGCAGTCAAGTTTTGCATCACAACTGCTCATTGGTTCCTGCTAGAGTCCAAATCTTGAGAGGTAACAAAGAGTCTCGTAGCATTTCCCGCTGCTGCCCATGTGCGAAAGCTTCCTGCCAAACATAAAGTCCAGTACATAACACCTTCCATCTGTAAACCTGTAATAGCAGTAGCAAATTTCTGGAACCAAAAGGTAGGTTTTAAAAAACCAAATTCATTCTTTTTTTGAAAAAAAATTATTACTCCTAAGACCATTTGATGATTTGTAATGAGCCAACTGATAGCAGTTGCACTTTGTGCTAATAGTGTCAGCATGAAGGATATCACCTAATAAGATTATCACAGAAGAATGTCACAGAATGCATCTGTGACTTTTCCTCTGCCACTTCCATGCAAATGATGCATACTTAAATAGCTAATTAAGCATGAGTTGTGATATGTTTCTTTTTATGGTGCTAGCAAAATGTCCTATAATTGGCTTAATTAATATTTCAGAATGGCTTTTTTACATTCATTGATAATATTAGATCCCTTTGAACCTTAAATTGAATAAGCAGGAGTGAAGAGAGGTGTGCAGACAGCTGCTTTTACTACTGAAAGTACTTCAACAACCAGCAGCTGGAGTCATAGTGTTTTCTTAAGCTATTTGTCACTTACATTATAAATATAATATTATAATACATTATAAATACAAATATATTGAATACACAGAGACACTACAAAAGCTCCATGAACCAGTGACCCTTTCCTACATACATTAAGGATGTTGCATTCATGAAAGAGCTAAACTGCATACAGAACAAGCTTCAGCATTCGTCTATCTGCAGAAAACAAGAGCACATCCAGTGCTTAGCCTTCGTATTTGTGGAAAACCACAGAGGATTCTGCTCCATGCGGACAATGCTGAATATTTCCTCTACAGATAGGAAGATTATATCCACATATTTCTTTCCAACGCTGCTTTGTCTGAAACATAAAGAAAAGGCAATACTGGGACACAGTGCAGACAGCCAGTTGGCTAGCCACAGTTTAGTATAGAAGCAAATGCAAATGAGTATCTGCATTAAAATACTATGCATAATGTTAATTGCATATAACAATTAGCCTTCATCATGCAGGTTATCTGGAGCAAACCCCCTTCTCTTTCATACAGCATGTGACTCATCTCCAGCACAGCCTGTCTTGCTTCTGTAACAGTCCCACTTTATTCATTTCTGTGTTATATTCGACACACATACCCAGCTTATGCATTGCCAGTACTCAATGTCTTGCTGTGTAGCTCCATAAATGGGCTACTGCTACTATAGCGGTGGATCGATAAGAACAAGAATCAATACCAATACGTAATCAATATATATGGCTTTAGCAATGCTAGAAATATATAAAAGTGCTTGCGAGAAATAATCTTCTATAAGCAGTCTGTAGCAAGGAGTGTTAGCTTGCAGAGAAAAAGGGAACTGTGAAGGGTCATTGACCTTTCTAAACCACAGGGTGAAAGCGGTAGAAAGAAGCCTAGAAAGAACCGCGGCAGGTGCTGGAAATGGAGCAAGAAGATGTGTGTGTGTGGGTGAAATATTTCTAGAAAAGGGAACAAGGGATAAACAGAAGCCCTAACAGGGGCCCAGAAAGCTGAAAAACAACCCGGAGTGTGGCAAAAGTATGACGTGGGCACCTTCCCACAAGAAGGAGAACATGGGTGTTTTAGATAGTGCGTGGGTGGGGACACCCAATAAAGGACGGCAGGTAACTGTAATCATTGCTCAGAGTCCATACTCTCTCTGAAGCCCGTGTATAGAGCGCTTATGCACGTTAAATAAAGAAGCTGTTTTCCTGACCTTGCCTCAGACCTCGTTTGTGAGTATGATTTACTATTAATTGGACAACACAGGACTTTTCCTGCTACACTACATAAGTGCATTACCTGTGTAGACAAAGCAATGATGCATCTGGCAGTATTGCACTGATACTGATGGCACTGCATTGCACTGATACTGTAAATTTTTACCTTGATTCAAGAGTTTATTTGACAACTGAGAAGCGATTGGGCCTCAGCCATGAGTAAATGTAGTTTAGCCAGATTTCCTAGAGAAATGCCTTTGTGAGTTAGTTTGTAAAATCCACACTACACAGGAGATAAATGTGCTAGTGTATAATGTTTCCATTTGTCTTTATAATCCATGGAGTCCAATTCCAGCCTAAACAAAGCTACTCAATTTGTCCTGCTGCTGGGTGCTCCCCACACCAAGCTGCTGATGGGGACCTTTCCTACCACAATGTTGGTCCTGGGGCTGCTGGTTTCATTGGCTGGTATGTCTGAGCCAGCAGGCCATGCTCCTTCCAGCTGTTGATGTGTGGTGTGGACCTCAGTGTGGGAGCAGGTTGCCATGATTGTCTTGGTTGTTCCCACAGCAGCAAGGAAGTTTGGTGGTAGGGCTGCTCCTCTACAGGTCTCCTTGGCTCTAGGTAAGTGCAGGGGCAGGGTGCAGACCCTGGACATAAGTAGAGGGATTTGAGAATTGTACTTGGCCAAATATGTTGGGAACAAGCTGAGCCCCAGCTGCAGCACTATCAGGGATTGCCTTGATGTCCTGAAAGCTCTGAAATGAGTTTGAGGTCTTACTTCCAGATTCTATCTTCTCAAGGCAAGTGGGCACAGAAATACAAGACTTCAGTTGTGTACCAGAAATTGATTCATAATGGCTTAATCTTGGTTACACTGCTTTTCATACAGTGATTGGGCAGAAAGGCAATATCACCTCTATCAGGGAACAGCACACCTTGTAGATAGGCTGGGAAACATTGTGTTGGAGAACAGAACAGTTGCACCACTATTAGCACCAACAATATTTTGGGATGTAGCTGTGTGGTCCTGGAAGGAAGATTAAGCTTGCTAGGATGCTGAAATCAAGGATCTTCAAGTTGGAATTTTCAGAAATGCAACCTGTTCTGGTGCTGGGATTTGATAAGCACCAGGAAACATTTTGGGACACCTCAAGTCTGTTCAGAAGAAATGGAGTGCACTTGAAACAGTTATTGCTGTATTTTAAAAATCCCGGGGCAGCTTCTAAAACTGACTTCTAGGTTGAGTTAAGGGGAACTGGGGAGCATCCAAAGTAGGAGTCAAGTAGAACCTTTAAGACCAACAAAGTTTTATTCAAAACTTTTTAAATAAAAAAAACACAAAGTTTTATTCAGAAGATGCTTCCAGTTACCAGTTAAGACAGGTTGCCAAAATGGGAGGTGAAATAGACTTAGCAATGAACATGGAGAAAGTCATTTAAAGACACCAGTAGGTTGTAGGAAAAACTGGACCCCAAACTGCTCGTGTAAGTAGTCTTCTCACATGAGCAGTATAACAACAGAATGACTACTCATACAAGATTTCCCCTTCTTTGTCACTGGAATAGTATCATAACTTTTAGCATTACAACTGACATACCCTATGCATACAAACAGGCCACTTTTATGAACCATTATCTTTTCTAACAATAGCCACCAGCCTATTGCCAGAACCAATCAAGCTGTTACACACTGATTAGGCCAAAGAGTGCTATTTATTATATTACAATCTATATTTTTCTAGGATATAACTCAAACCGGATTCCATAAGCTTCCCAGGAGATGATCAGACCGAGTCATGCTTAAACCCCTGCAACGTTGCTGGACCACATGCCCTTCTAAGAGACTCTGGGATTATATAGATCAGTCAACAGTTTCATTAAATAAAATTATGTTTTTGAACAGACAGTAAATTCTCTTTCATTTTAACTGTGTAATGAAAAGTTCTGCTAATCAAAAATCATCTTGAATGAAGCAATTCTTTTAATTGCTACTTTTCAGGAAAGTTTTTGAAGATAAACAAAAGGAAATTTAAATATTTTAAAGAAAATATTTAGCAGAGACACAAAATAGAAGACCAAGTCATGAAACAGAAAGAAAAGCTAATACAATAAATAACAGATATATAAAATATCGTTTTTAAACGAATGAGTACATACAATAGCCTAGAGAAATCACAGCCAACAAAACTGCAGCCAATAAAACCTCCTTGATATGGCATAATATTCTATGAGATTTGCATTTCCAAATGCAGAAAAAGACATGATCCCTTCCAATGTACCTACCTTACGGCAGGGTCAATCCAATGCTGGACTGACTGATTGGTCTAATTTACAGTGTCTTAAGAAAAAAGAATGAGGCTTTCCTTGCATGCCTCCTCCTTCACTACTGTTTCTCTAATCATATTCATAGAGGTCTACATATTCAAAAGGGACCTACCATTTCTTGATAATGAAGAGTTTTGAAATAAGCTAAACAAATGTTCATAGGACTTAATTTTACTCATTAATGATCAGGCTACCCAAGAATCTGACAAACTATATGATGAAATTAACTCACTGGAAGAAAAACTAAAGAGAACATTGTCCACAGAAATTTTTGAGAACTGTGTTAAAGAGCTAGAGGATGAAATTAAGACCTTTGAAAGTGAGATGAGGAAAATTAAGATAAAAATTTTTGAGGGAGACGATAAGGATTTCACCCAGGCTAGGGTGTACAAATGGTATTCTCCCAATTCACCCCAGGGAGGAAAGTATTTTGGTCAGAATCATGGAACAACCAAACTGATGTAGAAACTACAGATGCAAAACATTCTGCTACTACTTCAGGAGAGGAAAGGACTAGCTTTAGGCCTTTCTTAGAACATGCAGCTAAAATATGGGCTCATGAAAAAAAATGATATTGACCACCCTGCAGTGGGAGGAGGAGAAAATAATTAATATCTCCTTGCATGTTTTGACTCCATCTAATCAACACTTACTTAACTTGGGTCTTGGTTTTATCCCTACACGCCACTACAATCCTCTCCAAACTAGGATTGATGTCATTAGGGTTTGTAGAATCTTTCGGGCTCAAGTGCCGTGTTCTACTGGAGAAAGTTTTCCTTCCAGACGTTTCGTTCTCAGCTGCGGAGAACATCCTCAGTGGCATTGCAGCCGGAGCAGGCGCTCTGACCTTCTTGGCTGCTGTGCGTTGACTCCAGTAGAACACGGCACTTGAGCCCGAAAGATTCTACAAACCCTAATGATGTTACCAGCCGTGAAAACCTGAAATCTTTGATAGGATTGATGTGTTTACATTAATTTGATATTTGAAATTTAGGAAACACTTTAGTGCCTATTAATAAATTTAAATAAAAATCAACATTTGTACCTGTGTAAAGACCCTTCCCTTTTGGTTTTTGAATGCTTAATCCTTAAAGACATAGTAAATCTTGAGAATAGTATGGCCAGAATAAAGTTCACCTTAACATTGTAGGAATGTCAGATCTTACAAAATTTAGCAACTGATAGATCCATCATTATAAAGGATGCTGATAAGGGCAGAGTGGTGGTTGTCCATAATCATACAGACTACTGTAAAGACGTATACAGAAAACTTCATGATGAGATGTTAAATAAACCCATCAGTCATGATCCTACCACTCATATTATGAGACTCATCAAGATAGTGGCCACTGAAGCTCTTAACTTGGGATATGTAGATCATTCTCTTTTAAAATATCTTGTTAATGAATTCCCACATGTACTTGTCTTTTATATCCTATTGAAAATACAGAAACTTGGAATGCCACCCCTGTCTCACCCTATAATATCAGGACACAATTCTGTTTTGGAAACTCATATTTAGATACATCAACTCTTTATTACAGCCCTTTGTCCTAAGAATTGTGTCATATATTAAGGACATGGGGGATTTTATAATAAAAATAGGTCAGGTTATTCCACCACTTTCCACCTTGGTTACATTAGATGTCTCCACATTGTATACCAGCATTCCCTGTGATGAGATTAGGACTTGTGTACAGAACATCTTGGATCAACTCATTTTTTGTTCTTTCTGTTGACCTTATTCTTTATGTTTAACTGTTTCAAATATTTTATTAATTGACAAAAGCATTAAAAAGTAAAATAAGTCATATAATAAGTCCCAGCATCAGAGAAGTTGGGCTTAAATCAACTAGAGCCAGGGCCTTTTTCATTGCTGCCCCTAGTTTGTGGAATGAGTTGCTGGAGAAAGTTAGGGCTCTGCAAGAGCTTTCACAGTTCCACAGGGCCTGCAAAATGGCACTCTTCCGCCATTCCTTCTCATATAAGTAACACCTATAGCAACAGAACAGGCCCGTAAATACTACTTATGATCTATCTCACCACACTATGGCGACTCTGGGTCCTTCTTAGAACACCTAATATTGACTAACTAGCTATTTACCATCAATAGAATTTTAACTGCTATTGTGCTAGCACCTGTCGATATTTTTAGTAATTGTTCTTATGTTTGTATTGCTCTTTTTATCTTGTCCAGTCAAGCAAATCTGATTGCTTGACCCCTAATCTGTGAGCTGCCCTGAGTCTGCCTTTGGCAGGGAGGGCAGGGTACAAATTAAAAAAATAAAATATAAAATATAAATAACAGAAATTACATGTGAAACTCAGGTGGATTAGAAAAGTACATAAAAGAAATTTAGGGATTGATATGAATTAAAATACGATACCATCATAAGTTACTATTAAAAACTTAAATACGCAACTGTTAGTGTGATGAAACAGTGAAAACTATTGTCCATACTGATAAACTTCATACAGGAAAAGAGCAAGACCTTGCTCTATCCCAAGCCTAGAAATATATATATATATATATATATATATATAATATACACATACATACATGTGTGTGTGTGTGTGTGTTTATGTATGTATATGTGTGTGTATATATATATGCACACACACACAGCAGTTATTTTGTAGAAAAATAGGTGGTGGAACTCATCCAGGGATTGTTATGAAGCTGCACCTATTATTCAATGGGCAAGGAGGTGGAACTCTCAGGAGAAGGTGGAACTCTCAGAAAGGTCCAGGAGCTGTGCTCCTGTGAGCTCCCACTGAATCTGAGGCCTGCATACACACACGTGTGTGTAGATAGATAGATAGATAGATAGATAGATAGATAGATAGATAGATAGATAGATAGATAGATAGATAGATAGATAGATAGATAGATAGATAGATAGATAGATAGATAGATAGATAGATAGATAGATAGATAGATAGATATAGGCCAATGGTTTATGCAGTGCACCCCTAAGCCAATGGAAGATTTGGATTTGGGCTCACTACATGGCTTTTATTATATAAAGGATTCTCTTTATAATATAATATAATATAATATAATATAATATAATATAATATAATATAATATAATATAATATAATATAATATAATATAATATAATATAATATAATATATATACACACAGTATTTTCTGAACAGTATTTTCTGAGTATATATATTCACATTAGGCTTGCCAATCCCCAGGTCCCAGCAGGGGTTCTCCTGCTTTCCCAGGCTCCTTCCTGCCCCCAGTCAGCTGGCCAGCAGGGGGAAGCCCCGCTCCCACAGCCATCATGTGCCTTTCCCCCTCCTGAGGCTTCAGACTCTACTTGAGAAAGCCTTCCTTTTTGGATGGTGTGTCTGCGTCTTTAAGGCTGAAGGGGAGGGGGGGCAGAACAACATAGCTGTGAAAAGAGCCCAGACCCTCCATTTGTTGCACAATCCTTGCAGAGGTCGTTTGCATAGTGTGAAGGTAAACTTGAACCTTTAGTTGCCCTGTGTTACTGTAAAAAAACTGAAAGTTCAGCAACTCGTGAATAGAGGTGCCAATCCCCAGGTGAAGGCAGGGGAGCCTCGGTTTGGAGGCCCTCTGGAGCTTCAGGGTCATCAGAAACAGGGGGGGGAGAGGGAGGGAAATGTCTGCTGGACCATAGGGTATAATGAAGAATTAATCCTGGGGTATCTGGGGCTCTGGAGGGGCAGTTTTCTGAGGTATAGGTACCAAATTTTCAGCGTAGCATCTGATGAGTCTCCTCAAAATGCTCTCCAAGTTTCAAAAAGATTGGACCAGGGGGTCCAATTTTATGAGTCCCCAAAGAAGGTGCCCCTAGCCTGCATTATTTCTAATGTAGGGAAGGCATCAAAAAGGTATGTGGTCCCCTTAAATGTGATGGCCAGAACTTCCTTTGGAGTTCAATTGTGCTTGTCACAACTTTGTTTATGGCTCCACCCACAATGTCTCCTGGCTCCACCCCCAAAGTCTCCTGACTCCACCCCCAAAGTCCCCAAATATTTCTTGAATTGGACTTGGCAACCCTAATATACATACACACATTTATATATAAAGGAGTAAAGAGAGAAAAGAAAAAGAATAATAGGAAGAAGGTAGGATAGAAGTGAGGAGAGAATCCTTTATATAATAAAAGCCCTGTAGTGAGCCCAAATCCAAATCTCCCATTGGCTTAGGGGTGCACTCCATAAACCATTGGCCCATTAACTGCCACTCAAGGCCTGTTGCATATGATTGGCTGAGGCCTAAGGCACTACTTTGCAGAGGAGATAGAGAAAGCCTTCTCTCATTTGGCTGATGGAGGGAGTAGGAGGGGAAATGCCACAGAAAGCTTTTTCCCAATTGGCTGAGGTCTCCTGGATCTTCCTGGTGAGTGTATAAAAGGAAAGGAAGTAAGCAGAGCCCTTCTGTTTGTTTGGAGCTGCTCTGCTTTCATTTTCCTGTTAGTCTTAAGAAGTTGGTTGAAGTACATGGTTGAAATAGATGTTTCTGGTGAGTAAATTGCTCCAGTAAGCAATTGCCCAATTGAGATCACAAGTGTGTACTTGAAAACTCTGCTCACTCACCTTTCTGCTACGCTGCCGAGATACAGAGATCACTCCCTGCTTTCTACAGCAAAAACGCCACTTCAGCACTCCATCTGCTCACCGCATTTATAACCGAATGGAAAGAGCCCTCCTACGTGACAGAATACACCAAACCCGGCGGGATCTAGCCCTCAACGACTGCCAACTTCTTCTCACTCACCTTGAACTCAGCAACAAACTACCAAAAAATGACTGGGACCTTGTTGACCGCATCACCCACACTTCTCATATATCCACCATGGGTTTGGCTACTGAGCGACAAAAACGAAAGTATAACAACATCTCCAGAACCAAGCACCCTCTCCTACACTGGACACACAATGCACAGTTGTCAACCTGTCCAATCAACAACTGACAACAGCTGAAATCTCTGTGCTCTCCAAAGGAGGGAACTTCGCCATCACCCCTTCCAGAATTCCTATAGAAGACATTGTCGCCAACATTGAAGCCAGTATCCGCAACCTCCCACGACACATTGCAGAAGAAATAAGAAGAGAATCATCAAGAATCTTACAACACGCTAAATCTCCAAAAAGCAACCTCACCCTTGCGGAAAGATCAGCTCTGAAAACCCTCAACACTGACAAGGACATACTGGTCCTTGCAGCGGATAAGGGGAACGCCACAGTTATTCTCAATACAGAAGACTAGCATAACAAAATTCAGGACCTTCTCAAGCCAGATACATACAGGAGACTTCGCTGCGACCCCACCACAAGAATACTTGAGAAAACAAATCTGTTCATCAAAGGCTCTTCAATACCGATTGAGGATCAACGCCTGCTCAGAAAGTCTGAAGCTCTGCCCCCCCAGACTGTATAGCCTCCCTAAGATCCACAAACCCAATGTTCCTCTTCGACCGATAGTCAACGCCATCAGCTCACCTACCTACACCATAGCCAAACACTTGACCTGCCTTCTTCAACCCCTTGTGGGCAACACTACCTCTTACATCAGGGACTCATCACACTTTTTGGAAAAAATCAAACCCCTAAAACTCCAACCCAGCGATCTTTTAGTAAGCTTCGATGTCGTCTCGTTGTTCACTATGGTTCCCGTCAAAGAAACCTTTGTCCAACTACAACACATCTTTCCTGATGACATCACTGCCCTATTCCACCACGTGCTCACCACTACCTACTTTCAATGGAACAATAACTTTTATGAACAGATTGATGGAGTTGCCATGGGAAGCCCCCTTAGCCCTGTCATCACTAGAGCCAGTTTGGTGTAGTGGTTAAGTGTGCAGACTCCTATCTGGGAAAACCGGGTTTGATTCCCCACTCCTCCATTTGCACCTGCTAGCATGGCCTTGGGTCAGCCATAGCTCTGGCAGAGGTTGTCCTTGAAAGGGCAGCTGCTGTGAGAGCCCTCTCCAGCCCCACCCACCTCACAGGGTGTCTGTTGTGGGGGAGGAAGGTAAAGGAGATTGTGAGCCGCTCTGAGACTCTTCGGAATGGAGGGCGGGATATAAATCCAATATCTTCTTCTTCATCATCTTCTAACTTTTACATGGAAACCTTCGAAGATACAGCACTAAGATCTGCCCTCCCACATTGCTGGCTCCAATATGTGGATTATGTTTTTGCCATCTGGAGTCATGGAGAGACTGCTTTGAATAACGTTCTCCTTCATCTGAATTCAGTCCATCCTCGTATCCAGTTTACCGTGGAAAAAGAAAACAATGGTCAACTTGCCTTTCTTTTCCTCATTACCAGGAAAGATGACGGAAAACTCGGCCACACTGTATTCAGGAAACCCACACACACCGACCGCTATCTAAATAAGAATTCCAATCATCATCCTCGCCAAAAATGTACAGTTGTAAAAACCCTCATCCACCAAGCATCACGCATCTGTGAACCAAGCCAACTCCAGCAGGAACAACATCACCTCAAACAGTCACTGCAGGCCAATGGATACTCCCTACAAGAAATTAGAAGAGCCCTCCATCCCAAGAGACCATCCACACCAAATCCCGAGCAACACACAAATGTAGGCACAGCCTTCCTGCCCTACATAAAATCTGTCACCGACCGCATTGGCAAAATTCTCAAACGGCACAATGTTGACACAGTCTTCAAACCCAAACAACAGATCCGCCACATGCTGCGCTCGGCCAAAGATATGAGAGATCCACTTTCAACCCCTGGAGTCTACAAAATACCCTGCTCCTGTGGTGCAGTCTACATTGGCACTACCCAACGCAGTATCAACACTTGCCTCACCGAACACAAGAGACACTGCCGCTTGTTTCAGCCAGAAAAATCAGCTGTAGCTGAACATGCACTTCAAGAAGGAGGCCACGTCATCCACTTTGAAAGAACTGAAGTCCTTTCTACAGCCTCACATTATCATACCCTCCTGAACAGAGAAGCTATTGAGATTTACAAACACCAGCACAACTTTAACAGAAAGGAAGAAGGCATTTCCATCCACCATTCTTGGTATCCATCTCTGCAAAACACCCTACAGACTATAAATTGCAGAAATTCATAGAACAACCAGAACATTCCACAGAACAATCAGCACAGTCAACAACCATCTTCCTTTTCTTCACACCCCTTCCAACCCTCCCAGCAATTAACACAGAACAATGGTCACATTCAACAGCCAGTTTCCTTATCACTACCCTTCCAGGAAGCCCCACCAAACAATGGGCACATCCACAAACCTATTGCCCTTTCACCACACTCCCTCCAGCCTAGAAATAGTAACTCTCCAGCAGCCCTGGCCTCACTCAATGCACAGCAGCCAAGAAGGTCAGAGTGCCTGCTCCGGCTGCAACGCCACTGAGGATGTTCTCCACAGCCGAGAATGAAACGTCTGGAAGAAAAACTTTCTCCAGTAGAACATGGCACTTGAGCCCAAAAGATTCTTCAAACCCTAATGTGTTTATTTGGCTGCTTTGTGACAGAAATGAAGACTGTATTCAGGAGAATGGCAATGTTAATTTTTTTTCAGGGGGGAATTTAAAAAGTCTCCTGGATCCACCCCCAAAATCCACAGGTATTTTCTGAGTTGGACCTGGCAACCCTACAGCCAAAATTGGTTCTGTCAGTAAGAGGCAGGGGGAGGAGGCCCTTTCCAAACCTATTTTGATGCCACCTGACTGGTATGGCTTAACTAGGCCTGGCTGCTTGATCCTGTTCAGAAAATACAACACACACACACAAATATACACACACACACTGTGATATATTGACTAACAGCATATTTAGTAAAACATTTTTAAGAAGTCATATAAATCCTTTAAAACACATTGTAAAGAAGTTCAACTTTACAAGATTGCAAAGAAAAGTCTATCCCACGAGCACCTGGATGTCGGGTCATTTCACCAAAAGTCTTCTTCAGGAGTATTTCTATTTTGTTCAAAGTTATCAACTTCCTATTACAATTCAGTTTTAATATTGGGAGTCAGTCAGGTCTTAACATCTTCTCTAAACAGATGCAAATGCCTTCTGAATTTGGCTGACAAAATGCTCTCTGCAACCTCTTCATTTGTTTCAGAATTTCTCATACTGGAATAAACCGTGGTGATTATAGCAAGCTACAACACAAAGCTGGATGGAAGTGGATAATTTTTTAAAAAAATAATGAATATTTTTTAAAAATATATATTCTTGATTATTATCAAGAATTTACCTCTCAATCTCAGTTAAGTGTTTCTGTTTATACTAGGAGCAAGCCAGTCCTCAGCCTCTTCCCTAACTAGATACAAAAGCCTTCTGGTCAAATGCTCTCTGCATTACATTTATATATATATATATATATATATATATATATATATATATATATATATATATAAGAAGCCAGCTATTCCAGAATCTCTTCTAACCAAATGCAAAAGCCTTGTGAATTTTGATGGCAAAATGCTCTCAATACCACTTAAGTTTTAATTTACAAGCAAGTCAGTCCTGAGCTTTTCTACCTAGATGCAAAAGCTTTGTGAATTTTACTGGCAAAATGCTCTCTCCAAAAAACTTGAAAACTAACTCTACGTAATCTATGTAATTCCATGCAGCTGTGTCTTGAATATTTCTTTGTTAACGGTATAAGACACAGAGATATAGTAAAGATTTAGTGATACAGTAAAGATTCATAAATAGTGTTCCATAAGGTCCTCAGGGAAATAATTAGTTTCTGGTATGATTTTAAAATGTTTTAAATACTTCACTGATGTATCATTGAAAGGGATGGTGCTGCAGTTCTTTAGTAAATATAAGAAATAGAGCCCAATTCATATCTCAATATTATCATATTTAAAGTACATTTAAATGGAAGTATGTCATATGGTTTCAGCCCACAACTACTTTGACAGCCACTGTGACATGACAGTCAGCACTTCAGGGCAGGATCGGCCAGACACAGGTTCCTACTGTGGAAGCTGACTGGGTTGTGCGAATCAAAAGGGGGAGAGAAAAATTATGTAAATTGCTTTGATCCCCACTGTGAAGAAAGACTGCACCTTTCCTAGATAGAGGCTGCAGGGAGGGGGGAGGAGATAGAAAGCAATATACCCCATCTCTTTTGCTGCCCCATCTCTTCTTTCTGAAGATATCCCCTTCTCTGATAACCTACCCCACACTTCCCCACTTTGTCCGTTCCCAACCACTGCCTTCTTTATGTACCTTGCCTCTAGCTTCTATCTTTCTCTTTTCTCTTCAGCCCCCTGCCAAGGCCATGAAACTCACCCATAGCAAATTTTTAGTGCCCATTGTATTTCTCCCCCAAACGGGCCTTATTACTAGTAGTAAAATATAAAGAAAGAAACTGATGTTGATTGGTAGTATGTCATGGGTTGCAATATATTCCAGAAATGGAAACAGTTTCTCCATAAAAGAGGTAATTCTGGGATATAATTCAAAAGTAGCAAGCTGAACTGCAGTCTTCTCCATGAGATGTTGGTCCCTGATTTTTTCCAACCCAAAGGAAAGTGTTGTAAGTGTTTGATTTCCAGAGTGATACTATAGCAGTTTTCGCAGATGTGAGCAGGCTGTTGATCAAATCACGTTGTGGTTTTGCTGTATCGTGGTATTGCTGTATCATGCCATAATTGTAAAAAGATGATTTCAAGAGAAAATGGAATGGTGTGACTAGTGATGAATGTGATGTGTTCAAGAACATTGTTCCAAAACAGTGCTATACAGGGACATTTCCACCAACAGTGTACAAAAAAGCCTTCTATGCCACAGCCTTTCCAGCAAGACAATGATTGAGAAGAGGAGATAGAAGCTAGATCAGGGGTGTCAAACATGCAGCCCGAGGGCCAAATCAAGCCCTTGAAGGGCTCCTATCAGGCCCCTGAGCAACTGGCTGTCATCTGCTTCTTTCTCCCTCTCTCTTGCCTCCTTCTGCATAACAGCTTGCTTTTCAAGGCTTGCTCAATTGCACAGGAACTACAAAGCAAAATCTCTATTTTCTCCATTGGCTAAGGCTCCTCCCTTGGGAAGGAATGGGGGGAGGGAGAGCTTACTTTGCCAGGCTCTTTCAATTGCACAGCAGAACTACTGAACCAAGCCTCTCTTCCTTCTATTGGCTGAGGCTCCTACAACTCATGGCCCCCTGGGAAGGAAGAAAAGAGCCAGAGCTTCCTTTGCCCAGTTCCATGGATCCCATGGGAGAGATACAAAGAAAGCACCTTTAAGATCATTGAGTGCTAATGTTTTAAACATGTTTTAAGTTTTTAAAAAAATCTTTAATTGTGTTTGTGTCCTTTATAAAGTTTATATCTCTGCTACCTAATCTTAAATAGGTACACATACAGCCTGGCCTGACATTACTCGGCCCAACAAGATCTCATTTATGTCAGATCTGGCCCTCATAACAAATGAGTTCGACACCCCTGTTTAGGACTGAGGTACCACCTAGTAAGTATTTTAAAATTTTGCAGTTTCATAAGACAAGAAGGTGAGGAGGCTAGAGTTGAATCCCATATCTGAGACCAATGTTCTTCAGTTAATATGCTGTCACAGTCTCTGTTCCAGGATTGCTGAAAGGGAAGATGTTGATTGGCAATAGTATCCATCAGCAATTTGTAGATTTGTGATATTAAACCCCTAAATTCACTGTCAGTACCACCAAGTAAGGTTTCAAATTCAGTTTGTAGAAAACAGATTATTGTAGAGAGCTGAAGATTAGTAGTTACATGATGAAGTTGGAAATAGAAGAACCAAGGTAATTGCACTTGAAGCTTACATTCAAAAAGCTGTTGAGTTGGGAGACCATGTTTTGAACAAATATCTGTCAATAGAGTAGCCTTAGCTGCCTTCCACACAAAAAAGGGCACAGGATTTGAAGAAGGAAACCAGTGTTGATGTAAGAATGTAGAATGTCTGGAAAGTGATGAC
The DNA here is from genome assembly GCF_032191835.1 of Heteronotia binoei. Taxonomy (NCBI): domain Eukaryota; kingdom Metazoa; phylum Chordata; class Lepidosauria; order Squamata; family Gekkonidae; genus Heteronotia; species Heteronotia binoei. Next base: position 102,295,918 of record NC_083224.1, read on the forward strand.
AGTAATTTACTTTTAAGAGAGTCCCAACTTTTGAGTGAGGCAGAAGGAATCGGATTGTGATGTAGTGCCTAAGGCTGAGAAGGATTAGTCCAAAAGATATCATGAAGTGCCATGGGAAGAGGTAAGTGACATGTTGTTTGTGTCCAATCTGCGTAGTTGGACCTTATTCTTGAGAAGAATTATTTCAGATTTAATCTAGATTTCTTTTTTTTAACCAAATTAAAGGTGTCATAATGGGAAGCACTGCAGGCCCCAGCATAGCTAATTTATATATGTCTGATTTTCAAAGTAAATTCATTTGTAATAATTTCTGTAATCCTTTCTTCAATAACATATTTTTACAAATGTTATATAAATGATATTTTTCTTATAACAATTTGAACAGTATTGAAGATTTTGTTAATTGGAAAAAGTCCTTTCATCTTACACAAATTGTGCCACCTCATGAGCAATTTACCTTTTATAATGTTTAGTTTAGTTTAGTTTTAGTTTATTTATGATTTATATCCCGCCCTTCCCACCAAGGTGGCTCAGGGCGGCTCACAGCACATAAAATCTAACATAAAAATATTAAGTTTAAGCATTTTACACAGTTAAAAGCATTAAAACATAGCAGAAATCTAATAGAACTACACTCTATGTCATACACTAATGTCTATGTCATCTTATCTACATAGGTTCCTCCATGCACCCTATTAGGACTAGGATCACTGAACATGAATCTTGAATAAGAAATGCAGTTATGGATGCACTTTTAGTACGTCATTTTTGAGACAAAGAGCGTAAACTTGAGGACTTCAAATTTCTTGTTTTGGAGAAATTGGAAAGACATCAATACTCTAGGACTGATGCCCAGAAATTATGCAGAAAAACATATTGGATATTCAGGCTTAAAACTTTAGAACCACAAGGGCTTAATTAGTCACTAGAACTTTCATTTTTAAAAAATGTTTCATATCTGTAAGATCTTATAATTGTTGTATTATGTATTTAATTGTTTGTTTTTTCTTTAACATTCTTAGCATTGCATGTCTTTTGAATGGGATTATATTGATTTGTGGACATGTCCTTTTAACGGACTGACCAGTACATTGATAAATATCTCCTTCGAACTATGTCCTCCTACTATACCACCTAAAAGCACTTAATGGTACATGTATTATGTTCTTATGCCTTCAATCACAGCATAACCAACCTGTGAATATGCCGTGAATTTTCTTTCCCTGTGAGAATTTGGATTGGTGCCATTGTTTCTTTGGAATTATCTTTGGATTCTTGTGACCTTTTTGCTTTACAGAGTCAATGAGTGTGTTGTAATTTCTGACAATAACAGTTGCAGGGCTGGTGCTACCCAGTAGGTCAGGTAGGCCACCACCTAGGGTGCTGCCTGGCCACAGGGGCAGCGGGTGCCCCCTCCCAACATGCCAAGTGGGCCATGGGGGCAGCAGGTTCCCCCTCTCACTCACTGCCATGCTCGTGCCTCCCAGCCCACTGCCACACTTGCCCTCACCCTTCTCCACCTCACCATCCAGCCTGGTGCTGCAGGCAGTAGTGGCAGGGAAGGGGCTGAGCAGGGTCAATGGAGTGGTGCAGGGCACTCTCCCTCCCAGTGTACTACCTAAGGGCAGAAGCGGGCAAGGGCACCCTCAGCTCAGGGCACCCAGCAACACGTTCACCCTCACCACTGTAAATCTCTCCACCACCCTCCTCCACCTGGATGTAGCAGCTTATGATGTGCCCACCCCAAGAGACAGGTGGGAAACATTCACATGAGGCCTGTGCCTTGTGCATGCAAGTAAGTGGATGGGAGGAGGGGCGCAGGTGGCAGGGCAGGAAGTTGGGGACAGGAGGGCCCTCATCTAGGGCACCAAAAAACCTAGTGCCGCCCCGAATAGTTGTATGTGTTTAGAGTTGCTTAGCAATTTCTTATTTGGATTCTCATGATCTCTTCGCTGAACAGAGTCAATATTCCACTATGGGTAAACTCCCTGGTTTCTTTTTTCTTTTTTTATTCTGCAATATATTGTAATAATATTCATCATCTATTATTAAAAAGTTAGTACAAATACATTACATATTCTTCTCCTCCCTCTCCCCCTTTTCATGACCCCTGACGGTGTATTTTACTTAATTTGCTAAAAATAAAAGGTAATTTTATCAATTAAAGAATCTTCATTAAAAAAAAAACCTTAAGACAAGAAGAAAGAAAAAAACAACCATATAATATAGTTATAATCCATCTTCATTCTTATCTTTTAGTCCTTGTCAAAAGAAAAAGTTGAAGAAAAAATAAAAAATATGTTCACTTAATCTCATTTTATGACTTTAGTCCATTTATTATTCCTCAAAAATTCAACTATTGTCAAAAATCACCAAGTGTCCTTTTACCTTCCATTGCTTTTCAACATATTTTTGAATTTTTCCCTACTCAATTTAAACTTCTCTAAGTCATATTCTTTTAAGATTCTTGTAAGCTTGTCCATTTCACTCCAATGCATAACTTTTAAGATCCAGTCCCACTTTTCTGGTATTTTATCTTGCTTCCACATCTGTGCATACAATGTCCGTGCAGCTGAAAGCATGTACCACATAATCATTCTATCTTGTTTCGGAAAATTTTCCATTTTGTAATCCCAACAAAAAGATGTCTCGTGCCTTCTTAATGTCATAAACCAAAATTTTTGAGATCTCTTGCTGAATCATTTGCCAAAATTGCTTTGCCTTTTCACAAGTCCACCACATATGGTAGAAAGATCCTTCATGCTTTTTACATTTCCAACATCTATCCGACACCTGATTGTTCATTTTTGCCAATTTCTTAGGTGTCATGTACCACCTGTATAACATTTTGAAACAATTTTCTTTAATGTTATAACATGTCGATATCTTCATAGAGTTCTTCCATAAATACTCCCATGATTCCATTTGTATTTCTTTATATTTATTGCCCATTTTATCATTTGAGATTTGACTACTTCATCTTCCGTAGACCATTTCAATAATAATTTATAAATTCTTGAAATCAACTTTTCGTTATCACCAAACAGCATTCTCTCCAGTTCTGTTTGTTCTTGTCTTATTCCATCATTTTTAATGTCCTGTTCAAGCAAACTCTTAATTTGTTGCAATTGAAACCAGTTATATTTATATTGTAATTCTTCAGCCAATTTTAATTCCACCTTTCCTCCATGTATTTTTAACAATTGTTTATATGATAACCACTTCTCTTCATTAGTATCTGAATATAACTTTATTACTTCTGTTGGCACAATCCAGAGCGGTTTCCTCTCATCCCGATATCTTTTATATTTTGACCAGGTATTTAACAAGTTGCTTCTTATATAGTGATGCGAGAAAAAAAATCCATCTTACTTTTCCCATAACACATATATGCATGCCAACCAAAAACATTTCCATGACCTTCTAGTACTAGTAGTTTTCTATTTAGTAACGTCATCCATTCCTTGATCCACACCAAACATACTGCATCATGGTACAGTTTTAAATCTGGCAGTTGGAAACCTCCCCTTTCTTTTGCATCAGTCAAAATTTTCATTTTAATTCTTGGTTTTTTCCCGGTCCATACAAATTCTGAATTTTTCCTTTTACATTTATTAAATTGTTTATTATCCTTCACTATTGGAATTGTTTGAAACAGGAACATAATTCTTGGTAAAACATTCATTTTAATTGCAAAAATTCTACCCAGTACAGACAAGTTCAATTTATTCCATTTTATCAGATCTCCATCAATCTTATGCCAAAGCTTCTCATAGTTATTTTTGTATGTCAATATTTTTCATTGTGATTTCCACACCTAAATATTTTACTTTTGATGTAACTTCATACTCTGTTAAGCTTTGTAGTTTTTCTATTTACTCTTTTACATATTTTTGCAAAAATTTTCGATTTTTCTTTGTTTATATAAAAACCTGCCAGTTCTCCATATTCTTGTATCTTACGAAGCAATAATGGTGCTACATGAGTGGGATTTTCATTTATAAACATTACATCATCTGCAAATGCTCTATATTTATAAGAAAAACCTCTCAATTTCATTCCCTCTATCTCTTTATCTTCTTGAATTTGCATAAGCAAAACCTCTAAAGTCATTATAAATATCAATGGAGATAGAGGGCAACCTTGTCTTGTTCCTTTACTAATTATCATTTTTTCCATCAAATCTGCATTTATACAAAGTCTTGCTTGTTGTTCAGTATATATCGCCTTCACCATTCTTATAAAATCTTCTTCTAATCTCAGTTTCTCCATCACTGCAAACATAAAATCCCAATGCACATTATCGAAAGCTTTCTCTGCGTCTGCAAAGAATAATGCTACTTCTTTTTTAGGATGTTTCTCATAATATTCAAGAATGTCTATAACTTTTCTGATATTATCTCTAATTTGTCTCCTGGGAAGAAACCCTGCTTGTTCATCTTTAATAAAATTGTTCAAATGCTGTTTAAGGCGTTCTGCTAGTATTCTAGCATATATTTTATAGTCATTGTTAAGTAATGAAATTGGTCTATAGTTTTTTACATTCGTGGCGTCTCTGTCTTCTTTCGGTATCAACAGAATTACTGCTTCCTTCCATGTATTAGGTATTTCCCCAACTGTTCTTATAATATTCATCAATTTCTGCATGAGGACTTTGTAAAATTTTGCTGTGAAACCATCTGGACCGGGTGCCTTCCCCAATTTCATTGAATTTATTGCCGCTTCTATTTCTACTTTTTCAATTGGTTCATTTAAAACCTTCTCCATATTTCCTGTTAAGGGATTTACTTTGATTTTCTGTAAATATGCGTCAATTTTTTCCTTATCCACCTTTTGGCTTTTAAACAACTTGGCATAATATTTATAAAATTCTCTTTTAATTCCTTCCTGGTCAACAATATCGTTACCTCCCAATACAATTTTGTTGATGACTTTATTCTCCCTTTTTTTTTTCATTTGCTAAGCCAAGTATTTTCCAGGCTTATTTGCTCCTTCAAAGGATTTCTGTTGAAGTCTTTTTAAATTCCATTCCACTTCTTTGTTTAACAAATGTCTCAGTTGGCTTTGTAATATTGTAATCGCTCTTTTAATTTTCTTTTTCCCAGGTCTCTTTTTAAACTCCCTCTCCTTTTTTCCAATCTCTTCCTAAATGTCCAGCATTTGTTTGTCTTTGGCTCTTTTGTCTTTTTTGTTCAGTTTAATTAAGATGCCCCTCATTACCGCTTTGTATGCGTCCCACACAGTTTGAAATTGAATGTCCTCTTTTTCATTTATTTGAAAGAAAACTTTAGTCTCTTTTTCCAGAGACACCACTATGTCCTTTTTCTGCAGCAAATTTTCATTTAACCGCCATCTTAAGGTCTTTTTCACAGGTTTTGCAGACCACATTAATGGATTATGGTCTGCCCCTATTTTAGGAAGAATCTCCATTTTTTTCGTTATAAGCCCAAGACCTTTTGTAATTCACAACATATCAATTCTTGAGAAAGAATTATGCCTTGCTGAAAAAAAAGTATAGTCATGTTCTTTGAGGTTAAATTCCCTCCATATATCTTCCAGACTTTCTTGTTTCACTAAATCAAAAAATGACTTTGGTAATTTTCCTTCATTATTTTTTCCCCCAGATCTATCCAAAATATTTTTAACTGTTCCATTAAAATTTCCCATTATCATAATTTGCTCATACGTCACTTAATCTAATTGTTGCATAATGTCTTTAAAGAAAGAGTATTTTGCTTCATTTGGGGCATACAATCCCAATAACAATTTTTTTTTTGTGGTTCAACATCACTTCCACTGCAATATATCTACCATCATGATCCTTAAAAATCAATTCTGGGTCTAATTCTTGCTTAACATTAAAAAAACACTCCTTTTTTTCTCCTAGGCCAACAAATAAAATTCCATATCCAGTTGTTTGTTCCATAAAAATCTGTAATCCATTTGTTTGATGTATACTTATTGTAAGCAAATTATATTACATTTTTGTTTCTTAATCCAATGAAAAGTTGCCCTTCTTTTTTGTGGTGAATTTAGTCCATTTACATTCCAAGATATTAATTTGTAATCCATCATGATTTTTTATTTTTATTCTGTATCCCCAAATTCCTTATGTTCATCAAAAAACTTTGTCATTTCTTGAGTGCTTGTGATTGTAACTCTCTTTCCTTTGTATTCAAAACTTAGACCTTCTGGAAGTATCCATCTGTATCTCATTTCATTTTCTCTCAGCTTTTCAGTCAATTTTTTATACAGTCTCCTGTCGTTTATGACTTTTCTTGGCAATTCTTTCATAATTCTTACACTACTGCCATCCACCATCCAATTTTCAAATTGTTTACTTAAAATCTTTTCCACCATATCTCTTGTCACAAATCTTACTACCACATTGCTTGGTAATTTATTTTTTCTGGCATAGACTGAGTTGACCCTGTAGATATAATCATAGAAGTAACTGGTTTCATCAGGGTCATCCCCCAAAAACTCAGCAATGATTCTTATTATATATGTCCTTAAATCAGTCCCCTCAGATTCAGGCACCCCTCTCAGACGTATCCGATTTTCCATTGGTTTGCAATGTTGTAGTACTGCTTTCTCCTGCATTCACTGTGTCAATTCTTGAGTCTTGGTCTTTCACCTTTTCTTCTACCCCCTGCACTTTCTTTAATGCTGCTTGAGAGTCTTTCCTGAGATCCTCAATTTCTTTTTTGACTTCTTTCTTAACCGCCTCTGCACTGGTTTCAATATCTTTTTTTTAATTCCTTCTTACTCTCTCTTATTGAATCTTTTATTACTTTTGCCAGTCTTGCCTCCATGGCATCTACTGCCTCCTGCCATTTAGACATTTTTGCTTCTTAAAGTGACCTAGCCCTCGTACGAATCTGTTTTGCTCCTGATTTATGCACAGACATCACTGACTGCCCATTGCTAAAATAGGCTCTGAAGTTGATCTCACCAAATCAGATTTCAATTACACAGTCTTGTAGATTAAAGCATGCCCTTTTAGATGAGCCCAAAATCGCCATTCCCAGAGGCTCCTAAGTCAAGATATTAATTTTTTAAAGTTTTATTTTCTTTGAAATGGCATCCGCAGCTTTTCTGCCCCTTTTTTTTTAAAAAAAAAAAAATTCTCCTAGAGTGCTCCAAAATTAATTCCAAGCATATAGTCCAATAGATTTTACCTTTTAATGATGATATCTGCCGGCTCCACTTTTTTTTAAAGTCCCTTCTTTTAAAAAATTTTTAAACTTTTGACCTTCTCTTAATGGCCACAGGTACTTCTCTATGATTTATGATCCTAGAGAGGGCTAGGAGGCTTGCAGTTTTCCCTTCTCCTAATGGCTACTTCCTTCCTTTCTTGCCATGAAGTCTCGTTTTCAATGGTTGAGAAGTCTCACGATACTTCTATAACGCCATTTCCTGTGACATCCATCAAATCAGCAGCTCTGTTTCAGAGAGGGTTCTCTGGCCCAACCACAGTTATTCAAAACAAAAGTTGTTTTTCATCTTTTAACTTTGTTTCTTAAATTCCATTAGTCCCGAATTTCCCCTCTCCTTTATCTTCTTTACTTTAAAATAACGTAGTTGGATCTAGACCTTTGTCTTTATTTCAAATAAGTCTTATTTTAGTCCCAGAGTGATAGATAAAGATCTTTTACCTTTAAAGCCGCAATCCTTTTGAACACCGTTCTCTTCAAAGATAGATGTTAAATAGTTCCAAAGAAGCTTTGAATCCTGGTGAATTTAAGTCAATTTAATGACCCCAGAAGTCCTCTGTATACGTTGGAATGCAATCCTTCTCTGGGGACTCTTCAAAGCCAAAGAGGAACCCCACTGGAATTCCTCGTCAGCCAAAGTAAATCCCCTCAGAATTTAATATGCATGCCATGGGCTTCTCCCTGCCTGGGAGAAGTAGGCAGCAGGCATTAGGATCTCCTTCTCTGCCCAGAACAGAGGCTCTGGTCTGCTCCTCTCCTGAGAAATAGCTCAATCCTACATGACCCAAACCCGGAAGTTGGTAATCTCCCTGGTTTCTAATACAATCCAATATTAGACTTCAGCTGAAGAAGAGGTTTGTACTTGAAATGGGCTGAAATAAATCTGGATACCTCATTAATGCATTCTGGGATGGATTTCTGGACTCAAAACTAGATTGTCTGGATTCTGTTTTCTTGATATATTGACTATGCTTTGATTTATAAATATACGCAGACTGGGATTTTTCTTTACATATGAATTGTATGGTTATAATGATTTGTACTTGAAGTTTTCTGTATATGATTACAGTTGATATAGCAATTATTTAAGTAATAAAAGAAGTACAATTCATTCATAATATACTCTATTTATGTATTTATTTATTTACATTAGGCTTTTATCCCACCCTCTCCGCAAGTGGACTCAGGGCAGCTTACAACAGTCGTTTACACGATTAAAAACAAGTCAATAAAATCTATAAAACATTAATACAATTAAAATTTAAAAACTATTCCACGGTGCTGTACCATTACTATGTTGGCGGTTCTGCTTTTCAGACAGTTGGTCACCAGGAACTCTAACTGATGTCAGGTGGCAGCTCTCTCTCAGTTTAAACATCGAAGGCCTGTCAAAACAATTCGGTCTTATAGGCTCTGTGGAATGTAGGAAGGTCCCACAGGGCCCTTATGGCCTCCAGGAGAGCATTCCATAACTCTGGTGCTGCCATCAAAAGGGCCCTGGCTCGTGTCAAATGCAACCTGGCCTCTTTTGGTCCAGGGGTGGACAGCAGATTTTTTGTCCCTGAACGCAGTGCTCTCTGGGGGATATATGGGGAAAGGTGGTCCCTCAGATAAACAGGTCCCTGACCATAAAGGGCTTTAAAGGTCAATACCAACACCTTGAAACGGATTCAGAACACAATAGGTAGCCAGTGAAGCTCTTTCAATACTGGCTGAATGTGCTCCCATCGAGGGAGCCTCATTAACAGCCGTGCCACAGCGTTCTGCACTAACTGTAGTTTCCAAGTCAGCGTCAAGGGTAGCCCCATGTAGAGAGCATTACAGTGATCTATTCTTGAGGTGACCATAGCATGGATCACCATTGCTAAGTCATTGTGCTCCAGAAAAGGAGCCAGCTGCCACACCCACCGAAGATGAAAAAAGGCGGATCTAATAGTGGCTGCTACCTGGGCCTCCATTGTAAGGGAGGACTCAAGGAGCACGCCCAAGCTCTTGACCTTAGGGGCCGGTATCAATGGCACCCTGTCTAGAGCCGGCAGCTGGACCCCTCTCCTTGGACCACCCTGGCTCAGATAGAGAACCTCCGTCTTCGTCGGATTCAATTTCAGCCAACTCAGCCTGGGCCAGGATGCTATGGCTTGAAGAACCAGGTCCAGATTTTCTGGGGTACAGTCGGACTGGCCACCCATCAATAGATAGAGCTGGGTGTCGTCTGGGCAAGGGGGCGCATATAGATGTTAAATAACATCAGGGACAGAACCACACCCTGAGGCACACCACATGTGAGTGCCTCAGGGATGACTCCTCCCCTATCACCACCCTTTGTCCTCGATCTTGGAGAAAGGAGGTCAACCACTGTAAGGCAGACCCCTGAATCCCCACGTTGGCAAGGCAGCCAGTCAGTAGCTGATGATCACCCATATCAAAAGTGGCTGACAGGTCCAATAATAGCAGCACTGCTGAGCCGCCCCAATCCAGATGTCTCAGGAGGTCATCCATGAGAGCGACCAGAACCATCTCCGTCCCGTGACCTGGTCGAAAGCCGGACTGGAATGGATCCAGTGCGGAAGTGTCCTCCAGGAATCCCTGTAGCTGAATTGCCACTGCCCGCTCTATAACATAAGAACATAAGAACATAAGAGAAGCCATGTTGGATCAGGCCAACGGCCCATCAAGTCCAACACTCTGTGTCACACAGTGGCAAAAAATTTTATATACACACATACACTGCGGCTAATAGCCACTGATGGACCTGTGCTCCATATTTTTATCTAAACCCTTCTTGAAGGTGGCTATACTTGTGGCCGCCACCACCTCCTGTGGCAGTGAATACCACATGTTAATCACCCTTTGGGTGAAGAAGTACTTCCTTTTATCTGTTTTAACCTGTCTGCTCAGCAATTTCATCGAATGTCCACGAGTTCTTGTATTGTGAGAAAGGGAGAAAAGTACTTCTTTCTCTACTTTCTCCAAAAAGGGAAGGTTTGATACCGGCCGATAGTTTGCCAATACAGCCGGATCTGCAGATGGTTTTTTCAAGAGGGGACAGACCACAGCCTCTTTAAGGGGTGTAGAAAAGATCCCTTCTATCAGGGATCTATTGATGATACCTTGCAGTGGTTCACGTAGCATCACCTGGCTAGCTTTTATAAGCCAGGACGGGTACGGATCCAACCTATAAGTCATAGGGCGTACAGCTAAAAGGATCCTGCCGACTTCCTCTAGGCTGAGTGAACTGAAGGAATTCAGAACTGGACCAGAAGACGTGCTCGGTGCCCCAAGTTCTTTCACTGTATCAAGTATGGTGGGAAGGTCGTGTTGGAGCGACGAGACTTTATCTTCGAAAAAATTCACAAAAGCCTCACAGCTTATTGAATATTTATTTTATACATTTTGCACACATTATCACAATTTCCTTTACCTTGTGGTTTTTGAAATCTGTAACAGATGGATGCAGCTGTCAAGAAACTGAGAGACACCTAAGTGTTTGTGGTTTCAATGTCTATATGTGTTATAAGTGTTGCAGGATTTGCACCAGCAGTATGTCAAGATAATAGGCACTTAAGTAGTCCCAGATGGAGACTAACTGGATGCACCTGTGGAGTCAGTCCACAAGAGACATAGATTGTTTGGATCTAGCCTTGACAGGTTAGCATCTAGAGTCAAGGCTAGATGACAGCTTTTAAATTAAATCTTGTCAGAGATTGGCTGACCAATCAGCCAGCCTGGATAAAATCAGGTCAGGTGCCCACAAAAGGAGGAGCTTTTACTTTTCCAAGCTAGAAGCTAGGAGTCATCTCCAGAAGATCTAGGAGAAGGTAACAACACAACCAGGTGAATGAGGACGGGACTTCTCTCTGGTGTTGTGGGCCTAACAGCAGAAAAAGCATCAGTGATGTAACGTATTGAGACGGGAGACGTTGGTAGGGCAACATGCTTTAATGGAGACACGTTACAAGAGAGCGAGCACGCGGGCCGGGTCCCGCTTATATACATTCCCGGAACTTCTTCCCCGACAGGCCAGCCCAATCCTGGCCTGTTGAACTTCCCGCCGCTGCTGGTGATTGGTGGGCTCAGCGCTTCCCGCGGAGTTGCCTGGGTGTCCCCAGTCGCCTCCGCTGTCCGGCTACGCGGACTAACGCTATTGCGTCATAACGAAATGGTTGCTGTATTGCGTTATAACGAAATGGTTGCCGCCTTATGCTATCGCAATACGCTACACTCCTCCCCCCATAGTTAATGTACATAGTCCTGGAGGTAGGCGGGAGGCCGACTCTCCCGTGTTGACCTCCTTGGGGCTGCTTGAGGTATGGGGGCGGCTTCTGTGGTCGGGGCATCTCCGAGGGGTGATGCGTCGGCTTGCTGCTGGTCTGGCTCTGTTGATCGCCCGGCCTCCGCTGGTGTGGGCAGGTGCGGTGCTGGCTCGGCGGCCTCGGGTAGATCCCTCGCTGGCTCCGCCCCGGGCATTGCTTCTCCCGCTTCGGTGGGCCCCTCCGGTAAAGTGCGGCGGCGCATTTGGTCGATGTGCTGCCGTAGGACTTGGCCCCCCTCTGTGGACACCTCATAGTGGCGGGACCCTATTACCCGCAGCACCCGTCCTGCTAGCCACCCCGGTCCCCCGGCATAGTTACGGGCGAACACCGGGTCCCCCGCGAAGAAACCCCTGGCTGCGTCCCTGGTTTCCGGGGACCCCCTGATGTCGGAGGCTCGGTCGGGGTGTAACCTGTTGAACCTCGTAATGAGTTTGCGCCCCATGAGGAGCTCCGCCGGGCTCACTCCCGTGACCGGGTTGGGGGTTACCCTGTTGTCAAACAAAAAGGCGGCCAGCCTGTGGTCCCAGTCGCCCTGTACTATCCGGCCCAGGGCTTCCTTGGTAGTTCGGACCATGCGCTCTGCCTGTCCGTTGGTGGCTGGGTGAAACGGGGCTGACCTTATGTGTCTGATCAGGTACCTCTGCAGGAACGCCTGACATTCCCCGGAGGTGAAAGCTGCCCCATTGTCAGAGACAATAGTATCTGGAATCCCGTGGGTGCTAAGTGCCCTGCGCTGTGCCCGGATGGCGGCTGCTGATGAAGTGGACACTACTGGAATGACCTCCAGCCATTTTGTGTAGGCGTCCACCATAATCAGGAAGATCTGTCACTGGAAGGGCCCCGCGAAGTCTAGGTGAAGCCTGAACCGGGGTTTCCTAGTGGTTTCCCATCATGTAGCCAGGGCACTAGGTGGCTCTGGCCACGACTCCTGGCACATGCTGCACCTCTGAACCCAGTTCTCGATCTCTTCATCCATCCCCGGCCACCAGACGTAGCTCCTGGCTAAAGCCTTCATTCGGACTATGCCGGGGTGGGTCTCGTGAAGCGACTCTAGAACTCGCTTCTGCAGCATGGGGGGAACCACCACCCTGCTTCCCCACAAGATGCAGCCTTTGTGAGCTGCTAGCTCCTCTCTTCTCGTTTTGTAGGGCCTAAACTCTTCCCCCATGTTCCCTTCTGGCCACCCCCTCACCACCCAGTCGAGAACCCTTGCCAGTGTTTTGTTCTTCCCAGTGGCCTTCGAAACCTCCGCAGCGTGGAGGGGCGGCTCCGGGAGGGACTCGACCAACATGACCAGGTGTGCTGGGGCTGGGTCAGGTTCTGTGTCGGGGAGTGGCAAATGGCTCAGCGCGTCAGCGTGGCCCATAGCCTTGCCGGCTCGGTGGACTAGTGTGTACATGTAAGAGTTGAGGAATTGATTCCACCTCAACACGCGCTGTGAAAGTATTTGGGGGGTTTGGCGGTCAGGGGCCAGCAGACCTAAGAGCAGCTTGTGGTCAGTGGCTATTGTGAACCTCCGCCCATACAGATAATCTTGAAACTTGTGGACCCCCGCCACGATTGCCAAGGCCTCCTTATCTATTTGTGCGTAATTGCGCTCGGCCGGTGTGAGTGTACGGGAGTAGTACGCCACCAGTACCTCCCTCCCGTCCGGGAGTTGGTGCCCCAGGACAGCGCCCACCCCGTATGGCGATGCATCGCAAGCCAAGATGACCGGGAGGCGCTCATCAAAATGGTGGAGCACCGCATTGGAAACCAGAATGTCTTTTACCACCTGAAACACGGCGGCTTGCCGTTTGCCCCATACCCAAGGGGCTTGTTTGTCCAGCAGCCGATGTAGGGGTCCTGCAAGAGCTGCCTTGTGGGGGAGGAACGAGTGGTAAAAATTGAGCACCCCCAAGAAGCTTTGTAGCTCCGCTTTGCAGGTGGGGGCCGGGGCTTGCACGATGGCTCGTGTCTTTTCCTCCGTTGGGTGGATTCCCGCTGCGTCTACGGTGAATCCTAGGAACTCCACCCTTGGTACCCCCAGCAAGCACTTCTCCCTCTTGACCTTGAGCCCTGCTGCTTGGAACCGGCGGAGCACTTCTCTTAGGCGGTTGCCGAATTCTTCGGGGTCCGGGGCAGCGATCAAAACATCATCGAAGAACGGCTGGACTCCGGCGATCCCTTTAAAAAGAGTGTCCATTATACTCTGGAAAATCCCCGGAGCGACGCTGACCCCGAACTGTACCCTCCGCACTCGGAAGGCCCCCCTGTGTGTCACAATGGTTTGGGCCTCCGCCGTTTTAGCATCTACCGGAAGCTGTTGGTAGGCCTGTGCCAGATCCAGCTTCCCAAAGATCTTTGACCCTGCTAGGGCTGCCAGGATGTGGCTCACCACTGGCACGGGGTAGGAGTTATCCTGCAGTGCCTTATTTATTGTGCACTTATAGTCGGTACAAATCCGCTCCTCCCCGTTTGGCTTGATCGGGGTTACAATGGGGGTCTCCCACGTGGCGTAGTCCACCGGTTCCAAGACCCCTTGGGCAATGAGGCGGTCCAGTTCAGCCTCGATTTTTGGCTTCAAGGCAAATGGGACCCGCCTGGCCTTGAGCCGGATCGGCCTGACCGTCGGGTCGAGCGGTAGGGAAATGGCCGGCCCCTTGTAGCTCCCCAGGGAACCGTCAAACATGTTGGGGAACTCTTGGCATACCTCCCTGAACCCCCTGGGTGTTAGAGTTTGCCCCACCCCCTCCACGCGGATCCCCAAGGGTTTGAACCACGCCAGTCCTAGCAGGGTGGTAAACTGGTGCTTCACCACCAGGATGTCCAGCGGGCCACTGAAGGACCCCCTCTCAACTTGCACCCAGGCCCACCCCATGATTTGAACCGGGTTCTTCTAAAAGTCCCGCAGTATGAAGTCCACCGGCCTTAGTTGAAGCCGCTGGCGGGGGCACAGTTTCCTCAGGGTCTCCTCTGCTATAATGGAAATGGAGGAGCCTGAGTCCACCTCCATTTGGCATGGGGCTCCCTCAACAAGGACTGCCATTTTGATCTTGTCGGGGGTGGTAAGGGGCAAGTTCAGTACCTGTAGTGTGGTGGAGGCCGTGGAGTGGAACTCCGTCGACTCGTGGTGAGTGGTTGTCCTCCGGCGATTGGACTTGGCCCGGCAAGCCCTCGCTATGTGGCCGGTCTTTCCGCAGCTCCGGCAGTCCCAGGTCCGGTACTGGCAGTCCCTTCTGTCGTGGGGGTTGCCGCAGCTGGCGCACTTTGTGGCTGGTGCTCTCGCCGCCGCTGGGGGTCGATCGGTGTGGTGTGCGGTTGGTGGCCCCTGCTGGGCAGCGCAACTGGAACGCTTCTCCTTCGTCCTGACGGTCGGGGTCCAGCTCCTCGTGGTGGACTGCGTCAGTCTTCGCCCTGGGGAAAGTCCTCGAGGTCCTCTCGAACGCCACGGCTTCACTGAATGCGCTCTGGAGGGTGAGCTCTTCCTTCGCAAAGAGCTTCTGCTGGAGCCTCTCGTCGTGAAGGCCCCACGTGAACCGATCGGCCAGGGTCTCTTCCAGGTGGGGGAAGTTGCAGTTGCCTGCGATCTGGCATAGGGCCGCCAGGTAGTCGGCGGCCAATTCCCCTGAGGCCTGATCCCTCCTATGGAAGAGGAACCGGCGGGCCGCTCGCGACGGTTGAGGCAAGAAGTGGCCGGTGAGGAGCCTGACAACCTCCCTGTAGGACTTCTCTGTGAGTCGGGCGGGGGCCGAGAGACCTTTGGCGATCTCGAATGTGGCCGCCCCGCAGACGCTCAGGAGAACGTCCCTCTTCATGCTATCCTCTGTGATCCAGTTGGCCCTCAGATAGCACTCAACCCGTTCCGAGTACGACTCCCAGGCCTCGGGATTTGCGGGGTTGAAGGTCTCGATGTGGCCGGTGGTGCCGCTCTGGTGAGCCATGCTGATAGCGGCGGCGATCGTGGCCTGTGGGTTGCCCTGTCTCCAGTGTAGCCGACGTGGCTAGAATCCCATCCTTGTCGCCACTGTAACGTACTGAGACGGGAGACGTTGGTAGGGCAACATGCTTTAATGGAGACACATTACAAGAGAGCGAGCACACGGGCCGGGTCCCGCTTATATACATTCCCGGAACTTCTTCCCTGACAGGCCAGCCCAATCCTGGCCTGTTGAACTTCCTGCCACTGCTGCTGATTGGCGGGCTCAGCGCTTCCCGCGGAGTCGCCTGGGTGTCCCCAGTCGCCTCCGCTGTCCGGCTACGCGGACTAACGCTATTGCGTCATAACGAAATGGTTGCTGTATTGCGTTATAACGAAATGGTTGCCACATTGCGTTATAACGAAATGGTTGCCGCCTTATGCTATTGCAATACGCTACAAGTGAGTATTAGTCTAGGGAATTAGCCAATTAATACACAGTCCAGTGTAGGGAGACAGGCAAATTGCCTAAGGTTTTTGTTTAGTGTTCCTTTGTGCACAGTATGTTTGTTTTAGTTGCTTTTTATCATCCCATTTTGTGTTTCCCTTCCCTTTTATCTTGTAAATAAAGTTTATATATTTTTCTATAAGTTTGCCTTTTACTTGGTAGACCTGGGACCTGGTAACACCCTGACCAAAAAGAAGCTACATAACATTTTATTAAGTTTATTATTATAAATGGGCAGTTGGGCATTTTAGTAACAATAATAACAGCTGTGGGTTCCCCTCTTGTGTGTGTTTTGACAGCAGCTGAAGAATATTAAACTAAGGTAGAACCATCAGGAAAAACATTATGTGATCAATGGAAAATTTTCAGATTATAATGTATATTCTTTCTTTTTCCATGGCTATATGCAATAAAATAGCAATTGCTTGTGCAGTGTTTTCAGCAAGAACCATCACAGCTTTCAGTAATTTATTTTCCGTTACTACTAGGCCTTGTTACTCATAATCTCAAAACAAAATTAACAATTTACTGCATGTGAAATGACATTCCTCAAACTAAAATTATTAAATTTTCTAGGCAGCACATATATGACAAAGCATTTCTGAGACTGCAATCTTTAACATGTGAATAGGTCCCATTGAAAGTAGTGGTTTTTATTCTACCACTCTTCTAAACAAGTCTGAAGCCAGTCTAAGAACCCTTTCTCTGATGGAAGTGACTCTTTAGCTTCTTCAGCAGAGGGAAGGCTTCAAACTTGCCAAGCAGAGTGATAAGATATAAGTCAATAGGTTTTATTTCTCTATACCTGCTGACTAAAAGCATTTTTTTGGTAGCGCTAGGGCTAAATCTGAAACCCTCTACATACTAGTTTGTATCTATTGTACCAGAGTCCCAATGGTAACCTAAGGTTTAATATAGCCGACAGCTGTAGGGCTATTCAAATTCCTAATGGTTCATCTCTCATCCTGTTTACCAGATACCTGATTTTTCAGCAATTCATTAGATAATTCATAAGTCTGTTCATGGCTGTTTGTCGGGATGCTTCACGTATTCCTTCCCAAAGCACAATGGGCCTTTAATGCATACATGTTTTCACAAAGCCCAGTTGAATTCTACTACCTTGATTGTTTAAATAAAAAGTTGTGTCATTCACAATTAGCCATAAATAGATGTTGTGTTTCAATAAAATCCTACCCTTCAGCATTCAACTAAGTAGGCCTTAATGATGCTAATGGCTGTCCATCAATTTGAATTGGCAGCACCCTGGACCATGTGCAATTTTGTAAAAATCCAATACCAACCAGTTCAGCAGATCACCACTGTTTGGCATAAACCAAACAAAATGAGTGATGATCAGCACAGATCTGATTGAACATGGTAAATTCAGTTGTTGAACATGTTCATGGCAACATTTACAACACCCCTAGACAGTTGGGGGTGGGGTTAAAAATAATTAAATTTAGCTCCTTCCAGAAGGCAATATCTGGTTTCTGCTCTCAATTAGTCTTTGTAATCAATTTATAACATATGGTCATGATGATCAGACTAAACATATTTTGGCACTGCAACTTCTGTCCAGAAATGGGTTGGTAGAAAGGGTAATGCAGACTGTTGAAACCACACTATCTATTTAGGCACAACATTTATGCCCCACCTTTCTGCCATTATCAGGACCATCAAGACTGCTAATAGATTTTAAAATATACACAATGAAACATGTCTTAACCATTAAAACCAAACAATAACATAACAACAGCAACTAAAACATAAAACTGAAGGAAGAAATTACTGAGGAAGTGCCAGACAAAACTAAAAAGTCTTTACCTGCTAGCACAAGATAGCAACAGAAGGGGATAGGTGACTCTGGAGAGGGAGTTTCAGCGTTTTAGTGCCATAATTAAGAAGACTCTTCCAGGGTGCCACCTGTCTAATCTCAGAAGGCAGGGGCAGACAAAGTAGAACCTCATAAGATCTCTTTAGTGTCTGGATAGCTTCATAAGCAGTAGGTAGTCCTTCAGATATCCTGATCTCAAGCCATATAAGGTTTTAAAGGTCATCACCAACACCTTTAAGTGTACTTGGAAACAAATTGAAAGCTAGTGCAGATGGACCATAACTACAGTGACCCAGTCTGGTCAACATCCTTGCTGCAGCATTCTACACCAATTGAAGTTTAATATT
This sequence comes from Heteronotia binoei, assembly GCF_032191835.1. Lineage (NCBI taxonomy): Eukaryota > Metazoa > Chordata > Lepidosauria > Squamata > Gekkonidae > Heteronotia > Heteronotia binoei. The sequence continues at coordinate 102,314,035 of NC_083224.1, forward strand.
TTTCAAGGGCAGTTCCACTGAAGAAAGTTGCAAGTCATACTTGCAGATAAGAATATCTTGTTTTCTTTCAGTATATTGGACAATACCACATACCACTGATACACAAACTTGCGCTCGTGTTCCCTCTGCCAATCTATGAGAGAACTACGTAGTTGCAGAATCACTGTGATCCAGATGGCAGCGTTACCGGCAATGCTTTTAAGTCGTCTTATTTTTAATGGGGAAATTAGCTAAGAGACTTGGTAGAGTGAATTAGGAGCGAAGATCTCTGCTTTCAATAATACGGAGTTAAGGTTTTCAGTCAAGAATAGACCACATGTTTGTATCTTTTATAGTGTTTACTTAAAATATATATCAAAAGGATGTATATGCACAAACACATATGTTGCATAAACATATACACAAGAGTCTAAGAAAAATAGAGGTTATCAATAGAGGAATTCAAGGATTGTTGAAGTGGGTGATAGTCACCTGATCCAGAAGAGGAGACGTCCATCCAAAGGAAAAATACACAGAGAGGTGCGCGAACGACCAGCATAACACATCCTATAGACCCAATTACAGGTGTAACGAGCAAATGGCGCCCTACAGAATGCACCCTGAGGTGGGGTTCTGACCCACACTTTATAGGGGTATGATGGGGGTCAGTAGTTACAAAAAGGTCTTTGATGTCTCTTGAATCACTATGTTGGGAAACCTCGCACATTCTGCTAGGATGATAAGTTTAGAGGAAATGCATAGTTTGTTACTGGGCTTTGTCTGACACTCAAAGGGATCAAAGATTTGAAGGTAGAATCAATCAAGTTATGCATTAGATTGGATTTCAGCAAAGTAGAAACTGGAGGAAGAGACATTTGGCACTTCCAGAAGATCAGAGTGAGAGTACTACTTACCCGTAGTTCCCATGTCATTATGCATCCCGTTTGGGCGGGGACGCTTGAGAGGAAATGGGTGAGATTGTGCTGAGATACAGACTGCAGGCACCAACCAAACCAGGCTCTCTACCTATTCTAGATGGAGTGTTGTCTTGGCCTGTCTTTCGGTCAGATTCCATTTTGTTCACCAAGAATAGGAGACTCACTCTCTGTATTTGCCTTGGGGTACTCCATTTATATCAGGCAGTGCTTCTCAGTAACAGTAGGCATACGGTTTATTGATAAAACCAGGAGACAAACAATGTGCACAAACAGATCTCTCTGTTCCAAACTGTTTATCAGTGGGTTGCGGGATTTTTGCACTGGGGTACTCCGATTATATCAGGCAGCGCTTCTCAGTAACAGCAGGCATATGGTTTATTGATAAAACTAGGAGACAAACAATGTACACGAACAGATCTCTCTGTTCCAAAGTGTTTATCAGTGTGTTGTGGGATTTTTTTTTGTACCCCCAGCAACACAAACCTAAAACCAAAACCTGCAGTTACCAAAACAACCTACAGTTATCAGAAGGCTAATACGTACTCACTAATAAGTTTTAAGATCTCATAGATAAACTTTATTAGACTCCAAGTTTCTCCTTTAGACAGAAGGCTTAAAATATATGGATAGAAAAGCAAAACAGTTAGATAGACACAGTACATTTAAGAAAACAGTTTAGATAACTTTCACAAAACAGTTGCACAGTTAGAATTTAGTCAAGCATAAAGCATAGTTCTATAATAAAGCAGAGAGCATTGTGAAAAATATAAGTCCCAGTAGAGACTTCACCCTATTAGTCTACATTTTCCCATTTAAAATCTAAGTCCCAAGTCCCGTTTGTTTGACCTGACCAGTCTAGGAACAGTCTCCTGTCTCTATTCGGATCAGACTTGAAATAAACAAAAGCTTGTTAATTTCTGAGCTGAGCAGCATAGAGGTCCCTGCCTCTCATGCCATCAGCCCCCTTTGCTCAAAAGTCCAGGGCTTAGAAAGGCTTGAACCCATCTCTTATCAGATAATATCTGATGCTATGAATTCCAGTACTGTAGATAGTAGATCCAGATGGCAAGTTGCTTCCTTCCCATGCCAAATAAGGAGATTTCTGTCCAAACCAAATAAGGAAATTCCTGTCTTCAAAAGACTTTCAACTTTACCCTAGTTTATTTTTCTATTCTGCTGACCTAGATTCTGCCAGTTAGCAATATGAATGCATGATAGTGCTGAATAGCTTAGAACTTTTGTTGCCACTTTCATAAAGAGATGTTGTGGCCAATTTCATAAAGAGGGCCAACCTAAAAGAAATCCTGCCACATTCCCTCCCTTTGGACCTCTTTATGAACCGCTCTAATAATTAAAGACACTTAGGAAACATTACATATTCCCCATTATCTCTTTCATTAAACTCAATACCTGTGGATACATAAAAGTTCTTAAAGCATATCTTATGCATACAAGATCTTATACATACAAAAACACATACATATAAAAAACAGTGTAAGCTGTGTTGATACAGCAACAGAAGACAAAACAAAACAAAAACAAAAAAGGCACAGAACAAAATCGTAATTGCAGTTTTACTCAATACAGCACTGAACTAGCCAATAACTCTTTTTCTTCTCAAGAATCAAGGACTGAAAAAACCCTTCTGCCATAGGCAGTCCCAAAAAAAACAAAGGAAACAAGGGAAAGCCTATGACACTGCTGGAGCTTGCTTCAGAAGACATTAGGAATAGTTTCAGTTCTGTTGTGCTGCCTTTATCTCTAGCTGTTGTGGGGTAGTTGGGCTTGCTTCGGGAGCTGTTAGCTGGATGCTGGCCATAGCAGGCCCTCTGGAATGCTTAGCTGTGGCCCTTCCCGCAGTCAGACATCAGGCAGACTTGCTTTTCCAAGTTTGGAGGCTAGACTTTCAGCAAAGCACCTTTTGAGGCTTCCCTATGGGAACTTTACATTTAATCAAGAAGAAGACACATTAGTAACAGCATAACTTATTTCATGATGGCATTGCTTATTTTCTGGCCTAGGCCTGCACTTTAATTCTAACTGACTAATAATTTTTGAGCAGAAAACAATTGCTGGGTGATAGACTAAAAGAAAACAGACTGTAGAATCAAAGGAATGTGCTTACAAAAACACAGCTTCTTCTTGCTGTGGCTGTTATCAGTACAGTGGCTGCTCTTGCTGTTACCACTTCCCAGAAGGAGTGTTTAAACCTTTTGTGTTCTAAATCAATAAGCATAGTGTAAAATCTCATTTTTATGAAGGACATTCCAAATGTTATTAACCCATAATATCAATAATAAAACTCTAAGCAACATAGAATAAGGAATTGTAAGCATTGTTAATAGAATGTTCTAAAGGCAGAAGTCACTATGTGAAAGACACTTTCTCAAAAACCTAAAGCTATATATGTATATGAAGCATGTTCTAAAACAAATGTATATGATGCATATATTTCATAAACCACTTAAGCTTTGCATATAAAGGCAGTTACAAACTTAAAACTTAAGCTTTTACATAAAAACAATTTATCTTAGTGTGGTAAGCATGGTCTTCTTTATACTTTCACAATGCATTTTAAAAAATTTCACAATAGCCAATTTATTTATATTGGCAATTTATTTTCAAATTCAATTTATTTCCAAATTAATAAATTTACTTGTAATCACCCAGTCTCCAATGAGAATCAATGCTGTTTTCCAAAAAGAGAATTTCAAACTGCCTTACATAGTCACATTTGGAACGCAAAAAAACCACAAAAATCAGATGAGTCTAGTGGTACATCTGTCAGGTCCTGACTATAGAAGTTATATAAACTAATTCAGCCAATACCTACAGGATCCTTGGGCAACCCTTGGGGTAGCACACACACAAAACATCTTGTTTCAACAATTATTCTATCACTGGCAATTTACATCCAGGCTCCAGAGTCACTGAAACAGGTTCCACTTCTTATACTTTCATTTCATTAGGGTGTTTGCTCCATAAATTTTCAGGCAAAGTAGCCAACAATACTTTGAATTCCTTAGCATCAGAAACAAGGCTTTCCCTTTTCTCAGTAGCCATTAGCATTACCAAACCTCCATCTGTGAGAAAGGTCCCTTGAGATGGCACATACTCTCACCTGTCTGGAAGGCTCACAAAACTCTACTTGCACTTCTGGAGAAAACTGATGTGGCAGCACTGGCAGTAAATCTAACTCTTCTTGTCTCAAAGTTGTATAAGCATCCACTAAACAAGTAGATCCATTATCTTAACCTTAGGCTTGCCAATCCCCAGGTTCCAGTGGGGGTTCTCCCGCTTTCCCAGGCTCCTTCCCGCCCTCAGTCAGCTGGCTGGCGGGGGGAAGCCCCGGTCCCACAGCCACCATGTGACTTTCCACCTCCGGAGGCTTCAGACTCCACTCGGAAAGGCTTTCTCTTGGGATGGTGTATCTATGTTACTTTGAAGAACTTGGCAGCAACTCGTGACTAGAGATGCCAATCTCTCGCTTCAGAGTCACCAGAAACAGGGAGGGGGGAGGGAAATGACTGCTGAGCACTTCATTATTCCCTATGTGGAGATCGATTCTCATAGGGTATAATTGATCTGGAGGTATAGGGGGCTCTGAGAGGGCTGTTTTTTAAGGTAGAGGCACCAAATTCTCAGTATAGTATCTAGTGTCTCTCCCCAAAATACCCCCCAAGTTTCAAAACGATTGGACCAGGGGGTCCAATTCTATGAGCCCCAAAAGAAGGTGCCCCTATCCTCCATTATTTCCTATGCAAGGAAGGCATTTTAAAAGGTGTGCTGTCCCTTTAAATGTGATGGCCAGAACTCCCTTGGAGTTCAATTATGCTTGTCACACCGTTGCTCCTGGCTCCGCCCCCAATGTCTCCTGGCTGCACCCCCAACGTCTCCTGGCTCCACCCCCAAAGTCCCCAGATATTTCTTGAATTGGACTTGGCAACCCTACTTAATCTCAATCATGGTTTCTGTACCTGGAGCAACAGGAACAACATTTACAGAAGTCGGTAGACAAACCGATTGCGCTTTCTTACCAGGCCAGGCTCCCTCTTCCCTCCTTTCCATCCATTCACAAGGGGGAGGAGGCAACTGCTCAAAGCAAACTTCACTTGAGCAAGTCATACTCTGTGAATTTCCCTGCTCTTGATCTCCAAACCCTGACTGCTGCAAATATCTTTTTAGAAAACTCATTTTAGATAAAAACCTTCTTTCTAAACCTCTTGAATTTATTTACAGGCTTTTCAGATTTTGCACCCATAGGAGAAAGATTTCTTTTTTTTTCTTTAGGTTTCACTATCATTACCCATTCAGGGCTTGGTGGATTTGGACCTCCAGCTGGTGGTACAACTGATGATACAACAAGTCCACCCTGTGGCTGATTTGGGTCATTACCTCCACCCAAGGGAGGAAGAGGAGTCAGTGGCTGCACTCCTTTAAGATCTATGCTTGAAGGGGGAGCTGGAGTTATACAAGCCCCCCAAAATGGATGGAATTCTTTAGAGTCACTTGCAGGGGAAACAGGCTTCATTAATTTTACCTTGGCTATTTCAGCCCACAAACAATATGCTGTGTATTTTTTTGACATCAATTCCAGTTTCCCCTTCAAGGCTGTCAGTCTATCAACATTAAAAGATCCAATTTTTGGCCACTGACAATCAGAACAACACAATTTTGTAAGCTTTGGCCATTTAATTTGACAGTATTTTACTAAATGTCTGACAGACCCTCTGGCAACTTCCTGTTCCCTGATAAGGGATCAAAAGCCATAACCATTTCTCCCAAGGGAGTTTCTGCTGGCACTTTTGAAGATTTCCTCCCCATAATTAAAAAAAAATCACACCACGCTCTCACTTCATTCACACTGAGGGATTATGGAGAAGAAAAGTGTAATGTGATGCTTAGTGTTTACAGATGTCACTCAGAGTCTTTCTTCTGGCCAGAAACTGACAACAGGAATGGTGAAGAAGTTCTCCAAACTCCTTCAACAAGTGCCCATATAAATTGGCCAAAATAAATAAAAGAGTATGTAGTAATATTGCATTCACACTTCCCAATCACACACACACACACATCTCCCTCCCACAAGAACAGAGGATAGTGGAGTTAAAGTGGGCTTCAAGAACCCCCATGACTTCTCTAGAGTGCCCAAATGCAAGAGCACATAACAACACTGGCATCTAAGAGCCTCCCACTAATGGGCAGTCCCTCAGGCATCTCTTAGAACGATAGGAAAGGACAGAATGAACAAGAAACACTTATCTGTACACTATTCCCCATTTTAGCGAACAAACATACAACCAGACACAAGCCAGAAAGTAAAGCAGAAAATGCTTTTAATAAAGCTCTGACCGAGATCCATGTTACCCCTAATACAATTCTGACAGAGATCTCTAGCCAATCTTATAGCAAAGCAAAGCAATATTATTGTAAAGTAGCAGCAGAGGAAGGAAAACATGTACAGCAGCTTATCTTCTAAATTAAAGGGAGGCACTTTCACTTTCCACACAGAAGCCCTACTTTAAACAAAAAAAAATCTCTTCTTACCAACCAGAACTCCTTAAGAGCTGTGAGAGAAAACAAGCAAAAGACAATGCAAACAACACACTCACATGTCCTGGATCATGAGAGGTCACCAAAACTGTTGCGGGAATTTTTTTTTGTACCCCCAGCAACACAAACCTAAAACCAAAACCTGCAGTTACCGAAACAACCTGCAGTTATCAGAAGGCTAATACATACTCACTAATAAATTCTAAGAGCTCACAGATAAACTTTATTAGACTCCAAGTTTAGAAAAGCAAAACAGTTTATTAGACTCCAAGTTTCTCGTTTAAACAGAAGGCTTAAAATATATGGACAGAAAAACAAAACAGATAACCGTTGGCGCGCCATGCACAGTATGTGAGCATTAATAAGAGTTAATTGCCTGTAATTGGAAGCCTTCTTCCACTCCTCCTGTTTCCTTAATTTCTTTCTTTCCTTGAGGTATGAACTGTCAAGAGAACCTTTTCTACAGGGCTCTCCCAAACAAAGCCAGATTAACAATTAGACCCTTTAGGGGCCCTGGGCTGGCTTCCCCCCCTGGCTTTCTCCCTACTTGCAGCCCTCCCAGCCTGCACCCACAGCCAATGACTGAGCCACTCTTTGCCCAGCTTGCCTGGTGTGGCTGCTGCTGGTGGTGTCACCAAGTTTGCCTCTCTCTGCCTCTCCCCCACAGTTTCGTCATTAGGGCTTTTGGGAAAGTGCTTGCAGGCTGCAGTGGGGGCAGCACTCTGAGATAATTTGCAAGGGGCCCCCCAAGATTTTGACTGCCTAAAGGCCTCCACAGGGTTTAATCCAGCACTGGGTCTAATTCACTCAAAGCAGAGATTCCTCTTGGGTATGTGGATAAAATATCTTGAGGGAAGAGAGGGAGAGAGAGAGCTCAGATCTCTCTTCACTTCTGCCATAAATTAGTAATTAATTATCTGTGTTTATGGATCTGGTCAGTTTAAACTCTGTCGGGTCATGTCTACCACTTAAACACCTATTCAATGTATGTATACATGTGGCTGTGGAGGTGTTCATTATAAAACTCTCAGTGCTTCTTCATTCACATCACATACATGCACTTTTTTGTTTAGCCATTTGCTAAATAGTGCTAATAAAGCCTTCAATGCCACCCAAGAGGGTTCTCTGGTACTGCTGTAGAAGGATTTATGAATTCATTGCTGTTTGGTAACGCTCACTTCTCAAACACAGATGAATATTTTAAGCCCTGGGAGTTCTATATTCTGCATAATGTAAAGAGCAGAAGAACCTGAAAGATTATCCTAAAGTTCCCTTAGAGAAATGCACTCAGTGAGAGTACTCGGTGTTGGCAAGATGGGTAAATGGTTCATTTAAACTCCACCAGATGCATGATCTAATTATAAAATGGCTATTCTAATTTGTCAATAAAGTTGCAAGAAGCAAAATAAAATTAGTATAAATAATGGCCTTCAGGGAAGAGAATACAAGTCTCTAGCTTGCAATGCAGTCATGGAGATACACAGGAAAATACAAAGGACAAATATGTAATTCTAGATGGTCTCCATGATTCTCATTAGCCTAGAGCTTCACTCAGTGTATTACTCATGGTTCTAGTGATTCCTACAAGCAATAAATTGTGGCCAAATAAATGCAGCTTTAACAATGATAACAGTGAAAATATCCCTTACCCACCCAGTAAGCTTTATAAGGAGAAAGAAAAGTCTACTTCACAAGGCTAGCAGTCTGTCCAGGAAACTAGGCTGGAGTGCAGGGTTTCTCTATAGCTTCCACGCAGCTTAGAAATCTGTCCTTCCTCACTGAAGTCTCTTCTCTCCCACACTGTTTTCTGTGCTTGAAGCCGTTCTCCCTCTGCCATCTGAAGCCAGCTGCTGAGCTACCACCCAATCTCTAAAGTTGCCTGCTTCTTATCTACACAGCTCTCTCATACCAGGTGTTCTTCATTTACAGTGCTGTATAGGATTTAACCCCCTGCTGCCCTGGGACTGTCATTCACATGGAGAAGGGCTGCATAGCTCACCACTTATCTCCTCATGTAATTTCCACTACACTCTGCTCCAGTGTTACATATATCTAGATAAACTTAAGAACACACAGAGTCTAAATGAGTCTTGACGCTTGTCACTATGAATCTGAACACTCAGACATTCCTGTGGACTACAGAGGGAAAATTGCGCCTAACTTACTGTGTTCTCTTATAGGTCCTTCTGAGGAAGTTCTCTGTATTAAAAGAGACCATGTCCAATGAAATACAGACCAAGAAGTCCAGGATTGATTTACAAAGCATTCAGTGTCACTGCTCAAGAGAACTAAGGCCCTGTTCTGTGATGGAAACCATCTTGTTCAGTTTGTCACTCTTACTCTCTTTCATCTTCAGGCAGGCTGAGGGGGAAGAAGATGCCAGCTAGCAGCATCAGCTGCCAAATGACAGCAATGTCTGGAGGCACAAAGCTAGCTGGCTGGAGAGGGGTGTGTGGGGTGCATCCATGCCTGAAGATGCAGCAATATGGTGGCTGAGGGGGAAGCAGTCACCTTCTGGTAACTGATCATTCTAGATCAGTGTTTCCCAAAGTGGATGATATTGACCCCTGGGGGGGCGCTGGAATGATCCAAGGGGGGCGATAGTAAATTTGGGTGCAATTGGGGGGTGGTGAATAAAAATAAGGGGGCGGTAGAAGCATAAAGGGGGAAGGGAAAGGAAGGGAAGGGAAGGGAAGGGAAGGGAAGAGAAGAGAAGAGAAGAGAAGAGAAGAGAAGAGAAGAGAAGAGAAGAGAAGAGAAGAGAAGAGAAGAGAAGAGAAGAGAAGAGAAGAGAAGAGAAGAGAAGAGAAGAGAAGAGAAGAGAAGAGAAGAGAAGAGAAGAGCCCTTTCATCACACCCTCTCCAGCCTAGAAATACCAGCTCTCCAGCAGCCCTGGCCCCACTCAATGCACAGCAGCCAAGAAGGTCAGAGTGCCTGCTCTGGCTGCAACGCCACTGAGGATGTTCTCCGCAGCTGAGAACGAAACGTCTGGAAGGAAAATTTTCTCCAGTAGAACACGGCATTTGAGCCCGAAAGATTCTACAAACCCTAAATTAAGAGTTTGCTTGAACAGGATATTAAAAATGATGGAGTAAGACAAGAACAAACGAAACTGGAGAGAATGCTGTTAGGCGATAACAAAAAATTGATCTCAAGAATTTATAAATTATTATTGAAATGGTCTACGGAAGATGAAGTAGTTAAATCTCAAATGATAAAATGTGCAATAAATATAAATAAAGAAATGCAGATGGAACAATGGGAGTATCTATGGAAGAACTCTATGAAGACAGCAACATGTAATAATATTAAAGAAAACTGTTTTAAAATGCTATATAGGTGGTATATGACACCTAAGAAACTGTCAAAAATGAACAATCAGGTGTCGGATAGATGCTGGAAATTTAAAAAACATGAAGGATCTTTCTACCATATGTGGTAGACTTGTGAAAAGGCAAAGCAATTTTGGCAATTGATTCAGCAAGAGATTTCAAAAATTTTGGGTTACAACATCAAGAAGGCACGAGACATCTTTTTGTTGGGACTACAAATGGAAAAATTTCCGAAACAAGATAGAACGATAATTTGGTACATGCTTTCAGCTGCACGGACATTATATGCACAGATGTGGAAGCAAGACAAAATACCAGAAAATTTGGACTGGATTGTAAAAGTTATGCATTGGAGTGAAATGGACAAGCTTACAAGAATTTTAAAAGAATATGTTCTAGAGAAGTTTAAAAATGAGTGAGGAAAATTTCAAAAATATGTTGAAAAACAATGGAAGGTTAAAGGACATTTGGTGATTTTTGACAACAGTTGAACGTCAGGGAAATAATAAATGGACTACAGTAAAAAAATGAGACTATGTGAATATATCTTTTTTTCAATTTATTTTGATAAGAATTATAGTTAAAAAACGAGACTATGGGAATATACTATCTTTTCAATTTTATTTTTATGATAAAGACTAAAAGGATCATAATGAAGATGGATTATAATTATAGTATATGGTTTTTCCCCTTATTTTTATTATATTTTGGATATAAGACTTTTTATGAAGATTCTTAATTTGATAAAATTACCTTTTATTTTATTTTTTAGTATTTTAACCAAAATGCACCATCGGAGGTCACGAAAAGGGGGGGAGGGAGGAGAAAAATGTAATGTATTGGTACTAAGTTTTTAATAATAGATAAGTATTATTACAATATATTGCAGAATAATAAAAATTGTTTTCACAAAAATAAAAACATAGAATGTATGAATTTATCTCCGTTTGAAAACCCTGTGCAGTTGGCCTTTGCTCTCATTCTTCCACATACATCATTATATAATAAAAAGTATTATGCCCTCTGAGATGAGGTTTTAGTTTAGCAACATGAAATAAAGTAGAGACACAACAAATTGCTTACCTGGGGCAAGTTGGTAAGTATAAAGCAGTTTGTGTCGTGCCAAAGTGATTAAAATGTGGAATTTGATGCCAGACGATGTAGTGGTGGCCACAGGGATAAACAGCTTTAAAAGGAGATTAGATAGATTCATGGAGGATAAGTCTATCAGTGGCTGCAAGCCATGGTGACTGAGGGGAACCTCCACATTCAGAGGCACTAAGCCTCTGAGTCCCAGAGCCAGAAGGCAACATCAGGGGAAGTACTCAGCCTCTATGCTTTGTTTTGGCTGTCCAGAGGAACTGGTTGGCCACTATGTGGGACAGGATGCTGGACTAGATGGACCATTAGTCTGATCCAGCAGGGTTTTTCTTATGTTCTTGAAGTTTGGTCTACCTAAGCTCAGAGTGCTCCATGAATATATGAGGAAAATATAAATGTGCGGGGGGAGGGGAAAAACTATCTTCTACTTACAAAGCACCTAGAAGGAATTGGCTAGAAGGAATTACCTATATTGATATGATTATCATTCCTTCTTCCATGGGAGCTGAAATTCTGGGAGGCAGAGGAGATATACATACCTCTAGCACAATATTCTCATTGCTTCACCAAAGCAGAATTTCCAAAGTTCTTTGAGGGAAGTCATCACTATTCACCTAATATAAAACTCATATATGTTTATGGAATAGATGGTGCTACACATGGAATTTTTGAGCACAAGAGCCAGGAATATACAGCCAGGAGGTGAACAGTAGATGACTGATTCCTGAACTGCATGGAATACAATAAGGGATAGTTCACACATTGATTCTTGTACTGTGGTGACTTTAACATATATATGAGCAATCTTATATTCTAATAGCACAGTCAGCCAAATCTTTGGATATTTAAATTCAGTGACTGGAGCAGTAAACAGACGAGACAGGTCTTTTCGACAAACCTAGAAAGGGCCCCAGATTTGCAGAAAAATGTGAAATCTAAAAAATACATTGGGGAGGGGGATTAAAAATGCAAAAATGATTGAAGTAGTACCTGCAGCTTTAAAAAAATTGATTCCGTCACTGGCTGTTGCTAGGCAACCATAGATTCCAAGCTTCAATTTCTGTCAGTTAAAGTCAGCGGGAGGGGAGGGCCTTTTCCAGGCCTATTTTGGCCTTTGAGGCAACTTTGTGCTTACAAGCATTGTCTGGTGGAGCCCCTTGACTGTCAGAAGTCTGGTTGTTGTTGTTATTTAGTCACACAGTCAAGTCCGACTCTTTGCAACCCCATGGACAAAGTCACACCAGGCCCTCCTGTCTTCCACCATCCTCTGAAGTCTGCTCAAATTCATGTTAGTTACATCAGTAATGCTGTCCAGCCATCTCATCTTTTGCCGTCCCCTTCTTCTTCTTTTGCCTTCTGTCTTTCCCAGCATCAGGATCTTCTCCAGGGAATGCTCCCTTCTCATTTGGTGGCCAAAGTGTTTGCGCTTCAGCTTCATCCTCTGACCTTCCAGGGAACAGTTGGGGTTGATTTCCCTTAGGACTGACTGATTTGATCTTCTTGCAGTCCAAGGAACTCTCAACAGTCTTCTCCAGCACCATATCTCAAAAGCATCTATTCTTCTGCACTCAGACTTCCTTATGGTCCAACTCTCACAACCATACATTACTACTGGGAATACCATCGCTTTGACTATACGGACATTTGTTGGCAGGGTGATGTCTCTACTTTTTATTATACTGCCCAGGTTCGCCATAGTTGTCCTCCTAAGGAGCAAATGTCTTTTAATTTCATGGCTACAGTCAACATCTGCAGTGATCTTGGATACCAAAAATATGAAGTCTCTCACTACTTCCATGTCTTCCCCTTCTACTTGCCAAGATGTGATGGGGCCGGATGCTATGAGCTTAGTTTTTTTTATGTTGAGTTTCAAGCCTACTTTTGTGCTCTCCTCTTTCACCCTCAACAAGAGGTTCTTTAGGTCCTCCTCACTTTCTGCCATTACAGTGGTATCATCTGCATATCTGAGGCTGCTGATGTTTTTCTGGCTTGTGCTTCATCCAGGCCAGCATTCCGTATGATGTACTCTGCATATAAATTCAATAAGCAGGGTGACAATATACATCCTTGTCGAACTCCTTTTCCTATTCTAAACCAATCAGTTGTTCCATATCCCATTCTGACAGTTGCTTCTTGACCCTTATACAGGTTTCTCAGGAGACATGTGAGGTGGTCTGGTACTCCCATCTCTTTAAGGACTTGCCTCAGTTTGTTGTGATCCACACAATAAAAGGCTTTAGTGTAGTCAATGAAACAGAAATAGACGCTTTTCTGATACTCATGTGCTTTCTCCATGATCCAGCGAATGTTGGCAATTTGATCTCTACTTCCTCTACCTCTCCGAAACCCAGCTTGAACTTCTGGTAGTTCCCAATCTACATACTGCTGAAGCTTAGTTTGTAGGATCTTTAACATGACCTTGCTGGCATGTAAAATGAGTGCAATAGTGCAATAGTTTCAACATTCTTCGGCATTACCCTTCTTTGGGATTGGAATATAAACTGACCTTTTCCAATCCTGTGACCACTGTTGCATTTTTCAAATTTGTTGACATAATGTGTGCATCAGTTTAACAGCATCATCTTTAAGTACTTTGAAGAGCTCAACTGGGATACCGTCATCTCCACTTGCTTTGTTGTTAGTAATGCTTTCTAAGGCCCATTTGACTTCACACTCCAGGATGTCTGACTTGAGGTCAGCCATTTCACTGTCATGGTTGTCAAGGACATTGAGATCCTTCTCGTATAACTGTTCTTGCCATTTCTTCCTGATCTCTTCTGCTTCTGTTAGGTCCTTACCGTTTTTGTCCTTTATCATGGCCATCTTTGCACGAAGCATTCCTTTGATTTCTCCAATTTTCTTTAAGAGATCTCTTGTCCTTCCCATTCTATTATTTTCTTCTATTGCTTTCCATTGTTCCTTCAGGAAGGCCTCCTCATCTCTCTTTGCTGTTCTCTGAAAATCTGCATTCAGTTGTGTGAATTTTTCCTTTTCACCTTTGCCTTTCGCTTTCCTTCTTTCCTCAGCTATTTGTAAAGCCTCATCAGACAGCCACTTTGCTTTCATGCATTTCTTTTTCTTTGGGATGGTGCTGATTGCTGCCTTCTGTACAATGTCACGAACCTCTGTCCATAGTTCTTCAGGCACTCTGTCTATCAACTCTAGTTCCTTAAACCTATTCTTCACCTCCACTGTATATTCATAAGGGATGTGATCAAGGTCAAACCTGAATGGCCTAACAGCTTCCCCAGTTTTCTTCAGTTTAAGTGAATTTTGCAATGAGTAGCTCATGATCTGAGTCACAGTCAGCTCCAGGTCTTGTTTTTGCTGACTGTAAAGAGCTTCTCCATCTTTGACTTTGATTTCTGTGTTGCCCATCAGGTGATGTCCATGTGTACAGTTGCCTTTTAGGTTGTTGGAAGAGGGTGTTCACTATGACCAGCTTGTTCTCTTGACAAATCTCTATTAGCCTTTGCCCGGCTTCATTTTGTTCTCCAAGGCCAAATTGTTCCGTTGTTTCGATTACCCTTTGGACTTCCTACTTTGGCATTCCAGTCCCCTATGATGAGGAGAACATCTTTTTTTGGTGTTAGTTCTAGAAGGTGTTGTAGATCTTCATAGAACTGGTCCACTTCAGCCTCTTCTGCATCAATGGTTGGGGCATAGACTTGGATTACTGTGATACTGAATGGTTTGCCTTGGATACAGACGGATATCATTGTGTCATTTTTGAGATTGTATCCCATTACTGCCTTCCTCACTCTCTTGTTAACTATAAAGGCCACACCATTTCTTCTATGGGTCTCTTGGCCACAATAATAGATGTAGTGATCCTCTGAGTTAAATTCACCCATTCCCGTCCATTTTAGTTCACTGATTCCCAAGATGTCAATGTTCAGTCTTGCTATCTCTTGTTTGACTACATCCAGCTTACCTTGATTCATAGATCTTCCATTCCATGTTCCAATGCAGTATTGTTGGTACCTGTGCCTCCAGAGTTACGCAGCTGGGGTGCCCTGAGTGAGTGTTCTGTTCTGGACACTTATAATTGTTGTGAGAATAAGTGGGTTGCCCAGAACTGAGCCTAAAATCCTAAGAAAATCCCTCTCTCCCTAGAGTTTCTGGGGCATGTGGCCTCTGGTCTTGGTGGTCAAATCTCATATTCCAACTTGAAGTTCCTTCATGTGCCTGATTCCCTCATCTTGTCTGATCCTTCCCTTCCACCCTCTTCCTTTCTGTTGGCCAGAGATGTAAGGCATCCATAATAATCACAGTTTTTAAATTTGCACTAAGCACTACATTCCTTATAAGGCCCTAGTGAGGTGATAAACCATAAGTCATTGCCTGTGTATAGTGTTTATTGAGCCTGTTTGCAGATTTCAATGTAACCCAGGCACTGGAAGTAAGGGCAAGTTCAAAGCTTAAGGACTCCTTTCTTAAATCCTCCCTCCCACTCACACACATTGGCTTAAGCAAAGTAACTATTTATTATAAAAAAGTGAATACATTTTTGTACACAGGATATGGTGCTCCCCACCCCCAAACTACTTTCCCTTCCTAAACCAGAGATCCAGCAGTCAGTGCCCCAGAAGTGCTGCCTTCTTGATGAAGCTGGTCCAGCCACAGTCCCTCAGAAGCAGCACGCTTCCAGTGGGAAGGAAAGTTCGCAGGACCTCTCTCCTCACCATCCAAGAGAAGAGGTCAGCTTCAGTTCATAGACAGGTGGTCTGGGGGCTAACCTTGGGGAGGGGGGGAGTCAGTTCCAAAAAAAGAAGAGGGCCCACACCAGACAAAACTTTCTTCAGCTGAGGCCTCAACATTCCAGTCCTTGGAGAGACCAAAAAACTAGGCCCCTGCCTAGAACACCCTCATGAGGAGGGTATTCAAAAATTAATATCTGCGAGCCTCATTATCCAATTGCTGGACTGATTTAAAAAAATGTAACGGAAACTAACCTCGGCCCTCAGCTGTTTGCAGTCCCAGCATTCTGGGCTACCTGTGTTGCTGAATAATGCAGAGCTATTTTGAAGATTTTGGTAACTGTAGGATTGGTTATTGTAACTTTTGGCCTTT
Organism: Heteronotia binoei; assembly: GCF_032191835.1. Classification (NCBI taxonomy): domain Eukaryota; kingdom Metazoa; phylum Chordata; class Lepidosauria; order Squamata; family Gekkonidae; genus Heteronotia; species Heteronotia binoei. Next base: position 102,330,012 of record NC_083224.1, read on the forward strand.
GTTCTTGTTGTATTATGTATGGTTTTCCTTTATGTCCTACCTATTGTATTGCCACATGTATTAGACTAGTAGCTCCTTCAGTCCCTCTGTCTTTGCATCAGTGTCAAATAGCCAGATGGACCCAATTATCAGGAGACATGAATTTCAAGTCTTCTAGGTGGGGAACTGTGGTGGAATTTAAGTGAGGAAACTTGAAGATTCATGTATACATCCATTTTGTTCACATTTGTTCACTTAGAGCAGGGGTGTCAAACATGCAGCCCAAGAGCCGGATCAGGCCCCCAAAGGGCTTCTATCAGACCTGAGAGCAAATCACTGTTATCTGCTTCCTTCTCTCTCTCTTGCTTTCTTCTGCATCACAGTTTGCTTTGCCAGGCTTGCTCAACTGCACAGGAGCTACAGAGCAATGCCTCTATTTTCTTGCATTGGCTGACTAGCACATGAAGTAGCTTATGTACAAAAGCTTGTGATGCCAAGCCATTTCACGTTTTTCTCTGGGTCTTAGGCTCAAAGCATTGACCATGAAGTTTTCATAATGAATGTCAATAAATCAAAAGTAGGTTAGCAATTTACAGACACACACACCTGAACAACACCTGAACAGCATATTCAAGATTATTACAGCACAGACATTGATTGTGGATTTTGATGCAATAATTCAGAGAAAGAGGAGTCAGTTATTAGAAACTTAAATAAACAAAATATGCAAGAGTGCTGGTCCTTTAAGCATATTTTAAGTTTTTTTTAAAAAAAAAAACTTTAATTGTGTTTTCCTGTGTCCTTTTTAAAATTTATATCTCCACTACCTGGCATTACATTTTATGACACACATGGCCTGGCCTAACAAGGTCTCATTTATGTCAGATCTGGCCCTTCTAACAAATGAGCTCAACACCCCTGACTTAGAGCCTAACTGCTAGAAACTTTGGTTCTCTCCTTTGACCCTCTTCAGCACAGATGCAGTGCATTGTCTCTAAGCAAGTGACTTGTATCTGTCCCAACCAGGGCTGGTTGGGCCTTGGTGGGCCACCCACCCCAGAGGAAGGCAACCTGCTGTCCAACACCTCCACCAACAGCCACGGCAGAAATACAGGGCCCCGACACTCACTCTCCTCCTTGGAGTGTGCCAGGGTGACCCAGGAACCCACAGACAATGGCAGATGGAGAGGGGCCCCCCACACACCCACCCAGGCAAGTCACAGGCTGGACCCAAGGACACCCACGGCAAAAAGTGGCAAAATCCCCCCCAGCTGGCGAGCAATGAGGGGGCAGCAAGCCGACATTGGGAGGGCCCAGAGGGGAGTGGAGCCCAGGCGCAGTGCCATGGCAGCTACTGCCACCATACCTGGAACCAGCAGCAGCTACGGAATGCACTCAGGACCCAGAAGTAGGAGGGGACACCCAGGAGCGGGGCTGGGGAGGGGCAGAAAGGGGTGGGGGATCCAGGAGGAGGATAAAGGGAGGCTGAGCAGAGAGGTCGAGGAGGAGTGCTTGGAGAAGCAAGACGGAGGAGGCTGCCCAGCAGAGCAAGAAGGGAAGGGAGCCTCGATTGCCGAGCCAAAAAGAGGGTGAAGTGTCTTTAGGGTGAGGGAATCCAACCTCTCCCCCATTCTGAGATCTCTGGCCACCCGGGGAGTGTCCAAGTAAACAGTTTATATTTTCTGTATCAATGCTCCAAAGCCTAAACATTAGATTGCCAGGCTCCACAGGTACTCATGACGTAGTATTTGTCTAAGAGCTTTCTAACCCACTGGTACAGATAATATGCACTTGAAGAAACAACAGAAATTGTTTTTACAGGCAAAGTTCATGCCTTTCTGTAGGATAGGGGCTGGGTTTTCTCAGTTATGTCAGATACTCATCACAGACCTGACTGACAGTTACATTAGCTCCTATGGATGGAAAAAGTTATTTAATGTGTGATTTTATTTTTGTTCATTGCTGTTCTTGTCAACAATCCCATTGACGAGAGTATTCAAGGATATCCTTTATAAAATATTGTGCACAATGTTTAAATATTGAATTTTGAAGTAATGTTGTATGCTACATACTATTTTTGGAAGGCTTTTGCATTATGGTTTTAATTTTAGTAAATGGTTTTAACTTTGGCACAGCTTTTTCTCTTTCTTTCTGAAATTACTGGGTAATTGCCAGTCATCCTCCCCCTTTACTGAACCTGGTGAGAATGGGATACTCCTAAAAATCCCTAACAGAGGTCACTTCCCTCCCCATACTTCACCATTCAAAGACTCCACCTCCAAATCTCCAGGAGTTTCCCAGCCTGGAGCTGGCAACCCTAAGGGAAACTGATCTCTGTAGTTGGAAGATCTATTGTGATTCCTGGGGTGGGATCACACTGGGAATGAAAAAGCCAGTGTTCTTTATTGCATGTCACAGCAATCACACAGCCCTTGCCCTACTGTTGGGAAAGGCAGAGGCTGCACATGTACAAAAGGAGCAGTCAGCCTGCTCCTGCGTGTGCAGGGCACTTGCATCATGTACTCCAGCCGTTCAGAGAGCTGGGAAATGTGCCCTGCATGCGCTTTAGAGATTTAATTCTGTCCCAGCAAATCCTAAAATGAGGTAAGGACAGGTGGGACTTTGGCTGCTGATGTGTGTGATCACATGCATTAAATCTGGAGGGGAGACATGGTTAGGTCAGGTCAAATCTCTCATGTGATTGCACTCCTGGAGTGCCAGTCTGCTACCACTGCTGCTGGAGGGGGAAGTAGCTGGGGGGCTGAGTAAGACTGATGAGGTAGGAAGGCAGAAAAAGAAAGAGTGATGCAGTGGTGGGATACAAAGAGAGAGAAAGTGAAAGGCTTGGAGGACAAAGAGAGTAAGAAAAGAGGTGGCAGGAGGGAGAAAGAATGAGCAACTGAAAGACATAGGGTGAGAGTGAAGGAAGCAAAGGTGTGGAGAATGGGTTAGCCACTGCTTCAAGTTTCTCAGGGATCCCTGTTTGTCATAGACCAGTGTTTCCCATTCGCAGGGTCACAACCTGGTACCGGGCCACAGAAGTCTCACTACCGGGTCACAAGAAAAATCGAAGCTAGCCCCGCCCACAGCAAAGCATGAGCTCTGCTCTGCTTCATTCCTTCCCCCCTCTCTGTGTTGTGCAGAGAAAAGCTAGGCTTGAAGACTGACATAGGCTGCAAAGCCTGAGCTCCCTTAGGCTTTATTCCTTTCCCTGTCTCTGTGTTGTGCAAAGAGGAGCTGGGCTGCCTCTCCTTCCTTTCCCCCCCCCTCCCAGTGTTTGAAAGAAAAGCTGGAGACCACTAGCACTTTAGACCCATGAAGTATTCTTCAGGGCATGAGCTTCCATGTGTGTAGTGTCTTGTGCTTAAACAAAGCACCACGCGGCCCAGCAGTAAAGGGCGACCAGGGGAAGTCCCTTGGTCACTCAGCGCAGCGCGGGAAAGACTCCACCTATCAAGATCAGCGGCGGGAACTTTAACTGGCCAGGATTGGGCTGGCCAGCTGGGGGGCTGTTCCGGGATAAATGTATATAAAGCGGGTCCCGGCCCACGTGTTCCAGTTCCATAATGTACCATCTAATAAAGCATGTTGCCTTCAACACATCTTGTCTTTGAGTACATTACAATGTGCCTTGCAGTATGTTCTTTTGAGGAGATTTCCCTGGGAAGCCTGGGCGGCAAGGAAGTGGTGTGTGTGTGTTTTTCAACCAAGAGGGGTGGGGAGTGGGCATTCCAGTAGCTATTTTTTTTTTTTACCAAATGTCTTCTGGGCAGAATTGATGCTGGCTGGGGTCATCGGATGGTAAGTAAGGCTTTTTCCCCCTTTGTCCGTCTTTCTTTCTTTCTTTCTTTCTTTCTTTCTTTCTTTCTTTCTTTCTTTCTTTCTTTCTTTCTTTCTTTCTTTCTTTCTTTCTTTCTTTCTTCCTTTCTTCCTTCCTTTCTTCCTTCCTTCCTTCCTTCCTTCCTTCCTCCCTCTCTCTCTCTCTCTCTCTTTCTTTCTTTCTTTCTTTCTTTCTTTCTTTCTTTCTTTCTTTCTTTCTTTCTCTCTCTCTCTCTCTCTCTTTCTTTCTTTCTCTCTTTCTTTCTTTCCCTGCAAGTGATGCTTTGTCTGTATTCTTGGTGCTGGGGGAGGAAGCAACAGTGGGAGGGCTTCTAGTATCCTGGCCCCACTGGTGGACATTTTGGTGCTTTTTGGGCATTGTGTGAGAGAGTCTTCACAACAGGTTGCTTTTAAAGGCATGGGAAACACAACCAGTAAAAAGCTGCAAGCCCCTCAAATATCCTTTTTGGGATAACTGCAGAAAAGCTTGTATGAACTTCACAGAAATTAATTCATTAATTGCAGTACAATTCTCTGCTACCTTTCACAGCAATTTCCCAGTGTTTCAGCCAAAGAAAAGTATGAAAAATAGCTGTCAAAAGATTTTCTTGAAGCCAAGCAAGCTTGGTTGCAGCTTGAGGCAGGGATCCAGTAGTAGCAGCGGAGGAAGGGCCTACTAAATGTGTCAGCATATTTTGAGGTAGAGCAGCTGCCAGGGCCCAGGGTGGGTGGTACATAGTGCTGGAATTCATGATGGCAATGGCAACAGCACTCCCAATGGCCGGTGCTGTTGAGGAAGGGGTGTGTAGGTGGTGCAGGCAATTGAACATGGGCATTAGGAGTGCTTGCAAGCTGGAGAAGAACACACAAACAGATAGGTGCATGCAGGTGTGGGGGTGGAAAGAGAGGACCCTGGGAATGTATGAAAAGATTGCAACCGCCCACTTCCAGCCCCATTTTGGCTCTGCATGAGTTTCAGAGAGATCTTTCTGCAAACGAAGTTACTTCAGAAGAAGAGGCAGGTTTGGGGGAGTGCCCTGGAAGTGAGATCACAGGAAGAAGTGGAGTTTTGGTTCAATGTGCCCTGGAAGTGACATCACTTGACCCTTGACCTGGAAGTGACACCACAGGAAATGACATGATTCCTGTCTCTTGGCTCCACCCCCAAAGTCTCCTGGCCCCACCCCCAAATTTTAGTGGGCCATGAAGGAGAAGTGTAAAAGTAACCAGGCCATGGGAAAGAAAAGTTTGGGAAACCCTGTCATAGATTAATCACCACCAATACCAACTGTAGGCACTTTCACACTACTAACTTGCCCTACTTTCCCCCCGCCCCCTATCATTCCCTGAGGTAAGAACAGATTTTCAGGTGTATTTAAAAGAAGAGGGGGGGGGTCTGCCCCTGAAATTAATACACTCCAAAACTCCCAGTAGATGAGGCCTGTGCAGAAATGGCAAAAGGGGGTCAGGTAGTTTAAAAGTGAAGCACTATTTCAAACAGCAGGCAGTACTGGCTTTGTATCACCTCAGGGTAGAGTTGCTAGCTTCCTGCTGACAGTGAGAGACTTCTTGTACTTGCTTTCATTGCCCACCACCACTCATCTAAGCAGTGGGAGTAAATTCTTAGGCAAAATGGTGGGGATGCAACTGGCATCCCCGGAGAAATTACATCAATTTCGAAATTATACATTTAGTAGCAATCGGAGGCGAGCTGTCCCAGAGGCGCACTCTGGATTGTGGGGTGCCTCAGGGAGCAGTTCTCTCACCGATGTTATTTAATATCTACATGCGCCCCCTTGCCCAGATTGCCAGGAGATATGGGCTTGGGTGCCACCAATATGCCAATGACACCCAGCTCTATCTACTAATGGGCGGCTGGCCTGACTGCGTCCCAGAGAACTTGGACTGGGCCCTGCAGGCTATGGCAACCTGGTTAAGGCAGAGTGGGCTGAAACTGAATCCAGCGAAGACAGAAGTCCTTTGCCTAGGTCGGGGCGCCCGGGGAAAGGAAATACCTCTCCCGGTCTTTGACGGGGCGCCGCTGAAAGCGGCGTGCCGGGTCAGGAGCCTGGGAGTTTTACTGGAGCCTTCATTATCAATGGAGGCCCAGATTGCCGCCACTGCCAAGTCAGCCTTCTTCCATCTGAGGCGGGCAAGGCAGCTGGCTCCCTTCCTGGAGTGCCAAGATCTGGCAACAGTGATTCATGCAATGGTCACCTAGAGACTGGACTACTGTAATGCCCTCTACATGGGGCTGCCTTTGTACCGAACCCAGAAACTGCAGCTGGTACAGAACGCAGTGGCCAGATTGCTGTTGGGGCTCCCAAAGTGGGAGCATATACAGCCTGGGCTGCGCAAACTGCACTGGCTGCCAGTTGTATACCCCCATCTCACATTGGTTTCCCAGCCATCTCTGGCAACCTTATCTCAGGGAAAACTTCAGAACAGAGGTTTCAAAAAGAGCAGATAAGGCCCTTAGAAATGCAGTAAGAATGTAATTCAGAATGAAACACTGGGTGTGATCACACAAGAAATTTGGCCTGACCTAGTCACGCCTCCCATCTGGATTTAATGTGCATGATCACATGCACACATCTGCTTCCCAAGTCCCACTCGTCCTTACCTCATTATAGGATGGGCTGGGACTGGATTAAATAGCTACTGGGTACTTCCCGATAGCAAATCTCTAAAGCGCATGTAGGGCGCATTTCCCAGCTGTCTGAATGATCAGGGTGCAGGATGCACATGCCCCACAAGCGCATGAGCAGTCTGAATGCTCCTGGTGTGTGTGTGTGGCCTGTGCCTCTCCCACCAGCAGGGAGGGGGCTGTGTGAATACTCCAGCACATATCAAAGAATACCAGTTTTTTAAAAGCCAGGATACTGCCCCTTGTGTGATCGCGCCCACTATTTGAGTCCAGTAGCATCTTAGAGATCCCTGAGTCTTTATATCCTAGTTTGAAAGTGAGATAGGTGCTGCACAGAAAGGAGTCAAGATACAGAGTTACAATGCAAAATGTCACCAGCTTAAATGGAATGGGGGAGAAATGCTTAGGGGGCAGAAAACTAGCATTTGTAGTGAGTTAAGAATGTCTCTTTTCAGCTCTGAAGGTCCGTTGTTCTGGAGTTCATTCACTAATTCAGAACAATGGCTGAACAGGTAAACGTATGAACCAGGCCAAAGGGCTGATTCATCCTTGCACATGTCTCTTGATTTTTCCATGCTTGATTATTCTTAGCTGAAAACATGAAGTAACAAAGTGACTTTACTGAAAAACGTTGTGATTAAGATATGCAAAACTTCATCTGTGGTATTTGATCTATGAGAGCCCATTCACATGTACAAGTAATCACTTGATGCATGTGACCAGTGTTCAAATGAGAGCCTGCCCTTGATAAGACCCAGGCAAGCAAATAATATAAACTGTCAGGAAATCTCCCATGGAAATCTGACTTTTATTCCAACAACTCAGACTATGGACATCTCAACAAGTCCTTCTATTGGAGTACCTGAAAATGGTAGAGTTTTTAGAGTTTATCTCAGACTTCAATCAACAAATACAGACTTTTTCATTAAAATAAGTTCCAATCTTTCAGGGAAAGGAAATAAATACACCAATCTTTACACGAAGAGAGGTTTCAGATGAAGCACTGGATTGCACTAGACAAAGAGTAGAATTAAATAACAACTAGGAATAAGGCCTGTTGTAAAGAAAAATACAATGGGCTCTAGAATGCGGCTTTGAGCGAGCGCCCCCCCACTCTTGCTGTCTTCCCATCCACCCAAGTGAAGGCATTCACTCCCCAACACCTCAAGGGGAGCTGATCTCTGCCATCTGGAGAGCCATTGTAATTCTAAGTGATCTCCAGCCCTCACCTGGAGATTGGCAATGGTGGTTCCCCAGGGGAAATAGCATTGTACTTGTCTGAAGTCCCACCCCTCCTCAAATCCCACCCTCTCCAGGCTGCAACCCTTAAATCTCTAGGAACTTCCTAACCTGGAGTTGGCAACCCCATCTTCTTCTCAGCCAACCATCAACCTACCTTTATCTGCCCCTCTGACTTCAATGTTCCATCTCCCTCCCTCCCTGCAGCCTCTACCTAGGAAAAGGATAGTCTTTCTCCGCAGTGGGGACCAAAGCAGCTTACATCATTCTCCTATCCCCCTTTTGATCTGCACAACAACCCTGTGGTAGGTTAGACTTAAAGTCTGTGAATAGTCCAAAATCACCCAGTCAACTTCCACAGAAAGAACCTGGGTTTGGCAAGACCCTGATCTGAAGTGCTAACTGCTACGTCACACTGGTGTCATGGGAGGCTGCTGCCCCCTCAAAGGCCAAAATAGGCCTGGAAAGGGCCTCCCCCATTTTTTACTGACAGAACCAAGCTTTAAATATTATGGTTGCCTAGCAGCAGCCACTGAGAGAAAATGGAGGACCTAGAGGGATGGGCCAATAAGATGCAAAGGTAGTCTCCCCAGACCAGCCCCCCAGGTGACAACAGCAGCCTCTTTGTGTGGCCCAGGCCTCCTCCAGATGGCCACTGCCTTCCAGACTGAGGAGAGGCAAGCTTTTTTTTTTTTTTTTTTGCCCAGGGAAGATGTGGCTGAGCCAGCAGTGGGCAGGGGAAAGGAGTGGACCCAGCCAATGCAATGTAAGTACAGTTGAGTGTTGGCTGATGCCAATGGGTGAGGAGGTGAGTATCAAGGGCCAATGAGGGAGTTGGAAAGCACCAATACACCTTGACTTATGTGTGTGTGTGAGAGAGAGATACCTCTTTAAAATGAAGTATTAACTGCAACAGCTCTGTAAAAGGTATTGAAAATGTTGGCTGTAACTGGGATTGTGTTCGTAGTGCTGCCATTTCTTACATTATGAGTGACATATGAGGTGGCAACTGGAGGACAGAGTACCCACCAGCTGACTGCCTTTGTTAGGCTCCTGTGCTACAGTCACTCAAGACATTTCTCTAGCTCATTTTTCACATTGAACTTCCTTCTGGGAGAGCTGTGACCACTTGGGCAGCACCTCTTCCCCTTCTATTTTATTTTTTAAAATTCCACCCCAAACAAAGAGTACTGTAACCCCGGAGCTGGAAATAAGGGAAAGTTCAAGGCTTAGGCTCCTTTCTAAAAGTCCCCCTCCCGCTCACACACCTTGGCTTAAGCAAAGTAACAATTACAGAGAGAAAATACAATTTTGCACACTGGGTATGATACTCCCATAGGCTTGGCAATCCCCAGGTCTCAGCGGGGGATCCCCTGGTTTTACAGGCTCCTTTCTGCCCCAGTCAGCTGGCCAGCGAGGGGAAGCCCCGCCCACACAGCCATCATGAGCTTTTCCATCCCAGAAGGCTTAGAAGACATTTGGGAAGGATTTGCTTTTTGAAAGGTGTATGTGTCTTTAAATCTCCGGAGCCAGACTGAATGGGGGAAGGTGAGCCTGCAGAACAATATGGCTGTTGTGAGAAAGGGAAGGGAAGCAGGCCAGTCCCTCTGTTTGTTTTACAGTCTCTTCAGAAGGCATTTGCATAGTAAAATAGAGAGAAGCTCTGGTTTCTCTATGTTAGTCTTAAGAACTTGGTTATACAGCATTCAGCAACTCCCATAGTGAGTAAATTGCCCCAGTTTGATCACAAGTGTACGTTTCCATACTATGTTTATTTTGGCTGCTGTGTATGTGTGTGTGTGTGTGTGTGTGTTTGTGTGTGTGTGTGTGAGAGAGAGAGAGAGAGAGGAAGTGGGAGTGCAGCAGGAAATGAAACTGTATTCAAGGGAACTGCAGTGCTATATTTTTATTTATTTATTTTAGTGAACGGGAAAGTCTCTTGGCTCCACCCCCAAAGTCTCCTAGCCCCAGCCTCAAAGTCCCCAGGTATTTTGAGTTAGACTTGACAACTCCTTTCCCATCCCAAAATGAAAGTCCAGTAGACAGTGTCCCAGTAATGTTTTTTTCTTGTTGAAGCTGGTCTAGCTGCAATCCCTCAGAAGCAGGCCTCCAATGAGAAAGAAAGTCCTCAGGGCTTCCGTCTTCACCTGCTAAGAGAAGAAATCAGCTCCAGTTCAAAGACATATGGTCTGGGGCAGCTAGCCTTCTCCAGAAGAAGGGATTTCCATAAAGGGAGGGCCCACACCAGATAAAAACTTCTTCAGCTGAGGCGGCAGCTAAAGACTAGGCTTCTGCTTTACCCCCTACCCATTTTTTCCCCCAGTCACTCCTACAAACATTTCTCCCACTCCCAATATGCAAATTAAGTAGTTTCATTTCTCCCCCCAACAACATATAGAAGAAGATATTGGATTTATATCCCGCCCTCCACTCCGAAGAGTCTCAGAGAGGCTCACAATCTCCTTTACCTTCCTCCCCCACAACAGACACCCTGTGAGGTGGGTGGGGCTGGAGAGGGCTCTCACAGCAGCTGTCCTTTCAAGGACAACCTCTGCCAGAGCTATGACTGACCCAAGGCCATGCCAGCAGGTGCAAGTGGAGGAGTGGGGAATCAAACCCGGTTCTCCCAGATAAGAGTCCAAACACTTAACCATTACACCAAACTGGCTCTCCTGTCTTGTTGAAGAATATACATTTAACCCCAAAACTCTACAGTACTGTGACAGAACAGCTTTAGAGGAGATATGACTGGGCCATGAATTGTTATAAAACCACACTCACACTGTTGGGCTTTATTTTCTTAATGCGAACACAGCCTAAAAATCTCAGAAGAGAAATTATTAAATTTTGTTGCAAATGTATATTCTTCAACAAGACAGGCTATTAGTTATGGAACCCTATGTTCCAATGTTCCTTGCTGCTGATATCAGCACAGTGAGAAGTGCAAATTTAATTAATGGAATTAGCACAATAAGAACAATGGGGTTTTTTTTTCTGGTCCTCAGCCACCCTGAGCCCGCCTCGGTGGGGAGGGCAGGATATAAATCGAATTAATAAATAAAAAATAAAATAAATAACAACCAAGTAGCTGAAAATAAAAAAATAATAATTCTGCATCACATACACTAAATGTACTTTAATGTTGCTTCTCTGTTAAGTGTTGAAGCAGGCACAAACATTGGGGTGAACATAAGAACATAAGAGAAGCCATGTTGGATCAGGCCAATGGCCCATCCAGTCCAACACTCTGTGTCACACAGTAGCAAAAAAAAAAAAGGAGATTCACAAGTGGTGCTAGAAGCCTTTCCACTTTTCCCCCCACCCCAAGCACCAAAAATACAGAGCATCACTGCCCCAGACAGTTCCAATAATATGCTGTGGCTAATAGCCACTGATGGACCCCTGCTCCATATTTTTATCCAAACCACTTTTGAAGCTGGCTATGCTTGTAGCTGCCACCACCTCTTGTGGCAGTGAATTCCACATGTTAATCACCCTTTGGGTGAAGAAGTACTTCCTTTCATGCGTTCTAATCCGCTCAGCAGTTTCATTGAATGTCCACGAGTTCTTGTATTGTGAGAAAGGGAAAAAAGTACTTCTTTCTCTACTTTCTCCATCCCATGCATAATCTTGTAAACCTCTATCATGTCACCCCACGGTCGATGTTTCTCCAAGATAAAGAGCCCAAACATTTTAACCTTTCTTCATAGGGAAACTGTTACAAACCTTTAATCATTCTAGTGGCCCTTTTCTGCACTTTTTCCAATGCTATAATACCCTTTTTGAGGTGTGGTGACCAGAATTGTACACAGTACTCCAAATGAGACCGCACCATTGATTTATACAGGGGCATTATGATACTGGCTGATTTGTTTTCAATTCCCTTCCTAATAATTCCCAGCATGGCATTGGCCTTTTTTTATTGCAATCGCACACTGTCTTGACATTTTCAGTGAGTTATCTACAATGACCCCAAGATCTCTCTCTTGATCAGTCTCTGTCAGTTCACAACCCATAAACTTGTATTTGTAGCTGGGATTTTTGGCCCCAATGTGCATTACTTTGCACTTGGCCACACTGACCCTCATCTGCCACGTTGACGCCCACTCAACCAGCCTCAAGAGATCCCTTTGGAGTGCCTCACAATCCTCTCTGGTTCTTACCACCCTGAACAATTTAGTGTCTTCTGCAAATTTAGCCACTTCACTGCTTACTCTCAACTCCAAATCATTTATGAACAAGTTAAAGAGCATGGGACCTAGTATTGAGTCCGGTGGCACCCCACTGCTTACCATCTTCCACTGCGAATACTGTCCATTTATACTCACACTATTTCCTATTAATAAGCTAGTTTTTGATCCACAAGAGGACTTGTCCTTTTACTCCATAGCTCTCGAGCTTACTAAGGAGCCTTTGATGAGGAACTTTATCAAAAGCTTTCTGGAAGTCAAGGTAAACAACATCTATTAGGTCCCCTTTGTCCATATGTTTGTTCACCCCCTCAAAGAACTCTAACAGGTTAGTGAGGCAACATCTTTCCTTACAGAACTCTTGCTGAGTCTTCCTCAATAACTTGTGTTCTTCAATGTGCCTACTCATTCTGCCCTTGATAATGGTTTCTACCAACTTTCCCGGTATTGAAGTCAGACTGACTGGCCTATAATTTCCCGCATCTCCTTTGGAACCCTTTTTAAAGATGGGGGTGGCACTTGCTACCTTCCAGTCCTCAGGAACGGAGGCAGATTTCAATGAAAGATTACATATTTTTGTCAGGAGATCTACAAGTTCACCTTTGACTTCTTTCAGAACTCTTGGATGTATGCCATCTGGACCTGGTGACTTATTAGTTTTTAATTCGTCTATCAGTTGTAGGACCTCCTCTCTTGTCACCTCAATATGACTCAGGTCTTTCAACACCCCTTCCAAAATTAGGAGTTCTGGAGTGGGCAAACACTTCTCATCTTCCACAGTGAAGACCGAGGCAAAAAATGAATTCAGCTTCTCAGCCATTTCTCTATCTTCCTTCAGTAATCCTTTTACCCCTTTGGTCATCCAAGGGCCCCACTGCCTCCATGGTTGGTTTCCTGGTTCTAATATATTTGAAGAAATTTTTATTGTTGGTCTTTCTGTTTTTTGCAGTATGCTCCTCATGGTCCCTTTTTGCCTGCCTGATCACAGTCTTGCATTTGTTCTGCCACAGCCGTTGTTTCCTTTTATTAATCTCACTTGGACTAGCTTTCCACTGCTTGAAGGAATCCTTCTTACCTTTTACAGCTTCCATAACTTTGTTAACCATGCAGGCCTTTTCTTATACCTGTTTGTGCCTTTCCTAACTTGTGGAATATATTTTGAGCTTCTAGGATTGTAGTTTTAAATAGCCTTCAAGCTTCCCTGAGGGTTTTGACTGCATTTACCTTTCCTTTCAGTTTCCTCTTCACATGCCTCCTCATCTCAGAGAATTTACCCCTTTTAAAGTTAGAAGTGGTTGTGCTGATCTTTTGGGGTAACTCCCTATTTATACAAATGGTGAAATCAATAATGTTATGGTCACTGCTTCCAAGCGGTGCGATCACTTTTACATCTCTCACCAGGTCTTGGGCATTACTTAGGATCAAATCCAGGATTGCCCCACTCCTGGTAGGTTCTGTGACCATCTGCTCCATAGCACAGTCATTAAGAGCATGTAGAAACTCAATCCCTTTCTCTTGACCAGAACACATATTGACCCAATCAGTCTGCGGGTAGTTAAAATCACCTATAATGATAAAGTTTTTATGTTTAGCCACTATCTTTAATCCTTACATCATATTATAATCCTCCTCTTTATTTTGATTTGGTGGGCGATAACAAACTCCCATAGTTAAATTTCCTTTTGGGCCCTCTATTTCGATCCAAAGCATTTCTAGAAGGGAATCTAATTCTCTGACCTCAGTCTTACTGGATTCTATACCCTCTCTGACATACAGAGCCACCCCACCTCCAACCCTTCCCTCCCTATCCTTTCGATATAACTTATATCCAGGAATCCCCGTGTCCCACTGATTCTCCTCATTCCACCAAGTTTCTGAAATTCCCACAATGTCTATGTTTTCCCCCAACACTAAACATTCCAACTCCCCAATTTTACTTCAAACACTTCTAGAATTTGTATACATACAACTATAATTTCCCAGTCAAGTTAAACCCGCAATCTTCCTCCTGCTGCCTCGAGACTTTGGAAGACACTCCATACTGTTTGTCGCCATCTCAGTGGACAACTCTGATCCATTACCCAGTAGAAAAGTAATAGCTAACCCTTCATCTCTTTGAGATGAGTCCTCCCGAACCAAAGACATTTCATCTCCTGTCAGCTTTCCCCCAAGATTTAGTTTAAAAACTGACCTGCCATCTTTTTGATTTTAAACACCAGCAGCCTGGTGCCTTCTGGGGATAAGTGGAGACCATCTCTTTTGTACAGTTCCCGCTTGTTCCAAAAAGCATCCCAGTGCCTAACAAACTTAAACTCTTCCTCCCTACACCATTGTCTCGAATTTGTGCCTGTCTCTCCAGCCCTGCACGTGGAACAGGTAGCACTTCTGAGAAGGCTACCTTGGAGGTCCTGGCCTTAAGTTTCCTGCCTAGCAGCCTAAATTTGTCCTCCAGGACCACAGGACTGCATTTCTCCACATCATTGGTGCCAACATGCACCGTGACCACTAGCTCCTCCCCAGCACTATCAGCCTATCTACAACATGTGTAATGTCTGCTACCTTCGCACCAGGCAGGCAAGTCACCATATGGTCAGTATGCGATTTTGCCACCCAGCTGTCTACTTGCCTAAGGATCAAATCACCAACTACCAAGACCGCCTCCCCTCCCTTCCTGCCCAGGGATGGTTCCTTGGCGCGAAAGGATACCTACTCACCAACTGAAGAAAAGGTCCCTTCTGAGAGCGCATTCCCCTTGTCCTCAGCACGGTGCCCTGTTCCCTCTCAACCCTCATGCTCCCTGGCAGCAACGGGACTGCCATGTTCAGAGTGGGGCTCATCTAACACGTTCCCAAGAGTCTTCTCCGAGTGCCTAACTGACTGTCTCTGCTTCTCTAGGTCTGCTACCTCGGCCTCAAGGGTACGAACTCGTTCCCTGAGGACCAGAAGCTCCTTGCATCAAGCACACACCCAAGACTTCTGTCCTGTGGACAGATAGTCATACATGTGACACTCAGTGCAAAACACTGGAAAGCCCCCACCCCCCTGCTGGCATTCTACCTTCATGATAGCTTTTTTAAAATATACAGTCCCCTTTTAAATCCTGTTGTGTTTATGTGGCAATCCTCCTGGAGGGTCTACTTACCTTATTGGGAAAACAAGGAAAATACAGATCTGGGTTCCTGGTCCTTACAGAGCACACAATCACACAAACTCAGAAATTCTCAGCAATTTCCCAGCTGTTTAGAAAGCCAATCCTCACCCTTATAGCCTTCTTATCTTCTTTCTCTCAGAGCTCTCTGAAATGTGCTTAGCCTCTGGCAAGGTGGAGCTTAATAATGCAAAGAGGATGGGGCCTGTCTGCCCCAGGAACACAGCCACTCCCAATCAATTAGCAACAATCACCTCCAGTCCACTCAAACCAAATCAAACAGCAGTTCCCCAGCACAACAAACTCAGAATTTTCAGCAAGCACACAATCACAGAAACTCAGAAATTCTCAGCAATTTCCTCAGCTGTTTAGAAAGCCAATCCTCACCCTTATAGCCTTCTTATCTACTCCCTCTCAGAAATGTGCCCTCCTCGAGTGATTGCAAAGTAGTGGAAAGAGCAAAAAAAGAATGCCAGACACTTTAGATGAGCAGATCAACACTAACCTCACTTAGGGTGTTTTTACACTGGCCGTTTGCAATTTTCTATCTCCACATTGTAAACTCACCTTTTACATTACATAACGTTCTCATAACTGTTTCGCATCATTGCTTCCCGAGGCATTTACATTTGTTTCAGTGAGATGGGTTTCGACGACGCCACAAAAGCATTTTTCTCGAGACTAGTTTTTGTCTGTTCTTTTCTCTACAGGCATTTCAAACTTGTATTGTAAAAGTTTTCCTGCATTTTAAGAGACTCCTCCAAAAGCCATCACAAGGAGTAGTAATTTGCATGAGAACAGACAGCACTTGAAATTTTACATATCATTGCTTGCCTCAGCTAGTGATTTAAATTTGTATTGTTTTTGCAGTGTTGACAAGATTTCCAAGCAATCTTATACATTTCACTAAGCACTGGTATTCCAGCTGCCCTCTGATCAGAGACACCCCCCCCCCCATTGAAATGCTTAAATGTAAAAGGAAAATAATTAAAGCGGAACAGTAGCAGGCGATTTGAAGACTCTAAAACTCTGGATCAAACTGAATGTAAAAACACCCTTAGCTTAAGGGCCAGCCCTTGTCAGCCTCACTTCCTCACAGGCTGAGCAGGTGAGTGGACAATGTCAGAGGCTTGTCTAGCAGGGGAGAAATATTGCATCTTTTTGCCAGATAAAAGATCTGGGCTGAACTTTTCTTCCTTAATTGCAGGTGTTCAATTGGTGTGTGACTCTTAATCCAGGCTTCTTGTCATTGGCCCAAGTGACTTGAGCTAGTCAAACCAGCACCAGCCTAATATGTTGGAACATTATTTTGGAAATCATGGTATAAATGTCTAGAAAAAGAAAGATGACAGATTATGGGACAGTGCCATCCTTAAAATACTGAATCATAGAGTTGGAAGGGACCTCCAGCATCATCTAGTCCAACCCGCTGCACAATGCAGGAAACTTACAAATACCTCCCCTTAAATTCAAAGGATCCTCATTGCTGTCAGATGGCCATCTAGCCTCTGTTTAAAAACCTCCAAGGAAGGAGAGCCCACCACCTCCCGAGGAAGCCTGTTCCACTGAGGAACTGCTCTAATGGTCAGGAAGTTCTTCCTAATGTTGAGCCAGAAACTCTTTTGTTTTAATTTCAACCCATTGGTTCTGGCCCTACCTCCTGGGGCCACAGAAAACAATTCCACACCATCCTCTATATGACAGCCCTTCAAGTACTTGAAGATGGTCAGTGCCAGATTAAACCCTGTGGAGGCTCCGAGGCAGTCAAAATCTCGGTGGCCCCCTCACAAATTATCTCAGAGTCAGAGCCCTGCTGCAGCCTGCATGCATCTTCTTGAAAGCCCCTTTGGCAAAGCTGGGGGAGAGGTGATAATGTCAGCAGGAGCTGCATCAAAGAGCGACTCAGTTGCTGTCTGTGCATGAAGGCTGGGAGGGCTGCAAGCAGAGGGAAAATCGGAGGGGGGCAGCCATCCCAGGGACCCTAAAGGTGTGGGGTCCCATAGGCCGGTGCCTACTTGGCCTAATTGTTAATCCAGCCCTGTGATGGTGATCATATCACCTCTCAGCTGCCTCCTCTACAGGCTGAACATACCTAGCTCCTTCAACCTTTCTGCATAGGTCTTGGTCTCCAGACCCCTCACCATCTTCATCACCCTACTCTGGACCTGTTCCAGCTTGCCAATTCACAGATCCTTATACTGAGCTGCACACATGTACAGAGAGAAAAAGAACATGCTTTGGATAGGGGTCTCCATGTGCTCAGCCACAATAGGTGGCTACATTTATGTAGGATATGAGTGGGGGAAAGAATGGAAGGAAACATGGGTTTAGATGGGAGGCTAAATTTACAATTTTTGCACAACAATGCATTAGCTGCATTATTATTTTAATCTACACAGCCAATCAGATTTCCAATAGCCAATTCAGAAGTAGTGCTAGGCTAGAGTCCCACCTGCTCCACCTTCTTTCAAAACATTTGGCAAGCACTAGGTAAGGTGTTTGTGGGCACCATGGCACCCACAGGAACCATGCTGGGGGACCCCTGTTCTAGTATGTTAGTATAAATGTATGAAATCCATTAAAAGATTATATCCAGAGTGCCATATAAACATTGTTTAAGATCTGTGGTCTTGAGAAAAATAACATGACATAAAAGATCAAAGTGAAATCCAAAGTATAGATTCAATTTTTTAAAAAATCTTGCATACTTGTAACTCCAAGTAACCATCTGCTGAATCACACATATAATGCAGAGCCAATTCTAGAAACTTCCAGAATTCTAACTATCAAATCCTTTTGCCCAAAGAAGAAACTTGCAAAAATGACTCTTGTTCCTCAGTAAATTCAGGTGTCATTCAGACATCAAGGCATTAGCACATGAGTTGCCTGTCACTGACTTTTATTTATTTTATTAGATTTATCTCATGCTGCTGCTATAACATAAAAGCCTGGCACTGTGTGGAAGAGACCCATGCAACTAGCCCCACCCACTTAATTCTGGTCCTTCAATTACTATAGCAGCAATGTGGGTTGAGGGTGTCAATAAGCAACTCCCACACTACAGCTGTAATTTATGAAGGGCAACCCAGTAACTTATGTTGGTGAGATATCAAATAAATAAATAAATAAAATATCCAAAAACCCTAGGAATTATTCCAGATGGAATTCTAATTTTGGTCCTCAGTTACTTATCCAATTATCATCACAACAAACACAAGTCACTTTCAGGAAGCATCTTGGTAGGCAAACCTTAAAATCCACTGGCTTCCTTGCATCCTCAGGGCATAGGGATGCCAGGTCCCTCCTGGCAACCAATGGGTGATGGAGGGACTTACTAGGAGAAAGAGAAAGGCCCAGAAAGTGACTTTATCATGCCAGTGGTTTCTGCACAACACTCTGGTATTCTACCAGTTTCTACCATAGAGTTTTTGCACAAATATCAGTGTTGCCAGAAGTCACTGGTGTGATAACATCACTTCCTATGCGTATGCAATGCTAGCAACGTGGCGTAGGCCTTCCTCTTCCTACTGGTAAGTCACTTGCCAGTCAGCTGATCAGCAGCTATCAGCCTTATCAAGGCACCATATGGGCTAGCATGAACACCAATACAGTTGAGTGAAATCCAACAATCAAATTTACATGTGTTTTGAGAAAGAAAATGAATATCTATTTGGAAAAAATATAGCATATAGAAGCACTTATATACCCAGTATATTATCCTCCTCCTGTTTTCCTCTTTTGTCTTTGGCACTCTTTTAAGAAGAGTTCTCAGTGGGGGACCTATTCACTAATCTGTCCACTTTCTGAAAAATACCTGTGGGCAACAACATTCACTGTTGGAGATTTACCAGTCAAACAAAACTTCAGGGAGCAAGAAAGAAGATCTATAAAAGCAAGAGAAAATATAACTCCAGCTGATTACAGTGGAGCCTGCAAACCAGTACTGCAGGGGGATTTCTGAAGATCACCACTCTGGAGATAGCAGAGAAGGCAGAAAAATAATTTAAATTGTTTCTCCACAACTTGCAATCTGATCAAGGATAAACCAGAGGAGATGTCAAGACCTGGCAGCCCTAAACACATTTCACCCCCAAATTTTCCAACTAACCTTACTCTTTGCTTTGGGCTTCTTCCTCGCCTTCAGCAAACCAGCCCTTGATACATTTTAAAGTTCAGGGTTGAACCAACACAAGAAAGAACTTCTGTCTATCTTGAGACAATAGTCAGTGCACAAACTGAGCAAATCAAACAACTTTAGATGCAGCTGGTCAAGACAACACAAGCAGATCACTTCGAATTGCAAAAGGAAGCCCAGATGATTCAAAATTCTGAACTCTACTAACTTCATTCTTTTACCTGACTATCTTTTGGTCTTCTACCCCTCCCCCCTTTTAAAATAAGGGTAAATAGCAAGTTTGCATGACAACAGGGATTCAAATCCAGCTAGGCTTCCCAATCCCCCATCCCAGGCGGGGGACCCCCCGATTTAGAGCCTCCTCGCCCGCTCGTCAAAAATCCGGAAGCAGGGGAAAAATGGCGGCCCTTCCCTTCCCACCCAGCCCCGATCGCAGCAGCTTCTCCTCGCCTCTTCCCTTCCCACCCAGCCCCATCACAGCAGCATCTCCTCGCCCCTTCCCTTCCCACCCAGCCCCATCACAGCAGCGTCTCCTCATCCCTTCCCTTCCCAAACAGCCCAGATCACAGCAGCTTCCCCTCACCCCTTCCCACCCAACCCCGATCGCAGCAGCTTCTCCTCGCCCCTTCCCTTCCCACCCAGCCTTGATCGCAGCAGCTTCTCCTCGCCCCTTCCCTTCCCACCCAGCCCCATCGCAGCTGCTTCTCCTCGCCCCTTCCCACCCAGCCCCATCGCAGCAGCTTCTCCTCACCCCTTCCCTTCCCTTCCCACCCAGCTCCATCGCAGCAGCATCTCCTCGCCCCTTCCCTTCCCACCCAGCCCCATCGCAGCTGCTTCTCCTCGCCCCTTCCCACCCAGCCCCATCACAGCAGCGTCTCCTCATCCCTTCCCTTCCCACCCAGCCCAGATCACAGCAGCTTCTCCTCGCCCCTTCTCATCCAACCCCGATCGCAGCAGCTTCTCCTCGCCCCTTCCCTTCCCACCCAGCCCCGATCGCAGCAGCTTCTCCTTGCCCCTTCCCTTCTCTTCCCACCCAGCACCATCGCAGCAGCTTCTCCTCGCCCCTTCCCTTCCCCTCCCACCCAGCACCATCGCAGCAGCTTCTCCTCACCCCTTCACTTCCCCTCCCACCAAGCCCCAATGCAGCAGCTTCTCTTTGCCCCTTCCCTTTTCCTTAGGCTTCCCAATCCCCAGGTCCCAGCCTGGGATTTCCAGTTTTACAGGCTTTCCTCAGCCAGCTGGCCGGCGGGCGAAGCTCCTCCCCCACAGCCACCCTGTACCTCTAGTTCTTGGGCAGGACCTGCAAACAGGTATAGTTTTAAAATGTGTGTGTGTCTTTAAATTGGAGCAGGAAGTACTTCAAGGGGGAGGGTTAGCAACAGCAGACCTTGTGAGAGTGCAGCCCCTCTGTTTGTTTTGCTTTCCTTTCGGATAAGTGAGTGTGTGTGTAAAAGAGCAGCGTAGCCCCTGTACTTTCCAGACCTGCTTGTGGAGGCACCAGAGACTCCTGCTTTGTTCTACTGCTTCAGACCAACATGGCTGCCCACTTGCACCAGAGACAGTTAAGCATGTGTGTGAGTGAGAGAGAGAAAACAGGGGAAAGGGAGGGAACTCTATTATTCCTTATGGAGACTTATTCTCATAGGAAATAATAAAAAATTGATCCGCGGGTATCTGGGGGGGCTGTTTTTTTAGGTTGAGGCACCAGATTTGCAGCATAGCATTCAGTACCTCTCCCCAAAATACCCCCCAAGTTTCAAAAAGATTGGACCAGGCGGTCTAATTCTACGAGCCCCAAAAGAAGGTGCTCCTATCCTTCATTATTTCCTATGGAGGGAAGGGATTTAAAAGATGTGTGGTCCCTTTAAATGTGATGGCCAGAACTCCCTTGAAGTTCAATTATGGTTGTCACACCCTTGCTCCTGGCTCTGCCCCAATGTCTCCTGGCTCCACCCCCAAAGTCCCCAGATAATTGTTGAATTGGACTTGGCAACCCTAAATTCAGCTGTCCTCCAGGGTCCCAGCCAACACTTTAGTCTAACAATCCCACCACACTGGCTCTTACATTGTTTCTATCATGGCTGGTTTCTGTCTTTTTGAATCCTGGGCAACAGAGTACACCTGCACCCCAACCCCCCTATGGTACAGTCCCTTTCTCCTGTAACCACATCCCTTCCATTTGACTGCACCCATTGGGTTCTACCCCTTCTTCAAGCATGTACTTTTCTATTTCAATTAGAAGAAGACGACGACATTGGATTTATATTCTGCCCTACACTTAGAGTGGCTCACAATCTTCTTTATCTTCCTCCCTCACAACAAACACCCTGTGAGGTATGTGGGGCAGAGAGAACTCTCTCAGAAGCTGCCCTTTCAAGGACAAACTCTATGATAGCTATTGGCCTACACAAGCCCATTCCAGCAGCTGCTTATTTTAGTAAAGAGAAATCATACAAAATTTTGCTTTCTTTTTAACTTTTAGTATAAGAAGAAAATACGCTTTCCATGATTTTATTTAGAGTGCTGTTCAATAAAACAGCCATTTGGCCTTTGCCAGCATCTGCAGCATGCACAAACACAAAATTCCAGATGTGGACAGAGCAAGGTACAAAGAATTCCTGAGGATTTTTTTCAGAACAATGGTTTGCACTCTTTTGGCACCATTATCATCACAGCACTGACCATGAACATTGGACACCAACAACCATACTTCTGCCCAGTTCAACACTATGCTTACAAGACCTTTTCCAGTTGTGTCCGTAATGCGCAGAATTTTTTTAAAAAGACCTTCTTGATGTTTACTTATTTGTGGTTAACAAAAAGAAGGGGAATGTATGATATCAGTGTGGGCAAATTGTCCCTTGGAGCCTTGGTGAGAGTTTAGCAGATGCTTACTTTCTCAAATAATCCATCACCAGGGACATCGATTATGATTGCAAGATTAGTTAGTTATGCTACCACAGTGAAGTACACAGGCACCCTAAAGGCATAATACTAAATGTAGAAAACTCTTCAAATCATGTGCCTTTTCAACTTGAGGTGACAGCAGTTGCAGACATAGCAGTGTGAGAAAGCAATATGCAAGTAATCTTTTCTACTCAAGGCGTTTGGATACTGATGAACAGCTCTTGCAATCACCACACATGAAGAGGGTGTGAGCTGAACTGTTAGGTAATCTAGTATCCCTGCTCAGAAGTGGATGTCTCATGTCTGAATATACTAGGCTTGCCAATTCCCAGGTCCCAGCAGGGGTTCTCCCACTTTCCCAGGCTCCTTCCTGTTCCCAGTCAGCTGGCCAGCGGTGGGGGGGGGGAGCCTCGCCCCCACAGCCACCATGTGCCTTTCCCCCTCCGAAGGCTTCAGACTCCGCTTGGAAAGATGGTGTGTCAGTGTCTTTAAGGCTGAATGGCTGCGGGGGGAGTAGGCAGAAGAACATAGCTGCTCCCAGATCCTCAGTTGGTTGCACAATCTTTGCAGAGGTCGTTTGCATAAGAAAGGTAAACTTGAACCTTTGGTTGCTCTGTGTTACTTTGAAGAAGTTGGAAGTTCAGCAACTCGTGGGTAGAGATGACAATCTCCTGCTTCAGAGTCGTCAGAAACCGGGGTGGGGGGAGAATGTCTGCTGGGCGCTTCATTATTCCCTATAGAGATAGATTCTCATAGGGGATAATGGAGAATTGATCTGGGGGTATTTGGGGCTCTGAATGGGCTGTTTTTTGAGGTAGAGGCACCAAACTTTCAGCATAGCATCTGATGGCTCTCCTCAAAATGCTCTCCAAGTTTCAAAAAGATTGGACCAGGGGGTCCAATTCTATGAGCCCCAAAATAAGGTGCCCATATCCATTATTTCTAATGTAGGGAAGGCATTTAAAAGGTGTGCGGTTCCTTTAAATGTGATGACCAGAACTCCCCTTGGAGTTCACTTGTGCTTGTCACAAGTTTGCTTATGGCTCCACCCCCAATGTCTCCTGGCTCCACCTCCAAAGTCCCCTGATATTTCTTGAATTGGACTTGGCAACCCTGTTGTTCAGTCGCACAGTCAAGTCTGACTCTTTGTGACCCCATGGACAAAGTCACGCCAGGCCCTCCTGTCTTTCACCATCCTTCGAAGTCTGCTTAAATTCGTGTTTGTTACATTAGTGACACTGTCCAGCCATCTCATCTTTTGCCGTCCGCTTCTTCTTTTGCCTTCTGTCTTTCCTAGCATCAGGATCTTCTCCAGGGAGTGCTCCCTTCTCATTTGGTGGCCAAAGTATTTGAGCTTCAGCTTCAGCATCTAACCTTCCAGTGAACGGTCTGGGTTGATTTCCCTTAGGACTGATTTGTTCTTCTTGCAGTTCAAGGGACTCTCAAGAGTCTGCTAATGGACGGCCGGCCTGGCTGCGTCCCGGAGAACCTGGACTTAGCATTGCAGGCCATGGCAGGTTGGCTCAGGCTGAGTGGGTTGAAGTTGAATCCAACGAAGATAGAGGTCCTTTGCTTGGGCCGTGGTGCCCTGGGGGGGGGGGAAATCCCCCTTTCGGCTTTTGACGGTGTACCGCTGAAAGTGGCCCATAGAGTCAGGAGCTTGGGGGTTCTTCTGGAGCCTTCATTGTCAATGGAGGCATAGATAGCGGCCACTGCCAAGTCCGCATTTTTTCATCTTCGACGGGCGAAGCAGCTGGCCCCCTTCCTTGGGCGCCAGGACCTAGCAACGGTGATCCATGCTATGGTCACCTCGAGACTGGACTACTGTAACGCCCTCTACATGGGGCTGCCCCTGTGCCGAACTCGGCGGCTGCAGCTGGTGCAGAATGCAGCGGCTAGGCTGCTGTTGGGGCTCCCAAGATGGGAGCACATACAGCTGGGGCTGCGTGGACTGCACTGGCTGCTGGTGGCATACCGAGTTCATTACAAGGTGCTGGTTATTACCTTTAAAGCCCTATATGGCCGAGGACCTGTCTACTTGAGGGACCGTCTCTCCCCACATGAACCCCAGAGAGCGCTGAGGTCAGCTGGAAAGAACCAGCTGAATATCCCTGGGCCAAAGGAGGCCAAATTGAAGCCTACCCGGGATTGGGCCTTCTCTGTAGCGGCCCCCCTACTGTGGAAACAACTCCCGGAGGAGGTACGGGCCCTGCGATGCTTAGTTCAATTCCGCAGGGCCTGTAAGACCCACCTCTTTAAAACAGCCTTCACATAAAACCGAGCCAAGAAAGACCTGTTGGATATGTTCTGTGTTTTATGTTTTAATCACTGGATTTTATGAAAGATCTTAATTATAGCACCATAATCTTAAGTCTAATGTAATTTTAATGATTTTAAGGATGATTTTATAATTGAAATTGTATTTGAATTTATAATTGATTGCACATGGTTTTATTGTATACTGTATTTACATGTTGTGAGCTGCCCTGAGCCTGCTTGCGGGGAGGGCGGGATACAAATAAAAGGTTATTATTATTATAAGAGTCTTCTCCAGCACCACATCTCAAAAGCATCTATTCTTCTGCACTCGGCCTTCCTTATGGTCCAGCTCTCACAGCCATACATTACTACTGGGAATACCATCATTTTGACTTTTGTTGGCAGGGTGATATCTCTACTTTTTATTATACTGCCCAGGTTTGCCATAGCTGTCCTCCCAAGGAGCAAACGTCTTAATTTCATGGCTACAATCACCATCTGCAGTGATCTTGGATCCCAGAAATGTGAAGTCTGTCACTACTTCCATGTCTTCCCCTTCTATTTGCCAAAGTGTAATGGGGCGAGATGCACCCAAATCGCCCATGCTTTGTGATGGTAAGGCAATCTGCTTTTAAGTTGCCTGACAAGCATAACAGTTCCCAAGGTGGTTTACAATCAAAACAAAACAGAAACAATTCACAGTTTGTAATCGTAACTCAGCTGTCATGGCAGCAGGTAGCATTGAGTGGGAGTGATGTTCAATTCTTCTTACCAGTCCTATAGATGTACTGGCTACTGCTTTTTCATGAGTGTATTGACTACTCCAGGGTGGATTTACTAGTCAACATGAGTCACATCCCACCACAAGAAAGGTCAAGAGCCATGAAAGCTATCTTTGCGTCTGACATTCAGTCACTTGAATCAGCAAGACAGCCGACATTTAAGGCAACTGTCTACTAGCACTGCGACGTGTTCCATGCCAATCAAGCACCCCAATAGAGAGTAAGAACTATAACCGTGAGTTATTTAATAAATTCTGATAATTGTGAACCCAAGGTAAGACCAGGTTCTACTTCTGTGAATTTTGCCTCACCCAAGAGTCAAGGATTTTCTTAAAAATTTCATCAAGACCAAAACATTCTAGGCCATAATATTTTTTACCCAGGCTTTTAACTGAGGGTCTCCATGTTTTAAAACTGTTGCTAGAGTCTGTTCCTAGCTTGAGGACTGTTTTCTATGTACATTGTTGTTTTGTGTTATTTTTATTGTTCATTTTATGATAATTTTAAAAATTATGTTATGTTATTTTTCCTTCCTGTGATATATCATATGTAGGAGTACTTTAAATGCCCTGTACCAAGAGAACTGGTAGCATGCAATGGTATACAAGTTCTCTGAAATTCTTTTAGAGATCAAGAAAACATTTTTATTTATCATTAAAAAGTAAGAGATGTGTGCACTCTCTGAACTTTGGTTGGGAGACTTTCCTGTACCCTCTGGAACAGATACAGAGAAATGCAAGCAAAATGGTCAGGAGGTAGGAGTAGTACCTTCCCTAAGAGAAAAGACTGAAGCAGCCAGGATGGTGAAGGTAGCTTTAAAAATAACTAAGAAGGATGTTTCCGTGAGTGATGAGCAAAGGCACCAAACTGTGGAAGCAGCAGCAAGCAGAATGAAAGTACATGGGAACAGGTTTTGCCCATCCTGGGCCCATACTGCTCACAGTTGTCCCTGTCCTTTCTGCACCAACAAGCCAAGCACCTTGCCTGACCTATCTCAAGATATCAAGGGCATGATTTCAGCAAATCTGACCCTCACAGTCATGATACATTAGAAGAGAGGGGAGGCATGATTTTGGTTGCATTGCAAGCACAAGGTTTTGAAAAATGAATTGGCTGACATCTACCTGCAGGGCAAATTCTGCTCAATAACAAGAAACAACAGGAAGCAGAGAGTAGGTATAGTTTGGTGTAGTGGTTAAGAGTGCAGACTCTTGTCTGGGAGAACTGGGTTTGATTCCCCACTCCTCCACTTGCACCTGCTGGAATGGCCTTGGGTCAGCCATAATGATGGCAGAAGTTGTCCTTGAAAGGGCAGCTGCTGTGAGAGTCCTCTCAGCCCCATCCACCTCACAGGGTGTCTTTTGTGGGGGAGGAAGATAAAGAGATTTTAAACCGCTCTGATACTCTGAGATTCAGAGTAGAGGGCAGGATATAAATCCAATATCATCATCATCATCATAAATGGACAGTTCTTTCAAGTGGAGGGAAGTAAGCAATGGGACCCCATAGGATCAGGATTTGGGCTACTGCTATTTAATTTGTTCAGAATGATCTAGATCTGGGTGTGGGCAGGGTAGAAGCCAAGTCTGCAGATTCAGAAGGATCTCAAAGCCATGCCATCTCACATTAGAATAAACAGGTGTTGGGAACCAAAATCAGCACCTCCTCTTGAGGAACTATATAACATGTCACTTTTAATTTGGGGCCAAAATGTGTTAAACTTATGCAGTTACCTTACACTCATGATGTATCCCAAGTCTAAACTTGTTTACTCAGGACTAAATCCCATTATGTTGCATTCAGTGGCCTTCCTCATAAGCAAACAGGGTAAGCCCATGGCACCTTAAAAACTACTTTATCATGACTCTGGATGAAGGGGTTCAGGCTCCAAAAAGATGCATCAAAGGTTAGGACTGAACCCTGTGCCTGTTTAGAGGGAATTTGCTCATAGCCACACTTCTCCACCTTACCACATCCATTCTTCTCTGCTATTTATTACTTTTGCTCACCATTGCATTTTAGATTGTACTAACCTTGGGAAAAGAACTGACCTCTTTGCTGTGTTTTGTTATAAAAAGTTCTTTGTACACACACAGTGCAAAAATAAATAGACCTGAGCAAAGTGACTGTGTGAGGTAGTCTAGACTTGCACAGTGAGCTATTAGTCATCATGGATTATGACAAAAAAGACCATCTATTTTTATCTGATTTAAGCAGCAAATACAAAAATATTATAATACTGGTGTGGTAAAATTACTAGCATTAATTTTGAGCACAGTAAGAGAGTACCACTCCTCCCTATGATCACTTTCTTGTGAGGATGCTCAATTAAAAGCTGTGGGATTTACTTCCATATCAATATGCATAAGATTGGACTGTGAATCTCCTAAATGGAATACACAGTAAATTCTGCAAAGGGGGCTCTTAAAAGCATTACACTGTAGTTGCTTTTGCTCATGGTGTGTTCTGCAATTTATTTTTAATAAGTGATTTTAAAAAGGAATATAAAAGATAAAAGGCATCTGTGGGTCTCAGAAGTATTTGTACAGACTGAGATTCCAAGGACTGGCAGGATTAGTTATCACACTACCCAGTATCTTTTAATATATAGATAGTATGTAGATATTGTGTATTCTAATTCTAGGCTTTAGAAACCAACACAGACACTGCCTACCCAATTTACTTTTTCCTGCAACAGGAAATTGTTTTGAAAACATGCTCAACTCAAATTTAATAATGCACACACACTTGCTGTTTACAGATAAACACCTGCACCCATTAAATGAGAAATTAGCAACAGGAAATCCTTTCATCTTTATATCTTCCCTGTTGACACCAACCAGAAATTCAATTCTTGCTTGGACCAGCAAGCTGTATAGGTGACCCTGATACAAAGTAGAACATAACAGAGCCAAGAAAAAATAAAAGTGCTGCAGCAGTGGAACAATAACCCACGCTACAACTGGGCGGAATAGTAAAAGATGAGCTGAGTTATACATTGCCAGTTCAAGTCTACAACATGAATACTTATTTGACTGAATGGTATCACACATTTAGACAGCATAACCATCTGTGAACAGTCTTCTGGCATTTGTGTCAAGCTCAAACATGGCTTTTCCAACCAATATTGCAGTCGGAAATATGAGAACACTTTGACATAAATCTCACACCACATCCTCCCTCAACTATTCTTGGTGGCATATGTCAACTCATCCCTCCTAGAGCAACCTTTTGATTTTGTGTCAGGCTCCCAAATGTTATTCCACAGTAGGGTTTTGATGCTTCTTTGCAGTCTGCAGCAGTAGAAAATGGCATGTTTCTTTGTTGTAGTCGAACACTTGGGTGCCATAATGATTCAGCTAAAATGATGTAAATTCATTGGCAAGAATGAACACAGAAGTGGGATCCACCACACAGAATATAAAAGGAGGGAGGGAGGGAGGGAGGGAGGGAGGGAGGAAGGAAGGAAGGAAGGAAGGAAGGAAGGAAGGAAGGAAGGAAGGAAGGAAGGAAGGAAGGAAGGAAGGGAGGGAGGAAGGGAGAAAGGGAGAAAGAGAGAGAGAGAGAAAGAAAGAAAGAAAGAAAGAAAGAAAGAAAGAAAGAAAGAAAGAAAGAAAGAAAGAAAGAAAGAAGAAGAAAGAAAGAAAGAAAGAAAGAAAGAAAGAATGAATCACCAACTGTTGAATTTCTTCAGGAGTAAATATTTTGCATTCATTTCAGGTAGTTTTGTCCAGTAACCGGGACCAGGACAATCTCATAATTGAAAGCTTATCTCTACCCATGGAGGCCCAGGTTACCACCACTGCCAGATCGGTCTTTTTCCATCTGAGGCGGGTCAGACAGTTGGTCCCATATCTTGACCTGGCCACAGTAACCCATGCAATGGTCACTTCCAGACTAGATTATTGTAACACTCTCTACATGGGCTCCCCTTGACCCTCCTCCAGAAACTCCAGCTGGTGCAGAATGCTGCTGCACAGATGTTGACTTCGTTGCCTGTACAGGCACAGATTCATCCTGTGCTGTGTGCACTGCACTGGCTACTCATTGAGTACCAGATCCAGTTCAAGGTGTTGGTGCTTACCTTTAAAGCTCTATACGGCCAGGGGCCAGCATACCTTCAGCACCACCTCTCCCTGTATGAGCCCCATAGATCCTTACAATCAGCAAACCAACAACTTTTGGTGATACCCGGCCCCAGAGACGTCCATCTGGCCCCAGAGACGTCCATCTTTCAGCCCTGGCCCCTGCCTGGTGGAACAAGATCCCCCTGGAGAGCCGGGCCCTGCGGGATCTGCTTCAAGTCCGCAGGGCCTGTAAAACAGAGCGCTTTCACCAGGCTTTCAGCTGAGGCAGTGGGCATCACTTGTTATCGGCCTCCCCTCCTCATTCCATCCCAGTGCTACAAGATCTGCTGAACCTGGACAATAGGTCACATCTGTGAGGCAGAATCTGCCATCTTAGTCTGTCTTATTTTAGATTTTATATATTTTAAACTGGTCTTTTACTATTTTTTCTGTTGACTGTTTTTATGATGTAACCCGCCCTGAGCCTGTTCTACAGGAAGGGTGGGCTAAAAATCAGACAGACAGGCAGACAGATAGATGATAGATAGATGATAGATAGAAGATAGATAGAAGATAGATAGATAGATAGATAGATAGATAGATAGATAGATAGATAGATAGATAGATAGATAGATAGATAGATAGATAGATAGATAGATAGATAGATAGATAGATAGATAGATAGATAGATAGATAGATAGATGATAGATAGAAAAGAATCTTGGAATTTACCAATAATTTGTAAATTCCAAAATTCTACTCTGTGTCTATTGTTGGGTATCGTAGTCCCCTGGTGCTGGGTACAGTCCCCTGAAATGAATGCAAAGGTCACCTTTTGGCCTGGCTCTGTAATCCTGGCAGATCTGTAATAGTGGTTATGGAGGGGTGGAGGGTTATGAGAGCTAATAGCCAGGGGGAAGTATGTACCACTGAGTCATGAATGTTACAGAGGCTGTAAGGCTCCAGAGATAAGAAGCATTAATACAAATATTTTGAACTTGATACATCGTTTTGAGAATCTCAATGGAAAGGCTTAAGTTGTTTATATGTGTATCTCTTGATAAAGATATTTATTGAAATGGGAAGTATAGTGATTAAAATTCCATTGAAAACCTACTTTATGCACATTTGGAGAATTTATATTCATACTACTCTTGTGTATTGAACATTCTTTACATATTCCTTGGAATCCTTGAATTGCATTGGCACTTGGTGGTTTGGTTTATGCTATTCTGATCATTGTATTTATTGGCAACAGTGTGTGTATTATAAAATAGTGAATTTTTCCTATAAGTATTACTAGTGTTTTGTGTATTTTTCATGTGTTTGTGTAATTTAGTACATTGTTTTCATTGAACAAGGGAGATATCTGGTGTTTTCTGGTTTCTTTGCCCTCAGCAGATGCCACTACCTTTTCTTTGCGGTGGTCAATGTTACTACCTCACACCAAGATCACTTACTTTGCAAGGAAGAGGTGGTGGCCAGGTATACATATGCCACTACCTTTAGTGTTCTTTCTTTGTGGTCCTGACCCCCGTTATTCTCAGACTTGTTTAGCAGTGACAAGAGCTAGAGTCTTCCCATGAGATTCAGCCCCATAGCCTGAAAATGTGGCTTCAGGGGGCTGTGGAATTGGCGGAGCATCATGGGCCCCCTCAGAGAGGCCTGAGAGGAGCAGAACAGAGCAGAGCAGCTCTGATAAGCTGAGACAGCTGAGTTTTGAAAGACTTCATTCTGAGGTTGGTGTGACTGCTTAAAAGGCTGAGTTGTGATAGCTGGGGAACTGCTGTATGTTTGGGTGAGTGGGCTAAAGGTGAAAGTGATTGAGAGTGATTGTTGATGGTTGCTTAGGAGTGGTCTGCTCCATCCACTTTGCATTTTAAGCTGCGCCATGCCAAAGGCACAAGCCTTTGGCGCGAGCCGAAGGGCGAGAGCCGAAGGGAGAGAGCTAAAGGGCTCTTGGTCTGGGGGCTCCCTAAGGACTCCCTTGGACTGGGGGCTCCCTAAGATCCCTGATTTCCTTGTTCTCCCAATAAGGTAAGTTGACCTTCCAGAAGGGGAGCCACTTAAACAACAGCATTTAAAGAGGACTGTATATATATATATATATTTTGAAGGTAGAATGCCAGCAGGAGGGTGGGGGCTTTCCAGTGTTTTGCACTGAGTGTCACATGTATGACTATCTGCCCACAGGACAGAAGTCTTAGGTGTGTGCTCGATGTAAGGAGCTCCTAGTCCTCAGGGAACGAGTTCGTACCCTTGAGGCCAAGGTGACTGCCCTGGAGAAGCAGAGACGGTCAGTTAGGCAATTGGGGAAGACTCTCGGGGGCGTATTAGATGAGCCCCGCTCTGAACGTGGCAGCCCCATTGCTGCCAGAGAGCATGAGGGTCGAGAGGGAACAGGGCACCGTGCTGAGGATAAAGGGAATGCGCCCTCAGAAGGGACCTCTTCTTCGGTTGGTGAGCAGGTATCCTTTCACGCCAAGGAACCATCCCTGGGCAGGGGGAGAGGGGGGGTCTTAGTAGTTGGTGATTTGATCCTTAGGCAAGTAGACAGCTGGGTGGCAAAACGGCGTACTGACCGTATGGTGACTTGCCTGCCTGGTGCAAAGATAGCGGACATTACGCATGTAGTAGATAGGCTGATAGACAGTGCTGGGGAGGAGCCGGTGGTTGTGGTGCATGTTGGCACCAACAATGTGGGGAAATGCAGTCGTGAGGTCCTGGAGGAAAAATTTAGGCTGCTATGTGGGAGACTTAAGGCCAGGACCTCCAAGGTGGCCTTCTTGGAAGTGCTACCTGTTCCACGTGCAGGGCAGGAGAGACAGGCACAAATAAGAAGTCTCAATGTGTGGATGAGACAATGGTGTAAGAAGGAAGGGTTTAAGTTTGTTAGGCACTGCGATGCTTTCTGGAACAAGCGGGAGCTATACAAAAGAGACGGTCTCGACTTGACTCCGAATGGAACCAGGCTGCTGGCACTTAAAATCAAAAAGGTGGCAGAGCAGTTTTTAAACTAAATCTTGGGGGAAAGCCGACAGGAGATGAAGTGTCTCTGGTTCGGGAGGACTCGTCTCAAAGAGATGAAGGGTTGGCTGCTATTTTTCTACCGAGTAACAGATCAGAGTTGTCCACAGTGATGGTGACAAACAGTATGGACTGTCTGCCAGATTCTCGAGGTGGCAGGAGGAAGGTGGCAGGCCTAGCTCGCCTGGGAAATTATAGATGTTTGTATGCAAATGCTAGAAGTGTCCGAAGTAAAATTGGTGAATTGGAATGTTTAGTGTTGGCAGAAAACATAGACATTGTGGGAATTTCAGAAACTTGGTGGAATGAGGAGAATCAGTGGGACACAGTGATTCCTGGATATAAGTTATATCGAAAGGATAAGGAGGGAAGGGTTAGAGGTGGGGTGGCTCTCTATGTCAGAGAGGATATATGGTCCAGTAAGACTGAGGTCAGAGAATTAGATTCCCTTTTAGAAATGCTTTGGGTTGAAATAGAGGGCCCAAAAGGAAATTTAACTATGGGAATTTGTTATCGCCCACCAAATCAAAAGACAGAGGACGATTATAATATGATGGAAGGATTAAAGATAGCGGCTAAACGTAAAAACTGTGTCGTAATATGTGATTTTAACTACCCGCAGATTGATTGGGTCAATATGTGTTCTGGTCGAGAGAAAGAGATTGAGTTTCTTGATGCTCTCAATGACTGTGCTATGGAACAGATCGTCTCAGAACCTACCAGGGTTGGGGCAATCCTGTATTTGGTCCTAAGTAATGCCCAAGACTTGGTGAGAGATGTAAAAGTGATTGCGCCGCTTGGGAACAGTGACCATAATGTTATTGATTTCACCGTTTGTATAAATAGGGAGTTGCCCAAAAAGACCAGCACAACCACATTTAACTTTAAAAAAGGTAAATTCTCTGAGATGAGGAGGCATGTGAGGAGGAAACTGAAAAGAAAGGTAAATATGGTCAAAACCCTTGGGGAAGCTTGGAGACAATTTAAAACTATAATCCTAGAAGCTCAGATAAAATACATACCACAAGTTAGGAAAGGCACAAACAGGTATAAGAAGAAACCTGCATGGTTAACAAACAAAGTAATGGAAGCTGTAAAAGGTAAGAAGGACTCCTTTAAGCGGTGGAAAATCAGTCCAAGTGAGATTAATAAAAGGGAACACAGGCTGCGGCACATCAAATGCAAGACTGTAATCAGGCAGGCAAAAAGGGACTATGAGGAGCATATTGCAAAAAACATAAAGACCAACAATAAAAATTTCTTCAAATATATTAGAACCAGGAAATCAGCCAGGGAACAGTGGGGCCCTTGGCTGACCAGCCAGGGAAGCAGTGGGGCCCTTGGATGACCATGGGGTAAAAGGATTGCTGAAGGAGGATAGGGAAATTGCTGAGAAGCTGAATGCATTTTTTGCCTCCATCTTCACCGTGGAAGATGAGAAGTGTTTGCCCGCCCCAGAACCACTAATGTTGGAAGTGGTGTTGAAAGATCTGAGTCAGATTGAGGTGACAAAAGAGGAGGTCCTACAACTAATAGACGAATTAAAAACTAATAAGTCACCGGGTCTGGATGGCATACATCCGAGAGTTCTGAAAGAACTCAAAGTTGAACTTGTGGATCTTCTAACAAAAATCTGTAATCTTTCATTGAAATCTGCCTCCGTTCCTGAAGACTGGAAGGTAGCAAATGTCACCCCCATCTTTAAAAAGGGTTCCAGAGGAGATCCGGGAAATTACAGGCCAGTCAGTCTGACTTCGATACCGGGAAAGTTGGTAGAAACCATTATCAAGGACAGAATGAGTAGGCACATTGATGAACATGGGTTATTGAGGAAGACTCAGCATGGGTTCTGTAGGGGAAGATCTTGCCTCACTAACCTGTTACATTTCTTTGAGGGGGTGAACAAACATGTGGACAAAGGAGACCCGATAGATGTTGTTTACCTTGACTTCCAGAAAGCTTTTGATAAAATTCCTCATCAAAGGCTCCTTAGAAAGCTTGAGAGTCATGGAGTAAAAGGACAGGTCCTCTTGTAGATCAAAAGCTGGCTGAGTAATAGGAAGCCGAGAGTGAGTATAAATGGGCAGTCTTCGCAGTGAAGGACGGTAAGCAGTGGGGTGCCGCAGGGCTCGGTACTGGGTCCCATGCTCTTTAACTTGTTCATAAATGATTTAGAGTTGGGAGTGAGCAGTGAAGTGGCCAAATTTGCGGATGACACTCAATTGTTCAGGGTGGTGAGAACCAGAGAGGATTGTGTGGAACTCCAAAGGGATCTGTTGAGGCTGGTTGAGTGGGCGTCAATGTGGCAGATGCGGTTCAATGTGTCCAAGTGCAAAGTAATGCACATTGGGGCCAAGAATCCCAACTACAAATACAAGTTGATGGGGTATGAACTGGCAGAGACTGACCATGAGAGAGATCTTGGGGTTGTGGTAGATAACTCACTGAAAATGTCAAGACAGTGTGCATTTGCAATAAAAAAAGGCCAACGCCATGCTGGGAATTATTAGGAAGGGAATTGAAAACAAATCAGCCAGTATCATAATGCCCCTGTATAAATCGATGGTGTGGTCTCATTTGGAGTACTGTGTGCAGTTCTGGTCGCCACACCTCAAAAAGGATATTATAGCATTGGAGAAAGTCCAGAAAAGGGCAACTAGAATGATTAAAGGGCTGGAACACTTTCCCTATGAAGAAAGGTTGAAATGCTTAGGGCTCTTTAGCTTGGAGAAACGTTGACTGCGGGGTGACATGATAGAGGTTTACAAGATAATGCATGGGATGGAGAAAGTAGAGAAAGAAGTACTTTTCTCCCTTTCTCACAATACAAGAACTCTTGGGCATTCGATGAAATTGCTGAGCAGACAGGTTAAAACGGATAAAAGGAAGTACTTCTTCACCCAAAGGGTGATTAACATGTGGAATTCACTGCCACAGGAGGTGGTGGCGGCCACAAGCATAGCCACCTTCAAGAGGGGGTTAGATAAAAATATGGAGCAGAGGTCCATCAGTGGCTATTAGCCACAGTGTGTGTGTGTGTGTGTGTGTGTGTGTGTATATATATATATATATATATATATATATATATATATATATATATATATATATATATATATATATTTTGGCCGCTGTGTGACACAGAATGTTGGACTGGATGGGCCTGAGCTAACATGGCTTCTCTTATGTTCTTATGTTCTTAATGTGGTGATGTCGATAGTGTTGTCTCCTTGAGTGGCTCTTCGAGTTTGAGTCAGCTCTCTAAGAGCTCTCAGAAGCCAAAGAGAAGGCAGTCAGGTGGCAGGGCAGTAAGCAATGCTTACCATCCTGCTGCTCGACTTCCTCCTCAGCTCTCTGAGCAGGTGCAGTGTGGTGTCATGGTGAGCCATTCTCCAGTAGCCCACCCTAGCACCTCATTACATTTGCCCCAGCCAACCAACCAACTTCTGGGACATGCCTGGAAAGTCAGAGGTGTGGCCATGGGATGCCACACCATGGCTATAGGCCTGGTGAGACTGCTGGCTCTTTAATTGCCACTCAGCTAACACCTGATCTCCAAAGCGGAAGTGTATGGAGAAGTTACTGAAAATTTAATGGCCTACTCAGCCCCTGTATATCAGAAACTTTTCTCTCTACTTGTACTATTCTTAGGAGTGACTTTGCATGTAGGTTACAAGTCTTTATGATGCCTGGAAGACCATGAAGTGGACTTCAGTTTGGCTGCCTTAAGATTTTCTTCAGGCATTCATTATTAGCATGAAAACAGATTTTAAGAATAGCTTTCTAGAAAGTTCAGCTTAATTTATATGAAGCAGACATTTTATCATTATAAATAATACCCCAGGTGTTAGAAAGAACCAAGTAATTATAATCAAGGAAAGTTGCCAACTGCTTGACCCAGGGAAGAGGCAGCACTAATTACCCTATACCAACATCCTCCATTTCCTAGGAGCAGCAGATCCACCTTGTTGTTAGAGAAAAAAGTAAAAACAGTAACTCTTCTCAGATTTAGAAATCAGCAAGGTGATATAAAACTGGCAACACAACCAAAATACAAAGATCACCAAGAAAAGCTATCCAGAGTCTGGGTCCAGATGGCCAGTATAAGTCACCTCAGGGATGCCCCACAACCAGACCAAGAAAGTACATTCAAACATTTATTTATTTATTATTTATTACTTTACATTTATATCCCGCCCTCTCCGCAAGCGGACTCAGGGCGGCTTACAACATCATAAAAACAATCAATTCAATAAAACATATAAAACCATAATTTACTTATCAATTTTAAAACTATTAGCACTGTTTCAGTCCAATATAGGCGGTATTGACTTCTAATTATCATCGCCAGCATTCTGTAGGATGTCCGGTGGCAGCCCCTTTTCAATCAACCACAAAAGCCTGTTTAAACAGTTTGGTCTTACAGGCCCTGCGGAACGCTGACAAATCCCGCAGGGCCCTTATAGCTTCTGGGAGGGTGTTCCAAAGTTCTGGTGCTGCCACCGAAAAAGCCCTGGATCTCGTTATGCATAACCTGGCTTCTTTTGGGCCAGGGGCAGACAACAGATTTTTTGCCCCTGATCGCAGTGCTCTCTGGGGGATACATGGGGAAAGGCGGTCCCGTAGATAGGCAGGTCCCTGACCATAAAGGGCTTTAAAGGTTAATACCAACACCTTGAAGCGAACTCGGAACACAACAGGCAACCAGTGCAGTTCTCTCAGCACTGGCTGAATGTGCCCCCGTCGTGGTAGCCCCATTAACAGCCGTGCCGCAGCGTTCTGCACTAGTTGTAGTCTCCGGGTTAGCGTCAGGGGTAGCCCCATGTAGAGAGCATTACAGTGATCTATTCTTGAGGTGACCGTAGCATGGATTACCGTCGCTAAGTCGTTGCGCTCCAGGTAAGGGGCCAGCTGCCGCGCTTGCCGAAGATGGAAAAAGGCAGATCTAACGGTGGCTGCCACCTGAGCCCCCATTGTAAGGGAGGACTCAAGGAGCACGCCTAAGCTCTTGACCTTAGGGACCGGTATCAGTGGTACCCCATTAAGGGCCGGCAGCTGGATCTCTCTCCCCGGACCGCCCCGACCCAGGTAGAGAACCTCTGTCTTCGTCGGATTCAATTTCAGCCGACTCAGTCTGAGCCAAGAGGCCACGGCTTGTAATGCCAGGTCTAGATTTTCCAGGGTACAGTCACACTGGCCACCCATCAATAGGTAGAGCTGGGTGTCATCCGCATATTGATGGCAACCCAGTCCATACCTCGTGACAATCTGGGCAAGGGGGCGCATATAGATATTAAATAGCATCGGGGATAGGACCGCTCCCTGTGGCACCCCACAACTAAGAGAGTGCCTCTGGGATGCTTCCTCCCCTATCACCACCCTTTGTCCCCGATCTTGGAGAAAGGAAGTCAGCCACTGCAAGGCAGATCCCTGAATCCCCACGTCGGTAAGGCGGCTAGTCAGTAGCTGATAGTCAACCGTATCAAAAGCGGCTGACAGGTCTAATAGCAACAGCAGAGCCACCCAGATCCAGATGTCGCATAAGATCATCCATGAGAGCGACCAGAACTGTCTCCATCCCGTGACCTGGCCGGAAGCCGGACTGGAATGGATCCAGTGCGGAAGTGTCCTCCAGGAATCCCTGCAGCTGAGTCGCCACCGCCCGCTCTATGACCTTACCCAGAAAGGGAAGGTTTGACACCGGCCGATAGATCGCCAATGTGGCCGGGTCTGCTGATGGTTTTTTTAAGAGGGGACGGACCACTGCCTCTTTAAGAGGTGTGGGAAAGATCCCTTCAGTCAGGGACCTGTTGATAATGTCCTGTAGTGGTTCACGTAGCCACGTTTGGCTAGCCTTTATAAGCCAAGATGGGCACGGATCTAACCTACAGGTCGTAGGGCGTACAGCTGCAAGGATCCTGTTGACTTCCTCCAGACTGAGTGGACTGAAGGAGTCCAGAATTGGACCAGAAGACGTGCTCGGTGCCCCAAGTTCATCTACTGTATTAATTATGGCGGGTAAGTCGTGTCGGAGTGACGAGACCTTATCTGCGAAATAGCTCACAAAAGCCTCACAGCCTATTTCCAATTCTCTATTATTTTGTTTGCCCTGCAGCAATTCTGTTAATGACCGAATTATACTAAACAATTGAGCTGGGCGTGAGGTTGTAGATGCGATTCTGGATGCAAAGTGATCCTTCTTTGCAGTCCGAATAGCCATCTCATAGGTCCTCATAAATGACCTATATGATGTTCTCGTAGCTTCGTCACGAGCGTGGCGCCATTGTCTCTCTAGTCGTCTTAATCGTCGTTTCATTGATCACAGCTCCGGGGTATACCACGGAGCGGATCGTGATCGAGGATGAAGAGGACGTCTGGGAGCGATTTCGTCGATGGCCTCGGAGAGCCGGTTATTCCAGGTCTCCACTAGTCCATCCAACGAGTCACCGGTGGGCCAAGGGTCCCGCATAGCCATTTGAAGCCGCAGTGGGTCCATCTGACTACGCGGGCGAGCCAAAATCTGCTCACCGCCTAAACGGGACAGGGGTGGCATGTCCACACGGGCCTTCAGGACCTGGTGGTCAGACCATGGCACTGCCTCGGCAGATATCTGACCCACTGTTACTCCCGCCGCAAAGATCAGGTCTAGTGTGTGCCCAGCCTGGTGCGTGGGCGCTGTTACATATTGGGAAAGTCCCAGTGCTGCCATGGAAAGCACTAGGTCCGTCGCGCGAGTGGAAGCTGCGTCCTCAGCATGGACGTTGAAGTCACCCAAGACTATTAGTCGAGGGTGCTCCAATGCCCAGCCTGTTACAGCCTCCATCAGGGACGGCAGGGCACTGGCTGGTGTGTTAGGCGGACGGTACACCAGCCAGATTGCCAAACTTTCCCCAACGTCCCACTCCAGGCCCACACACTCCACGCCCTTGATCTCTGGCGGCGGAAGTATCCTGAAGGAGCAATCCTCCCACATGAAAAAGGCCACCCCTCCCCCCTGCCCGCTAGTCCGGGCCTGGTGAAGGACGGAGAACCCAGGCAGGGCTACTTGGGAGAGAGCAACTGTCTCCCCCTCCCGCACCCAGGTTTCCGTCATGCAAGCCAGGTCCATGTCCTACCTGGTGAAAAATTCTTGCAGGACTGAGGTTTTATTATTTATGGACCTGGCGTTGCACATCACCAGGTGTGAGAAAGTGACCCCTCTTTCCCCAATATTGCAGTCACAAACGTGATTGCCAGGGCGCCTGGAGAAGTGAGCTTGCACCCGTCTGGCCAGAGAGTGCGAGCAGAGCTATTCAGGAACCAAAAGGGACTCATGTGTACCAACAGCATAAGTGTATACGTGCTTGAGACAGGCACCGAGTGTCTGCAGACACACACGGACGTTTCCCCGCTAATGCGTGGAACCCGCCATGGTGAGGAGGAGGTTACGCCGCCACAGAGCTGTCCAGGCGACCGGTGTTGAAGCGCTAAGCATGGAAGCCACTGTGTTCCGCTAACACCACTTGTAGCCATCTTCCTGCCTGGTTGGGCTTCATTCCTTCTTAGTGGGAACCTCACGTACACACCTTGAGTCATTACTAGCCCGCAAGCAACCCATCTGTTTCATGAATGGATTAATAGCTCGACTGTTGATCCTAATTGCTCAGTAATATCCTGCACAGCAATTCTTACCCAGGAGATGATGAGAAAGAGGAAGGATCTCTCCTGCCACATCCAGGTCCTTTGTCTACACCGGGGATACCTAGGTCCATATCTGATTCTCTATTGTCACATTCCCAGATAATCCCATCTTATCCCAATCACCCAACCATTTCCATACTGATATCACTGGAGCCGCCCCAGGCCCTGTCGCAACTTGGAAGTTTCCAGGATGCCCAGGATGAAGGTGAAGCTCATTGGTCGAAGCACACACCCAATCAGGTGTCGCCAAAGACTCACCATTGGTCCAGCCGATGTCCAGCCTTCGTGGTCATCAGCGGAACCTCCCATCTCCCCTCCCAGTCACCTCCCATCCCCTCAGGAGTGAGGTGACCCTATATAACCTGTGGACTAGCTACCCACAGGTGTGCTCTCTATTCAGCAACCCCCATATCCTGCTGTATAGATACACCCGCAATTCCTGATCAGTCTCGGGTCCTCCCCCATTCCCTCATTCGTCGCCATCGGAGTCTTCCTTGGAGTCTGCGAGAGGTAGTATCACCCTGTATGTTCATCCTTATATGTACCCCTATCGATCTATCTATATTTCTGTAGACCTGTGTGGATGTGTGATTGTTTTATGTTTTTACCTTGTGTGAAAGAACTATTATTTCAAATAAATTACAATTGATTTTATTAGAGTCCAGTTTATTGAGCATCACTCTCTGAATGGTTGAGCCTGGTATACATTGATAAAAAGATTCCTATTAAAGCCAAGTGTCCATTAAACTAATTCCCCAACCTTGTTTTGAGGGCATTTTGGCTTACACAGGGACGGAGGCGAGTGTCTCCTCTTGGCCCTCCCACTTGCCATCCTTGGGATGGGACACAGGCTGGAAGGAGGGCGGGCCCTCTTGTGTCTCGTACTCCTTCCGTTCACATTCTGCCTGCTCCCACCGCTGTACTTTCCCCTCCCCAGGAGCACTGGAATCCCCTGGCCCGACATCACTTACCAAAGATTTTCCGAAGACTGGGTCTCTGTCTTAAGTCAGCAACCACACAACGTGTTCTGTTCTTTTGCCCACTCTACCTAAAAATTTCTGACCACTACTAGTCGTCTCAACCAATTAAGAAGGATAATAATAATAATTTTTATAATAATTTTTTTTAATTTTTTAGTTCGCCCCCTCCCCCTACCCTCTTCTAATTAATTGGTCACTATCTTATCTCAATTTAGTGGATAATAATCCCTTAGGTCAAATAAAACTATTCAGTCGAATTTTAAATCAATTTAAGACCCCAAAATAACCCTAAATAATAGGTGGGTGGGCCACTAATTGCAGCTGGTAGTTTGCTTGCTGGGAGATTGGATGTGCTGGTATGCTGCAGTTCTTAAAGTGCTAAATAGTTTTAACACTGAGTGTTCTCAGTCTCTTTAAAAAGCAGGGAGGCAGGTTTTAAAGTGCTGGAATATTGCAGTTCTTAAAGTGCTAGATCGTTTGACCTTAGGTGTTCTCAGTCTCTTAAAGGTGCAGGAAGGCAGATTTTAAGTGCTAGTATGCTGCGATTCTTAAAGTGCTGGATAGTATACTGCAGTTCTTAAAGTGCTCTTTAAAGTGTCAGTGCGGAAAAGAAGGTGCTAATATGCTGTAAGTCATTGAGTATTGGCCAGTTGTTTAGCATAGGCTAATCCTGATCTCCATAAAGTGGCAGTACAGTGCAGAGGTATCAGAGTATGATGTACAGAGGTAGTGCGGAGGTAGCAGGGGGCAGGTCACAGCTCATCAGATTTTTCAGTGTCTGTTTCTTTGGTGTAACTTTCCTGCCCGCTTCTCGTTCACCGCCGGGTTGGGTCAGCCCCTGTCCCTCTTCGGGCCAGGCATCCCAACCTTCTGGTTCTTGTGCAGGTCTCCTCAGTATTAAATCCACCAGCTCATTGATCAAACCTAGTCCTTGTTCCTCTGCCCTTTCACACCCTCCTCGTTCTCTCTCCCCCGGTTCGAGTCCCTCACACAACGTCAGTCCCGCTCGAGCTCAGCCGCGGTAGTTCTCTGCACAGCCCCCTCCGCAGCTCCGCAACTCTCTATCTCGGCTGCCTGACCGAGCCGCTCACCTCAGTCCACGGCCACAGCGACCGCGGCCTCCAGTAATCTCCACAATATTTTCCTGAGTGCTTAATGTTTTCTTCATTGCACATCTGGATCCTGCCATGCTCCCACCCTCACCCCGTCCTTACCCATCTTCCTGCCGCCTCAAAAAGCTACCGCATATGAAGTGGTAGCAAATTGGCAAAGCGCTTCTGAGGTGCCTTTCCTGACCATCTGAAAAGCTGGGGAGTACCCAGGAAGCAGTGGTCAAGTGCATGAACAGTGTGACAGCTCCTCCAGGGCATGTGCGGCCACTCTCCATTCCAGCAGCAGGCTGCACGCTATCTGACTGCCCCAGGGCACTTCTCTTTCCGCCGGCTTACTTCTGGGATGGGAAGCTGCCACCCCAAGCTGGCCATCTGTACCCAGCCCTAGAGAGACTCATCTGACTTCCAGTAACACTCGAGTATACTGTAGAGTTCTTTATTTCTTCCCACCGAATGTCAAGTCGACGGATTCAAGAATGAGTCAAAGTTGATACTAAGTCTTCATTTATTGATAACCGGTACTCTGGCGCAAGCCTCTAGCTTGCTAACAATGAAACCAATACATGGATACATGGGTTTTAAGATACACTTCAAAACCATTCCTAGGGGGTGGGGGGTTTACAGGAGGAAACATTCACACACAACTACTAGATACTTTCTCAGGCAATGGATAGCAAATGCCCTTGAATTGTTATGCAAGGCTTCCCCCCACCTCAGGCCCGGAGAAGGCGCCGACTAGTTTCCTTCACACCAGTTACAAATCAAAATAAGAAAAGGGGGGAAGGGAAGCAACTAAGGTAGAACATTAGCAGCAGTGGATCCATTATGATTTTAACAGGGCCTCTTGCTTAGGCCATGATCCCCAGTCTTAAGTCGTTATTAGTCGATCTTGACACCGAACTCTGACTAGCTGCAGCAAAACAATTTATGAGAAACCAGCAACATATTGAAATTAATGCATATTGCAGAATTCTGGGGTTTTAATTAAAAATGATGCGTTAAGCACTGTGAGCACATTTCCCTGTCTGCACCAGGCCTTTTCATGCCCCAGCTAAATGCTCCCCATTACTCTGCTGCCATTACTACTATTTAGCTAAGCAGAACAAAAGACTGATATGGTTCTTGCTGGGGCGAGGAAGCAGAAAGCTGTAGAATGAATTGGGACATTGTTAATGGCTGGCAGCTTGTAAGTTTGGGTGAAGCAGAAAGGAAAGAGTGGGGGGGAAAGATTAAGGTATAGTGTTGTCAGCCTCCAGATGGGACCTTGGGATCCCCTGGAATTACAGCTCATCTCCAGACTACATAGATCAGTCCTCATGGAGAACATGGATGCTTTGGAGGGTGGACTCTATGGCACTGTTTGGTGTAGTGGTTAAGTGTGCAGACTCTTATCTGGGAGAACCAGGTTTGCTTCCCCACTCCTCCACTTGCACCTGCTGGAATGGCCTTGGGCAGAGGTTGTCCTTGAAAGGGCAGCTGCTGTGAGAGCCCTCTCCAGCCCCACCCACCTCACAGGGTGTCTGTTGTGGGGGAGGAAGGTAAAGGAGATTGTGAGCCGCTCTGAGACTCTTCGGAATGGAGGGCAGGATATAAATCCAATATCATTTTCTTCTTCATTGTACCTTACTGATGTCCCTGTCCCACCCCCAGGCTTCAGTTTCTCAACTTGGATCTGGTGGCCAGGGATGAGCTAGCAACCCTATCTACCAATACATAACAGAATGGAGACACATCTGTTTTGGGGGAGGTATGAATTTTACATCAACTGGGTGCATAGATCAGGAGGAGCTGAACCTCCTTCTCTCCTTCACCATGCTCTGATAGCTAAATTGCTTTTCTCAGTTGAGATGCTGCAAGTGATGTGGGCCGAGGAGAGTAGGTGATGAACTGTTGAAAGAAGAGAGAAGCAGGTCCCAGGGGGGAGTGCAAGATTTACCTCTTGAGCCTACAGAAAACAGATTCTAGACTGCACCCCATTAACAAGTGATCGTGCTGAGCTAAGACATTTTAGATAATATATTGAAGATACCTCACCCAATTACTGCTTCAGCTGCTGCAAAATAAACAATGTCTTTAATCAAGTCTTTAACAGAGTAACACCAACTCTTTAGTCACCTGCATCTAAAAATAAGTGGCCATGACTCAAGTGGCACTTCTGGCAGTCTTCTGTTACTGCCTCTACAAAGGTAGAGGAACAATTATTGGATCATTCCATCAGACCTACGACCCATTTTGGGCACCTATTCTTACACTTGGGCACTGAGCAGCCCATTTCCATATGAAATTGAGTCAGCATACTCCAGGAGAATGATCAGATACAGTATACACCGAAGTTAGTTAAACTAATGATGGACTACTCAACAGCTGAAGAAAGGCTGTATTCTATTGTGCTTGAAGCCCCACACAAACAGTATATGTGTGATAGAGATT
Organism: Heteronotia binoei; assembly: GCF_032191835.1. Taxonomy (NCBI): domain Eukaryota; kingdom Metazoa; phylum Chordata; class Lepidosauria; order Squamata; family Gekkonidae; genus Heteronotia; species Heteronotia binoei. The sequence goes on from NC_083224.1 coordinate 102,374,410, forward strand.
CAGGTGGGTAGCATACATGCATGACAGCTGCTGTGGGATGGGATTTTGGCATGTACAAGTCTTCAGCTAGAAAGGTTTGGATGAGGGGGTCCCTAAGGATAAACTGGAGAGAGGAGAGGAGAGAGAGGACAAACACAGATTCTAAGTGCAGGCAAGTTATTGAGTTTTAATGTAATATCAAGTAAAGAAGTTAACTGCATTAAACTTTTTTAAAGGGCATAGTTTTTCAGTGCCTTCATAACCTCTGGCCAGAACACTGGGAAGTGAGAACAGCTTTGTTACTTACTGAGTAACTGAGCAAATTCCTATTACATGTTTCACCTGAGAGTGCTACAGTTAAGAAGGATATACACCTTCATTGATGTTGAAAATGTTAAAGAAGAGTCCTGAAATATCTGAGGGGGGTAGCCCCCAAGAAGCCCCCTTCAGCATCCATACAGTCAGCCACAGAGTTGTTTGTTTATGGTTTCACCTTCTCATGCAATTTGGATTGCAGGGACTGGGCCACTAATAACAGTTCCACCAGCTAGCAATAGCAGAAGTTAGATCTGAGCTGCCTCACCCCTGCTTCCTGAGATATAGCCATGTACATCCACTGGCTATTTTCTTCCATCCTTTCAGATTAAAAGATGTTACTGAAACCACTGAGGAAAGAGAAAACAAGCCAAGCATGCAGGCTGTGAGTACATTTGAAACTCCCATATTCCTTTCTACTTACCCAGAGGGCTCATCAGCTGCTCCACACACACACAACTACTTGAAGCCATGTTTACACATTTATGACATTTTTATCTTTACTAGGACTCAAGGAAGCTCTCTTCTTAGTACACATGCCTAGGGATTTAGTCCTATTCTTAGCCTGCCTAACCCTTCCTCTGACGATCTCAGGATAGCATATATACCCCTCTCCCCATATGGCTGCTAACTCTGGGTTGAGAAATTCCTTCAAATTTGGCTATGGAGCCAGGGAAGGTAGTGTTTGAGGAGGAGAGGGAATTCATCTTGTAGTCCACAATCCAAAGCAGCCATTTTCTCCAGGGGAACAGATCTCTGTTGTCTGAAGATCAGTCATAATTCTGGCAGATCCCCAAGCCCTGCTGGAGGCTGGCAACCCTATCTCCTAGAGCTGCCAATCCCCAACTGGAGACAGTGTGGTTTGGAGGCCCTCCCCCCACCACTTCAGGGTTATCAGAAAGTGGGGAGGGGAGTGTCTGCTGAACACTCCATTATACTCTGAGACCAGTTCTCATAGGGTATAATGAAGAATTGGTCCATGAGTATCTGGGGCTGGGGGCGTTTTTTGAGATAGAGGCACCAAATTTTCAGCATAGCATCTGGTGCCTCTCCTCAAAAAGCTAACAAGTTTCAAAAAGATTGGACCAGGGGGATCCAATTCTAAGGTGCCAAAAGAAGGTGCCCCCATTCTCTATTATTTCCATTGAAGGGAAGGCATTTAAAAGGAGCACGGCCCCTTAAATGTGATGGCCAGAACTCCCTTCAGAGTTCAGTTATGTCACAACCTTGCACCTGGCTCCACACCCAAAGTCTTCTGGCTCCACCTCAAAGTCCCCATATATTTCCTGAGTCAGGCCTGGCAGCACTACTATCTCCTCGGCACTGTAAGGTTATGTTGAAACATGAGTAATGACAGGCTTTGAAACTTTCCAGAGAGCTTGCAGAGCCTTTGTCAATCATCTTCCAGACCTTTTGGAGGACAGGAGACATGCCACAAGACTGGAGGAGGGCAAATCTTCATCCCAATCTTCAAAAAAGGGAGGGGGGATAACCCAGGAAACTATAGGCCAGTCAGTCTGACCTCTCTCCCAGGGAAGATACTGGAGCAGATTTTAAAGGGATCAGTCTGTGAGCACCTAAAGGACAACTTGGTGATCTGCGGGAGTAAGCACGGATTTGTCTCTAACAGATCCTGCCAGACCAACCTAATTTCCTTCTTTGATCGAATGATGAGTTTACTGAATCAAGGGAATGCTATTGAAGTTGTTTACCTAGATTTCAGTAAAGCTTTTGACAGGGTTCCTCAAGATCAGGCCTCAGATTCAGTGGGAGCTCACAGTAGCATAGTTCCTGAACCTTTCTGAGAGTTCCACCTCCTCCTTCCCTCCTTGTCCATTGAATAGTAGGTGCAGCTGCATAATAATCCCTGGATGAACTCCACCACCTATTTTTCTACAAAATGACGCCTGCCCATGATGTTCTGATGATTAAACTAAAGGATTGCAGACTGGACTCTAGGATACTTAGGTGGATAGGGAATTGGTTGGAGGACCGGACTCAAAAAGACGTTGTCAATGGCATTACATCTGAATGAAGGGAGGTGTCCAGTGGGGTGCTACAGGGCTCAGTTTTGGGGCCTGTACATTTCAATATTTTTATCAATTATCTGGATGAGGGTGTGGAGGGGCTACTCATTACATTTGCAGATGACACCAAATTGGAAGGAGCAGCAAACGCACCGGAAGATAGAGAATTCAATGAGATCTGAACACATTGGAGAAGTGGGTGGATGTGAACAAGATGCAATTTAACAAGGATAAGTGCTGAGTTCTACATCTTGGTAACAAAAGTCAGAAACACACATACTGGATGGGAGATACACTTCTGGGTAGCAGGGTGTCTGGGCTTTTTTTGTAGAAAAAGCCCAGCAGGAACTCATTTGCATTTTTTTTGTTAAAACAATTTTATTTGGTAACACATGGTAACCACCAGGACCAGGGCTTTCTCTGTAGCAGCTCCCAAGTGGAATGCACTCCCTGAGAACATCAGAGCCCTGCGGGACCTACCACAGTTTCACAGGGCTTGCAAGACTGAACTCTTTCGTATAGCATTTAACAACTAAAAGGGAGACAGCTGCAAAGCCTAAGGATTGTTAATATTGACTGACACCACTGCACCAGCATTATGAGTGCAATGACCACCAAAGAGTTGTTAACATTTGTAATTTTATTGATTTCATTGAATATTATTGTTTTAATGTTTTAGATCTTGTTGTTTTATTGGTTGTTAGCTGCCCTGAGTCTGTAATGTAGAGGGCGGGATATAAATGAAATAAAATAAATAAAAATAAATAAATAAGCCAGTCAGACTTTTACACAGAGTCAAGAATAGTTCAAAACTTCACCTTTCCTTCCTCGGAAAGTCACTTCATTTGGGTACCACCACAGTAAAAGTCACCAGCAAAAACGCAGAATAAGCTAAAACCAATTGTCTCAAAAGTCTTGTGCACTGATAGTGTTACCCAAGAGGCAGTCTCCTATTAATTGGGGGAAATTAGTTTTAAAGGAGACAAAGCGAGAGAGGGTAACTGGGATTCTCCACCTATGTGTATGGGGATCTTTCACTTAAAGAACTCTAAAAATAAACCAGTTAGATGTTCAACTGGACAGGTTTTTACCGAAATAAGAATAAAAAGGCAAAACACACACATAAAAACACACAGAAAACACAAGCTAATTAAGAGGAAATCTGGGAGGAGATGAGAGAAAGCAATTTCAGGGAAGCTATAGTTCCCACTCTCAAAGAGCAAGGTCCATGGAAGCAGACGCGAAATGATCAGCATTTCATGGAGAAGAGGAGTAGGACCACACATATATTGGGGTGTGAGGTATGGTGCCAAGAACATGCACACATTGCTATGTAGCGTTGTGCTACAATTAAAGGAGAAAATGCTTCCTGGGGCAGTCTGACATGTTTGCACCCAAAACAATAACTAGATGGGTTTTTCAGAGGTGAACAATGATTTGGGAAAACTTTGATAGTTGTCCCTGAGGTAAACTATAGGTGCTAACGGTGCTTTATGACCCTCTAAGTACTAGATGGGGGAAGCTACCTGGTTTCGTGAATAGCATTGCTTAATTAGAATAAATGGATGAGAGGAAGGGAGGCTAGGTGTGGATGAGGTTAATCCCATGTGAGGAGATTTGTTTTAGGAGAACCATTGTCCTAAATTATGCATCTCTTTAGGGTGGGGATGAGGTTGTTAGCAGGTCAGCCACTCTTTCCTGCACACTTCTAAACCATATGTCCTGGCTGGCATCCATTTTGTGTCATTTAAGGCCAGCTTGTGATATCTGAGCTGATACTTATATATTAGGAAGGGTGTTTGTGGGTTTTCTGTCTATAAACTGCCTTTCAGTAAGAGGCGGGGTCTGACTGCTAACAACAAATACAACAAATACTAACTTCTATCAAATGTATTTGGTGTTCTGAGACCCAAACTCCAATAAAACTTTGACAAACTTACCAGGAAAGTCATATTTCCCATTCAAAACTGATAACTCCTAGTTACATTAGGAAATAAAGATCTCTTCCCTCAAGCTCACATCACTGTGTAAGGAAAGCCCCCTACTTTTCATACATATGGACATCGTGATCACCAGTATGGTTGCCAGGGTGCCTGGAGTTTTGACTCTCACACATCTGCTCTAAGAAGTGGACTTTGCTTACAGTTTCTAAGGCTTATGTGGATACTATAAGCCTCAGCTTTGCAGCAGCATTCTACAAATGAGCTGCCAGCTACTCCTTGTGTGCCCAGTCTTGGCCACTGCAATGGCAGAATCCACACCACCATGAACTGTACAGGCAAGCAGTTTCTAGCCTGTTTTCCATGAACCAAGGGCTTACACCACCAGAGTCCATCTTCCTGCCAGGCTGGACTTCATTCCCTCATAGTGGAAGGCTCATGTACACACCCTGTGTCACCCTTGGCCCGCAAGCAACCCATCTGCCCCATGGATGGATTAACAGCTCAACTGTTGGTCCTGATTGTCTGGCAAGACCCTAAACAATGGTTCCTGCCCAGAAGATGATGGGAAAAGAGGAAGAACATCTCCTGTCTCAACAAAGTCTTTTGTCTATACCGGGGATACCTAGGTCAATATTTGATTCCCTATTGTCACCTTCCCAGATAACCCCATTTAATCTTAAGTACCCAGCCATTCCCATTCTTACCCCAGTCTAACACCCTGGAGCCGCCTCAGGCCATGTGGCAACCTGGAAATTTCCAGGTGCCCAGGACTAAGGTGAAGTTCATTGGTCAAAGCAAACACCCAATTAGGTGTCACCAAGGGACTCGCCATTGGCTCTGCTAATGTCCAGCCTTCATGGTCATCACAGAGCCTCCCCTTCCTCCTCCCCGTCGCCTCCCATCCCCTAAGGGCTCAGGTGAGTCCTTATAACCTGTGGACTAGCTACCCACAGGTGTGCTTCTATCAGCAACCCACATTCCGCTGCATAGATCCATCCTCGATTCCTGATCAGTTTCGGGTCCTCCCCCATTCCCTCAATTGTCGCCACCGGAGCTTTCCTTGAAGACTACGAGAGGTAATATCGCCCTGTCTGTTTACCCTTATATGTTCCCCTATCAATCTATCTGTGTTTCTTAGGCCTGTGTGAATGTGTGATTGTATTGTATTTTTATCTTGTGTGAAAGAACTATATTATTCTAAATAAATTACAATTGGTTTTTATTAAATTAGAGTCCTTTTATTGAGCATCACCCTCTGGATGGTTGAGCCTGGTATATATTGGTAAAAAGATTCCTAGTGAGCCAGGTGCCCACCTAACTAATTCCCCAACCTTGTTTTGAGGGCATTTTGACTAACAACTGATAATGCAGTTTAGGAAGCTTTTAACCTGCTTCTCAGTAAGATGTCCCTAAGGCAAGAAACAATATCAACAGAACAATAATGAAATCAATAAATCAGACAGTAAAGACAATCAAATCATTTCAAATTGCAGCGACAAGCAGTAATTGCACCTCTACCTGGCATTTTCCAACAATCCAATGCTCATAGGAATAAATAAGACTTTAATTAGGTGAACAAAACCCTGGAACTGATGGATTTCTTGCAGAAGATGTACAAGATTGCAGAACTAAGGGCGTTTTCGCACTGACCTTACTCGGGAGCGACGCCCCTCTTCAACGCGCAGCATCTGCGTGGATTTCGCACTAATTGCTCCGCAGAACCCAGAAGAGCCGCAAAGTCCTGCGGCTTTTGCCAAAAACCAGTTTACATTTGCGATGCAAAAGCCGTGGGACTTTGCAGCTCTTCCGGGTTATGCGAAGCAATTAGTGCGAAATCCGCGCAGACGCTGCGCAGTGAAGAGGGACATCGCTCCCGAGTAAGGTCAGTGCGAAAACGCTCTAAGAAAAATCTCTGCCATTACCAGTGATTTCACTGAAGCAGTTATATATCTGTCCATTACATTTGTATCACACCCTTCGCAGTGGCTCAGGATAACAGATTTTGTTTTCTCTATTCAACCACCCTACTAGGTAGGCAAGGCCAAGACAGAGTGACTCACCTGAGATAACCCAGTAAGTTTCATGAGTGAAAGAGTATTTCCTGGTTTTCCTGGTTGCAGTCTGACACTAACCATTACATTACACTGGCTCTGCACTTGCAAACAGTCTACTAAAACCCATGCATTTTATCCCATCTTTCCTTCAAGGAGCCTACTAGATCTGAATATATAGGAAATTTACATGTAGGAAACGGTGAAATACAAATACCTTGCTTTCCGCTGTAAAGGACCTTTTTTAAAAAGGCAGGAGGTAACCAATACTCCCTCTAAGGTGTGGAGTCTTGTGAGCAAAAATTCTACTTTGTGAGCTATTGGCATTAAAGTTGTGAGCTACTGCATAAATTAGTTTGTTCTCGGGCCATTTTTCCTGAGCGAAGACAAAAATGTGTGAGTTGGAAGCCAGAAAATTGTGAGTTAGTTCACATTAACTCAGCTTAGAGAGAACACTGGAGGTGACCACTTTTAATTTGACCTGTAAACCCACAGGCAGCCATTACAGCTTACAGAAGACTGGCATTCTCAGCTCTCTGTAACGGGCACTCATAGTCAGCCAAGGTACTGTACTTTGTACTAGTTGGAAACAGGGATTCTTGATTGCTCACCAGTCACAATAAGGAAGCCAAACATTTGTAGAGCTGTTTGGATGCTATCTAAAGGTATCCAGCTGATCAGAGTGCTTTGTTGCAGCTGCCCCCCATGTGGTGCTGCACAGCTGCTACTATCAGCAATTGTTCAATGTTAGCTCATTTAGAGAGAAAAAATTGCTTGAGAATCTGGTCATTTCTTGTATGTCTCTTGGCACGAAACCTAACTAATCCTGTGATCTCTTCTTGGAGTCTCTTCATGCACAGGCACAAATTATTTGTTTGTTTGTTTGCTTGTTTATGTTAATTTCTATTTCACTCAATCCCACAGATGGGCTCAGGGTGGATTACAACAAATACAAGCCAAGATGGTGACAGGGCAGTGGGTGCATTGAATTACACAGAGTTTTATTTTGCTTAATTCACAACTCAATTAGTGATTTTATTTAATTCACAACTCAATTAGTGGGATTACCACAAATTATAAGAGTAACATTGTGCAGGATTATAATTATAATTATTTTTAAACTTTTTTTAAAACTATTTTTAAAAAGAACATCAATTGTAACTCCTTCAATCTCTGCTTGAAATAAACAAGAAACACTAGGAAATGCTAAGTAAGAAACACCCAAAGCCAAGAAATGCTGAGCAAGAAACATTGTGAGCAAGATATACCTCAAACACCTATGGACTAATGTAACCCTTCCAGGTCCTGGACCTAGCAGAGGATATTTGCCTGAATCAACAAGAGATTGGAAAGCGGCTCTGTGCAGAAGGTGGTGTTGAGAATGCGGTTTCAATGACGAGTCAAAGTTGATACAAAACTACATTTATTGATAAACTGATACTTTCAGTGTAACAGATTCATGAGAGTAATGCTGCAAATACATTGATACAATACTTTTAAGGCTTACTTCAAAAGGATTCCAAAAGGTGGGGGCGAGGGATAGCTCTCACACATAAACTATCATAAATGTCTACATTCTCATAGCATTATCAGGACTCCGTCCTTGCTTTCCCCAGATGGGTCACACTCCCTAACAGGAGTGTATGGAAAGGTGCTGATTACTTCTTCTCAAGTTAGTTTCTTTTCTCTCTACTTCTACTTTGCAAGCAATAAAGCAGGAGGGGGGAGGGGAAACAATAACAGAGCTAACAGACCTTGGTCTTCCAAGATACTTCACAGACCAGTGTTATGGAGGACCCTAAAACAATCAATTAGCAATGGAATTTTACCTTGCTTGACATACTGCCCCCCTTAACATCAGTGTTGGAGTTTTTGAGGGAATGCTTTATAAAACTTGTTTATCAAATCAGGGGCTAAACCATCTTTTTCTGCTACCCATTCATTTTCGCTGGCCGGGAAATGTTTCCATTTAATCAAATAATACAACACTCCACGTTTTACTTTAGCATCTAAAATTTCTTGTTCTTCATGATGACTCTGATTCCCAATCTGGATAGGTTGTGGAGCTGGCAGTTGAGGGTGCCAAGGAGTACCACCTGGGTCTCTTCGCAAAAGACTGCAATGAAAGACAGGGTGTATTTTACTAAACATTTTGGGCAACTCCAGTTCTACCGTCACTTTATTGATTACCCTCTTGAGCTTAAAAGAACGCAGAAATCTATAAGTCAGCTTTTTTGAGGGCTGAGTCAGTGAAAGGTTTTTTATTGACACAAACACAGAATGCCCCACTTGGAAATCCCAAACGGGCACATGGGATTTATCATACTGCTTTTTATAAGCTTCCTTGGCCAATTCCAAGTTCTCTTGGATCCCCTTCCAGCTGCTCTCCAATTTGCCCCACCATTGCTCGAAAGAGGTGGGGTCTTGGGTTTGCTCTCCCCCCGGCAACAATGGGACAGGCTTGCCTTCATACCCATTTACAATCTGGAACGGGGAAGCTTTGGTTGAGCTATGCATACTGTTGTTGTAACCATACTCAGCAAATGGCAGGAGGTCCACCCAATTAGACTGTTGGTGGTTCACATAACACCGTAAATACTGTTCTAAAAGAGCGTTCGTCGTTCTGTCCGTCCGTCTGTGGATGGTAAGCTGAGCTCAACCCCTGTTCTATACCCATCAGTTTGCAAAACTCCCGCCAGAAGTTGGCAACGAACTGTGGGCCTCTGTCACTAATGATCTAATCGGGGAAGGAGTGGAGTTTCACAATATGGTGGAAAAACAAATAAGCTAGTCTCTTAGCGGTTGGCAGTTGCGCACAAGGAATGAAGTGCGCCTGTTTGGAAAAGGTGTCCACTACTACCAGAATTACAGTCTTCTCTTGCGAGGCTGGTAGTTCGACTATGAAATCCATTGACACTACAGACCAAGGACATGTGGCTGTTTCTAAAGGTTTCAATAACCCGGCGGGCTTTCCTCCCCTTTTCTTAGCCATTAAGCAAATAAAGCAAGAAGCCACGAATTCAGAAACGTCCTTTTTCATGGATGGCTACCAAAACTGCCTATTAATCAGATGCAGTGTCTTCACATACCCAAAGTGCCCGGCTAGCTTGTTGGAATGGCAAAATTGCAGGACCTCTGAGTGGAGGCTCTTAGGAACATAAAGTTTGCCATCTTTATACCAGAACCCATCCTCCCCCTTTTGCACTTCACTCAGTCGGTCTTCCCCTTCCTTTTCGGTCTCTGTGGCCAGTCGTTCCCCCCTCCACACATGCACACTTCTCCGTTTGCAGATTCCGTCTTGTTTTGGATTGGGTGGTTACCATGGCGGCTACTTGAGAGGGGGAGATCAAGGAGTCCACTACCTCCTCTTTTTGGCTATTGTGCTGAGGGAGGCGCGAAAGGGCATCTGCCAAGAAATTTTTTGTCCCCGGGATATGCCTTAGTACGAAATCGAATTTGGAAAATAACCCCGCCCACCTAATTTGCTTTTCATTGAGTTTACAACGGCCAGTGAGCACCTCCAAATTTTTGTGATCGGTCCAAATTTCAAATGGCAGTTTGGCGCCTTCCAGCCATGACCTCCATGTTTTTAAGGCATAAGTCACAGCAAGAGCCTCTTTATCCCACACCGACCAATTTCTCTGCTCCTGGGAAAACTTTTTAGAAATATAGGCACAGGGCTTTAGCCTTCCCTCCTCATCTCTTTGCATGAGGACGGCTCTGACCGCGACATCGGAAGCGTCACATTGCACAATGAAAGGCTTCAATTCATTGGGATGGCTTAAGACTGGCTCACTTGTGAACAGCCTTTTGAGCCTATTGAATGCTTCCAGACATTTCGGCATTCAATTTAGCTTTGCTCCCGGTTTTGTTGGAGTCTGGACCCTTCCCCTTTGTTTTCAAGGAACTCAGTGAGGGGCAACATTATTTGGGTGAACCCCGGTATAAAGATTCGGTAAAAGATTGTGAACCCAAGGAACGATTGGAGCTGTCTACGTGTCCTTGGGGGAGCCCAATCTAGTACCGCTTGAACCTTGCTTGGGTCCATAGCCAACCCCTGCCCTGACACTCTGAAACCCAAATAGTCGAGTTTGGTCATGTGGAACTCACATTTTGACAACTTAGCATACAACTTATGCTTCAACAGTGTACTGAGGACTTCCCTCACTAATTTCACATGCGATTGGGGATCTTGTAAATAAATACTTATGTCATCCAGGTACACCACCACCCCCTTAAACAAATATTCTCTCAGCACTTCATTGATAAAGTTCATGAACACTCCCGGTGCTCCTTGTAACCCAAATGTCATCACTAGATACTCAAATTGTCCCATTGGTGTATTGAACGCCGTTTTCCATTCATCCCCCTCTTTGATGCGCACTCGGAAGTACACATCCCTCAAGTCCAGCTTAGTAAAGATTTTCCCCTCCAACACAGTACTGAGTAAGTCCTTGATGAGGGGTATTGGATAAGCATTGGAGGTGGAAATCCCATTAATCCCCCGAAAGTCAGTACAAAGTCTGAGTGAGCCGTCCTTCTTTTTCCTAAAGTGGACGGGGGCTGCATGGGGGCTGTAGTGGGTCGGATAAAGCCTCTCTTCAGGTTCTCATCTAGGAACTTCCTCAGTTCCACCTTTTCAGCCCGCCCCATTGAGTACAGCTTGGCCTTAGGCAGGGTCTGCCCCGGGATCAGTTAAATGGCACAGTCCATGTCCCTATGGGGTGGAAGTTCATCGGCTCCCTGTTCACAGAACACCCCCTTTAAGTCTCGATAAGCCTTAGGTTGAAGAATCTAACATGCTGACAAGGCGGGTGTTTGGCCAGTGTTTGCCTGCCGTCAGACATGGGCTCAGGTGGCTTTGGCTGCTGTTGGGCTTTGTAAGGCCTGGTGGTTGGGTGATTTCATTGGGTTGGATGGCTGCAGTCTGCCAGTGGACTTGTGCAATTCCTAGACAGCCCCACCAATGAGCAGGTGTCTGGGAGGTGGTGGGGGCTGGCTGCTTGGATGATTGTTTGGGCTTGGCCTCTGCCTGTCACTTCAGTGACCCTCTGTGGCTCAGATGGAGAATCTGGAGTGCCTGTATGGTCCCTCAACATACGTTTTTATAGAACTGCTTCCTCTCCACCTCTAGTTTTCCACTTGTCTCAGCAAGCTGCTGCTGAGAAGAATCAGATGTCATTGGAATCCTTCAGGAAAATTCAGGTGCCCTTAGGAGTTTTCAGAGATGAAGTGCCCAATACATAAATGAAGGACTAAAAACAGTGTTGTCCCCTGGCTATCAAGAACTGGTGGCTGCCTTGAGATTGCCTAAGGGACAGGAGAACCTGGAAGCTCTCATAAGGTTGTGTGCAGAAGTGAAACAACATTCATCTTCACCCCCTGTAGATCAGGGGCAGCTAGAAAATCCATTCACAAGAACCTCAATTCCCCCATTTATATATTAATGTAGACTAGAATATTAGGAATTTTAGAATATTGTTTATTGTATTACAAGGGAGTAGGACTGAATTTTTTTAGAAGGGTTTTGTGGCTAGTTAAGGTATATAGGATTGTGATTTTTGTATTGGAGTGCTAATATGAGTGGGTGGAGAAATGGACTTTGGTTTCGAGATGATAAGCTTTGGGTTGGGGATCCCAGTAATTGGGGGACAAGGAAAGTATGGTGGTGGAAGAAGATATTTTAAGGGAAGATGATGATATTGGATTTATATCCCACCCTATACTCTGAATCTCAGAGTGGTTACAATCTCCTTTACCTCCCCCCCCCCCCACAACAGACACCCTGTGAGGTAGGTGCGGCTAAGAGAGCTCTTACAGCTCTGTTGGTGAGCGGGTATCCTTTCGCACCAAGGAACCATCCCTGGGCAGGGGGAGAGGGGGAGTCTTGGTAGTTGGTGATTCGATCCTTAGGCAAGTAGACAGCTGGGTGGCAAAACCACGTATTGACCGTATGGTGACTTGCCTGCCTGGTGCGAAGGTAGCGGACATTACGCGTGTAGTAGATAGGCTGATAGACAGTGCTGGGGAGGAGCCTGTGGTCGTGGTGCATGTTGGCACCAACGATGTGGGGAAATGCAGTCGTGAGGTCCTGGAGGAGAAATTTAGGCTGCTAGGTGGGAGACTTAAGGCCAGGACCTCCAAGGTGGCCTTCTCGGAAGTGCTACCTGTTCCACGTGCAGGGCAGGAGAGACAGGCGCAAATTAGAAGTCTCAATGTGTGGATGAGACAATGGTGTAAGGAGGAAAGGTTTAAGTTTGTTAGGCACTGGGATGCTTTCTGGAACAAGCGGGAGCTGTACAAAAGAGACGGTTTCCACTTGTCTCCGGATGGAACCAGGCTGCTGGCGCTTAAAATCAAAAAGGTGGCAGACCAGTTTTTAACTAAATCTTGGGGGAAAGCCAACAGGAGATGGAATGTCTCTGGTTCGGGAGGACTCGTCTCAAAGAGATGAAGGGTTGGCTTCTATTTTTCTACCGGGTAACGGATCAGAGTTGTCCACTGTGATGGTGACAAACAGTATGGACTGTCTGCCAGAGTCTCGAGGCGGCAGGAGGGAGGTGGCGGGCCTAGCTTGCCTGGAAAATTATAAATGTTTGTATGCAAATGCTAGAAGTGTCCGAAGTAAAATTGGTGAATTGGAATGTTTGGTGTTGGGAGAAAACATAGACATTGTGGGAATTTCAGAAACTTGGTGGAATGAGGAGAATCAGTGGGACACGGTGATTCCTGGATATAAGTTATATCGGAAGGATAGGGAGGGAAGGGTTGGAGGTGGGGTGGCTCTGTATGTCAGAGAGGATATACGGTCCAGTAAGACTGAGGTCAGAGAATTAGATTCCCTTTTAGAAATGCTTTGGGTTGAAATAGAGGGCCCAAAAGGAAATTTAACTATGGGAGTTTGTTATCGCCCACCAAATCAAAAGATAGAGGACGATTATAATATGATGGAAGGATTAAAGATAGCGGCTGAATGTAAAAACTGTGTCATAATAGGTGATTTTAACTACCCGCAGATTGATTGGGTCAATATGTGTTCTGGTCGAGAGAAAGAGATTGAGTTTCTTGATGCTCTCAATGACTGTGGTATGGAGCAGATGGTCTCAGAACGTACCAGGGGTGGGGCGATCCTGGATCTGGTCCTAAGTAATGCCCAAGACTTGGTGAGAGATGTAAAAGTGATTGCGCCGCTTGGGATCCCGCTTCTCTGAGATGAGGAGGCATGTGAGGAGGAAACTGAAAGGAAAGGTAAATACGGTCAAAACCCTTGGGGAAGCTTGGAGACTATTTAAAACTATAATCCTATAAGCTCAGATAAAATACATACCACAAGTTAGGAAAGGCACAAACAGGTATAAGAAGAGGCCAGCGTGGTTAACAAACAAAGTAATGGAAGCTGTAAAAGGTAAGAAGGACTCCTTTAAGCGGTGGAAAACCAGTCCAAGTGAGATTAATAAAAGGGAACACAGGCAGTGGCAAATCAAATGCAAGACTGTGATCAGGCAGGCAAAAAGGGACTATGAGGAGCATATTGCAAAAAACATAAAGACCAACAAAAAAAATTTCTTCAAATATATTAGAAGTAGGAAACCAGCCAGGGAAGCAGTGGGGCCCTTGGATGACCATGGGGTAAAAGGATTACTGAAGGAGGATGGGGAAATGGCTGAGAACCTGAATGCATTTTTTGCCTCTGTCTTCACCATGGAAGATGAGAAGTGTTTGCCTGCCCCAGAACCACATGGGCACCACAGCTCCTTCCTGCAAAGGCAATGAGCTGATTTATGCTCATCTGCAGAGACTAATGGACCCTATTGGGCTCCATCCAGAATGTTCTGCAGGATCTGATGCTCCTTGTTAAATGAGCTGATAAAGGACTAGAATCTCCATCTCTCTGAAGCTACTGATGACAGCTCCCCGATGACCTCTTTGCCCCAATCCCAAATTTTCCCCATGGTATACTATGGCACTTAGGAGGATGAAACAGAAGCTGATTAGAGCCAATTTGACAGTGATCTTGTGATGAAGCTGCCAGAACATCTTATAGGATAATTATGAAATCCTGAGATGGTGGTGAAGACCACTAAAAAGGAATTTTATGTGGCCTCCATCACATCCACTAGTTCTCGCCCAGCGCAATTGTTTAGAATTATTAGGTCTTTAACCTCCCTCTCAGAGAGAACCCCAAATGTTTTAGAGATCTGGAAATTAGCTATGAAGCCTTTGAAAGCTTTTCTACATATAAAACCTTGTTGCTCTGCCAGGATTTGCCAGCAAATATTGATAAAGTATGGGGACTAGATGCCCCTTGGGCATCCTAATTCCAATATTGGACAAATTCAATTAATGCTCCTGGGACAATGTCAAAAGGAGCTTGGATGCCCCTTAGACTCGTGCCCATTGTGGCTGATGAAAGCTAATGACAGTGGAGAACAGAGCCCTCGGGTGAACATAATCAATCTGCCCCTAAGTTCAGGGGTCTATGCAGGGAGACTTAAGGAAGCTGTGGTAAGACCGCTCCTGAAGAAAAGACAGGTTGCTTACCTGTAACTGTAGATCTTCGAGTGGTCATCTGTGCATTCACACTCATGGGATAGTGCGCCTGCGCCGATCCCCAAATCGGTACCTGAAAAAGCCCGGGATTTTTTCGCGCTCGGCGCCAATGGGCATGCGCAGGCGTCCCAATGCGCATGCTCACCGGCGCCAGCGCGGGGATCCCGCCAGTTCCTTCCTGACCGCTGAAAGCCTCTTACTGGAGGGAGACCGTCAGCAGTGGGGAAGGAGGGCGGGTAGTGTGAATGCACAGATGACCACTCGAAGATCTACAGTTACAGGTAAGCAACCTGTCTATCTTCTTCGTGGTCTCTGTGCTTCACACTCATGGGAGATTAGCAAGCAAAGCATACCTGGAGGCGGGAAGACGGTCAACCTGAAGACACAGCTTGCAGCACCGCAGCTCCCAACCGAGTCCTCTGCTGAGCATGCACGTCCAGCGCGTGGTGCTTCATGAAGGCATGCGGAGAAGACCAGGTAGCCGCCTTGCAGACATCGGAAAGGGACACACCCTTCAGGAATGCCACTGACGTGGCCATCACCCTTGTGGAGTGTCCACGAACAGGTCCAGGTAAAGGCTTCTTCGCCAACAAATAACAAAGTTTAATCGTCTCAGTAAGCCACTTGGAAAGTCTTTGAGACGAAATCTTGGACCCTAACTTAGGGGCAGAGTAGGAGACAAAAAGCTGGTTGTCCTTACGAAAACCCCGTAAGCGATTCAAATAAAACAGGAGGGCACGTTTAACATCTAATGCGTGCAACCTGCGTTCCTCATCCGAGGAAGGGCTAGGATAAAACGTGGGTAGCCAAACTTCTAAGTTAAGGTGGAATTGGGAAACCACCTTGGGGAGAAAGGTGATGTCCGGAGCTAAGGAGACCCCTGATTCCCTAAAGGCAAGGTAAGGGTAGTCACAGCGCATTGCCGTGAGCTCCCCCGCACGACGTGCTGAGGTAATGGCAACTAAAAATACAGTCTTCCAAGACAAAAGTTGTAAGGAACATGTTGCCATAGGTTCAAAGGGACGACGAGTCAACTTGTCCAGAACCAGAGTCAAGTCCCACAACAGTGGGGGGGATCTAGAGGGGGGGTGAAGGCGGAACAGACCCTTCATGAACCTCTTGGAATGAGGGTGGGTAAAAACAGAGTAACCCTCTACTGAACCATGGAAAGCAGAGATAGCTGCCAAATAAACCTTGATGGAAGAGAATACCAGCCCCTCATCCACCAAGGCTAAAAGAAATTCAAAAATTGCTGAAAGCCCAACAGAGTCAGGCAACCTAGGGGAGTCAGCCACAAAGCTACTAAATTTCTTCCACTTCCTCTCGTAAGAGGCACGCGTGGAAGGCTTCCTGCTGCTTTGGAGGACTTGCTGGACCCTGGTGGAAAAAGCTAGTGATTGATGAGCCACACTGTCAACTTCAGGTGAGGCACGTTGTGGTGGAGTACGTGCCCGCCCTGGGCCGACAACAGGTCCGGATCCGTCGGGAACTGGTAGAAGACCCCCCTCGACTGCTGGAGCAGGATCGAGAACCAGCTCTGACGGGGCCACCAAGGAGTCACCAGGATGCAACGCGGCCTCTCCTGCACTAACTTGTGGACTACCCTCGTCAGCAGAGGTAGGGGTGGGAACATATAAAGGAACCAACCCCCCCATGGAAGTAAAAGTCCGTCTCCCAGCGAGGCTGGATCTGCACCTCCCCTGGCACAGAACAAGGGGCACTTCTTGTTCTCCGCCGTGGCAAAGACATCCAACCGTGGGTAACCCCAGAGTTGGAACACCGGCTCTAGGAACCGCCAATGCAGTTCCCATTCGTGTGGGGAAGCTCCACCCCTGCTGAGAGAGTATGTTGAGGACCCCCGGCAGATGCGTTGCTTTCACAAAAATGTCCCACTGGAGGCACTCCGTCCAGAGATCCATCGCCAGCGAGCACAACCTGTGAGACACTGTCCCTCCCTGTCTGTTTATATAGCACAGGGCCGTGGTATTGTCCGTAAACAGTGCCACAGTCCTCCCCGCTAACAGTGGACGGAAAGAACGAAGGGCAAAGTGAACCGCCAGCAGTTCCAGGTAATTTATATGGCACCGCCTCAGTTTCGGAGGCCATTGACCTCCCACACATAGATCCTCCAGATGAGCTCCCCACCCCCACAGGGAAGCATCGGTAGCGATAGTCACAGTGGGGGTTGGAAGATGGAAGGGAGCCCCTTGGCAGATGTTGCTCTCCGATCCCCACCATTGCAGTGATTGGAGAGTCCCAGGTGGGATGGTGAACCTCTTCCGAGGTGAGTCTATGAGAGGGCGGAAATGGCGCAAGAACCATAGCTGTAGCCCCCGCATTCGTAGTCTTGCGAAACGTAGCACGCTTGTCATCGCAGCCATCAGCCCCAGCATCCGCTGAAGCTGCTGGGCCGTGCCCCACTGCCGCCTTTGAAGTAGCTGCACCAGACTGATGATGTCCTTTGCTCTCTGCGAAGGAAGGAATGCTCGGTGTTGATCTGTGTCCAACAGAGCCCCTATGAACTGAACTGTCCTTGACGGAGTAAGATGGGATTTCTCCAGCTTGACCTGCAACCCCAGGGTGTCGAGAAGACGCAAGGTGATGGCAATGTGTGTTGTTAGACTCTCTCTCGACATCGCCACAAGAAGCCAGTCGTCGATGTATGGAAAGACGACGACTCCCTGAAGACGAAGGTGGGCAGCCACCACACTCATCAGCTTCGTGAACACCCGAGGAGCAGTAGACAGTCCAAACGGCAGGGCCCTGAACTGGAAATGCCGAGCACCCACTGCAAACCTTAGGAAACGCCTGAACGCAGGATGAATGCTGACATGAAAGTAGGCATCCTTGAGGTCCAGGGTCGCCATCCAGTCCCCTTGATTGATGAGGGGGAGGATTGTTTGCAGCGTGGCCATTCTGAACCTCTGGTACAGAATGAATTTGTTCAGACTCCGGAGGTCCATGATGGGCCTCAGGCCCCCGTCCCGTTTGGGGACCAGAAAGTAGCGGGAGTAGAAGCCTCCTGTTCTGGCCTCTGGTGGAACTTCTTCTATGGCTTGTTTCTGGAAGAGGTTGCTCACCTCCGCCAGCAGAGGTGGGGAAGGGGGAGTGGTAACTACCACGGACTGGTTTGGCATCTGAACAAACTCTATTTTGTAGCCCTCTTTTACGATGGACAGAGCCCACCTGTCTGTGGAGATCAACTCCCAGGCAGGCAGGAAAGGGCATAGGCGGATGGAAGAGCCAACAGTGGGAGCGATGACGCGTGCTTGGAGGAAGTCAAACCCCCTGCTTCTGGGGATGAGTCCCCTTAGACTTGTTGGAAGGTTGAGCCCCGTAACGGTTCCTGCCGTTACCAGAGTAGGAGGGTCGTTCAGGCTGCGTAGGCCGAGGACGCCATTGCTCGGGAGAGAACCTTTGGTAGGGCTTCTTGGTCCAGGGTTTAGGCCACTGCTTGGATCTGGAAGCCTTGGGGGTAGAATGGACGCCCAAATTCTTAGAAGTCTTGACACTCTTGTCGAACTCTTGCAGTGCCGTGTCAGTTGTGGTGCTGAAGAGCCCGCCACCTTCAAAAGGCAAATCTTCAATGAAGGTTTTTGTGTCTTGGTGAAGTGCCGTAGACCTGAGCCAGGAGTGTCGCCGAATGCAGACTGCAGAGGTGATTTGCTTGGCTGAAGCCTACACCATATGTTTCGCTGCAGCTAGTTGTTGTCTAGCCACAGCGAGACCTTCTTTCTGCAGCTTGGTTGCAGCAGCCCTCTTGTCCTCACTTAGAGAAGAGAGAAACGGGGAAAGTTGTTCCCACACGGCATATTGGTACCTAGCCATGCAGGCGGCATAGTTAGACACCTTGATGCCGAGTGCCCCCGCTGAATAGACCTTACGGCCCATTCCATCAATCTTCCTCCCTTCTTTGTCAGGCGGAGAAGAGTGGACCTTCCTGGCCTTTGAGGAAGAGGAAACTACCACCGAGTTAGGCCTCGGGTGAGTAAACAAAAATTCAGCCCCCGTCTCCTGGACCTTGTACATATGGTCCAGCCGTTTGGATGACACCGGAGTCGAGGAGGGTTTGCTCCAAGGTTCCTTGACAACTTGAAGGATCACCTTGGTAACCGGCAGGGCAACCGCAGTGGACGTGTTCTTCTGCATTATGTCGAAGACATTATCATCCACTTCGGGTTCTGGCTGGGTCACTGGCAGTCTGAGGGTGGCAGCAATACGTTTCACAAGGTCCCCATAAGACTTCAGATCCTCCGACGGCGAAATCGGAAGATCCTCAGCCGTCTGGGAAACCGGCGAAGGTTCCAAGTCATGGGCTTCGTTGTCCGACTCCGATGACGAGGAGTCTTGACGAGCGGAGTGCTCCGAGAGAATCGGGGTCGACTCACGCAGTGGAAGCTGGACCGGCGGTGGTCGCCTTGGAGTTTCGACCGGGACCAACTGTCGATCCGGGGGAACAGACACCGACGCCTTCCGGGATCGGTGCGATACCCTCGACATGGAGGAGAATTCCAATGCTCGCTCCCAGTCCTGGTAGACCTCAGGGTACCAATGCGAGGATTCGTAGCAAGAGTAAGGAGGTTGCCACCTGCGTTGCTCCCATGGCGGTATCGGGAAACGTTGAGGTGCATAGAAGGGTTCCGGCTCACGCCTGTCCCGAGGCCTGCACGGGACCGGCGGAACTATCGGTGCCGACGCCTCCACCTCCGAGGTCGATCCACTGGCCGATCGTCGACGGGACCCGGAAGATGATGAGCGCTGGGTCAGGTCGATCTCCGGCTCCTGCTCCGACACCGACAGACGCTGCTGAGCCACAGGGCTTCGGCGTGGAGAGGCCATGATCTTCTTTGGCGGTTTAGAGATCGCCGATGCCGACGTGTTGACCGACGGGGAAGGAGTGCGGGGTCGCTTCCGCTTCTCCTTAGATTTTGCCTTCCTAGGAGCTCGGGTCCCAGAGTCCTCTCGGCGCTTCTTAGCGGGCGTATCCACCGAGCCCTCGCGGGAACGTTTTGTGGAGCCACGCTCTTCCGGCAGTTCGGACAAAGTCAGTGTCGGAGTAGCATCGGCCGATGCAAGCTCCTGTGCCGGGGTGTCGGTCGATTTCGGTACCGATGACTCCATCGGTCGATGAGGCCGAAGCGCCGATTCGGTTAACGCCACCGATAACCGAGCCGCACGATTTTTTCTGGTCTGCTTCGAGAAGTGGAGACAGTGCGGGCAGGTCTCTACTCGATGCGCTTCTCCCAGGCACAGCAAGCACAGGGAATGGCCGTCCGGAGGGGCGATCTTCTTCCCACAAGCACGACAGCGCTTGAAAAACCCCCAGCGACTTTCCATAGAAAAAGGCCGCACGTAAAAACTACTCAGAGTGGTCTGAGAGAAAAACGGGGGAAAGCGAGAGCGAAATACCCCGAGGGGCAGTCCGCCAGGCAAACAAAGAACGCTTTTTTTTTCTAACACTAACTATACTATCAAACTACTAACTAACTAACTAGGAACAATAAACGGGCTAAGAAACGAGAAAAGAGGCAAAGCCAAAAATTCTCACCGACCGGGAAACAGAAAGGTAAACCTCTCAGCGCAGCGGTCAGAAAGGAACTGGCGGGATCCCCGCGCTGGCGCCGGTGAGCATGCGCATTGGGACGCCTGCGCATGCCCATTGGCGCCGAGCGCAAAAAAATCCCGGGCTTTTTCAGGTACCGATTCGGGGATCGGCGCAGGCGCACTATCCCATGAGTGTGAAGCACAGAGACCACGAAGAAGATCCATCTTTAGATCCTATAGATCTAGCCAACTACTGCCAAATATTGAATTTATAATTTCTGGTAAGACAGTTAAGAGAACAGCAGGTGAACAGCTCCAGACTTTCCTAGATGACTCATCGGCTCTAGATCTATTCCAGTCTGGCTTCCACCTCACCCATGCAATGGAGATGGTGCTGTTCACTCTAATAGAGGGTAAGCATTGCTGTTATTACTTGATGCGACAGCATTTGACACTTTCGACCATGAGGTGTTTACTCACCATCTTGCTGAAGTAGGAATTTGAGGGAGTCTTGACACAGCTTATCTCATTCCTTTAGGGTCAAGGGCAAAGTGTGGTGCTAGGGGGAGGGTCTCAACACAATACCCATTGGTGTGTGGTGTCCCTCAAGAGGTGACCCTCTCCCCAATGTTATTTAATATCTATATGTACCCCCTTGCCCAGCTAGTGTGGAGTTTTGGGCTGCGTTGCCATCAATAAGTGAATGACACCCACCTGTTCTGTTGATGGCAGCCAACCAGATGTTTTGACCAAGGATTTTTTTTTTGGGGGGGGGGTGTCTGGATGATTGAATCAGAGTTGATTGAAATTAAATAAATCTAAGACAGAGGTCCTGTGTCCTGTGCTGTGAAGATGCTGGACTGGAGTGCCAACTTCCCACTCCCGGCACAGACTGTCAGAAGTTTGGGTGTGCTTCTGGATGCCTCCCTTTCAGTGGAGGCCCAGATCACAAACATAAGTAGGCTGGCACTTTTTCATCTGCACCCAGCTAGGTAATTGGCCCCCTTCCTGTGTCTCCATGACTTAGCCATAGTAATCCATGCAACAGTCATCTCCAGGCTGGATTACTGTAACTTGCTGTACATAGGGCTACCCTTGATACTGACCCAGAAACTTCAGTTGGTCCAAAATGCAGCGGTGCAGGTTCTCACAACAACCCCACTTAGAGCACACATCCAACCAATGCTGTCAGCTGCACTGGCTACAAACTGAATACCAGATTAGTCAAGGTTTTGGTGTTAACCTTTAAGGCCCTAAATGGTCTGGGACCAGCATATCTACAGGACCACCTCACCTGGTATGTCCCCCCAAAGAGCATTGCATACATCTAATGATAACTTGCTAGTGATCCCTGGCCCAAAAGACATTTGGCTATCCACAATTAGAGGCAGGGCGTTCTCTGTCTAGCAAGACCTGGGCCCTGCAGAGTATGAGACATTTTTTCATGACCTGCAAGGCAGAGATGTTCCACCAGACCTACGGATAAGGATTAGTGATGGCTCATCTGTTCTGCCACCCCTTTTCTCTTTCCCCCAATGGTATTCAGCTTTACAGATGATATTTATGCTGCATTAGTTTTATGTGCATCAATTCGTTTGAAATTGTGCAAGATAGTGCTGAAAAGTATTTTTAATTTTAATTGTTGTTACCCACCCTGTGCCTGCGATGCAAAGGAGGGTGAGCTATAAGTCTAATGTAATACGTAAATAAATAAAAAGTAGGCAATGCATCCAACACCATGCATTTGAAGGGTGCATCCAAATGCATAGGCAGAAAGGATGGATGCAGTGTGCATTATTCTTGGCAAAGTAAGTCAATGCAGTGATCCATCCTGGATCCCAGGAGATATGTGCCTCTTCTCCCATGATCAAGAAGACTGTGTTCGCAAACAGTACTAAAGCAACAGCAACCACAAATTACAATACAAATGTGTTACTTCTGACACTGGCTATTGTACAGGTGCAAAGCAGCTCAGTTCAGTGCTCAAGGTGCATTTTTGAATTAAACAATGGAGACAATCTACCAGCAGCTTGCACCACGAGAAAGGCTGATCAAAGCAAGTTAGCCTAGTAGTTACTTCACAGTATCCACAGTAGACAGTTTCAAATTGAATAAGAAGCAGCCTAACCTAAAGCTCATGACAGTAGCCTAAATGGCACAAACCATAGTGGTCAGTAAGCTGTGTATTAATTCATGCAAGGCCATCTATTGTCTAGGTACCCTTACTGAGTAGGTGCTTGTATAAAAAGAAGTAAACCAGCCCCTGAAGTGCCTTTTCCTCAGAACTAGAAATGGCATCTTTTATTTAAAAACTTGGATGCTTCACTTCAGTCACTGCCAACATTTTTGAAATGTCTTCATCACTGTGTTAGTAACAAACAGTGAAGCAATAAATGAAATTGTACGGAGGGAAAAGCTTAGAGAGTGGGCAACCAGCATATGCTTCTTCAGAATTGTCAAGTCTTTGGTTGCCATGGTAGCATGTTCCTAAAGAAACCAAATTAGGTGCTTGTGCTTTGTCACCAGACTGGTCCAGAGAACATTAGCCATGAGGATTAAATAAACAGGATTTTTAAAGACTGATAAACTGTCCTGTTCTAAGATTCCACTGAGTTGTCATCTCTGGAGGAAAAAATATCCATATAGATCTAACCATAGTACATTTCTATGTTACTGATATATATATATTTAAAGTTTTCCTGGAGCTTTGATGGAACCTGCTCTGAGCCCACTTGTGGGAAGGGCAGGATACAAATCTAATCAAATAAAGATGAATTATCTATTTTAAGTTTACTAAAAGTAAAGAGCCCAAGCAAGGACACACACTACATAATTCTTGTACTGCAAGATTACAAGCTCTAAGATTTGCTAGGTTACATGTTCTATTATCAACCAACATTCTACTAGGAGAAGTAATCAACAGAAAAGCAACATATATATCCAGCTATTTCACTGGCATAGCTAAAATTATTATGATATGCCCATACATGTGTTTTTGACAAGCACCTCACCAAAGACACTATAAAATTTAGCAGTCACGGAATAAGAGGATGCGTCCCTTTTTGGATTAAAAACTAGTTAACTGACAGGAAGTAATGAAGAGGAATAGTAGACAGTTCTCACAATGGAGGAAAGTGAACTGTGTTACAGGAACTGCATTGGGAGTGGTGTCATTTAATTTATTCATAACTTATTTTTAAGTATAGCAGTCAAAGGTGGAGATAATATCATTCAGGATGGTGAAAGCCACAGCAGCTCTAGGAATGTCTTCCTAAACTGAGTGAGTGGACAACCCAGCAAATGAAGTTCAATGTAAGAAAGTGCAAGGTGATCCACACTAGAACAAAAAAAATCTTAACTTTAAATGTATGGTGATGGGATCAGAACTGGTTGAGACAGAGGGAATGAATCTTGAGGTTGTAATAGATAGCTGAATCAAAATGCTGACTCAGTGTGCAGTAGCAATCAAAAACGCAAACACCATACTGAAGATTATCACGAAAGGAACTGTAAATAAAACAGCCAATACTGTCATATCCCTATATAAATCTGTGGTGCAATTTCATTCAGTTTACTGCACACTGTTCGGGTCATTGTATTCCAAAAAAGGCATTACAGAGCTGGAGTACAGAAGAGAGCAGCCAAGATGATTAACAGGTTGGAGCACCTTTCCCAAGAGTAAAGACAGTAGAGATTAGGACTTTTCAGTACAGGAAAAAAAATGAAGGGCCATGATGGAGGTTGATACAATTTTGCACGTTGTAGAGAATATTTCTCTGTTTCCTTAAACACTAGATGAAGGAGACAGGCAACAGACTTGGGATAAACAAAAGGAACTATTTTTTTATTTGATGAGTAATTGAATTGTAGAATTTACTGCCTCTAGAGGTTGTGATAGCTGTCATCATTGATAGTCCTATCCTTCTTTAAGCTATCAGTGGTTACTCACCATCGCAACTAAAGGGAACCTCCACATTCAGAAGCAGTAAACCTCTGAATTACAGGGCTAGGAGGAATATAAGAGGAAGGCCTTGGAACAGAGGTTCCCAAACTTATTTGGCCTAACACCCCCTTTTCAGAAAAAAAAAATACTCAGTGCCTCCCTGGAAATCTTCAGCTCCAACTAGCACAATGGGAAGGTGTCACCGCCCAGCTTCTTTCAACCCAAAAGCAAGCAGGTAGTGGTAAAATGAGGCGTTCTTCGGAGGCTTCCTTGGAAGGCAATGTTTGCCCTGCAAAGAAAAGCAGTGGCACAGTAGTGCCTACCAGGGCTCTCGGCTTGCAATCGTGCCACATGGGAAGGGGGAGTAAGGAGAAGCCAAGTATTACTCCCTGGCAGAGTGGCACCCTAGGTGGTTGCCTACCCCACCTACTCCCACACACTGGTCCTACAGAAGACACTCTGTCTGGGGCATTACAGTTGGCTGAAATTAACAGAAGCAACCACCTGGTAACCAGAGGACTGTAAGAAGCCTGATGCTCTGCAGAAAACTTTTTGAGGAGAAAGCTACAGGTTGGAACTCTTCAGAGAAGTTTGTGCAATTGCCTCACTGCTTCCACTGTCCTGACTTGAACTGTATTGCTGAGAGAGAAACTGCAAGCAACCTTGAGAAGCTGCTAGCTATAGAAACTATTGGCTAGGATAGACTAGTAAGGTTTTTTTGTTTCTGTGTTTGTCTGTACATCTTTTTTTTATTCTGTCTTGTAAATAAACTGCATCCTTCTTATATTTTAATTGGAAGAAGTTCTGGTCCTCATTACTAGTCTAATTGGGTGAATTCACACTAAGTACAGGCCTGACGCTAAGTGTTCTGGCACCCCTAGGCAGAGGCCTGTTCCCCTGCCCCTCCTGTTCCTTATTGCGCGCGTCATCGGGCTGCTCATACTTTGCATGAGCACTCACCCCCGCCCCTCTCCAAAGAAAGCCAGCTGCCTCCCTTTGAAGTGGGGGAGGGGGGCAGCCTGAGCACTCACGAAGAAGTGTCATTGGACGCCAGCGGGCGCAGGGAGATGTAGGCTGGCAGGTGTGGGGAATCCGGTGAGGTGCGGGGAGATGTAAGTCGGTGGGGCACGTGGGGATGGAGGCCGGCAGTGAACGGGGAGGCGGAGGCCGGCAGGGTGTGGGGAGGCAAAAGCTGGTGCGGCATGGTGGCGCCCAAGGCGGCCGCCTACTTGGCCTACTCCCACATGCCGACCCTGACTAAGTAGCAGACAAAATTGGAATTTTTCTCTAAATTAGAAATTCTGGACCCCTCCCAGAAATGTGATGTTTTGACATCTCCCACTCCTCTTTTCTTCCCTCCCCCCTTTATGCTTCCACCACCCCCTTATTTTTATTCACCGCCCTCCAATTGCACCCAAATCTACTACCACCCCCCTGGATCATTCCAGAACCCCCCAGGGGTCAATATCACCCACTTTGGGAAACACTGCCTTGGAATCTATAATCTTTTTTTGGGGGGTCTTCTAGGGCAACTGATTAGCCGCTATGTGAAACAGTTTGCTGGACAAGATAGACCATTGGCATGAACTAGCATGGCTGTTAGGTACACCTGCTTGACTATGATTTAAAAAAAAAAAAGAATATGCACAGTCAAATGTATTTGCATTCTGCCTGGATGTGAAGCAATGTATTTGATGGTTCTTGTGCCCACCATTTTCCTCACTGCATCACAGATTGTGCTAACACTATTGTGCTGTATCAATCTATTGCCACTATCCACTAGTTCCTCTGAACTCCCTGCTCTCATTTAAAACCAGGTCAGGTTTTGCTTAAATTGCCTAGAAAGGAATGGAACAGGAAGGAAGATGCAAGATTGCTGGAGCAAAGCAGGAATTCAATGTTCAGTCAGTCATCTGGAGGTTTGGCTGCTACACAAATCTCTACCTTCGGCAGCAGAAATGAATACAGCATGGAGATTTAGTGTAGATTTAGTCAGTTCAGTATTCATGGCCCAGTGTTCCCTTGTAGCTCACAATTCCAAATTTTACCCACATATAAAGTACAATAAAGCCAGAATTAATCCCCTCCAAGAAGATACCTGTAGCTTATATACCCTCAGAAGCTCTACAAAATAAAATGCCCTCTAAGCACAGCCCTCCTCAGGAATCCATTCCTTTGGATGGGAGCTACTATAGAAAAGCATGAGCACTAGTAGATTCCAAGTGGGTTTTCTTAAGTAGCTGGAAACTGGAAGACCATCAAAGCTTGTAACTAGTATTCTGCAAGGAGTTCCAAAAGATCAGCACTCTACTATATTCAAATGTATGAATTTCTATATTAGTTCTACTTAGGAGGGAAGATCTGTAGATCAACACAAGAACAAGAGTAACAGAAATGAGGTAAGTTTAATTTTCAAAATACAATATTAATAAATGCATCACATCAATAGCAGTATTTCTTCCTGAGTTTTCCATTGCTTTAAAAAACCATTAACTATGAAATACATTACAACTATAGCAGCTTAAAAAGTATTCTTTAAAACCAACATAATGGTATGATGCATTCTACACATTATCCACCAATATGTCGTAATAGTATGTATGGCAATGCAATACACACATTTTATACCTAAAGGAAAAATGCAAAGCTGTTCCAACAAGCAGAGTTAGGAGAATTCAATTTTTTGCTTGTTCAATTTGTTCTCTTTCATGCATAAAAGAGGCACAATATATATGGATCTTTTTGAAAAGCATATTCTCCGTTTCTCATAATTAACTGGCCTAAATTTTCAAAAGCTGCAAACAAATCAAATAATCTTAATTTAAAAAGGAACTGTATCTGCTGGGGTGAACAGTTTAGCACTTTCATTAAAACACTTTCCTTGGAGTACTTAAGATGGTCATTAATTTGTGTTAGCACAGACAGTTGTGGAACCATGGGTGTTCAGAAGCTACTGTGTTTTCAGAGACACTAACACCACAAAGGTATGCTACATTTAAAACAACAATGGTTTTGCTCCCATCAGCTGGTGTTGCACTGTACTAGAACAGGCTGAGCTACTTCTGGAAAAATTCTGTTGTAGAAGCGCAGGACATGGAGGCACAAGTCACAGCTAAGCTAAGCAAAGAAAAGTAGATGGTCATAGGATAATATATGTAATTTCAGGCCATGTAATTAGCATACATCAATGCTTTAGACTGATTATGGAATGCTTGTCCCAAGATCACACTTTCTTAAACTGACCAAATAAACTGACCAAAATAGAAAGCAGTGTTGGGACTGGTTTATCCAGCTAAACAGTGCATCTTTTTTTTTTTAATTGGAACATGACTACTTATCACAAAAGCTGCAAATTTTTGTACAAGAAGAAATTCAGCACTGTACCTGAAACAAGTCTTATCAAAATAATAAAATATCTAATAATTGGGTGCTCTCCAGGTACTTGCTTGTGTGATGGAAAAGGAAATATTGATCACAAATATGCAAGATGCTATCAAAAATGTTGCCTGCTATAGTACAATGCTTGTATTAAGGAAACAGCTGTGGAATTAGCACACCAAACTGAGGGCAGGGGGCTTATGTGAGTGACTGCGAGAATTAGATACATCATAATGGGACAAAGGGGAGGTGGAAGACCAGGTGCTATGTGTATATTCCAATTTCAAAAAAATTTGAGAATCATTTGTGTTGACATGCAAAGGTCACAAGCAGCAAGACTGCTGCACTGAGTCTTGAACACTCTTGTCCTTTGAGTCACAACCTATTCAAAGAACCACCATGATGCAAGCACCACTATAAGCTCTTTCCAATGGTGAGACTACAATGAAGAATGGTGAAATATAAATTTTGTCATTGCTGCTCAGACAAATGCAACATCCCATATTTCTCATGGCACATTTGAGTAGAAACGCCCCCCCCCCCAAAAAAAAGAGCTTACAGATGTTGCTATCACAGGGAAGAATTTCCCAGGGCACTCTATGTAGGAGCTGTAATGGATAGTGAGAAGGTGCATTCCTTTGGAAATACTTTGAAAGTTAAACATTTCACGTAGATGCAATGTAAAAGAGTGATTTGGAAATTTGAGCTTACAAGACAAACATTACTAAAGGCAGGAAGCCTTTATATGTTGGAAGGACTGCTCCCCAAAGTACTTTTTGCCAATGCCATACTTAAGATGCAGTCTCCATCAGTGACTGAATGGGGGTGGGAGTAGGTTACTTCTACCGGGATAACACAAGCATTGAAGCAGCTTTGCCCCTATTCATTCTAAAATAGTGTTTATATACATTCATACAAGTAAAGAGTAACATATAACTCTGCTCTTAAAGGAAAGCTGAAGAATGTTAAACTGAATGGGCCACCTCAATTACATGGTAGATACAGGTAAGTAATAGAACTATACAACTACATCTAGCTCATTCAATCATATCTCTACCAGCCACAGGGCTGGTCATGGAAGTGTATGCTCTAGTCACAGAAACTGATGTGTAAATATAGTCTTGTTGCATCATAGCAGCAGTATCTAAAAACTTTATACAATTCATTTTCAAATTTTAAAAAGACATTCCAAGAAAACTGTCCTTTAATTCACTTCATTAAAAGTTTTGTTCTACAAAGTTTTAACACTGATAAACCCAGAGTCCTTTAAAATAATTATACAAAAACTGACCCCTACCCCACTGCTGAAACTTGAAAATTAGTATCAAAAGGCAGCAGGAGTAGCTGGTTGGAATTCACTGTTTTTTGTGGCCTGACTCAGAGCTCTGCGTTTGGCAAGGCGGGACTTTGAAGGGGGTGAAAGCTTCATGGAACATATGGCCTGAGAGATACTTTCTTCCTCTTCACCGAGATGATTTTCATGCTGGGAGAGCTGGCGGTTTAGAGCAATAGCCTCAGCTGCAAAGAGAGTGAGCTCTTTTGTGCTGCTGTTCCTGTAGATGGTGAAAAGAGTGACATACAGCCAGAGGAGTGAAAATACAACAAAGCTAGAAAAAGACACAAGGACTCTTCATTGTTCAGTTACTTCCAATCATCCAAGAAAAAAATTAGAATAAACTACAAACTCAAGAAAATACTACTCTTCAGTTCAGCTTATACAACCCAGTGTTTTCTCCCAATATCCTCCTATAGGAGGAATCCACCCTTCAATTGCTTTCCATCTCATTACAAGTACTTAAGAAACAGTTACCTTTGAAGAACTTGTGGTGTAGGCAGTCCTCTTTCAGAAGCATTCTACACAAGATTGAAACATTGAAAACTAAGTGGAGGTTCTTAGCATAATAAATATTTATCTGAGGGATAAGAACATGATCATTATGTTTCACAGCTCTCTATTTTTAACAGCATTCCATGAGCAGGCTACATTTCACATGAATTATAGGGTGAAATATCGAAGATTACAATGCACATTTAGATGTGCATTGACCAAGCAGTAAGGCAATAAAGGCAGCCACAAGGCTCTGAATTTCACTCATGTCAATTCCTGCAAGAATGTCATTGGCAACAAAATAGACAACCTTCCTAGCATTTCTAGAAGAAACCTTTTAACAATGTAGGAGTACAGAATACACATATGTTCTTATGAGGAAGAAGCTGTACATTCAGGTTCTTGCATGCACCTACACAGATAACCAGTACTTGATTTAAGAAGAGTTGGACATTCTGCAGTAAGGAATGCAGCCAAAGGTGCTTTGACACATAGATTGGAATGCTCCATGGCACAGATTAATCCTCTAAAGCAGCTTATATACTGAGATTATGCTTTATAAGTAAGGGCTTTGCAACACAGTACTTACCCCTTGCACCCAGGGATGCTGCAGAACCTGAGCAGCGCTAAGCCTCTCCTTGGCATTACGAACTAGCAACTTGGAGATCAGATCTTTGGCATCACTGGAGATATGCAACCAGTCCTTGTCAGGAAACTCATACTTGCCTTCTTGGATACTCTCAAAGAGTTTGTTCTAACAACAACAAAAATTTGTTTGCTCTAAATGTTGGAGGTTAAGTTAATTTTTCTCCTGCTTAAGAAGCCTTAAAATCCTTACATGCTGGGCTTAAGCCGCCTTAAAATCCTTACATAGTTAGCTCTGGGAATTCTGATAGTGAATTGCTAGTGTAAAAACAGGGCTGAAATTCTCCATTAGGGATGTGCATTCGGCTCGGCCGAGTCGAAAATACAGCCGAATCAACGCTGATTCGGTTGTATTCGGCATTGCCCGCAGCCGAATGCCCTTGCCGCCAAAAATGCGGCTCCTGAATGCGGCTCGCCGTATTCTTCCGAACTGCTATTCGGGAGAATACGGTACGGCTGTCAAAAGGCTGCTGTCAATTGTCAAATTCCATAGAAAAGGTGGGAAGCTGATTCTGCAGCCTCAATGGAGCTGCTTGCTTAGCTTCCCGCCTTTAGTGCCCTCTTCCCGCCTCTCCTATAGCCTCCCTGGGGTCAGGGAGGAGGGGGGAGGGGGAAGAGGAGCCCCAGCAGCCAATCCAAAGCATGCATTTGCAAAATGCATTGCAAATGCATGCTTTGCACTGGGCTGTTGTTGTGTACTGTGTAGCTGATGGCCCAGCCATCAGCTACATTGTTATTTTGATCTTTTGCTTACTTGGGTATCCAAGTAAGCAATGTTCTCTGGCCAATCAGAGAGAGCAGTGCTTTTTTTTGAAATTGCTCTCTGTAGGGCCAGAGAACCTTTTTAAGGAGTCTTCCTGCTGGACTCCTCCATTGCTGTGTGTATGTGGCTGGGTTGGTGTGAGAGAGATTGTGCTGCTGCTTTTGGCTGGCCCTTGGCTTCAGCTCCTGCCTGCTGCTCTCTCACTGCCTTACCAGAGACCTCCCTGGACTCAAAGAAGACAAGGTAAGACAGTTTTGGGGGTTTTGTTTTAGTTTTTGTTGGTAAAAGGACTAGAGTCCCTTTACTTGTTCAGATTTGGGTGGGTGAGTACTGGGTGGGTAGGGTAACCTATTTGGGGTTGGGGTTAGGTTCTGCTGGGGGTGTGGGCCTGGGGTGGGGTTTTTTTGCTAATTTGCCCATATCTTAATTTAGTGAGAGGACTTTTTAAAGTGCAGTGTCCTTTTACTTCTCCTGATTTGGGTGGCTTGGATTTCTTGGGGTTAGGGTGAAGGGTTTTTTTTTGGGGGGGGGGAGTTCCTGTATTATTAAAAGTTGAGTTTTTTACTGTTTCATTGTTTGATTTGTTGCTGCTGTGTTGTGTTGCTGCTGTGTTACTTTTATCTTCAGGTTATTGGGGGGGGGTGCTGTTTGGCCTAATTTTCATTGTTTTGTCCCCCTTTTCTGGTTCTGGTTTTAGGGGTGGGGGTGTTGTTGTTGACTGATTTGGCCTGAGTTTTCTTATTGGTGAAAGGCCACTTTTTAAAATCTTGAGTTGCTTTGCTTGGCCTCTTGTGATTATCTGGTTTTGTTTTGGTTTTTTAAAATCTTGAGTTGGTTTGCTTGGCCTCTTGTGATTCTCTGGTTTTGTTTTGGTTTTTTAAAATCTGTTGTTTTAAAATGTGTTGTTTGGGGCAGGGAAGCTGGCACCTGGGTGAGAGACCCAGAGGCAGCAGGCTTTTTGTGGTTTGCCAGCTCTCCCCGTGTTGTTTGGGGCAGGGCTGGAGAGCTGGCACCTGTAGATTGTGTTGTTTGGGGCAGGGAAGCTGGCACCTGGGTGAGAGACCCGGAACCAGCAGGCTTTTTGTGGTTTGCCAGCTCTCCCCGTGTTGTTTGGGGCAGGGCTGGAGAGCTGGCACCTGTAGATTGTGTTGTTTGGGGCAGGGAAGCTGGCACCTGGGTGAGAGACCCAGAGGCAGCAGGCTTTTTGTGGTTTGCCAGCTCTCCCCGTGTTGTTTGGGGCAGGGCTGGAGAGCTGGCATCTGGGTTTGCTGCAGCCAGGTCTGCAGAGCAGACCTTGAGCAGATTGTGTTTTGTACTGCCACGACGTTGGCAACTGGGTTTTTATTGGTGCCAGGCCTGCAGGGTTCATAGATTAGATAGAGGGATGTAGTGCATTTGGGGCCTATAGAGATTCTCTGGTGTGAAGTTAGTTTTGGCTTTGGGTGCCCCTGGAATGGGGCCCCCTGGCCCAATCTTTTTGGGACTTGGGGGGGTTGTAGGGGAGAGTCCCCTGCAGGCCCCCTGCAAATTTGGGGGCTCTCCCTCAAACCCCCTCCCCTCCAGGCGGCTTCAATTATACCCTATTTGCCATTGATTTCAATGGCCCATAGGGTATAATGATGGAATAGGGGCACCCTCTTTGGGTGCCCCTGGAATGGGATCCCCTGGCCCAATCTTTTTGGGACTTGGGGGGTTTGGAGGGGAGAGTCCCCTGCAGGTCCCCTGCAAATTTGGGGGCTCTCCCTCAAACCCCCCCCCCTCCAGGCGACTTCAAATATACCCTATTTGCCATTGATTTCAATGGCCCATAGGGTATAATAGGGCCGTATATTCGGAAATAGCCGCGCATTACCGTATATGCGGCTATTCCGAATACGGCATTCAGCAGTACAAGGGGAATCCGATTTTTTTTTCCCCGTGTACTTCCGATTTTTTTTGCACATCCCTATTCTCCATATCTTGTGCAGAACATGCACTTAATGAAGTCACCGTTAAACATGAATCGCAGTCAGTGAATCCCAAGCCTTTTATTTCATATGGGCTTGCCCAAACCAACTTTCTGCACAACTGTAAAAGTGTGACATTTGAGGCCTCTTTACTCATAATTGCATTTCATGACTCATCATGAAATAGCATAACAATTCATTACTCCAGATCTCTCGGTTTGACTTCGCGAACGAAGATTTAAGAAGGATCAATCTCTCTCTAATGGTTCAATCTACCTATTCAGTATTACTCTGACTGGCAGCAACAAAATCAGAGGTCTTTCCAAGACCAGCCAGGATCCTGTCAAGTGCAGATGGAAGAACTGAACCCAGGACCCTCTAGATGCAAATATTTCTTTTTAAGTTATGAATTCTCCCATGCCACATACTTTCCACTTCTCTCTCCTCACCCTCAAATTTCACAATTCAGACTTGATCTACAGATGAAAAAGAACTTCCTAGTCATCATCCAGAGAAGGAAATACAGTCCACTTGCTTGAGCCCTCTATCAGAAAGAAACCTATTCCAATTGCCAGATACTAGAAAAAAGCAAGGAAAAGACACTCTAGATGCCATCACTTGCAGAGGAAAAAAGTTCATAAGATAGTTGCACCACTTTTGTCAGTATCAGCCTGGTACTGTCATGTATTCAAGGGAAGTCCCACTATTTGGATTAAAAACTTAAATAATGGGGACACTCAAATACAGGATACATGTTTTTTCAATCCAGTTTCCAGGACACCCCTAGTCTTTAAGAGAAATGGAATGAACAAAAAATAAACGTGTATTGAGATCTTACAGTGTTGTTTGGGCAATCCAGAATAGCTGCTGAGGTATTACAAGATCATAATTTATTTGGTTTTTGCACATCTTACTAATGTAAGAATTCTTGGGTGACAACTAGTGGAAGAGCAACATATAAATCTGACAGAAGAATGAGGTGGGAATAGGCTGCAGAATGCTGAAGTGATAGGACAGACTACAGTACTTTAGATTACAGGCAGAGGACCATGTTATGGAAAGACTCCCTGGTGCAGAGGCTCTCTCCCTATTGTGCTTCTACTCTGTTTTCATATGCAATACTAGAACCACCTCCTGCAGTCCAACGATGCACTGCATTCTACTGCACAAGGGATCTAACAGCAGGAAGGAAGTATGAGACTTAAGACATTGCACTTACTAGGACTAACCATAGCCTTCTTTTCAAGCCAGAGTTATATTACAGATTGCTACTAGATGGGCTGTAGAACAACTTTGTCAAGCTGTTTTATTAACAAAGACATTACAATCATTTCTATTAAACCCTCAAATTTACTTAGTTACCTGGCAAATTTTGCAGACTTCTCCTCTGTCCCAGCCACAGTCTGTGCCACAATTCCCCACAAAAGGAGGATAGCCACTTAACATGATGTACAAAATCACGCCCAAGCTCCACAGATCACAGCGCTTGTCATAGAATGTGGCTTCATCTGTGAATACTTCTACTACCTCAGGGGCCATGTACTCTGCAGAACCACACTAGTGTATATGCAAGAGAGATTGTGTCAAAGCTTAATGAAGTAATAAGCACATTAAAGGACAAGTGAAAACAGAAATATGCAAATATTTAAGGACATCTAAATCACAGCAAAGGCTGGTTTACTGTACAAATTTATATGCTTTTTTAGAATTTGTCTTTGACAAGTTCTGTTTAAAGGCATATAAAGCTGCGTTTTTCAATATTTCTATTTCAGATTATAATTGCTAATATTTGCACAAAGCCTAAAGGCTCTCTAGAATACCTGTTCTTTCATGCAAAATTGGTAACAGTCTAAATCCAACATAAAAATACCTCCAGATGATTATTTTAAACACAAAGCCCAGAAGAACTGAGGCAAAATAGTAGGTAATGATCAGAAGGAAATCACTTAATTTTTTTCCTAACATAATGAGTGAGTCCTCAACCTTCAGATGCAAGGAAGCTCTGAAATTACAACTGTTTGCTCCAAGGCTGGCAGATACAGATATTAAACACAAGGAGCAGTGAAATCTGCATGCAAATCTAATTCTAAGACTATAGAAGAACCTTATTCAAAATATTTAAACCACTGATTTTTCACTGATGACAAGTTTCATGCTTCTTGCAAGCAGGCATCAGACCACCTCCCACAACACTGGCAAAGTATTGTGCCAGTTGCTGGGCAACAGCTACTGTAGAAGCAAATAAAGGCATGGAGCATTCTTAGGTAGTTCATGATACATCATTTGAATATGCACACATTTTAAACTTATCCCCACATGGAAAGAAATTAATGATCTTGGAGTATCATCCTTATTTAAGTACAGCACAGAGTCTCAGCAAATATGCCACATTACAATTCCAAGTCTCTGTGAATCAGTATCAGTGGCTGAAGTAACTGTGCAAAATGATGTTCACAGGAGACAATGTTCCAAACCCTTGTTTCAAACAAGGATGGTGAAGGAACCTGAAATGAGCACCTCATGCATGTTATCAATTTTTAAGTTTAAAGGACTATACTGCCACCTAGCATTTATTTGTTTGAGCACTCTTCGGTGTGGTGCTAAACTAATAAAACACATCCTAGGTATAGGGCTTGAAACCCCAAGGATGAAGACTGTATTTAAGCAGTAGACCTGGCCAGACTGGGTGTTTTACTTATTTATTTAGGTAACTTTATATTCTGCCCTTTCCCAAGTGGGCTCAGAGCAGATTAGGGTACAGTGTGAAACAGTACCTTGAGGTACAGTGTGAAACAGTTCTGCTAGATGCAAGTTAATTGGGGTTTCATGTTGTTGTTAATATTTAACACTTCCCAATATGCTAAAGTGTATGTGCAGGAGCCCTCCCTTTGATTGCTGCCTTGAAGTGGTGAGAGGGCTTCCGCGGTTCAGTGAGGCTGTGGACTATGCCATGCAGGGCCACCCAAGATGGACAGGCCACAGTTAAGAACCCAGACAAAATGTGATCCACTGGAGAAGGAAATGGCAAACCACTCCAGTATCCTTGCCAAGAAAACCCCATGGACAGTAACAAAAGGCTAAAAGATATGGTGCTGGAAGATGAGCCCCTCAGGTCCGAAGGTGCTCAATACACTACTGGAGAAGAGTGGAGGGCAAGTACAAGTAGCCACAGAAAGAGTGAAGTGGCTGGGCCAAAGCTGAAATGACACTCAGGTGTGGATGTGTCTGATGGTGAAAGGAAGTCGGATGCTGCAAAGAACAATACTGCATTGGAACATGGAATGTAAGATCTATGAATCAAGGTAAGCTGGATGTGGTCAAACAAGTGATGGCAAGACTGAACATCGACATCTTGGGAATCACTGAACTAAAATGGATGGGAATGGGCAAATTTAACTCAGAAGATCACTACATCTATTACTGTGGTCAAGAGTCCCACAGAAGAAATGATGTGGCCTTTATAGTTAACAAGAGAGTGAGGAAGGCAGTAATGGGATACAATCTCAAAAATGATACAATGATCTCTATCTGTAACCAAGGCAACATTCAATATCACAGTAATCCAAGTCTACGCCTCAACCACTGATGCAGAAGAGGCTGAAGTGGACCAGTTCTATGAAGGTCTACAACACATTCTAGAACACCAAAAAAAGAGAGATGTCCTCCTCATCATAGGGGACTGGAATGCCAAAGTAGAAAGTCAAAAGGTAACTGGAACAACGGACAAGTTTGGCCTTGGAGAACAAAATGAAGCTGGGCAAAGGTTAATAGAGTTTATCAAGAAAACAAACTGGTCATAGCGAACACCCTCTTCCAACAACCTAAAAGGTGACTCTACACATGGACATCTGATTTCTGTGTAGAGTCACCTTTTGTTCTCCAAGGCCAAACTTGTCCGTTGTTCCAGTTACCTTTTGGTGTTCTGTGATATTGAATGTTGCCTTGGTTACAGATAGAGATCATTGTATGCAGATTTCCAGAGAACAGCAAGAAGAGATAAGGAGACCTTCCTGAAGGAACAATGCAAAGCAATAGAGGAAAACAATAGAATGGGAAGGACAAGAGATCTCTTCAAGAAAATTGGAGAAATCAAGGGAACGTTTCGTGCAAAGATGGCCATGATAAAGGACAAAAACAGTAGGGATCTACAGAAGCAGAAGAGATTAGGAAAAGGTGGCAAGAATACATAGAAGAATTATAAAAAGAAGGATCTCAATGTCCTTGACAACCATGACATTGAAATCGCTGACCTTGAGTCAGACATCTTGGAGTGTGAAGTCAAATGGGCCTTAGAAAGCATTACTAACAACAAAGCGAGTGGAGATGACGGTATCCCAGCTGAGCTATTCAAAGTCCAAAAAGATGATGCTGTTAAAGTGATGCACACATTATGTCAGCGCACCATTGCACTCATTTCACCTTCCAGCAAGGTCATGTTAAAGATCCTACAAGCTAGGCTTCAGCAGTATGTTGATCGGTAACTACCAAAAGTTCAAGCTGGGTTTTGGAAAGGTAGAGGAAGTAGAGATCAAATTAATAATAAGTTTTTATTTATACCCCGCCTTCCCCGCTGAAGCAGGCTCAGGGCGGCTTAGAAGGCATGATATAAAATATCATGGTATAACAATAAAACAAAATAATACAATCAATAAACAGAACAATATAAATTATACAATATATAAGTTAACATTAAAATCATTAATCTAAAAACAGTATAAAGGTGCTACCGTCGCAGTATATACAAGGTGGCTTGATGATAATTCCAGGTTTATCTTAAAAGGCTAGTTGGAAGAGGGCGGTTTTGCAAGCCCTACAGAACTGGTTAAGATCCCGTAGGGTCCGCACCTCTTCTGGTAGCTGATTCCACCAATGGGGTGCCTTTATAGAGAAGGCCTGCTCCCTGGTTGTTTTTAATTTGGCCTCCTTGGGCCCAGGGATTTCCAAGAGATTTTGTGAGCTGGAACGCAGTGCTCTCTGGGGAACATATGGAGAGAGGCGGTCCCTAAGGTAGGCAGGTCCTTGGCCATATAGGGCTTTAAAGGTGATAACCAGCACCTTGTAACGAACTCAGTAGACAATTGGCAGTCAGTGCAGTTCCCGCAGCCTAGGCTGCACATGTTCCCACCAAGGTAGTCCCACTAGCAGTCTGGCCGCTGCATTCTGCACTAGCTGCAGTCTCCAAGTTCGGTACAGGGGCAGCCCCATGTAGAGGGCATTACAGTAGTCTAGCCTCGAGGTGACCGTCGCATGGATCACTGTTGCCAGGTTGCGGCGTTCCAGGAAGGGGGCCAACTGCCTCGCCCGCCTACGATGGAAGAAGGTAGATTTGGCAGTGGCTGCTATCTGGGTCTCCATTGTCAAGGAAGACTCCAGCAGCACTCCCAAGCTCCTGACCTCGCGCACTGGTACCAATGGCGCCCTGTCAAAAGCTGGAAGGGAGATCCCTCCTTCTGGACCGCCGCAACCTAGACAAAGGACCTCTGTCTTTGCTGGATTCAATTTCAGTCGCCTGGTCCAGATATACAGGGACGTCACCAGTTCAGCCACCCATCAGTAGATAGAGCTGGGTGTCATCAGCATACTGGTGACAACCCAACCCATACCTCCGAGCAATCTGGGCAAGGGGGTGCATATAGATGTTAAATAACATCGGGGAGAGAACTGCCCCCTGGGGCACCCCACAATTAAGTAGGTGCCTCTGGGACAGCTCACCCCCAATTGCCACCCTCTGTCCCCGACCTTCAAGGAAAGAGGAAAGCCACTGTAAGGCTAACCCCTGAATCCCTGCGTCGGCGTGAATCCCTGCCAACATTTGATGGATTATGGAGAAAGCACGGGAGTATCAGAAAAATGTCTTTTTGTTTCATTGACTACGCTAAAGCCTTTGATGGACCAAGGGTCTGGTTCAGTATAAAGCAGCTTCATATGTTCATATGATTGTGTGGATCACAACAAACTGTGGCAAGTCCTTAAAGAGATGGGAGTACCAGACCACCTGAAATGTCTCCTGAGAAACCTATATAAGGATCAAGAAGCAATTGTCAGAACAGGATATGGAACAACTGATTGTTTTAAGTTGAAGATGAAAATATTGGATTTATATCCCGCCCTCCACTCCAAAGAGTCTCAGAGCAGCTCACAATCTCCTTTACCTTCCTCCCCCACAACAGGCATCCTGTGAGGTGGGTGGGGCTGGAGAGGGCTCTCACAGCAGCTGCCCTTTCAAGGACAACCTCTGCCAGAGCTATGGCTGACCCAAGGCCATGCTAGCAGGTGCAAGTGGAGGAGTGGGGAATCAAATCTGGTTCTCCCAGATAAGAGTCCGCACACTTAACCACTACACCAAGCTGGCTCTCCTGTTTTAGAACAGGAAAGGGTGTTTGACAAGGATATATATTGTCACCCTGCTTTTTTAATTTATATGCAGAGTGCATCATGTGGAATGCTGGCCTGGATGAAGCACAAACTGGAATTAAGATTATTGGGAAAAACACAAACCACCTCAGATATGCAGATGACACCGCTCTAATGGCAGAAACTGAGGAGGACTTAAAGAACCTTTTGTTGAGGGTGAAAGAGAAAAGCACAAACTTAGGCTTGAAACTCAACATCAAAAAGACTAAGATCATGGCATCTGGCCCCATCACACCTTGGCAAATAGAAGGGGAAGACATGGAAGCAGTGACGGACTTCATATTTCTGGGATCCAAGATCACTGCAGATGGTGACTATAACCATGAAATTAAAAGATGTTTGCGTCTTGGGAAAACAGCTATGGTGAACCTAGGCAGTATATTAAAAAGTAGAGACATCACCCTGCCAACAAAAGTCCATTTAGTCAAAGCGATGATATTCCCAGTAGTAATGTATGGCTGTGAGAGCTGGACCATAAGGAAGGTCGAGCGCAGAAGAATAGATGCTTTTGAGCTGTGATGCTGGAGAAGAGAGTCCCTTGCACTGCAAGAAGATCAAATCAGTCAGTCCTAAGGAAAATTAACCCAGACTGTTCCCTGGAAGGTCAGATGCTGAAGCTCAAATACTTTGGCCACCAAATGAGAAGAGAGCAGTCACTGGAGAAGGCCCTGATGCTGGGAAAGACAGAAGGCAAAAGAAGAAGGGGACGGCAAAAGATGAGATGGCTGAACAGCTTTACTGATATAACTAACACGAATTTGAGCAGACTTTGGAGGCTGGTGGAAGATAGGAGGGCCTGGCGTGACTTTGTCCATGGGTAGCAAAGAGTCAGACTCGACTGTGCAACTGAACAACAAAATGTGCAGTAAAGTACTTTTTGTGAAGTGATGCAAAAGTGAAGTAAATCAAATTTATAAAAGAGGACTGCAAAACGGGATTTACTACAGAGGAAAACCACATATGATGCTGTGCTTTATGTGCAACAGGTAATTAGAAAACAATTAAAGGTTGATCTCATTTTACTGCAAGTAGCCCTTCCCTTTGACTTAGACCTGTCTAGCACCATTCCCAATTTTGCCTAAGGGTACCAGTGCCAGAGGTGGTGATCTGAGATCTTAATATCAAAAAGCACTGTAAATATAGTACTGGGCTCCCATAACTGTGCTTAAGAGATCAGGAATTATTTATAAGATCATGTCATTTTCATCCTTATCACAGCAAATACTTCTCTCTCCTCTCCCCCTCTGCTGTCCATGCTTACAGCTAAACTTGTTTTTTCCACATAGACAAAAGAAGCCATAAGTAGGAGGCAGATACCTCCCAAACTAGTTTTGTGACCATAATATGGCTTTGGGTAAAGGAGGGCCCACTACCTAAGGTCAGTGGCTAAACAATGATATAATAAATTAACTTCTATTAGCCATATATTGTGAAAGTGTCCTGAGCACATGTATGCAGGGCTGGCACTGGAGTTTTTGCCACCCCAGGCAAGGCTCTGTCCCCTGCCCTCCAGTGGGAAAGGGCCCCCAGCACCGGCCCAGATCAGGCCCCATTTGCACGGAGGGCTTCTCTTGAGGAGCGCTCTGTTCGAACCACGCCCCCCCCCCAACCCTCCTGCCGCACAGGAAGGCTGAGTGGGGACAGATGGCTCCGTTTGCACAGAGCTCAAGAGGAGCCCTCTGTGCAAACGCCCCCCCCCCCAGCTCAACCATCCTAGTTCGCTGACTCCCATGCGCCGGTCCTGTACGTGTGCTTCATTTGTTAGAAGCATAATGCTCGGTAAAGACTGATTCATTCAGAGTGCTCAGTTTGTATCCATTATTCTTAGGAGAAAATAGTTGCAAGAGAAGCTG
Organism: Heteronotia binoei; assembly: GCF_032191835.1. Classification (NCBI taxonomy): domain Eukaryota; kingdom Metazoa; phylum Chordata; class Lepidosauria; order Squamata; family Gekkonidae; genus Heteronotia; species Heteronotia binoei. The sequence goes on from NC_083224.1 coordinate 102,415,589, forward strand.
GTTACATTAGTTATTCGGAACATGCAAGAAAAGTGGGAGACAGTTAATCAATATGTTTGAGGTTCATCTTCAGAAGACAATTTTTGATAAGGGCAAGAGCCAAAACTTTAAGAAATTATCATCATTAATGGCGTGACATGCCCAACATTTGTACAACTTTTAGGCAATTCATTAACATCTCTCCTTCCTCCTACATTACCACAACACAGCTAAACAACAGAAGAATGTACTTAGCTACATACTGGAGTAGTCAATTCAGGCGTAGTTATTGGTGTACATGCACTGTTGAGCTTCATTCCACTCCCAAGGTCAAAGTCACAAATTTTCACCGGTGACACCTGAAATGGGAAATGCACCAAGATGATGAACATAACCCTGAAGTAAATTAGACTTTGATGACTAACAAGTTCATTTTAGTATAACTTCCCATTCACAAGAACCTGCATATAGTGAAGTGAGCTGTAGTCCAAAGCTTATGCCAAAATAACAGCTGATTATCTTTAAGTTGCCATAAGTTACTTTGTTTTACTTCAACAGTAAACAGAGCTAGCCCTCTACCATTATTAATCCTGAAAAACAGCTACACACCAGCATAGAGCAGCTACAAAGCATGAACTACCTTATCGTGAGATTCACAGAGTATGTTTTCTGGCTTCAAATCTCGATGAGCAATACCTAAAGACAAAGAAAGAGGTCCTGTCAAACTGAGATAGAGAAAAACTATAACAGCGTTTGCTTCTCAATGTTCTCATAAAAACAGAATTATAATCAGATTGCTCATCAACTATAATCTCAAGGCACAGCAAAATATTATACTGAGTGGCAGTAGGTAAGCCAAAAACCAGGCTTATGCAACAATGATCATTTTTGGAGTTTAATTTCCTTCATGGCCAAAGCTCTCATATCAGTTAACTAGAAATAATTAAGACAGACTAGGGGCAAGCCATCACCACCCCCTCAATCTCTGCGCTCAGGCTGCAGCTGTATGGTTTCTATTCCTCTATTCTAGATGCCTCTGTTCACCTTGGAAGAAGGAACTGCCAGAGAGTCTACGATCCAAGACATTGCCTAACCAGGGAGCACAGGGAAGTTCTCCACTCTAAAAGCTAAAGCTATTGCATTTTTTGTAGTGATTTTAATATTGTTGGAAGCCGCTCTGAGCTGTTTGGGGAGGAGCAGGATATAAATGTGCAGAAATAAATAAAGGATTTATACTTCTTTGCTGCCTGAACTCTCTGCCTTGTGACTACAGATTAAAGGCAAACGGGATTTCCTCCCAGAAGCCATAGAGTAAAGGTGCTCACAAGGCAAGATGAAAAACTAATGCAAAGAGGCTAAGGGGAGAAAGAAATAAACAAAAACAGGCTTGTGGGTGGAAAAGCTCCCTGGACTCTTGTCTAACCAAGGTCCTGGCTTGCCCATCTCAAAGATGACTCCTTCTGATGATCACAAGCTTTGGTTTAGCTGTTCTCTTTGGATTGTCTACCAAAATTCTCTAGAGCAAATCTAAGCCTGGTTGTCTTCCTTGCTGTCCCCAAATATTCTCTTGTAACATTCCCTCAGAATTCTGCACCCCAGTCCCTCCCCTCTTCTATATGCATGGCTTCCTGAGCTGGGTGCCTGGTGAGACTCTATGGAAGTCTCTGATGCCTGGAAAAAAGGATTATGCATAAGCTCTGGAGAAACAGTGTGGTGTAAACAGAGTGTCAAAGTAAGATCTGTGAGACCCAAATCCTCACTCTGAGATGAAGTTGCTGGATGACCTTAGGCGTGTCTCACACACACACAGCCTAACCTACCACACTGGGTTGTTGCAAGGATAAGATGGAGGAGCACAGAACACTGTTCCACCCTAAGCTCCTTGGATGAAGGGCAGGATGAAGATGCACTAAATAAAGAAATTGGTTTCTTGGTGTCACACCTACTGTTCATAAGAGGAAAACCAAAAGAATATTCTCAAAAATGTAGCCACTAACTCAGTACCACATAGAACAGCCTCTAAAGAATGTGACAAATGATTAGTAATATACTGTACTAATATACTCATATTTTCATATGAATCGCTGTATTTAAACATGCTAGCTTTAACCAGGAAAAATCCAGCAATATAAAATTTTGCAAGTCATGAGCTGTACTCAAACCTCTCCCCAACTTATTTATATATTCTTTACACTTTTAGGCCGTCCTTCCCTGAGAGCAGGACTCAGGTTGGCTTACATCAAGGTAAAAACACAATGTGTATTAGTTAAAATTAAGTTAATAAAAGCATAATATAGACTCCCAAGATAAAAACCAGTTACAGATGGCAGAGTTTAGATTCAAACTGCAACTCCCCAAAGCATCTAGAAGGCAGGTGGGGGGGGGGGGGGGAGAGAGCCCAGGAGTGCTAGACTACTTGCTATCCTGTGGCTGTCCTCAACTGAAAGCCTGGCGGATCATCTCTGCCTTACATGCCTTGCAGAAAGGCAGTAGACCCTGCAGGGCATTGATATTCTCAGGAAGAGAGTTCCATCAGGTGGGGGTCAGGGCCAAAAAGTCCCTGGCCCAGGACAGCCGTATTTCTCTGGTGGCCAGGGACCACCAGAAGATTTTTCATGCCTGAGCGTAGCGCTCTACTGGAGGAATATTGGGAGAGGCAGTCCCGAAAGTATGTTGGTCCCTAACCACGAATGGTCTTAAAGGTTAAAACCAGCATCCTGAATTTGATTCAAGGTTAAAATCAGCACCTAGAATTTGAATTTACTAGTAAATGCTTCTTTCCAGAGTCTTCTTGTGAAATGGCTCTCCCGTCACCTTTACCCTGACTCTGCAGAAGGAAGAAAGCAGCAATACAAGAGACCCTGTCACAGTTGCCACTAGAGGTGTGTGTTTGGAGAATATTAGAGAAAATCTTATTGGTATTTTCCAGGTATTTCTTAAACCAAATACATATTAGATAATCTGATTTGGCTACCAACATAGATGATACTGAATTATTCGGCTTTACTGTATAGCTGCTGGTGCAGTGGTTTAAACTTTAAAGAGCTACAAAGTTACCGTTCACTTCTCTCCTCCTGGGCTCTTTCCTACCTTTTGCTCTGGATTCTAGGGTATCAGGAGGGAGGGGGAAAAGAGGCATCTCAGCAGCCTACTGGTAAAAGCACCTTAGGGGGAACTGTAGTGCCTTAGAGCCAATCAGTGCAGTACATTTGCAAATGGCACTGAATTGCAGGTATGCAACTTTGCAAGGTTGTTGCTGGCTTTAGTAAAGTAAAGTAAAGTAAATTTATTTTTCTATCCCGCCCTCCCCCGCCAAAGGCGGGCTCAGGGCGGCTCACAGACATGGAATACCATGATTTGGATAAAATACAATGTAAACAGGAGTTTTAAAAATACAATTCAACTACATAAGTTAATTAAAATAGATAAAACAGGTACTATAAGGTGCTATAGATCACAATCATGCATAAGATGACTAGATGGTTACAGGTCGGTTTAGCCAGGTTCTAACTTAAAAGCAAGCTGAAAGAGAAAGGTTTTGCAAGCCCTGCGGAATTGATTCAGGTCCCGCAGGGTTCGCACCATCTCTGGAAGTTGGTTCCACCATCGAGGGGCCATTGCTGAAAAGGCCTGCTCCCTGGTTGTCTTCAGTCTAGCCTCTCTTGGCCCAGGGATTTTTAAAAGATTTAAAAGATTTTGAGAGCTAGATCTCAGTGCTCTCTGGGGAACATATGGGGAGTCAGGCTTTCCCCACCTTGCTTTAAATGTGAAGTCAGGCTTTCCCCACCTTGCTTTCCCCACTCATTTCCCAGGGAACAGGAGGGAGAGGGAAAGGAGCAGTGGCAATTTGGCAAATAGGGCAACTACTCTTTAGTCAACACAGAAGTTTGTTCTTTTGTGCATGGACAAAGAGCATAAAAAAAGGAGTACGGCAGAGCTAGACTCCATTGCTGAGAGAGGTTTGGAGTGTGTATGGCTGGCTTCGGCTTTAGCTGCTGCTCTGAGCCTAACTCCTGCTACCTGAGAGGCTCTGCTGTGGACTTCAGATTAGATCCTGCCTGCCTGGAGAAGACTAAAGACAGCAACCGGCTTGACTTAACACTATTTTAAAAGTTTTATTATTTTACCATCATTTGTTCTTTGGGTTTGGTGGATGGTAGGTTGTGGGGGGGAGGGGGTTGTCAGGCCAAAGGCATCAAGCCTTTTTTGGCCCCCTCTGGTTTCATTCTTAGGTTTTACTTCCTTCTGGGTTTAAGTTTGGAGTGTTTTGCTTTAATGTTTGGGCATGGTGGATGTGTGGGGGAGGTGAGGCCAAGGGCCTCAGGCCCCTTTTTTGTTTCCTTTGGGTTTATTCTTAGGTTTTATTCCTGGTTTTTTGAGGCTTGCAGATATTTGTGTGGAGTTTGGTATTGTCTAGACCTGATGGTAGGTGGGGAGGCCTTCTTTCTGCTTTGGTTGCTTTTTGCTTAAGTCCTTTTCCCCACCTTCCCCCTCTGGTATTTCTTCCCTTTAATTTCTAGAAGGTTGGGTTTTTTGGGAGGTGTGTGTTTCACTGTGTGTGTGCTTCTGGTTTCAATGTAGGACTACTGATCTGAGATTGTGATTCTGTGCTTGACCTGTTGAGTTGGCATTTGCCACAATGGCACTGTGTTCTGCTGCTAGGCACTAGTAGGCTGGCACTGTGTTCTGCTGTTTTTGCAGATATGCCCCTCCCCTCTGCTTGTACTTCAAAAGTTATCAGATTTAACCTTTAGTTATTTTATTTTTATTTTATTTATACCTTTGACTTGATGAATCACTCCATCCCGACCAAGCCAGTCTCTGGGTGATGTACAACATAATTTATAAATACAACACTTAAAACCAATTAAAATAAAAATTACAAATTCTAATGGCATCCTATTAAAATTTTCTGACCTAGATTTCCAGATGCAGGCAGCAGTAAGGGACCCCTACGGGGTGGGGAGAGGTGCCATCCCGGCAACTGTTGTTATCCTAACTGAAAGCCTGGCAGAATATCTCTGCCCTACAGGCCCTGTTGAACTGTAAAAGATTGTAGGGCAATGATGTTCTCTGGCAGAGAGTTCCACCAGGTCAGGGCCAGGACTAAAAAAGTCCGAGCCGTCGTTGAGTACAGCTAGACCTCTTTAGGGCCAGGGATCGCCAGTGTAGCTGGCGCAGCACAGGTTGAATATGTGCTTCAGCAGCTATGCTGCAAATTTGATGCCTCTACCTCAGAACCCCCATCACCACCACTGACTTTAATGATGCGGCATTTACTTTCATGTCATTTGAGTCACTGAGTATCATTTAAAGGTTAAGTTAGTTAAGTTAGCCTTTATTGGCATAAAATATATAGATGTATATATCAGAGCAAATTGGTTTAAAAAAAGATAAAATGGAACAATTGCATACATATACATCAGGAAAAGCATAAACAAACAATTTCTATGAGATCCTCTGACATGCCTTTAAAACAGAATAAAGAAACTTAGTCACTTTCTCAGTGACATTAGATAAAGTATCGTTCAAAAGATTATAGACCTTAAGTGCATCAGAACAATCAACCATGCTAACTAAAAGAGGATGTAAATACTCGTGACGAAGATCTGTATACAAATTACAATAAGGAAGAATATGAGTAACTGACTCCACACATTTTTGGTTACAGAGACAGTATCTGACTGAGTAGGCTGTCTTGTTAAATCTGCCATAAAGAATGGCAGAGGGCATGGCGTGGCATCTGGCAAGGGAAAAAGCTCTATGCCGCTGTGGCACCTGCAAGATGGATAGATATGAGGCCATTTTCCCTGTACTAAGAGAGATCTCAAAACTCAGTGGGGAACAAGTTTTCTTAGCCAGACTGTATAGGTCTTGGCGCTCAATATGCGCCCCCTTGCCCAGATTGCCCAGAGATTTGGGCTTGGGTGCCACCAATATGCAGGTGACACCCAGCTCTATCTACTAGTGGACAGCCGGCCTGACTGCGTCCCGGAAAACCTGGACTTAGCATTGCAGGCCGTGGCAGGTTGGCTCAGGCTGAGTGGGTTGAAGTTGAATCCAACGAAGACAGAGGCCCTTTGCTTGGGCCGTGGTGCCCTGGGAGGGGAAGAGGGTCAAGAGCTTGGGGGTTCTTCTGGAACCTTCATTATCAATGGAGGCACAGATAGCGGCCACTGCCAAGTCCACGTTTTTTCACCTTCGACAGGCGAAGCAGTTGGCCCCCTTCCTTGGGCGCCAGGACCTAGCAACGGTGATCCATGCTATGGTCACCTCGAGACTGGACTACTGTAACGCCCTCTACATGGGGCTGCCCTTGTGCAGAACTCGGCGGCTGCAGCTGGTGCAGAACACAGCGGCTAGGCTGTTGTTGGGGCTCCCAAGATGGGAGCACATACAGCCGGGGCTACGCGGACTGCACTGGCTGCTGGTGGTGTACTGAGTTTGTTACAAGGTGCTGGTTATTACCTTTAAAGCCCTATATGGCCGAGGACCTGTCTACTTGAAGGACCGTCTTTCCCCGTATGAACCCCAGAGAGTGCTGAGGTCAGCTGGAAAGAACCAGCTGAATATCCCTGGGCCAAGGGAGGCCAGATTGAAGACCACCCAGGATCGGGCCTTCTCCATAGCAGCTCCCCTACTGTGGAACCAACTCCCGGAGGAGGTACGGGCCTGCAAGACCCACCTCTTTAAAATAGCCTTCACTTAATACCAAGCCAAGAAAGTCCTGCTGGATATGTTTTACGTTTTAGTCACTGGATTTTATGGAAGATCTTAACTATAGTACCATAATGTTAATCTTAATGTAAGTTTTAATGATTTTAAGGATGATTTTATAATTGAAATTGTAATTATTGTATATGGTTTTACTGTACATTGTATTTACGTTTTGTGAGCCGCCCTGAGCCTGCTTTGCGGGGAGGGCGGGATATAAATAAAAAGTATTATTATTATAATATCTAGCAACCTGTTTTTAATTTGTTGGACTGCAGTGGTGAAGGACAACATGGACAATAGTTCTAGGGATAAACCCATTGCTTTTATTTTTCTCTCAATTTGTGCTGACCAATTTGACAAATTAAATTCAGAGAGCATTTGAGAGATATAGCTCCCCGGTTCAGAGTTGTAGTACAAGCGTAGCCAGAATTTGAAGGTCAAGAGCCATGCACTAGTAACCATTAAAGACATGCCAGTTTCTAAGCAGATAACTGCATATGGGACACATTTTGGCATGCCCAGAATTTTACGCAAGAATTTGGATTGGACACGTTCGATAGCACCTTCATAAGATCCAATCCAGATTGGGATGCCATACAGAAGTTGTGAAATCACTTTGTTTTGGATATTTTTATGGCAGCTGGCACAAATTGGTTACCTCTGCCATAAAAAAGCGAGCTATGGCAGATGCACTGATGTTAGCTATCTTCACTGCATACTTGCGATGGGTAGATCAAGTCACATTATATTGAAAATAAACACCTAAGTATTTAAAATACTTGACTTGGTCTATCTCTTTACCATCAATAACCCATTTGTAAAGTCTCCACTTTTTTGAGAAAACTAAGATTTTGGACTTCTCGTAATTGAGCTGGAGCTTATTACTAGTAAAATACAGAACACAACGGGACAACAGACATCTTAAGCTGACTCTAGAGCAGGACAACAGCACTTTATCGTCAACATAAAGTAACAAGGGTACATGTAATGCACCATGTTTTGGACTATGGCAGTCAGAACCAGACAACTGAATAGCCAGGTCATTAAGGAAGAGATTGAATAAAAAGGGAGCCAAAATGCAACCCTGTTTGACACCCTTATTGGCAGCAATCTTCAATGGTAGGTTGCCTGCTAATGAGCATTTGATCTGGCAGGTGGTAGAAGTGTGTAATCTCTTAATAAGCATAAGGAGTTTTTTATCCATGTTTAGTTTATCTAGCTTAATCCAGAGGAGGTCCCTGTCAACTGAATCAAATGTGTCTTTTAAATCTAAAAAAGCAACAAATAATTTCTGGTTATTATGCACAGTGTACTTGTTACCCTAGATGGGATAGGGTAATGCAGTGGTCTAAAGTGGTCTTCCCTTTGCAGAATCCCAACTGTTCAGGGCCTAGAATTTTTTCCTGCAACATCCAGAGATTGAGCTTGACTAATAGATGTTTGGAGTAAAGCTTGCCAATGATGGAGAGTAGGCTAATCGGCCTGTAATTGGCAGGGTTAGTGTGATCACCTTTTTTGTATAGCGGTACCACTATAGCATTCAACCATGCCAAGGGAATTATGCCAGTTCGATCTACAATTGTAAACAGAGATGCAAGGGGAGAAACCCACCAGTCTGGGTCTAATTTTAAGATTTCTGAGGAAAAGGCATCCAGGCCAGGAGCCTTTCCTAATTTCAGTTGTATAATTAATTCTTTTATTTCCTCTGGAGGGACAGGAGGCCAGTCAGGTAAATCGGCTAGAGGAAAATCAGAGTTCAGCACAAGTTAGATCTTGATGGAACATAACTGAGAAGTGCTGAAACCAAACATAAGAGGAAATGGCAGACATAGATGGGTCATCGGCCCAGAATGCACCCGAGACTATGGCCCAGAACTTATTAGAATTTTTTAAGGCAGTAGCATGGTATAGCTCTTCCCATTGAGTTTTAATATAATTGTGCCTCTTTTTTGTGATAAGGTGGTGCAACTGAGTCTTAAGCACAAAGTATTGTGATGGCAAGGTCAGGGCCTTTGAATTGCGGTATTGGTTGAAACTTTACGCAGAAGAGTTTGTTTCTTTACATTCTCTGTTGAACCATCGGTGTGTAGAATTTACTAGAATAATTGCACCTCTGCTTGGGCACCCTGATCTGACACTCAGTGATTCAGAGATATAAGATGTTAAAGAATTGTAAGTTGATATAGATACATTAGGGTCAGATGCACATATTAAAGAGAATCTGTATTCTACAGCGGGACCAGATCTGAAGAGCTGTTGGGTTTTCCAAACTGTGTGATCGTTCCATGGAATTCTGGGCAATAAGTCAGGAGTTACAGGAGGGATAACTGTGAAAACCAATTTGAAGAGTCAAAGTGAGGGGAAAATGGTCACTAATAATAAAATCCCCCAATGTAAAATCTTTGACATAAGGTTTCAATAAAGGAGAGATTAAAATGTAATTAATTATGCTACAGCCCCTCGGGGAGACAAAGGTGAATTCTCCTGAATTTGGATAGCCAATCAAACGTTTAACCAAATTCTGTTGTATTGCATACAGAATTTGGTAAGACAGATGCCTGCTGAATTAGGAAGGCTATCCTTGGAGTATCTTGGATAGGAGAAAATGGGTGGAAGGGTGTAGTCTTGGTTAAAATCAAGGGCTTTAAAAATATACTACAGTCCTTCCCTACCCTAGCATTAAATTATTTCTGTAGTTTGAAATTTCCTCTCTAATCCCTCCATGAGTGTGGTCAAGTGTTCCCAATATTGCAAAAGAGTTAGCTTATCTAGAGAGGGTGGTACATTTATATTCACAATAATTAAGGAGAATTTTTTGAGAAGCTTGACGACCTGCACCATAGAGATGTTTGCCTGTAGAGTGATGTGTTCCAAGGCAAAATGTGAGAAGACAAGTATAGACTATCCTCTTTGAAAATGACCCCTTGTCATTACTCCTGAAGGCTGGGAGGGAATAGGACTTGTACCCTTCTAGTTGGATCTGGTGTGGAGTCCAGGTTTCTTGTAGTAGTATAACATCAAACCCCTTAAGATATCTTATAAACTCAGCATCCTTAGCCTTATTCTGCCAGCTGGCCACATTCCAGGAGATGATCTTAATATCCAGAATGGTGAAGGGTTTGGATGGCGAGAGTATGAAAGGGGTGGTGAGTCAGTCTTCTCTAGTTAGTTGTTCAAGGGTGCTATTGGTATCATGAAACACAGATCCATTACCCAAGCAGTTCGAGATGTTCTTAATTAGTTGACTTGTATTTGGCCACACGATCTCACTATTGCTGCTCAGAAGGGGGTTCTCAGCAATTACTGGAGACGTATGAACTTCAGCTTGTGTTGATGACTCAAGGTTCTCCTTGAGATCCAATTTGCCTTCTATGGAGGAAATTAAATCAGTCTTCTCTTCAGGATTCACTTGTTGGAAGGGTGAGTGGTTTACTCCTGTTTTCCTTTGGTCTACCTCCATAGAAATGAGAGGAGTTAGAGGGACTGATAAAGCTGAACCATTCTCAAGAGTGTTGGGCATCATGAGCAGGTTAGATACTTGTTGTGTGTGATCACTTTTTGTTTTCAAAAGTTTGTCCCTCAACACTTAAGAGTTTAGTTGTGATTGCAAGTTGTTCCATAGATGGGAGAGCTGTGAAAGAGTTAATTAGATCCTGTTCTATGGAGTTCTCAAGAAGGCAGCGGCGTCACTAGGGCGGGGCCAAGGGGGCCATCGGCCCTCCCCCAGAGCATTCTCATTGGCCCCAGGCACTGACCCATGACCCCCCCCCAACAGGAAGGGGCTGGCCCTGGGACTAGAATGCTGCTGCTGTGTGTGGGCTGACCGGGATTCTGAAACCGGGGCCGCGCTGCCGCCGGCTCAGCTAAAAGCGTGTGGGTGAGTGGGGGAAACTTAAATGCTGCAAAACTGGTATCTTGGATTACGGGGGCTGGTCATGTGACCAGAGGGTGGATGAGGGAGGGGCGGGGTTGTGTGCGGAGGGGGTGACGCAGCCCTCCAAAAGGGGTGATGCCCAATGGGGGGGGGGTGACTTGAATCAGTTACACCCCAGGGTGCAACCCACCCTAGTGATGCCTCTGCAAGAAGGAGATGCTCTGAAGCTGGGTTCAGGTAGAAAGGTGAATCAGGACCCTGAGCCAAGCCACTCTGGTCTCCAGCTTTCGTCATTCCTGCCTTGAAATTAATGTCCTCTGTCAAAGAGCCCTCTTTTTGCCAGTGGGGTAGCAGGGGGTTTATAAGAGAATTGACAAAGACCCTAGCTGGAAAAATCGCCTTGGTGTGAAGGAAGTCTTTCTGAGACTGCAGCAGATTGGGGATCCTGGAACTGCTGAAAGTGAGCAAGATTCTTTGAGCCTGATTTGGGCTGGTAAGAGGTTCCACCATAATTAAGTCAATTGATGGTAATTTCCCCCTTATGTGCTTCAGCAGCTATGCTGCAAATTTGATGCCTCTACCTAAGAACCCCCATCACCACTGACTTTAATGATGCGGCATTTACTTTCATGTCATTTGAGTCACTGAGTATCATTTAAAGGTTAAATGTTGAGCAAATATGTAAAAGGTCTGTTAAAGCCACAGACTACAAGCAAATTTCTTTAAGTATGCTATGTACTACAGAGATCTCAAATAAGATGTCTAGTAGAAAAACCACATGAACCATGCACTGGTAAAATTACGATCTTCCATGGATCTTAATTGTCATATGTAGCAAATACTTCACCTTCTTGTTTAATAGCCTGTATGCCATCGCTTATTAAGTATTTTAATACTACACAGCGGAATCATAAACTAAATGAGAAATCAGAAATATTACAGATGACTACTCTGCAAACATTTCTTCCCACAGCATCTCAGCAGCCACTTCAAAAGTATTTTCTGTCATGGTTATTTGTCACTGCTCATCAATTCTTCACATGAGCAAGCACAATTGACAAGGGTCATTTTAAAAATAAACAAGCGAGTCACTAGATTCCAAAGCTGCTGATACTTACATTTGCAGTTACTTTAACAATACTTACTGCGTTTCAGAGTTATTTCACAAGGCAACATTACCTTCCCTCCAAGTATGCTATACCTTTAACGCAAAAATGGGCTGCATCTTAGGAGGAAATTTTCCATTCCCTCCCCATTCTCTGTCCAGATAGTCCTTTAACTATGCTATACAATCCCTAATTAAATAGTTATGTTCAAACACTTTCTTTGTCGCATACCAAGTTATTCAGTTCAGCTATGGCATTTCTAGATATTAATTTCTCCAACAGGCAAGCCAGTTTTGCTCCTCAGATTCTATAGCTTCATGCAATGTTAACTTCACTGCATGCTAGACAGTTGTTGCTAAAGTGGTACCAGAAAATAAATGATTTCTTAGAGTAAGAAGTAAATATAGCACCACAATAACAGCTGCTGAAAGTGGTCACTTGCTTGATCAATAAAAGAATTGTTGCCCATTAAATATAATTTTCCTTTAGCTAGTACTAGTTAACATAAAAATGCTAACAAAACTCAGCTTCTGATTGTGAAAAAGAAAAGGCCTATGTCTATCTCAGAGGTATCATAACTGCCTTATCGGGACAGGTATTCTTACAACCCAGCTTCAACTAGTTATCTTGGAATTCACTGCCACAAAATAGAAAACAGCTTTGTGGACTAATCTGCATCTCTAATTCTGAACCTGGCTCTACAATTAAAAAAACCATAAATGACGCCAGGATGGACATGGAGGAAAAAGCAGGAAAACCTAAAATGTTTTTTTAAAAACTCTAAAGAAGATAAATGCCAACAAAGTTCTTGTGACGCTACGCCACGAATCCTGGTTACTACCCTGCAAATTGCTAGGCAACCCTGTGTAACACTGCAAACCAATTGCTGGGGGACAGTGGGCTTGGAACTGAAAGCTCTAAGACTCCCCTCAGCAGGGAGAGATGGGCACCTCATCAGTTCCTATCCTACAAGAAACATCAATAACAGCAGAAAAAACAAGAGAGTAGGAATCAGGAGGATGGGATTTTCCCTATCACTCTTCCACGTGTCTTACCTTTTCTAGCCACCTGCAGGTGCCAAGATTGCATCATCTGTTAGGCCATGTGCAATTTAGCCCCCCAGAATGCCTGTGAAAGTGGAAGCCTTCCTACCTTTATAGCCACCATTGAAAAGTTATAATGATCGTAAACTTTGCTTTATGTCTTAATTGTGTATTTCTTAAATAAGTGACTGGACAAACATCAGACACAGCAAAAACATGCAGCTGCTATGTTCATTTTTTAGTTGCACAGTCGAGTCCGACTCAACTGCAAATAATTCAGAACCACATCTAAGAGTCAGCTGATCTATATATCATACTCTTGGCTCTTATTTTGCACATAGAAAAGATGCCATTCATCTTCTGATGGCACAGGAAATGACTGCTGAAAGATGTTGCCATTTTCAGCACTCCAGACACTGCATCAACTTCCCTCACTAGTATTTGCAGAAGCCACTTAAGGTCTTACATCTGTTTAAGGAAGCAGAATAAGAAACAGTGCAGCACAACCTCTGCCACTCTAGAACTGCATATACATCTATTCAACCTACATCTGTAGTCATGGATTGGAACTCTGAAAAAGCCAGTCATAAGATACCCTGACCTCAATGAATTTAAGGCGTACTGGTCTTCATCCAAAAATCTGCCCAGCCTCCTTCATAACACATAAACTTAGTTGACTATCAGACAACTTCAGGCATGAAGTCAGTAATCAGGCTTTTGCAAGTGACATGTACATGGCCTGAATCATTGCATCTGACTCAACTCATGCACAGAACATGCTCATCTCTACTAATTTCAGAAACTGCTGCACAAAGACAGTAATAATATTGCCAGAGATCCTATATTATGTCTCCACAAGAGAAAACAATAAGCTTTTAACATGATTTCAAGGTTTCATGCTGAATTCTTTATATGAATTTGATCTTGTCTGACCTGAAAGATAAGCAATGTTAATGAGTTAGTAGAATGAAGGGTTTGTATTTTACCTTTTGTGTGGAGGAAATCCAGAGCACAGGCAATAGCTTTCACTACCCTGCTGGCTTCTCTCTCATTAAAGTGCTTTTGCTTTTGTATATGGGCCAGGATAGAGCCTGTGAAGAAAGAGGACAAGCTGGTGCTTTTTAGTACAAAGGCATCTGAAAGGGATTCTAGAGTCCAACATTCCACAGATCTGAACCAATGTGTTCAATACAAACCAAATATCAATATTTCTGATCTCAACACCAGCCAGGCCAGAATTATTGTGTTTTTTGGTAGGTTAACCGGCTGCATCAATAAATAGTTCATGCAAAATAAGGGTCTGCAGAAAACAGGAAATTTGAAAAAACACTAAAGCTTCGGTCTATAAGCTCAGGCACGAGTGGTGCTGAAATAGTATCATGGAATTCACTTTTAACCTTTCAGACAGATACTAGCATGAATGGAATAATTCAAAATGACAAGGACTGCATGAACTGTGCTTCTGCATGATCAAGAACTCAGGTGAGTGATGGAGGTCACCATGAGACCAGTGTTCCCTCTAAGCTAAGTTAATGTGCGCTAACTCACAGTTTAACCTCTGGCTCACACATTCTTGTCTTAGCTCAGGAAAAATAGCCCCAGAGCAAACTAATTTATGCAATAGCTTAGAACTTTAATGTCAGTAGCTCATAAAGTAAAATTTTTGCTTACAAGACTCCACAGCTTAGAGGAAGTATTGCATGAGAGTATGGTGTGCTCATGTCATTCACTCACAATGCTGTTTCACTACCTGTCCCAGCTGAAACTATGGATAAGGAGAGATGTGGGGGATGGGGAGGAGACTGGATTTATATTCTCCCCCCCCCTTCATTTGAAGTCTCAGAGTGACTTACAACCTCCTTTCCCTTCCCCTCCCCACAGCAGACACCCTGTCAGGTAGGTGGAGATGAGAAAGCTCTGACAGATACTGTTCTTGAGCAGAGGCTCTGAGAGAGTTATGACTGACCCAAGATCATTCCAGCAGTTGCAAGTGGAGGAGTGGGGAATCAAACCTGGTTCTCCCATACAAAGAGTTCATAAATTTAACCACTACACCAAATGGGCTACAGATCCTTATTTTCTACAAACCCTTATTTTGCATAAACCAGGGCTTTTTTTGTAGAAAAAGCCCAGCGGGAACTCATTTGCATACCCTCTGACACAACTGCTTTGCATAGGGCTCCTCTGTAGAAAAAGCCCAGCGGGAACTCATTTGCATATTAGGCCACACCCTGTGACACCAAGCCAGCTGGAACTGTGTTCCTGCTCAAAAAAAGCCCTGGAATAAACTATTTATTGAAGAAAAAGAGGAAAGAAAGCAGTAAGACTGCAAAAAGAGGGAAGCAGGAAAAAAAGGATGTGGGGAGGAGAACTGAAAGAGAGGGGACACCAACAATGGGGAAAGGTTGAGAAGAGTTCAGGCAAGAGGCTCTTGCTCTTCTGCTGTCATTGACATGACTAGTTCAGGGTTTGTGTTTGTGTGTGTGGGGGGGTATGTACTTTTACAAAGTGCATCCTTTCCCTTTCCTGTTCACACTACAGAATATAGGAATCTATTTATATTTGCTTCTCATCATAAGTGTGTTGGGGGGGCAGTGAGATGGCAGAGACAATTTTATCTACCATCTTGGGAAATAAAGTATAGCATTTCCTTTAGCTAAGTTTAATGCATACAGAGGAACTATGTTAAGCAACAGAAGGAGGCATCTTGCAGAATCTTAATGTGTAACAAGTTATTCTAGCATTAACACTGTGGACTGGAGTCCACTTGTATGCATCTGATGAAGTGCACTTCAGTCTGCAAGAGCTTATGCTAAAATAAAAAACTTGTTTATCTTTAAGGCACAAAATTCTTACTTATTATTGCTTTAATACTGCCACTCTTCTAGATTAAAATAGCAAGCTGTGTTCAGCATAGAGCTTGCTACTGATAGTAATTATGCAAACAATGAGTATTTATCTAGGTTTTATTATCCCTATTATTATTGAGTGCTCTTTTTATACCAAAGTGGTATGAAAACAAAGAAAGAGCAGAGTAGCCATGGAGAAAATGAATGTATTCAGACTGCAGAAAACCAACATTATTCCTCTCATGCCATCAGCAGCTACTATCACACATTTTCAAGCTTTTCTCCACAACCATGAGGGCTAAAACTTGCTATTTCTAAGACACACACTCCCAAATTTCTATATAACATTTTTTATAGAACAAGATTTTGGAATTAACATAAAGGGAAATAGTAAATGAGTCTCAGAAGAGGCATGTAAGGCAGAATCAGGTTGTGGACAATACAGCTGTGTTGTTTACTTATAAATTTAGCACTGCTGAGGAATGTTTGTTCATTACAGTTGCATAGTAGAGTACAATGACTTTGATTTTCAGGATGTAAATTACAGCAAGGAAAAAATTGGTGCTTTAATGCCTTCATTTTTTAAATCCTGACCCAACTTAACCACCCTCCTTCGACTACAATTATTCTTTGTTGATTTTATTAACTCTAATCTTTGAAGCTTTGAGACTGGATAATCAGTGGATGTCTAGACACATCGATATACATCATCTCTGAAGATGCACTTTACACAGGACAAAATGAATAATGTACATAATACCAAAAAGTCTTTGTATTACATTTTCACTCTGATCATTTCTCTCAGAAGTTTAAAGTCTTATAAACCAACAGTTTGCAAAGCCAATTTATTATGAACACATGCACACAAACATTATGTACATACTGTACCTCCAAGCAGCTTTTCAAAGACAAGGTAGTACTTTGCATCATCTTCAAAAAATTCTACTAGTTCCAAAATGTTCCTTTAAAGAAAGGATAAACTGTGTTCAGTTTTTCCCCTACATATTTAAAACACAGCACACTGAAGAACAAAACAGAATATTCTTATTTGAAGATGTCTTGATACTTTAATAAAATATCAAGTCAACTTTGACTTTTTTCAGAGGCTGTTCAAAAGTGCTTCTTGGAACAGAAGCTGACCTAAGAACAAGTCAGGAGGTCAGATCTGAGGAAGACGCTGACTGTGCAGACACTACAGAGGGTGCAAAGGCCTTCTTTTTCTCCTTCAACAGGGCAATGCAACCGTCTCCTATAGTGCCACTTTCAGTCAGGAGGCTCTCCTATGATAGACCTTCAGGGTAAACTGCTTGCAAGCCTCACAAACACTGACATTATGGGATTCACCCAGACACAACAGGCACAGGGAGGGTTTGTCCAATTATGTCATCTTGGTACCATATTTGGTACATATTCTGAAGAAGGCAACTGTGAAGACTAAATTTGAGGTGACAACCTTTTTTCCCCAATGAAATCACCAATGAAAGAAATGATGGAACACAAACAGCAAGAAGATCAGCAAACTCCTCTCGCCAATAACCTCTGTCCAACTGAAGAGAAAAATTCTCCTCAGAAGCAAATTTCACCTCAGAGAGGGAAAAAATACAGCACATCCTAACTTCATGGCAACAAAGGAAGGACTGAGGGAAGGGGCTTTCTCCCCAGTCACATGTCGGTTTATGTAGGAAGAGCCAGCACAAGGGACTACACAAAAGCCAAGAAGATGAAAAATAATTCTTATAATGTGTAAAGATATTGTTAAGTGCTGCAACAGTTACTTACTTGTTACCTTGACATTGATACAATGTTTCCACTTCCCGAAATACCCGACTCCGGCTACGCCCAGCACTTTTTTCAATTATCTGTTAGAAAAATAGAAAACTGGTTTTTAAAGTGAGAAATTCACCTGGACAGTTTTGGCAGCATTTTCCCAATAATTTTCTTATATTTTAAAGAATTAAACAGGTTTGATTTTGTTATTTGAAAATGCAAGATGTTTTGTGGCATTATACAAGTCTAACATATTCAAATGTACTTAGGATGATTCAGCACCTAGGCATATTTACATCACATTTTTTTGTAATATGCATAGCTTAACTTTGTAATATGCATAGCTTAACTTTCTCACTAGACTTCTTGCAGCCCAGACTTGTTAACTTAATGATCACAGGTGAGAGGCATCATACAGGCATAATTCTGCTTCGTTATTTCCAATGAAGTCCCTCATTGGTCTTGTCAGCCACCAGCGAGCCTGCAGCAGACGTGGACTATTGCACCCTTCTTAAATCTTCGTTCGCGAAGCCAAGCCGAGAGAGATTTCCAATGAAGAAAACCACAGTGTGTATATATATGTGTGTGTGTGTGTGTGTGTGTGTGTATAGTCACTCTTCAGATATATATATATATATATACAGAGAGAGAGAGAGACACACACACACACACAGAGCGTTGGACTGGATGGGCCATTGGCCTGATCCAACATGGCTTCTCTTATGTTCTCCCATTCCTCAACAGGAGTGTTGAAAGATTTAAAAATAAAATAAATTGTTAGTGTGCAATGTTCTATTATTTCAATAAGGAACTCGAAAAGGACAACATGCACACACACCTTCAAATCACAGGTTGTTATATAATAATAACCTCATACTAAAAAAATTCCAACACAAAAATGCTTATGACAGCCACAGAAGGTCCACTCTTCAGCTATTTGATTTGTTCAGGATATACAATGGGAATAATTCAGATAGTTTTGTTTCTGAGAACCTCAGCTATGAGTTCAATTTTTACAGAGACCCCAAATGTAAATGGATTTGTTGCGGCATGAATAAAATATTCAATCATCTTACAGACAACATGAACATTAGATGCAAATGATGACTGACAAGTAACCTTCCAGAGCATTCAATGGGTGATCTCAAAGTAGATGTTTTACTGTAAAGGAACTTCAAAAACAGAATGGAAAGGAAAATTCCTGAATTACAAATTATTATGAAACTTGGAACAAACACTTCCCTGGGACTGAACAGGGATATTGGTTTTTTATCTCATTATATATGCCAGGGATGGCCAACGGTAGCTCTCCAGATGTTTTTTGCCTACAACTGTTTTTTGCCTGTATTGTTAGCCGCCCTGAGCCTGCTTCGGCAGGGGAGGGCGGGGTACAAATAAAAATTTATTATTATATTATTATTATTATATTACTCCCATCAGCCCCAGTCATTGGCCATGCTGACTGGGGCTGATGGGAGTTGTAGGCAAACAAACATCTGGAGAGCTACCGTTGGCCACCCAATGCTAAACTCACTCTCACCAAGTATAGCTATATATCCACAGTATTCCAATGTATTTCTCTTTTAGAATAGTGTATCAGAATAAATGTCTTTTTTAACATACTCAAATAAGGGATATTGGCTGTTTATCTAATTACATATACTAAACCGACCTGCCACAATATTTTAATGTATTTTTTTCTAATGGCAAACTAGAATGATGTTCATAATGTATGTTACATGTTAAAAAGTAAATTAGGTAGACAGGAACACCTCTGAGTAAGACATGTCTTCAGTTAACCCAAACTTGCTAGCAAAAGAGCAATTAACAGACATTTATTGCCTCATTCTCCCATTCTGACATGTTACTGTTTTATTGGTTTCCCACACAAATGCTATCAAGACCAAATGTTCTTTCAATTTGTTAATTTCACTATTTTGCCATTGGATTCTAATTTTGTACCACTTAGCATTCTTAACCACTGCCCACCAGCTTCAAGTAGCTCTGTTCACTGTACCCCATTCCATTGTCTGATGCAGTATGCATACATATGAAAGTTTACATTCTGAATAAAACTTTGTTGGTCTTAGAAGTGCTACTGGGCTCCTACTTTGTTCTACTGCTTCAGACCAACACAGCTGCCCACCTGGATCTACGTAGTTTCGTAACTGATATGTTATACTTTTAAAATGTACATTTCATAAGAAAACTGTTTGTATTATATAAATAATATGTTCAACAGTTGAAGCAATGCTCACTAAGCACCTACAAAAACCCAAAGCACCATCCACTGCTTGCTATGCACAGCTATAGATTAAAAAGTTAAGCAGTTGCTGAAGCATGCATGCACACTATTGGCCTTTTGAATAATTTAGACATTATATTATTTCATGCTGATAAGTGTAAGATGGAAACATATGGAGGAGCACCTAAGGTTGGAAAATGAGTATGTTGTTTCCATCATGTACAGTCCCCACCCAGTGAGGTACAAGAAAAATTACAACTGAAAACGATGCAGTAAGGGCAGTACAATACAGAGAATCAAAAGTGCTGACAACATGCAACATTACATGACTGCACAACAATAAAGTGAGTTTCTAAATGCAGAGTAACAAGGCTGGGTTACAAAAGTAAAGGAAAACTCAGCAGGGCTCTTTTTGTGTCCTTATGTAATCCCCACCTTAATACACACAAGGAAAACTACACAAACCACCTCATTTACTTCATACACATTGTTAAGCAACTACAGGCAGTCAGAGATTCTTTATGTGCTCATTTCAGCTTCACCTTTGAAGAATAGGTGTTTGTGTTGTTTCAAAGTTTTCATAACTCATTTGGTCAGAAGTGGCAAATAACAGGAGGATCCATGTGTATTTATATCCATCCACTTACTCATGCCTAAAGCAGAAATGGGAGACCTTTTAAGATCCCCAATCTCAGCTACAGAAAGAAATAGGTGGACATGTGTCTACACATACAGTTAGTTTAACCCATAGCATCATAAAAGAAATGCATGTTCACCAAAGGAAGTGATGCTTGCCTCAATATTTAACAACTTAACATTTAAAATCCATCCCCAGTCTATGAATTTTTCAGATATCAGACCATCTCTATTTCTCAGATATTCCTGGGTATGCTTCCCAAGCCAGTCCATAATAATTCTAAGCAATAAAAAGCTTTTAAAAACTATACTTACCTTAACTGCATACTCCTTCCCATTTTGCAAGCTGACAGCTCCCTGAACTTTGGCACAGGACCCTTCACCAAGCAACTCTGCAGTAAGTTTGTATAAATCTGTCAAAGAAAGCCAGCATACAGATATTGTTAGCAGAAGACACTCTGGAAACTAGCAATGATAGGCTACTCAGCTAATGGTTCCCTCAGATTCAGCTCCTTTACTAACAAATAGGGCTGATAATTTTCATTATATGATAACAGTTTTAATTATATGATCAACCTAATTAATTGATAAGAACAAAGTCAAAACAAACAGCAATGAGGGAGTAGACCTAATCTTTGATAGACAAAAATAGTAGGTTGTAGTCTGCCATTAAACTCTGAGCTTCCTCCAGGAGAAGTTGTTCTTTGCACTGGAAGAAGGTTTCACACTTGGTTTTAAAAAGTAGTAGGATTCAAACAATTAACTCCAGAAAGGATAAACTGGGCAAAACATAAGACCCGGCTGAATTGGCACACTACCGGCAAGTCTCGAATTTACCCTTTCTGGGTAAAATTATCAAGAGGGCAGTAGCGCTACAGTTACAGAGCTTTCTGGAGGACGTTTCTATCCTAGACCCACACCAGTCCAGCTTTCACCCAGGTCATAGGACGGAGCCAGTGCTGGTCGCCCTGGTGGATGATCTCCAGCGATATCTGGATTGAGGCGGTTCGGCAGCACTTATGTTGTTGGACCTGTCAGCGGCGTTCGACACAGTCGACCATCAGTTGCTGATCCACCGCCTTGCCAACGCAGGGATTCACAGGTTGGCCCTGCAATGGCTCTCCTCCTTTCTCTACAGTCGGGGACAAAGCATGGCAATCGGGGGATAATCGTCCCAGAGACATCCACTTAACTGTGGTGTGCCTCATGAGGCGGTGCTCTCCCCGATGTTGTTCAACATCTATATGCGCCCCCTTGCCCAGATTGTCCAGAGATATGGGCTGGGTTACCACCAGTACGCTGATGACACCAAGCTCTATCTACTGATGTATGGTCAGCATGCCTCTGCCCCAGAAAATCTAGACCTGGCGTTTCAAGCCGTGGCAGGGTGGCTTAGGCTGAATCGTCTGAATCAGACTCAGAGGTCCTTTGCCTGAGTCGCGGCGGTCCGGGAAGGGAAGTCCATCTAACAGTTTTTGATGGGGTGCCACTAATATCAGCGCCAGTCAGAAGCTTGGGAATGCTGCTGGAGCCCACATTGGCAATGGAGGCCCAGATAGCCACTGCAAAATCCGCCTTCTTCCATCTTAGGTGGGCAAGTCAGTTGGTCCCCTTCCTTGAGTGCAGCGACCTGGCAACTGTGATCCATGCAACGGTCACCTCAAGACTGGACTACTGCAATGCCCTCTACATGGGGATGCCCCTGTCTCATACCCAGAAACTGCAGTTGCTGCAGAATGAAGTGGCCAGGCTGTCATTGGGTCTCTCTATATGGGAGCACATATTGTCAAGGCTGCGGGAACTGCACTGGCTGCCAATAGTATTCCAGATTCGCTACAAGGTGCTGGTTATTACCTTTAAAGTCCTATATGGCCGAGGACCTGTCTACCTTAGGGACTGTCTCTCCTCACATGTTCCCAGAGGGTACTTAGATCTGGGACGCAGAACTTATTGTTGATCCCTGGGCCGAGGGAGGTGAGACTGAAGTCTACTAGAGAGAAAGCCTTCTCAATTGCGGGTAAGGGCTTTGCGGGACCTTGCTTAGTTCCACAAGGCCTGTAAAACAGTACTATTTCGACTAGCCTGCAGCTGAATTATACTACAAGAGGATGCCCAACATTGCTGAATATATTGAAATTGAAATTCATAGTAGTCCCAAAACTGTTTTAAATTGTTTTAAATTATTTAACTGTTTTTATCAATTGTCGAAACTCCAATGTCTTTTCATTGTTTTATTGTTTAGTCTTGACTGTTGTGAGCTGCCCTGAGCCTGCTTCCGTGGGGAGGGCAGGATATAAATCCAAGGAATGAATGAATGAATCAGTCAATCAATACAATAAGCCAGTGCCAACGTAATGACAGCAAAAATGTTTTGGACCTGAATTTAGACAGATTTTTCTCCAGAAGAAATCCAAGATATTAGGCTTATTTCATGATAACATATCTACAGCTAGCACAGTTCTCCCAAGCAAAAACACACTAAGTTCCCTCTAAATTTAACCCCATGTTAAGTTCCCTCTAAATTTAATCCAAACAGCAAACTTTCCAAAAGCTTCGTGGAAAGTATTTTTGACAACAGAAATGATCAGGGATTTTCCCCTCAAAATAATTCTAAATATTTCCAAAGAAGAAGTAGAACAACTCACACAAAGATATTTAGATACTTCAGATATTTTACTGTCTTGGAAAAGCAAAAGTGCACAAGGAAAATAAAGACCAGATGCAGCTCAGAATGAAGTCTATAAAAACACACAAGTTCAATCTAAAAATCACTAACGCATCTTAATTGATAACATCAGGCAAAATTATATTGACACAAGACACAATCTAGATGCAAGACCAACCTTCAAACCTTCCTGGGAAATGATCTGAAGCTCTGGTCCGTTTCTTTTTTTTCCTTTTCCCATTGTCTGAGATAGGAAGAGGTTGGCTGCTCACCATTTCTGTGGAACAAAGTTTATAGCAATCCATGTTTAAGATGGAAAATTAAAGCAGTCTGTATTCAAGTGCATCCTTTCTACAGTTTCCTTCACCATTAAACCTCTTATCCCATTCCTCCCACATTGCTGTCTATTAAACAGACATTTTTTGGTTATTCCCACAGAATATGACTTCTTTAAGCATGAAAGATCATATTGTGCACACGAAGTATTAGGACCCACAGAATTCTTAGACATGATTTTAGGTCTCTTCTTGCTTGCTAGCACTCTTTGTCAACCCAGGGCTTGGAGAGGTTATTGGATCTCTGAAGTTGGGCAGAGGCATCTTTAACCAATAGTGGTTTTAAGAGTTGAAGGGACAGAATAGCAACCATTTTCAAATGGGAAAGTACATAATGCTTTATCCAAAGTAATTATGGTTACAAAAAAAAGATGACTCTCTAAATGGTAAACTGCCAGCTAGTTAATAACATATTCATCCAGGCTTTTAATTTGTTTTACCTTATCAGCCTTTTAAATGCTCTGCTTCTGTTTTATGCTGCTTATATTTATAAGCTGCCTCGAGCAGCACTCTGAAAAGGCAGCATAGATATATTCTAAATAAATAATGAAGCTATAACTGACCATTCAAATTGCCAAATTAAACAGCATCACTATTACCAAAATCAGTTTCCTTGTCAGTCCCACCATGTGAAGGGTGCTCTCCATACACTGAGAACTAGAAAATGCAGGGCATTTTTTGAGCAGGAACGCACAAGAATGCAGTTCCAGCTAGCTTGGCATTAGGGGATGTAGAAAAAGTCCTGTGTGAAACAATGGAGATGTTGGGGTGTGGCCTAATATGCAAATAAGTTTCTGCTGGGCTTTTTCTACAAAAAGTTTTGAGAACATGAGTTCTAAGGTGAAGAGAGATACTTGAAGTCTTTTGTATGTATGGGTTCCAGTGTGGCCCATTAAGCACTCCAGTGAGAAAAAGATGGAAGGGAGAGAGCAGCAACTTACTTTACTGTGCTAACCAAGATACAGAGTAGAAATTGAAGCTTCAGTAACAACCATTCAATACACAGTACTAACTTTTGTTAATTTAAATTAGATGCCCAATTAAAGTTACTTTACTCCAAACCATTTTCCATTTACTAAACTAGAGCAAATCAACCCAGGGTAAAAAAGAGAGTGGTTACCAAACTGGAACCAGAAGGTGCAGTAGGAATGATGGAAATGGAGGACTAGGGTAGAAAGGAGGGGTCCCCGCCGAAGGTGCAATGGGCTGGCAGGCAATAAGACATATTTGCCTTCCTCCCTTCCCAACATTCATCCCTCTCATCACCTCTAAAGACTATTCAGGATTACAGCTACAGTATGTCATGGAAGCAAGTACACCCCCTCACATTTTGTAAATATTTAAGTATATCTTTTCAAGTGACAACACTGAAGAAATGACACTTGGCTACAATGTAAAGTAGTGAGTCTACAGCTTGTATAACAGTGTACATGTGCTGCCCCTCAAAATTACGCAATACACAGCCATTGATGTCTAAACTGCTGGCAACAAAAGTGAGTACACCCCTAAGTGATAATGTCCAAATGGGACCCAAGTAGCCATTTTCCCTCCCTGGTGCCATGTGACTTGTTAGTGGTACAAGGTATCAAGTGTGAAGGGGGAGCAGGTTATAGCTCTCACTCCCTCATACTGGTCACTGAAAGTTCCACATGGCACCTCATGGCAATGAACTCTCTGAGGATCTGAAAAAACAAATTGCTGCTCTACATAAAGATGGCCTAGGCTATAAGAAGATTGCCAAGACCCTGAAACTGAGCTGCAGCACGGTGGCCAAGACCATACACCGGTTTAATAGGACAGGTTCCACTCAGAACAGGCCTTGCCATGGTCGACCAAAGTTGAGTGCCTGTGCTCAGCGTCATATCCAGAGGTTGGCTTTGGGAAATAGACGTATGAGAGCTGCCAGCATTACTACAGAGGTTGAAGGGGTGGAGGGTCAGCCTGTCAGTGCTCAGACCATACGCCGCAGGCTGCATCATATTGGTCTGCAGGGCTGTCGTCCCAGAAGGAAGCGTCTTCTAAAGATGATGCACAAGAAAGCCCGCAAACGGTTTGCTGCAGACAAGCAGACTAAGGACATGGATTTCTGGAACCATGCCCTGTGGTCCGATGAGATGGTGTCAAGCGTGTGTGGCAGCAAACAGGTGGAGTACAAAGACAAGTGTGTCTTGCCTACAGTCAAGCATGGTGGTGGGAATGTCATGGTCTGGGGCTGAATGAGTGCTGCCAGCACTAGGGAGCTACAGTTCTTTGAGGGAACCATGAATGCCAACATGTACTGTGACATACTGAAGCAGAGCACGATCCCCTCACTTCAAAGACTGGGCCGCAGGGCAGTATTCCAACATGATAATGACCCCAAACACACCTCCAAAAATGACTACTGCCTTGCTAAAGAAGCTGAGGATCTGACACAAATGGGACTTTGTGGGGCGGGGCCATGTGTGTTATAAAATGTAATGTATATATTTATTATTTATCTTTTATTAAATTGTATATATGTTACAATGAACAAATAAACAAATAATTAATTTACATACATCAAAACAGACCACTCATCAAACATCCAGTAACCCATCACCATAGTCACCTCTACTAATCTGTCTCTGTCTATTACTTGCCTAATCTCCAATGTTGCTCTCTGGTTGCCACCACCCCCCACAGTACGAGAGTAATTTCATTTGCACTGCGATGCCCTTTATGTCCTTCCGCCCTAATGGCCAAATTCCGTCAAACTGCTGAAATTGCATCAGACATCGATAAACTATCTTTTCCTCTACCGCCAGTGCGAGCATTTCTTCTAACCAGAGGGCTACAGTGCCTGAAAAATCTGTTCTCCACATCCACATAATAATCCTCTTAGCCGTCATCAGTGCCCGATACCCCCACTGTCGCTGCGGGCATGACAGTGCCCAAACTGACGGAAAATAGTTCAGCAAAATTTGAACAGCGGTGAACTTATATTGTGTCCCAATCATACGATTCATCCAGACCAACACTCCTCCCCAAAATTCCACCAACGCCGGGCATGTCCAAAGCATATGACACAAACCTGCTTCAGCTGTTTGACACCGCCAGCACAATGATGAATAGGAAAGATTGTGTTTGTACAAACGGGCTGGAGTCCAATAAATTCGAAAATGATTTTTTTTCTGGATTAGTATCAGACGCTGATCCTTAGAAACCTTCTGAATCGTCCTACTAATCATACTCCACTGAAATGGCAGAATGTTAACTTTTAGGTCATCAGCCCATTTTATCTGCAATTTCTCAATTAGCTGTTGTTGTTGCATTCCGGACCAAAAGGGCACATATAAGGCTTGTACCGGTTTGTCATGTTGTAAAATATGCCTTATTCTTACTGAAAGGGGCGGGGGGTCCGGAGCAGCCAAAGCATCCGGTCCCAATAGCAGTGTTAAAGCTGTCTTCATTTGACGATGTTGCAACCATTGATTAGGCTCAAGTCCATATTTATCTTGAAGTTCCGCAAAAGTCCAAAATACTTCTCTATTTGTATCACGGAGATGATCTAAAGTGACAATCCCCTTTTCTGCCCATCTCGTCCAAACCACCGGGCGTTCACCAACCTTTAATACTGGGTTGCCCCAGAGAGTCACAGCAGCATGTAAAAAAACATTAAAGCCTGTGCAGAGCCAAATTGCTGCCAAATTCATCTAGCATCCTGAATCGGTGGAGGTAGGACATCGTCTCGACAGTGATTTGAGCCCAGTACTTCTAACGAAGACAGGGGGACAATCGATGCAGCCTCCAGAGCAACCCATTCTGGGGAGTCCCCTCCGTTGGCCTGTCTCCATCTATTAGCCGATGCCAACAAATAGGCCTTGTGATAAGCACTTAAGTCTGGTAAGCCAAACCCGCCTTGATCGGAGGAGAGTTGTAGCCGTGCCAAAGAGAGACGCGGTCGCTTCCCTTCCCACAGAAAGTTCGCCACTAATGAGTTAAGTTCTCGAAACCATTTCTGCGGAATATACTGATGGAGGGCACGGAGAGCATAAAAGAACCGGGGGAAGATAACCATTTTCAAAGCATTAACTTTTCCCGACAGAGACAGAGGGATAGATCTCCATCGAACAAGATCAGACTTTGTCTTATCCATAAGTTTCGTAAAGTTCAAGCCCACTAAGTGCTGTATTCGGCATGGGATTAGCAATCCTAGATATTGAATAGATTCCTCCTGAAGTGCAAACTGCGATCCCACTGCGTCTGAAGTCTTCCTTCCGCCCACTTGAAGTAGCTCCGTTTTCCCCCAATTCACTTTGTAGCCTGCGAGTTGGCTAAATTCATCAGTAAGTTTAATAATAGCTGGGATTGAAGAATCTGGCTTGGTCACCGTCAGAAGAGCATCGTTGGCATACAACAATATTTTGAATTCAGATGAGCGGTACTTCATTCCGTATATATAGGGGAGGGACGGTGGCTCAGTGGTAGAGCATCTGCTTGGGAAGCAGAAGGTCCCAGGTTCAATCCCCGGCATCTCCAAAAAAGGGTCCAGGCAAATAGGTGTGAAAAACCTCCGCTTGAGACCCTGGAGAGCCGCTGCCAGTCTGAGAAGACAGTACTGACTTTGATGGACCCAGGGTCTGATTCAGTAGAAGGCAGCTTCATATGTCCGTCCGTCGACGCACCGCTTGGGCGAGTTGTTCAATACAAATATTGAACAAAAGAGGGGATAGCGGGCATCCCTGCCCAGTTCCACACAATAAATCAATTGGATCTGATAAAACACCGTTAACCTTGATTCTTGATGCAGCATTTTCATAAATCAGCTGGGTCCAGCGAAGGAACACATCCGGAAAGCCCAAGTGGCTCATCACATTTCTCAAGAACCATCGGTCAACACGGTCAAAAGCTTTTTCAGCATCAATGGATATTAAAAAAGCAGGTTCTTCCTTCTCATTGTATATACTTACTTAATTACTTAATCGGTAATTAAGTAACCATTATCCGCGCCCGCACGGCCCCGAATGAAGCCCGTCTGTGCTCTGTTCACCACCTGAGTTATTACTGACTGGAGGCGCTGCGCAAGTATGGATGTCAGTATCTTATTATCAGCGTTCAGTAGGGATATCGGGCGGTAACTTGAACAAAGTTGTAGGGGCTTCCCCAGCTTGGGGATTAAAGTGATAGATGCTGCATTGAACTCCTTTGAAAGCATACCCTTATCGAAAATAGCCTGGTAAGTCTTTAACAGTTTAGAAGCTAGTATATCTTTAAACCTTATATACCAAGCCAGGGAAAACCCATCTGGTCCAGGAGCTGATGCCTGCCGGAGTGCCCCAATCGCAGCCGTTACTTCCTCCAGTCTTAGGGGCGCAGAGAGCACCCTTGAGCTTCCACACTCAGTTCTGGTAAACAGAGCTGTCGCAAAAAGGCATGTTGTCTATCATCAGTCGCATCCACATGGCCCCTATAAAGCGCCCGATAAAATGTAATGTAGTGGAGATATACACTTTATAAAGGACACAGACAAACACAGTTAAAGATATTATGTTTTAACTTAAAATATAAACATGCTTAAAACTCTTGCACTATTTTGTTTAAAATAGAAAGGTGGGAGAACAGTGGGATATGGCAAAGCAATTTTTAAAATAAAACATCCAAGAAAAAGCACAAGGATCATAAAACAAACTAAAAATATAAAATGTTCTAAGCCTGGGAAAATATTAAATGGCTGGACATTGCAAGTTTCTCCCCAACCCATCTACACAAATTAGCAACGGTTCTCCAGTGTAATATCCCCCTTTGACTGTCAGTTCCCAGGTTAGAGTACTCATGAGGTACCAGTTCTCAGGTCCATTCAGCAGAGACAAGCTGGCTCAAAGTATCAACCCTTTATTTGCAACATCACAACTCCAAGAAGCATGAGCTTCAGCTGGCTATAGGAACTCTGAAAAATGAAACTGATCTCCACTCCATTGAAACACATTGCAGCACAAAGTTGCAGGAAAATGTGGAATGGATTTTCCATTAAAGTCTCTGGGTCCTGTCTCCTTTCTCCATGGGAGCTGATCTCTGCCATCTGGAGAGCAGCTGTAATTCTGAGTGATCTCCAGCCCAAACCTGGAGTGTGGCAACAATGGTTCCCCAGGACAAAGTGATTGGTTTGGTGGGTGGAGTCTATGGCATTGTACATGTCTGACGTCCCTGCCATTCTCAAATTCTACCCTCTCCAACCTCCACCCCTCAAATACCCAAGAATTTCCCAACCAGGAGTTGGCAACACCATCTCCTTCCCAGCCAACCATCAACCAGCCAACCATGGAATGAATGCAATCCCCAAATTTTGGGTTTCAGGGTCCAGATGTTTGGGCTAAGTGCTGTTGAGTCAGTCAGGGAACCTGCTCAAACAGCCAATTTTGTTTGTCTTGTTGCACATACTAACCCATCCTCCACTGTATTTTAATGTCTTCCTTTTTTTCTAATGGCAAACTATAATGGATGTTATAACCTCTTGAGAAACCATGCCATCTATTTAAACAAAGCCAGAATGTTACCTAGATTTATGGCACTTCGCACCTACAACAGCAGTCTGCTTTTTATCACCCTCTAGTGTTGTCTCAGCCCTGTATTGTTCTAATGCTAACAAACACAGATCCCTATTTGTGATTCTTTCAATCTGCTAAAAACATTCCCATGATTCTACATACCAACTCAATGCCCACTTATATTAAGAATTGCGGCTTGCCATTCCCATTTTGTCTGATGAAGTCTGCTTAAGAGCATATGAAAGCTTACATTCTGAATAAAACTAAGTTTATAGGTCATAATATGTTTGGATTTAATTACAGGGGGGAAACCAGTGGAGCAATAAAAATATCTAAGTAGAAGACTGATGTCTAAAAGTATCTTCCTTAATTGTTAAAGAGTAAATGAGTATCTGGTCGTTTTCGCACTCACCTTCCGCCGGTGCGACCCCCCTCTTCACCGCGCAGGATCTGCGCGGATTTCGCACTAAACGCTGCGGAGCAGCCAGAAAAGCCGGAAGCTCCCGTCGCAAAAGCTGCGCAAACGCCAAACTGCTTTTTGGCAGTTTCAGTTTGAGCGGCTTTTGCACCGGGAGCTTCCGGCTTTTCTGGCTGCTCCGCAGCGTTTAGTGCGAAATCCGCGCAGATCCTGCACGGTGAAGAGGGGGGTCGCGCCGGCGGAAGGTGAGTGTGAAAACGACCTCTGAGACTCTCTTAATGATTAAAATACTTTTACACATTAAGATAAAGGTGCCACTGGACTCAAAATTTGTCCTAACATTGGTCTCTGTTTTTAATCTGCAAGCTTTCTTACCCTGCAGCAATATTTTTATTTTTTTTCTAAAAAACAAACTTTACCCTTGCTAAAAGCCTTTTGAAAATGTAATAAGAAACCTTACTGTGTTTAGTGCTAGGGTTCACAGGGTTTTATTTCCAGAAAAAAGAGCTTTCCTAGAATGAACTGAACTATTTAAATGAAACAGCCATTCATTAAACCAATGATCCACTTGTAATTAAGTTTTCCAGTGCTTTTTGCCCTGAAGTAAATGTGGCAATTTAACACTTCATCCATGCCATATCATCCAAATGTCAAGCACTACCTTGGTCCAAATAACTGATTTCTTCTCTCTAGCTGCATTGGGACAGCTAGCATACGGGCAACCACTGGCTGAAGAATTGCTCAGAGCAGATTTCTATCCTTTCCTTTCCAGTCTACCACACCAGAGGTTAAAGAGTTATTTTCTGCTGTGAAAGAAAATTTCACTCAATGACATATCCAGCAGGCATACAAGAGGTGTTATTTTAGCTGTTTATTCTTCCTGTGGTTTAATCAGAAATGTAAGATATAACCTTGGCATGACCTGTATGTTTCTCCTCTAGAAACAACTGGCCAATTTTTACCGTGTGCAATTGAAAACATTTTAACTGTCTGCTGTCTAATACTGGAAAAGAAGCCAAGTCTTCTGGTTTCACACTCAACTTAAAAGTATAAGGTAATTGCCATGCTTGACAAAGTGGACTGAGAGCAGCCCTAGGTTAATTTCTTAACACTAGTATTCTTTTGAAAGCAGAACACCAAAGCTTCTGAATGCCAGCTCAACTAAAGGTATACAGTTATGTCCTTCTAATGGGCATTGTTCTACTGAACTACAAGTTTCTCAAGTGCCTCATTGTCACAACCCCTGATTAAGGCCTTTCAGTTACCATTAAACAATTCCCTCAGGCTGGACGGTTGTTAACCACCTCACCACTCATCCCATATTAAAAGGTCCACCTTCAACTTGGAGTGTGAGGCAAATTAGATTTATTTTACACGGGATCTTTTGATCCTTAAACCAGAAATCAAAGCAAATTTGCCCTTTTACATCTAGCCTAAGGAAAAGTTCTGGGAACTTGAAAGCTTGCACATAGTTATTTTGTCTGGTCCCATTAAAAGTAATGCAGGATTTCTGTGGGTTCACATCTCCTTGCTGGTTACTCATCTATTTTTGCATGATCAAATATCCTAGCATTACCTAGTGTGCCTAGAGAGACATTCACAGGGACATTGATCATGTTGGCTGACATGCTACCAGGTCAGAATTTATAGGCCTTCTTAAATATGTTAAGAAAAGAGGATAAATACTGATTTACAGCAGGACTATTTTGTGACTGAAAGTAACAACACCCCACTGAGATGTGAAGTTAAGTGCTCAATACTACTCTACAATTATACAGGGAGCTATAACACCCTGGCCTATACACCTTATCCATTAACACACACCTTATTTCCTTAGCTGGCTCACAATATATGCCAGAATTAACCCTTCTCATTCTCATTTCCTAGCCACTATTTGCACAAGAAAGTCTCTCTTTATACATACACACACAGACACCTGTATGGTTCATAGGCCATTACACACAAGCTATATGTATTCCACAGGAACACAAAAAAGTCACAGCATGTGGTACTGGATACATAATTTAGTTTACATTTAACAGAAACAACTATTTGGCCACATATTTATAAAGATATTTAAATTACACAAGCAACACTTGATGAAATCTTTAGTCAGAGTTGTTGAGTAAGTGTCCTACCAGTCAGCTTCAATGTCAACCTTTTTAAAAGAACAAGGTTTGAGTTCAGTGGCAAGAAGTCTGTGTGTACACGAAAGCTTGTACCCAGAATAAAACCTTGTTAGTCTTAAAAGTGCCACTAGACTCAAACTTTGATCTGCTGCTTCTGACCAACATGGCTACCCACGTGAATCAACCTGTTTAAAAGTAGCAGAGCCCATGGGCTATGTAAAACTCACTTCAAAGGAACACAACAGCCATTTTTTATATGGGACATGAAGAAATATTCAACTCTCCACTTTACTATTTAAGTAAATATGAATGCCCAAATCACAGTATCATTCTCGTAGTCTAGAATTTTGAGAATGGAGAATTCCAGACATATAGATTTCACAATTCAGCAGATTCTGCTCCTGTTCTCATACAACTATACAACATCACTGCTTTGAGGGGTAAGGGGAAAGTACTTATACATGGCTGTGAAATTAAAGCTGCCTTCCCTCTAATTAAGCTTATTTCTAACAGTGATGACAGGCTGCTAGAAGGGTAGCAGAGTGAGAGCAAACCAAAACAGAACCTTCTCAGTCATGGAGCCAAAACTTTGGAATTCTCCTCCCAGGGAGAACTGTCTCTTTCTATCACTGTCTTTTGCCAGTTGGTGAAAACCCAGTTTTGTTTGGCATTCCCTCACTAACTTATTCCTCCTCCTCCCTGTTTGTGTGCCATATGTTTTGCTTGGTTATAAACACTAATTCAATGTTCAAAGTTTTAATTTTGCTATCTTACGGACCCTGGGTTGAGTTGAAAGATGGCATTGAAATGTTCTCAGTAAACAGACATTCCCACACCGGGGAGGGACGGTGGCTCAGTGGTAGAGCATCTGCTTGGGAAGCAGAAGGTCCCAGGTTCAATCCCTGGCATCTCCAAAAAAGGGTCCAGGCAAATAGGTGTGAAAAGCCTCAGCTTGAGACCCTGGAGAGCCGCTGCCAGTCTGAGAAGACAATACTGACTTTGATGGACCAAAGGTCTGATTCAGTATAAGGCAGCTTCATATGTTCATATGTTCACACAAGGAGCAGTTCTTCTAGGACAAAGAAGAAAATATCTCTGAGCCACTCTAACTCTGGAAGAAGTCAGCAGCTTAGAGAGGTTTCATCCTAACAACACTGCCTCTCTTGAGATTGCAATACCCAGACACCAAAGAAGCAGTCCTTCAAGTTACAGCCCACTGAAAAAGGGGATGGGGAATGCTCAGAGGCAATTTCTGTGCTAGTTATGACCACTAATCTCTACAAAGCAGAAGGTGAAGACATAGTCCAAAATTGGGACATGTAGCTGTTCACATTCATACTTATAATGTCAACCATTTGGTTTGAAAGCTTGCACGATGACCTTGGATCACCCACACTCTCAACCCCACTATTTCACATGGTAATTGCAAGGATGAAGTGGCCACTGAGCACTATGAAATGCAGAAAGCACCTCTCCAACGGGAAACAGCAACTCTTATTTGGAAGACTTATTATTAGTTGACTTGCATGTTACTTGTATTAAATATAACAGGAAAGAACTTAGTACTTTGCAGAAGCGATATTGGCCATGGACACAAAGAAGGTAGTACATATTGCTTCTGCAAAGTACTATATTCTTTTCTGTTCTTACATTTAATACAAATAGCATGCAAGTCAACTAATATTTTACAATTCCTCCAATTAAGAGCTGCTATTTCACAGGCATTGAAGCTCACTCTATGCAACTCATCCTCCAACAAAGCATGAAACTGTGCTTTCAGGATTAAATCTAATTTTCAAATTTGCATTTATCTTCCTGTAGATCAGGAGTGTCAGATGTGTGGTACATGGACCACATCAGGCCCCTAGAGGGCTCCTATCAGTCCTGGGAGCAACTCACTGTCATCTGCTTCCTTCTCCCTCTCTTACTTCCTTCTGTGTCACAGCTTGCTTTGCCAGACTTGCTTAATTATGCTGCAAAGTAAGGTCTCTATTTTCTCCACTGGCTGACCAGCACATGAAGCAACTTATGTACAAAAGCTCACAATGCCCAGCCATTTCACATCTTCCTCTGGATCTTAGGCTCAAAGAATTGACCATAAGATTTCTGTAATGAACATCAATAAATCAAAAGTAGGTTTGTAAACTACAGATACACACCTGAACAACACCTGATCAGCATACTCAAGATTGCTACAGCACAGATATTGTCTCCAGATGTTGATGCAATAACTCAGAGCAAGAGGTATCAGTTATCAGGGACTGTTAACAAAATATTGCAAGAGTGCTAGTCTTTTAAGCATGTTTTAAGATTTTTTTAAAAAAAAATCTTTAATTGTGTTTGTCTGTGTTCTTTATAAAATTTATATTTCTACTACCTGGCATTATATTTTACGACACGTATGGCATGGCCCAACAAGATCTCATTCATGTCAGATCCGTTCCTCATAACAATTAAGTCAATACCACTGCTGCCGATGCTCATTTCCAGAAAGAATACCAATACCTAGATTACATTTTTTTTTGCCACTACATTTTTTGTTTAAGAGTTCTCACAAATTACATACCAGTATTATATTAAATTTGTTAAGAGCTTGTTAAGAGCCATATTTTCCCTAAGGAAGGATCTTAATTATACATATTCTGTATTTCATCGTTATCAAACCTATGTGAAAAGTGTATTCATTACCATAAACCATTTTTCTTCACATATGTAAGCCTTCCCAGATTTCTTAGGGAAAGGTTTTAAAAATATTCAATCCAGGATGACTTATTCTCATAAATGACATTTTAGACCAAGTCTAAAGTTACAAGCAAATTATCCTTGCCTAACTCCTACACAGAGCTGCTTTTCAGAGATCTTGTGGATTTTACTGATTTAAATGCTTTATATTTTGTGAACTATCTTTAAGAGTACTACATTATGCTTTACTGCATATAACTGCTATTAGCTACTACAAGAACCTGAAGGAGAGGAATAAAAATGCAGCTGAGATGAACCGGAACTATCTACTGTAAAGATCTACTGTGGGTGGCTTAGAAGAGATGCTTACTTGTCTTAGGCAACTAAGCCTTTTTTATATTTATATAGTTCAAATAATGACAGGGTAGAACTGGACAAAGACATTCCAAAAAGAACAATACATACATGCTTGCATGCAAAAGCCAGAATAAGACAGGATGGGTGAATTGGTATGCCTGGAACTAAAACAAATATAGTAAGCACATCAAAACCTGTTAAAACAGCAAAGAAGTAAATGGGAAATCCTTGTCCCAGTACAGGAGCCCACACAAAGGCTAGTCTAGGTAACTTTATAAATAACAATGTCCTGGCTTCTGTGCAGACAAGGCTCGGCCCTTCCCAGCCAAGCTGGCATCGCCGGCGTTCAGGCTGGGGGCCGTCTTTGCCCCCGCGGAAGAAGGGAGCATCAGACTGACAGCCTCGGCACATCCGGGGCTAGGTCTGGGCGTGGCGTCAGGGCTATATAAGCCCTGGCCCCGCCCGGACCTCGTGCTGACTTCTTGGCTCTCTGAGGGAGAGCCTCATGCGGGAGCAGCATCGTTCAGGCCGGTCGGGCCTCGGAGCGTCGAGGGTCGGTTGTGTCGGCCTGGTGTCGGAGCGTTGGTGGAGCGGTGCAGGCGTTGGCGGTAGCGCGAGCGGCCGGTGCCTGATCGTCGGTTCCGCTAATCCGACGGGAACGCGGTGTGGTGTCTGGTGCAGGGGGCTCGTAGCGCAGGCGGCGGCTGCTTTGGGGGTCTCTGCGGGGTTTAAAGGAGCCTGTACGGGGCCAGCAGCGGCCAGGCTCGGTCCGCGGCGCGCGCAGCAGCCGCTTTGTGGGGCGGTGGTCCTCTGGCGAGAGGGAAGCCCCGTGCGCTGCACAAGGCACGTACAGCGGCTATTTTACGAGGC
Organism: Heteronotia binoei; assembly: GCF_032191835.1. NCBI lineage: Eukaryota > Metazoa > Chordata > Lepidosauria > Squamata > Gekkonidae > Heteronotia > Heteronotia binoei. The sequence continues at coordinate 102,451,767 of NC_083224.1, forward strand.
GGTCGTCCCTTGTTCGTCCCCTGGTGATAGGAAAGCCCCGTGCTCTGCACAAGGCGGGGACGTCGGCCATTTTACAACGAGGTCGTCCTCTGGCGACAAGGGGAAGCCACGTGGTCTACACAAGGCGCGTGCGGCGGCCATTTTCTTTGAAGTCCGTTTGGGCGGCAAGGAAGGCACATCATTAGCCGCCCTGAGCCGCCTGGGCGGGGAGGGTGGGATATAAATAAAATTTATTATTTATTTATTATTATTATTATTATTATCGCTACCTGTGCACTGCGCACGCGGCGACCATTTTAAGTGACCGTTATAGCGGCCATTTTACATAGCGCGGCGACGAGCATTTAATAGAGCTCACCCACCGGCGTGCGCGGCGGCCATTTCTGGTCCTCATATTTTTGTGCTAATATTTATGCCACGTGATGGAGCATTGGCCTAGTGGGCTGAGGTGCCTTGGCGAACCCCCTGGCATAGCCAGCTGCCTTGTTCAAACGGTTTTCAAGGGGGTATATCTCTGCCTGTGATCCTGCAGAGAGGTTGCTGGGGGAGTAGTCTTCTTCATTTGTCTTCCTCACTATAGGGGTGGTTGGGTGGCTTGTGTTAATATAATCAAGGTTATCATTATGGCACCTAAGAAGGGCCAAGGTAAAGCCAAGGGCAAACAGCCTGCGCGTATACCCCGTGTGCGTCCAGCTGAGGAGCAGGGACAGGGGGAGCAGGTCCGTTTGGCCATTATTAGCCAGGTAGAGGCATTAGAGCAGCAACGGCTCGCTGCGGGGGCTCCCATATGGCAGGGGCGTCGCCGCACTTCGGGGCGGTCGACGCGCATTACATTTGAGGCAGAGATGCTTGCTCGACTGTCTGCCTTGCAGGGCAGAGTGCCGGTGCCTGATTCGCAGCCGGAGCCGGATGACGAGGATGACCCTGGCGAGGGACCATCTGGCGAACAGCTGAGCGGCTGCATCTTTGGAGGCGGTGTGCCGCAGACTCCAGAAGGTGGTGGAACTCCGGCTGATGCTGGGGGTAAGTTGTTGGCACAGCAGACTCCAGGGTGGCCCTGGGGACCTATTCAGATGCCCGCTCTTCCCCCAGGGTTGGGAAGGGAATTGGGGCGTGGGGCAGCCTGGCACACCCGCCGTCCAGTGGGGGGCCGGGCTGCCCTGGCCTTGGGGCCTACAGAGTTCAGTTACTCAGGGACCTGGGTTAGGGAGTGCTGGCTTACAGGCAGCAGGTCTACAGGCAGTCTCGGCGACACCTGCAGCTTCCACAGGGCCTCCTTCTCAAGGGGTTCTGCCTTGGGGTGGGCAGCAATATGCCCAGCTACACGGAATGTGCCCTGCTGGGCTTGGAGGCGAGTGGTTTTACCCACCGAACCCTTATGCGAGCATACCATTCCACGCGTTCCCATATGGAGACACCTCGTTGCCTCTGGGAGATCATTTAACGGGGGTTACCCGGGAAAAGATCCTGCGTGGAGAGTATGTGGATGTGTTCGGCCTTCTCTATAGAGAGCTCGAGAAGAAAAGCAAAGATGAGCTCGACGAGAAGGAGAAGGAAAAATTGAAACGCCGAAAGGTAGATAGGTCTTGGGCCAACTGGCTGCCTGGCTTTTTAATTTATGCGGGCATTATTGCCAGGGCGCAGCCGGCCCGTGCGGCCGCCCTTTTTCAATACATTGACATTATTTACAGGGCATATACGGACTTCGTCAGTGCAGCGTGGCTGCAATACGACGAAGCTTTCCGTATGAGGGCTGCCGTCAACCCAGGGTTGCCTTGGGACCAAGTCAGCCAGCAGCTTTGGCTGCAGCTGATGTCCCTGGCAAAGCCTAATGCTGGTGACAGGTCCGACAGCGGACATTTGGTCCAAAAACAACAGCAGCAGCTTACTGCAGGGGCCCGCCCATCGGCGGGCCAGCCGGTTCAATCCCGGCTGCTATGTTGGGAGTTCGCTTCTAAGGGAGTGTGCCCCAGGAAGCTCTGCAAGTTCAAGCACGAGTGCCCGCTGTGCAGCGGGCCTCATGCCCTTTCCGCCTGCAGTAGATCTAAGCCAAAAGCCTGGGTCAGGCGCTCGGGGGGTGGCGGCAACAGTCAGCAGCCCCCTGGAAAAGGGGCCCAGTCCCATTCGGCTGAGGGTTCTCAATAATTTATTGAGAAAGTACCCACGCAAGGCGGATGGGCAATACTTGTGGGAGGGGTTTTCCTTTGGGTTCAGGATCCCTTACCGGGGGCCTAGGGCCCCTTGTCTAGCTCCCAACCTTAAGTCAGTGGCGGGTCTCGAGCACATAGTTCGAGCGAAGATCGCCAAGGAGTGCCAGGAGGGCAGGGTCCTTGGACCCTTTGATTCGCCGCCTGTCTCAACATTGCGGGTATCTCCCTTGGGGGTGGTGCCTAAAAAGGCGCCCGGAGAGTATCGTCTCATCCATCACCTGTCCTACCCCAAGGGGGCGTCGGTCAATGACGCCATCCCTGAGGAACTGTGTTCGGTGCGGTACACTTCATTTGACCAAGCGGTCAAAGTAGTGCGGGGTTGTGGCATTGGGGCCGAGATGGCGAAATGTGACATCAAGTCAGCATTTCGTCTCTTGCCAGTGCACCCCGAGGATTTCGAGCTCCTAGGTTTTTGCTTCGAGGGCAAATTCTAAATGGACCGCGCCCTCCCCATGGGTTGCTCGGTATCCTGCGCCGCATTCGAACGCTTTAGTTCCTTCATTGAGTGGGTGCTTCGGGACAGGACTGGGTTAGACGACACGGCGCATTACCTGGATGACTACCTTTTGGTTGGTCCTCCGGGCACTGGGCAGTGCGCCAAGTTGTTGCGTTCCTTTCAGGATTTAGCCGACGAGCTGGGGGTTCCGTTGGCGCATGAGAAGACTGAGGGACCCAGTTCGGTACTTACCTTTCTGGGTATTGAGCTGGACACCCACAAACAGGCTTCTCGGCTGCCAGAGTCGAAAGTAATGGACCTTAGGGCCCAGTTGGCTGCACTGAAAGGTCGGCGCAAGGTTTCGTTGCTTGAGTTGCAACAGGTGGTGGGTCACCTTAACTTTGCATGCAAAGTGGTGGCACCAGGTAGGGCTTTCTTGCGGCGTCTCTGTGACGCTATGCGGCAATTGCGTTCCCCCCATCATCGTGTCCGGGTGACCGCTGGAATGCGGGCGGACCTGGAGGCTTGGGAGGTGTTTTTGGATGCATTCAGTGGTGTTTCTTTTCGGAGGGAGGAGTTGAAGATCGAAGCTGAACTTCAGATCTCCTCGGATGCCTCCGGATCTACTGGGTTTGGTGTGTACTTTAGGGGGCATTGGTGTGCAGAGCAATGGCCTGCAGAATGGTTGGACAGTGGGCTCAGTGGGGATCTGACATTTTTGGAATTTTTCCCTATCCTAGTCGCCGTTTGGCTCTGGAGCGAGCAACTAGCCAACCATTCTGTGCTCTTTTGGTGTGATAACATGGCAGTGGTACATGTTATCAACTCCTTGACTTCAAAGTCTCTGCTGGTCATGAATCTGGTTAAATCCGTTATGCTTCGGTGCCTCCAGTTGAACATTTTGTTCACGGCAAGGCATGTACCCAGGGTCTGCAATGGGGTGGCGGACGCTCTATCTCGCCAACAGATGGAGCGTTTTTGGCAACTTGCCCCAGAAGCGGACTTGCGGCCGGAGCGGATGCCCTTGGATCTATGGCGGCTTGGGAAGCTGAAGCCGGTAGGGCCATTCAGTTGGCTTTAGCGCCTAGCACTAGAAGGGCTTATGATAGAGCGGCCTCTCAATTTCGGGAGTTTAGGAGGGCTGCTGCGCTGAAGGATTGCTGGCCGATTCCCACGGCTCATATTATGCAATTCAGTGTATTTCAGAAACAGAGGGGGCTGGGGTTAAAGACTATTAGAGGCCAACTGGCGGCATTGGCCTTTATTAGTAAAGCCTATGGGTTTGCAGATAGTACGGCCGATTTTAGGATTAGGAAAATGCTGGAGGGTTGGGCCAGGGAGTGTGGCCCGCGCGTGGATGACCGGCAGCCCATCTCCCCTTCCGTTCTGAAGGGGCTGTTTGGCAGCTGGCCGGCCATTTGTTCTTCCCCTTTCGAGGCCGCTTTGTTTCACGCGGCTTCGTTGGTGGCAATTTTTGGTGCCCTACGGATCAGTGAATTAGTGATGCAGTCTAAGACTGATGTGTCAATGCGGGCGCTCCATGCTGGAGACGTCAAAATCGACCAAGGGCAGGTCGTTTTGACGCTCCGGCGGCCCAAGACTGACCAATGGCGGAAGGGGTCCATCATCACTCTTGGACAGTGTACGGTCCACGAGTTGTGCCTGGTGCGGGCTGTTAGGCATTATATTCAGATTAGGGGCACTGGGAAGGGCCCCTTCTTCCGGCATGAGGATGGATCCCCCCTCACAAAATTTCAGTTCTGGGCAGTGACGAGTCGGGCTCTGGCCGCAATAGGCCTGAAGGGCGTCAAATTCGGGACCCATTCGTTTCGCATTGGAGCTGCCTCCACTGCTGCTTCAATGGGTTACACGCCAGCTTCTATACAGCGCATTGGGCGATGGCGGTCGGCGGCCTTTAAAACATATGTGCGCCCTTTAGTGCCATAAGGGGTCGAGGGTCAGGCGTGGGTGGTATTGTTTTTCTAAGATCACCGGCCTGACACTTTTATGTCTTGCAGGTGCTGTGGCTCGGGGTGAGAGGCGGCGTATTCTCATCTGCGGGCACAGCATGGTGTTCTGGGCCGCCCATCAGGCTCGGCGGTCTTCATTTGGCACAAAGCTGGGCCTCAGTGCATGGGCAGTCGTGGAATGGCTGGGTCGGCGGGGCCTGCGGTGGCCTGGTATTATGCCCTTATTGTTCAGGGAAAGGGCTGCTCCGCCTCCACACATATTGGTTGTTCACTTGGGTGGGAACGACTTGGGGATGCTGCGAGGGAAGGCTCTCTCACAGCAGGCATTGGCCGATCTCCGAGAAATTAAACGGAGATGGCCTGGGGTGATCCTGGTGTGGTCAGCGATTCTGCCACGCAGGGTGTGGAGGTACGCCCTTTCGCCTGGGGGGATTAAGCGCGCTAGGCGTAAGGCTAATAGGGCTCTACAAAAAGCCATGGAAGATGGCTTGGGAATTTTCCTTCCCCATCCGGCCATACGGGTCGAGGATGCTGACCTGTATCGGTCGGATGGGGTTCATCTTTCAGAATTGGGCAACCGGGCCTTTTTGGAGGAGATTCGGCAGGGCTTGCGGTCGGCTCTGGGCCGCCCATTGGGGCGCTAATGCCTAAGTCCCCCGCTTGGCATTGGCGGTGGCCGGGGATGTGTTGGCCACAGTGTTTGCAGAGGAGCACCTATGGCCTAGCACCATTGGTGCGTGTGGTTTGTATGAACCGCAGATGGGCTACACGGCTCAGTGCAGGGAATGCAGATCACGGTGAGCCTCACCTGGGCGAATCTTTCCATGGGGGATCGATGCTAGCCCAGGTGGAGAAGGGCTGGGGGCCTGGCCGCTCAGTTACAACCCGAATACGGCGGGTTTGTGCTGGGGGCAGGGTTGCTCGCCCTTTGGACAAGGCGGGGTCCGTGGGTGACCCCAGGGGCTTGTCTGGTTAGGTCTTATCTCTGCCGAGTTTACAGGTTAATTGAGTTTAATAAAGCGGCCCGGTTTAAACCCAATATCTTGTGTCTGTCTCTTCTTTCGACTGGGGGGCAAGGCTCGGCCCTTCCCAGCCAAGCCGGCATCGCCGGCGTTCAAGCTGGGGGCGGTCTTTGCCCCCGCGGAAGAAGGGAGCATCAGACTGACAGCCTCGACACATCCGGGGCTAGGTCTGGGCGTGGCGTCAGGGCTATATAAGCCCTGGCCCCGCCCGGACCTCGTGCTGTCTTCTTGGCTCTCTGCCCGCCCACCCTCCCTTGGCAGTACAGGTTTCAACCGGTCGCCTTGTTGGGGGCCAGGTAGGAATTTTTTCATCTTCACATAATTGGCCCATGTGGAGTTGTTTTTCGCCTACCTTGTACTGCCTTATAGCTTCAGGTTAATTATGTAGTTTGTAAGTTGGTCGCTGGCCGGGGATGTGTTGGCCACAGTGTTTGCAGGGGAGCACCTATGGCCTAGCACCATTGGTGCATGTGGTCTGTATGAACCGCAGATGGGCTACACGGCTCAGTGCGGGGAATGCAGATCACGGTGAGCCTCACCTGGGCGAATCTTTCCATGGGGGATCGATGCTAGCCCAGGTGGAGAAGGGCTGGGGGCCTGGCCGCTCAGTTACAACCCGAATACGGCGGGTTTGTGCTGGCGTCAGGGTTGCTTGCCCTTTGGACAAGGCGGGGTCCGTGGGTGACCCCAGGGGCTTGTCTGGTTAGGTCTTATCCCTGCCGAGTTTACAGGTTGAGTTTAATAAAGCGGCCCGGTTTAAACCCAATATCTTGTGTCTGTCTCTTCTTTCGACTGGGGGGGCAATTAAATTATTGCAAGGAGGTCAGAAGTGAAGGACTGCATGGGCACACAGAAACTAGAGCAGTGGTATTGCAGAAATGACAAGAAAACTGAAGAGATATGGTAAATGCCGCAGGTAAAGATAATAGGGCAATGGAAGAGTACAGAATCAAGAAATATATTTTCAGAAACTAAGGTTTAGTTTTCAGGTAATGCAGCTTCCCAAGCAAGATCATTGAAACTTCCCAGTCAAGTGTCAGAAATAGGGACAAAGAAACAAAGGGGGGAGAACCCCAAACACAAAAACGGCATGGGTACTCAGAAGGCTGAGTGTAATAAATAGTTTTTTATTTTTATTACACGGTGTAACGATTGACAATTAAAAACAAGATATATCGAAATACTACAATCCAACCTATAGGAATTGTACATCAACTGAACATGAATCACAGAAGAGAATATCTCATAAAGCCACTAGGCCAGATGAGTTTCTGCTAAAACCAAGCAGCACACTTAAAACAAACTGTTAAACTTAAGGGCCAGGCAGGTTTGTAGAATTTCAGTATGAGGGTGGGCTTCACAAGGAAGTAATGCCTATAATATAATTCTTAGTTAATCCACAAAGAGGACAGTGTCTCTCCAGTTATTCTTTTTCTGGTCAAGTGTCCAATTTGCTAATTCATGTTCAGTTGAGATACAATTTCTATAGGCTGTAGTATTTCTATGAATCTGTCTTGTTTTTAATTGTCAATTGTTACACTGTGTAATAAATACTTTAGAAACAGGGAAGAGACTGAAACTCTGGAATTACTGTCAAGATTAATTCTGCTTGAGGAGAAACAATATATTAAAGAACATTCAGCTACTATCCTACCCATCATCCCTGGTGGCAAGAAGCAGGCTGATCTTGAGGCAGAGGGAGTGCCTACCCTCTTCAGTCTGGATACTTTTTTAGCAAGACTTCATTTGTATTGTGATTCTATGAGTTAGTCAACCCTAATTAAAAATGCTGTGCTGGTTGTCAGTATCAGAATAACTGAACATGACAGAAGCATATACAACAATGCAAGCTGGCAAGGAAAACTTGTGGAACTATGATAGCAAAACAGTCAAGAGAGCTGCTTCAGCCATGTTGGGATGGGGGCTAAGAGTTATCCTCTCTCTCACACACACACACCCTAAACAAACAGGATGGGTCCAGAATGCCATTTTTTTCCTCAAGAGAAATGAACTTTCATGGTAAGTCCAACATTTACCTAGTTTGTAGTTCTTGACTAAATTAAACACTGATGCCCATGTTGCAGCTTGCAAGTACCACAGATGGAAATATTCATCATAAAGGCTGCAGTGAACTGAACAAACAGTAATCCAGTATGGCACTTGCAGAGACTTAGAGACAGGCCCGTAGTTACAAGGGCCCCAGGAAGGGCAGGCCCATCCAATCGAAACTCTGCTTGCCCTGAGCTGAGGCAAACTCTCACCCTCCTCTGGCAAACCCCTTTGCCTCCCCCGCAGCCGCAGCCGCCCCAGCCAGCAAAGGGGAAGGGGCCTGCTGCTGCTAGTTTCCCATGCCCAGGATCACTTCATGCTGCCTCGTCCAGCTCCATGTCCCCACAGTAGTGCCACTGCTGCCAAGCAATAGGCTTTTCTGCTTTCTGGAGCCAACTCTTCACTGACCAGTACCAACTCTATGAAGAGCTCGGAAACTTGCAGCCCACCTTCCACTGCCTCGGCTTCGCCCAGCTTGGGATGGAGGATCCTCACATGCACTCTCTAGGGCAGCTGGAGCCGACTCCTCGGCATGAGGGGCGGGGGGGAAGACAGAGAGGGAGAGATGGAGGCAGAGTTCGCTCAGGTGCGTCCCTCATGCTGCCCACCGGTGTTGGGGGCAGTGCTGCCAGGTTTTTATTTTATTTTTAAATTGCCCCGTGGCCCCCCCTAAAATTTTATTCCCTGCCCTCCCTTAGAAGTTTTTGGCTACAGGCCCACTTAGAGAAGCATGCTTCAGAGTGGGATCCATTTTCTCAGAGTCCCCTTAGACGCTAAAGCTTATAGACTGATGACCAGATGGTAAGCAACAGAAAGACAGTCTGATTTGGGAAAGGGTATAGTTTGTCTAAGATAAATACAGATAGCACACTGGAAAACTAGCAAGTGCCAATATTTGCCCTTATGTGGGAAGGGTTTTAGAAGAAGACCGTAGATTTATACCCCACCCTTCTCTCTGAATCAAAGTTTCAGAGCGGCTTACAATCTCCTTTATCTCCTTCCTCCAGAACAGACACTCTGTGAGGTGGGTGGGGCTGAGAGAGCTCTCCCAGAAGCTGCCCTTTCAAGGACAACTCCTATGAGAGCTATGGCTGACCCACGGCCATTTCAGCAGCTGCAAGTGGAGGAGTGGGGAATCAAACCTGGTTCTCCCAGATAAGAGTCTGCGCACTTAGCTACTACACCAAACTGGCTCTTTTAGGCAGAATGGCATGAGAGAGATTTCTTGCAAAATGACAGAAAACTGAATTTACCCTTTGGCATGAAAATCAAGTCAAGGCAGAGCATGACCTTGTCTTTAGGGAAAGATCACAGGCGTTTGGCAGTGGATGCAGAGCACCCAACTCTGAAACCTTCCTGAATTTACCCTTTGGCATGAAAATCAAGTCAGGGCAGAGCATGACCTTGTCTTTAGGGAAAGATCACAGGCGGTTTGGCAGTGGATGCAGAGCACCCAACTCTGAAACCTTCCTGGCTGGTCTTACTGCTACTACAAATAGGACCTTCAGAGAAGTTTTCTTCAGCAATTCAAAGGAAGATTAGGCTAGTGCCTACAGAACCACATAGAGTCACCAGTACAGAAGACAGTGAACCACTGAAGGGTGAAGTAGAAACCTTGAGAAACCACTTTATGAGAGGGTAACTTCCCACTGGGGAAGCACTGAAATCACAGTTAACACCAGTCAGAGTGGTGGATCAACCGTTGGAGAGAGGCCATGAACTGAGACAGATAATAATCAGCAATTCTCTCACAGCAACATATGTAACTGTTATGTTTCTGCAGCACTGTAGAAAATATGGACATAAACATATCCAGATATTTAAATATTATATAATTCAAAACAGTTAATTAGATAACCTTCACATGTTACCTTAAATGAAAAAGGGAAATTCTTCAGTTCTAAAATGTTATGTTGCCTCATTGCATTTGACACCTGGAAATGATGAGAGCAAAATTATCCCTGCCTCTTAGAAGCATTGTAAAACAGATTAGAGTATGCCATTATTTTACATAGGATTCACAATTTTTAGAAGGGATAATTAAAATACTGCCATACAAACACTGAAGTTCAACATTCACAAGAGACCCTCAAAGGTCACCATTGGGGTGCATTCACAACTTGCTTATATCACACCTTTCTCAAAGAGGCTTATGGAAGTTTACGGTAAAATGCAATTAGCAACACACATCCAAATGGCATCAATTATACATTAAATTCCACAATAAAATCTAGCCAATATTACATACAATAATCTCTGTCATCAACAGAAGACCCATCTGAGATACGCAAACTTATCTGTTTTAAGCAATGCATGAAAAATTGGAATCCTGCTTCTTAAATAATGTTGGGTCCAAAAGCACCACCAAACTTTTCACCTGACCTGAATCTAATTCAACCCCATGCAACATAAGTGATGGTGCCTTTTCAGACATGCACTATCAGCCCATCTCGGACTAAGCCACAAAGTTTGGACAGTGTCATTCAGCTGCCTGATCTAAGCGTGAAGATTAATGACAATACCACAAGCTGAGGCATCACAACAGGACAGACTCCAAACGAATAATTCAGCATTGACAGTGGAAACCCTTCCATATGTCTCAACAATGAGAAGTATACCAACTTTATTTTCCAAAAATGACAAAAGCTATTTAAAAATCTAATAGGACCATAAAAGCTGATGTCAAGCTATATAGGGGTGGCCAAATTTGCTTAACATAAGAGCCACATAGAATAAATGTCAGATCCTCGAGAACTGCAAGACATGAACATCAGATGCAGCCAGGTAGGCAACCAGGGCGTCTCAGCCACAAAACCTGTCTGAACCCAGACTGAAATAGATCAAGGTAAGACATCACAACCAGGAATACCTGAAGTTGTTCGTCCAAAAAACGTGCCCACCCAAGAAAGTTAGAAACTGTTCTATCATCAGCTGTGCCCTCAGTTGCCAAAGATTATTATTTTAATGAAGGTTAAAAAAAAAAAAAACTAGGAGAAGTGCTGCCAAGAAATAATAATTCAGAAAACAAACTCTAGAGATGTCTGGTCACAATACATTTAGCTGTAGCACATATGCCAGGGATTGCCAACCTCCAGAAGGGCCCTGGAGGTCTCCTGGAATTCTAACTGATCTCCAGGTGACAGAGGTAAGTTCCTCTGGAAAAAAATGATGCTTTGGAGGGGGGACTCTATGGCATTATACTCCCATTGTGGTTCTATCCTCCCCAGGTTTCACCCCCAAATCCCAAGGAACTTCTGAACATGGAGCTGGCAACTCTGCATAAACCTCTTATTTTCTAAGATCTATATTCCTAGAACTGCATGACAAACAGTGCTTCTCCTAAACCAATGCTGATGGTTTAAAAAAGGGCCTAATCATTTGTGGTCAGAACTGACATTCTGCATGTAATGGAATGGACTTCTCTATTTAAAAAAAATGAACACACTATATACAAAACACTGACCACAAGTTAGTATTCACAAACAAAAATGTATAAAGATTTCTTTCCCAAATTGTAAGTTCTCTTGCACAGGGATATCTTTTTAAACAATCTCACTCTATGACCATCAGTGTTCCAAGGATGATAGCTGCATGAACAATAAAATGGAACTCCATGTACAGGGGCACTGTGCAGTTAAATACCAGATGCTAAAGAAAGGCAGACTATCACTTCTGTGCATTGTGTTTTCAGAGTCATCTGCCTGGCTGCTGCTGGAAATAGAATGAAAGATTATGCAGACTTTGCCCTGACCTGACAAAGCAATTTTTATATTCTTAATTTCAAGGGTTTAAGAATCATTCGGTGCTCGTGCTCCTAATCCTTGAAGTTCATGTGTGCATTAAGCTTTAGCCCCCCCACATCCCTATCATTTCAAGGCTACTAGCAATAACGGTAACAGACCGTTTAATATGCACAGGACCCTGGATATTTCCTGTGCTCTGGCAAAGGTTGCAAAAGTCTAAAAGGTTTAAGGAAAGCTTGCATACTCCTATGCCAATCTATGTACATGACACCATTATATCCTACTTGCATCTTCTATTCCTAGCTTTACAAAGCAGCCTTCATCTAAAGAACTGAATAATCATCAGGAGTTTCACATCAAATGATCACTTATTTTACTGATATGCATCACAAGATAGATGTTGAAGCTCATGTTAACTTACAGGGTAAGTTCTTACACCGAGCAAAACAGGGAAAGCAATCTGTCTTTGAGTATCAGAGAAAGGGGCACCCATAAAATAATAGCTGTGGAGTGTAGCTTACCACAAATCACTACATACCAACATCAAATAAGAGGGGTACTTTAACTACATCCAAAAGTTTCTACCGTTTGCTAAGTGCATACATTTTCTGTTCCGGGCATAGGAGCTCCTGCTTCCAAAATGTCCCCAGTAAACTTCACAACTACGCGTGAAAGAGCGAGAAGAACCGTCTCTCACCACCTCCCTTCCGCCAGGCTTCGTGTGACGATTTCTACCAATACCTTAGTAGACCCGAAGAACATGGCAAGCCTTAATAATAAGGACTCTGAGCATATACAGAGTTCCCTATAGCTACCAAACGACCACAGCCGAAACCCAAGAAAGGTCAGGAAGACTTCAGAGCTCGCACCGCCCTTCTGGGCGTCCTCTCCGCTCAGCAGACAGCAATTAACCCAGAAGAAGCTGAAAGGACTGCTTTCTTCGCAGCCTCCCTCTTTCGCCATCAACCCAAACATCGCCCTCTCCTTCGGCGTCCACCCTCTCTCCCAGCCCCAGCCCCAGCCTCGGCCCGTCCGCACAACACACATACACCCGATTGCCGCTTCTTGCCTTGCAGTAGATGCTCCCGCTGTGGAAGGAGGAGCTATGAGAGCGCTGTTGAATGCTGATGGCTTTTTAGAACGACATGCGCATGCTCTCCAAATCCCCGCGCCTCGGGAACAGAACAGCGCAGGCGTATTAGCGGCCTCAGGAAGGCGAATTACAACGTCTGGTGGGAACTGCGGACTTTTCTTGGGGTTTCTTTAGAGTAGCCGCGCGAAGTCGGGATGCTGGCGGGGCTCGAAGCCTGCGTTTTATGGGAGTAGAAGTTTGCCTGCCGAGCTATAAAAGAACGGGAAGTGTCTCTAGGGTCTCGTCACATCCTGATGTCGTCTTCCTAATTTAGGGTCGTGAGTGGGAGATCATATAACAGGGTGGATGCCATCGGTGCAAGTGACCTCACTGGTCAGAACGAAAGGCCCCTTTAACCGGCTGTCACATGCGCGACTAGTGTGATTACAACGGTGTAAGGACTGGTTTCTCCGCCGCTCGTGAATAAATAGGAATTCTAAACAGCATTATTAATTATTGTAACGAGTCTAGCAGAAGTTTATTTTCGAGTCCAGTAGCATCTTAGCAACCAACAAGATTTTCGGGGTGAATCAAAGCTCCCTTTGTCAAATTTTCAATACAATCGTAAACACATTTAGGATTTGTTTCATTTATAGTCCGGCTGTCTCACTAAGGCACAATTAAAATCAAAGCAGAATTCGCTAACAAAAGAACTGCTTTACAAAATAAAGGAACAAATCAATAAAACCAGACTAACATATGAAACCAGCAGTGCAATAAAAATGTAAAACAATGCAATAACTACAGTATAATCAGTGCTTTTCTCTTTCATTTCCCTCGAGAGGTCTGGCACCTCTTTTTCCAGAAAAAAAAATAAATCCAGAAAGTAAGCAGCACTTCCCCCAGAAACCCAAGAGCTGCAGCTCATCTCCCATCACTGCAAGACTTTGTGACAAGGCAGAACACATCTAAACCTGCTTGGACTAAAAAGGACTTCTTTCCACTGTTGAGTTATGTTGCCTTGCTGTGTGCATGTGTACAAAGAGAAGCAGAAGGAATTTGATCACTGTGTATATACACTAGTAGTACTTTCTTCCAAAAACAAACAAAACAGTAACAGTTCCACAGGGTTTTATGATGCAGTGGGTGACTCTCCTGTCCCCTATTTTGAAGACAATTGTCAAAACTGTCCTTAAAGGGGCCACATACCAGATTTCTGACTAAGCGTGAATATGTTCCACAGGAGTTGGGAAGGGGTAATTGTTTTGCACTGCTTTAATGAAGAATGGGGGGAAATCCCAAATGTATCAATTAAATGCTTTTGATCAGAACATAGATGGGTGGAATTTTGTTCTTTAAAGCTGAAATTCAAAGCATGCTCACTTAATTTTTAAAAAAAATAAAATCAAGGAGCCTAGTAAAAACCCTATTAGATCAGGTTCAGAGGTCCATTTGGTGCAGCATCTTGTTTCCCAGGGCATCCGGACAAACGACTCCAAAAAGCCCACAAGCAAGGCATGAGAACAACTGGATCCAACTGATATTTAAAGGGCCACTGCTCCTGAACATGGATGTTCCCTTTAGCCATCTTAGGTAATTACCAGCAGTGAGTCCTTTCACAAATTGGTGTAATCCCCCTTTGGAAGACATCTGTGGTCACCACAAGGCTGCAGGCCTGGGCTGCCATTTCCCAATTTGTTGCCTTGCCGGGGAATCTATTTTTATCCTCTTAACTTCTCTTCTCCCCCTACCCTACGTAAGTTGGTGGACAACAGCTTGCAATTGCTTTTTAAAACAAGAAGACCTGGTAGCCGTGATTCCATCCCTGCTAACAGTACCACTGGCTTTGGACTTTTACCTCCCACAGAAAGACAGAGAGAGAGAGGCAGAGGCAAACGGAGAGGCAGAGAGAGAGAGGCAAAGAGAAGGGGACAGAGAGGCAGAGTATCTCTTGCACACGAAGCAGCCACCGAGCTCTCCATGTGCCAGTGTTTGTGTGAGAGCAAGGGAAGGAGGAAACAGGCAGGAAGCAGGAAACAAAAAGCCAGGGAGCTGGCACAGATGGCTCCTCAAGAGGCCCACACCCTATTCAAATCCCGTCCCCCCCGCGGCACAGGGAAGCCGAGCCCATCCCCCACTAGACCTCCTTGCGGCATGGGGAAGTTGAGTGGGGCTGAATGGCCCCGTTTGCACACAAGGCTCCTCTTGAGGAGCCCTTCATGCAAACGCCCACACCCCACTTGACCTCCCTGCGGTGCAGGGAAGCCGAGTGGAGCTGGATGGCCTCATATGTGCAGCGGCCCCCCTCTTGACTTTCTTGCAGTTCGAGAAAGTCTTGGGCAGGGAAAAGAGGTGGCATGGGGCCTCTGCCTCACTCTCAGGCTGCCTTCCCTGCCTGGGAGCAAGGCCAAGCAGCCTCTTTCCTCCGCCCAAGTCTCGGGTAGGAGAAAGATGCCGCAGGCCAGCTGGTGTGTGGGGAGGGGGTGCCTAGTGATGCCCTGTAGACCATGTGCGGCCCTAGGCAGCCGCCTACATGGCCTACTACCACGCAGTGGCCTTGATTATGACTTCCTTTACTGAGTAATTCCATCTTATGTTGGGTCTTTCTTTTCCTGCTACCTTCAACTTTTCCTAGCATTATTGTCTTCTCAGAATGTGACCAAAGTACAATACCCTCTGTTTTAGCTTCTAGGGAATGTTTGTTTGTTTACTTACTTACTTTGGATTTATAGGTCACCCACTCCACAAGCGGACTCTGGGCAGCTAACAGTCATAATAAAACATTTTAAAATTACAGTTGTAAAAAGATAAGAAAATATATATAAACAATTTAAAAAACCAAACATTTGGTGCTGTGAAAAAGATTTTGTTGACCCAGGCGGTTTATATAGATATCTCAGTTCTTCAGTTAGTCTGTTAGTGGTCTGCAGATAGTTTGGTTTTACAGGCTCTGCGGAATTGGGAGACGTCCCACGAGGCCCTTACGGCCTCTGGGAGAGCATTCCATAGTGTTGGGTGCTGCCACTGAGAACGCCCTGACCCATGTAGAGTTTAGTCCAGCCTCCCTTGGTCTGGGGATGGATAATAGATTTTGGGCTCCTGAACACAGTGCTCTCTGGGATGTATATGGGAAAAGGCATGCCTTAGACAGGTCCTCGGCCATATAGGGCTTTGAAGGTCAGTACCAACACTTTGAAATGGATTCGGTATACAATAGGCAGCCAGTGCAGCTCTTTTAGCATCGATTGAATGTGCCCCCAACGAGGAAGCCCCATTAGCAACCGTGTCACTGCATTCTGCACAAGCTGCAGTTTCCAAGTCAGAGTCAAAGGTAGCCCCATGTAGAGGGCATTACAGTAGTCTATTCTTGACTGTAGCATGAATCACCATTGCTAAGTCACGGTGCTCCAAGAAAGGGGCCAACTGCCGTGCCCGCTGCAGATGGAAAAAGGCAGACTTGCCACTGGCTGCTACCTGGGCCTCCATAGTCAGGGAGGGCTTCAGGAGCACTCCCAGGCTCCTGACCTTTGGGGCTGGTATTAGTGGCACCCAATCAAAGACTGGCAAGGGAATCCTTTCTCAGGCCACCACAACTCAGATAGAGAACCTCCGTCTTCATCGGATTTAACTTCAGTCAACTCAGTCTGAGCCAGGATGTCATGGCTTGTAGTGCCAAGTTGAAGTTGTCCGAGACGCAGTCGGATCGGCTACCCATCCGCATATTGATGGCACCCTAGACCATAGCTCCTGACAATCTGGGCAAGGGGGCGCATGTAAAACTGCCCCTTGTGGCACACCACATGTGAGTGAGTGCCTCTGGGACAATTCTTCCCCTAGCACCACCCTTCTTCCCTGACCATGAAAGAAAGAGGCCAGCCAATACAAGGCAGACTCCTGTATTTCCCATGTCGGCAAGGCAGCTAGTCAGTTGCTGGTGGTCAACTGTATCAAATGCAGCTGACAGATCTAATAACAGCAGCACCGCTGAGCCACCTCAATCCAGATGGCGCAGGAGGTCATCTATGAGGGCAACCAAAACTGTCTCCATCCTGTGACCTGGGTGAAAGCCGGACTAGAACAAGTCCAGTGCAGAACTGTCATCCAAGAACTCCTGTAACTGAGTCACTAGTAGTGACTCTATAACCTTACCCAAAAATGGTAGGTTCGACACTTACTGATAGTTCACCAATTCGGTCAGGTCAGCAGATGTTTTTTTTAAGAGGGGACGAACCACAGCCTCTTTAACAGGCATGGGAAAGATCCCTTTGAAGAGGGATCTGTCGATAATCACCTGTAATGGTTCATGTAGCATTGTCTGGCTAGCTGTCACCAGTCAAGACGGGCACAGATCCAACCCACAGGTGTTAGGGCGCACAGTAACGAGGATCCTGTTAACTTGCTCCAGGCTGAGTGGAGTGAAGAAATCCAAAAAAAGGACCAGAAGACATGCTTGGTGCCTCGAGTTCACTCACTGTATCAAGTGTGGTGGGGAGGTCATGTCGAAGCGACGAGACCTTATCTGAGAAAAAAATTGCAAAAGTCTTACAGCCTATTTCCAATTCCCTAACTTTTGGTTTACCTTGTGACAAGGTTGTTAGTGACCAAATTATACTAAATAATTGTGCCGGGCATGAGGTTGCAGATGCAATCCAAGTCGCAAAGTAAACCTTCTTTGTGGCCCGGACTGCCATAGGTCTGCATAAATGACCTATAGGAGGTTCTCACCGCTTCATCATAAGTTCGCTGCCACTACCTCTCTAGTTGTCTTAGTCACTGTTTCATCGATCATAGTTCCGGGGTGTACCATGGCGCCAATCAAAAAAGGGGACAAAAAGAACACCATAGAGCGATCTCATTGATAGCTGTGGAGAGTTGGTTTATTCCAAGTCTCTGCAAGCTCATCCAACGAGTCACCCAAGGGCCAGGGATCCGACAAGGCCATCTGAAACTGCATAGAGTCCATCTGACTTTGTGGGCAAGCTAGAACCTGCTCACCGCCTAAACAGGGTGGGAGTGGGATATTCACACAAGCCCTCAGGGCATAGTGGTCCGACCATGGTACTGCATCAGCAGCAATCCGGTCCACTTCAACTCCCATCGCAAAGAACAAATCTAGCATGTGCTCTGCTTGGGGGTTGTTATCTATTGGGAGAGTCCTAGTGCTGTCATGGATGACACTAGGTCTGCCTCCCGACTAGAGGCTGCATCCTCGGCATGGACATTGAAGTCACTCAAGACTATGAGTTGAGGGTACTCCAAGGCCCAGCCTATTACAACCTCCATCAGGAACGATAAGGCACTGGCCGGTGCATTAGGCGAACGGTACACCAGCCATATTGCCAAACTCTCCCCAATGTCCCACATCAAGCTGACACACTCTATGCCAGTGATCTCTGGAGACGGGAGCGCCCGGAAGGAGTAAGCCTCCCATATGAAAAAAGCCACCCCTCCCCCTGCCCACTAGTTCGTGCTTGGTGAAGGACTGAGAATCCAGGTGGAGCAACTTGGGATAGAACTACAGTCTCCCCCTCTTGTTTGATGTTCAGGCCTGATTTAATCTAGAACCCACTTACTTGTCTTTTGGGCAGTCCATGGTGTCCATAAAACTCCCTCCAACAGCACATTTCACATGGAACCACTTTCTTCCTTTCATCTTTCTTAACTGTCCAACTTTCACACCCATAGTAATGAGAAATACTATGGTATGAATTATCTTGGTCACCAAAAATGCAGACTTGGTCACCAAAAATGTAGACTTCAGAATCTTTTCTAGCTTTGTCATGGCTGCCTGTCTCAGTCTCCTGATTTCTTGGTTGCAGCTTCCCTTTTGGTCGATGATGGAGCCAAGAAATAGGAAATGTTGAACAATTTCAATTTCTTCATCATCAACCTTCAAGTTGTGTGGGTCCCCAGTAGTCATTACTTTTTTCTTCTTGATGTTTAGTTGTAATCTTGCTTTGGCATTATCTGCTTTAACTTTCATTAGTAGTCATTTCAACTCTTCATTATTTTCTGCCAGTAATATAGCATCATCTATATATCTCAAACTGTTAATGTTCCTTCCACCAGTTTTTATTGCACTTTCATCTAAATCTAACCCATCTTTTCTTATGATATGTTCTTGAAGAGATAGGGATATTGAAGAGATAGGGACATAAAATACATCCTGTCTGACACCTTTGCCCATTGGAAACCATTACAGTATCACTTTACAGTAGTATTGTCAAACAATATTTTAATTCTTCAGCTATAGGATCCAGAAATCTTGTTATAATTTGGTAGGTCACAAGAACTATATTCTACAAATTGTCTTGTATTGTCTTTCAATAGTTCCTTCTTAAGGATTATTTTTAAAAACTATTTGTGTATGTACAGCTTATATGTGACTGGTGCAGCTTGGTTGCTGCTTGTAAAAAATGGAGTCCATATCATACCAGTAATATCTGAAGGACCAAATCATATGGATTAGGTAGATCATTCTATTTCATGGGATTGGATCCTTCAGATGTTTCTTTTAATTTTTAAGCGATGTATTTTCCCTTCTATACTCCTCACTGCGGCTGTGAATTGTGATGTAGTATGTATCCTCTAGCGTAGGTATCAGATCATGTGCTATGTTCAGCTATCATAAGAAAAAACACTCATCAGAAAGAAAGAGCCTTAAGAGGGTCACCTAACAACCGTTTGTATTGGTGTACTTGTGCACTGACAGTGGGATAAAGCATGCTAGTATAGATGGTCAGTGAATCTTCTCCTTAAAGAGCTGTCAGGACAATTAAGATGAACTCTTATGAATAAGAAATACAAGCAGTACAAAGCAAAATGTTAGCCATATTTTTTTAAAAAGACAACAGCATCTTCTAGTACTGTTAAACAGGACAGAAAGTGCAGTTTATTCTGGGCAGGGCAGGGGCTGTGTAAGTCAAGAGCTCACCCTTGAAGTTTTTTTACACTCACAGTTATGCTCTTGGAGACATATCATACTTTATCCAGGGCAGGCAAAAAAGGCAACATAGTTGGCTTATATTTATACCTCTGATTATTATTGTCTTTCAGTATTTCTGATAGCTAATATTGCTTATGCTTCCTGCTTAATTTCCCTTCTTGTTTCACTCATTCTGCTTTGGAGTATTAAATAGACCCTCATCTCTCAGAAATTAACATGTGAGCAAGACAAAATCAGCAAGGGGTTCCAATATTTCAGCTTCTAGGCAGCGGAAGAACAAAATGGAAACTTTCAGAGTGGCTCTTTTGCCTTCCCGTACTGTTGTTTTCAGCTTCTACTTTGTGTCACGTCTCAAATGAGCAATTTTGTCTAATAACTGGAGCTGTCAAAGTGGAATGCAATGCTACTGTCTATGCTCCTTGCAACTAAGGGGCTCTATAGGATCAGGCTGGTAACTGCTTATACCATATAAACCGTTGGGGTGTCATATGAATGAGCATCTTAATATTCATTCTTAATTTGCAGAACTAGAATTATGAAATGATTCTTGTTCTGTAAATTAAGAATGATATTAAGAATATTAAGATGAATATTAAGATGATGTAGTAGTTAAGTGTGCAGACTCTAACCTGGGAGAACCGGGTTTGATTCCCCACTCCTCCACTTGCACCTGCTGGAATGGCCTTGGGTCAGCTATAGTTCTCACAGAGTTGTCCTTGAAAGGGCAGCTTCTGTGAGAACTCCCTCAGCCCCACCCACCAGTTTGTTGTGGGGAAAGAAGGTAAAAGAGATTGTGAGCCACTCTGAGACTGAGATTCAGAGTGGAGGGTGGGATATAAATCCAACATCATCTTCATCTACCAAAAGTTTTTAGAAAGTGGGTGGGGCTGTCACCTAGCAGAGTTTCTCATCGGCCATTGGATATCTAATATGCTATGCGTTTAAATAACCTCCTTTTGGTAGCAGCTGGTGCCTCAGTGTTGATTTTATTTATTAAAATAAATATCCATGCAATGGTCGCTTCTAGATTAGACTATTGCAACATGCTGTACACAGCCTACCCTTGTACCTGATCCAAAAGCTGCAGGCAGTGCAAATACTGTCTATGATGCCTCTAAGGGCTCACATTCAGCTGGTGTTGTACAGATTGATTGCACTGGCTGCTGGTAGAGATCTGGATCAGTTTTAAGGTGTTGGTTTTAACCATTAAGGCCCTGAACAGGCAGGGACCAACATACCTGTAGGACTGCCTTTTCCTTTATGTACCCCAAAGGGTCTTACCATCAGCCAATTGATACCTTCTGGTAATCCTCGGCCCAAAAGACATCCATCTGACCTCAACCAGGGCCAAGGCCTTCTGTTCCCTGGCCTCAACTTAAGCTTGCCAGATCCCAGCAGGGGATCCCCCAGTTCTGCAGGCTCCTCCCTGCCGCAGCTGGCTGGTGGGGGAAAGCCCCGCCCCAACAGCCACAATGTGTTTTTAAACTTTAGCGGGCTTAGAAGATGCTTGCAACTGTTTGTGTTTTGGAATGTCTGTGTGCTTTAAAATCTCAGTAGCAGGAAAGCAGGGGGTGGGGCAAGCAGGCAGAGCCATGAGTGTGTGAAGCTGTGAGAAAGGCAGAGACCAGAGTCCCTTTTTCCCACTCACTTCAGAAGTCATTTCTAAAGTAACATAGATAGGAAAGAGTTAGCTAGAGCCTGTTTATGGGATGGAGGAAAACTCCAACCCCTAGGCTGCTCTCATGTCTAAAGAAGCTGGCTGAGCTTCCGGGTTATGTCACCTTGAGCTCAGCAGGGGTCCGCAGATTGTCTCTCCAGCGGCCCCTCTGAATCAGGTGGTTGGAGGGGTGCCACATCTGGAGACCCTAAAGGGGTTTTCTTTCGGCATAGGACTTTTGCAAGAAGCCAGAAGCATAGCGGTGGCTGTTCCTGTCTTTCTTGTATGCCCGGAAGCTCTACTGCCATGATAGCTAACACAGCAGAAAGAGGTGAACGCCCGACCATTTTCTTTCTTTTCCACCCCCACTCTCCCTGTGAATGAGGCTTCAAAAAGTTAAAAGAACAACTTTGAGCATTGGCAACAATCTGAATTAGACTGAATACAGATACCTAAATCGACCCGGATTATAATTGGATATGTGTTAAAGAGGCTATTATCTGGCTGCAATATGGTCTGAACAAAAATGAGATATATTCTAGAGAGATCTGTCTTTGTCGTCTGATTGCAACTGAAATGGTAACATCCAAAATCACAGCTGGAGGAGATTTGAAGAGGCAGACTGAGCTACTTTTCAACTTCGATTAATAGACTGAGTTTGTTGACAGAAAAAAATGGCATTACCAAGCGAAATGTTTTATAAAAAAGTCATATTATGTAGCATAATTTCTCTGAAGCAGGATCTTGGTTCATTAACAGAGTTGATTAAAAAACAAATGGGAGCTTTTATGATGAAAGCTAGCGAAATCTCAAATCTACATGAGCAGAGTGTTAAAGAGTTCCTGGTGATGTCTGTGGAATTGGAAAGGGAGAGTGATTCGCTGGGAAACGAACAAAAGAAAACCAAAATGGAACTTTATGGCGCAGTTAAAAAGGAAATCGAGACTGATTGAAGTTTTTTTGAGAGGAACAAATGGTGTGGAATCCTTCCTACTTTTACCGAGAGGGATGACTTAAGGAGAGAGAAGGTGCACCTCAGCCAAAAAATCAAGATGTGGAAATTTTTCAGGAAGAAGGGTTTTTGAATTGTCTCTCTCTCTGTGGGTAGTCGGATATGGAACTCTCAATAAGAACTGATATGCAGTCTTAAAAGGCTAAGTGAAATCTTTGGGTTATATTAAGCTGTTTCTTCTAGAGTAATATGGATATAAGAGCTAAAGGATTGAAAAGTTTTGAAAAGAATATGCAAATAAATAGTTAACTTGGATTAACTTTTAAGAAGGTAGACAACATAATTATCTTGTAATTTGGTAAATCTGCTCTTTACAGATAAAGATATTTGTTTTTTAGGCTCATGTTAATGACAATATTGTTAAACTAATAAGCTAGTCTGCATTTTCAACATGGTTGAGTTAAGCAGCAAAAAATCAAGACATGGAAATCTTTTAGGAAGAAGGGTCTTTGAACTGTTGTTCCCTCTGTGGGTCATTAGATATGGAATTTTTAATAAGAACTGATATGTGATTTTAAAAGGCCAAGTGAGATCTTAAGGATTAAGTCACCAGGTCCAGATGGCATACATCCAAGAGTTCTGAAAGAACTCAAAGTTGAACTTGTGGATCTTCTGACAAAAATATGTAATCTTTCATTGAAATCTGCCTCCGTTCCTGAGGACTGGAAGGTAGCAAATGTCACCCCCATCTTTAAAAAGGGTTCCAGAGAGATCCGGGTAATTACAGGCCAGTCAGTCTGACTTCAATACCGGGAAAGTTGGTAGAAACCATTATCAAGGACAGAATGAGTAGACACATTGATGAACACAAGTTATTGAGGAAGACTCAGCATGGGTTCTGTAAGGGAAGATCTTGCCTCACTAACCTGTTACATTTCTTTGAGGGGGTGAGCAAACATGTGGACAAAGGAGACCCGATAGATATTGTTTACCTTGACTTCCAGAAAGCTTTTGATAAAGTTCCTCATCAAAGGCTTCTTACTAAGCTCGAGAGCCATGGAGTGAAAGGACAGGTCCTCTTGTGGATCAAAAACTGGCTAATTAATAGGAAGCAGAGAGTGAGTATAAATGGGCAGTCTTCACAGTGGAGGACGGTAAGCAGTGGAGTGCCGCAGGGCTCAGTACTGGGTCCCATGCTCTTTAACTTGTTCATAAATGATTTGGAGTTGAGAGTAAGCAGTGAAGTGGCCAAGTTTGCAGATGACACTAAATTGTTCAGTGTGGTGAGAACCAGAGAGGATTGTGAGGCACTCCAAAGGGATCTGTTGAGGCTGGGTGAGTGGGCGTCATCGTGGCAAATGAGGTTCAATGTGGCCAAGTGCAAAGTAATGCACATTGGGGCCAAGAATCCCAGCTGCAAATACAAGTTGATGGGGTGTGAACTGGCAGAGACTGACCAAGAGAGAGATCTTGGGGTCGTGGTAGATAACTCACTGAAAATGTCAAGACAGTGTACGATTGCAATAAAAAAGGCCAACGCCATACTGGGAATTATTAGGAAGGGAATTAAAAACAAATCAGCCAGTATCATAATGCCCCTGTATAAATCGATGGTGCGGTCTCATTTGGAATACTGTGTGCAATTCTGGTCACCGCACCTCAAAAAGGATATTATAGCATTGGAAAAAGTGCAGAAAAGGGCAACTAGAATGATTACCGGTTTGGAACACTATCCCTATGAAGAAAGGTTAAAACGCTTGGGGCTCTTTAGCTTGGAGAAACGTTGACTGCGGGGTGACATGATAGAGGTTTACAAGATTATGCATGGAATGGAGAAGGTAGAGAAAGAAGTACTTTTCTCCCTTTCTCACAATACAAGAACTCGTGGGCATTCAATGAAATTGCTGAGCAGTCGGGTTAGAACGGATAAAAGAGGTACTTCTTCACCCAAAGGGTGATTAACATGTGGATTTCACTGCCACAGGAGGTGGTGGTGGCTACAAGCATAGCCAGCTTCAAGAGGGGGTTAGATAAAAATATGGAGCAGAGGCCCATCAGTGGCTATTAGCCACGGTGTGTATATATATATGTATATACATACATATAAATTTTTGGCCACTGTGTGATACAGAGTGTTGGACTGGATGGGCCATTGGCCTGATCCAACATGGCTTCTCTTATGTTCTTAAGGATTGAAAAGTTTGGCAAAAATGTTATATAAATAAATAGTTAATTTGGATCAAGTGTTAAGAAGGCAGACAGCACAATTATTTAGTAATCTGGTAGATCTGCTCTTAGTATGTTTGTTTGGAGAAACTGTCTATACTAAGACAGATAAACTATTATGTCTTATCTTTAGTTTATTTTTATTTTTCTCCCTATGTTATATGACATTTTAAATCGGTATTTTTTTATCTTTCTTTCTGTTTGAATTTAGTTAGAAGGATAAAGATATTTGTTTCATATGCTTATTTTAATGACGATATTGTTAAACTAACAAGTTAGTCTGTGCTTGTAATATGGTTAAGCTTAGCCAGCCAGTTCTGTGTTGAGATGACTCTGACTCTTTTATACTTATATGTGCTGAAGAAGAATTGTTTAGGCTTGTATTTTAAGTAATAGTTTAGTAAAAAATCTATAATAACAGTTAAAGATGGTAAAATATATGAGGAGAACCTCATACTTGCAGGTAGAAAGAACTGGGTATTTCACTTGGAGGTAGAATTGTAACTGACATATTTGCATTTCTCTTTGTTTCTGTTTTTCCCACTTTGTGTCCACTCCTTCCCCTCTTTAATGTATCTACGCTTGTGCCTTTTTTCTTTGTAGTTAAAATCAATAAAAATTATAAAATAAAAAAGCTGGCTGAAATACAGCAGATTGTTACATTCAGCAACTCCTGAGAGTAAATTGCTCCAGTGAGATCACAAAAGTGTGAACTTGCAGATTCTGTTTATTTTGCCTGCTTTGTGAGTATGTGTGTGTATCCCTTTAAAAAGCCATACTTGGAAATGTTTCCAAGGCCAGACAAGAGGACCTGTGGGGGTATGGCAAAATTCACTTTCATTTGGTGCCAGGGCAGGAGGATGAGGAAAGGAAGACTGTATTCAGGGGGGCTGCACTGCTGTTTGTTTGTTTAGGGAATGGAAAGTCTCCTGTGTTCACCCGCAAAGTTCCCACAAAGTTTCCTGAGTTGGGCCTGACAACCCTACCCCATCTTGGTGGAATGAGCTCCTTGTAAAGATCAGGCCCTGTGGGACTTGCTACAGTTCTGTAGGGCCTGACAAAAGGAACTCTTCCACCAGACTTTTAATGGAGGCAGCAGACATCTAATATGGTTGGCCCCTCCTGCTCAGATCCCCATGATATGCTGTTATCGGCTTTGATATTTGGGGAACCCATTGATCAGACAAAATTTATTAACATCTGAAACAAAACCAAGGTGACATGATTTTACAATGCCATCTTAATGTTACTGCGTTTTAGACATGGTTGTAGAGACCCATATGTTATATCCTGTCCTGAGTTTGCTTTTGCAGGGAGGACAGGCTAGAAATTGAACTAATAAATAAATAAATATGCCCTATATACTTTTGAGTTTTGCTGTACTGTATACAGCTGCACTTCTTGCATTTCATGGCCTACCAACCTACAGTTTTTGTTTTTCCCTTCCTCTGAGCTGAGATTTCACTTCACACACTTGATGAGATGTTTATGCTTCACAAAAACTTATGTGTCAGTAAATCTATTATTAGCGCCATGTGTTTTCTTTTTGGTATTACCAGTAAAGGCAGTTGTCTAGTAGTACTACCAAGGATTTCATAACCATGCACTGTAAGAATGCAATTATATGTTATCACTTTCCAAAGATAGATGGTAAATATCTGCCTAGTTCTTTATGAACAGAGAGAAAATGGGGGCTTCTTTGTATTTTACTTTATTATCCTTCAATAATAAAGTAAAATGCTTCTAGGAAATGATAAAATGATTCTGCTTCTAGGAAATGATTATGTTAATTTTCTATGAATTAAAAAAACAATTACAATGCCTTCATATTGTACTATCTGCTGTGCCGTATAAAATAACTAATTTTCCACATCACTTTACTTGATGTGCTCTGCTAATATATTTTTCTGGTAGTTTTCAAAACTCTGTCTTAATTTCTTTTAAAGATATATAATAAAATAACCAATCTGACAAACAATCCAGGGAGGAAAAAATCTTTAATTTTACACAGATGTAGCAAAAGTAGCATGCAGAATACAATCCTAATTTACTGGGATATCAAGAACATCCATTTTCCCAAAGGGTTGTGTGGTCTGGATGCTACCCATCCTGACATGAGATATTTTGTTGCCCTAAATGACTACATACCAGGAATATATAGCAACTTGAGACAAAACATGTTTTATCAGATCCATGGTCCATCCAGTTCATCATCCTGTTTCAATGACTGCATACTTGCTTGCTTCTATGGTTAAACCATAGAGTTCTGGGTGAATGCTTAAAGTCCAGGAGTGGCCAACAGTAGCTCTCCTGATGTTGTTTGCCTACAACTCCCATCAGCCCCAGCCATTAGCCATGCTGGCTGGGGATGATGGGAGTTGTAGGAAAAAACATCTGGAGAGCTACCGTTGGCCACCCCTGGCACATTGCCCATATGCAATAAAATGTCACTTCCATGTAATGCCAGATGTCATGTCACCACATCATCAGTGAAGGCCCTCACCATGCAGTAAATTTCCAGTTTACCCCCACCCCATTTCCCCAAGAATTTCCCCCCGCTGCATAGCTAAGTGGTGGTAGGCAAAGCTGGCAGGGGCCAGGAGGTCTATCCCAAATCATTGTTTGCGTAGGTGGCCAGCTGGCCCTGGACCCAGCATAATTTAATCCAGGTTCTTAAAAACTGTTAATCTGTCCTGCAGTGTTACCAGAGGCTAATCACCAACTCAGACGTTTGGGAGTGACAGACTTTAGAAAATCAATGCTGTTTGCAAAAGCCACAGAACAGTCAGAACAAGTTCTAAACTGAGATATACACTGAGATATTATCTAATTAAAAAATTAAACTGATCTCTGATTTGAAACATTAATATGAAGAACTTTTTGGATCTGTCCATTATTCTAGCACTTGACTGTGCGAGATGGTGGGGAGTGGGGCAGGAATGAAGAGGGTGAATTCAGACAGTGGTTCAGAACATATGTAACCGATAAGGACTGTTTCCAGTCAGCAGAGTTACACAGATATTTTTGCTGAAGAAGGTTATACTGATAGATTTGTCTTTCTAAAGTGTTTGCAAATATACCCCTTTCTGCTGGGTAAATATAGTGTCTGATGGCATTTTATCAATTATTTTTATATTATTTGTACTTGCTGCCTTTGTTATTGGATTGCAGAATGTCAATTTGGGCCTGTTCAGTAATGAATACTGTTGTTACCTATAAAAGGAAAATGAAATAGCTGCCTGAAATTTGGCAAGTAGAGTCCTTTGGGTAAGGGGTATGTATAATTCCTAAGAATTTCATCCTGAGCAGATAAGGGGGGAACGTTTATAGCATACACACGCATGCATGGTCCAGCCCAAAAAAGTGATATTTGTGTCGGATATTTATGTCAGATCTGGCCCTCATAGCAAATGAGTTCAACACCTCTGGAGTAGATCGTTCAGTGTCATTTCACTGCAGTTCTCATACAGTGGCTTAGACAAGTTCAATATGTTTTCTAGTTAATTGCGCTCCTGCTGTTAGGGCTTTTCCCCCCAGACTCAACAAGAGCTGTTGTGCAGTAATATTATATTGTTTTCCCTTAGCTTTTTGTCTATCCACACAGTAAGCCATCCCAAGGAAAACCAAGCTTCTTAATTTTTTTAACATTTATTCATTTTTTTATGCTCCCTTTCCCAAGAAACTCAGTTGAACTAACATTGTGTTTCCCCCAAAATTTATCCTCACAGCAGTCCTGCATAGTAGGTTGAGAGAGAGTGAGCAGTCACTATGCCACACTGGTTGTCTCTTACTAATGATCCTACTAATGATTTGCAATGAAGGATTATAATTTATTTTCAAGCTCCTGCATCAAGGATGCCAGTATTTGTTACCCTGAAATGTTTTGAAACCATC
This sequence comes from Heteronotia binoei, assembly GCF_032191835.1. Classification (NCBI taxonomy): domain Eukaryota; kingdom Metazoa; phylum Chordata; class Lepidosauria; order Squamata; family Gekkonidae; genus Heteronotia; species Heteronotia binoei. Next base: position 102,479,944 of record NC_083224.1, read on the forward strand.
TTTTCCACAAAGCAAATAAGGAAAATCTGTCTAAGATATTTTTCAATATGAGCAAAATACCATAAAGTTGCTTTCTGGGTAGTGACAGATGGTGTACGCTCCCTCCCTCCTCCGCTATGCTCATACCCCATTCACAGCCTCCACACCTGCTCTGACGTTAATGAGTCACTTCCTATGATCCCAACTGTAGTTCCAGAAGTTGGTCATAACCTTCTGGCTTTTAAAGGTGCCTTGTGGCACCTGTAAGAACTAAATTGATTATTAAGTGTAAGCTTTTGTGAGCTGAGCCCATTTTTATCAGGTGCATTAATTGTAACATTCAGTTGGCAGAGATGTAGATGTTTTCTGCAAAGGAAGGAGGAGGAGATGGTGGTGGCTAGATTTATGCCATGCCCTTCACTACCCAAAGGAGTCTCAGAGAGCCTTACAATCTCTTTTCCCGTCCCCTCCCCACAACAGACATCCTGTGAGCAGTGTTCCCTCTTAGGTGAGTTAGTGTGAGCTAGCTCATAGGTTTTTAGCCTCTGGCTCACACATTTTTGTCTTAGTTCAGGAAAGATGGCCCCAGAACAAGCCAATTAATGCAGCAGCTCACAATTTTAATACCAGTAGCTCACAAAGTAGAATTTTTGCTCACAGCTTAGAGATAATATTGCCTGTGAGGTAGGTGGAGTTGAGAGAGCTCTGTCAGAAACTGCTGTTGAGCAGAACAGCTCTGAGAGAACTTGTGACTAATTCAAGGTCATATCAGCAGGTGCATGTGAAGGAGTGGGGAATCAAACCTGGTTCTATGCACTTAACCACTTTACCAAACTGGCTTTCTGTTTCTGCTGTAGTTTCCTTGTCTTTGCTGCAGCTGCTAATACCTCATAGCACTAACAGGGGTCCCACATAGCAGGTTTCCCTGGTAGGGTTGCCAGCTTTGGGTTGGAAAATATCTGGAGATTTGAGGGTGGAGCCTGAGGAGGGTACAGTTTGTGGAGGGGAGGGACATAAATGGAGTGTAATGCCATAGAGTTCACCTTCCAAAGCAGCCATTTTCTCCAGGTGAACTGATCTCCATCATCTGGAAATCAGTTGTAAGAGCAGATCTCCAGTTGACAACTCAATTTATTCCCTGGTAATTTTTTTTAATCAATGATTTAATTGCACTTTATCAATATGATGTTATGTTAAAAATGCTTCAGGTTCTCTGAGACCCCAGCTTTCATTTTTAAAAAGCTCATTTCATTGTGGAGATATGCTTTTTTTAATTGCTATTTTTTTTAAAAAGGAGTAGGGAGAGGAAATGGGTACTGTGGGGAAAATGGCTGCTATGTGGGTGGGATCAGGAAAACACAAACTTTTCCACTGGTACAGCAGCCGCTCTTTCCCCAAAACTTCAGAGCAAAGTGGGTTTCAGAAAGATCAGAGAAAAGCCAGGAAAACCCTGAGAGGTGCATGGATATACCACATTACTGAGAAGCCCGGCTGTGTGTGTATAATATAATTCTGAGGTTGAAAGTGAATTGAAAGAACATGCAAAAAAAAAACCTCCCTAAGAAAGAGACTGGGGAGACTTGAATTCAGATGGAGGGTTGTTCCGGGGCATGTATATATTTGGGACCCGGACCACGTTTCGCCCTCTTGTGATGTACCAGCTAATAAAGTATGTTGCCTTCAACACATCTCATCACTGAGTACATTACACTGGCGACGAGGATGGGATCTAGCTAGGTAACTCCCCAAGCGGGAAGTTGATAACCTGGCTGGAGACGAGGAAGGCACGGAGCCGCAAGAGACAGAAGCGCCCGCCACCGCCATGGTGCACCCGAGTGTAACAACGGGCCACCTTGCTGAGTTCGACCCAGCCAACCCCGAGAGGTGGGAGACCTACACGGAGCGGGTCGAATGCTACCTACGTGCAAACCTGATTACAGACGACAGCCGCATGAGAGACGTCCTCCTGAGCGTCTGTGGGGAGGCCACCTTCGAGATCGCCAAAGGTCTCTCGGCCCTCGTGAAGCTCACCAACAGAACGTACAGGGAGATCGTCAGACTCCTCACCAGGCATTTCTTGTCCCAGCCTTCCATCGTCGCCCGTCGATTTCTCTTCCACAAGAGAGATCAAGGGCCAGGAGAAACGGCTGCTGTCTACCTGGCTGCACTCTGCCAGATTGCAGGGAACTGTGGGTTCGACAAGCGGGAGGAAGCCTTGAGAGACCGATTCGTATGGGGCCTCCGAGACGAAAGGCTGCAGCAAAAGCTCTTCACAAAGGAGGAGCTCACCCTTCAACAAGCTTTCAACGAAGCAACCGCGTTTGAAAGAACCACCAAAGCATACAACAACCCGTGAGGAGAAGTCCACCAGGAAGAGATGGCGCCCGGCGACCCAGAGGACGAAGAGGACTTCCAGCTCCGCCGCCAACAAGGAATGGGCCCGAGAGCCCCCACGTGGCAATGAGCCACAGAGAGACCGACCAACAGCAAGTGTGCCAGCTGCGGCGACCCCCACGAGAGACGGAACTGCCCCTATCGCAACATGGACTGCAGGACTGCGGGAAGGTGGGTTACATAGCGCGGGCTTGCCGGGCCAAAGCAACTCGCAGACGCCAGGCCGCTCACCATGACTCGACCGATGCTCACACAACAGCATTGGCCAGCCTGCAGGTGGTGAACTTGCCCCTCACTGCCCCCGACAAGGTTATACTGTCGGTCCTAATCGAGGGCACTCCATGCAAAATGGAGGTGGACTCGGGCTCCTCCATCTCTATAATTTCAGAGGAGACCCTAAGAAAACTGTGCCCCCATCGCCGGCTCCAATTGAGACCGGTGTCACGGGCTGGGGCCAGGCCAGGCGAAGTCCAGGGGCAGTCCAAGGTCTGTAGCTAGGTAGCAAGGAGGGTCCAAAGCGCCAAAACCGAATCACAGTCCAGGTATCGTAGGTCAGAGGTTCAGAAGCCGAAGTCAGGGGGTCCAGAAGTCAATGCCAGAGTCAGGGAGTCCAGAAGCCAAAGTCAGACGCCGAAGTGGATGCTAGAACGTCAGGTAAGTGACTAGTTGCTTCCACAAAGCCTTCTCTTAAAGCCCACAGCTATATAGCCCTCTGCTGTCTGTTGCCCATTTGAGCTAATTGCTGACTCAGAGGGCAGCCAGGATCCTGCTGAGACTCAAGCACCCTCACTCCTAGAAGGGCCAGAATCCTTTCAAAACTCAGGGCTCAGGGAGCGTCTTGCTCGTGAGCGTGCCGCCCTCCTCCGATCCCTGAGGTCCTGACAAAGGCGGTCACGCACACGAGCCACCCGAGAGGGCGAGGCAGGGGGGCTTGGATCTTCTCCAGCAGGAGGCAGGGGCACTGGTGCAGGTGGCAGGGGCACAGTTTCTTCTGCAGGCTCGGCTTCTTCTGCAGGGCCCCCAGCACCCATGACAACCGGCTGATTTTATACTGCGGGACTTTTAGAAAAACCCCGTGCACATTTTGGGCTGGGCCACGGTACAGGTAGAGAGGAAGAACTTCAGGGGGCCACTGGACATTCTAGTGGTTAAGCGCCAGCTCACCACATTACTGGGGCTGGCCTGGTTTAGACTGCTAGGTATTCAATTAGTGGGGGTGCAGCAGATGCAAACAAATAACTTCGAGAACGTGTGCCGGGAATTCCCCAAAGTTTTTGATGGGACCCTGGGGAGTTACAAGGGGCCGCCCATCACCTTACCTCTCGATCCCCTTGTTAGACCGATAAGACTGAAGGCCAGGCGAGTTCCGTTCGCTCTAAAACCTAAAATAGAAGTGGAGCTGGACCAACTCATGGCCCAGGGAGTGCTGGAACTGGTGTCCTATGTGGCCTGGGAAACACCCATAGTCACCCCAGTGAAGCCGAACGGGGAAGTGCAAATATGCGCTGACTACAAGTGCACTATCAATAAAGTGTTACAGGACAACCCATACCCCGTCCCAGTGGTCAGCCACGTCCTGGCGGCCTTAGCGGGTTCCAAGGTTTTTGGAAAACTAGACCTGGTCCAGGCGTACCAGCAACTCCCGGTAGACGCCAAGACAGCAAAGGCTCAAACTATTGTGACCCACAGGGGAGCTTTTCAGGTGCGGTGGTTGCGATTTGGGGTTAGTGTAGCTCCGGGGATCTTTTAGAGCATAATGGACTCTCTTCTCAAAGGGATCCCCGGAGTGCAACCGTTCTTTGATGATGTTCTGATCGCAGCCCTGGACGCAGAGGAGTTCAGCAGCCGCCTGAGAGAGGTGCTCCACCGCTTCCAGACGGCGGGCCTGAAAGTAAAAAAGGAAAAGTGTTCACTAGGGGTGCCGAGAGTGGAGTTCTTGGGGTTTGCGGTAGACGCCGAGGGAATCCACCCGACAGAGGACAAGACCAGGGCGATAGTCCACACCCCGCCCCCCACGTGCAAGGCAGAGCTACAAAGTTTCTTGGGATTATTAAATTTTTACCATTTGTTTTTGCCCCACAAAGCGGCCATCGCGGAACCCCTTTACAGGCTGCTCGATAAATATGCCCCATGGGTCTGGGGGAAGCAGCAAGCCGCCGCTTTTCAGGCAGTCAAAGACCTCCTTGTTTCCAATGCGGTGCTCCACCATTTTGATGAAGCCCTACCATTGATTTTGGCGTGCAATGCTTCCCCGTACGGCGTGGGCGCAGTCCTGGGGCATCAACTTCCAGATGGGAGGGAGGTTCCTGTGGCATATTATTCGAGGACCCTGACCCCTGCAGAGTGCAACTACGCTCAGATCGACAAGGAGGCCTTGGCGATTGTGGCGGGTGTGCATAAATTCAATGACTACCTGTATGGTAGGCACTTCACGATCGCCACGGATCACAAGCTGCTCCTGGGCCTCCTCGCCCCAGACCACCAGACCCCGCAAATTGTATCACACCAAGTCCTGAGATGGAACCAGTTCCTAAACTCGTATACGTACGCCCTGGTTCACCGCCTGGGCAAGGCCATGGGACACGCTGACGCCCTAAGCCACCTGCCATTACCCTCGACGGATCCAGATCCCGCCCCTGCCCACCATGTGATGCTTATGGAGACTCTGCCCGAGCGGCCCCTCCATGCCGCTGAGGTGGCTTGGGCCACGGGGAGGGACCGTATACTCGCACGTGTTTTGGACTGGGTGGGAAGGGGATGGCCTGAGGACAAACTGAACCCAGAATTCAGGGCATTCGCATTGCACAGAGACGAGCTGTCCACACACAAGGGGTGCATATTCTGGGGTAGCAGGGGGGTGGTCCCCCCCCACTGTGGAAACAAGTGTTAGAGGCGTTACACGAAACACACCCGAGGATAGTGTGGATGAAGGCCCTGGCACGCAGTTACATATGGTGGCCGGGTATGGATGACGAGATAGAGGGGTGGGTGAGAAGGTGCCAACCCTGCCAAGAGTCCCAGCCTGATCCGCCTAGCACCCCCGTCCACCGCTGGGAGTCCAACAGGAGGCTGTGGTCCCGGCTTCACTTAGATTTTGCAGAGCCATACCAGGGCCAGATATTCTTGATCTTGGTCGATGCATACACCAAGTGGTTAGAGGTGATCCCCGTAGCTTCCACCTCCACAGCAGCAGCGGTCTGAGCCTTGTGAAGGGCCTTTTGCACACACGGAATCCCCGATACCCTGGTCACGGACAATGGGACTGCTTTCACCTCCCGGGAATTCCGGGATTTCTTGAATAGCTATCTCATTCAACACATTAGGTCCGCCCTCTGCCATCCGGCCACCAACGGCCAAGCTGAGCGCATGGTGCGCACCACCAAAGAGGCCCTGGGGCGTATTGTACAGGGCGACTGGGACCACCGCCTGGCAGCCTTCCTATTTGACAACCGAATCACCCCCAACCCCGTCATTGGGTCAAGCCCTGCCGAATTACTAATGGGGAGGAAATTGATCACGAGGTTAGATAGGCTACATCCCAACCGGGCCACTGACCTCTGCAGTTCCCCTGAAACCAGGGAAGCCGCCAGGGGGTTCTTCCCAGGGGACCCAGTGTATGCTAAAAACTTCGCAAGCGGCCTGGAGTGGTTAGCCGCCCGGGTGCTGCGCGTGACCAGGTCCCGCTCATACGACGTCTTGATGGAGGGGGGGGCATATCGATCAGCTGCGCTGCCGCACTTTACCAGAGGAACCGACAGCCATTGGGGGTGGGGGAAGCGGGGGAGCACTGACAGCAACACCCCCGGAAACTACACCACCCCTGCCGGCCGCACCGACTGCATGACCGGAAGAGCACCACGGCGGCGGGAGTGACCCCCCCCCGGAGAAGGGTCCCCAGAAGAGCAACAAGCGGCGGATAGCCCTCATCCAGCGTCACCCCAACATGGGGAAACCGCCACCCTGCCAGCCATGGCGGCCGCGCCAACTCCACAAATAACACCAAGAAGGTCGACCAGGGAACGCAGAGCACCAGCCTACTTGAAAGACTTTGTGTCCTGAACTAGGGGGGAGGAGTGTTATGTATTGCATCCAAGTCTTCGGGTATAACACAGTGAACGCTACAGAGGCGACCAGGGGAAACCCACTGGTCCCCGGATGTAGCTCGCTAATACGCTCCACCTATCAAGATCTGTAGCGGGAAGTTTAACTGGACAGGATTGGACCTGGCCAGATGGAGTGTTGTTCCAGAGCATGTATATATTTGGCACCCGGACCACATTTCGCCCTCTTGTGATGTACCAGCTAATAAAGTATGTTGCCTTCAACATGTCTTGTCACTGAGTACATTACAGTTGCCAAGTCCAATTCAAGAAATATCTGGGAACTTTGGGGGTGGAGCCAGGAGCAAGGGCCTAACAAGCATAATTGAACTCCAAGGGAGTTCTGGCCATCACATTTAAAGGGACAGCACACCTTTTATAATGCCTTCCTTCCATAGGAAATAATGAAGGATAGGGGCACCTTCTTTTGGGGCTCATAGAATTGGATCCCCTGGTCCAATCTTTTTGAAACTTCGGAGGTATTTTGGGGAGAGGCACACGATGCTATACTGAAAATTTGTTGCCTCTACCTCAGAAAACAGCCCCCCCCAGAGCCCCCGATACCCGCAGATCAATTCTCCATCATTCCCTATGGGAATCGTTCATGGAGGTGCATGATGGCTGTGGGGGCAGGGCTTCCCCCGCCGGCCAGCTGGCTGGGGGAGGGGGGAAGTCTGTAAAACCTGGGGATCCCCCCGCTGGGACCTGGGGATTGGGAAGCCTACTTTGTACTCATTTTCTTACACTAATACAAACTGCTAGCTATGCTTTACTTTTTATGTGCTGGGACAGGAAACTTTGGATCCCATGTGTTCTGGGAGTTCTGTGATTTCCTGGTGTGTGGGCTCAGTTCAGATTGTGTTGCAAATGGAAAAAAAGGATTAAGGGCTCCAGTCTTCTTCTCTGTGCCATTTTTCCAACCTGAAACGGCCCAGTGGAGCCACTGTTTGCTGTGTTGGGAAACTTACATGTAGCAAATAGCAGCTCCCCAGGGATACTTAAGTGCAGGAAAACTGTTGGGGTGTATGTGGGGAGAGATTAAGCCCCTTCTCCTTGTGTACTGTAGTCCCAATCTGAATAATGCCCATGTCTAGGAAGCTTAGGACTCCCAGTGCGCATGTGGTCCAAACTCGTTATGGTGGCCATGAGGACTTCATGTAGCATTAATCAGCCCTGTGATTCAAGAACCACCCTGTTAATTGAACAGGCGCAGAGCCATGTTCTACTGGAGCAAGAAAATCTGAGAAAGTAGGACATAGTGCATCACTTCATTGAGTGTTGACAAGGACAATATAAATTGAGCTGATTCACAAACTTTAATCCTAAAACTCAGCAGTAACAGTCTGTGTACCCTCTGTGTGTATGTGATGGTGGGGGGTTAATACAGTATACAGACACTGATGTAGTAGGTAGAAATATTATTACAAGTATCAGTCTCTCAGTGTACTGAAAAATGAGGGCAGAGAAGGAAAATAGATCAAAATTTTATGTTTCTGGGACAGTTTGTGCTGTGGATTGTTTGTACATCACAATGAGATTTTTGAAAATAGATGCAACTGAATTATAGTTCTGTATTTTGACTTTCTGTCATCATGTACCTGCTCACACTTCCTTGCCCACCCATGCATCCACCCCCTAGTTACTGGCTCATTTTCCAGCACTCCTAGTGCTCACACATTCTCATGGGCCAGCCAGCTGCCTCCTCTGAGGAGGAGGAAATGGGTCAGGACCCATACCAGTAGAAGACTTGCCTGAGCAGCTGGGTCAAGAAGCAGACCCAGTGAGAGAAGCATTAGGAGGTAAAAGCACTTTCCAGCCACAGCTAGGCTGCTCATTCTAGCAAGTTAAGAAATGACACAGAAGTCAGCATGTCAGTCACCACTGTTTTTTCCTAAACCAGAAGAGCTCAGAAGGAGAGAATGCTTGACAGCACTACAGAAACAAATGTGTGCCTATCTGAGCACCCAGCAGCAATCAGGGTTAATTCCTGGAGCAGAGTCTTTGCATAAATAGGGATGACAAGCTGATGGGGAAGCAAAGGACTTGCACCTGGAGGATGATGAACTCAGCAGTAAGAAGCAACACCTGGGCTTTGGGGATGAGTCACCTAATGAGAAAGATAAAAGGAACATGTTGAGCAAAGCTCAGTGTGGAAGTAACTTTGCGTGTCACACTGGGGTTGCAAGGTTCCTACAGTGTTCTGGGGTTGACAGGGACATCACTTGATATCCCTGGTACAATTATATTGCCTGGAAGTGATGTCATCATGTGGAGATGCTCTGGTTTTGGGGTAAAACTCTAAGGTAAAATTGGGCTTAAACCAGAGTTTTGCCCAAAAACCAGAACATTCCTGCATGTCATTGCATTGGGAATGTTGCGTAGCAATTTCCTTGTTTAGGGGTAGGGTTGGTCTGTGGTGGGGAGAAGCCCCCCCAAACTGGGGGATTCCCCAGTGGGGCCTGGGATTAGCAACCCTATGTCACACACCTCTGAGCTGATGAACTCTACACTGACTTCTGCCTTTGTATTCTGTCCTTGCTAACCTTTGCTTGTGTTCACAGCTATAGGCCGGAACTTGCACCTTCCACTGGTTCCAAGCCCTGGAACCTCTTTTCCTCTCACCCCTGGACTGAACTTTTGGCTCCCAGATTTTGGACTGATTTTTAGACCTTGCTCTTGTCTCTTGCCTTGTTGATTGTCACTGTATTTGTGTATCCTGGAAAGAGTAACAGTGCTAGGCTTTGTCCTGAATATGACACACATCCATCCTTGACTGTACTGGGCAGTGTATGCAACCGGGAGCATCATTACCCACCTCCTGCATTCCCCTCCCCAACAGTATTGGACAATGTATGAGGGTAGTGAGAGTGTTCATAAGCAAACAAGTGGGCAGCAAGGAGAAGAGTGGGTGAGGGGCACAAGCTTCCACTGGAGGACCTGGGCCTCAGCAGCTGCCCTGCTTCAGGGTATGCTGATGCCAGCTTTGAGGCTCACCATCTCTGGCTCCCTCCCTCTCACTCCTGGCTCGCCCCTCACCCACCAGCTCCAGCTTTCCCCCATGTCTCATTTTCCAGCTGGCCATCACCATTCCTCTTCCTCACTGGTCTTTCCCCAGTATTCATAGCAATTCCCAAAGCTGCCTGAATTCAGTGGCTTAGTTGTTGTGATATCTCTACCTGTGCAAATGTTCCTCTTACATGTTTTACTCCCAAGTTATTTTTTAAAAACTTATTTTGCAAAGTTGGGGATTGTTCTCCTGCTTGCTGAACCCTAAATGGTAACTGTGGCTGGCACAGGTGTGGTATGGATTTGGCTGTCAACACTGAGTATTTTATATATTTAAACCCTCATGTTTTATATATTTTATATATTTAAACCCTCATATTTTATATATTTAAACCCTCATTTTTCCCCAGTGGGGATCCAAAGGGTCCCTTCCTTGATTCTGTCCTCACAACAACAACCTGGACAGGTAGGCTAATTGAGATAAAGTGAGTGGCTCATGGTTACTCAGCACTCTTCCCTAGAGTGGGAATGGAACCTAGGTTTTCTAGACTATAATGATGTGTTTTAAATACCACAGACATTTAATTTGTGAAACTCTAAAATGGTTTATGTAAGCGGAAGGTGAAAATAACTTATTTGTGGACAACATAAATATGAGCATCATCAGTTATTCACTTACAGCTGTTAGTATTTGGCAATGTGTGAACAAGATGATGGCCTTAATACTAAGTCCTTTGACCCACCAAAATGAAAATATAAAACTGACATTCCCTAACAACACAAAAAATTATCTCAAGCCAGCCTAAAGTCCTAAACTGGTCCTGGAAGCATGTGGTACCCAATTTACTTCAGCCTTAGATTTTTAAAAAGCTTCCTTTTTCACATGTACCATGGGACTAAGCTGTTGATTAGTTCTGTTCCTGCCAATTACCAAGCTGAATAAATAAGTGAATAAAGCAAAACTGAGAGCTAATTCAATTAGCAATGAAAAGCAGAGAAGGTCCCCCAAGATAAACAGGAACTTTCATCTTGCAAAAGGGTATTAGAGCTCCCTAGATTTGATGGTTAAATTTGTTGCATGTTATATTAGTAAGTAGCTTTATAGGACAGTCTCACTGTCTTGAATCTACAGTGGAAAACCAGGCCTTCAGCATGTAGCTCAGTAGTTGAACCACCTAGCTGCTTCAGTGCAGTCCTAACACTGGCGGAAGAAGTTCCCAGGGAATCAACTAGTTGTTATGCCGGTGTATCTCAAAGATAAATATCAGCATAAGTGCCCCTCTGCCACTCCAGGCCTTGTGATAGCCACCCAACAGTGAGCTAGTAGTGTAGGCCCCTGTGCTGGTGTAAAATTGGGCAGGCCAGGAGGTGTGACAGGAGTTAGTTGGCTCCCTAAGCCATTTCAGCTCTGAAAGCTTCATCAGCAGTAGAAAGTTACTTCAGCCACAAACAGCATAGCTCATAGGAGCCCATGCAAACTGAAAATTCAAGTGCGCCCCCCCCTCCAGCACAGCCCCATCCCAAAGTCCTGGAGGAGCACAGGATGCTGACTACAGGTTCAACCAGTGACCTTCCTCCCCTGCAGTGGCCAAATCTCTTCCCCAGAACCTAATCACTGCCCCCTAACCCTATGGAAACTCTGGCCAGGGCATCCCAGCATGCAGCATAGGACTCTGTTTCAGAACTCCTCAGTGTGGATTTAAGAGAGAGCATCATGGTACTTTGGTGATGGGAAAAGCACAGAGAGATTACTTAGCACCAGTGTTCCTTCTAAGATGAGTTAGTGTGAGCTAGCTCACAATTTTTTAGCCTCCAGCTCACACATTTTTGTCTCAGCTCAGGAAAAATGGCCCTAGAGCAAATTAACTTATGCAGAAGCTCACAGCTTTAATATCAGTAGCTCACAAAGCAGAATTTTTGCTCCCGAGCCTCTGCAGCTTAAAGGGAACGTTGCTTAGCAATACTGGAAAAGTGCTTAGTGCAAACATCCAAGGAAAGCAATGTGCATATTATGTGACTAACATTTCTCATTTCAGAACTCTTAATGGGTACCCCCTCTCCTGAGGCTGGACTCGAAGGGGAGACTGTACTACTACTGACATGTAAGCAAGGGCTGGAAATCCAGGCCTCCTTCCCTGTTCCCCTTGCACAAGGTCAGGTGTAGGGTTGCCAGGTCTGACTCAAGAAGTATCTGGGGACTTTGGGAGTGGAGCCAGGAGCAAGGGTGTGACAAGCATGATTGTACTACAAAGGGAGTTCTGGCCATCACATTTAAAAGGACCACACACCTTTTAAATGCCTTCCCTCCATTTGGAAATAATGAACAATGGAGGCACCTTTTTTTGGGGTGTCATAGAATTGGACCCCCTAGTCTAATCTTTTGAAACTTGGGAGACATTTAGAGGAGAGGCACCAGATGCTATGCTGAAAATTTGGTGTCTCTATCTCAAAAAAATAACCCCCTCAGAGCCCCTGATACCCATGGATCAATTCTCCATTATACTCTATGAGAACCAGTCTTCATAAGGCAGGCCTCGGATTCAGTGGGAGCTCACAGGAGCACAGCTCCTGAACCTTTCTGACAGTTCCACCTCCTCACCTTGTCCATTGAATAGTAGGTGCAGCTGCATAACAATCCTTAGATGAGCTCCACCACCTCTACAAAGCGACCCCTACCATAAGGTATAATGGAGTGCCCAGCAGACATTTCCCTCTCCCCTCTGCCACTTTCTGATGACCCTGAAGCAGGGAGAGGGCCTCCACACCAAGGGATCCCCTGCCCCCAACTGTGGATTGGAAAGTCTAACCAGGTGCCACCCCAGTGATACTGCCTCCCACAACTGAGCCCAACTTTGTGTTTATGTGGGGGCAGCCTGAGCCATGGCCTCCTGGCACCATGGCATCTGCCATGCAATGGGGAAAGATCCCAGGAGAACTTCCTGGGGTGGGGGAGATGTCTTCAGCCCTGAACAGGGTTGTTAGTTCATTCCTTTGCCAAAAGTCCCCATACCTGCCGAGGACAGGATGGTTTTATGGGCATTCTGGTAACTGCCCCAGTTTCTTCAAACATTCCCTTGCAGGATCAGAGCGTTGTGCAGCAGCTACAGCTGCTGTGGTGGATTGATCACCTGCAGTCACTGAGCACTTCTACACAAGAGGAGTGAGTGTAATTTGGATGGCACCAGCATCTGCCTCAAGGAGCGGTTCAGGCAAATCCCCCTCCCCACCCTGTGTACCCACCAAACAAACTTCTTTGATTGAGGGCACAGTCAAGAGGGTCTTGCCCCATGATCTTAATTTCTGGTCTTAAACATATGGGAGAAAATGGCCCTTAAGAAACTCTGGCCCAAGTCACATAGGACTTTAAAGGTCAAAACCAACACCTTGAATTGGACTCAGAAGTGGATTGGTAGCCAGTGTAAATACTATAATATTATGGTCACATGCTCCTGATAGCTGTCCCCAACCAGCAGTCTAGCCACAGTGTTGTGCACCAGCTGTAGCCTCTAATAAAGCAAGGTATGCACAGCTGGAAGGGAGAACTGATGGAAATTGCAGAGAATCCCAACACTAGCAGGAATGCCTTTTGTTCATAGAAATAGCCCTTAGATCCTACTAGATGCCCTTCTGTCATAGATTTCCTTTATTTGTTGCCATTATGCTCACCTTGAAGTGCGTTGAAAGGTGATATCATAAAATTGGGATGAAAAAATATATTGGTTGTGTTATCTTAAGTGTTTTTAAGCCTCCTGATGCCTCTAAAGGCTAGAGAAAGAAATACTCTCAATCACTTTCAGCTAAGAGACTGAAAATAATGTGCTTCCTTTGAGTGATACAACTATCGTGCTGCCACTAGCAAGCCAGAAAAAATGCCAATGAACTATAAGTATTAACTCCGCTTTTTGTTTGGTTTAAAATTTCTTTTGTACTCATACCATTTTACCTCAATGCTCCCCCCCCCCTTTACTGACTTGCCTGGAGCAAATGTATATCAAAGTTTTCCATGTCAGTACTGTCAAACTATGTGCAATTTTAATATCAAAAGTTCACAGGCAGAAAAAAGCAAGACAACACAAGATATAAATATTGATATGTAAAGTACAAAACTTGTACCAAATAAACCAGTCAAATTTATCCATATATGTGGCTCAGATGACATTGTTTTAAAAATGTATGAAAATCAATACATCCATTCTATTAAAAAAAGCAGTAGTTATCATCCAGCAGGGAAATAATTACTGAGAGCTATAAGGAAGGGCTATGGCTCAGTGAGATGCCACACACTCTGAATGCAGGAGAGTGTGGCTTTATCTGGCATTCCAAATAAGGCTTTTAGCTAGGTGGGCTGGAAATGGCTCTTTCCTTGAAAGCCTGCAGAGTTACCACCAGCGAGGCCGGACAGTAGTGGGCTAGATGCACTACTGATCTGACTCGGCAGAAAGTAGCTCACATGCTCTATTTACAATGCAATTTTCATAGCTTGTTACTTAATTTAATCAAAGGACACTATATTTGAATTCTGTTGAGAAATCTGTGATTGTTTTGCTGTGAAGATTGCCTTCTTAGGCTTAGTATCTGCAGAGCTTAAGCTTCCTTTATAGCAGGGGTGGCCAACGGTAGCACTCCAGATGTTTTCTGCATACAACTCCCATCAGCCCCAGCCAGCATGGCCAATGACTGGGGCTGATGGGAGTTGTAGGCAAAAAACATCTGGAGAGCTACCGTTGGCCACCCCTGGCATATAGCCATTGTATATCATCTTGCCTTGCAGTGTGATTGACAAACCAGACTTAATTCTTGGTTTCTTCTCCATTCTATGATTTCTGTAATCTTCTATTACTCCTGCACAACTGGAAAGAATTTCTGTATTTTCAAGAATCTAGTTCTCATTCTAGTACCTCTGTCCCTCCAGAGGAAAGTATTTCTGACCACAGAAATATTGAGCAGTCATTGCCTTTGCTGAAGGAGTGCAGAGACATTCAACCATTTTTCTATAGAATGCATAGTTGAGTTTCTTGTGATTCTTTCACAGATTGGACTTCAAAGAAGTTGGAAGTACTCTTTTGTTTAAAATTCTTCCCTCTAAAGAATTTTTAAGAAAAAATTCCAGATCATTTTCATTATATTTTTGTCAAATGCAAAGCTGATGATGGACCTCAGAAGGATGAATCCCAAAGAGAGAGAAAAAATCTAGAGCCATCAGGTCACAAGGAGAGAGTCCAGGAGAATACAGCTACTGGGGACCATGCAAAGAGTTTCCATTTTCTCCTCAATAATTCAGGGACTGACTCCAGATCAGGAAGCTTTTCAAATCCCTAGCAGTAGTTCACTGGATCAAACTGTACTCCATCATCAGAACCATGCAAATAATGATTCTTCAAAGCTGATCAAATGACTTTAATGGCAAATTCTCTCTGTCATTTCTTTCTGAAAGAAAAAAAAGAGAATTTGATATGAAGCCTGAGTCAACATAACTTGTATGCATCTAATTAAACTTTGCATGTAAAATACCTAGAATCTTTGGTAGCCTCAAAACCTTCTACACTGATATCCCCATCAATGAGGCAAAATTAGTAGGGGTTATCTAAGGACTTTGCTACCATCCTATAATCCTAGCGAGTTCACCACACCACTTTAATAATTTCAGTTATTGGATTTGAAAGTGGAAAACAGCTTACTAGTGCCTAATAGTTGCTACAGCCCCATATTATCCTATTTGTATTATTAAAATGTATATGCCGTATTTCAGAGCAAGGCTCACAAAGTACTGCATTGTATTACTTGATTTTTTTCATCCAGGTTTCAGAGTGGAGTTTAAAAAATACACTGCTATGCTTCACTACTTACACATACCTTTTTTTTCCTTCAAGCAAACTGAAATGGAATCAACTGACTGCTACATAGGATTACCAGCCTTCAGGTGGGGCCTGGAGATCTCCCACTATTACAACCAGGGCTTTTTTGAGCAGGAACGCAGTTCCAGCTAGCTTGGTGCCGGGGGTGTGGCCTAATATGCAAATGAGTCCTTGCTGGCCTTTTTCTACTAAAAAGCCCTGCTTACAACTGACCTCCAAGCTGGCAGAGATCAGCTGCCCTGGAGAAAATGTGGCTAGGGTTGCCAAGTTCAATTCAAGAAATATCTGGGGACTTTAGGAGTGGAGCCAGGAGCAAGGCTGTGACAGGCATAATTGAACTCCAAAGGGAGTTCTGACCATCACATTTAAAGGGATTACACACCTTTAAAATGATTTCCCTCCATTGGAAATAATAGAAGATAGGGGCACTATTTTGGGGGCTCATAGAATTGGACTCCCAGTCCAATCTTTTTGAAACTTGGAAGGTATTTTGTAGAGAGCCACTGGATGCTATGCTGAAAATTTGGTGCCTATACCTCAAAACACAGTCTCCCCCAGAGCCCCAAATACCCACGGATCAGTTCTCCATTATACCCTATGGAAATCAGTCCCCATAGGGAATAATGGAGTGCCCAGCAGACATTTCCCTCCCCCCTCCTTTCTGATTAACCTGAAGTGAGGGGAGGGCCTCCAAACCAGGGAATCCCCTGCCCCCACCTGGGAATTGTGCAACCCACCCAGAATCACGGCAAATTAGGCAGAGAAATCCAAAGCATAAAGCTTTCTGTGAAAACCAGCCTCCAGACACCAAGGACAAAATGAATAAAGAATGAATACAAAAGCATATATTAATTCACAATAATATATGCAGCCAACAATCCAGAAAAGAACAAGGTAGTACTGGAGCCCTTGTTTCACACAAGCTTCTTCGAGCTGCAAAAATAATTAATACTTTTTACACCATTTTCAAACCCTGAGTAAGAACGCCATTCTATTACAACATTGGAAGGCACTTGAATATTCAGAGACATTGATCAATTTCATAATTACTTCACCTGGATTCTTGTGGATGAACTCAGCATTGATTTACTACAAATATTGGACTGATTCCCGGTGAACACATTCCTTACTTGTATAGAGGACCAATTGTATGGTCTATTGTGAATTAATATATGCTTTTGTATTCATTCTTTATTCATTTTGTCCTTGGTGTACAGAGGCTGGTTTTCACGGAAAGCTTTATGCTTTGGATTTCTCTGCCCACCTGGGGATTGGCAACCCTATCTATGGTACCATGCTGAGGCCCCTCCCCAAACCCTGCCCTTTCTTTGATCCATCCTCAAAGTCTCCAGGTATTTTCCAACACAGACCTGGCAACCCTACCAATGATTCTATCTTTTCCCAAAATATGATCATGATAGGCTTTATACTTAGCTTAGACAGAGATACCAGACTATGAAGTATGCATACAAAATTATGAATTAGTGACAGCCTTAATCACAAAAAGACTTTTTGGTAACATAATATGGTATGCTAATGATTCTGTTAAGGCCATAACCACTCTCTGGAACAGGGCAACAGCCCAAACTATTGACACCACCACCCCTAAGCACCCTCTCCCCCCCCCCCCCAGATAGAGCCAAAAAAATCTTTCCTGGTTTAGTGGGGAATTGATTGCAATGAAACAGGAGAAATTATGGCCTGAGCACAGCTGGTGGAGAATTCAGGGTGAAACTAGCACCGAGCCCATATTAGAGCATATTTTGTTGCAGTGATGATGGCAAAAAAGGGAATATTTCTCTGCCACCATTGCAACTGTAATTATTTATTAATTATTAGATTTATTTATTAGACTGTATGGAATTGTCCAGCTGAGCTGTTTCATGTGGTTCAAGGGCTTTTATGTCATAGCCCCAGGGAATTGGAATCTGACAAGCCCATGGCTTGCTGTGATCGATTTGCTTCTTAATCTGCAGACAATCATTGCCCAAATCTGCTTTCTGGGTTAGATGCCAGCATGGATGCACATTCAGATGATGTACCTTTGGCACCTGCTCATCCAGTTTATATGGGTACCTTTCAGCTTGTGGAGCCCAAGGATGTGAACAAGATCCTTGGAGAAATGAGATCTACCACCTGTATTCTTGACCCTTGCCCTTCTTGGGTGATGAAAGCTGCCAGAGGGGGGCTGGCTAAGTGGGTAAGGTAAGTGATAAATGCTTCCTTGATGGTGGGAGCTATGTCGCCTATGCTCTAAGGGGCAATGATTAAACCTGTTGTGAAAAAATCCTCCCAAAGTCCTACTATGTTGGAGAATTTCTGGCCAGTCTCCAGTTTTCCATTTTTGGGCAAGATGCTTGGGTGGATTGTTGTTTCTTAACTCCAGGGTTCCTTGGAAGTGATTGATTTTCTGGACCCATTTCAGTCTGGCTTCAGGCTGCAATCTGAAACAGTGCACTTTGATCACTTTGGTTGATGACTTCTACCAAGAGCAAGACAGGGGGAGTCTTATTCTCCTGATTCTACTGAATCTCTCAGCAGCCTTCAATACAGTCAACCATAGTATCCTGCTGAGCTTCCTCTCAGCACTGAGATGGGGGGTGCACAATGTTGTTGTTGTTTGGGTCCTCTCTGAGACGTTGATTTAATAAGGTGGTGCTGGGGATTCCTGCTCTGCCCACAGATTCTGTGGATTCTGCAGGGTTTGATCTTACCCTCCCCCCCGCAATGCTATTTACTATCTACATAAAGCCACTGGGAGAGGTCATCAAGAGGTCAGTGCTGTGGTGTCATCAATACACAGATGATAACCAGTTCTACCTTTCTTTTCCCACCTATGACCCACTAGGAAATTAAATATATCCGTTCTGCCTATGTCTGCTCCTTTGAGTTACAGACACATTAGAAGAAAGTTATGAAGCAGATTGGAATGTAGACTTAATAAAGAAATTCCAGCCAAGCATATTCATTCTAAGCCAGGGGTGTTGAACTCATTTGTTATGAGGGCCAGATCTGACATAAATGAGACCTTGTTGGGCCAGGCCATGTGTGTACCTATTTAAGATTACGTAGCAGAGATATAAATTTTATAAGGAACACAAACACAAATATATATATATTTTTTTTAAAAACTAAAAACATGCTTAAAACATTAGCACTCATTGTTCTTAAATATGCTTTCTTTGTATTTCTCCCATGGGGTCCAGGGAACTGGGCAAAGGAAGTTCTGGCTCTTTCCTTCCTTTCCCAGGGGACCAGGAGGGGGAGGAGCCTCAGCCAATAGAAAGAAGAGAGGCTTGGCTCAGTAGCTCTGCTGTGCAATTGAAAGAGTCTGGCAAAGTAAGCTATCCTTCCCCCCACCCCTTCCTACTCAAGGGAGGAGCCTCAGCCAATAGTCTGTAGCTTCTGTGCAACTAAGCAAGCCTTGCAAAAAAAGCTGCTTGCAGAAGGAAGCCAGTTTCTTGGGGGCCTGATAGGAGCCCTCCGGGGGCCTGATTCGGCCCCTGAACTGCATGTTTAACACCCCTGTTCTAAGCTTTCTACACAAACTGTCCACCTGGCTTCAAAGATGAGATTCTTTTGTTTTCTCATTGAGATGAGTTTGTATCAGGGACTTTCTGGTTCACAATCTTACATTCTGATTAAATTAAAACCCTTTACATCTGATGGATGTATTATGTTTGCAAGATTTTGTTCCATTTATCAGTTTATTCCAGCTTAATGACATGATTCCAAATCATCAATACATTTATCACTTTAAAAACTCCAATTAATTGATCTCAGAATTAATTCCTATTCATAAAAAACACACCAATGAAATATTTCTATGGAATCTTTAATGAACTTCTAAATGGATTCAGCTTAGAAAAGCCTGAAGGCTTTAGTTTTGAAAGAAATAAATTGCTGAATGGAGGCTTGGGCAGCAAAAACAGAGCTTCAGTGCCTCTTGCAGAGTTGCCTTGGTGATAAATACAAGGATCAAAAGAAGCCGAAATGCATAAAAGGTTGTGTTGTGACTGAAATCCAATTTCCACTTCAATATTTTCTTTTCACACAAATACAAAAAACGGGCTGTGTGTGTGTGTGTCAGAGAGAGAAAGAGAGAGAGGAGGTGGGGAAACTTGCTATAGCTGTTGCCTATCACTTTCACCTTGCCGATGAGGTCCATATCACTGGGAAATTGTTTTTATACATAAACAAGGACTCCTAATATTCAATTTATACAGCTATGTACTTTATAGTATAATCATGCAACACTAGTTGGAACAGCAATCAAATGTGAACTATCGTTATGAGAATGTGTTTATGATATTCAAACAGTTCCCATCAACAAAGAAGGAAACTTCAAGAATTAAGTTTGAAATAATTTGTTATTTATTGAATTTATTAATTAAAACATATACACCCCACCTTTTTTCTTGGTTCAAGATGGTGAGCAAGTCAAGAAACTATTGTAAAGAAGTCAAAAGCAATGGAAAGGCTGAAATGAATGTTTTTTATTTGGGCAGCTACATCCATCTATATGAAAGCCAGTGCCCAACATTTTATAACACTCTAGCACAGGGTTTCCCAAACTTTTCTTTCCCGTGGCCCAGTTATTTTTACACTTCTCCTTCGTGGCCCACTAAAATTTGGGGGTGGAGCCGGGAGACAGAAATTATGTCATTTCCTGTGGTGTCAAGGACCAAGTGATGTCATTTCCAGGGCACACTGAACCAAAACTCCATTTCCTGTGATGTCACTTCCAAGGCACTCCCCCAAATCTGCCTCCTCTTTGGAAGTAAATTCATTTTCAGAAAAATCTCTCTGAAACTCATGCTGAGCCAAAATGAGGGTAGAAAGTGGGCAGTCCTCTCTTTTCACCCCCACACCTGCATGCACCTATCTGTGTATTTTTCTCCAGCTTGCAAGCACTCCTAATGCCCATGTTCAATTGCAGGCACCACCTGCACATCCCTTCCTCAACAGCACTGGCCAGTGTTTGCAGTTGGGAGTGCTGTTGCCATTGCCATCAGGAATGCCAGCACTGTGTATCACCCACACTGGGCCCTGGCAGTTGCTCTACCTCAAAATATGCTGACACATTTAGTAGGCCCTTCCTTCAGCTGCTACTACTGGAACACTGTCTCAAGCTACAACCAAGCTTGCTTGGTTTCAAGAAAATCTTTCGACAGCTATTTTTCATACTTTTCTTTGGTTGAAACACTGGGAAATTGCTGTGAAAGATAGCAGAGAATTGTACTGCAATTAATTAATTTCAAGTTATATGAAGTTCATACAAGCTTTTCTGCAGTTATCCCAAAAAGAATATTTATGAGGGGCTTGCAGCTTTTTACTGGCAGTGTTTCCCATGCCTTTAAAAGCAACCTGTTGTGCAGATACTTAGCCAGTGAACTACTTTCATCCTTTTTAATATCTATAGGAGGAGTTTAATTTTGGTGTCAGACAGCTGTTAAAAGCAGGAACAGTAAAATCGTGCCAAGTTCATAGTACCATCTCTTCCAGTGCTGGAATCTCCAATAATCTCTTTCTGCCCCATACCTCTTACTCTCACTCACACAGAAATTTCATAGAAGGCCACCTGGCTACAACTGGGGGTGCCAACTTTTCATTGGCAGAGCTCCTATGTCTGCAACAACAGTATGATGAACAGAAAAGTTTCATCCAGCAAAAATGGAAGGAAAGAAAGAAAAAGAATGAAAGGGGAGGAAAGGAAAAGGAAGACATGGAAAGAAAGAACATAAACATAAGAGGAGGCATGTTGGATCAGGCCAGTAGACTATCCAGTCCAAAATTCCCTCATACAATGCCCAAAAAGCACCAGAATGTCCACCAGTGGGGCCAGGGCACAAGAAGCCCTCCCACTGTTGCTTCCCCCTCCCCAGCACCAAAAATACAGAGAGCATTTCAGGGAAGGAAGGAAGGAAAGAAAGAAAGAAAGAAAGAAAGAAAGAAAGAAAGAAAGAAAGAAAGAAAGAAAGAAAGAAAGAAAGAAAGAAAGAAAGAAAGAAAGAAAGAAAGAAAGAAAGAAAGAAAGAAAGAAAGGAAGGAAGGAAGGAAGGAAGGGGGGCAAAGAAAAAAAGCCTTCCTCATCATCTGATTTATTTTATTTTTTAAATTTATTTATTTAAGATTTGTATCCCGCCCTTCCCACTAGTGGCTCAGGGCGGCTTCCAACAATTAGTTGGATGATGACCCCAACCAGCAAAAATTCTGCCCACGGGTCGTTTAGTAAAAAAAACAGCTACTGGAATTCCTACTCCCCGCCCCTCCCGGCTGAAAACACACACACACACACACCCTTCTTTGCCGTCCATGCCTCCCAGGGAAATCTCCCCAAAAGAACATACTGCAAGGCACATGAAAGCTCATACCCTGAAGAATACTTCATGGGTCTAAAGTGCCAATGGATGTCAGCTTTTCTCTCAAACACTGTGAGCGGGGGAGAAGGAAGGAGAGGCAGCCTAGCTCCTCTCTGCACAACTCAGAAATGGGGGCGGGGCCAGCTTTGGCTTTTCTTGTGACCCAGTAGTGAGGCTTCCGTGGCCCAGTCCTGGGTCACGACCCTGCAAATGGGAAACACTGCTCTAGCATGAACAAGAAACAAGCCAGGGATATGTTAGTGAATGGGTGCCATTAATTCCTATGGGAAAGGTAAAGTACTGCATTTGGGGACACATTACAAGAACAAAAACTGATTCTATTCCTGACATAGGCTGACCTGGCCTACACTGACAGGAACACAGGGTTGCCCACCAACCTTTCCAGATGTTCAAGATAGAGGGTCTCGCACTATACAAACATAGTAATGGTTCTATCCATTCCCACGCCTGTTGTGCAATTGTGAAAATTTAGGCACAATGTGCAAAATTGGAACTGACCTGTGACCAGCATGCCCATGAGCTATTTAATGAGAGCTGTTTGAGGACTCATTTCTTTCCCTCTCGTTTAAACCATTTTCTCCAAGACTAGCATGGAAGCATACATCAATGCTCTGAGCTGAACTAAGAAGGAACAGCTGATAAAGTTACTAAGGAGTCAATGTTAGGCTGACTCAAACTCCTCTGTGTGCAGTTAATGTTCAGTTTATTCCTGCTCTTAGTAATTCATTCTCATATGAAACTAATTACCTAAAACATTGGACAGTAATATTAACTGCCTTTTTGCATGCCACAATAAACTTCAAAACATCAATGAAGAAAAGGTAGATGAATGGGACCTGGTAGTCATTAAGAATGATCTACCTATTGGCACAGAGGACAAGTAGAGGCACAAGCCCCCAAAAGTAAAGTGTTTGTGTCAATTGGCTCTGAATCATAACATTAAGAATTGTTTCATGAAAATGTTCAATTTGAGGCCACTAGGCCAAGGGTTAAAACCCTGGCAACAGAAACACATTATAGGAAGTAGAATGAGACTGTGCCTGTGATCATCAATATACTTAATCTGAATCAATCCCTTTGTAGCCAGTTCCAATACCATTCTCTTTTTTTCTTTTGATCATTTGTTAAGTAACATTGCACAGAACATTTGTTCTTCTGGGCTCTTTACTGTTTTTTTTTTAAAGTGAAATGAGAACTGAAGGCATATCTCATATCTAGCATTTGCCAAGGCAGTCCAAATGTTTGTGACTCTTCCCCCACCCCCACCCCGCTCTGAAGTTCAAAAACACACAGAATTCTGTGTGCCTGGGGAGAAGAGTGGGAGTTTTATCTTTACTGTCCTTCCCTCATTTGTCTATCCACCCACACATTAAAAAGCTAAAAACAAACTGCAGCAAAATATTTTCCCAAGCATTCATCTCCCACTATTTTTTGCCAGTGAGACAGAGTGCATGTGTGAGAGAAAGAATGATAATGATCTATAGCACAGGCAACAGACTGGCACAAGAAAAGTAAGTGATGCTCAAGAACTGTTTGGTAAATGAGTTGCTTCATGGATACAGAATCCCATGTCTTGATTTGTTTTTATTCACCTTGCTATTGCATAGTATTTAAAAGTTTGAGTCATGATTCTGAAAAATGTTTTCTATCTGAAACATGCTTACATCAAGTGATGCCAAAGACAAGGGCAGCTGTTCACATCAACATCCTAAAATGTCTCCAAGTTCAATTGATATTGGCCATATGGTACTATTCTCCATAACTGCACCCCTTCAAGATGTATGCAGAGGCCTGTGTCAAGGAAAGTGCACTCTTAAATTGCCAGGTTACAACAATGCCCAAAGTCTGTAGGCAGCCTCTTTGGTCCAGGGAAAAAATCCCCCAAACAAAATGCTATAAAACCTCCATATTCAGACCAATCAAACATCACAGAACAGTGATTCAGCATTCTACATGTTTCAGCAGACTACATGTTTAATACAAAAAGTATGCTCAGGGAGAAAGAGGTTGAGGCACGGCATAATGCAAAATCCCCAGTCTGTAAAATCTAGAGTTTTAAGGCAGAATACATGATATGTCACAGACTTGTTGAGTACAAACAGGTTTCAGGAAGTACTCAAGGCCGTTAGGACAAAAAAGCAGCAAAAATGGCTTTTAAGAATACGAAAACCAGTAGTAATTACATTTTCCCAGAAATAATCAGAACACACAACCCCTTGTAAAGCATAGGACAGAAAAAATAGCAGTCTTTACTGTCAAAGAAGCTGAAATGTAATTTTAGATAAGGCATGAGGTAGTCAATATAAGCCAAAATGGGCAATATTACCTAATGGTTGCAGAAGTAATCCACATAAGCAAAGTCCTATCTGAAGATTATCTTCTCCCAGTTGCAGAATTTCTAACTTTTGTTTCCCTAAATGTCATTCTGTTAACGTGGCCTGTTATTCTGAGAAGTCCTGCCATAAGCAGTCAATAAAGCACTTACAGGTAGATCTGTCACCTTGACCAAAATGGATTTCAAATTCTGATGGTTCTTTCCCATTATAAACAGAAGCTTTTTTTCTGAGACTGCAAGAGGCTGTTGTTGACATTCCTTAAGGAATCTAATCACCAGCAGTCAAAAACAACTGAAAATTATCACTTAATAAGGAGAGAAAACATCTGCTCAGAGATGCATCTTTTCAGATGACCCCAGCTGTATTTGGTTCCACAGAATACTGTGATATGACAGGAAAGCATGGATTGTGGAACTTTTGTTCTCATTTTAAGTAATTCTTTCAGTGCATTCAGAAGATTTAGCTGAAGGAGCTTCAAAGATGGCAAAAGGGAATGAGGTGCCACAATAACAAGATATACTTTGCTGACAATGTTCCAACTGAATCAAAGCATGCAAGAAGATAAGCAGCTGCTGAGATGCGGAGCCCACAGAGAAAGGCCTGAAGGATCATGATTTATCAGGAATTAATATTACATACAACTAAACCACCCAAGAAAAGGTCTTTTGGTTAGAAAAGGTCCAAGAGGCTGGTAGGTATAGTCAGCTGGGGATCTGCACTGGCTGTTCTGGCACTGTAAATTTCTGGCAAATAATTATAGTAACACCTAAAATTTAGAAAGCTTAACTTAAAAATGGCAGGAGGGTGATCTTATCAGGAGGTGAGAAGCTGGGATGTGGCACATTCAATTCAATTGCTGTACCACATAACTATCTGGGTTTTTTTTTCCTTTTGCTGATTTTATTGTAACTCATTATTTGTTTTCAGTTGCTTTATTTGCAATGCATGTATATATTCCTATTTATTCAAAAGGACAACAACCCTGACTGTAAGATGACCCCTTAAAAATGTTACATACAACAAAATTTTATTTGTGAATCTAAGATGACGGCCTCTTTTTTGATAGTGTACCTGTGAAAAAACTAATTAACATTTAAGTAAATTCCTTTTTGTCCCTCCTTTAATCTTTTGTCCTTCCTCTGCAGAACTGTGCTTACTAAAACTCATTCATTTAATTCAGAGCAGTTCATGCTCAGTTTCTGTCTTCTTGCTGATCAAATATCTCAACCATGGGGGTGATAAAAAGCCCAAACTAACACAGTCCAGCTCACACTGTAGGAGAACCTTTGCTAACTGATGAGGACCTCACAACTGACAATCATGCCATTCAGCTAGTTTTGGATCTAGTAGCACTTTAGGGACTGTGGAGAAACACCATTTTAGACCTGTGCTTGTCTGGGAGTTGGCTAGAGGAGTCTTAAATTCTAGGCAAGGCTTTGGCCTAGTCTATTCCTCCTTCCCCCTCCCCTCCTGTCTGGGAACAGCAATTCTGAGGAGGCCTCCTAGAGTGACAGGAAGTCTGTAAGGCTGGTCTCCCAGAATGCTGCAGGCAGGAAAACCAGTTCCTGCGCAGGAACTGGGTTTTATATTAGGGGTTTTTTTGCAGGAAGCTGGCAATTTGGGATTTTGATTTGAGTCTTGGTGACTGGTGAGTCGGTTCTGGATGGTATGGTCAGGGCCAGTTATATATTAGGAAGGAAGGAGCATTTATCCCTATTTTCATTTATTACTTCTGTTCACCCTGTATTTAAAATGCCTGTAAATAGTTGCACGTTTTAAATAAATGTTTTATTTGTTTAAAAGGTAGTCCCTCTGTACCACCAAGGTTCCCCAACCGCCTTAGAGAACACTACTGTTAGAGGGGAGTCCAGGGAAGGCGTACAGTTGGAAAGGGTGCCAATCCTCCAGGGGTCTCCCAAAGAAGGATTGTGGTCTCCGTGTTAACCAGGTGCTGGGTTGGCAGAGGACCTTGAGACCACAGAACTGGCAAGGGGGATTGGGAGTCCTGTTCCTCTTGGTTTCCCTCTCATGCTAGCTGACATTGAAAACAGTTTCAAAACTGCAGCATGTGCAGAATTCAGCACTGTTTCATAATGAGGACAGGCACCTAGAAAAACATTATGCCACTGCTCCAGCATTTTTCAGTAACTCCATGCCATCTTCTGCTCACAATTTAAGATGAAGGTCTAAGGTTGCCAAGTCCAATTCAAGAAATATCTAGGGACTTTGGGGGTGGAGCCAGGAGCAAGGGAGTTCTGGCCATCACATTTAAAGGGACCGCACACCTTTTAAAAGAAGGATGGGGGCACCTTCTTTTGGGGCTCAGAGAATTGGACCCCGTAGTCCAATCTTTTTGAAACTTGGTGGGTATTTTGGGGAGAGGCACTGGATGCTATGCTGCAAATTTGGTGCCTCTACCTCAAAAAACAGCCCCCCCCCGAGCCCCAAATACCCGCGGATCAATTTTCCATTATAGCCAATTGGAATTGATCTTCATAGGGAATAATGGAATTCCCAGCAGACATTTCCCTCCCCCCCTCCCACTTTCTGATGACCATGAAGTGGGGGGAGGGCCTCCAAACTGGGAAATCTCCTGCCCCCACCTGGGAATTGGCAACCCTATGCAGGTCATATAACTTACAACCTAAATTGTCTTATATGGTTTATGTCTAACATTCCTTTTAGCACCTCCTCCCATATGGTTGCCGATCCCCAGGTGGGGGCAGGGGATCCCCCAGTTTGGAGGCCCTCCCCCCCACTGCAGGGTCATCAGAAAGCTGGGGGGGGAGGAAAATGTCTGCTGGGCACTCCATTATACCCTGTGGAGACTGATTACCATAGGGCAGGGGTGTTGAACTCATTTGTTATGAGGGCCGGATCTGACATAAATGAGACCTTGAAGGGCCGAGCCATGTCGGGTTGGGCCATGTGTGTACTTATTTAAAATTAGGTAGCAGACAAACACAAACATATATATTTTTAAAAACTTAAAACAGCCTTAAAACGTTAGCACTGATTAGTCTTAAAGGTGCTTTCTTTATAGGAAGCAAGAGAGAGGGAAAAGGAAGCAGATGACAGCCAGTTGCTCAGGGGCCTGATAGGAGTCCTCCGGGGGCCTGATTCAGCCCCCGAACAGCCTGCATATTTGTCACCCCTGCCATAGGGTATAATAGAGAATTGATATGCTGGTATCTGGTAGCTCAGGGGGCTATTTTTGAAGTAGAGGCACCAGATTTTCAGCATAGCATCCAGTGCCTCTCCTCAAAACACCCCCAAGTTTCAAAAAGATAGGACAAGGGGGTCCAATTCTATGAGCCCTAAAAGAAGATGCCCCTATCCTTCATTATTCCAAATGGAGGGAAGGTATTTAAAAGGTGTGTGGTCCCTTTAAATGTGATGGCCAGAACTTCCTCTGGAGTTCAATTGTGGTTGCCACCCCCAAAGTCCCCAGATATTTTTTGAGTCAGACCTGGCAACCTTATTCTCCCATGGGCCCCAATTCAACATTTGAGTTCCACAGAGGATCTTAAAGATCCTGTTTTTGTGGCAGGTTCAGACAACCAGAGAGGGGGTTGCTCTGTGGCTATCCTCAGCAGCTCCTTCATATTCAGCATGACCAAAGTCTAAATCTAAGCAACCTTAAAAGTGGGGGGGGGGGGGGGAGAGAGACTGAATTAGTAAGAAATTTCAACTTGTTTAGGAGAGGACAATTAGCACTTTCTGTCTTTCCCAAAAATAATCCACGATTTTGCTATTGCCTGTTGCTGCTATCTATTTCTCCCAGAAAATAAATAATTTTTTAAAAAGTGTTGTATCTTTAAAATTAGTCTTGGGCCTTGAGAGTGAAGCCACAGATTTTACAGAGCCAAATACAAAGAGGTACAAAGAAACTGTTCAGGGATGGAAGCATAAACAAGAGGTCTAGAATACCTTATTAACATATTGTGAAATGTGTGTGTAGAAATCAAACATTTTAGCAAAAGCATAAGTAGTGTACATAGATATTAGAGCCAGCAGGGCTGAATTTGATGAGACTTCATACTAACATGTGCAAACCATGGTGGTCTGAGCATATCAGTGGACCTGGACCGTAATTTTCTATCTGTAAAATGGGAACAATTACACAGCTCTTACAGTTATTGTAAGAGCTCTTACAGTTATTGTGAGGCATATTGGCAGTGCATGAGAGGGCTGGTGAAAGCTAAATTACTTATGCTTCTTCTTTGCAGAATGTACAGAATACCAAGTGAAAGGGGCTGCAGTTAGGCTGTGTAGATTTCATAAGTCTTGCTACCTTTTGAAGGTAGCACAAACCCCTCCTCTGAGTTTGAATACTTTATTTCAGGGGGTTTCACCATAACCCTGAGGGTTTAAAATATTGTGGGTTCTTAAAAAGGAAATATAAGAGTCCTATGAAGAGCTGTGAGATTCTGTGATAAGATCAGGGTTCTGTAATTAGCTACACAATAACAATTTCCTCAATTTCTATATCATTTGGGGCTCACGAACAGATGTGATAAGGAATTTACTACAGCCAGAAGAAAAGGTTCATAAATAAAGTTCAAAGCCAGGTGCTGACCTGAAACAAAATAATTAGTTTATAGTATCAGTTAAGAATCAGAGAAAGCAGATGGAGTTATGATGATGGTGAGGACAGGGCTCCTAAATAGTTGAGAGGTGTGAAGAGTGTCAGCCAATGTAACCTTGCTGAATAAAACGTCTTGTAACCTTACTGAATGAAATGCTTAGCTGCACTGTAGCCATCTTTGAACCCTGTTACTAACCATGAGAAAGAGCCTTGCATATCAAAGTAGAAAATTCAGATGTTACCAATGCTTACTGTGAACCTTCCTTTCCCTTGATACTAACAAAGGCAGAAATTCCACTCTTTGAAGATAAGGCGCCTCCAGGGACGGCTCTGGACTGTCCCCGGAAGACTAGCAGTAACAATAAGATAAGAGAACAAGACCGTGTGAATCTTTGCACCTCAGTTCAACAATGTTTAGAATTGTGGTTTTGTATGATTCCCTTTGATGTATCCCCATATAGCTATCTCCCTAATGCTATAGTGTATCAGTCTCAATTTCCCTGTGCTCAGATACTTATGGATTACAGAATAAAGCCTAACTTTGCAACAATTCAAGGTCTGGTTGATTCTGAGGTCCCATCGTCTGACAAAGAGTGACTATTCTGTTGCCTTTATGGTGTCGTGGTTAAGAGGGTCAGACTAGTGCTGTGATGGCGAACCTTTTAGAGACCGAAGTGCCCAAACTGCAACCCAAAACCCACTTATTTATCGCAAAGTGCCAACATGGCAATTTAACCTGAATACTGAGGTTTTAGTTTAGAAAAAACAACTCACAGTGAAATTAACAAACTGAAAGAGCATTTGGTCTGGATAGCATTTGCTTAGAAAACAACAAAATAGTAACTTGTCAGAATGGGAGAATGATGGTGAGAGTGTCATAAGGCAATAAATGGAGGCTATTCATTGCTCTGTTGCTTGCAAGTCTGGGTTAAACTGAGAACATGCCTTTCCCAGAGTTGTTCCTGTCCATCTAATTTACTTTTGAACATGTAACATACATTATAAACTTCATTCTAGTTTGCCATTTGGGAAAAAGAACACATTAAAATATAGTGTGTTTAGTAGGAGCTGGTGGTTAGGGTGTCCAAATCAGATCTGGGAGGTCCTGATTCATATGCCCACTCTGCCCTAGCAGCTTGCTGGGAAACCTTGGACCAGTAATATACTCTGAGATAACCCGCCTCACAGGTTTGTTGTGAGGATAAAAGAGAAGGGGAGAGTGTGTCAAACCACTTCAGTGACCTTTTGGGGGAGGAAGTCAGGGGATACATGATGTTAATAAATTAAGTTGATGAAAGGAGTCCACTGATTTATATGGCTGATTTATATGGCAGCACCTCAGAGAACAGAATTTTTGAGAGTCAAAGCTCCATTTATCTAATCAAGGGAGTTCTAATGCTGGAAAGCTTGTGCCCCCTCCCCCAAATCTTGTAGGTCTCTAAGGTGCTCCTGGGCTAGAATCTAGTTGTTCTACTATGGACCAGCATGGCTACCCTTGGAAACTTCAGGGATAGTCTGAATGTATTAACTAGAAAGTCTGATGTGAAAGAGGAGGGCCAGTTTGGTGTAGAGGTAAGCGTGTGGACTCATTATCTGGGAAAACCAGGTTTGATTCCGCACTCTTCCTCTTTCAGCTGCTGGAATGGCCTTGAGTCAGCCATAGCTTTCACAGAGCTGTCCTTGAAAGGGCAGCTTCTGGGAGAGCTTCTCTCATCCCCACCTACCTCACAGGGTGTCTGCTGTGGGGGAGGAAGATAAAGGAGATTGTGAGCTGCTCTTGAGACCCTGAGATTCAGAGTGAAGGGGGAATATAAATCCAATATCTTCTTCTTTCTTTAAACTAAAACTGCAATCCTGTGCATGTGTAGAGAGTAGGTGCCACAGTGCTCACTGTAGATTACTTCTGAGTAACCATGGAGAGCAAGCCCAATGAGGAATGGTTAAGGGAATTGGGGCTATTCAGTCTGGAGAAGAGGAGTTGAGGGGGGAGACATGATTGCTCTTTAGAAGCGCTGCCACTTAGAGGAGGGCAGGAGCTGTTCCTGCTGGCAGCAGAGGAGAGGACTGACACAGGAAAAACTTTTTAACAGTAAGAGTTGTTCAACAGTACAATCGATCCCCTCACTGGCAGTCTTTAAGCAGCAGCTGGACAAACACTTGACAGGGATGCCATTTGGCTGCCTGACCCTTTAAGAGGCTGACAATGAAGCATACCTTGGTAAAGCAGCATGGAGGCCAGCAGCTCCTATACCAGCCTTCCGCTTACTCACCAGGATCAGCATTGTGGCAGCAGTGGTGGGAAGGACGAAGAGTCACTGAAAACGTAGCCGATGCTTCCTCCCTGAATCGCAGCCACTCTGGGAAAAGACTACTTGTCAACAACTAGAAGTCGACCATAACCACGATAGTCCAAGACTTCCATTGCCACTTGGGGTTGTCTATTGTTTCACCGTTGATTAGAAAAGCGCAGTGTGCATGAACTTTCAAGAGGCAGGAAGTAGTTCTCCTACCTCTGAGACATGTGACTTCTAAAAGGAGACAAACTGGTAAGAACCTCCCTCACACCAGAAGAAGGGATGTAGCTGTCCAGCCCGTCCACTAGTTTGCGCCAATCTCCAACACCCAGAAAGGTCCAGCCTGAAACACCAGATGAATGAGATTTCCAGAGGACCCAGACTTAGGTGTCATCCACTACAGACTGTAATTGTCCGCAGCCACCAGCTGAATGCATCTGCCAGTATTTTGCTGCCTGATTTTGGCCAGAAGGACGTTTTGGCAAAACCAGAAGGAGGTCAGTTAGGAAGAACTGATCCAGACAAAGACTCCTTGCCCACATGCCAAGTGCGAATGGTCCAGAAAACACAACATTCAAGGACTGTGCAGCTTTGTGAGAGGCTATATCGCAGAACAATGTGGGGAGGGTAAAAGTTGCGGGTTACATACATAGTTCTTGTGAAGGGTCAGGGTGATTGGAGATGGTTTTAAAAGGTTCATGGAAGGTGTGTTTTGGGAAATATGAACTGAGCCAGAACCCAGCTCACCACCTTGGGATTGGGTTCTGTCATTTGAATAAGTGAGAAACTGATGGAGTAAGAGGGTTTGAGTGCTATCACTGCAGGAAATAGCAACATGACTCTACATGGACCAGTTAGGAGGGATAGTTAACTGGAGAAGCAGACCAGCCTGGTTTACTTGGGTTGGTCAAAGCTGAGACCTGTAAAGGTTTAAAAAAAAAGAAAAGAAAATGAGGCATTCCTTCAGAAATTTGAGTTTTGAAGCAACTGTAGTTTGCCTTGTGATTCTTAGCAAATCTATATTTGCACTTGGGAATTTGCATGGGGGGGTGGAAACCAGAATGGGGAATGAGAACAAATGGGATGGGACTAGCAAAAAGTCTGAATCTCACCAACTTCTGTATGCACCATGTTTTAACAGGAGATGAGTTGTTTTCATCCTGTCTGTGAGGAGCCCAGAACGGTCAAAATAGGATCATCGAAACAGATTGCAGAAGTATTTAGCCTGCAATTTATTTATCAGTGGACGGGATCTCCCTCACAAGAATTGGCAGCTAGACTTTCAATTGGGCTTTCCAAAATTATTGCTTCTATTAGGTGTAACACGAGACCAAGAAGGGAAGTGTTTGAGTTTAGAAGCACAGCTACTGAAAACGCAAAAAAGATATATTATTCTTATTCCCCAGAGTCAGACAGAAACCTGTCTATAGGTCAGTTTCTGTAATGTGGACTGGTACATTCCAGGAAGGGCTTACCAAGGTCATATATTTGGCAAGCTTATCAGACTGATTATCCCATGGAAAGGGAACACCACACACACACACACACAGGAGAAGAAAAGTACCATACAAAAGGGGTAGGACTTGGAGGAGCCTAATCCTAGATGAAAACTAAGATTTACCAGGAGTTTGTTTACTCACAGATATAAAATATGCAGCCCTAGCAGGCTCTTTGTTTGGACTGCCAGGTTTGGCAGCAGGAAATGGAGGGAATAAAGATGGGTTAGCTTGCCTAGTGGTAAAAAGGATCAATGGAACATCAGAAGTCATGAGGAATCTGTGGTTAGATCTCAAAGCAACAGAGAGGGCCAAAATACATGGTCATAGATTTCTTGATCCTTAGAGCTGTGGATGCAAAAAGTTTGAATGTGTTATCTAAACTGAAGTTCATTGTCTAAGCTTAAGTGACCATTCCCCATCCTTAGAAGCACACGTGGAAGAGCAACAAAACTAAGACACCATCAGTGAAGAAGTATTTGGAAACCTATTGGGAGGTGTTGGGAAATGGTTCCAAAGCCTGGGGTCAAGGGTCAAACTTGTCCTCATGAATGCTTGCCTATGCATAATTTTGCTTGCATGCTTTTGCACCTGTATTCAATGCATACCTTTGCTTATATCATGCTTGAAAACAATGAACAAAGGCTTCCCCCACAGGGAAAGAGAATGAAAAAGAGGAAAAAATATACACAGAGAGAGGCCTGAGATTGATGAAAGTGGAGCGTATATTTATTTTTTATTTATTTATCTGGGATTTATATCCCGCCCTTCCCACCGAGTGGCTCAGGGCGGTATATGCCTTCCCTCCACTTAATAAAAAGAAATTGTCGGATGTAGATTCAGATTTGTACTTGAACATGGACAGAGTGCCAAATTTGCACTAACCTGCCTTAACAGTTATAACTAAGCCCTTACATTCAAAGTATTATATTTGCATAACTTGCCTTAAAGTATATAGTGCCTCCTCTATGAATTTTCAAGGCCTAAAGTGGTCTGGGGAATAAAGAACAATGGCTTCTATTAGAGTCTTTGCTAAGCGTATTAGAGATGAAAGGAAGCAGGGCTTTTTATGAGGAGGAACGCACAGGAATGCAGTTCCGGCTGGCTTGGTGTCAGGGGATATGGCCTAACATGCAAATAAGTCCCTGCTGGGCTTTTTCTACAAAAAGTCCTATGCGTAACAATGGTGCTGTCAGGGGGTGTGGCCTAATATGCAAATGAGTTTCT
The DNA here is from genome assembly GCF_032191835.1 of Heteronotia binoei. NCBI lineage: Eukaryota > Metazoa > Chordata > Lepidosauria > Squamata > Gekkonidae > Heteronotia > Heteronotia binoei. The sequence goes on from NC_083224.1 coordinate 102,513,602, forward strand.
GCTGGGGTCTTTCTGCAAAAAAAGCCCTGAAAGGAAGCCTCATCTTTAGCTGAAATTTGTTATCACCATTTGTTCTATAAACATCTTTTGGTGAAGAGTAAGCTATCTTTCCTACCTCTGGGAGCCTATCTCTCGGAGAAGGTCAAATCCTCATAGAGCAGAAGCTCTGCTCTTACACATTCTGGAACTGAGCCAGCGGCCTGTACTGGAGACCAACAGGAAGGGGGGGAAACCCGCAGATATGAGGATATGAATGTGAGAGTTGGAGGTCCTGATTAAGAGTAATATCAATTCATCTCTTGCTTCTAAATCTGGAGATGTGAGGTATTTGGCCAATGAGTGTAATCAAAGTGTCAGAAGTGTAGAACTGTGTAGCCAATCTGTAAGTTGGCCTTTGTTTATAGAAAGGTATAAATGTTATGACTATGGAGAAGATGGCTTAAGGAAAATGGAGGAAGAATGACGGAAAGGTGAAAGATTGTTTTCCTTCCCACATTAATGTGAAAATAATAAAATACCTGCATATCTATCTCTTTACACCTCTGTTGCCGAGTCTCTTGATTGTAAGAAAAGAGGGGACTCTGCTGTGTACAACATTAGGTACATCCATGAAGGGAGAAAATCAAGGAAAGAGGAAGAAACTTAACCGCTCTTAACCACTACACCAAACTGGCTCTTGAAATTTGCACAGCCAGACTCAATACCACTTCTACCAGTTTAGCATGATCTTAACTTGTCCCTGGAACTCACTACAAGGAAGATAACAGTCAAGAGTTGACCACTGATTACACCAGGTTATCAGCAGAAGGAGAAAGAAGCAGAATTATTACCAACACCATTCTGCAGTGCAGGAAACAACAGAAAAGTCATACCTTTCTGGAAAAGTATCTTATCCTTATTACCTATGGTTCAGAGACAGAAGCATATACATTCGCACTTGGAAATACAATCAGCTAATAACACTACTGTGGAGTTCTTGTCATTTTGCAAAGATGTGTGTGTAGAAACTTCCTCTTATTCTTTTTTAAGGGAAGCAGGAACAAAGAGGGAAGTAGATTATTATAGTCCCCCCACCATCTCACACTTTCTGGTTTCCTGGGTTTAAATTACTTTCCAGAGGTCATCTGAAACAGGCTCAGAATAAATCAGATGAAATATGGCAGTTCTTCTAGATGTGCAATATTGCACTCATACATTCTCTAATAGCAAGTGGCTACTTTTCATGGATAGAAAAGATATCCCTACTTTGGAAAGTTTCAGCTAAAGCAGAATCACATTTGTTTGGCTGAAATCCTATGCATACATATGTGGAAGCAAATTCCACTGAACTTGGCAGGGCTTTCTTTTGAGTAAATGCACAAAAGGATGAGGTAATCCTGAAACTGGAAAAAAAATTTAAATAGTGCTCCTGCCAAGGGTTCAAACCAAGACAGGTAGACAGATGCCTGAAATAAAGTGAGCAGCCAGCTATGAATCAACCAAGAACACTTTATTGCAAGAAGAAACAGTCACACCAGCACAGGCACTTCACTCATTATATACACTCTGGCCATGGTTAACCATGCCCCCTAGCAGGCAACAGTTACTCCTATTGGCTCACTCCAGAATTCTTCGTTTGCTTTTTTTTGTTACAAGCCTAGCATCCTAACTGGCCAGTTCTTCCAGGCTTCAGGATCCTGGTTTGCAAGGAGTGCCTGTCTCAAGCTCAGGCAACAAGACCCCAGTACAACACAATACATAACAATGCCCATAATTGATCCTGGTGTTTGGCCATTATGTGAGGAAGCAGATTGCTGCTTTCTGTGTCTGCCTGTCTCCCTGCTATTCCTTGAAACAGCCCTTCTGATTCAAAAGACTATGAGCTATTTGCTGTTTGAAACTATTTAGTGAATCTTCTGTGCTGCACCAACAATAATGCACCTATGTAACTTAACAGCACCATTGCTCCAGTGAAAATACTTTCTAGAAGCACAACTAGAGTAGAAATGGCCAGAAGTACAGCTGGTTATTTCATAACTCAATCAGTGAGGAAGAAAGAAAACATGTATGTTAGACAGAAGAGTGCACGAGGGAACCAGCTTGTGGTCTAACAGTCATCCTCTTTGTACATTAAAAAAATGAGAAAATCCTGCAGTGAAGATTCAACTGTAATTAACAGCTTGAAGTTGAGAGATGACTCAAAAGGTAGTAAGTTGCCAATTCTCAACTGAAACCAGAGATTTGAAATCCGCTGTAAATACTGATAGAGTAGTAGTTAGTTTAGTTAGTTAGATAAAAAAAAAAAAGGTGTTCTTTTCGGGTGCGTGTTGTGGCGGATCGCCCTCCGGGGCTTTCCCCCCTCCTTTGTTGCTCCCTAGTTTTCCCCTCCTCAGAGGATTCTGAGAAGGTTTTTCCCTAGCACGATTGTCTATGGACAGTCGTTGGGGGTTTTTAATAGTACTATCACTGATGAGGAAATTCTTTTCATTCACTCCCTGTTTGAAACATAGAAAGCAGGTATAAAGAATGGTAAAACTCTTCTGTACTTTGCTGCCTCCAGCAACAGTTACATCTATCCAGTATGACTTTGTTATGGGATTCCCTCTAAGAATAGCTCTCACATGAGGCAAAGATTGTATTATCTATATGAAGCAGCAATTTAGCAGGCAGCTACAGTGAGTCAGAATCTGCTCGAAGCTTGCTGAAGATGATACCGATGCAGGCAAGATGAAAGGGACTGAACAACAACAAAAGGCTTTTTGAATTCAGACAAATTTTTTGGTGCTAGGAATCTTCTGGGGATTTGTAGCTTGTTGAATTATTTTATTTGCTTCCAATATACTTGTGTTATGATCCTGGGCCTAGTGAGGCCTACAGACTCCAGAGATAGGGTTGGCAATCCCCAGGTGGAGGCAGGAGATCCTCCAGTTTGGAGGCCCTCCCCTCGCTTTAGGGTCATCAGAAAGCAGGGGGAGGGGAGGGAAATGTCTGCTGGGAACTCTATTATTCCATGTGAAGACTTATTCCCATAGGAAATAATGGAGAATTGATCCGTGGGGCTCTGGGGAGGCCCCTGTTTTTTGAGGTAGAGGCACCAAATTTTCAGTATAGCATCCAGTGCCTCTCCCCAAAATGCCCTCCAAGTTTCAAAAAGAGTGGGCCAGGGGGTCCAATTCTATGAGCCCCAAAAGAAGGTGCCTCTATCCTTCAGTATTTCCTATGGAAGGAAAGCATTTTAAAAGGTGTGCGGTCCCTTTAAATGTGATGGCCAGAACTCTCTTTGGAGTTCAATTATGCTTGTCACAGCCTTGCTCCTGGCTCCACCCCAAAGTCTCCAGGCTCCACCCCCACTCCTGGCCCAGATATTTTTTGAATCGGACTTGGCAACCCTATCCAGAGTAGCCTGTCTAGGAGTAGCTACAGAGGGCCTACGTTTCCCAAGATCCCTTCTGTCTCTCTGAATGGGTGGCAAGGTTTGCAGGGAAATTAGACCAGAGTGGGGTGAGACCTGGGAGAAAAGCATAAAAGGGCCAAGCACAGACAGTGTGTTCTTTCTCTGGAAAAGGCTGCAAGAGAGAAAGCAGCAGGAGAGATCCCTTACCCTAGGGATCAGTTTGGTATTAGAGGAAGGAAATGTCTAGCTAAATCCATCAGGGCTTCTGTTTATTTGCACCATTTTCTACTGTTTTAATACTTACTATTGCACTAAATGTTTTACCACCATTTATTGTTATTTTAGAGCACTAATAGAAGAAGATATAGGATTTATATCCCGCCCTCCACTCAGAGTCTCAGAGTGGCTCACAATCTCCTTTATCTTCCTCCCCCACAACAGACACCCTGTGAGGTGGGTGGGGCTGGAGAGGGCTCTCACAGCAGCTCCTCTTTCAAGAACAACCTCTGCCAGAGCTATGGCTGACCCAAGGCCATTCCAGCAGGTGCAAGTAGAGGAGTGGGGAATCAAATCCAGTTCTCCCAGATAAGTCCATGCACTTAATCACTACACTAACCTCGAAGTTTAATAATAAACTTCTTTTTGTTGTTATACTGCCTGGGTCCTCACGTCTCCGTGGTCATGGTTAAGAGGCATGTACTAACAAGGAAAACGGGTGGTTGGGTGCTCCATGCAGATCCTTACCAGAATGGTGGCAGCCAGTAGAAGGCCCTCTTAGACCCCTGCTGTAGGACAACTTGGATCATACATTTGTTCATAAAGTAAATATTACAGAACTACCATAAATCTGCAGGTGCTACCTAACCCAAAGAAAAAAGCCCAGTAGTATTGTCCCTGAAACTTCTCACTGTTGGAAAGTAGGAAGCATGTAACAGGATCTACATTCTTACCAGTGGCTCCAGTTCCCTTTGGTCAACCAAACTAAACTCACTGATGAAGTAATAGAAGTGCTTGTAGCAGGTGTTAACATGAGCTTCTGCACCCATGCTGATAATGCTGTCAAAATGGTGGATGTAGACATGAACAAAGACTCTGAAGAGACGTGTGAGGATCTTTGTGCAGACCTGCTGGAAGTTCTTTGGGAAAGGAACACCTGCAAGATAGAAGGGGGGAGGACTTAAGGGTGTAACATAATGAATTAAAACTGGACAGTACAATCTAATGAGTAACTTCCAATTGTGTTGCTTTAATGAACATTACACATATGTTCTGTTAACAAATTATAGTATGTGCAAATACTGTAGCCTAATCTGAAGTGCATTACCTAGCTAAGCCTTCTGAAGTGATGGTTGGCATAGTTTATTATTATCATACTTCCATGCATGTAGTTTTTTGAAAAAATAAATCTTTTATTTTGGAATAGGATTACAAGTTTTATTTTTTCATCAACTAGATTTTAAATCATGGACTACAATTCTGCTCCATCCCCAGCCATAAGAGGTGAAAATCAGCAGTCTCAGCCTCAGGATTCCTGGAAACTCTGGTGCCTCCTCTGCAGACCTATAAGTTATCAGCCCTCTCTAGTCAGAGGCACTGACAAAGAGAACACAAAACTGCTTTTCTTTCTTATTTGTATTTGAAGCAAAGTCTTTCATCTTTCACAGCAAAACTACTATGGGTTTTCTTCTAATAAGTAAAGAATTACAGGCATGTAAACTGCCAGTACTCAATCAAAAGCAACATCAAAATAGGTTTTATATTTGTTCTAAAATATTGGTGGACCTTTAACTCTGTTATTGTTGAAATCATTTTGTTGTACATCTATTAATGGGGGATGCTCCATGTTTACAGTAGACACCGCCCCACACCTCCTTATATTCTAAGTTCTCTTACTCTTAAGGAAATGTTTCATTTTTCAGGGTCCTTAAGAAGCTTCACTCAGATTTTAAAAACTGTTAATATTTTTTAAACTGAGGTTAAAATATTCCATAAAAGACCTTCTGTAACTACTTATAATATTGATACTCAGGGCTCTTTTTCTTGCAGGAGCTCCTCTGCATATTAGGCCACGGCCCCTGATATAGCCAATCCTCCTGGAGCTTACAGTAGACTCTGTACTAAGAGCCCTCTAAGCTCTTAGAGGATTGTCTACATCAGGGGGGCGTGACCTAATATGCAGAGGAGCTCCTGCTAGAAAAATAGCCCTGGTTGATAATAAAACCAGTTGGACATGCTCAAAGTAAACCAACAAAGGGTTTTTAGTTCATGAGCACTTATTGATAAGTTATTTACATGCTGCAGTATAATAAAACATTTTGGACGATAACTTTAATGCATATTACTAGTCACAGTATTCCATAATACTGCCTTTATTCCTGTGAAAACACCTTTGGTTAAAAAAAAAAACAACTAGAGATCAATCTGTCCCCCCTGCCCCTGAAGAAGGAAAACAAGAGTTCAGTAAGATTTTGAAATGACCAAGAAAAATTGAGGGAGGAAAATAATTTACAAGCTAAAATGGATTAAGTTCCCCAAAATACTAGGTGAGTTATAAACTGATACATCCATGGTGGCTGTGACGGAACGGCCCTGGTTTGCCTACCAGACCCCGTTCCCCTTTTTGGAGGGAGCTATTTCTCCTCCAGCCAGTTGGGCTCGCTGCCACCACCTGCTCAGTCTAGGGGTTTGGATTGAGAGGAACAGGACTCCCAATCCCCCTCTCCAGCTATGAGGCCAGGCCTCAAGGTCCTCTGCCATCCTGTACTTGGGTATCACAGAGACCACAGCACTTCTTCGGGGAACCCCTGGAGGATTGGCACCTTATACAACTACATGCCTTCCCCCTTTCCCCAGGGCCCCTTTCATAAAGCAACGTGGTCTAAAGCGGTTGGGGATCTATGTGGTACAAAGTTTGACTGCCAGCATTCAAAACAGTAAAACTATTTAATCAGAAGAGAAAAAGAAAAGAAAAAAAAGCAGTTGCATGTAAAAGTTTAGCACAGCACCTGAACAGCAACCAGAAGGACAAATAAAAGGTGGATTTAAACGCATCCTCCCGTCCCTGGTTTAAACTTGCCCTGCCTTGTGAAGGACTTCCTTGGTCTGACTGCTTGGAGTCCACTCCTCTCCCCCAGGAGAAGGCCTCTCCCACAGTCAGGAGCCCACAGACTGACAACCTCTCTCCTTAAGGGCCAGCCGAGAACTGGCCTTTTCCCACCTCACTCCAATAAAAAAAAAAGAACTTCCTGCCCCTCTAGGAGGCTTTCCCCCTAGAGTTGATGGTTTAACTCCGGAAGGGAGGAGGGAATGAGGGGAAGGCTAGGCCACAAAGCCTGCCTTAGCAGTTCATGTTCCCTCCCAACCAAGCACCACCATTAACTAAGATGGCGTTTCTCCACAGTGGCAAACTGGGCTCAGCCACAGGATCCTAAATTAAGTTCCCATCTGCATTAGCAAATTGGCAGCAAATTTTGAAGTGTTTTTCACAGCTTGCAAGGAGTTGTTATTAATCATGCATTTATGTTCCAATGCACCAGACTGATGAAACGAAGCAAGTGAGCAAAGCTCTGTGCTGTGGAAAGACCAAACATTTTCTAGGGTCATTAGGCAATCTAAGAGAATTTGGTATGTATAGGATTCTGCCTTGGAGCTGTACAGTCATATAATGAAAATATGAAGCCATCCAAGTCACAGCATTTGTTCACCTAGCCTCCTGAGAGGCAGCAATTCTCCAATGTCTCAGGCGAGGTCTCCAAGTACTTCTAGCCTTGATATCTGGGATCTCTGAAATTGGAAATGCCAAGTATTGAACTCAGGACTATCATTGTGTCAAGCTCTGCCAGTGAATTCCACGTCTTTCTCCTTGGACACCTTATGATTAAAATCTATAATTAATATTAGAGGCTCAAACACTTAATTGCCATTTTGAGGACTGAGTTTTCATTTCATTCAACATAATTCTTTATTAGTTCTGGAGGTTTACTTATATGATACACCAGGGGTCCTCAAACTACGGCCCGCGGGCCAGATGCGGCCCGCTGAGGACGTTTATGTGGCCCGCCGGGTTATGGCAAAATCAGACCGGAAGTGACGTTCGACCTAAACTCGCGTTAGCAACGCACACTTCCGGCACTGGGCTGAGGCGGCGAAGACAGAGTGTGAGGTGATACCGAGGTGAGGTGAGTTCCCAGGCCGGGGTGTGTGGTGTGGGGAAGGGAGAGAGATGCAGAAGACAGAGAACTGATGGCCCGCGGCCTTGTACAGTAACGGCAGTCCGGCCCTCCAACAGTCTGAGGGACAGTGAACTGGCCCCCTATTTAAAAAGTTTGAGGACCCCTGTGATACACCAACAGAGGGAGCTATAGGATATGCTTAGAATCTGAGAGATGCATGCTAAGATCATTTGGCAGTGATAGTATTGGGGAGGATGGGAGGGAAAAACCTCATACTCTCAGAGATTTCTACAACTTGATCACAGTGGCTAATAGAAAATGCAGTGAACAGTTATCTGAAAGGCTATCACATGCATTCAACCTAACCACCATCCACAATACAATGACAAAAAGGTAAACAGACACCAGGCCCTCCCCCCACCCCGCCAAATGGCTCATTAATATGTTTTAGCTTCAAACAAGCCTCAGCTTGCTTCTGCTGGCCACTAATTAACTCATAGACAGTTGACCTAAAACACACACACCAAATACATCTGGTCTCTTCATTATTCTATAATATCCAAATTTAAAAATACACATATCTTACTTAGAACCAGGGCTTTTTTTGTAGCAGTAATTCCTTTGCAAATTAGACCACACACCCCTGATGTATAACCAATCCTCCTAGACTAGTCTGACACTCTTAACCACTATACTATACAGGCAACAGAATAGTCACTCTTCTCCACACCTCTCAACTATTTAGGAGCTCTGTCCTCACCATCATCATAACTCCATCTGCTTTCTCTCATCCATAACTGATACTATAAACTAATTATTTTGTTTCAGGTCAGCACCTGGCCTTGAACTTTATTTATGAACCTTTTCTTCTGGCTGTAGTAAATTCCTTATCACATCTGTTCGTGAGCCCCAAATGATATAGAAATTGAGGAAAATGTTATTGTGTAGCTAATTACAGAACCCTGATTTTATCACAGAAACTCACAGCTCTTCATAGGACTCTTATATTTCCTTTTTAAGAACCCACAATATTTTAAACCCTCAGGGTTATGGTGAAACCCCCTGAAATAAAGTATTCAAACTCAGAGGAGGGGTTTGTGCTACCTTCAAAAGGTAGCAAGACTTATGAAATCTACACAGCCTAACTGCAGCCCCTTTCACTTGGTATTCTGTACATTCTGCAAAGAAGCATAAGTAATTTAGCTTTCACCAGCCCTCTCATGCACTGCCAATATGCCTCACAATAACTGTAAGAGCTCTTACAATAACTGTAAGAGCTGTGTAATTGTTCCCATTTTACAGATAGAAAATTACAGTCCAGGTCCACTGATATGCTCAGACCACCATGGTTTGCACATGTTAGTATGAAGTCTCATCAAATTCAGCCCTGCTGGCTCTAATATCTATGTACACTACTTATGCTTTTGCTAAAATGTTTGATTTCTACACACACATTTCACAATATGTTAATAAGGTATTCTAGACCTCTTGTTTATGCTTCCATCCCTGAACAGTTTCTTTGTACCTCTTTGTATTTGGCTCTGTAAAATCTGTGGCTTCACTCTCAAGGCCCAAGACTAATTTTAAAGATACAACACTTTTAAAAAAAATATTTATTTTCTGGGAGAAATAGATAGCAGCAACAGGCAATAGCAAAACCTTGGGTTATTTCTGGGAAAGACAGAAAGTGCTAATTGTCCTCTCCTAAACAAGTTGAAATTTCTTACTAATTCAGTCTCTCTCCCCCCCCCCCCCCCCCCACTTTTAAGGTTGCTTAGATTTAGACTTTGGTCATGCTGAATAAGAAAGAGCTGCTGAGGATAGCCACAGAGCAACCCCCTCTCTGGTTGTCTGAACCTGCCACAAAAACAGGATCTTTAAGATCCTCTGTGGAACTCAAATGTTGAATTGGGGCCCATGGGAGAATAAGGTTGCCAGGTCTGACTCAAAAAATATCTGGGGACTTTGGGGGTGGCAACCACAATTGAACTCCAGAGGAAGTTCTGGCCATCACATTTAAAAGGACCACACACCTTTTAAATACCTTCCCTCCATTTGGAATAATGAAGGATAGGAGCATCTTCTTTTAGGGCTCATAGAATTGGACCCCCTGGTCCAATCTTTTTGAAACTTGGGGGGGGGGGGGATGTTTTTATGAGAGGCACTGGATGCTATGCTGAAAATCTGGTGCCTCTACCTCAAAAAACAGCCTCCTGAGCTACCAGATACCAGCATATCAATTCTCAATTATACCCTATGACAATCAGTCTCCATAGGGTATAATGGAGTGCCCAGCAGACATCTTCCTCCCCCCCCCCCAGCTTTCTGATGACCCTGCAGTGGGGGGAGGGCCTCCAAACTGGGGGATCCCCTGCCCCCACCAGGGGATTGGCAAGCATATGGGAGGAGGTGCTAAAAGGAATGTTAGACATAAACCATATAAAACAATTTAGGTTGTAAATTATATGATCATGTTCCTTTTAAATGCCTTCCTTCAATTAGAAATACTGGGGGATAGGGGCACCTTCTTTTGGGGCTTATAGAATTGGACCCCCCTAGTCTAATCTTTTTGAAACTTGGAAGGTGTTTTAAGGAGAGGCACTGGATCCTATGCTAAAAATTTGGTGCATTTACCACAAAAAATCATCCTCCCCCCGAGCCCCAGATACCCACAGATCAATTCTCTATTATATATACTGTATGGTCTCCATAGGGTATAATGGAGTGCCCAGCAGACATTTCCTTCTCCCCCCCCCACCACACTTTCTGATAACTCTGAAGCGGGGGGAGGGCCTCCAAACTAGGGAATCCCCTGCCCCCATCTGGGGATTTAGGCAAACAGGAAAACACAGTGTAACGATTGGTAAGGCAAAAATAGGAAAACAGTGTAATTTACAAAGCAAGAATAAATGCAACCACTCTTATTATGCTTTCAGTTCACTGGAACATCACAAACACAACTTTCAACCAAAATACAGTGGCTCTTCACTGAACTCAACATACATAGTCGTTCCAGATCAATATGCAATGCTATACAGGTACAATACCTTGCTGTCTAAAAATGTCCTGTTTCTTGGAAGACGCAAGTGTACCATTTATTCAAGTGCAGTGAGGGTAGCAGTCCTCAATCCCACAGGTACGGCGACATGGGGCCAAGTTTCCTTCCATGTTTCATATGCCACTTCCACTGGCCGCCTGTATTTTTTCCGGAACCCGTGCTTATGCAACAGCTCTCACATAGCTTACATGTCTCATCTGCATGCTTGGTTCTAAACGTGCAGATGAGACATGTAAGCTATGTGAGAGCTGTTGCCTAAGCACGGGTTCTGGAAAAAATACAGGTGGCCAGTGGAAGTGGCATATGAAACACGGAAGGAACCTTGGCCCTATGTCGCCGTACCTGCCACATGTGCTGAAAGACCAGGCATCTGGCGCAGGTATGCCGGTCGACAACGCTGCACCAAGGAAAACCTCCATGCCAACAAAATGGCCGCCGCCATGAGGTTGCACTTGTGGACGTCATCCAGGCACTCACCACAGGGACCCAGGTATGCCAGTTACCCCTGCCCTCCCCGGACAAATATCAAGTGACTGTGTTCATGGAAGGCAAGCCCTGCAGAATGGAGGTAAACTCCGGGACAGACCAGACGGTCATTTCAGCCCGCACGTTCAGGGAAATGTGCCTGGGGGGGGGACGACCCAGCTACAACCATCCCCATTCATAGTCCACGATTTTCAGTAGCGGGAGGTTGCAGTCCTGGGAGTGGGTCAGGTCCACATCATGTACGGAAGGTTCAAAGGCAAGCTCCCCCTAATTGTTGTGGAGGGTGATATGTGTAGCCTTCTGTGGCGGTCCTGGTTCAAGGCCCCGGGAATCCGAGTGATGGGTATCCATCATGCTCCCTTTCAAAGAGATTTTCAAAAGGTGTGCAAAGAATTCCCCACTGTTTTCCACGGTACACTGGGGACGTACACTGGGGCTAACGTAACATTACAATTGGACCCCAATGTGCAGCCCATACAGCTGAAGGCCAGGCGCGTGCCCCTAGCTCTGAGACCCAAGATTGGAGCTAGACCGCCTCATGGCCCAAGGGTTCTGGAACCAGTCACTAATGCGAAGTGGGAGACTCTCATCGTCACCCCAATCAAACCCAATGGCAGCATCTGCATCTGTGCCAATTACAAATGTACAATTAATAAGGTGCTGCAAGGCCACGCATACCCAGTTCCGGTGGTGAGCCATGTGTTGGCGTCATAAGCGGGGGCAAAAATCTTTGGAAAACTGGATTTGGCACAGGCGTACCAACAGCTTCCTGTGGACACCACCACAGCAGAGGCTCAAACTATTGTAACGCACTGAGGGGCTTTCAGAGTCAGGAGCTTGCAGTTTGGGGCAGCTTGGCTCCGGGGATTTTTCAGAACTTGATGGACTCCCTTCTTAAAGATATCCCCAGGGTCCAGCTGTTCTTCGACGATGTGCTGATAGCAGCAGCCATGGAAGACGAATTTGCTGACCACCTTCGGATGGTGTTGCAGCGTTTTGATGGGACAGCGTTGAAGGTAAAACGGGAAAAATGTGTGTTGGGGGTACCCACCATAGACTTTCTGGGGTATACAGTGGACGCGAGCGGCATTCACCCAGCCCAGGACAAAATAAAGGCCATTTGCGATGCGCCAGCTCCCACCAATAAGGCAGAATTACAATCCTTGAGAATCCTCAGTTTCTACCATGCCTTCCTTCCCCACAAGGCGGCGGTAGCAGAGCCTTTAAACAGACTGTTGGACAAAAGGGCGCCGTGGGTTTGGGGTCGCCAGCAAGCCGCTGCCTTTTAAGCAGTAAAAGACAATTTTGACTTCAAACAGCTTGCTGGCACACTTTGACAAGCAACTGCCCATTGTTCTTGCGTGCGATGCTTCACATTACGGGGTGGGTGCCGTATTGGCCCACGTGCTACTGGATCGTCGTGAGGTTCCAGTAGCATATTATTCAAGGACCTTACAAAAAACAGAGCAAACTACGCTCAGATAGACAAAGAGGGCCTGGCCATTGTGTCAGGGGTTAAAAAATTCCACGATTACCTGTACAGCTGGCCCTTCACCATCTTGATGGACCACAAGCCCCTGCTGGGCCTGTTCGCCCCCAACTGACATATGCCCCAAATGCTTTCACCACGGGTGTTGAGGTGGTCCATCTTCCTGGCAAGGTATCAGTATGACCTTAAGTATCGCTCAGGGAAAGCGATGGGTCACGCTGACACTTTGAGCTGCCTGCCACTGCCTTCCACGGACCTAATTCCAGCCCCGGAGTTCCAGATTATGTTGCTAGAGTCTCTCCCAGACTGCCCGATGCATTGACCGCCACTCCGCTAAGGATAAAACCCTCTCCCGGGTTTTGGACTGGGTGTGGAGGGGGTGGCCAGAGGAACAGGTGGGCTCGGAATTCTCGATGTTTGCCTCACGCCGGGACGAACTGTCTGTTGATAAAGGGTGTCTGTTGTGAGGAAGTAGGGTGGTGGTGCCCCTGGTACTGCGGCAGTAAGTCCTAACAGCGCTGCACAAAACCCACTGGAATTGTATGCATGAAGGCGCTGGCCCGCAGTTATGTATGGTGGCCAGGGATTGACGATGCCATAGGGTCCTGGGTGGCCCAGTGTCAGCCATTGGGCGCCCTGTGCCCCAGCCCAACAGTGGGAGTCCATTCACAACCCCTGGTCCTGCCTGCACCTCAATTTTGCGGGGCCTTTCCAGGGGCAGATATTCTTTCTTATTGTGGACTCCTACTCCAAGTGGCTGGAGGTGATACCAGTAGCAGCCACATCCTTCCGGGCGGCATTAGGGGCGCTCCACAGGGTTTTCGCCACACATGGCCTCCCACACATGTTGGTATCAGATAATGGGATAGCCTTCACCGCGGCCGAGTTTCAGGATTTCTGTGGCCAAAACTTAATAAAGCACATAAGGTCAGCCCTCTTTCACCCAGACACCAATGGCCAAGCAAAAAGGATGGTGCGGGCTACAAAGGAAACGCTATGCTGCATCATATATGGGGAGTGGGAAGCACGCCTCACCAAGTGCCTCCTGGCACAACATTCCACCCCCAGTACAGTCAACGGTCGCAGCCAAGCTGAGCTTCTCATGGGCCGATGGCTGACAACCCTGCTTGACCGCATGCACCCAGACCGTGCCCCAGACTTACAAGAGGTGCCAGAGACAGTCCGGGCTCCCCAGGGGTTCGATACAGGGAACTTAGTGTTCACCAAAAACTTCAGGGGGTGGGCAGTGTGGATACCAGCATGTGTATCCCAGGTATTAGGTGCCATCATGTACGAGGTCACCTCCAAGGGGGGGTTCACAATGAGGTGACACATTGATCAATTATGGGCACGTAAGGCACCTGGGGGGGGGGGGGAAGAAGAAGAAGAGAGCTCCGCTACCCCGGCAACAGCACCAGGCGCAATGACCCCCGAGCTGATAAGATTTAAAAATCTTACAAACCACAGGAATTGTTGACAGAACTGCTATAAATAAGTTCGCATTTTGATTTTTTTCTTTTAAGTGACACTTGAAAATGGCATGGGAACAGCTGCAAATAGTGACATTGCATTAATCTTAAAAAATATAGGGATGGGGAAAAGAATAACACAAGGATTCTGTAACACAATACAAAAAGATGCCATAAAGTGCTTCTAATCATTTTGTCTGATTTTTTTCACTGCTGGCAGATCATATTACAGAGATCATTCTTCTCTTGTCTTATGGGAAACTATGGATTTTTAAAACATATTTAGTTTACATGTCTTCTTGCCTTAGTCACTTTCTCTAGTGGTCCACCCCCACTCCCTCCCACTTCCCAAGCCCCCATGGCCATTTTAATAGCAATGGAAGTGTCAGAGATTCCAAACAAAGATCTCCTAAGAAATGTATAGCTTGGCTCCAAGCCAAAGAAACTGTCCCTCTGTCCCAGTGCCTCATTCCTAACTGTGCTCAGGCTGATACTGATGCATAGGATACTCACAAACAAAGCCAGCCTTTGATTATAACTTTTGTATATTAACAGATTTTGCACACGAAAACAATGTTTGCTGTAATCAACATGATTAATAATGCCAGTCATATTCTAATCTATCAGTGATACTTCTTTATGATTACCTTTCTGCCTGCCTTAATACATATGTTGCTTCAAAATGTTAGACTCACAATATCTAGATTAGTCCAGTGACTTTACTAAGCCAAAGTTTTTTGTCCCCTTGTTAGCAAAAGTGCCACTTAGCTTCTCTTTGATTACATTTTTTCCCTTCCAGAAGACTAGAAACTGGGGGGAGGGGGGTGTTACCCAAAAATGAATCTAGGACTGAAGAAAAAGTGGAAGTCAGCATTATCTGCATCAGAAATCATAGCTCACAACTTTCAGCAGGATTGCCAGGGCAGAAATTCTTGGGTTTTCTATGCATAATAATTTCCCTTTTACAATCTCACAGGCAGCATCAGGTTCGTGCTGAACAATACATTTTCTGAACAATATATTTCCCCTTGAATAGGCCCATGAAAACCACAGAAATTATATATGGCTAAAACATTTAGCAAAATCCAATTAATAGTAAGCATGCATTGATATAACACAACCTCTTGGAGCAGAAAAATGTATTGAACCAGCCCAGTACCTTTTGGAAGACTGAAGAACCCACCACAGTCTACCTACCTATTCTGGTAGGAAAGATGTCCTCATTGTTAATTAGAGTCTCAATCCAATCCATCAGCATGCTCATATACTGTGGTGCTGGCAACTTGGTAGGCTTCTTAAATCTGTGGTCATCCTGCCATCGGTATTCATACTTGAGCCCACCCGACATAATGGGGCAACTCTTCTCAGTACAGACTTCTGACATGGTGCCATAGATAAGATTTATTCTGTTGAAGAAGTCCACAACATGCACAGCAATCCAGTCATTGATGTTCTCCCCTGGGGGTAACTGGACTACAGTTTTCAGGTCCAGTCCTGATTTCAATGAGGCTTGAGCTTTCTTGTATAGCTCAAACCGCTGGGTGCCTGGTTCAAATTTCTTCCGGGGACGAAATGTTTTGTCTTTGTTAAAAACTTGTTTAAGACACAAAGCCATGCTGAATGAGAACCAGCCAGGATGGGGGATAAGAGTATTTGTTCCAAAGGAGAAATTAAGGATGACTTCTGAAAGATAAATGCACATTTTTAAAAAAAAAATGTATTTGCAATGCCACTTTATTAATATGGAAATTTGGTAGAGAGAATCATCAGATAGATTAGGAATTCAAGCAAACACTAGCTTCCACAGAATATACCTTAATGCCCATCATTCCTGCCCCTATTTAATCAGTCTGTAAAAGTGAGTGCTAGAAGCACTCCAGCCTGTAGTGAAATCTTGGAAGTGAGGAAAGATTCTTGGAATGGAGATAATTAAGAATACAATAAAGATAGCATGGTGAGCCACCTAAGTGTTCTAAATAAAATTCACCATTTACAAGCTAGCTCTGTATATCCACTCTTATAAGGACAGAAAGCCAGTAGCAAAAAGTAGACAGCCGCGGAGTAAATACCAGAGAAGTAAAAAGAAAACTTAGTGTTAGCAAACCTTAAAGAGGATAAGAACTTCAGGGCTCCTTATGCAGGTGATATAATGAAACTAGAGCACAAAGGTCAGAATTCTTACTGGAAGTTCCATTTTGGGTGGCAATAAAGAAACATGTGAACATAGGGTCATATCTCTTCTAGCTTTTTTTTTTTACCTCACCTAATCCCCCTCTAGGGTTGCCAATCCCCAGCTGGGGGCAGGGGATCCCCTGGTTTGGAGGCCCTTCCCTGCTTCAGGGTCATCAGAAAGTGGAGGGGGGGGAGAGGAAATGTCAGCTGGGCACTCCATTATACCCTATGGAGACCAGTTCCAATAGGATATAATGGAGAATCAATCTGTGAGTATCTGGGGGGGGGGCTGTTATTTGAGGTAGATGCACCAAATTTTCAGCATAGCATCAGGTTCCTCTCTTCAAAACAACCCCCAAGGTTCAAAAAGATTGGACCAGGGGTCTAATTCTATGAGCCCTAAAAGAAGGTGCCCCCACCCTTCATTATTTCCATATGGAAGGAAGGCATTTAAAAGGTGTGTGGTCCCTTTAAATGTGATGGCCAGAACTCCCTTTGGAGTTCAAACATGCTTGTCACAACCTTGCTCCTGGCTCCACCCCCAAAGTCCCCAAATATTTCTTGAGTTGGACCTGGCAACTCTATTGCAGCCCCCATTCTATATGGCCTTAGCCCATTCAGATCCCACAATACCTGGCAGAGCCTTTGCTGTGATCAAAAGGAAGCCTTCCTCCAGCTTTTACCAGCAGAAAAGATGGCAGGATGCAACACATATTCTTTCATCTTGCATAACAAAGATAATACCAGCTTAATAAAGATATTGCTTCTTGAAATGTAGGCTTACTACCATTTCTAATCAAGCCGCAAAATCACTGTGCTATTTTTAGTGAAAGTTAAGTCATACCAGAATCAAAAGTCTCATCTACTAACATTGGATTAACATTAATTGACAAGTAGTACTCCAGGATTATCACTGAATACAAAATACTGTTATCTCCATGCTGCTGGACAAATTCTGCTTCAAAACACTAGGTCATATCTGTGACACTTCATGGCAGGCCTAAAAATATGTATACTTTTTTGGGGGGGGGGCAGGAAGAGGAGGGGTTTCCTCAGCAGCTGCTGTCTTATCAACCCAGGAAAATATTCCTTTTGCTTTGTCACAAGCTTAGCCACTCCTTCCGCATCTAATGGGAATACAGATGTTTGGCAATTCTCACAGTTTTGCAACTCTCAGTTTAAGCACTTATTTACAGCACTTATGTAAATTGAAAACCCTTGGGCTTCAGCTTCAAGTACAATGGTGTCCCAAGGGAACAACCAATAAATTTTTGAGCCATGGGAAGAAACAAGGAACAAAGGCAGTACTGCCCTGTCACAACTATCATTCTACCATTCAGTATACTAGATGGACCTGTAAAGAAGCAGCAGCATTTGGTGAACTGTGACAAAGATGACATTTTTAAAGTGCAGGTTGGAACATGATGTAGTATCCATCTGCACAGCACCACATAGCAAACCAGGGAAAAGGCCATGACTTCTTGGTAAAAGCATGCTTTGCATATATGAAACTCCACATTCAACTCTTATTGGCAGATAATTCCACACATTAGTAGCTCACTGAGTGAAGTGGTAGGTCCCTTTGTTTCTCCTGAATCTACTGTCCATAAACTTCACTGAGTGACTGCAAGTTCTAGTGTTATGGGGGGAAAAGATCTTTCTAAACACTTTCTCCACCCCATGTATAATTTTACAATCTATCATGGTGCCTCTCGCTTAGCCCTCTTTTCTTAAGACTAAAAAGCCAAAGCAACTCAAAATAGCCAAACTCTCACTAAATAAGTATCTTCCCTCCGCCACTAAAACATCACCAAAGTCTTGCATGCGCATTATACACAATCTGGGGAAAGCAATCTCAGAAAGCTGCAATGTCTGAGCCAGACTTCCAATGCTCTGTGCTCATATTTTCCAAATGTAAATTCTTTTGGGGACAAGAATCTCTCTCTCTCTTTCATATTTTTACTGTGATAAATAAAACATTGGCAGGTTATAATAAACTCTCAACCTTGTTATTAGAAGTTGCCACAGCGTAGAAGACTGATGAGGACTGATCCAAGTCATTCCTAGAAATTTGAACATAAGAACATAAGAGAAGCCATGTTGGATCAGGCCAACGGCCCATCCAGTCCAACACTCTGGATAATTTCTTTATTTCTTTATTTTATATTATAAATTTCTTTATTTTATATTAAAATTAAGACCTTTACATACCCAGAACTCCTTCATTGAGATATTTCTCTATCTGCATTTTATTCTAAAGGCATAAGTGTATGTGTGTGTCTTCCCTGAAGTTCTACTAAAATTGCATTCTATTTATTTAAAATATTTCTAACCCACCTTTCCTATTCAGCTCAAATCAGTATTATAATGTTTCGCATTATTACCTTACATGCTGAACCCCAGAACAGCACTAATATATTCACTGCAGTTTAGACACATAAAAGAAGCCTGCCCCACTACTGAAACTAGGAATGAATAGAAGGATATGGCTAGTACCTGCCAATAGCTGCTGGAAACATTGGATTGCCAATCCCCAGTTGGGGGCAGTGGATCCCCCAGTTTGGAGGCCCTCCCCTCTCTTCAGGGTTATTAGAAAGTGGGGGGAAGGAGGAAAATGTCTGCTTGGCACTCCATTATACCCTATGGAAATCGGTCACCACAGGGTATGGAGAATCAATCCATGGATCTCTGGGGGAGTTGTTTTTTGAGGTAGAAGCACCAATTTTTTAGCTTAGTATCTGGTGCCTCTCCTCATTTAAAAAAAATTGGACTTGGGGGTCCAATTCTATGAGCCCCAAAAGAAGGTGCCCCCATCCTCCATTATTTCCGGTGAAGGGAAGGCATTTAAAAGGCATGTGGTCCTTTTAAATGTGATGGCCAGAACTTCCTTTGGAGTTCAATCACACTTGTTCACAACCTTGCTCCTTGCTTCACCTCCAAAGTCCCCAGATATTTCTTGAGTTGGACCTGGCAACTCTATGGAAACAAGCAGACACCAGGACATGTTTGCAGTCTTAAACTACCTGGAGACTTGTGTCACCATAGCTGCACAGATCAACGGAAGCCTGTGATTCACTTCCTGTTCCTTTCCAAAGCATACAGTTCTTCCTCAAAGACATAATCCAGCCCCAGGGCCTTCTCTTGACACAATAACTGCCTACTTCCTTAGTGCTTTTTCTGTCATGCTTCCTATCCTCTTCATAAAATTCCCAGGCTCTTCAAAAAACAGAACAGAGACACAGATATGTCAAATCAGGCACATCTGACGTTATTTCAATAATTCAGTAATTATATGATATACTGCAGGGGTGGACAACGGTAGCTCTCCAGATGTTTTTTGCCTACAACTCCCATCAGCCCCAGCCATCAGCCATGCTGGCTCGGGCTGATGGGAGTTGTAGGCAAAAAACATCTGGAGAGCTACCTTTGGCCACCCCTGATATACTGTATTACACATGGGTCCAACCCAAATACAAAGGTGACTTAGGCAACCACCTGGGATGACAAAATTTTAAGGGCATCAGCCTTAGCTATGTAACTATGACAGGTCTCAGGCAGATTTTTCCTGCCAAAACTTCACTTCCCCTCATCGACACAGACACTGCACAGCAGTGTGTATATCTTCTATATTGAAATAAACTATCCCACCGTTTGTTCAGATAATGGTTTAAGGCTTTCACTCAGGACTGGAACTTAAGGGAAAATACAAGAGCTGTCTTGTGTTATATTATATAAATCTTTTTTGTATTGGCACTTGAGGCAGATAACTTTCAAAAAAATCTTTTTTTGTATTGATATTTGAGGCAGATTAACTTTCAAAAAGAGAATAAAGATTTTCTTAAACAGGCAGGATATATATATGGAGGAATCAAGGTTTAGAGATTATTGAGGTAAAAACTATTTAATATATACTGATTTGGATTCTTAGTACATTCAAGAGAGCATATTAGTAGTTTCAAGGGTTTTTAGTTCTTTTCTTTAAGAGGTACTTTGCTTAGTATAGTGTTTCTAGAGTGTTTTTAAAACGCCCCCCAAAAAACAACCCTTGAGTTAGCCCTGTTGTTATACTGCACCACTGTTATGTTGTGGTGCTCCATTTTGCTTAGTAATACACTGCTCTCAGTATTCACAGTGTTCCTCAGTCATTATTGCAGGAAACCTTACAGCAGCCCCCTAAGGCCAGCATGATTCCTATTGATATGTGGAAACCAAAGCAAAAAGAAAGTGGTATAAGTTTTCAAGATTTAATGAGATCAGGCTATACCATGCCGCCTTCTTCTCCCCTGCTTAGATTATTGCCTATAAATTAGGAATCATTGCTGTCCATTTCACAAAATTTATCAGCAACTGTCCTTACCCCACCCCTTCCTTTTCAAAAAGCACTGGATGCAGGGCTGGCGCATGGGAGTCAACCAAATAGGTGGTTGCCTGGGGCGCCACCTGGCCTAGGGGTGCCAGGAGGTGCTCCCTCTCCTCACGCACAGTGCCCGCTTCGTTCCTGACCTCGCCAAGGCTGCTCGAGCCTCAGCGAAGTCGGGGGCATGACAGAGAGTGCACTCAGAGCCTGGCTTTAAGCGTGCCTGCTGCTTAATGTTCCCGACCTTGCCAAGGCTGCCCAAGAATTCTAATATAATATAATATATTAGAATTCTAATTCTATATATACTAATAACGGAATTCTAATATAAGATAATGCAGTAAAACTAGAAGTGCCCCAAGAGTTATATAGCAACATGAGACACCTAGAAAATAACACAAGGGAAGTGGAATATGTTATGAGATGGTAGAATGCAGATAAATATTTTTTTCCCCTAAATAAACAAGCAACATGGCATGGGCATACCAAGATACCAGTTGTGGAGGACAAACAATCAAAACAGACAAGAGAGTAAATTAAATTAAGAACATAAGAGAAGCCATGTTGGATCAGGCCAATAGCCCATCCAGTTAGGCTTCCCAATCCGCAGGTCCCAGTGGGAGATCACCCAGTTTTACAGGCTTCCCCCCGCCCCTAACCAGCTGGCCGGTGGGGGAAGCCCGGCCCCCACAGCCACCATGCAGCTCTAGATCTTGGGCAGGTTTAGAAACCTGCAAAAAGGTCCGTTTCAAAATGTGTGTGTGTCTGTGTGCCTTTAAAGTTGAGCAGGAAGTACTTCATGGGAAGGGTCAGCAACACAGTCCCTCAGTTTGTTTTGCTTTGGTTTCAAAGCAACTAAGAGTGTGGGCGTTTTCGCACAGACCTTAATCAGCAGCGACGCCCCTCTTCACCGCGCAGGATCTGCGCGGATTTCACACCAATTGCCGTGGAGCACCCGGAAGAGCCGCAAAGTCCCGCGGCTTTTGCGGCGCAAATGGAAACTGGGTTTTGGCGGTTTCCATTTGCACCGCAAAAGCCGCGGGACTTTGCGGCTCTTCCGGGTGCTCCGCAGCAATTGGTGTGAAATCCACGCAGATCCTGCGCGGTGAAGAGGAGCGTCGCTGCCGATTAAGGTCAGTGCGAAAACGCCCTGTGTGTGTGTGTGTGAGAGAGAGAGAGAGAGCACCATAGCTCCTGTTCTTTTCAGATGTTGTTGTGGAGGAACCAGATCCAGTAAGTGTGTGTGTGCGAGAGAGAGAGAAAGGGTTGCCAATCCCCAGGTTTGGAGGCCCTCCCCCCCCGCTTTACGGTCATCAGAAAGCGGCGGGGGGGAGCAGAGAGGGAAATGTCTACTGGGCAATTATTCCCTATGGAGAATGATTCCCATAGAGAATAATGGGGAACTGATCCGTGGGTATCAGGGGATCTGGGGGGGCTGTTTTTGAGGTAGAGGCACCACATTTTCAGTATAGCATCTAGTGCCTCTCCCCAAAATACCACCCAAGTTTCAAAACGATTGGGCCAGGGGGTCCAATTCTATGAGCCCCAAAAGAAGGTGCCCCATCCTTCTTCATTTCCTATGGAAGGAAAGCATTTAAAAAGGTGTGCAGTCCCTTTAAATGTGATGGCCAGAACTCCCTTGGAGTTCAATTATGCTTGTCACACACTTGTTTCTAGCTCCGTCCCAATGTCTCCTGGCTCCACCCCCAAAGTCCCCAGATATTTTTTTAATTGTACTTGGCTACCCTACGTCCAGTCCAACACTCTATCACACGTGGCTACAAAAAAAGGTACCATCAAGAGGTCCATCAGTGGGGCCAGACCACTAGAAGCCCTCCCACTGTTGCCCCCCCCCCAAGCACCAAGAATACAGAGTATCACTGCCCCAGACAGAGAGTTCCATCTATACCCTGTGGCTAATAGCCACTTATGAACCTCTGCTCCATATGTTTATCCAGTCCTCTCTTGAAGCTGTCTATGTTTGTAGCCACCACCACCTCCTGTGGCAGTGAATTCCATGTGTTAATCACCCTTTGGGTGAAGTACTTCCTTTTATCTGTTCTGACTGCTCAGGAATTTCAC
Organism: Heteronotia binoei; assembly: GCF_032191835.1. Classification (NCBI taxonomy): domain Eukaryota; kingdom Metazoa; phylum Chordata; class Lepidosauria; order Squamata; family Gekkonidae; genus Heteronotia; species Heteronotia binoei. Next base: position 102,536,260 of record NC_083224.1, read on the forward strand.
TGAGCCTCCATGAGTTCTTGTATTGTGAGAAAGGAAGATAAATAGTTCTTTCTCTGCCTTCTCTATCCCATGCTTAATCTTGTAAACCTCTATCATGTCACCCTTCAGTCATTGTTTCTCCAAGCTGAAGACCCCCAAGCATTTTAACCTTTCTTCATAGGGAAAGTGTTCCAACCTTTTAATCATTCCAGTTGCCCTTTTCTGCACTTTTTCCAATGCTATAATATCTTTTTTGAGGTATGGTGACCAGAATTGTACACAGTATTCCAAATGAGGCCACACCATTGATTTATACAGGAGTATTATGATACTGGCTGATTTGTTTTCAGTTCCCTTCCTAATAATTCCCAGCATAGCGTTGGCCTTTTTTTTATTGCGGTCACACACTGTCTCAACGTTTTCAGCGAGTTATCTACCATAACTCCAAGATCTCTCTCTTGGTCAGGCTCTGAACTCCCTCTCAGTTCAGATGCCATCAACGTGTATTTATACTTAGGATTTGGGGCCCCAATGTGTATTACCATGCATTTGGCCACACTGACGTCCACTCACCCAGCCTTGCCGGATCCCTTTGGAGTGCCTCATAGTCCTCCGTGGTTCTCATTGCCCTGAACAACTTAGTGTCATACACAAATTTAGCCCCTTCACGTCTTCCTCCCAATTCCAAATCATTAATCATAAAATCATAGAGTTGGAAGGGACTTCCAGAATCATCTAGTCCAACCTCCTGCACAATGCAGGAAATTCACAAATACCTCCCCCTAAATTCACAGGATCTTCATTGCTGTCAGATGGTCACCTAGCCTCTGTTTAAAAACCTCCAAGGAAGGAAATAGATACCAGGGATGTCAATGAACAAATTAAAAAGCACTAGACCTAGTCCTGAGCCCTTTGGTACCTCCAGGACTAGCTTGAAAGTGCATGGCGCCCCAGGCAGACTTACTGCCCATGTGCCCCCAAGCTGACTCCCTCCTGTTTTTTCTGTGGCGTCACAACGCAACGCCACGCTCCACTTCCCCCCCCAACCCTGGCACGCTCAGACACGAGACGCCTCATGCTTACCGGCTTTTTTTGGGGGGGGGGCATCAGAATAGCATGCTCTCTCTTAATACAAAGCAGAACGAGGCTTCACTCCCCCCTCCCTTCCTGTTCCGGAAGGGAAAGGTGAGAACAAAGCCTCTTCCTGCTTTGTATTAAGAGATGGGTCTATTGCAATGCCAGCCAAAGTGAGTAAGCACAAGGATAGCATCCCGACTCTGAGTGTGCGCGGGGGTGGGGCACAGATAGGCCACCTTCCCCCCTCCACGTGCTCAGAGTAGCGATGCTTACCCACTTTGGCTGGCATCGCAATAGACCCGTCTCTTAATATAAAGCAGGAAGAGGCTTCGTTCTCATCCCTCCCTTCCGGAACAGGAAGGGAGGGGGGAATGAAGCCTCGTTCTGCTCTGTATTAAGAGAGAGCACGTTATTCTGATGTTCCCCCCAAAGTTGGTAAGCATGAGGCATCTGGTGTCTGAGCACGCTGGGGGTGGGGGGCATGCCCGTGTGGGGGAGGGAGGGAGGTGGCCTGCTCACCACTGCTGCCACCTAACCTAATTGCCCTGGGGCAATTAGGCATTTGTCTTGGGTGCTGGGGGGGAGAGCCCAATTCTGGCAGAGCATTCCACCAAGTTAGGGCCAGGACTGAGAAAGCCCTGGCCCTTGTTGAGGACAGCTGGACCTCTTTAGGGTCAGGGATCACCAGCAGATTTTGACTACTGGAGCGCAATGCCCTTCCAGGGACACAGTGGAGGAGGTGGTCCTGTAGATACATCAGTCCCAGACCGCACAAGGCCTTAAAGGTCATAACCAAAACCTTGAATCTATCCCGGTACTCAACCAGCAACCAGTGTAGCTGACGCAGCACAGGTAGTCTATGTACTGTCCATGGTGTTCTTGTCAGGACTCATGCTTCCGCATTCTGGACCTGTTAGCGCTTCCGGATCAGACTCAAGGGGAGGCCACCATAGAGCAAGTTATAGTAGTGTAGTCTAGAGGTGACCGTTGCATGGATTACTGTGGCTAGGTCTAAGCGAGATAGGAAAGGAGCTAGCTTCCCAGCTTGACGAAGATGAAAAAATGCCACCTTGGCAATATATGTGTGACCTGTGCCTCCACTGAAAATGAGGTGTCCAGTGTCACTCCTAAGCTCTTGACGGTGGCGCTGGTGTTGGGAACTTACTTAGGAGCCTTTGATGAGATTATTGTGACAATAATATGGAGAATATGGGGGCTTGCCAGTCCCCAGGTCCAGGTGGGGGATCCCCCAGTTTTGCAAGCTCCTCCCCACCACCGGCCAGCTGGCCGGTGGGGGGAAGCCCCGCCCCAACAGCCATGATGTGCCTTTATATCTCAGGCAGGTTCAGAAACTTCCAACTGCTTCTGTTTTGGAAGGGGTGTGTGTGTTTAAATCTCAGCAAGACTGAATTTTTTTTGAGGGGGGGGGCACGGTGAGGAGGAAGAGCAATGTGTGTAAGAGAGAGGAAGCCAGACAGCCTAATCCCTCTGTTCATTTTGCATTCCTTTCAGAAGCTGTTTGTGTGGTGAAAGGTATAGTGAAGAGTTAACTAAAACTCTAGACCTCAGTCTCCATAAATTGGCTGAAATATAGCAGATTGTTACATTCAGCAACTCTGGTGAGTAAAACTATCTATACCAGGGGTGTGAAACTCATTTGTTTATGAGGGCCAAATCTGACATAAATGCATATCATAAAATGTAGCGCCAGGTAGTGGATATATAAAATTTTTAAAGGATACAGACAAACACAATTAAAGATATCATTTTAACTTAAAATACAAACATGCTTAAAACTCTTTGCTATGTTTTGTTTAAAATGAAAATGTGGGGGAATAGTGGGATTTGGCAATGCAATAAAATGCTCTGGGCTTGGGAAAACATGAAATGGCTGGACATTGCAAGCTTCTTCCACTGCCCCTAGGTCTACTCAGATTGGCAATGGCTCTTCAGTGAAATATCCCCCTTTGGCTGTGGGTTCCCAGGTTAGAGTACTCACTTGGCAACAGTTCTAAGGTTCATTCAGCAGAGACATGCTGGCTCAAAGCATCAACCCTTTATTTGCAAGGTCACATGACTCCAGCAAGGAACAGCTTCTAACTGGCCATATATATGCTGAAAAGTAAAACTGAGCTCAACTCCATTAAAATTCAAAGCTGCAAGGAAAACACAGAATGGACTTTCCATTAATGTCTCTGTGCCTAGACAGAGAACTCTGGGCACAGAGTCCTTAATGGAAGTCCATTCTGCATATTCCTTGCAGCTTTGCAAGCCCAGAAATATTTTCCGCTTCAGCTTGCAAAGACAAGGAAGAAGGAGCTAGGAACTTTGGCAGCCTCAGAGTTTCAAAGGGTGAGGATAAGAGGGGGGAGAAAAGAGCCCCACGGGCCTGATTAAAGCTCTGAGTGGGCCAGTTCTGCCTCATGAGCTGTACATCTGATATCCTGATCTATACCATTGCCCCAGGGAGATCACAAACGTATGGGCATGCAAACTGTTTATTTTGGTTGCTTTGTGAATGTGTTTGTGCGTGAATTGACTTTCATTTTAGTGGAAGTGCAGCTGCTGTGGAACCATTTGAATGCAAAAAGGAGGAGGAAATTAAGACTGTATTAAGGGGAACTACACTACTGTATTTCTATTTAGGTATTTATTTTTAGGGAATGGGAAAGTCTCCTGGGTCCACATCCAAAGTCCCCAGATATTTTGTGAGCTGAATCTGACAACACAAGACAAGAACCATATATACCTTCCTGAGCTCTTGAAGGCAGAATCAAGGTAGGTCCTGTTAAAGTATTTTAAATTAAACTGACTTTACGATTTCAAAGGCTGGAATGTGACAGTTGCAGCCCTCCAATACACCCTTACTTGTAAGGATCAGACTGCAAATTTCTAATTACACTTTAAAATACCATTAAAATTACTGCAGAAACACAGATATCATGCCACTTTGTGCTCCCAGGATGTAGATGGAGCTTTGGGTCTGAAGGAAGACCCATATTCATAACAACTTCCTATCCTAGCTTACCTCAGAGTCACAGTTGGGAAGCATGAGTGAAATGGTTCTCAACCACATTGTATAACAGAGTTGTCCTGTCCCTTTAATAGAAGTTAACTGTAGAAATGGCATGCAGGTAAGTAATATCTCTTGGTAAACAACATCCCATTAATCCTTTAATAAAAAGACAAGATATTTTTTTTCTCCAGACAGTTGCCAAACCTTGAATTATATTAAAAGAAGGTCTATAGAAAACACTAATAACTGCTTTCATCACCTGTTGTGCTGTGAAACATGTTCCAGGGCATGTGAAATCATTCCAGGGAAGCATCTATTTGGAAATAATTATGTGTCCCTCTCCCCTTAACCCTCCTCCCCAAGGCACAGTATTTACGCATTTCGAGGCCAATATGAAAGCCTGATCCAAACTGAGTACATATCAATTTTGGTGAACTTTGAATAAAGATTAATGAGCTTTCAATAGTTTATTATGGAAAGCTAAATACATCCTGATCTGTACAACAACCATATAAATCTAACTACACTTTCTTAATGGATCTGAAACTACTAAAGCATGGCCCCCCCAACCCTTTCTGACACATGGGCACCTTTGGAGGGTGGTGGGCACAACCACAAAATGGCCACCACAAGAGGCAGAACCACACACATTTGAAGTCCAAGTGAAAGAGATTAATGGAATAATATTAAAAAATATACTGGGAAAAATTAATGAGAGAGAATATAACCCAAGACTGCAGTGACATTGTGCTGCCAAAACAGTGTTATTTTAATCTGCACAGCCAATCAGATCTCTAGTGTGCAAGCAGAAGCCCCGAAGCCCTACCTGGTCCCATTCACTTCCTAAAAACACTTGGCAGGTGCCAGAAAAGATGTTGGTAGGCTCCATGCTGGGGACCCCTGCACTAAAACATTGTCAAATGTTTCACCTATCAGCTTGAGTCTAATCCACAAGGCGCCAGTTTCTACGCATATATCTGAATATGGATTCATCTGAATATGGATTCATGCTTTATAGACCAAACTCAATATTCAATTTCTACAAGCACCCTGAGTACAAAATATGATATTTGGCCTAGAATCTCAGAACCTTACTAGTAAGTGTGCGAAGTAAAGCTACAAATTAGTGTTATATACTCTGCACATAACTAGAGGCACTTCTGGGTATCATAGGATTCATAGCAAAGGGATAGCAGTTTTAATTCATCATAGTTGAATAAAACAGTGCAGTCAGTCCCACAAAGCAAGGCTGCAGCTAATGCCTGACACAAAGGTTCAATGAGAGGTGCCCATATAAGTTAACTGTTAAAAGTTGTGAGAACTTCATGCCACCCCTCTCTTCTGAGATAGGGCAGGTTTCTCTCTCTCTCTCTCTCTCTCTCTCTCTCTCTCTCTCACACACACACACACACACATACACACAAAGTTATTTCAGCGAAGCTATTTTCTCAAACACACTGGAACCAGTTTTCAGTACATACAATTATGTGATGATTCAGTCTGTCGACAAGGGATTATTGGGCATTGTGCTTCTCGTTTCCTTGGTGTTGTTGCCAAGTGGCAACTGGCAGCTATCCAATACTGACAGTCATACTTGGGCATTTTCTGCTCTGGAAAACAGCTCTCCTTGCATGTGTTTCCATCCCTAATAACTGGCTCCAGGCCACTAAAAATCCCTAATAACTGACTCCAGGCCGCTAAAAATATTTGTAACTGCGTTAACCCAACCCAACCATCTTCCTAGAATCCTTTTTGCCGCTCCCCACCCCCATCCCCCGGTAACAGCATGGTCTCCTGAGCTGTTGCTGGCAGCATATCGGGTTGAAAAGTTCAGAAATCCGTATTCATGGATGGCCTTAACGCCCAGCGTTTTTAAGGGGACGGGGTGGCTGCAAACGTGTGCCGACCGAACCTACCTGCAAAGAACGTCAAAGCGAAGAGACAAATTAACAGGAGCGTGGATGTTTTGTCTTGCCCGGAAGCAAACTTCGTGAAAGAAAATGACTCGCTGTCCACGCTACAGCCGACCTGAATAAAACTCGCTACCTCTGCTGTGCCAGAGAAGGCCAAAGAAAGCGATCCATTCAGTTCCCCTAAAACAGTCGATGAATACCAAAGTATTTCAAAGAAGAAGCTCTTGCTGGACTTTTCAGTGATGTCACATCCTGATTGTGTCTAGAGGTCTGCAGCTGTCCTTGCAGTAAGGAGCCAGATCTTTCTTTCGCCCTCCCCCGACTGCGCCTCCTCCTCTGTTAAGGGGGGGGGGGGGGGAGAGAGAGAAATTCTCTCTATCTCGCTCTGTCTCTCTCTCAGTCTCTCAAACAGGCACACACGCAGGCACTACCAACAATCTCAAGTTTTTGTTTTTTGTTTTGTTTTTTATTTGTTTTTGTTTTTTTCTTAACTGGCTCAAGAGCAAAAGGAACACTTGGACACATGAAAACATCACTGGGAAAATTAAATTTAGATCATCACTATTTTCACAAGCTTCCAGAGGATGAATTTAACTTTTCACATTAAGAATTATTTTCTCTTATGTAAATCAATTTTATTATTTTTGTAATACATTGAAAAATATACCTCTGTCAAAGACCAAAAATAATCAGTCAATACATTACAAATTTTCCTCCCCCCCCCCCCCCCCGCTTCCACATTTGCGCATACAGTGTTCTCACAGCTGAAAGCAAATACCACAACAATGTCCTGTTTCGCTTCGGAAAGCTTTCCATTTGTAATAGCACCAGAAAGACATCTGGTGCTCTCTTAATATTATAGCCCAAGATTTTCGAAATCTCTTGTTGAATCATAAGCCAAAATTGTTTCGCCTTTTCCCAAGTCCACCACAGATGGTAGAAAGAACCTTCATGTTTTTTACACTTCCAACACTTGTCTGAAGCTTGATTATTCATTTTTGCTAATTTTTTAGGTGTCATATACCACCTATACAGCATTTTTAAACAGTTCTCTTTTATATTATAACACGTCGATATTTTCATAGAGTTCTTCCATAGGTGTTCCCACATTTCTATTTGTATTTCCTTGTTAAAATTTATTGCCCATTTTATCATTTGAGGTTTCACCACCTCTTCTTCAGTAGATCCTTTCAGTAACAACATAAGTCCTTGAAATTAGTTTTTCATTTTCACCCAACAGCATTTTTTCCATTTCTGTTTGTTCATGCCTTATACCTGTATTCCTAATATCATTCTCTACCAAGCTTTTAATTTGCTGCAATTGTAACCAATTAAATTTATCCTGTAACTCTTTGGCTGGCTTCAATTCCACTTTGCCTCCATGGATCTTTAGCAGTTGTTTATATGTTACACATTTTTCTTCCTGTGGATCTGAAGACAACTTTATAACTTCTGTTGGCACAATCCAAAGTGGTTTTCTTTCATCACCATATTTATTATATTTTTTCCAAGTATTCAACAAATTCCTCCTTATATAATGGTGTGATAAAAATCCATCCATCTTCTCCTTCCCATAATACATATAAGCATGCCAACCAAAAATATTTCCATGGCCTTCTAATGCCAATAGTTTTCTGTTAAGCAAAGTTATCCAGTCCTTAATCCATACCAAACAAACTGCATCATGGTATAACCTTAAATCAGGTAATTGGAAGCCACCTCTTTCTTTCACATCCATCAGAATTTTCATTTTAATTCTTGGTTTTTTGCCCGCCCATACAAATTCTGAAATCTTTTTTTGCCAAAGATTAAATTGTTTCTTATCTCACACTCTTGGAATAGTTTGGAAAAAAACCATAATTCTTAGTAGAACATTCATTTTAATAGCAGATATCCTCCCCAACATGGATAGATTCAATTTATTCCATTTTAACATATCCTCTTCAATTTTACGCCAAAGCTTTTTGTAATTGTTCTTGTATAGATCAGTGTTCTTCATCGTAATCTCCACACCTAAATATTTTACTTTTGAGGTAACTTCGCATCCAGTAACATTTTGTAACTCTTTCTGTTTGCTTAATGACAGATTCTTACTTAGGATTTTTGATTTTTCTTTATTTATATAAAACCCGGCCAGCTCTCCATACTCTTTAATTTTCTTTAACCACAAGGGTGTCACTTTTAATGGATTTTCATTAATAAACATCACATCATCCCCAAAGACCCTATATTTATAGGAAAAACCTTTCAGCTTCAGACCCTCTATTTCCTTATCCTCTTTAATTTGAATCAACAAGACCTCTAAGGTCATTATAAATAGCAATGAGATAGAGGGCAACCTTGTCTTGTGCCTTTGCTAATTGTCATTTTTTCTGTCAAGTCAGCATTCACACAAAGTTTAGCTTGTTGTTCTGTATATATTGCTTTGACCATCCTTATAAAATCACCTCCTAGTTTCAATTTTTCCATCACTGCAAACATAAAGTCCCAGTTGAGATTATCAAAAGCTTTTTCTGCATCAGCAAAGAATAAAGCCACCTCCTTCTCTGGATGCTTTTCATAGTATTCTACAATGTCTATTACTGTTCTGATATTGTCTCTTATTTGCCTTCTGGGGAGAAAACCTGCTTGCTCCTCTTGGATAGAAATGTTCAAATGCTGTTTCAGTCATTCTGCTAGTGTTCTAGCAAATATCTTGTAGTCATTGTTCAGTAGTGAAATCGGTCTATAATTTTTAACATTCGTGACATCTCTTTCCTCTTTTGGTATCAGTGAAATAACTGCTTTTTTCCATGTATTTGGCACCTTCCAATCTTGTCTGATACTGTTCATCAATTTTTGAAGCTTAGGTACTAGTACATCTACTAAAACTTTATAAAATTTTGCTGAAAAACTGTTGGGACCTGGAGCTTTTCCTAATTTCATTGAACTTATTGCTGCTTCTATTTCTACTTTTTCAATTGGTTCATTCAAAGTTTTTTTCCATGTTTTCTTTTAGGGGTTTCACTTTTATTCTTTGCAGGTATGCTTCTATTTTCTCTTTGTTAACTTGTTGACCTTTAAATAATTTAGCATAGAATTTATAAAACTCCCTTTTAATTCCGGCTTGATCCACAATTTCTTTACCCTCCGAAATAATTCTGTTTATGAATTTTTTTCTCCTTTTTTTTCTTCAGTTGCCAAGCCAAATATTTCCCTGGCTTATTAGCACCCTCAAAAGACTTCTGCTGTAGCCTTTTTAAATTCCATTATACCTCTTTGTTCAATAAATGTCTCAGTTGGTTCTGCAAGATTGTAATCTCCCACAATATTTTCTTTTTCCCTGGTCTTTTTTTCCAGTTTATTTTCTTTTTTACCTATTTCTTTTTGTAAGTCCACCAATTGTTTTTCTTTGGCTCTTTTTTCTTTATTGTTCAATGTAATTAATATTTCTCTGATAAAAGCTTTGTACGTGTTCCCTATGGTCTGAATTTTAATATCCTGATTTTCATTCACTTGGAAAAAAGCTTTAGTTTCTTTTTCTAGAGACATCACTATTTCTACTTTTTGCAATAAATCTTCATTTAGCCTCCATTTTCTCACCTTTTTCCTTTCTTTCGCTAACCACATTAATGGATTGTGGTCTGCACCTATTTTCGGAAGAATCACTATCTTTTTAGTAATGTCCCAGATCCTTCATGGACCATACCATATCAGTTCTTGAGAAGGAGTTATGCCTTGCTGAACAGAAAGTATAATCACACATATTAGGGTTAAACTTTCTCCATTTATCTTCCAGACTTTCTTGCTTTGTTAGTTCAAAAAATGACTTTGGCAGCTTGCCATCTTTATTTTTTTTATTTCCAGATCTATCCAAAGAGTTCTTAATAGTTCCATTGAAGTCTCCCAATAACATTACTTGATCATAAGTCACTTGGTCTAGTTGTTGCATAATGTCTTTTTAAAAAGCGTCTTTCGCCCCATTTGGGGCATATAATCCCAATAACAATGTCTTTTTTTCATTCATAAACACCTCCACTGCAACAAATCTGCCTTCGTTATCTTTGAAAATCAATTTTGGCTCCAATTCCTTTTTAATGTAAAAAACCACTCCCTTTTTTTTCTTTAGCCAATGAAAAAGATTCTTCTCCAAGTGATTTATTCCATAAAAATTTATAATCCATTAATATGTACTTCTTGTAGACAAACTATATTACACTTCTGTTTTTTAATCCAGTGGAAGGTTGCTTTTCTTTTTTGCGGTGAATTAAGTCCATTTACATTCCAAGAAATTAATTTGTAATCCATAATGATTCTTCAATTATTCTGTGTCCCCACACTCTTTATTGTCCGCAAAAAACTTCTCCATGCCTTGAGTATCTACTATTGTCATTCTCAGTCTTTTATACTCAAAGCTAAGACCTTCAGGTAAAATCTATCTGTATCTTATTCCCTTTTCTCTTAACTTGTCTGTCAATTTCTTGAACTGTCTTCTGTCACTGATGACCTTCCTTGGCAACTCTTTCATTATCCTTACTCTGCTTTCCTCCACAACCATTGGGCTCTCAAATTGTTGACTTAAGATCCTTCTCACCATATCTCTTGCAGTAAATTTTATTACCACATCCCTTGGTAGCTTGCGCTTTCTGGCAAATTCTGAGTTGACCCTGTAAACATAGTCACACAAACGCCCCATCAGTAAAAGTCGTTTCAAAGCCTATGTTGTACTAATTGTGCCTGGTATACACTGTGTATGCACTGTTGATGTGGGATAAAAGAGAATCATCTTAAAAATAAAGATACCTTTTATCCAACATGAGGCTTTGCATCAAGAAATCTGAAGAATAACATGTATCTAATAACTCCCCCACATGTACCTGCTGGTGTGACCCTGAGTCAATCACAAGTTCTTTCAGAGTTGTTCTCTCAAGAGCAGTTCTCAAAAGAGCTCTCTCAGCTCCACCTACTTCACAGGGTGTCTATTGTGGGGAAGAGAAGGGAAAGGAGACTGTAAGCCACTCTGAGACTCCAAGTGAAGAGCAGGATATAAATTCAATCTTCTTCTTCCCTAAGAATGACTCTATGTTATTCTTTTTCAGTATCAGGGACCTTTTTTTCCCTTTGAAAAGCTGCCTTGAAAACACAATAGGAAGTTTAATTTTTCTCTATTTAAGTTATGTCTTAGCAGCATCTTTATACAACATGCCTGAGGAGGCTTTCTGTAATACAAACATATAAAAATACAATAAAGAAAATAAAGTAGTTATCTGTCTGGCTTCAAATTGGACTAAAGTCTGCTTATATAATTTCAGTATTTCCCCCATAAGGCAAGGCCTCAATTCTATTCAAAATGATATTTTAAATTTGTATGCATGTCTGATGAAGCTTTACAAATAGCTGAGGAAAGAAGGAAAGTGAAAGGCAAAGGTGAAAAGGAACGATTCACCCAACTGAATGCAGATTTCCAGAGAACAGCAAGGAGAGTTAAGGAGGCCTTCCTGAAGTAACAATGCAAAGCAATAGAGGAAAATAATAGAATGGGAAGGACAAGAGATCTCTTCAAGAAAACTGGAGAAATCAAGGGAGTGTTTTGTGCAAATATGTCCATGATAAAGGTCAAAAACTGTAGGACCTAACAGAAGCAGAAGACGTCAGGAAGAGGTGGCAAGAATACACAGAAGAATTATACAAGAAGGATCTCAATGTCCTTGACAACCATGAGACAGTGAAATCGCTGACCTTGAGCCAGACATCCTGAAGCGTGAAGTCAAATGGGCTTTAGAAAGCATTACTAACAACAAAGCGAGCAGAGATGATGGTATCCCAGTTGAGCCATTCAAAGTCCTAAAAGATTATGCTGTTAAAGTGATGCACGCATTATATCAACAAATCTGGAAAACCCAACAGTGGCCACAAGATTGGAAAAGATCAGTTTATATTCCAATCCCAAAGAAGGGTAATGCCAAGGAATGCTCAAACTATCACACCATTGCACTCATTTCACATGCCAGCATGGTCATGTTAAAGATCCTACAAGCTAGGCTTTAGCAGTATGTTCAAGCTGGGTTTCGGAGAGGTAGAGGAACTAGAGATCAGATTGCCAACATTTGCTGGATTATGGAGAAGGCGCGGGAGTATCAGAAAAACGTCTATTTCTGTTTCATTGACTACACTAAAGCCTTTGATTGTGTGGATTGCAGCAAACTGTGGCAAGTCCTTAAAGAGATGGGAGTACCAGACCACCTCACATTTCTCCTGAGAAACCTGTATAATGGTCAAGAAGCAACTGTCAGAACAGGATATTGAACAACTGATTGGTTTAGAATAGGAAAAGGAGTTTGACAAGGATGTATATTGTCACCCTGCTTATTGAATTTATATGCAGAGTACATCATGCCGAATGCTGGCCTGGATGAAGCACAAGTCAGAATTAAGATTGCTGGGAAAAACATCAATAACCTCAGATATGCAGGTGACACCACTCTAATGGCAGAAAGTGAAGAGGACCTAAAGAACCTCTTGTTGAGGATGAAAGAGGAGAGCACAAAAGTAGGCTTGAAATTCAACATAAAAAAACTAAGTTCATAGCATCCGGCCCCATCACACCTTGGCAAATAGAAGGGAAAGACGTGGAAGTAGTGACAGACTTCACATTTCTGGGATTCAAGATCACTGCAGATGGTGACTGTAGACATGAAATTAAAAGACGTTTGCTTCTTGGGAGGACAGCTATGGCGAACCTGGGCAGTATAATAAAAAGTAGAGACATCACCCTGCCAACAAAAGTCTGTATAGTCGAAACGATGGTATTCCCAGTAGTAATGTATGGCTGTGAGAGCTGGACCATAAGGAAGGCCGAGCACAGAAGAATAGATGCTTTGGAGATGTGGTGCTGGAGAAGAATCTTGAGAGTCCCTTGGACTGCAAGAAGATCCAATCAGTCAGTCCTAAGGGAAATCAACCCAGACTGTTCCCTGGAAGGTCAGATGCTGAAGCTGAAGCTCAAATACTTTGGCCACCAAATGAGATGACTGGACAGCATTACTGATGTAACAAACACGAATTTGAACAGACTTCAGAGGATGGTGGAAGACAGGAGGGCCTGACTTGACTTTGTCCATGGAGTGGCAAAGAGTCGGACTCGAATGTGCGACTGAACAACAACAAAAAGTTAATGTGTAGAAATAACCAATGGTTAGGGGGAAATGTAACTAAGGCTGGAATCTTATGCACATTCCTCAGAGGTCTGATTAATAAGGCTGCAATACAAAGTGTTCTTACCTGGGAGTTAACACCATTATGTCTCATTACAGAGTAAATAGACAAAAGAATGGACTACAGGAGAATCTGTGCCTAAAACTTTGTACTCTGTCATGCATGATGATTGTGTGAAGGTCTGTTGCATGGAAAAGAGTAGTTTCCATAAGCATCTTGGAGTGCAATTCTATGCAGAGTTACTAAACCCAATGAGATTAGGGTGCGGTAACTCTTGGGTTTACTGCATGAGAAAGAGGCTAGAACCATCAACCTCCCTTGTCATGTGTAACAAACTAAGTTGTTCAAGTAAAGAATCACACCAGATTTATGACACCAGGGGCGTTTTCGCACTTACCTTTTACTGGCGCGACCACCCTCCTCACGCCGGCGGATCTGCAGGGATTTCGCACCAGAAGCGCTGGCGCAGCCAAAAGAGCCGGCAACTTCCGTCGCGGAGCCAGCTCAAACGGAAACCGCCAAGAAGCAGGAAAACGTTTGAGCTGGCTCCGCGACGGAAGTTGCCGGCTCTTTTGGCTGCGCCGGCGCTTCTGGTGCGAAATCCCTGCAGATCCGCCGGCGTGAGGAGGGTGGTCGCGCCAGTAAAAGGTAAGTGCGAAAACGCCCCAGGTGTTTCTTTGCTCACCTCCTCACCTCACTTCCAGTGTTCCCTCTAAGCTGAGTTAGTGTGAGCTAGCTCACAGTTTTTATTCTCTGGTCCACCCATTTTTGTTAGCTCAGGAAAAATTACCCTAAAGCAAACTTATCTATGCAGTAGCTCACAGCTTTAATACCAGTAGCTCACAAAGAAGAATTTTTGCTCACACGACTCAACAGCTCAGAGGGAATATTGCTCACTTTTTATTTTCTAGATAAACAATTTTCTTTATTTTCATTGCATCTAAAAAAGTGAGCATTGTTTTGAGGAAACTGAAGCTGGAATAAATGTTTTTAGCTTTTAAGGTACAACTGGACTTCTGTTTTCTTTGGAAATAGTGTAAATGTCTGGACGTTTACCTAATTCTTACATGATGATGCACAGTTCTTGTACCTAGCTTTCATTGCACCAAAGTAGGGAAAACAATATCTTTAATTTTGATTTATTATTTATTTAATTCATTGAAACCCCACCTTTCACCACAATGGGGAACCAAAGTGGTGTAACATCATTCTCTTCTACTTTATCCTCAAAACAGCCTTGTGAGGTAGGTCACCCTGAGTGAATGCTTGGCCAAGGTCATCTAGTGAGCTTCCATGGCACAAGTGGAGATTCAAACCTGGGTCATCCAGATACTAATCTGACACTCTTAACTACTATACCACATTGGCTGTCAGTTTAAAAGAGACCATTGGATCATAAAAGCAGATGGGCAAATCCTGTTGTTTAACATGAAGTTAAAAAAATAAAACTTTCCTGTCTCATTGCTGATTATTTCCTCACTATAGCCACAAATACTGCAGGTATGAATAAGTGATTTTTTTTCTATGTTCCCTTGAAAATACTGTATGAGAACCAAGAAGAATTTGCCACCTCCTGACATCTGCAGCACAACATGGATATGGAAGAGTACACTGTTATAATTTTGTTTCCTTTTGCTCATTACAATTAAGCTGAACTTTGGTTGTTTACCTTGAGTTACCTCACAAACAAACTATAAAGATAAGAAAAGACCAGAAACTATACACCTACCCATCAAAGGTCCCACACTTTCACCTTGCATTCCAGCACAGTAAGTAGCTGCAGATCAAGCGCTCTCAGAGGCAGCTGAAAGAGGAAGAAGGGAAATGAAAGAAGGTCTGTGATTCCAAATTGAATTTCAGTTCTGTTAACAATGAGCTTGTGGGGGCGGGAGTGCTGAAAAACTCACTTGGCTAGTTTGCAGTTCTCTCAGAACTGTTTCCTCCTGCAGGATGTCTTCTCCGCTCTTGGGGTTAGATCCTCAGAGGGCTGCTAACCAGCACAGCTTTACTGAAGATCCATAAATTCTGTCAAAGTATCTGTGCATTTATGCTGAATCTCTTTGGAGCTAAAGAATTAAGAAGCAAAATTTCTCTGTAACCTCTACAAAAATATGTTGATTGTCACTTATTTAAACCTGGATTTCTTTCCAACCCATACAATGGATTCCCAGTGTACAAATTTATAATGGAATTAATACATAGTCAGAATGCTAAAAAAAGAGAGAGAGAGAGATAAAGGTAGTCCCCTGTGCAAGCACCAGTTGTTTCCAACTCTGGGGTGACGTTGCTTTCACAACGTTTTCATGGCAGACTTTTTGTTACGGGGAAGTTTGCCATTGCCTTCCCCAGTCATCTACATTTCCCCCCCCAGCAAGCTGGGTATTCATTTTACCAACCTCAGAAGGATGGAAGGCTGAGTCAACCTGGAGCCGGCTACCTGAATCCAGCTTCTGCTGGGATCGAACTCAGGTCTTGAGCAGAGCTTAGGACTGCAGTACGGCAGCTTTATCACTCTGCGCCACGGGGCTCTTAGTCAAAATGCTAGCTTTGCCTTTTTCAGAGCCAATATATTTTGCCTCTGCCATGAGGTTGAGGATGCCTGTTGAAAGAGAACTGGCATTGCTCTGTCATCCCAGTGGACTGAGCCAATACTATTTTCCGGGAGGCCCCTGAAAAAGTTCTTGCTTCCCATGTAAACTAATGAGAAAGTCAATCTCAGTTAATTACTAATGTTCCTCTTCCATTTGGCAGTATTACTCATAGGTTCCTGCAACAAAATGCTAATAGCAAGTTATGGGAAGTACTATGGGGAACAGTAATAAATCATAAAGCCTGAGACTCCAACAGGTTTACCTGAATTTAAGAGATATCAAAGTGTGCAAGTTTTGAACTAGCACCTGGAGAAGGTAGTGAAATGGTTTAGGGCAGGGGTGTCGAATGAGGGCCAGATCTGACATGAATCAGACATTGTCAGGCCAGGCCATGTGTGTCATAAAATATAATGCCAGGTAGCAGATATGTAAAATTTATAAAGGACACAAACACGATTATATATTTTTTTTAAAAAAAAATTAAAATACACTTAAAAGATTAACACTCTTGCAATATTTTATGTAACAGTTTTTGATAACTGACATCTCTTGCTCTGAATTATTGCATCAAAATCTGGAGACAATGTCTGTGCTGCAGCAATCTTGAGTATGCTGTTCAGGGGTTGTTCAGGTGTGTGTCTGTAAGTTGCAAGCCTACTTTTGATTTATTGACATTGATTACAGAAATCTCATGGTCAGTGTCTTCAGACTAAGACTCAGGGGAAAACATGAAATGGCTGGGCATTTTTGAGCTTTTGTTCATAAGTTGCTTCATGTGCTGGTCAGCCAATAAAGAAAACAGAGACTTTGATTCTGGAAGATGATACAACAAGAAATCTCCAAAATTTTGGGTTATGACTTTAAGAAAAATGCAGAGACTTTTTTGCTTGGATTACAATTAGAAAAATTTCCAAAGGAAGACAGGACTTTAATTTGGTACTTGCTCTCAGCTGCTAGGACATTATATGCGCAGCTGTGGAAACAAGCAAAAATACCAGAAAAATGGGATTGGATTGTGAAAGTTTTATCGTGGAGTGAGATGGACAAATTAACTAGAACTTTAAGAGACTATGATTTAGATATATTCAAAAAGGAGTGGAAGAAATTTAAAGGATATATGGAGAAAGAGTGGAATGTAAAAAGACATTGGACAATTTTTTAGTAGTAATGAGAAAAGAAAAATATTGAACTTTGATTAGTTAGCGGTACCTTTAGTATTGAATTTAAATTTATAACTTCGGGGAAGTCAAATATTGGAGGGAGGGGGGTTGAAATATCATATGGGTTAGCAAAGAAAAGATACAATTAAGTTTTGTAACCATATGTTATCAATAAATTGTTAAAACAAGAAAACAGAAACTTTGCTCTGTAGCCCTGTGTGATTGAGCAAACCTGGCAAAGCAAGCAGTGATGCCAAAGGAAGCAGATGACAGTGAGTTGTTTGCTGGCCTGATAGGAGCCCTCCGGGGGCTGAACTGGCCCTCAGGCTACATGTATGACACCCCTGGTTTAGGGCTGATCAACTTGAAGTTCAATCCAGACAAGACTGAGTACCTGCTAGTCTATGACAAAGCATGTGCTGGAAATGGGTGGGAAAACAGAAAAGGTGGCACATACAGATGCACTGCAGACATTTCAACAGCATTCTTGAGTGAAACAGAAACTCAGAGAACATTTAAGAACAGGGGGGAAAGAGTTTTCATAAAAATGGCTCAACTCTGCATTGCAAATGAGATACAAATGGCTTTGTGTGAAATGGTTAAAACAATCAGACAGTCTTGGAGGGGGTGCCCATTCCCTGAAGTCACAGCTTGGAGGTGCTGTTCATGTTTCGGCACAGGTACTGTCTTTTATTGGTTTTTGCTGATATACCAGCTACAGCCTTGAAAAGCATGATGTGACCACAACGATCCATGCTCTGATCAGTTATCATACCCAGGTTAGGTTACTGTAATGTGCTATCTGTACCTTTGAAAACTGTCCAGAATGCCCTTTAACTGATCCAGAATGCAGCAGTCAGGGGCAGGATAGGGTTTTAGATCTTCTGTGTGCTGAAAGGTCTGTACTGCCCATCTATTTCCAGGCATAATACAAAGTGCTGGTTCTTATCTTTAAGGCCCTGTGTGGCTTTGGGGTACTTGAAGAACTGCCTTCTTGTATATTGTGTGCCCCACCAGCTGTCTCCTAAGGCATGTTCTCCATGCTCCTGCCTGCAGAGATGAAGCAGGGGAAAACTAAAATTAGGGCTTTTTCAGCTGTGGTACCTCAGCTTTAGAATGCCCTTCCCCTTGAGGCTTGCCTGACACCTACCTTACTCACTTTTAGGCACCAGACCAAAACATTACTTATCCAGTCTTTTTACTAAGTGGTTCCATCTTTTAAAGCTGTTTTTATTATTTCCTTCTAGCCCAGGGGCAGGGCCGGATCAAGGGGGGGCAGCAGGGAGTGCTTGCCCCGGGTGCCGGCGGGGTGGGGTGGGGCTGCCCAGTTGGGTATTGAGTTCATTGTATTCTATGGGACCATAAGATAGAATGGCCCATAAAGGGCACCATTTTTTAATTTTGCCCCCCCCCTCAAAAATCATGTAGATCCAGTCCTGCCCAGGGGGTAGTCAAACTATGGCTTGGGAGCCACACACAGCTCTTTCATACGTATTGTGTGGCTCCCAGAGATTGAGGCTTACTCTTGAATAAGTCTATGTAGCATTGGGACCTCAGTCAGCCTCTGAGTGCTGAACCATACATAGGCAACTATTTCAACTATGTGTGAAGGAGGAAGGAGGGGGAAATAGGCAGGCTTGCAAGCTCTTCTCATCCACCACAGAGGTTGCTTGGAGACCTAAAGTTGGAAAAGAGAGTGCAAGACACAAGGGAGAAAAGTGAGCGTGTAGGGGATGGAAGCTGCCAGTTGCGCCACCAAGTCCAGTATTAAGTGTTTTAATAAAAATGTGTGTGTAGTATTTGTTCATGTATTGCGGCTCTCAAACATCTGATGTTTATTCCTTGCGACTCTTACATTAAGCAAGTTTGGCCATCCCTGTTCTAGTTTGAAGACAGTTTGAGGAATATCACAATCACTATATTTTTAAGATCACATGAGAAAAACCATCTGTCGCATAGCCTGCTATTCTCTATTGAGACCAGTAAAAGTTTAAACCTCATTAGAATGTAATGTCATTTAGAATAGTATAATGGAATGCATTCCTCTGGCCTGATAACAGAGGAGACATAACACTGCAGGACAAATCACCCCACCTCAAAGAAAAAAGATGCTGTTAGTTACCTCCATGCTTAAGAGGAGACAGATGGAGAATAACACCAAGGTCTCAGTTAATTACTCTTACCACTCCAGAATTAAGAAGGATACATTTACACATCTATCTCCAATTTTGACATATTTATTTGCTTACTTCCCCTCTAAATTTAATCCAAGCAAGTGGTGACCATATGGATTTAGTTTGTTATTTCTGTTTGCATCTGCTATTATGTTGTATGCTAATCTGCTGTTCAACCCCTTCCTTATACGTATGGACTGGTAAGTTTAATTATACTTTGTATGAGGAAGTGTGCACTTCCTCACACTTTGAATAAAAGCTTGTTAGTCTTAAAGGTGCCACTGAACTCAAACTTTGTTTTACTGCTTCAGACCAACATGGTTACCCACCTGAAAATAAAAGGGTTTTCCTTCTAAGATATATTGCAAATTATAACTCATCTCCTGCTGCAGCCCCAATGCCCCCCCCCCAGCATATCAAGGTGCATTTGGGGCAACAGTGCCAGTGAGGTAGTAAGAAAGTAATGCTTCATGGGCCGAAGTCTTTGCACTCATTGAAATGCTACTCTAGATCCTCTGACTTATTACATCTGACTCAGAATACAGCACTGGCTACTGATTTGTCTCTGGACTCAATTACAGTTACTGGTTTTGGCCTTGAAAGGCCACTGTGGCCTGGGAGCTGCATACATTATTGGTCCATCGAGGCCTCTCTGTGTAGAAACTCTTGTGTAGCAGCTGTGTTCCTCACTATAGTTCCTCCTCATTGTCTGTTCACTCAGAGAGGTTTAGTCAGGAGTGGCCTCTTTCAGGGATTTTCTGTGATTGCTTCAATGCTTTGGAACGAGCTGCCAATGATAGCAGGAACTATCATTGTTCAGAGGAGCATGTAAAGTGGTTTTGTTTTGTATGACTGATTTTATGTAGCTGTTCATGGTTGATATATATGATTTTAAGTTGTTAATTGTTGTGTTGTGTTGATACAGTGTTGCTTTTGTTGCTTATGCTTTATGCATGTGTGGAAATGGCCTTGAGACCACAGTATGGAGAAGAGCAGTCTAGACGTATCTGAAATAAAAACAAACAATTGTCTATCACTGTACACCATGATTAGTATTTTGATTTCCCTAATGGAAACCCTCGCCTACTACAAGGGCTATTACAGTTCTAATTATTACAATATTGGTCCCAAAGAGTGCTTGTGAATGGTTCCTCATCCTCTTGGAGAGGAGTGACAAGTGGAGTGCCTCAAGGATCTGTTTTGTTCAACATCTTTATCAATGATTTGGATGAAGGAATAGAGGGAATGCTTATTAAATTTGTCGATGATACTAAATTGGGAGGGGTTGCAAATACAGTAGAAGACAGAAACAGGATACAGGATGACCTTGACTGGCTGGAAAACTGGGCTAAAACCAATAAAATGAATTTTAACAGGGATAAATGTAAAGTTCTGCATTTCGGTAGGAAAAATCCCATGCATAGTTATAGGATGGGGGAGACTTGTCTTAGCAGTAGTATGTGCGAAAAGGATCTAGGGGTCTTAGTGGATCATACGCTGAACATGAGTCAACAGTGTGATGCGGTGGCTAAAAAGGCAAATGCAATTTTGGGCTGTATCAAAAAAAGTATAGTGTTCAGATCATGTGATGTGGTGGTATGGTATCGCTTTTCTCTGCTCTGGTAAGACCTCACCTGGAGTATTGTGTTCAGTTTTGGGCACCACGTTTTAAGAAGGATGTAGACAAGCTGGAACAGGTTCAGAGGAGGGCTGCAAAGATGGTGAGGGGTCTGGAGACCAAGTCCTATGAGGAAAGGTTGAAGGAGCTGGGGATGTTTAGCCTGGAGAGGAGGCGGTTGAGAGGTGATATGATCACCATCTTCAAGTACTTGAAGGGCTGTCATATGAGGATGGTGTGGAATTGTTTTCTGTGGCCCCAGAAGGTAGGACCAGAACCAATGGGTTGAAGTTGAATCAAAAGAGTTTCCGGCTCGACTTCCGGTCTGAGATTCCAGCTGAGCTGACGTCTCCTGAATAAGGGGAAAACTTAATTCTTTGTTCAGGGTAGTAAGAAGCCTTTTTGGGGCTTCCTGACTACATTTCTCAGATAGAGATTTGTCCAGGATTACGTACAGAAAACTTTGAGTCAGTTAACCTCAGCTAATGATAGATCTCGGAGGGGGTCTTTCTGAGGCTTTGAGGACCGGCGGAGAAAAGTGGCGTCGTTCAACATCTACAAAGGATTAAAGAGCCATTTAATTGGCATAAGCCTGGCTGGATAGCATTCTCTTTTGGGAATGATAAACATCTGAGAAGTGACAAGACCGAAGTTTAAGAGGCATAGCCGTTAAAGTTTCTAAGCTAATCTAAATAACATTGAAAGGTGGGGAAAATCGAATAACAAAGAAAGAGAGGGGAGGAAGAGGAAACTTGAAATTTGGACTCTGTTAAACTAAAGACTTTGATAGAATCTGGGAAAGAAGAGAGTTGTTTTGAATACCTGAGGTCACTGGCGTATGCTTCGGTGTTATGGCTCTGCACTTGCAATCAACACAACAAGCATTCTAAAGACCGCGATATTTGGAGAACATGAGCTGGGCTTAGTGAACCAGGAAGTAAAAGCTGAAGGTGAGAGGAGCACGAAGAAGGCCTTTGCTAGGAATTTTAACCATAGAGAAATTACGATCACCATTTTGAAGAAGGGAAAATTGCCAAAAACTGTTAAAAATCAATATTTCAGCCCAGGAAGGTCGGAGAGGGGCAAATTTTAAAGAGCAAGTTCTAAGCTACTTATTTTAAAGAGCAAGTTCTAAGCTACTAGACTTGGTGTTGGATTTAGAATTAGAGTCTTTGGATTTTTGGAAGGTTTTTTTATGTCAGAAGAAAGACAAACTCGTGCAAGAACCCACTCTTTGGATAAAATGCAAAGTCAGTTTGATACCATGGAGGCCAGAATCATGAAGGGTGTGGAGAAGATGTTAACAGCTTGTAAAAAAGAGCTTAAGAAGGATATTGGAGACCTTAAAAAAGAAGTTGAAGATTTTAAAAATGAATTGGGTATAGTTACAAACAGAGTCAAGGATGTTGAAGAGAAAGTTGATGTACATGCTTCCACCTTATTAAAGCTTCAAGAGAAGGTAACAGTACATGACTGCAGATTAATGGAAACTCAAGTGTGTCTGAGAGGAATACCTGAAGGGGAGGGAACTGATTTAATGAACTATATGGTGAAAATAATTGCTGACTATTCAGAGGAAGATCCTGAAAGGTCCAGAAACATGTTTGACAGTATCTATAGAGAATTCATCATATGCAAAAGATAAAGGCTTACCAAGATATATAGTTAAAAAACTAAGGACAAAAGACATGGCAGGGAAAATTCTGAATAAAATTTTTAAAAAGGCTCTGATAGTGGAAGGGAGCAGAGTCAAAATAATGAAAGAGCTGCCAAGACAAGTGATAAACTACAGGAAGAAATACAAGAAGTTAACCGAGAAGCTACGTGCAGAGGGAACAAGATATAGATGGATGATACCCGAAGGTTTGGGCTTTGAGCAATGTGGAAGAAGAATTACAATTAGGAATGAGCAAGAGATGCGTAGTTTTTTTGAAGAGAAAAAAGACTTTGCATCATAATGGATTACAAGTTATTATCTTGGAATATAAATGGACTAAATTCACCACAAAAATGAAAAGCAACATTTCATTGGATTAAAAAACAAAAATGTAATATAATTTTTTTACAGGAAGTTCATATACAACAAAAGGATTACAAATTTTTGTGGAACAAACAATTGGGGTTGGAATTTTTTTCATTGGTGGATCAAAAGAAAAGGGGTGTGGTCTTTTACATTAAAGAACAATTAGAACCAAAATTGATATTTAAAGATAAAGATGGAAGATATATAGCAGTGGAAGTGATGATGGATGCAAAGAAAATGTTGTTACTAGGACTATATGCACCTAATGGAGCAAAAGATGTTTTTTTAAAAGACATTAATTGACAGTTGGATGAAGTGTCCTATGACCAGATCTTGATGATGGGGGATTTCATTGGAACAATACAAAACAATATAGATAGGTCTGGCCAAAAGAGTAATAATAAAAAAGGGAGACTGCCAAAATCATTTTTTGAGTTGGTTAAACAAGAAAGTTTGGAGGATATTTGGAGAAAATTTAACCCTGAAGTAAGAGACTATACTTTCTTTTTAGCAAGACATAATACTTTTTCTAGAATTGATATGCTATGGGGCTCTAAAAGTTTGGGCCTCATAACTAGAAAAGTAGAGATTCTACCAAAGATATGTGCAGATCATAATGCAATATTTTGGGCTACAAAATTGCAAAAGAAAACAAGAAGATGGAGAATAAATGAGGATTTGTTACAAGATAAAGATATTGTGACATTTCTAGAAAAAGAAACTATAGCTTTTTTCCAAATAAATTATACTGATGATATAGAATTCCAGACGGTTTGGGATACTTACAAAGCAGTGATGAGAGGACTATTGATTACATTGAATAATAAAGATAAGAGGGCAAAAGAAAAGCAGATGTTGGACATTCAAAATGAAATAAAGAAAAAAGAAGGGGAACTAAGAAAAAGACCAGGGAAAAAGAAATTAATAAGGGAAATTACTATATTACAAGCTCAAGTAAGACATTTGTTGAATAAAGAATTAGAATGGAATTTAAAAAGTTTTCAACAAAAATCGTTTGAAGGTGTGAATAAACCTGGGAAGTATTTAGCTTGGCAACTGAAGAAAAAGAAAGAAAATAAAATTATTAATAAAATCGTGGCTAGTGGAAAAGAGATAGTAGACCAAGAAGGAATTAAAAGAGAATTTTTAAAATATTATGCAAATTTATTCAAAGGTGTGAAAATAAAAAAAGAAAAAATGGAAGAGTATTTACGAAATATTAAAATAGCATCCTTGACTGAGTATATGAAAAAGATTTTGAATGATCCAATAGAAAAAATTGAAATTGAAGCAGCAATAAATGTAATAAAAGTAAGTAAGGATGGATATACAACTAAATTTTATAAAACTCTTATAGATGAGATGGTACCAAAATTGCAAAAATTGATGAACACGATAAGAATAAAAGGGAAAATTCCAAATACTTGGAAAGAAGCTGTAATCTCGTTGATTCCCAAGGAAGATAGAGATGTCACAAATGTAAAGAACTATAGACCAATTTCATTATTAAACAATGACTATAGGATATATACAAGAATCTTGGCAGAACAACTCAAGCAATATTTGATTAATTTTGTAAAGGAAGATCAAGCGGGATTTCCCTCTAAAAGGCAAATAAGAAACAATGTAAGAACTGTTGTAAATATTGTAGAATATTATGAGAAACATCCAGAAAAAGAAGCGGCGTTATTTTTTGTAGATGCAGAAAAAGCCTTTGATGATCTGAATTGGGACTTTATGTTTGCAGTAATGGAAAAAATAAATCTGGGAGAGCATTTTATAAGAATGACAAAAGCAATATATATCAACATGCAAAATTGTGTATAAATGCAGACCTTACAAATGAAATGAAGCTGAGCAAAAGGTACAAGACAAGGATGTCCGCTTTCACCATTGTTGTTTATAATGACTCTTGAAATTCTGCTAATGGAAATACAAGACGACAAAGAGATAGAAGGATTGAAAATTAGAGGATTTTCTTAAAAATATAGAGCATTTGCAGATGATATTGTGTTTATAACTGAAAATCCGATACAAGTGGTACCTTTGTTGCTAGCTAAGATAAAAGAATATGGAGAAATGGCAGGACTCTATATAAATAAAGAGAAATCGAAATTTTTATGTAAAAATATGCAACTAAATAAGCAGAAAGAATTGCAGAGTTTGACAGGATGTGAAGTCACTTCTAAAGTTAAATATTTAGGTCTAGAAATAACAATGAAGAATATTGATTTGTACAAAAACAACTATGAAAAGTTATGGCATAAGATGGATGAAGATATGATGAAATGGAATAGACTTAATCTGTCTTTGTTGGGTAGGATTGCTGCAATTAAGATGAACATTTTGCCAAGAATAATGTATTTGTTCCAAACTATTCCGATTGTGGAAGATAGTAAACAATTTGTTCCAAACTATTCCAATTGTGAAAGATAGTAAACAATTTAATAAATGGCAAAGGAAGATCTCAGAATTTGTATGAGCTGGGAAAAAACCAAGGATTAAGATGAAAATTTTAGCGGATGCTAAAGAGAGGGGAGGATTTCAGCTTCCAAATTTAAGATTATATCATGATGCAGTTTGTTTGACGTGAATAAAGGATTGGATGATGCTGTTAAATAAAAAGCTTTTATTGTTAGAAGCTCATGGAAATAAATTCGGCTGGCATGCTTATATGTACTATGGGGAAAAAAAGATGGATGGTCTTTTTTCTCACCATTATATTAGAAACAACTTGTTAAAATACATGGATAAAATACAAGAAATATGGTGATAAAAGAAAGCCGTTATGGATAGTGCCAGCAGAAGTAATAAAAATAACAGTTGAATCTGATGAAGAGAGAGGGCTGTCATATAATCAGCTGCTAAAGATCCACGGTGATAAAGTTGAATTAAAATCTGCCGAAGAGCTAAACAACAAGTATGACTGGTTTCAAATGCAACAAATAAAAAGTTTGATGGAGAATGATATTAAATCTGATGGAATTAGATGCGAGCAAACGGAATTGGAAAAGGTTCTGTTTGGAGATAATGAAAAATTAATATCGAAAATATATAAATTACTGTTGAAATGGTCTGCAGAAGAAGTAGTAAAATCTCAAATGATTAAATGGTCAATTAATGTAAATAAGGAAATACAGATGGATACATGGGAATATCTTTGGAAGAACTCTATGAGAATATCAACATGTCAGAGCATTAAAGAGAACTGTTTCAAGATGATGTATAGGTGGTATATGACTCCGAAAAAACTGGCAAAGATGAGTAAAAAGATGTCGGATAGATGTTGGAAATGTAAGAAACATGAAGGTTCTTTTTATCATATGTGGTGAACTTGTGGAAAAGCGAAAAAGTTTTGGCAGATGATACAACAAGAAATATCTAAAATTTTGGGATATGACTTTAAGAAAGTTGCAGAGACTTTTCTGTTGGGATTACAAATGGAAAAATTTCCAAAAGAAGATAGAACTCTAATTTGGTACTTGCTCTCAGCTGCTAGGACACTGTATGCGCAGTTGTGGAAGCAAGAAAAAATACCAGAGAAATGGGACTGGATTGTGAAAGTTTTATCGTGGAGTGAGATGGACAAACTAACAAGAACTTTAAGAGACTATGATTTGGAAGTGTTTAAAAGGGAATGGAAGAAATTTAGAGGATATATAAAGAGTGGAATGTAAAAAGACATTGGACAATTTTTTAATAATGAGTATGAGAAAAGGGAGAATTGAACTTTGATTGGTTAAGGGTACTTTTATAAGTGGACTCAAGTATATAACTTCGGCGGGAGTCTAGTAACGGAGGGAGGGGGGATTAGAAAATATCATATGGGTTAGGGATAGTAATGATATAAACAGACATTGTTACCATATGTTATTAATAAAATTGTTTAAACCACAAAAGAGTTTCCGGCTCAACATTAGGAAGAACTTCCTGACTGTTAGAGCGATTCCTCAGTGGAACAGGCTTCCTCGGGAGGTGGTGGGCTCTCCTTCCTTGGAGGTTTTTAAACAGAGGCTAGATGGCCATCTGACAGTGATAAAGATCCTGTGAAATTGGGGTAGGTATTTGTGGGTTTCCTGCATTGTGCAGGGTTTGGACTAGATGACCCTGGAGGTCCCTTCCAACTCCATGATTCTATGATTCTAATGAACCCAGAAACACTTATTTCTCAGAAAACATACATGGAACTGGGTTGTTTGCAAGAATTTGTCTTGCAAACGGCTGGTTACAGTTGTCATTCATAATTGACCCCCACTCTTTCCTTACCCATTATAGGTCTGTCATTTCCTGGAGATAGCAGAAATGCTTATATGTTTCCTGAGGGCACAATCTTATGCAACAAGATATGAGAGAAGGCTGGAACAGCTTGGGCCTCAAAAAACTTGGGCCCTAAAACCCTAAAGCACCTAAAACAAAGCACAACCATGCCGAAAACAAAGCACAGCAGAAAAAAGCAGGTAATTTTGATATATGTCAAAAAGAGTTACTAAAGTATGAGGGGAGAAGAGTTGTAGGGTTCTTTGCTGTCTACAGTCCATTTATGGTGACTCCATAGGGTTTTCAAGGTAAGAGATGTTCAAAGATGGTTTGCCATTGCTTGCCTCTGCATAGCCACCCTGGTGTTCCTTGATGATCTTCCATCCAAATACTAACCAGGGCTGATCCCACTTAGCTTCCAAGATCCAATGACATTATACTAGCCTGGGCTATCCAGGTCAGGGAAGGGAGAAGGTACTAGTATTATATTTTTTGAAATGCCAGAAACAAAATTTGTATAAAACACCAGCCCCAAAATTCATTCACAGTGTTGGGGTTAGTTACTGAGTAAGTGAAGTAATAGTAAAGAAAGTCGCTATTTATACCTTTTATTAGTTATTTAATCACTTCATTTATACCCCACCATTCTCCCAGTGGTGACTTAAAGTGGCTTACATCATTCTTTTGTCCTCTACTTGCTGCATATGAAACCCTTCACGTAGGGTTGCCAACTCTTGGGCTGGAAAATTCCTGGAATCTGGGGAGGTTCTTCCACATCATCTACTACCTGTTTCTTAACTGGGGATTAAATTTGAGATATCCTACATGCCAAGCAGATGGTCTACCTAGGAATGTTCATTCAGACATGTCCAGTCCAAATATATATTTTATACACTTCATCATACACACACACACACACACTTTATCAGCGTTTTTTAGATACATTTGTGTGTCAGAGTGGTATTTTTAGAATGTTAGTAAATGGATCCCCAAAAATTCTAGAAATATTCAGGACTATAGAGAATATTCAAGCATATTAAGGCTCCCAGGACTATTATTCATCAATTTGACATTGTTTCTGTGTCAGTGTCTTGTTGTCAAGTCTTGGTATTGGCTTGCCAACTTGGTTTGGCTTGGATTCTCTGGTTTGAAATTAGTTCTGTTGGTTATCCAACAATGTCCCTTGCTTAAATTGGTTTGCTTTGGGTTCCTTGGTGATGTTGGTCATGCAATATTAGCCAGTGGTTCTTCCGGGATTCTCTGGTTTGACACTGGGTTTGCCACTTTGGCCTATGGGTCTGCTTTGATGTTTGTTCTTTTTACATTGGGAGGCTTTTGGACACTAGTTGCTTGCTGTTGTGGGTATAGCTATTGGTTTCATTCCTGGAGGAAGCATGTAACTCCCCCCCCCCCCAATATGAAATTACAGAAAAAAAGTCGGATGACTAGGACAACTTATTCAGGGGCTCATAGAACTGGAACCCTTTATCCAATCTACTCGAAACCTGGGAGAACTTCAGCAGACAGGCAGGACTAAATTCCCTAATTTTAGTGCCATTTGCTTGAAAGGAAAAATGACACACCAGCCCCCCAGATATATTCCCTATGGCAGGGGTGGACAACGGTAGCTCTCCAGATGTTTTTTGCCTACAGCTCCCATCAGCCCCAGCCAGCATGGCACCAAATACACTAATGTCCTTTTTTAGAATTTTAATAGATTTTAATCAATTGTAGTTAAAATGTTATTTATTGTACAATGTATGCATTAAGTTCTTGTTGTTAGCCATCCTGAGCCGCTTTGGCGGGGAGGGCGGGATACAAATAAAATGTGACTGTGACTGACTGACTGACTACCATTGGCCACCCCTGCCATAGGGAATGGGCCTGAAAAGCTTCAGAATTCCAGGGGGGGGGGCAAATCTGAATACTGAAATGGTATTGGGGGATGTGACTAACATACAATGCTGGTATTTCTTCTCTTCCTGTAATCCAAATCTGTAAAATAAATAAAAAATCAGGTACCCTTTGCTGCTTCAACCAATGTGCCATGGCCCCTTCCCTAATGTACTTGTGTCAGGAATGCAGCAATTCAAAACTGAACCCGTGAAGTCATTAACAGTGCCATCAACCTAGGCAGAGGCACATATTTCTGAGTTTATTAAAATCAGTAAACAACTCTGCTTAGGATTGCACTGTTGGAGACTGAAGTGTAGGTCTCACAAGCAGCAACTGAAGTGGTCATTGATGTCACGGCTGGGGCCAGGTCAGGCCAAGTCCAAAGGCAGTCCGAGGTCTGTAGCCAGTAAGCAGGAGGGTCCGAGGCGCCAAATCCAAATCACTGTACAAGTATCGCAGGTCCGAGGTCCAGAAGCCGAGATCAGGTAGTCCAGAAGTCACAAGCCAAAGTCAGGGAGTCCAGAAACCAAAGTCAAGCCGGAGCGGATGCTAGAACGTCAGGGAGTTGACTAGTTGCTTCCACAAAGCCTCCTCCCAAAGCCTACAGCTATATAGCCCTCTGCTGGCTGTTGCCCATTTGGGCTAATTGCTGGCTCAGAGAGGCAGCCAGGATCCTGTTACAACTCAAGCATCCTTGCTCTTAGAAGGGCCAGAATCCTCTCAAAACTCAGGGCTCAGGGAGCGTCTGGCTTGTGAGCGTGCCGCCCTCCTCCGATCCCTGAGGTCCTGACGGAGGCGGTCACGCACACGCGCTACCCGAGAGGGCGAGGCAGGGGGGCTGGGATCTTCTCCAGCAGGAGGCAGGGGCACTGGTGCAGGTGGCAGGGGCACAGTTTTTTCTGCAGGCTCCACTTCCTCTGCAGGGTCCCCAGCACCCATGACACTTGACTGGTCAGCCATTTTTCAGGATTGTACCACTTCAGAAAACAAGCAGATTGGGGCTTATATGAATGAACACATCTTTCTGTCTCTCTGTGTGTCTTGTGCATATATGTTGTTTGCCTTCAGGCTATGAAAAGTTTTAGCTACTCATTTCCACACAATGAATTTATATTAAAGGGTCAGGATGTAATTCTCCAGGGTTGCTGGCAACCAAAGGAAACACCCAATCAGTGTCTGCCCCTAGTTGAACATGCTAGCATCATTCAATTCTCACATGCTTCTAAACATCCTTATTTCACTGTATGCTAATTTGCTGCTATTCACAGGTGTCTCCAGTTGCCTTCATCCAGTCTTAGCTATATTTACTGCTCATTTATGTACGCATCTTCACTCTAATTGGCTGTCCTAGCTATATCCTCCTCACCCATTATCTATATGTAGTGGACGGTGACTTCTGTTTTAGTCTCTGAAGAAGTGTGCATGGACATGAAAGCCTATATCCAGAATAAAACTATGCTGGTCTTAAAGGCGCCACTGGTCTCAAACTTTGTCCAATCTCTACTTGCAGTGTGGCATCACACAACCAATAAATAAGTTTACCTCCTCCGCTAGCATGGCATGACTTGTGAGGGGATATTAAACCTAAGTAGCCTAGAACTTTGTTACATTGTTAAATGGAGAAGGCAGCAGCCAGGTTGGAAAAGAGCTAAAAGTGTTTGCTACAGTAACAGTATATATCACATAAGCAGGCATTGGTTCCAGATCCAAAGCATATGAGGATTTTCCTTGAGCTTCAGGGCTTTGAAGAAGACAGTTTCTTTGAAATGGGAGCTTATCTGGAACCCCACTGCCACCATTGGGGAATCTGTGGGCGACTTGTGCCTTCTTCTTCAGGCACAAGTCACTGTTATTAGAGAATCAACAAGAAATTTCAATGGACTTAACTTTGTATTGTTATATGAATTTTCTTTAGTATTAGTTTTTATTAGTATTATTAGTATTCTTTAGTATAAGTTTTGTTGTTAGCAAGAATTTAACAATGTTTATGGATGCCTGGTGTCTATAATTTTGACACTTTTATTCTTTCAGTGCTTTTTATTGGCTTACTTGCAGTGTGGCATCACACAGTCAATAAATAAGTTTACCTCCTCTGCTAGCATGGCATGACTTGTGAGGGGATTTTAAGTCTATGTGGTTTTTCTGATTCAGAAGGGAGGTCAGGGGAATATTTTCCTAATTTGGAAAGCTGGAAGTTAGTAAACTTCCAAGCTTGTTATTGCTGGGTTAAATTAACTTTTCTGCTGCACTAGAAAAATGTACCATTAAGTCCCATCATATGACTTTGCCAGTTTACAAACTCAAATGTGGCTTTTATTGACAACCATGTCCCATTGGTACAAAATTAAGCTCATTTGCTTCAGTTAGATCATGTTGCCCTTCAAAAACAATCAAAATGAATGAACCGCTCTATTTGACAGCATTACTTTCAGATCTGGCCAGGATTTTGCTTCATTCATTTCCATTTAAATGACAGCATTTTCCCCCTTCACCCTGAGAGAAAGAAATATATCATCTCTTTAATATAGCTGGCTGAGCTAGAAATTGCTATCAAGAAAGCCAGAGATGTAGAAAAGTGCTAGGGATATTTTTATTGCCTGATATAAATATTTGGGGGTATTGATGCATCGCAAAAATATATTTATAGAATCTTATTTGCCATGTAATACTGAAGGCAGTTTACAAATGACTAAACACAAAACACATGGCAAGAGGCCATTATAAGATCAGAAGACAGTAAAAATTATCCATCTTAAAAAACAAAACCCCTCACTAAAACATAAACCTGCTCTGCTCACTCAATTCTGTGGCAAAACTTTGAAGGGCAACTGGGCAAATGTGTTTGCCATATCACAAATTCAAGAGCTGCTCTTTATCCAACTAGCCTTCCTACACAATTAGAATATTCTCCCCCCACCCACCCACAGTTGGTTTAACTGGGTGTTCTTGAGTAAAGGGAGAAGGAAGATTGGAATCAATGCTTCAAGCTGTGGAGTCTTGTGAGCAAAAAATCTACTTTGTGAGCTACTGGCATTGAAGTTGTGAGCTACTGCATAAATTAGTTGGTTCTGGGGCCATTTTACTTGAGCTAAGACAAAAATGTGTGAGCCAGAGGCTAGAAAACTGTGAGCTAGCTCACACTAACTCAGCCTAGAGGGAACACTGATTGGAATCAATATTCCCTCTAAGCGGCAGAGTCTTGTGAGTCTACTTTGTGAGCTACTGGCATTAAAATTGTGAGCTACTGCATAAATTATTGCGTTCTGGGTTCATCCTTGCTGAGCGAAGACAAAAATGTGTAAGCTGGAGCCTGGAGGTTAAAAATCTATGAGCTAGCTCACACTAACTCAGCTTAGAGGGAACACTGGTTGGAATATGTAAGTGCCCTGGAAAGGGGCATGGCTCCATGGGCCATAGGTTTGCCATGCCAGATCACAATGCAGGCATCAGGCCTGCTGCTATTTTGAAGTATTTGAAGACTCAAATTGCTGGGCCTCCTCTACTTGCTCTCCTTCCTCTCTCACTTGTTGCACCAAGCAGTGTTCCACTCTTAGTTCACAGTAGACAGGGAAAATGCTAAGCAGGTAAACTGCAGGATTAGGCAGAAAACACTGTGGTTATGCGTGCTCCTGCTACTTTTTAATGGTTAAGG
This sequence comes from Heteronotia binoei, assembly GCF_032191835.1. Taxonomy (NCBI): domain Eukaryota; kingdom Metazoa; phylum Chordata; class Lepidosauria; order Squamata; family Gekkonidae; genus Heteronotia; species Heteronotia binoei. The sequence continues at coordinate 102,568,810 of NC_083224.1, forward strand.
GAGGCTAGCAGACAGACAAGCACTTTGATAACTGTTTCCTATATTTATAACTAACCTTCCTGCCCTTAAATGCTCAAAACTAGCTGCTTTTCTACAGGATACACTAGATGTGGCTGATGCAGTCCATACCTGCACTAAAAACTGTCTTTGATTTGGGCTCTGGGGAAGTCAGTGTGGTTGCTGAGTGACTGACTAGTTTGCTCTCCACATTTCTAGTGCTTCCCCCTGCATTAGGATGCGCAATTTCCAGATGCCTACCCAGATTGCACTTCTCATCACAGAGTGTCAACTTCTTTACACAGAAAAGTAGTAATTGTGCTGTTAAATAACAAGCAAAAGTACTATCCCATGGGCACATTTTTGAAGATCTCCTTGCAAGAATGTAGTACAACTTTCTGAATAGTCATTATTACTTGGGTCTCTTTTCCGTTTCTTCTTGTAAATGCATAAAGAGCCCACTTAGAATAGAGGGATGAACGAAAGATTGGAAACAAGTAAAACCAGGGATGGACAAACTTGCTTAATGTAAGAGCTGCATAAACATCAGATGTTTGACAGACACAAGGAAGGAAGACAAATAGAAGAAGGTAAAGGTCAAAAGAAAACAACTTTAAATGCATTCTCCAAATTGCTGGCTGGCTTGGAGAAGCGATTGAGAGAGAAATGCCTTCTCCAAGCTGGCCAACAGGGCAATGGGAGCTTTGAGAGCCACACTATATGTATGAAAGAGCCACACATGGCTCCTGAGCTGCAGTTTGGCCACCCCTGAACTAAACCAAAAAGGGAAACATCATGAGAAGGAACATATATTTAATAGTAAGCAATCCTGCCCTCTGGTGTTTGTTCTTGAGCTGCATGTTTTTAAGTTTCTTGTTTCCCAAGATCTACACTGGAATTTTCTGACTTCTGCAATGATGTGGTAGAGACCCACTTGCAGTTGGAAAATCCATGTTATTTTATAATTAACCCTATTGTAAAAGTAGTACTGAAGCAAGACTTTAAATGGGCCTCAAAGTTACAGACTGGATCCAATTACAGCACCATTTTCAATTAACAACTTCTACTTACCTCACCACCTCCACCCACTGCTGAGGGTCTGGAAACCCTCTGAAACCACAGGGCACAACACACAGTGGGCTGTTCAAGATAGAGGAAATCAGCTGAAATTGCTCTTCCCCTCCACTCAAGCAAGATTACAGTGGTCGATCCCCCTTTTTGTTGCAGCTCCCCCAATGCCGTATTGTTTTGGAGGGTCCTGTTAATTTCAGCAAAACTTTTATGCACAGTATGAAGAGCTGCTGGGAAAAGGGAACAGCTGTGAACATTACCTGCACAAGCTGGTCTATTCACAAAAACCTTGTATTCACTAATACAGGCAGAAATTGGCATTCTTGCTTCTTCCTGTTTTACCATTGAATGTGCATTTTCAAGTTGATCTACTCAGGAATATGCACACACATTGATATCACATGGTGACTAAGGATGTGAACTGTGGCTCTGAATTCAAATCTCATTTTAGTCAAGGCCCCATCTTTTAGCTTCACTTGCTCTATGGCAGGGGTGGCCAACGGTAGCTCTCCAGATGTTTTTTGCCTACAACTCCCATCAGCCCCAGCCATTGGTCATGCTGGCTGGGGCTGATGGGAGTTGTAGGCAAAAAACAACTGGAGAGCTACCGTTGGCCACCCCTGCTCTATGGGAATGAAAACACAGATTTATGTTGTAAGGACTATGGAGATAATCCATGAGAAGTAATCTGAACACTGAAAATGCTGTACAATACTCTCAAACATTTTAAAGTTTCATAGATTTATTTCCTCAGCTCTAACACTAAATATAACTGAACTTTCTATATTCCAAAAGGGGTGGAGGAGAGAAAGAATCAAAACATCACTTGTAACTTTAAATATTTAAGAGATTAAGTGTAAAAAGGTAGGTCTTTCATAGTTTAAACATTGTTTCTGTTGTCACATCCTCCACCATATCACAGAGCTTGCATTTCCCAGATGTCATACATTACTGCTCTGTGGAAGGAAAAAGGAAGTCACAGCTGTACTCCAGCTAGCTGTCCACTGATGTTTCTACCCTGCTTTGCTGATATTCTCTAGGGCACTGAGATTCAGTTTCCAGCATGTTCCATTAGAATGACTGTGGCAGTAGGACTGAGCAAGGGCAATGGGGACAGATAAAAATCTGTTCGTATGTGCCAGCACTTTAGATTTCTCTATTTAACTAAACTCGGGAAAACAACTGAAAATTGCAGCAATCTTTCATTCACAGAATAAAGTAATTACTTGCATTTTATATTTCTGTGCATATACACCAGATAGTCTGGCTTTTGAAAAAGTAGATAAACTAAAACTTTCATGTCTTCAAAAGCATAAATTGGTTAAAGTCTAGACATAACAGTGACTCCCTGATAATAATTCTGTCAATATCAGTGGTCTTCAGCAATAAGTGAGTGGATCAAGGAGCCCTAGTCGCTGGATTGTGAGACCATGCAAAACTGTATTTTTATGTTGTTTTCTGAAAGGACCTGCTGCTAGAGCACATTAGTAAGTTGCAAGGCCATCACACCTTTTGCATTTCTGTGCATGCATGTGGAGGCAGGAGTAGGACACACAGGCAGAACTAAGCGGTGGTTTAGGCTGTAGAAAGCTAGTCTCAGTGAGGTTAATAAAAGGGAACACAGGCTGTGGCAAATAAAATGCAAGTCTGTTATCAGACAGGCAAAAAGGGAATATGAGCATATTGCAAAAAGCATAAAGACTAACAATAAAAATTTCTTCAAATACATTAGAAACAGGAAACCAGCCAGGGAGGCAGTGGGGCCCTTGGATGACCAAGGAGTAAAAGGATTGTGGAAGAAAAATGGATGAGAAACTGAATGCATTTTTTGTCTCTGTCTTCACTGTGGAAGATGAGAAGTGCTTGCTCATTCCAGCAGAACCACTGATTTCAGGAGGGGTGTTGAAAGACCTGAGTCAGATTGAACTGACAAGAGAGAAGGTCCTACAAATGGTAGGCAATTTAAAAACTGATAAATCACCAGGCCCAGATGGGCATACATCCAAGAGTTCTGAAAGAACTCAGATGTGAACTTGTGGATCTCCTGACAAAAATATGCAATCTTTCATTAAAATCTGCCTCCATTCCTGAGGACTGGAAAGTAGCTAATGTCACCCCCATCTTTAAAAAGGGTTCCAGAGGAGATCCAGGAAATTACAGGCCAGTCAGTCTGCTGTCAATACTGGGAAAGTTGATGGAACCGTTATTAGAGAGAATTAGTAGGCACAATGAACAAAAGCTATTGAAGAAGACTCAGCATGGGTTCTGTAAGGGAAGATCTTGTCTCACAAATCTCTTGGGAGTTCTTTGAGGGGGTGAACAAACATGTGGACAAGGGGGACCCAATGTTGTTTACCTTGACTTCCAGAAAGCTTTTGATAAACTCCCTCATCAAAGGCTCCTAAGTAAGCTCAAGAGTCATGGGTAAAAGGACAAGTCCTCTCATTGATCAAAAACTGGCTAATAGGAAACACAGTGAGTATAAATGGGCAATTTTCACAGTGGAGAGTGGTAAGCAGTGGATGCTGCAGGGCTCAGTACTGCGTCTGTTGCTTTTTAACTTGTTAATTAATGTTTTGGAGTTGGGAGTAAGCACTGAAGTGGTTAAGTTTGCTGATGACACTAAATTGTTCAGGGTGGTGAGAACCAGAGAGGATTGTGAGGCACTCCAAAGGGATCTGTCAAGGCTGGGTGAGTGGACATCAATGTGGCAAATGAGGTTCAACGTGGCCAAATGCATGGTAATACACATTGGGGCCCCAAATCCTAGGTATACATTCACGTTGATGGGGTCTGAACTGGCAGAGACTGACCAAGAGAGAGATCTTGGAGTCATGGTAGATAACTCACTGAAAATGTCGAGACAGTGTGTGACTGCAATTAAAAAAAAAAGGGCCAATGCTATGCTGGGGATTATTAGGAAGGGAACTGAAAACAAATCAGCCAGTATCATAATGCTCCTGTATAAATCAATGAAGCGGCCTCATTTGGAATACTGTGTACAATTCTGGTCATCACACCTCAAAACAGATATTATAGCATTGGAAAAGGTGCAGAAAAGGGCAACTAGAACAATTAAAGGGTTGGAACACCTTCCCTATGAAGAAACGTTAAAGCGTTTGGGTCTCTTTAGTTTGCAGAAACATCAGCTGAGGGATTACATGATAGAGGTTTACAGGATTATGCATGGGATAAAGGCAGAGAAAGTACTTTTCTCCAATACAAGAACTCACGGACATAGAATGAAATTGCTGAGCAGTCAGGTTAGAACAGATAAAAGGAAGTACTTCTTCACCCAAAGAGTGACTAACATGGAATTTGCAGCCACAGGAGGTGGTGGCTGGCAGCTCCAAGCATGGATGGCTTCAAGAGGAGATTGGATAAACATATGGAACAGAGGTCCATCAGTGGCTATTAGCCATAAGATATAGATGGAATCCTCTGTCTTGGCAAGTAATGCTCTGTATTCTTCGTGCTTTATTTGGGGTGGGGGGGCAACAGTCGGAGGGATTCTAATGTCGGCAACAGTGGGAGAGATTCTAGTGTCCTAGCCTCACTAGTGGACTTCCTGATGACACCTGGGTTTTTGGCCACTGGGTGACAGAGTGTTGGACTGGATGGGCCATTAGCCTGATCCAACATGGCTTCTCTTATGTTCTTAACTAGAAACTCTGGCTCCTGCTCTTCTCACATGATTCATGTCATATGACTTCCTGCTACATGCTTGTAGCTCAGTGGATCTCATGTAGCTGCCTGATATTAAAAGGTGTTTTGAGTTCGGAAAGGTTGAAGACTGTTGGTCAAGAGGATGCCCCAAGAACCTGGGCTAGATACAGCTATTCCCCACATGAGTGATACACAAAGGGGGAAGAGCATAATTTCAGCAGTCCCTTGCAATGCATCCTACATTGCTCCTGGAGATCCCTTGGAAGGATGGGGGATGCACTGCACCAAGACGAAGGAGGCAGGAAAGATGTAGTTTATGAGTAGAAGTCTGTTCATGGTTTTTAAGACCTTTCCCCTCTTTTTGTCAGGCTGTAACATTTAGTTGATGAATGTTAGATTGACCAGAAACCTTTTGATCAACTGAAGAGACACCTCCCCAGTTGTTTTTAATACAAATGCTCATGAAAGCTGCAGGTGGCAGGTGCCATCCTAAAAGATTTATTTCCCTTTGATACTGACACAAAAGGAAATGCCTCTTCAAAGACACTGCCTGCTGCATCTATATATGTGCATCATCTAAAAACAAACCATTTCCCCCCAAAGTTATTGTATTTATTCATAGACAAATACATGCATATTTAAATCAAACCATATATAATCAATAGAGTTAGATTTCTTTAAATTAAGTCTTCTCTTTTCTTACTCTTTTCACCCTTATTTTTCATTAAGGTACTGTAATACTTTGGTTTTCAAAGAAACAAAAATGAGAATTTAAGCAAGTTATTTCAAAGTACAAGACAGGATTATGTTTTGAATAACATATCTTTAAGACATAGAATTGAGATTTTCTTGGCAGAATGAGGACCAGACCATAGACTAAAGAACACTTGGAAACCAAGTGTATGATTCAAACTCACATATTCCCCAAACCAAAATAAAATGTTATTCTATGCTCTCCTTCTTGGACCAGAATAAGCATATTAATTATGAAAGGGATGGATCAAACATCTATTCCTTAGCCTGAGAAAGGAACCAATCTTGGGTTCATATGGATTTTCCCCCCTCTTCTCATTTAGTCCTCCACAGAGAGACAGTAGTATCTAACCTACAGAATACCAGAATGAACTGTTCCTGGAATTTCCTGAACCTAATACTTGTTCCCCTCTCATTTAGACTCTCAAATGCAAATCTGGGCCTGAGGAAATGAGAAATGGGACAGAAAAGAAAGAGCTCTAGCTAATTTTACAAATAAATGATGAGCTGATGTTCTCAAAATTGAGAATAGGCTATGAAGTCTTTCTTGTTTCAATGACAATTTGATTGTATCTCATAAGGGCACTTTAAAGGCTGAAAGCACTATATCACTATTAAGGAAGTCATCTGTTTACCACAATACGGCAGGCACTCTTAACTAAATTCTAATTTAAAAACAAAATATCGGTTCATGTTTTCAATTATGCATGATGCAAGAAGCTGGTAAAAACATGCATTTTGCACCTCCTCTCTACTGGACATTTTAAAAAAAATAATTTTACCTTTCTAGATAGGGTAAGGAACTGTCCCTTTTCTTATGTTGTAAAGTGTCACATATATTGATTATGTTAGACAAATAATAATCAAAAAATACAGCATGTGTAAAAACTCATCATCTCTTTCAATTGACAGGAGTCCCTCTCAGCTCACTGTCTCCTTCTCTTGTTGTTGCTATATGGACAGGAGATATCTAGAACCTTCACAAAAGTGGAAATTCAATTATCTGTGCAATTTCAAATACACAATGGACACTGATATATGCTAATGGCTGAATATTTTTTTCTTTCTCCACTTCTTCTGTCATTCAGAAATATGTTATAGGAGTGGCATATAAATTGGCCAGGTGAGGCTACCTATGTGCCCCCATTGGCCCCACAGCCTGAATAGCCCTCTTCGAGAGATAACATTCTTCTCCCCATCAGATTCCATGGATGACCCCTTTCACAACAGAGAAACGTCTGCACCAAGACACCCTCATGCGTCAATGTCTCTTACATCTGCTCAAGGCTATTGTACTCCTCAAGCAGTAGGCATTGGTGGGTCCTGCTGAGGTCTCAGTTCTTGCCCAAGCCTGCTCTGCTCAAGCTCAGTGATTACAGACATGTATTTAAACTGATCAGGCTGGTGGTTAAATGTTTCCACTAAATTGTAGGTCTCCTGTCGATCTGTTGCATAAAAGAGCTGCACCTGGCTGGCTAGGCACTGAGCTTCTGGCACATTCTGTGAATGTAAGCACACAATGCAAGTTGTCACAATAATTACACTTCATAATCCATTCAACTCCCCCCCCTCCATCATATTAGCTGTCTTTTAACTCTCTTTATTAAGGCAGAGCTTCAAGCTGAGCCACTGGTCCATTTTGACTCTCCTGTTCATGGTTTTGTTGAAGCTGGATTTAACGTCTACAAAGGTGACCCCTTGCCATGACCCCAGTACCAAAGCCATGAAGCTGAACTACCCACTTCTGTAGTATTGCTCTCTCAAGACTGAAAGCTCCCCTAGGTACAAAATAACTAAGATCACTAAAAAAACCTATCAAAGAGCATGGTTTAGTATTAATGGGGATATTATTCTTACCATGTCACGGAAAAATTAAAGGAGGGAAAATAGAACTGTAGCCATTTAACTCTGTACTAAATCTTGCATTTGTACTAGCAATCAATTTTCTCACTACAATGCAATACTTATGGCAATATCATTAACAACTTTTGTTGCCCAGAAAATGGATATGGCAACAAGGCACAAGTAAAATAAATGCTGTGAATTTCTATGATATTGCTCAGGCTGCCTCAAAGCAGCTACAATGGTGTGATGAGGTTAATTCTGAGCATATGGGAAAACTAATACAGCCCCTTTTTGTCCATTAAACGATCATAATATTAAAAGAGTTGTATTAATCAGCCCAAAGCCTGTCCAATGGCAAATGTTTGTCTTCCTAATCTCTACTATTACTTGGAACAGGAAATTGCTACAATTTCAGGCAAGTGTGACTGGATCATGAAACACTTGCAACAGCTTCTTTGAATTCCCTCCCCCCACACTGGTATTATTTGAGGGGGAGGGAGAAGAAAGCCATTAATGACTCAGCTTTTTTTTACCAGGAAACTAGAATCCATTTCTGCTGTCATCAGTACAATCCCCTTGTCCTCTTGAAGCTCAGGATAATGGTACAGGATCAGCTGGCTAGTTGCAGTTTCACCTTGGGTCTGCAGAAAATAAAGAGATGTCAAGTCCAAGGGCCACAGGAAGAACCCATATATGCTGAGTAGTTCATGACAATTTATTATTAAATAGTACACACAATATTCTCTGATCCTCTAATGAAGATCAAAAGAGGAATTTTAATAGAAGAAGCCAGATATTTCAAGACTGAGGTTGATGCATTAAGGATCTCCCCCATGTAAAGAGACACTCATAAGAGATAAACTGAGAAAATCCTAATACAGTCCTGTTCGTGGATGCAAAATACTATGCAGGCATTAAGAATATAAATGCAGTTACAGAGCAATTAGACAATAATGTAGAAACAACAGGAAAAATCTTTGTGCTGCTTCACTTTGCCTATGTGAAATGCTCAGGACAGACAGTGCACAATTTGTTTTCACTAGACAGGTAACACTAAATGCCTGTTTTCAGGGGAACAGAATTGTTCCTGTAAACTCCCAAATCAAACTTTCACCAGGGGAGAACACAATTTAAACTATCAGCCTCAAAAAATTTAGCACATTTAACACTGCTCATTAGATTTCTCATTACATACATGGTTTCACACTGCATAATCCACCTTGAGTCTCAGTAAGAAAGTCAGGCTATAAATAAATTCAGTCAATAAATAAAAATAAACAACTGCAGCATGACGTATATGCAGGTAGAAAGAACTCAAGAAAGCCCATCATCATCAACAAATATAAAACTGTAAGCAAAGACACCAACTTGAGGAACTATTGAAGGACAATTCAGTTTCTTCAGATTACCTAACTGAGTGAAGTTTCATCAGACCACTGTGGAAACTCAAGAGTACAGCATCCATTTTCCAACTTAAACTCTGTAACTCTCCATATTGTTAAAATATCCAAATTAGGTTCTGGAAAAATTAACACAGTAGCTTCCCAACTAAGACAATAATTACGAAGCCATTTGGAGAACAGAATCTCTAACTCAGGAGTGTCAAACATGCAGCCAGGGGGCCGTATCAGGCCCCCAAACAACTGGCTGTCATCTGCTTCCTTCTCTCTCTCTCTTGCTTCCTTCTATATCACAGCTTGCTTTGCAAGACTTGTAAAGACTCTTATTTTCTCCATTGGTTGAGGCTCTTCCCTTGGGGAGGAAGGGAGAGCTTGCTTTGCCAGGCTCTCTCAATTGCACAGCAGAGCTACTGAGCCAAGCCTCTCGTCCTTCTATTGGCTGAGGCTCCTCCCCCTCCTAGACCCCTGGGGAAGCAATGAAAGAGACAGAGCGTCCTTTGCCCAGTTCCCTGGATCTCATGGGAGAGATACAAAGAAAGCACCTTTAAGAACGAGTGAAGTGCTAATGTTTTAAGCATGGTTGAAGTTTTTTTTTTAAAAAAAAATTTAATTGTGTTTGCCTGTGTCCTTTATAAAGTTTATATCTCTGCTACCTAATCTTAAATAGGTACACATACGGCCCAGCACGACATGGCCCGGCCCAACAAGGTCTCGTTTATGCCAGATTTGGCCCTCATAACAAACTAGTTTGACACAGCTGCTCTAACTAGTATGGAGAACTGACAAGTTTTATGAATCCTTGGAAAAAGCATACACTGATGAGTGGCTTTATATGGAAATATCAGTGAACAAAATGCTAAGAAACATATGGAGGATAAAGACCATGGCTGAAAATAAAAAATTCTCCTTATGCCCCACTGTAAAAGGAATGATGTATTAATTATGCCCATGTGAAACAATAAATGGTCACATGTTTTATGGGATGTTTTGAAGGCCACAAAAATAGCAATTTCAGTATGAAATCTTAAGCCAATTACTGTAATCTATTTCCAAAGAAAATCACCTACCTGAATGTTTATGAGAGAACTGAAATGGAGTTCTGCTCCTGACCACTGGCCCACAAAAAATTCATAGCCTTCCTTCCTTGGTAATGCAAACAGAAACTGGTGGGTGGTGGGGAGTGACAAAAGATTTATTAACCAAGTTCAGTTTGGGATGAAATCAGAAAAATACAGCTTTCATGAAAGCACCTTTGCCATCACAAAAACACTGAATAAATTACAGAGACTGATTCTTTTTCAAAACACACCCCCTGTTTTGAAAGAGGTAGAGAGGTTCAAGTTTCTTTTGCTCATGGACTTTTATGAAAGAGAACTGATATTAATGCAGGAAGATCCCTAGTGCAGAATTCCTGGTCTGAAAATGCAGTGATTGACCTTAAATCTCACTGGCCTTTCTGAACTGCACCTCATGCAGTATGTTTGACAATCACAAAGAGTTTGAGATTGGATTGAACATAATCAAGTATTTACTGAATCTGTATTTTGATTTTCCTTCTAAAGCTTGGGCTGGCTTACTTGGAATCAGCCCATGTTATCCTCAAAAATCACTCTGTGAAGCTTAGGCTATGAGAGAGAATGCTGAGCCTGCAGGCCAAGTAGAATTTATATTCAGGGCTGCCTGGTCCAGTTTCACCATGCTATCCAACACACCTTATTAGCTCATGGGCAGAATGACTGGCTGGTTTCTGAAATGCCTAAGAGTAATCTTCAGCTAGAGATCAGGCAAGATTCTCAGTAGGGATGGGAATGAACCGGGAAAATCAAGGTTTGTTTCAATTTGTGGGGCCACATGAACAATGAACCTTCACAAACCTTCCTGTTTACCGAACTGGTTCATTTCGTGAAGTTCATTATGTGGTAGAACACCCCCTCCCCTGCAGGCTAGAGATGCCAATCTGGCAAGCAAGTCTCTAGCTGACTCACCTCTTCTTGCTCTTCAAGTCTGATGAGGACTGGATTTAGGGGGGCTGAGTTACAGCCCCCCCTCCAAAGCTGGTTCCCCCAAAAAAGCACTCTCTGGAGAAATCTCAGCTACAGGTTCAGGAGTGTGCTCAACAGCCCCCCTTCAAGCTAGAGACCTCCCTGGATTTATTGAGAGCAACTATCCATATCCATCCACTGGTAATGCCAATCTTAAACGACCCAGTAGTACGATTTCTGGATATTATTCAGGACAATATTGCTAGCTCCTCTTAATGGTAGCAGAAACAGATATTTACAAAATTTACACCCCTATCTTTCTACCCTCATCCAGACGAAGGTTGGCTGTTTAAAAATGTATATAATGAAATCATATCTTAAAAACCTTTACCCCCCCCCCCATTAAAACAAAACCTAAAATTCGCATTTAAAATATAAAACAATTAAAATATACCATACAAATAAGAGGTCACTGAGGGAACACCAAAACAAAAAATTGCCCTGCTGGCAGAAGACGGCAACAGAAGGGAACAGATCAGTCTCTCTGGGGACAGTGTTCCAGAGTTTTGAGAAGACCCTTTCCCAAGTTGCCAACTACCCTTGCTCTGGGGAGCAGGCACCAATTGTGCTTGCCTGGAGCTAAGAGGAAGGTGCTCAGTTCCATTGGACTGCCACTGGTAAGTCCTGTCAACTCAAAAGTAAGTGACCAAGAAATTCCAGCAGTGGAGAAGGATGGGCAGGCATATGTGACTGCACAAAAAACATGCCATTAGAGCAGGGGTGGCCAACAGTAGCTCTCCAGATGGTTTTTTTTGCCTACAACTCTCATCAGCCCCAGCCAGCATGGCCAATGGTTGGGGATGATGGGAGTTGTAGGCAAAAAACATCTGGAGAGCTACCGTTGGCCACCCCTGCATTAGAGGATAGCTCTAGAACAGGGGTATCAAACATGCAGTCCGGAGGCCGAATCAGGCCCCCAAACAACTGGCTATCATCTGCTTCCTTCTCCCTATATCTTGTTTTCTTCTGCATAACAGCTTGCTTTGCAAGGTTTGCTCAATTGCACAGCAGAGCTACTGAGCCAAGCCTTTCTTTCCTCTACTGGCTGAGGCTCCTCCCCTTCTTGGTCCCCTGGGGAAGGAAGGAGAGACCCACAGCTTCCTTTGCCCAGTTCCCTGCATCCCATGGGAGAAATGCAAAGAAAGCACCTTTAAGACCAACAAGTGCTAGTATTTTAAGCATGTTTTAAGTTTTTAAAAATATATATTTGTGTTTGTGTTCTTTATAAAGTTTATATCTCTGCTACCGAAGCTTAAATAGGTACACAAGCGGCCCAATCCAACATGGCTCAACCCGACATGGCCTGGCCTGGCCCAACAAGGTCTCATTTATGTCAGATCCAGCCCTCATAACAAATGAGTTCAACACTCCTGCTCTAGAACTTTCGCAGTCAGGTTTGTGTGCAGGTGCAAACCCATGTGTGAGACTACAAATTGACCACAAAGATATTTCTGTTATTCCTTAGTGTTCCTTGTGTACTGGGCTAAAGAACTGTTACGGCTGGAATGTAAGGATTCTTAGTAAGTGAGTACAGTGGCTGTATTTCATACCTAACATATGCAGTTGCAAACTTTTGTGCAACAGCCTATAAAATCTGTCAGCTGCTTTCATTATCAGGGTTTATGCAAACCTGCCTATTTATATTATTGTCTATTTTATTATTTTTAATTGTGTAACTTTAAATTAATAACTTTAACCTTGTGTTTTTTGCAGTATTTTATCTATGTTGGTCTTTGACCGTACAATAAATCTGATTTCATTTGAACCTAGCATACCCAGGTCAAAGTCTTTCCTAAACAATTTCACCCAAACCAACAACATTTGAACATCTGACTATTAATAATAAAGTTCCTACAATAGGAAAAGTGCAAGAAACAAAACGTATGCTGTAAGAATTGGATAGAAGATTTGTGTCTAGAAACATATCCACTTACAGATGGGCAGTGCTGAGCTCGCTTCCATATCAAATCAAAGGTCTTCCCCTTCAGAAAGGAAAGAAAAATAACAAGCAGTTCTAACCACAGTAAAATAATGGGCAGTGTCATAATTTAAAGAAAACATTTACATCCTGTCTTTCCTATCACTTGATATTGCTTATACCATAAATAATATACTAAAAACAGTAACAAGTTAAAAATCAGTATAAAAATAGAAAGCCCTATATCATTATGAAGAACTAATCTTCATAATGTTATATACTGGTGAAGGTCTAGAAAAAGACAGACTTGGGTTTTTTTGCCAGAGATTTACACAGACAGTACTGTACAAAGCACCAGACATGTGTCTTTCTAGACATAATTTCTTACATCTTCACTTATTTTATGGTTGGATAACTATAAAAGTATATAAAGGTCCATCTCCTCCCATACATTCTTGCTTAGGAACTGAGGTCACAGGGAGAGTCCCTTGTGAACATCCCATAGACCAAATAAGCTCGTCTGGTAGGTACGTGAAAGAGGGCCTTTTCAATGGAAGTCCCATGATTACAGAACAAACTCTCCAGGGAGGGGGACCTGCTCCCCCTCACTCCCAATCTTTAGAAGGCAGCTGAAGACATGAATTTGATTAATATTTCTGCCTATCAGCTGTTTTAAATTATTGATTTAATTACTGTTTTAATGTATTTTATATTTTGTGTTCTGTTATTATTTACACTATAAGCATTATTGATTTAATTACTGTTTTAATGTATTTTATATGTTGTGTTCTGTTATTATTTACACTATAAGCTGTATAAGATAGGAAGATGGCTTACAAATGTTTTAAAGAAATAAACATATATTGTATATTGTGCCAAATACAAATACCCTGGCCCAAATTCTATGTGTCACAACAATTTTTTTTTCATTTTTCTGAAAAGACCTAGTCCACATACACCAAGAAAAGCATCTGTAGACCAGGTCCTTCAATTCCATACAATGGAGAAGCTCTGCCCATAAGCAACTGCCAGTACTGGTAGCCTCTTCTGTCATTAAATTCAATACTAGGGAAAACAAACAGTGAAGCATCTGTTCTTAGGACATTACATTAAGTGTTTTGTCTATACCTGTCACTTCAGTTTACCTCAGTTACCAGTTCCATTGTTTGATTAGTTTTAAAAATACCCTCAATTAATTCAATTTAACAAAAGCACTTTATATCCTAGAGCAAAAATAAGCCTACTCAACAGATCTTTCAGCCCTAATCTCAGACATTCTCACTGTGGAGTATGAGCTACACTTACAGGAATAACAGCATAAACAGTGTCCTCTCCAGAAAAATATTGCTTCCATATCTGTATGAAAGAAAGGACTACATTAGCTTCAGAGACTATCATGGAACACAGAGGTAGCCTCAAGTGAATGCAATAATCATCATATTGTAATGGTCCCCACACTGCATGTATGTTTGGAAAGCACTGAATCATTTCTCTAAAGAAAAAAATGCATTTATTCCATGAATTTATAAAACATCTCTCCAGAGTTCTGTTGATGTTGTCTTGTGAATAAAAACACTACTACAAAATCATAAAACATAATCTATTGTCAACATAAAGGCAAAACAATCCAGGGATGCAACATCAGCACAAACCAACCACTGAACACCCTAAAATAGCTATAAAATAGAAGTCAGACTATGCATAGAAGATTGGGTAAAAAGAAATGTTTTCGGTCTGGTGCCCAAGAAACTAGGCTTCAGGCAAACCTCAAGGGGGAGGCATTCCAAACTTAAGTAAGGTCTTGACTGAGGCATTATTTAGTCTGATGATTGCCACATGCCAGTCACTCAGAAGAGCTCAGCACCACTTCACAAATTGCTGGTTTCTCACATGGTAACAATCTGTAGCTAACTGTGCTACGTGAAGCGTCGCACAAGTGTGGTTTCAGACAGCATGTATGTCAACTGAGCAAGCCAACTGGCACAGCAACTGCCTAATCCTGTAGCATGAGAAGACAGCTGTACCACACTTCATGCATAATGGTCAACATATTGATGTGCACCTGAGAGTGAATGCTGAGATTGATGAAGCAGCTTTGAGTGCTAGGTTATGAATGATATGGCACTCTGCTTACATTGGCTTTCACAAGATTCCACAAAATGAAAAGTTCTGTGAAGCAAAGGATTTACAACAAAGTCTAATCAAAATACATTTCTATCATTTGAGAAGTTTCTTTACCTGTTTTATTTCTTCAGGCTTCTTCTGTTTCACTATCTCAACATTAAGTATAGAATCAAGTGTCTACAACAAAAAACACAACAATAAAGCTCATTGTTAGTTGAGAAAAATCAGAAGGTTGCATTCTTCTTCATATACCTAGACCTGTCAGCTACAACACACAAGATTCACAAACATAGGTGGAAACTCAGTTTCAAATCCCCCATTTGCCAGGGAAACTTGTTGGATGATCTTAGGCCAGAAACACTCAGCCTAACCCACCCCAAAGGGTTACTGAGTGAATAAAATGGAGGAGAGAATGATATAGGCTGCTTTGGATCCTTACTGGGGGAAAAGGCAGCTCATAAATGAAGGAAAATAAATTCAGATGGGGAAAGCCAGTTTCAATAATAGGAGAAACAGGTGCAGTGAAGCAGAAGCAGCCTCCTAGTTCTACAGGTGCTGGTATGGAACAGCCTGTTATTCCTGCAATGAATTGGGGCATATCCGGAGTCAGTGCCCAAAATCTACCACTACTGTGGCATTTCACATGATGCCAGTGGGCCCTGGACCCACTTCTTCTGAATTGGACCCTGAATGTATTCCTCAGCATCACCGCAGGGAAGTGACTGTGGATGGGCATGATGTGATAGCCTGGCGAGACACTGGTTCCCTTTTGACTTCTGTACATCGTTCTCTTGTGGATCCAAAGTATTTCCTCCCAGGTGAAGGAAGGATGGTGCTGCGCATCAATGAAGCAGAAGGAGTTACTCTTCCAGTGGCCAGGATACCCATCCAGTATGAGGGTTGGACTGGAACATGGAAGGTCGCTGTGTATGAAAGCATGCCTGTGTCTATGTTTACAGGAGAGGATTTGGCAGAACATGTACTTAGAAGGCAGATGAAAGCAACTGAATCCGAACACTCTCTCAAAGTGGACTGGGAAGAGGAGAGAAAAGCTGCAGATTGCAAATATCTACAGAGACAGGGTTTTAAGAAACCAGAACAGATGAGAAAACTGTTTGTAGCTGGCCTGAGCTTTCAGACTACTGATGACAGTTTGAGGGAGCACTTTGAAACCTGGGGCATACTCACTGACTTTGTAGTAGTGAGAGATCCACAGACAAAACGTTCCTATGCGTTTGTGACCAATTCTTGCCAGGAAGAGGCAAATGCTGCACTGGCAGCTGCACCACATAAGGTGGATGGTTGGGTGGTGGGACTACAGAGAGCAGCTCCTAGGGAAGGTTTTGTGAAAATGGTGCCTACTTAAGTGGAAAGAAAATATTTGTAGGGGTAACTGGAGACCTGGAAGAATGTAAATTAAGGAACTATTCTGAAAAATATGGTCTGATCAAAAGCATACAAGTAATAGAAGATAGGCAAAGTGGGAAGAAAAGAGGGTTTGCTTTTGTGACAGTTGATGATTGTGAGATGTTTAACACAATTGTTTTGCAGAGGTACCACACCATAAATGGACATCACTGTGAAGTGAAACCACTTTCCAAGCAAGGAATGCAAGCCGCTACTGGTCAGAAGACTCTGTAGAGCTATCTGTTCTTGATTTACTGTTTATTGCTGTAATGTTTATGTCCGTCACTTAGTATCTTGAGGTATAATTAAGAAGAAGGCAGTACCCGTGGTATGTAGACCGCATCGATGGGGATCTAGATTGCCAGACCCCATGATATGGTCTAGCGGGGGGGGGGTGTCATGATCCTGAGCCTAGCGAAGCCTACAGGCCCCAGGGAAGCCTGCTTTAGAGTTACTGGGAAAACCCTACATCTCCCAGGATAACCTCTGTCCCTCTGATTGGGTAGCAAGGAGTTTGGAGGGAAACAGGCCCAGAGAGGGGTGGGTCCTGGGAAGAGAATATAAAGGCCAAGCCCAGGAAATGGGTGTTCTTTCCCTGGAAGGCTTAGCTGGAGTCAGGCTGTCGCCTGGAGAGCTGAAAGCAAGGGAGAGGCCCTTACCCAACGTGGGGGGGGGGGGGGGGGGGGCGCGTAAGTGTAGTATTAGAGTAGGGACGGTAGAGATAGACAAGTTAGGGCTTTTGTTTATTTTTCTTTCACTGTTTTTTGCACTTTGTTTATATTGCACTGATTTTAAAATAAACCTTTTTGTTGTTGCACACTTTTCCAGGTCTTCACACCTATTATTTGGCCTAAGCTACAGGAAGCCAGAAGGGCTTGGGAGGGGACTCTGGGCCTTCTCAGGGGAGACCCTTAACCCAGAGTGATGGCAGCAATTGGTAAGACCCCCCTGAGTCGTGACAGAAGCCAATGCCTGAACTGAAACTCGCCACATAGAGATACATACTATACCAGGAGCAAAACATCACAAGAACAAGATCAAAACCCAGCTTCTTAAACTGAAAATATTAACTTTACCTTATTTTTTGTGAATCCTCCTTTTGATGTTTTATTGCCCAAGGCATCTGCCTAAAATTGAACATTAATAGAGGTTTTAAAATTGCTACTAAATGCCATTATGACCTACTTGAAGACCAAACTTCTCAGCTGTTAGGATGATACACATATATTCTTGCTATGAAATAATGGTATTCTACTACAGTTTGGGCAAACACATCATGCAAGCCTTGGGGGCGGGGTGGAGGGCACAGAGATGCAGTAAAATGAGAGTGCGAGTTTCACGCAGTTTTTTCATCTCCTCTACACTGCATTGTTACTGGATGCATTACACTTTATTCCATTAGTCTGTAATTGCCAAACCCAGTTTTACTGCATTGTTTGTTGGATATACAAACAATATATTGGATATATTCCATTATATTCATCTCTATTATATTGTTTTTGTAATGTTGTAATCTGCCTAGAATCTCAAGAAAAAAGTAGACAACAAATAAAATAAATATATAAGACAGCACAATATATTCACTTATATTTGGATTTTTAATAAAACCCCCAAATTTTCATCATCCACAGAAATCAGTATTATTACCAGTATCCGCCAGGAGAGGAGTATGTAAAATGAACCTTAAGGTCTTAGTCAGGATTAAACAAAAATGAATTGAGTTTGCTTGATAAAGCGAACGCCTGCCTGAGAGTTCTATCCTCCTTGTTATGATGAGACTCCTCACTTGATGAATGGGGAGCTGTACTTGTTCTTCAAGCTGCAAAAGACTGGCTGATATACAGGGTTTTAGAGAGAACAAACAGAATCCTCTCTGCCTTCTGTGACTTATTCTTCCACTACACAGTACAAGGATATGGGCAATATATGTATTGTGGCTTGGTGGGGAAAGGAACTGTCATTTATAACACTGCAGTTAAGGCTTATTTATACAACCATTAACTTCACAACAATCACATCTGGGTGGGTAGCTGTGTCGGTCTGAATAAATGTGACAAAGTTAGAGTCCAATAGCACCTTTAAGATCAACAAAGTTTTATTCAGGCTGTAAGCCTTGTCAAACAGGATGGAATCAGACTTGTCTGCCTGCCTGCCTCTCTCTCTCTCTCTCTCTCTTTATATATATATATATATATGAGGTTGAACAGCAAATCAGCATACAAGCATATAATATAATGAAATGTTTTAACACATGCAAACAGAAATAACAAGTTTATAAGGTCATTATAGTTTAGATTCAATTTCAGGGGGGGGGAAACAGGCAAATAAACATCTCAGAGTGTTAAGAGTGATTATATGACCCTGTTGTCATGTCTCCTCTCAAGTGTGGAGGTGACTGATAGTACCTTTTTCTTAGCTGTGATGTTGGCGTTGTCTCCTCTGTTGCCAGACCAAAGGAGTGCATTACAAAATACCATTCTGGTTCATTGCACTACAGTTACAATCCTGCTATTCTAAATAAGAAATAAACTAAAATAAAGAGAATGTATAGCTTTTCTTGATGGGAATACAGATATAAGGACTGAATAAATTTAGCACATGTAGTGAGATAAAAAAAAAGAGCCCCATGGTGCAGAGTGGTAAAGCTGCAGTACTGCAGTCAGAGCCCTCTGCTCACAACCTGAGTTTGATCCCAGCAGAAACTGGTTCAGGTAGCTGGCTCCAGGTTGACTCAGCCTTCCATCCTTCCGAGGTCGGTAAAATGAGTACCCAGCTTGCTGGGGGGAAAGTGTAGATGACTGGGGAAGGCAATGGTAAACCACCTCGCAAAAAGTCTGCCGTGAAAACATTGTGAAAGCAATGTCACCCCAGAGTCTAAATGACTGGTGCTTGCACAGGGGACTACTTTTACCTTTGTGAGATAAAAATCCAGTATCCCTGTTGAGCCCTGGAGAGGTGTTTGTTCTATGTGTTGTAAAATGAAGGGCATTGCTGGCACTTAGTGGCATATGCGAGGTTACAAAATGAGCAAATGAATGAGCCTGAGATGTTGATGTTAGGTTCAGTGACTGTGTTGTCTGGGTGTATATGACAGCAAAGTTAGCATTTGGGTTTTGGTTTTACTGCAAATTTTTGGGTTTTGAATTGAGATACCAACATCAACTACAACATCTCTGGCTCACTCACTTGCTCATACCACATTAAACACAACAATTAGCAAGAAGCATTTTCTAATCCAGATTTCAAATTGTTAAAAAAAATCAGGTGAGTTAGATTTTAATATTGGCCTTGCCTTTTCCTCCATGAATCTGACAAATTCTGCTTGCTTTGAGTATCCCATTGGCTGCTTTTTCTCATCGCTCCTTCTCTCCATTCGAGTTGCAAAAATATCAGGATTAGATCTGAATCAAAGTTAGAACTGTTTATTGCTATTAAAAGTCACTGTTATTAATTTACATTTTATTCCCATCCTTTCCTAAAAGCCTGATGTGAACAACAGTCTCTCCTCATGACAATTTATTTCCAATATTAATACTGGAATGGAAACTAATTAAAAACTAATCTGCAGTACTAAAACCAGCTGAAGACAAACGTTAACACTGTGGTCATAACAAAAAAGGAGTGTCTATAGCGCGTTTTAATGTTTCTAGTCCCTAGAATGTATTGGGATTTTGGGACACAAGCTTCCGAAGGCTACAGTATATCTCATCCGATGTCATGAAAACTACTGCCTATTTCTGATGCACCAGAGAAATCTTGTAATCCTAAACCAAGTTATGGCCTTCCGAAACCACTGAATGTGGGAAGAGTGTAAAACGGCTACACCATTCGAATACCAGTGACTGCACGGAACAGGTGGAGCAAATGGCCTGAAGGAGAAAAGGACAGGGCTAGACTGGGGGCTGCAGGATTTCTGCCAAGCTTCCGCCTCTTCGAAACTGCCAGCGTGGAGCGGCTTCATGCGCTACCGGCGTCAGGAATTATTTCCCGCGCGCACACACCCCCTTACTTGCGCAGCTCCTGGATTTTGCGTTGATATTTTGCGTAGAAAGGATTCTCCTCCACAGCTCCGTCGCCTCCCATTCCCTGGACCCTCATCACCAGCGGCCGAGGTTGCGGGGGCAGCAGCATACCAAGAGGCCGAAGGGAGGCAAAGCGGCCCACTAAAACTCCTCGGGAAAGGCCGAGTACCGCCGCACCGCAAAGCTGCTGTATGTACCTTGCTGCCATACCTTTCCTGTCAGCCCACATCCACGGAGAGCAACACGTAACACCAGCCGCCTCTTCCTCATAGCCCAGCGCAAAGGTTCCGGCCGAAAAAGCACAACCGGAACTTTTTGAGGAGAGGTGATTTCATTTGCGCTGGCCAAGGGGGCGGGGGCGAGTGAGCATGGGCGCAGTAGGTCAGGGGGTTTGAATGCGCTTTGATCCAAGGGAATCTCTAGCAAGAATAGTCATGCAGCAAGGACATAAGAGACCCCTATTTTCAACGGATGTGATTGCAGCCTTACACGTAGCTCGTTCTGTGACACTTAAAACACAGAGTTTATGGCAGCCCACTGTAACTGTGGCGTTTAAATTGCTTGTTCAACCAACCGGTAGAACAACGCCCGAAATAAATCCGGGGTTAAATTAGCACGATAACTAGAAAGGAAAAAACGATCTTCATGAAAACGTTGTTTCTGCATAAAAATCCTGGCCTTTTTTTCGAAATAGAAATTATTGCAGTATAAGATCAAGAAATCGTAGCATTTAATAGTTGTGGTTTTTAAAGTTGCAGAAGTATTTTCAGTTCTATGGCTTATATATATGCAAATATTTAAGTAGACTGGTCTGCCTAAGAGAAATTTTCCCTCAGGTGTTGAAGCAATGAGTTTTCCTTAAAAGAGAGAAAATAAGATATATTAATAGCTAAATAGCCAAGAAGGTCCTTTGTGGAATCCCTATTCCTGGCTGGCCAATTTTTACAGAGTATCTAGATCAGGGGTGTTGAACTGTTTTGTTATGAGGGCCGGATCTGACATAAATGAGACCTTGTTGGGCTGGGTCATGTCAGGCTGGGCCATGTGTGTGTACCTATTTAAGATTAGGTAGCAGGGATATAAATTTTATAAAGAACACAAACATATATATATTAAAACTTAAAACATGCTTAAAATGTTAGCACTCATTGGTCTTTGTATCTCCCATGGGATGATTTGGCCCCCAAACTGCATGTTCGACACCCTTGAGCTAGATAGCTCTGGATGGAAATAAGTAAAAGTTGGATCTACACAGATCTTCATGAATTCATATGATTTTTACACTGAAATGAAATCAAAGCACCATCATACTGTAGATCATATTTTAGACTATAGGCAGCACCACAAAAATCACACCTCCACGGATTTGTGAAGCCACACTACTGCAAAAACAGTTCCAAAACATGGATCCTCATGAATTCATATGATTTTTATGCTGAAATGAAATCAAAGCACTATCATGCTGTAGACCATGTCTTAGACTATAGGCAGCAATGGAAAAATCATGCCTCCACAAATTCGTGGCACCACAACAGTGGAAAAACATGTTTCTTTTTTTTAACTTTAAACATTTTATTAAGGCATAAAAGTAGCTTACAATCCATAGCGCAAGAAGTTTACCGTCAAGATTAACAGAAATAACATCGTAAGCTTAATAGACAGAATACAGAGGAAAAACAACCTTTAAAAACAAAATACAAACTGAAGGTAATAGTAATTATAATTATAATTACACAGTATTTGAAAATAAAATAAGATCAGGGAAAGGAAAAAGGAAGATATAATACACTTTAAATAACTTGAAATTAACTTGTTAAGAGAATTTTATAGCAAAAGGAAATCCTTATACATTTTATTTTTAGAATAAGAGTTAGCATAAAATGGATCGGTGTCAAGCTTTTCTAGAATGGGAAGCCAAGTTGCCAGATATTTAGCGTAGGCTTGGTATGGGTCTTTGTGGTCTATGGCTGCCTGAATTTTATCCATTACAATGTGTTCCCAGACTTTAAGTAGCCAGTTGTCAAGTGTCAAATTCAATGAGTTTTTCCAGGACTGCGCAATCGTGGTTTTAGCAGCTGTCAGGAGTTTAACTATCAAGGATTTTTTAGAAGATGAAAGACGGGTATCGGACCAATGATTGAGAAGTATCCTTGTTGGTTCATCTGGGATCAAGACCCCAGTTAGGGAGGAGAGATGGGCACAAATTGAGGTCCAGAATGGTCTGATTTTGGGGCAGTCCCACCAGCAGTGAAAATAAGAGGCTTTGAGCCCACAGTTTCTCCAGCAGTCTGAAGAGCCTAACTGGGTCATATGGGAGAACTGGTTAGGAGTAAGGTACCAACGTGCTATCAATTTAAAGTTTTGTTGAGATATATTTATAATGGTAGATTGTAGGGCATCACTAGCCCATATAGAGTCCCATTGGTCGGGAGAAAGGATGATGCCACAGTCTTTATGCCATTGGGTGGTGTAAGAGGGTAAGGTTGCTTCGAGTTTAGACAATAGGATTCGATACAGCCGTGAAATGAGACTTTTAGGCGTTCTCTCTTCGTGAAAATGAAGAACTAGATGTTCGTAGTCAGATGAAGGGCGAGAAAATGAAGAGATCACTTTAGGGTCCTGAAGAAAGTGCCTGATTTGAAAGTATTCAAACCAAGGTGCTGGCTTAGTCAAAACTTGGTCTAGATCATTTTTAGGTAGAAGTTGTTTAGAAGATGAAAGAAGATTAAAGAAAAAAACTTTTGAGGAGTCTCTCCAGACCTTGAAAGAAAAGGGTAGTTGGGCAGGAAGGAAATATTTTTGTCCTATAAAAGATGAGATAGTAGAGAGTCCTGGAGCCAGAAAATGACGCTCCGAATCCCATACTGACAAGAGCGCCCTGAGGAATGGGTTCATGAATTGCCACGGTGGGCGTTCATTTTTCTTGAGCCATAATAGTTCGTAGTATTTCAGTGGGGTAAAGTGAGCTTCCTCTATGGGCGTCCACGGCGGCGGGGGATGTTGGTACAATATTTTGGTCATCTGGGATAAAATAGTAGCTTTATAATACTTTGCAATGTCGGGAACTGCTAGGCCACCTTTTTGTCTTGATCGACATAAAGTTGAAACTTTGATTCTAGGCTTTTTATATTTCCAGATAAAGGAGGTCAGTATTTGTTGCCAGGATTTTAAGGTAGGCTGAGAGATCTCAATAGGAAGAGCCCGAAAAAGATATAAAAACTTGGGGAAAATAAAGGATTTAATTACATGGATTCTTTCCATCCAGGATAGTTGCAACTTATCCCATTGCTTGATCCTCATGGATCCCTATGGTTTTTGCTTCGGATCCCCCAAAGCTCACCATCAATTCTTATAGCATGTCTATGGGCAGAGTTTGCACCTCAGAAATCGTGGATCCACAGGTTTGAGGCAGCACCATGGAGCAAAAACATGGTTTTAAAGCATGGATCCTCACAGATCCTCAGGGTTTTTGTATCGGGTCATCTGAAGCTCATCCTCAAATCACATATGGTGCCAATGGGCACAGTTTGCACCACAGAAATCGTGGATCCTTTATTTCGTGGCAGCACCATGGAGAAAAAAACATGGTTATGAAGCATGGATCCTCATGATTTCTGCATTGGGTCACCATAAGCTCACCCTCCAATCACATATCATGTCCATGGGCAGAGCATGCACTACAGAAATCACAGATGCCTTGCTTCATGACAACACCATGGAGCCAAAACATGGTTTTGGAGCATGGATCCTCATGGTTTTTACTTTGGGCCACCCAAAGCTCACTATCCAATCCCATAACGTGTCCAGGGGCAAAACTTGCACTACAAAAATCATGAATCCACATCTTCACGGAAACACCATGGAGTCAAAACATGGTTTGAGGCACTGATCCTTATGGATCCTCATGATTTTGCTTTGGGCCACCTCATGCTCACCATCCAATTACATATCGTGTCCATGGGTTGAGCTTGCACCCCAGAAATCGTAGATCCACGGCTTCATGGCAGCACCATGGAAGAAAACTATTATTCCAAAGCATGGATCCTCATGATTTCTGCATTGGGTCACCCAAGTTGCACCATGAAATCATATGTCATGTCCATGGGTAGAACTTGCACCCCGGAAATCACAGATCTACTGCTTCGTGGCAGTGCCACGGAGCAAAAACTTGGTTTTGAAGCATGGTCCCTCATGCTCATGGTCCCTCATGATTTCTGGCTTGGATCACTCTATGCTCACTATGTGTCCCGCCCAGTGTGGCCCCCCCCACACTTGCCAGCTGTTTCCCCCCCCCCCACCAACACCCGGGAAGCTCCTGTGTCACTGCTGGAGGCCCCCACAGCCGCCCCACCACCTACCTGGGATGCCGCCAACACAGCGATGCCCCCAGCAGCACCCCTCAGCCAGTGTGCTCGCCCGCGGGTGCGAGGAGTCCGGCCGATGCAGAGTGTCAGGAACGGCCAGAAGCCAGAGACAGAGCCCAGCAGCAGTAGAGGGAGGGGCCAGTAGGCCGAGCCGCGGCGGCTAGCACCACTGCGCCCCAACGCTCCACGGAGGCTGGGGACGACCCAGACACTCCCAAGAGGCCAAGCCCCGGAACGCCTCTCCTCGGAGTCTGGGCTTTTGAACAGGGGTGGAGCCAGAAGGGGGTGGGACCCAGGGAGTGGGGAGGGAACAGGCAGAGGCATAAAAGGAAGGGAGGCACAAGGTCGGGGAGGAAGCTGGCGGGTAGAAGGAGGGGCTGCCTCCTGAGAGAAAGGAGCCCATACACAGCCAGAGGAGTAAGGGGGCCTGAGGTGCTGTAACCTGGCTCCCACTCCTAATTCTGAGACCTCAGGGGGGCACTTGCACAAGGCCCAAAAGGGGAAGCCCTGTCAGGGGGGCAACGGCCACACCTGGGGACTGCGAGAGGCGCCCAGGGCATGACACTATCAAATCCAATTCCAATTCCAAAAACCTTTATTTGCATAACACTACTATCAAATCACACATTGTGTCAATGGGCTGAGCTTCCATCCCAGAAATCACAGATCCACAGTTTCGTGGCAGCACCAGAGAGCCAAAACATGATTTTGAAGCACAGATCCTCATGATCTTTGCTTTGGGTCACCCCAGTCTCACCATCCAATCACATATCTTGTCCATGGATGGAGCTTGCACCACAGAAACCACGGATCCACAGATTTGTGGCAGCACCATGGAGCAAAAACATGGTTTTGAAGCACAGATCCTCATGGATCCTCATGATTTTTGCTTTGGGCCACCCCAAGCTCACCATCCAATTACATATTGTGTCCATCAGCAGAGCTTGCACCACTAAAATCACAGATCCATGGCTTCATGGTGGCACCATGGAGCACCAATCACACATCATGCCCATGGGCTGAGCTTGCAACCCAGAAATCATGGATCCATGGCTTTGTGACAGCACCATGGAGCCAAAACATGGTTTTGAAGCACAGATCCTCATAGATCCTCATGATTTCTGCATTGGGTCACACCAACATCAGCATCAAATCACATATTGTGGCCGTGGGCAGAGTTTGCACCCTAGAAATCATGGATCCATGGCATCATGGCAACACCATGGAGCCTAGATATGGTTTTGAAGCACAGATCTTCATGGATCCTCTTATGAGAAGACAGGAGTCTTGGAAAATATGATCAATTTCACAGTAGACTTTTAATCCTGGTTTAGCCCTGTCCCCAAGCTGACATTCTACACTAAAATCATAGAATCGTAGAGTTGGTGTTAACAAGTGAGTCTGATGCGTGAGGAGACTGGTATCAGTGAATCAAAGCTCTTTTATTGTGATTACAGAATGGTAATAAGCAGACTAAGACCATAGTACTATGCCAATGGGCCAACTATATATACACCACAGTTCCCATGCTAGAATGTCATTGGGTCACTTGAACCAGCAGGGGGCTGGTGATTGGACTGGGGAAGCAGAGATGAGCCAAGCAGGAACTACCCACACTCATGAAACATAAAGTCCACTATAATATAGTGGCTTCAATGCAAGAAGGAGACGCGGTTGTAGTGAACATAGCTCTCTTTATTCAATACAGCATAGTGATGACTGAACTCTAAGACTGATGAACTGGGCCAACAGGGCCAACTATATACACTTCAAGGTTCCCACGCTAGAATGCCATTGAATCATTTAAACCTGCAGGGGGCCAGTGATTGGAGCAGGGCAGCAGGGATTCGGATCCTACAGCCCATTATTCCTGAGTCCCAAAGCCCAGTCCTAAATGAGCCATGCAGGAACACTATTACTAATACACAACATTACTCCACATACACAACATCCCTCCTCCCCTAGTTCACAAGCCTTAGCAGACATAGGTAGGCAGGCTTGCAGTGCTCCTGTGTGGACTGCCTCAACACTGGAGTGGGCGGAGGAGTGGTTGCCGCTTCAGGTGTGATGAGCAGGGGGGAGGATCAGCCTAGAGTGCAGGATCAGCCTAGAGTATCCCCGACAAGTGTTTTTCTGGCTGCTGCTTAAAAACTGCCAGTGATGGGGGAGCTCACCACCACCCTCAGTAGCTGTCTCCACTTTCAGACAACTGTTATTGACAAACAGTTTGTCCTAATGTCCAGCCGGTACCTTGACAACCTTATATTAAACCCTGATTGTGAGTCTGCTCCTCTGCTCCATGCCCCCCTCTAAGTGACAGCCATTGAAATAATTAAAGAGAGCAAACATGTCTCCCCTCAACATCCTCTTCTCCAGACTGAACGTTCCCAAGTGCTCAGCCTTTCCTCAGAGGGATTGGTCTCCATATCATAGATTCCAGTGATGGTCTGAAGCAGCAGAACAAAGTTTGAGTCCAGTGGCACTTCTGAGTCCAACAAGATTTTATTCCTGGTATAAGCTTTCATGTGCATACACACTCAAAGATTTTACTGGAACCAAACTGTGACATATCATGTGCATTCCATGGCTTCACTGCAAAAGGAAGTCCTGTCCAGCAATACTTTGGAGTTTCTAGATAAAAGCATCTGTTTGTTGGTGATGTGTAAGAAGAAGATAAGAAGATATTGGATTTATATCCCGCCCTCCACTCCGAAGAGTCTCAGAGCGGCTGACAATCTCCTTTACCTTCCTCCCCCACAACAGACACCCTGTGAGGTGGGTGGGGCTGGAGAGGGCTCTCACAGCAGCTGCCCTTTCAAGGACAACCTCTGCCAGAGCTATGGCTGACCCAAGGCCATGCTAGCAGGTGCAAGCGGAGGAGTGGGGAATCAAACCCGGTTCTCCCAAATAAGAGTCCGCACACTTAACCACTACACCAAACTGGCTCTCCTCAGCCCAAGTATAAAAAGGAAAGCCAGAGCAGCCACTACTGTCCTTGACTGGTAATGATGTGACTCAGTATATGTGTGATATATCTGTAGGGACAGCTTGGAGAATCCATTTCCTTTAATAAGAATTCACATACTACAAGTCTGAGATCTTTATTTTTGGAAGCTGTGGAGACTGTGGGAAAATAGGCTTCCCTAAAAATTTGAAAAGTGACCTGGTTTGTAATTTTTGTACACATCAGTTTATAAAGTTTTATTTTTATTATTTATTTATTTATAATTTAAATGTGTACTCTGCCCTCCCCCACAAGCAGGCTCAGGGCAAATCACAACATAAAAACAAGAAAAGAATCAATATAAATAAAAATTTAACAGTGATAAAACAGTATAAAAATTATTTTAAAATACAGGGTTTCCAGCTGAAAACATTGGTCTCCAATTTCACAGACTGGTTTACATAAGGTGGTAGATGGTATTTTAGCAATATCAACAGTGCCAGTAGTGTTGGGGACGGGCGGGCTAAGATCTTCCTGGATGCCTGGATGCTTCAACCAAAGGCCTGGTGGCCTTTTTTAACCAGGATTCAGCACTATTGTGAATGCTCACAAAAACTTTAAGGTCTGGGACTCCAGGCTAACCATAGTATAATTTCCCTTCTTTCAGTTATGTACTCTGAAGAAAGAGTATTACTTCATGATCTTCCACTTATTGAGCTTCATTCAACATATGCTGAAAAAGGAAACATTTAGGTTCTGTAAACTTGGGGTGGAGTGGAAGTATAGCCAGCTCTTGGCAAGGGATGTATGACAGCACTTCTTTAGATTCACTTAACTGGCTGAAATTATGAAAAGACAAATTAACCCTGGATTTTGGGGACAGTATTAGTAGACAAGCTGTTAACAGTAGACAAGCTGTTAAAATTCATTTGAAATGTTTAATGTTTAAACTTCCAATACTATGCACCCTTGTTTAGAAGTTAGTCATATTTAAACAGACAAGATTTGCTTTTGAATATAGTAGGACTGGATTTTAAGGATGCCATTTTAGTTGCACTTAATTGGCAGTAAAGAGCCCCGTGGTGCAGAGTGGTAAAGCTGCAGTATTGCAGTCTGAACTCTCTGCTCACGACCTGAGTTTAATCCCAGCAGAAGTTGGTTTCAGGTAGCCAGCTCAGGTTGACTCAGCCTTCCATTCTTCTGAGGTCAGTAAAATGAGTACCCAGCTTGCTGGGAGGAAAGTGTAGATGATTGGGGAAGGCAATGGCAAACCACCCTGTAAAAAGTCTGCCGTGAAAACAACATCACCCCAGAGTTGAAAACAACTGGTGCTTGGACAGGGGACTATCTTTACCTTTTTAAATTGGCAGTAAGTGCCATGGAACCCATAGGGAAGTAAGTGTGCACAGAACAGCAGACCAAATCTTACATTAGTTGATTGTAAGGACTTTCTGTTTCTAATATTGCTAAACACTACAAGTTAAGCATTTGTATGTGTTTAGTAGTTTATTGTCAAAGATTCAAAACGTGGTAGAAAAAAAAACAACCTACATTTCCCTGCACGTTAACTGAACAGGTGCTGAGCAATGTACAACTAAAGCAACAAAGAGATCACAGGGCACTATGCCTCATGCTATCTTTCTGTCTCACAGAAAAACTTTGCTGTTGTCTCAGATGACAGCCTGAGCAAATTTTGGCACAAGCAGACATGTCTTTTCTATGGCATTTCTTGTGGTAGTTAAAGGGAGATGTGAAGCAGCTGGTAGATAACACAGTTAATGTGCTTGATTTGAAAAATGAGCAAACTAGTCACATAATACACAAATTAGGTTATCCAGACTTGAGAAATTTCTGTACTGTAACTCTAGGAATTCCATTGTTTCACTGGTAGCTTTAGAATGTTGATCTTTTCGTCATTCTGTTCCAATGACACTTCCAACTTCAGTCTTCTGGTCTTCTGGATTTCAGTTGCCTTTCTGTCCCTAGAACAGGAAACATAAGGAACATAAACCCAAGAAAAGAGAGATCTGGCACATTCTAAACTCTTTTTGGTATAAATGATGTTTACATCAAATGGTAAGTAGCATAAACTCACTTTCTAAATTATTGATAAGTTATTCTAAGAATGATATTAGGTATTAGTTCTTATAGTAAGTGGGTGTACACATTACTTAAAGAGGACTGTGTGAGGGTGGTAAATGCCTGATCTGCATCTGTGGCACATGATCTCACAGGGCATATAGGTGATTTTTTATTTTATACATGTAATGAAGAGTGGGAACCTGGGGTTCAGCAACACACACTATTCATGTTTACAATTCTTCCCAGGGGAAACATCATAACAGATCAGTAGCAACTTGCCATAAGCCATGTTATCCCCATGAGAATTATTCCAGGAATGCCCAGGCAGAGAAAAATGGTCCTTCAGAAGGGGCCCAAAAGGATGAAAAGCCACTTTGGCTTGGTAATTACATCCTGCAAGAGGGGGAGGCTAGCCCAGAGGGCTGCTGCTCCAGAGAGCCATAGCAGCTAAGGGTAAACTGAACCGAGTCCTCATTTTGGTAGAAGTCCCATGAGAAATCCACAGCTCTGACTTGGCCTGATTACAGCCCAATGACCCCACTGGTGCAACCAGTGCCATTAGATGCGTGGTTCTGGACCACTTGTCCCAATTATGCCATGTCATTCCCTATCCAGGCTGTCCTGCAACATATCCCCTCCTGAATCCCAAAATGCCTTGTGTCCTCCCCTTCAATCAGCCCAACATCTGCCAAATCATCCAAGCCAGAATAGGCAGGCAGGCAGCTAACCAAGATAATATTTTCTGTATGTTGGGCCCTCTCTGTACAAGCGCAGGCAATTCTTTGTAGAGCACCACAAAGACCTTCTTGAGGCAGTCGTGTGATGTGGCACGTGGGGTTGAGGAGGGTGACATGGCACAAGTACTGCAGGCAATGGTTCAGCTAGGCCAGCTTCATCTCCTCATTCTTAAGCTGCTGTAATGTACTGAGAACCGAGATGGTTTGAAGGCAACATAGTTTATTCAGTAGCATATTACAAGAGAGCGAACATGCCGGCCGGGCCCCGCTTATATACATTGCCTGGAACAGCCCCCTCATCCGACCAGGCCAATCCTGTTTGGTCAAATTTCCCGCCACAGATCTTGATGGGCGGGGCGATTGGTGAGCTCCATCCGGGGACCCGAGGGTCGCCTTCAGTAGCGATCGCCATGCGGCCTGATCTCTTATGTTCAATACATAACATTCCTCCCCCCTAGCTTAGGACACATAGTCCCCCAAGTACGCGGGGGCCGTGCGCTCCCGGGTAAACCTCCTTAGGATGGCGGGTGGAGTCGGAACAGTCGCTGGTGCCGCCGGGGCCACGGCCGCCACTGCAGACGGGGCGACTGGTTCCACACGTGGGAGAACCACCAGCGTAGGGTTGTCTGCGCCTTGCAGCTCGTCGGGTGTCCCAGCTCCCTGGGGGTCGCCCTCGCAACGGTTGGGCTCTACTTCTCGATCGGCGGTGTTGGGGTGGATCTCTGTGGGGGCGCGGCTGTGAGCTCCTCCTCGCCCCGTATTGCGGCTGGTTCTTCCGGCAAGGTGCGGCAATGTATTTGGTCTATATGCCTCCGCAATACACTGTCTCCCGCCGTGGACACATCGTAGTGGCGAGACCCTATTACTCGCAGCACCCGGCCTTCTACCCACTCGGGGCCGCTCGCATAGTTCCTAGCGTATACTGGATCTCCTGGGAAGAATCCCCTGGCCGCTTCTCTGATCTCTGGGGAATAGATAGATAGATAGATAGATAGATAGATAGATAGATAGATAGATAGATAGATAGATAGATAGATAGATAGATAGATAGATGAATTTATTGTCATTGTTCTCAACAAAAAGAGAGCAACGAAATGAGGTGCTCTTCCACAAACATACCAATACATCAAACACACATATTCATAAACCATTTAAATACATCTAAAACCATTAAACCATTTAAACCATTAAAACCATTTAAATACATCTAAAACGGATAAACATTCATAAAACCATTAAAACCATTTAAACCATTAAATAAACATTCATAAAACGATTAAACATTCATAAAACCATTAAAACCATTTAAACCATTAAATACATCTAAAACAGATAATCCTTCATAACCCTGCATTTAACCTAACCACAGCACTTGGATAGAAACTGTCCTTAAATCTGTTTGTCCTAGCCTTCAACACTCTATATCGTCTACCTGACGGTAAGATCTCAAAAAGCAAATGGCCCAGATGTGTATGGTCCCTTAGGATCATTTGTATCTTCCTTTTACATGCCATATTGTACAGATCCACCAATGAGGGGAGAGAACATCCACAAATCTTTTGTGCTCTTCTCGTCACTCTTTGGAGCACCCTTCTCTCTGCTTCCGTGCAGCTCCCAAACCACGCGCAGAGGCAATAAGATAAAATGCTCTCAATGGAACTACGATAAAAGGCAACCAGCAGACTCCCTGACAGTTGTAGTGATCTTAAGAGTCTTAAGTAGTATAGTCGTTGCTGGGCCTTTTTCTCTAGAGCTAAAGTATTTGCCCCCCATGTTAGATCCTGTTTCATGGTAATTCCCAGAAACTTCCATTCTGTCACCTGTTCTACCATAACACCATCAATAAACAACGGCTGGGTGTCCAAACTACTCTTCCTGTAATCCACTATAATTTCCTTCGTCTTATTTATATTTAAAATAAGATTATTTACTTTACACCAAAGGGACAGCTGTTGAACTTCCCTCCTGTACGCAGACTCATCATCCTCAGAGATGAGCCCTACCAACGTTGTATCATCTGCATACTTAATGATTTTGTTACTCAGACTGCTAGAAACACAATCAGACGTGTAAATAGTGAAAAGAAGTGGACTCAAGACACATCCCTGAGGGGTGCCAGTATTTAAGATCTTCATGGAGGAAATATATCCATCCATTTTAACCCTTTGTGAACGACCTGACAAAAAATTCAAAATCCACTCACATATAGAGTCCGACAGCTTCAAATCTTTAAGCTTAAACAACAATCTATGGGGTGATATTGTATTAAAAGCAGAACTAAAATCTGCAAACAACATTCTAACATACGTCCCCTTTTTATCCAAATGCGATAAAGCAGTATAAAGAACAGTATTAACAGCATCCTCAGTAGATCTATTTTTCCTGTAAGCAAACTGATATTCATCAAAAATAACAGGAAGGCAGGAAATAATATATTTTCGAACTAATTGTTCAAAACACTTCATTATCACACTTCATTATCATTCTCTTAACAAGTTAAGTCTGGGGCTAGGAGGCCCAGGAGCGGTTTGTGGTCTGTGGCTATGGTGAAATGTCTCCCGTACAGGTAGTCGTTAAACTTATGCACCCCTGCCATGATTGCTAAGGCCTCATTATCTATTTGGGCATAGTTCCGCTTTGCTGGGGTCAGGGTCCTCGAGTAGTAGGCTACCGGGACCTCCCTCCCATCCGGGAGTTGGTGACCCAGGACGGCGCCCACCCCGTACGGTGACGCGTCACATGCTAAGATCACCGGTAGGCTCTCATCAAAATGGTGGAGCACATTGTTAGATACGAGCAGCTTTTTGACGGCCTGGAACGCTGCATCCTGCTTCTTTCCCCAGACCCATGGGGCATTTTTGTCTAAGAGTCTGTGGAGGGGTTCTGCTATGGTGGCTTTGTGGGGTAAGAACGAATGATAGAAATTTAATAACCCCAAGAAACTTTGTAGCTCCGCCTTGCTCTTGGGGGTGGGGGCTTCCACTATGGCCCTGGTTTTGTCCGGGGTCGGGTGGATTCCCGCTGCGTCCACCGCGAACCCCAAAAACTCCACCCTCGGTACCCCGAGGGAACACTTTTCTCGTTTGACCTTCAGACCGGCCTCTTGGAAATGGTGGAGGACTTCTTGCAGCCGGTTGCTAAATTCCTCCACGTCCGGTGCGGCGATCAAAACGTCATCGAAAAACGGTTGCACCCCGGGAATCCCTTTGAGGAGAGAATCCATCAGGCTCTGAAACACCCCCGAGGCCACACTCACCCCAAACTGCAACCGCCACACCTTAAATGCCCCCCTGTGGGTTACTATGGTCTGCGCTTCTGCCGTAGTGGCGTCCACTGGCAGCTGCTGGTACGCCTGGGCCAGGTCTAGTTTCCCAAAGATTTTGGACCCTGCTAGTGCTGCCAGAACGTGGCTGATTACTGGAACGGGGTAGAGGTTGTCCTGTAGCGCTTTGTTAATGGTGCACTTGTAATCGGCGCATATGCGCACCTCCCCGTTCGGCTTCACCGGGGTAACTATTGGGGTTTCCCATGTGGCATAGGCCATGGGCTCCAGCACTCCCTGGGCTGTGAGGCGGTCTAGCTCTGCTTTGATTTTAGGCTTCAGATCGAATGGAACCCGCCGGGCCTTCAGCCTTACGGGTCGCACTTGGGGATCTAGAGGTAAGGATATAGGAGGGCCCTTGTAGCACCCCAGGGCCCCGTCAAACACCTCCAGGAACTCCCAGAACACGTTTTCGAATCCCTGCGTCCCCAGCTGTTGCACCCCCACAATCTTTATTCCCAGTGGCCGGAACCAGGCCAGGCCCAACAAGGTGGTGAGCTGCCTCCTTTTAACCACCAATATGTCGAGTTTATCCCTAAACCCACTGTACTCCACCCCCACCGTTGCCCAACCCAGGATTTCAACGGGGTTCTTTTGAAAGTCCCGTAGCATGAAGCATGCCGGTCGCAGTCTGGGCAGGCCACGTGGGCACAGCTTCCTTAAGGATTCCTCTGAAATTATGGAGTTGGAGGAACCCGAGTCCAGTTCCATCAGGCAGGGTTTGCCCTCGATCCTGACCCAAACCTTGACTTTTTGGGGGGTATCGTCGGGCAAGTTCATTATCTGCATGGAGGTTGAGGCGATCGAGTGGTCCTCGGTCGATTCCTGGTGGGTGGACTGGCTGTGGCGGGTGTTCTTGGCCTGGCAGGCCCTCGCGATGTGGCCCATCTTGCCACAGCTCCTGCAGACCACGTTGCGGTAGGGGCAGTCCCATCGCTCGTGTTGGTCTCTGCAGCTGGCGCACTTAGTGGTGGCTGGTCTGTCGGTCGCTTGGGGTCGCTGGGACGCTCGTGGGCCTGTCCCCGGTTGGCGGCGTAGCTGGAGTGCCTCTTCCTCATCAAGTTGGCTGGGGCCCACTTCTTCCTGATGGACGGCTTCGGCCCTCGTTTTGGGGAAGGTCTTTGTGGTCCGCTCGAACGCAACGGCCTCATTGAAGGCGCTCTGGAGGGTGAGCTCTTCCCTCGCGAAGAGCTTCTGTTGCAGTCTTTTGTCCCTCAGGCCCCAGATGAAACGGTCCCTCAGGGTCTCTTCCAGCTTTTCATAGCTGCAGTTGCCCGCGATTTGGCGGAGAGCAGTCAGGTAGTCCACTGCCGATTCTCCCGCCTCTTGGTCCCTCTTGTGGAAGAGGAACCTGCGGGCGACGAGTGAGGGTTGCGGCAAGAAGTGTCTAGTGAGGAGTCTGATTATCTCCTCATACGTCTTCTCCGTGAGCCTCGCAGGGGTCGAGAGACCCTTGGCGATCTCGAATGTGGCCTCTCCTCAGATGCTCAGGAGGACGTCTCTCTTCAGGCTGTCCTCCATTATCCTGTTCGCTTGCAGGTAGCACACGACCCGTTCCGTGTAGGTCTCCCACCTCTCCGGGCCACAGATCTTGATGGGTGGGGCTACTGGCGAGCTCCATCCGGGGACCCGAGGGTCGCCTTCAGTAGCGATCGCCATACGGCCTGATCTCTTATGTTCAATACATAACAGCTGCAAAGAGGAGAAAGAAAGGGCCATGGTGCCTCAACATGAGGACCCATGGCTCAAGGGAAATCTCTCTGATCTGGCACTTCTGTGGGCTACAAGAAACAAGACTTTCAGAAGCTGCCTGTGCTCATGACCCAGGTATCCTGCCTGGTACTATGTACTCAGGTGCCTCACTCTGTATCTCATGTGGGAACTTGCTAAGGGAAGAAAACCATTTCCAGCTTTCCAGCTTTCCCTTTGTATGGGCAAAAAGTAGTATTGCAGCAGAGGCCAGGTGACACTGAACTCCCAAAAGAATTCCATCTGTTCCTATTAAGTGGCTGACTTTTATCCCAACTCCTTGGTCTGAGGAACACTTTATGGGGATACAAACTGGTTTTCTGACCAGAATTCTTTCTCTTGCAAACATCTATGGCCACATTCTCTCTTTATTGCCTTTCTCCTATTCAAAAAGGAGGAGGAGGAGAATTGGATTTATACCCTGCCCTTCACTCAGAGACGGTTTACAGTTTCCTTCTCTTCCCACAACAGACACCCTGTGGGGTGGAGAGAGCTGCTCTTGAAAGAACAGCTCTGAGAGAACTGTGGCTGACTCAAGATCACCTAGCAGTTGCATGTGGCAGAGCAAGGAATCAAATCCAGTTATTCTAGATTAGAGTCCATGCTTCAAACCACTTTGCCAAACTGGCTCTTTATGGCTATCCATGATCTAGTCAGATTTTGGAAGTTAAGCAGGATCAGCTCTGATTAGTATTTGGATGAGAGACCACCAAGGAGTACTAGGGTTGCTATGCAGAGACAGGCAATGGCAAACCATCTCTGAATATCTCGTGCCTTTAAAACCCTAGGGGGGTCACAATGTCAGCTGTGACTTGATGGCAAAAACAAATCCATGGAGAGAAGCATAGGACTGTGGCAAGAAAGCAGACTCTGTGGGGAGCCAGATGCAGAACCCACTCAGGAGATGGCTGGGCCTGATCCTTGAGCAAATGTGATTACCAACAAGGATGAGAAAGCCAAAAGGTCCCTCCTTGCTTCTACTTTGCCCCTGCCCCATTTGCCTTGGCACCTGAGACTGATATTCCTCCATATTTGGCATCACAAGCAAGCAAACAAGTCTTTGCTGAGCAGAAAGGACAGAGATTGGAGCAAACTCTGTTAACTCTGTTATGCCCGTGGCAGGTCTTTGTGTGAACAAGGATGGCACAGCAGTGCCCAGTGGCATAAACGTATACAGGATTTCTCAGGGCACCCTCATGGGCAATTCTGTAGGTCTGCATGAAATCGTAAGATGGATGCAGACAGGAGGCAGTTCCAACATGCAGTGCCAAATTAAACTCTGTGGAGGCCCCTACGCAGTCAAAATCTTGGGGGGCTCCTCGCAGATTATCTCAGGGTCGGAGCACCTGCCCCCCCCACCTGTGGACTTGCTGCAGCCTGCAGGCACCTTCTCAAAAGCCCCTTTGACAAAGCTATGGGGAAGAGGCAGAGAGAGGCAAACACGGCAAGAACACCAGCAGCAGCCGCACCAGGCAAGTCGGGCAAAGAGCAGCTCAGTTGCTGGCTGAATGTGCAGGCTGGGAGGGCTGCAAGCAGGCGGAAAACCGGGGTGGGGGGAGGAGCTGGTCCGGGGCCCCTAAAGGCATGGGGGCCTATAGGCTGGTGCCTACTCAGGTTGTTTGTTAATCCAGCCCTGCCAACATGACTCCTGTACACTGTGATAAAACACAACATTTGCGTTGGCCTAAGGATAATCTGACATTCTTACTCCTTCCCCCAGGTAAGTATGACACTCCCAAGCCATCATGAATGCAGCGGTTTCTTATCAGAAACTCCTCTACCAAAATGTACCCCTTTTGTCTTTCATGGGTGTGGGATCACACCTTGCTTAATCTCTGGCTTCAGCAATTCCTGGATATTATCTTAAACAGAGTTGTCGAAGTCATTTGTTATGAGGGCCAAATATGACATAAATGAGACCTTGTTGGGCCGGGCCATGTGTGTACCTATTTAAGATAAGATAGCAGACATATTAACTCTATAAAGGACAAAGAAAAATGCAATTAAAGGTTTGTTTTTTAAAAAAAACTCTTAAAATAAAACATGCTTAAAACATTAGCACTCGTTGGCCTTAAAGGTGCTTTCTTTGTATTTCTCTCATGAGATCCAGGGAACTGGACAAAGGAAGCTTCTGGCTCTTTCCTTCCTTCCTTTCTTCCCCAGGGGATCAATAGAAGGCAGGCGGGCTTGGCCCAGTAGCTCTGCTGTGCAATTGAGAGAGCCTGGCAAAGCAAGCTCTGCCTGCCCCCCTTCCTCCATGTCATAAGAACATAAGAGAAGCCATGTTAGATCAGGCCAATGGCCCATCCAGTCCAACACTCTGTGTCACACAGTGGCAAATTTATATATATATATATATATATATATATATATATATATATATATATATATATATATATATATATATATATATATATATATATATATATATATATATATATATATACACACACACACACACACACACACACACACACACTGTGGCTAATAGCCACTGATGGACCTGTGCTCCATATTTTTATCTAAACCCCTCTTGAAGCTGGCTATGCTTGTGGCCGCCACCACCTCCTGTGGCAGTGAATTCCTTTGGGTGAAGAAGTACTTCCTTTTATCCGTTTTAACCTGTCTGCTCAGCAATTTCATCGAATGCCCACGAGTTCTTGTATTTTGAGAAAGGGAGAAAAGTACTTCTTTCTCTACTTTCTCCATCCCATGGATTATCTTGTAAACCTCTATCATGTCACCCCGCAGTCGATGTTTCTCCAAGCTAAAGAGTCCCAAGCGTTTCAACCTTTCTTCATAGGGAAAGTGTTCCAGCCCTTTAATCATTCTAGTTGCCCTTTTCTGGACTTTCTCCAATGCTATAATATCCTTTTTGTAGGGTTGCCAAGTCCAATTAAAGAAAAATCTGGGGACTTTGGGGGCGGAGCCAGGAGACTTTGGGGGTGGAGCCAGGAGACATTGGGGTGGAGCCAGGAACAAGGATGTGACAAGCATAATTGAACTCCAAGGGAGTTCTGGCCATCACATTTAAAGGGACAGCTCACCTTTTTAAATGCCTTTCTTCCATAGGAAATAATTAAGGATAGGGGCACCATCTTTTGGGGCTCATAGAATTGGACCCTCTGGTCCAATCGTTTTGAAACTTGGGGGGTATTTTGGGGAGAGGCACTAGATGCTATACTAAAAATTTGGTGCCTCTACCTCAAAAAATAGCCCCCCCCCAGAGCCCCCAATACCCACGGATCAATTCCCTATTATTCCCTATGGGAATTGTTCTCCATAGGGAATAATAGAGTGCCTAGTAGACATTTCCCTCCCCCCCCACGCTTTCTAAAGGGGGGGGAGGGCCTCCATACCAGGGAATTCCCCCTCCCTGCCCCCTCCCTCTCTCTCACACACAAATACTTACTTGGTCTTCTTCCCTCTGCCTGCTGTGAAAATGAAAGCAAAGAAAGGGAGGGGCCGTTCTCCGAAGCCCTTCCTGTTTCCTCCTTCTTGCCCAGCCTTAAAGGGGCAGACATTTTACAAACTGCTCAGGAGCTCTACACCAACATGAACCCTACAGGTATGTTCTCCCCCCCCTCCACCCCCACCCCCCCGCTTCCTGATATCTGGAGACCGGGGGATGAAGCTGCGAACCCAGAAGTCTCCCGCCAAAGCGGGGGGGGGGGGGTTTGGGAAGCCTACCTTTTTGAGGTGCGGCGACCAGAACTGCACACAGTACTCCAAATGAGACCGCACCATCGATTTATACAGGGGCATTATGATACTGGCTGATTTGTTTTCAATTCCCTTCCTAATAATTCCCAGCATGGCGTTGGCCTTTTTATTGCAAACGCACACTGTCTTGACATTTTCAGTGTCAGCTGGGTGTGGGGGTGCATATAGATGTTAGACAACATTACAGAGAGGTTTGCCCCTTGAGAGACCAACACACCCAGGGATATTGAGGCAACACCCTCTCTCCTAGCATCATCTTCTGTCCTTGACCCTGGAGGAATGAGGTAATGCCTGCTGTGGCTCCCCTCCATCTTTGGGAGTGGCCAGATCATCTTGGAGGGTCCCTTTCTGGGTAAAACGTTCCTCATATTGGTAGATGCTTACTTGAAATGGGTGAAGATTTATCCCATGTCTATATCAACTAGTGAAGCTACCATTGAAAAGTTAAGAATATGGTTCAGTATGCCTGAAATGCCTGTGATTAATAATGCAAGTTCTTTTCCTAGTCAACAATTCAAACAGTTTATGGAAGAAAATGGCATCCAGCATGTTACCTCTATGCATAACACCCAACATCAAACAGCCTAGCAGAATATACATTGCAGTCTTTGAAAGAAGGCATGTCCCAGATACCAGATGAAAGTCCCAATATAAGGCTTGATTGTTATTTGTTAAATTATAGAATTTTGCCACATTCCACCACAGCTGAAATGTTAATGGGCAGGAAATGGAGTCCAGGTTTGATTTGTTACATCCATATCTGGAAGGACATATGCATCATAAACAACAACATGGTGATATGACAAACAAAACAGCTTATAATTGGAAATGCAGCCTGTGTTAAAAAATATTGGCTCCACCCCTTGTGGATACCTGCTACTGGGAGAATAGTTACAGGCCCCAGGACTTATTCTGTCAACTTACAAGATAGAAGGATCATATGGAGACATGTATCGCCTGAGAAAGTGTGTTGTCTTTTCTCCAGCTACGCCTAGTGTTGCATTCCAAGGAGCAAGCCTTCAGGTCAAATTGTCCAGGATCTCTTTCAGATTTAGGAAGTCCAACTATTAATCTGTTTGGGAGCACAGTCACCAGCACTGAGAAGTTGGACAAAACAGTGTTGCTGTTCAAAATGAAGGGGACTCAGAATATCCTGTGTCTCCCAGTATTACAGATGCACTAAAAACACCACCATCTGCAGGAATGCCAATCTGTCATTCTACACATCAGAGATTAACTTCTACTAATTTTAAAGATTATGTAGTATAAAGTTCTCCGTGTTCTTCATATTAATATCACTGTTAGTGTATAGGTTTAGATTCAGCCTGCCTGCCTTGTGTCTGGTCTATAGGGTTGCCAGCTCTGGGTTGGGAAATACCTGGATAATTCTCTGGTGGACCCAGAGAAGAGCAGCGTTTGAGGAGGGAGAAACTTCAATGGAATATAATGCCATAGAGTCCACCTTCCAAAGCAGCCATTTTCTCCAGGTGAACTGATCTCTGTCACCTTGAGATCAGTTGTATAATCCCAGGAGATCTGCAGTCACCACCTGGAGACTGGCAACCTTTCTGGTCTGGGAGGCAACAACAGGAGCAAGACATGCCTGTTACTGTCTCCCAGGTGATGTCACTGCTGCTTTGGTATTCCAAGTGACTGCTGGAATTGCTTAGGCAGTAAACTAGCCCTGCCTGGTGTGACAATTTTATGTGCTGGAAGTTTTTACATTGAGGAGGATTTAAAATGTGGCTCTTCCTCTTTGCAATCTGAAGACGTGCAACCCATTTGACTACCTCATTCTGCTTATGTGTAGACCAGCTCTTCTAGCACCAGCACCCATATGGAAATGTGCTATAAAAAGACTCAAGTGGGGACACCTAAAGGTAAAAGTAGTCCCCTGTGCAAGCACCAGTCGATTCTGACTTTGGGGTGATGTTGTATCACAATGGTTTCATGGCAGACTTTTTACGGGGAGGTTTGCCATTGCCTTCCCCAGTCATCTACACTTTACCCCCAGCAAGCTGGGTACTCATTTTACTGACCTCGGAAGGATGGAAGGCTGAGTCAACCTTGAGCTGGCTACCTGAACCCAGCTTCCGCTGGGATCAAACTCAGGTCGTGAGCAGAGCTTGGACTGCAGTACTGCAGCTTACCACTCTGTGCCATGGGGTATATCTAACCCTTTAAAATTATATACACTATTATTGTATAAGTTACAAATCAGGCAAATTTTTAAAAAACAAGTCTTACAACCATGCCTTGGAACTTTTTTTAAAAAAATAGTGATTAATATTAGACACATGCTTACAAGTATATTCAACAAAATCATCGTGCTCCACAACAGTTTGCATCCCTAATTAATATTCTTACAATCTGGTTTTACTTGCAGGTTTGCTACCTAGCTATTTTGGAGGCCTAGGGCTTTGTTATATTCTGGTATTTAGTTGTATGTTAGTCCTTCATTGGAGGAAAAGAATCCAACGAGAACGACGTTCAAAAGCGTGGGTGGAACGGATGAAAACAGAATGGTTTTTCCACCGCACGTTGGCTTACTGGGCTGACAAAGAAGCACACCCTGAAATTAAAACAGATGTGTCCATTCTCGAATCTAAAAGCTTTTCAAAGCAAAAAGCAAGCAACTTCTCCAGTGAGGCTACCAAAGATACTATGAGTGATTCCTTCATTTCCCTTCCAGATGCAGATCCATACAAACCAGTATTTCACGAAGTCTCTTGTGCCAGTGCTGTTGCTTACTTTCCACCATTGCTTGAACATTCAGCCTCCTATCCTTGCTCTAATATTCCAGCCACAAACACTCCATTCAACTCGCCTCTGAAATTTGCTATGTTGAAAAATGAGTCACACCATGCTGGCAGCAACATGTCTGCTTAACAGCCAATTTAGCAATACAATACAAAGCAACTTTACATGTTTAATAAACACCTCAATTAAAGATTGGCTTCAGAACACTTGGGAAATTCAGTGTTGTAGTCTGTTTTTTACTGGGAGGACAGCAATGATCTACAGCAAATGTAAGTTATCTTTAGACATCAAAACTGAAATCTCGGTTCTAAGTTTTCCTTTAACACATTAACTGGAACAGATATGGTTTCTCCAAGACATGTAGCTCATTCTAACTGACAGGTCTAAAAAATACATAGTAAAACATGCAGAATGCAATAAACTTGTATTTAACAAATGCCCAGTATTCAGGGTTGCACAATAATACCTTATTCTTTTATGAGCAGGCTGAGAAGAGGCAGCAGGACTCAGGCAGGCCTGAAATTAGGTACCTACTGTACCCTTAACATCACACCTGTATATTTGTGGCTCCAGCGTCAAGGGGAGGGGCCAAGGCAGGCACCTCAGGCAAAATTCCTCCCTCCTAACACATTCTAGTTTAGTTTACAGTTTCAACTGAAATAACACACAAGCACACCATTTTCAGAAAAAGTGAAATAAAATTGTCCACAACTTTATTGGTTACAGCTGTAGTAAGCCTTGGCACAGCAAGGGGTAAGGATCTCACTCATCGACTGACTTACCTGCCAGTCAATGCTCTGCTGGTCACCTTGGAATGGCAGGTTAGGGATTTCACTGGGGCGGAAGCCCAGGGGTGGTCTCCCCTGCCACCTGAGCGTGCGGGTAATCCCCTGGACATGCCTCTGG
Source organism: Heteronotia binoei (assembly GCF_032191835.1). NCBI lineage: Eukaryota > Metazoa > Chordata > Lepidosauria > Squamata > Gekkonidae > Heteronotia > Heteronotia binoei. The sequence continues at coordinate 102,611,642 of NC_083224.1, forward strand.
GCTGGGCACATAAGTCGCCCCTCATGCCAAGATCCCTTAAGAGGATCCCCATACTCTGGAAGTGGGCACGCAGGCTGATTTTCCAGAGAATGGATCCAGCCTCATGCTGATACCACCACAAGAGCCGAGCCTCAGCTGGCTTTCACCAATGCTTCTACAGCTGTAGCCAAGGGCATAGTGAATCCTCAATTCTGTATAGCCAGATATCCATACAACAAATGAACTGCCTCAGAACAAAGCAGGACCTTCAGCCATGTTGAAATTTCATGATGCTGAATCCAGCAACCCTCCAATAGCATCCATGATCCTCTGCAACCTGTTGGTTGGCTTCCACTTTGCCAATTCCATCTTATCCACAGGGCGTGCCCCTTGCTAACTTTGGCACTGCAGCCAGTTCAAACCAGAAGATCATCACCGCCAGAAGTATCTCCCCCAATGTCAATTTCATCTTATCCACAGGGCATGCCCCTTGCCAACTTTGGCGCTGCAGCCAGTTCAAACCAGAAGATCATCACCGCCAGAAGTATTTTCCCCAATGTCTTCAACGGCTCTGTGTACCAGACCTCTGCCAGAGTGGGCCTCAAGTATTTCTCACCAAGTTGCATCAACAGCATGTTGGGGGGGGACCATGGTGACTTCCACCTCTCACTCACCTCACCAAGTGACTTCCATTTTGTCCTGCAGGCCAGTGTCCCACCCCTAGCCAGACTTGTGTCTGCAAATTCAGACTGACTGGTGCCATCTCCCCTGAAACTAAAGGAATTAACGATAAAGGAGTCAATGGTAAAGAGTCAAAATAACATGGCCGGAACCAGATGTGGCCTACTAGAAGTCAGAAAATGCTGTCTGCCAATCCAGGTTGATTGGCCCTGACCCCTTAAACTGATGGAGTCAACTGTAAAGAGCAACAATACACAGCAGGAACCCAATGCAGCCTAAGATAAGTCTTGCAAACCTCTGAGTCAACATTAAATGGCAGAACCAGGGGCATCCCATTTCATGCCACCCTATGTCAATTGACTCCCAACTAAGTCCGCATAAATGCTTGACCAGTGTACAGCACTATGCCACTAGGCTTCCCAACCCTCCCACCCTTGCGGGGGACCCCAGGATTTCCACCCTCTTCCCCTGCTCCCCCAAAAAACGGAAGTGGGGGGAGGGGGTGGAAATGGCACCGGGGAGCATGGCCAGCCGCCGCATCCCGGAGCCGGCAAGGCCGCCGCGCCGCTGATGCCCCCTCCCCTCCCACCACAGCTGCTCCTCTGAGATGAGCCCAGGCTGAGCCCATCTCAGAGGAGCAGCCAAGAGGCAGCAGCAGCGCAGGGGAGGGCGAGGCAGGCCAGGAGCATGGCGAGCCGCGAATCCGGACCCTTCTAGGACCCGGACTCGTGGCTCGCCACGCCCCCGGCTCGCCTCCACCCCCCCTCCACTTCCACCCCAGAGGCGGAGAGGGCGAGGCGGCAGCGGCGCGGCGGCCTCTTCTCCACTCGCCGTGGCTGCTCCTCCGAGATGGGCTCAGCCTGAGCCCATCTCAGAGGAGCAGCCACGGCGAGCAGAGAAGAGGCGTCAGCTGCGCAGCGGCGTCGCACACTCCGGGACGGGGCGGCTCGCCGTTTCCCCCCTCCCCCCTAGCTCCACCCCAGTGTCTCCTGGCTCCACCACTAAAGTCCACAGATATTTTTGGGGTTGGACTTGGGAACCCTATATGCCACACAGCCTTGCCACTTTGTGCTCACAGATCCAAATGGACTCCTGCCAGCCCCCTGGAAATGAATGAATTTATGTTAGGTATCAGCTGTTCCCCTGAAATGGAATAGACATCTAAAGCCAGTTGCAGATCAAAGTATATCTGGTCACCTCAGTGCCATCTTCATGGCCCTACATTTGAAGGGCACACACCATCTTCCATCATGCTGAATCCTGCCTGGCACCACCTGGCTGAGGTCACACAACCTACTTATATAAGGCACCGTAGGTCCATCACATGCATAATGCTGTGCATATGAACCCATAGGTCATTGTGTCATCGCCCATCCTTGTTGTCTCCCTGGGATTGAATAAAGCATAGTTAATAGTCAGAGGCCTGTGCAGTGTGCCGCAACTCTGTACGCTGCCTCCTTGGAATTGAATAGCCATTGCAAAGAGACTAAATTGTCAGCAGTCTGTGCACAAGAGTGTGCATGCAACTCCATGCTCCTTACACTGGGTCTCTAGAACTGAATAGGCATTGTAAATAACCTAAACTGTCAGCAATCTGTGTACAAGAGTGTGCTGCAACTCCATGCTCCTTATGCTGGGTCTCTGGAACTGAATAGACATTGTAAATTGACTAAATAGTCAACAGCCTGTGCACGAGAGTGTGCCTGCAGCTCCATGCTCCTTACGCTGCCTCTGTGGAATTGAATAGACATTGTAAATAGACTAAATTGCCAGCAGTCTGTGCACAAGAGTGTGCCTGCAACTCCATGTTCCTTATGCTGCCTCCCTGGAACTGAATAGACATTGCAAATAGCTTAAATAGTCCGCAACCTGTGCACAAGAGTGTGCCCATAACTCCGTGCTCCTTATGCTGCGTCTCTGGAACTGAATAGACATTGTAAACAATCAGCCACCCAGTGCAACCTGGCCAAAGGCTTGACTTCATCCATTGGCCACTCAGGTTCAGCCTACCATGCTCCATGCCACCCCATGTGCCATCACCCTAAACTGAATAGGTCCGGTGAAGAGTCTCTGGCTGTGTTAAAGATGGCTGCTGGTGCACAAAACTGTGCCTGCAACCCCACAGCACTGCCTCCCTGGAACACAAAGGCATTGTTAACGAGCAGCAACCCAATCAGCCTAGCTGCGGTGCTTCCCGCATCCAGATAAGGCTGCTTATAGTAAGGCCAGGTGAAAAGTTGTGTCTGCCAGTGCACCCTAGTTCACACCACATTCCTGGAACTGAAGGTCATGTTAACCACTGAAGGTCATGTTTACAAATGGCAGCCATTTCACAGTGCTGCCACTCTGGTTGCTCTCAAGTCCAAACTCATACACACTCCATACCTTGCCTCGAAGAAGGTAGTGTTACAGAGCTCCTCAGTAATGCCTGCTCCCAGGGAGATGAAATGAGGCATCTGTGTCATTCATATCAATGCCCACTGCATGACAAGTAGGAAAAAACATGAAAGTGGCTGATAGGTATGCTAAGGGCAGGTTGATAACTGTTCAGGGAGGGTACATGGATCATTGTGAACCATGGACTTTATTATTATTTATTTATTTATTTTAAAATTATTATTATTACTATGGTTCTAGGAGCAAGGTGTTTCATGTGCTGAAGGACCCAGTCTTCCAGCCCTGGCCATGAATCCAATGGAACATCCTGGGAAATGTGGCAAGGTACAAGGTTGACCACTGTTGGTGGGCTATGGAACCTTGCCTCCTGAAGGTGAAATGCAGTATCTTTGATGCTATTATCAATACCTGGATGATGGCCAGCTGCCAATACCTGGACATCTTGCTCCAGCCACCGTCCCCCATGGAACTGCTGCCACACTCCCTACTACACCCAACTATTACCTTTATGCTGTCACCCTGTCAGCATGCCATAATAGTGGCATGTCCCAATCCAAGTGCTTCTCAATCCAAGTGATTGCTTGGCCAGTGCTTGTATAAGACAGATGTGGTAAGGAAGGTGGACACTTGGCCATACTCTGTGTAAGTGGTGCAGCATGGCGAGGCGTACCCTATATGCTCTCTGCTGGGCCAGTGAAGGAAAATGAAAGCCCATATGATGTGTTTGATGCAGGCCCTGGCAATTGTTTACAGGCCTCAAAGCAGCACATTGTATAAATCAAAGACTGCAATTCTGATAGCATGCACCTAATGCCACAGACAATGGCCCTGGTTGAAATTCCCATGAAACCAGTGTGGCTGCTAGTAGTGATAGGGCCACTGGCCTGATGTGAAGGAATCCCACATCCCCTTAATGCCTGGGCCAACCCCAATGACAATGATTTGTCATGCACCAAAGTCTCCTGACTTCAACTTGTGTGAAGTGCATTTATGGATACTTTTGTGTATTTCTGAGGTGATCAGATGCCTCCCCTCCTCTTGCTCCTCCCCTACTACCCAAGCAGTTGACTTACAGCCATTAATTTTGAGATCTCAGAGAGGCTTGCAATCTCCTTTATCTCCCTCCCCCACAACAGACAGGCTGTGAGGTAGGTGAGCCTAAAAGAACACTCGCAGAAGCTGCCCTTTCAAGGGCAACTCTCGAGAAAGCTATGGCTGACCCAAGGCCATTCCAGCAGCTGCAAGTGGAGGAGTGGGGAATCCAGGCCAGTCCTCCCAGATAACAGTCCATGCACTTAACCACTACCATCCCACTGGCTTTAGTGACTTTAGTGAGCGTGAATTCCACCCCCATCCCCCATCTAGCCACATCAGCATGCTCAGTGCTTGAACTATGCACCACATGACTAGCAGGTAGGGTTGCCAATCCCCAGGTGGGGGCAGGGGATCCCCTGGTTTGGAGACCCCCCCCCCGCTTCAGGGTCATCAGAAAGCAGGGGGAGGGGAGGGAAATGTCTGCTGGGAACTCTATTATTCCCTATGGAGATTTATTCCAATAGAAAATCATGGAGAATTGATCCGTGGGTATCTGGGGTTCTGGGGGGGGCTGTTTTTTGGGGTAGAGGCACCACATTTGCAGTATAGCACCTAGTGCCTCTCCCCAAAATATCCCCCAAGTTTCAAAAAGTTTGGACCAGGGGGTCCAATTCTATGAGCCCCAAAAGAAGGTGCCCATATCCTTCATTATTTCCTATGGAAGGAAGGAATTGAACTCCCTTTGGAGTTCAATTATGCTTGTCACAGCCTTGATCTAGGCTCCACCCCTAATGTCTCCTGGCTCCACCCCCAAAGTCTCCTGGCTCCACCCCCAAAGTCCCCAGATATCTCTTGAATTGGACTTGGCAACCCTACTAGCAGGTGCTCTGTTTTGAGCTGCCATTCTTTGTGGGGAGGCATTTGTCTCATCAGGGTAATTCACACTGAAAATAGACCTTCTGGTGCCTAGCCAGCCCTGCCTCTCCGCACCTTATTAATGCTACTATTAGTGTTATAATTATACATCCTTTCAAAATGCTTTGGATTGCCTAGATAGACTCTTAAAGAAAAAGTATCAAATATTGGATTCAGGTTGCTGCCATTCCATCTTTCTGTTGCATGTAGAGAAAACCAGACATCTATATAAGACTTGGCCTCAGTTTTGGCAGAATTTGGATAATCCAAAATGAAGTGTACCATGCTGTATTCTCTCTTATAATTCAATTGCCTTTAGAGGCACAAGATAATTAAATGAGGACTGCCTTTTCACTGGACACATCCTAGATCTTACACAATTTAGATGGGAAATCAACGCTGCATGCTAAACATTGGCACAACTGAAAGGCTGAAGAGGTGAATGGGGGTGGCTTGCCATTGCATGCCTCTGTGTTGCCATCTTGAACTTCCCATTAAAATCCTACCCTGACCTAACTATGCTATGCCCACAAGGTCTGCTGAGATTGGTCAAGCTGTCTTTCAGAGGATCTATATTCTGCCCCTCCATCTGCCTATCCAGTTTAAATACCTATCTATCCCAGTCTAACTAAATAACTAACCCCCTCTCCCATTTATCTAACTAACCTCTTCACTATCTAGCTACCTCTAACTGTGAATCCCAAAACTCTCCATCAGCTGCCTGCACCCACCAGTAGTTCTGGAGCCCATCACCCAATGGTTAGGAGCCTATAAATGTGAATAAAACTAATGCTGGGAAATCTCCAATCAGCTCCTGGAGACTGGTTTATACAAAGTTTATACCTCTCTCAGGTTTATACAAAGTTCTGGGAAATCCCCAGCCACCAACTGGAGATTGGCAAATGTGAATCTGTGCCATACCAATTCTGGAAGATCCTGAAGTGCCTCTTGAAAGTTGGCAACACTTGAATAAAGGGGGTGGGGGGGAAGTGCCTGTGAGAAATTCCTGCACCTGGGAGATGCCCTGGAGGGAGTTGGCAGTTCCAGCCCTGTGCCCAATTCCACATTTCCCCTCCCCCTTCTTGGATACAGGTGTGGCCATGGGGGCAGAACCAGCCACAGGTGCCATCTTCCTCGAAGCTCAAGCAGGTGCAGATGTGGTGGAGGTGGCTCTTGCCCAGCATGTAGACCTTCTTAGTGGCATGTTGCTCTGAACTCAGAAAAGACAATATTTAAGAGTGGTCCCTCCCCAGCCTGATATAGAGGACCACATGCAAAGCTGAATTAGAGTTACAGAAATGCCACTGAGATGCAAAAGCTGAATGAGTTATTGAGATGCCACTTTACCAAATTAACCTGTCATCCTATGCCTGAACCAGGAAACCCATAGCACCCGTAATTTCCCCCCAGACTAGAGAACAAGGCCACAGCATGAAGCTGTCTTATACTGAATCAGACCTCAGCAGCCTGGTTACCACACAAAACTGCTTTGTCCAGAAATAAACTGCCACATACTGAATCAGATCCCTGCAGCCTCACTTCATAATCAGCTGCTTTACACTAAACAGACACCTGCAGCCCCAGCGAGCCACCCTTGAACACTATACAAAGGTGCTGTATACTGATTTGAACCCCCACTGCCTTGTGGCAAGCATAATTGAACTCCAAAGGGAGTTCTGGCTGTCATATTTAAAAGGACAGCATGTTTTTAAATGCCTTCCCTCCTTTTGGAAACAATTAAGGATAGGGGCACCTTCTTTTGGGGCTCATAGAATTGGACCCCCTGATCCAATCATTTCGAAACTTGGAGGGTCTTCTGAGAAGAGGTACTGTCTGGGGCTCATGCACATGAGCCCCCAGACCCCACAAAGCCTGAAGACAGAAATGTGGGTGGATCACTATTTTGGCATATCAGCCTGAGCTGCCTACGTTGTGTCTGAAAGGCTAAAAGGGCGCAGACATCTTACACTCGTATTCACGCTTCCTTTTGCTGACACATGTATTCTTGACAACTGCTGAGCTGGTATTAGTTTCTGTAGACTAGGCAGACATGACCTCATGGTAAAGGGGGGTATGTCTTCCGGTTAGTGCTTTTGTCCGATGCTGTAAGCTGGTTTATTTCTGGCGCAACTGATGCAGAGATAAATAAACCCTTGCTCAGAGAGGCAAGGCAGAAGCATTTTCTCTTCAACACGCGAATTGTGTGGTTCATTCCAACAGTACTGGATGCTATGCTAAAAATCTTTACTTCTTTTACTTTTACTTGAACCTTTACTTCAAAAAACCGCCCCCCCCCCCCGAGCCCCAAATACCTGTGGATCAATTCTCCCATTATACCCTATGACAGGGGTGGGGAACCTCGGTTCCAAGGGCCATATACGGCCCTTGAGGTCACTTGGTGTGGCCCTCGGGGATTGCTGGACCGAACCAAGCCATGTGGTAGCCTCCCTGGGGTCTGGCTGGACAGCGAGGATTGTGGGGCCCAGCCGTGCTGTGCAGCAGCCTCCCCAGGGCCAGGCAGGGATCACAGGGCCCAGATGTACTGTGCGGCAGCCTCCCTGGGGCTTGGCTGGTTGGCCAGAATTGCTGCAGAGCCTAGAAAAGTTACTGTCACAGTTCAGTTTGCATGTCACGGCTGGGGCTGGGTCAGGCAAAGTCCAAGGGCAGGCCGAGGTCTGTAGCCGGTAGGCAAGAGGGTCTGAGGCACCAAATCCGAATCACCGTCCAGGTAACGCAGGTCAGAGGTTCAGAAGCCGAAGTCAGGGAGTCCAGAAGTCAAGAGCCGAAGTCAGGGAGTCCGAAAGTCAAAGCCGGAGGGGATGCTAGAACATCAGGTAGATGACTAGTTGCTTCCACAAAGCCTCCTCCCAAAGCCCACAGCTATATAGCCCTCTGCTGGCTGTTGCCCATTTGGGCTAATTGCTGGCTCAGAGAGGCAGCCAGGATCCTGCTACAACTCAAGCATCCTTGCCCTTAGAAGGGCCAGAATCCTTTCAAAACTCAGGGCTCAGGGAGCGTCTTGCTTGTGAGCGTGCCGCCCTCCTTCGATCCCTGAGGTCCTGACGAAGGCGGTCACGCACACGAGCCACCCGAGAGGGTGAGGCAGGGGGGCTGGGATCTTCTCCAGCAGGAGGCAGGGGCGCTGGTGCAGGTGGCAGGGGCACAGTTTCCTCTGCAGGCTCCGCTCCTTCTGCAGCATCCCCAGCACCCATGACATTGCACTTGATTATCCCAGATGGTGTGGCCAAATATGCTAATGAGTGTGTGACTTAATATGCTAATATTAGGGGATGTGGTCTAATATGCTACTGAGTTCCTGCTCGGCCTTTTCTACAAAAAAACCCTGGACCTATGTATTTGCTTAGGGCGGCGGGCCAGGTGTGTGTGTGTGTGTGTGCGTGTGTGCACCAGATTAGGCTCTCCCCACATGACTTCAAATAGAAAAACAATTATTTGCATTAATTTTGCTGGCCTGAATCATTCTAACTCAGCAGAGCACCAAGTTGATAATTTTTTATGGCCCGCAAATGATGTTATAAATATCCATATGGCCCTTGGCCGAAAAAAGGTTCACCACCCCTGCCCTATGGGAATTGGGTTTCTCTAGGGAAAAATGGAGTGCTGAGCAGACGTTTTCCTCCCCTTCCACCCTGGTTTTTGGTGGCCCTGAAGTGGGGGGAGGGCCTCCAAACAGGGGGAACCCCAGGTGATTGGCAACCCTAGTCATATGAGCCCCAAGCCACTCAGCAGCAGTGTTGCAAAATTGGACTCATTGAGGCAGATTTAACTCCTGGAGTGATCTCCTCCCCCACCTTTTTCCTTGCTCAACTGGGGTTACAGATCTAGTCGCAGCATAAACAGAGCTGCTAGGGGGCCCAGGAGACTGTTGGGGGGGGGGGGGGTGTTTGTTACCCTCATGGAGTATCCTTGCAGAGGTGAAGTAAAGGCCATTTCTGTAAGTTTTTTCCAGTAAATGTTTGTGAAAAAATGGGGAGGGTAGAAACTTGAAGTTCCTTGGAGGAAAGATGCGATTAAAACCGGATAGAGCAGGAGTGGCCAACAGTAGCTCTCCAGATGTTTTTTGCCTACAACTCCCATCAGCCCCAGCTAGCATGGCCAATGGCTAGGGCTGATGGGAGTTGTAGGCAAAAAATATCTGGAGAGCTACCGTTGACTACCCCTGCTTTATGGGAATCACTCTTCATAGGGAATAATGGAGTGCCCCACAGACATTTCCTTCCTCACCCCCCACTTTCTGATGACCCTGAAGCAGGGGGAGGACCTCCAAACTGGGGATCCCCTGTCTCCACCTGGGGCTTGGCAACCCTATCTTGAGAGTTCTGGCACCTCTTTTCCAGAAAAAAACCCTAGGCAAGGCTAGTATTTCAAACCTCTTATTTAGAAGTGGCTCACACTTGCAATATTTGGTTTAAATCAATATGGGCTTTTTGTGTCTCAAGAACACTCAAGAGGAAAATGGAGAAACACACGGATGCCCCTTATGAACTTTTAAACATTTTTTAAAAAGAATTTTGTTTCCACAAAGAGGTTCCAAAACCCTGTTCTGCTGCATTCCCCCAGAAAAAAGCCCTGTATCTAATTCTCAATGCAGCCCCATCTGTGCAGACTTAAATCCAGAGACTGGGACCATAGACAAAAAAAATAGATCTTTCTACGAACCTGAGCAAAGTCCAAGTCACAGAACAATTTGAAACCGTAAAAAACTGTAAACGCTAGGGGTATCCCAAAATGATAAAAGGGTTGCTTGTAGTTTAACGATACAGGTGTCCTCAGTGGCCTTTGCTAGATAACTACAACAGTATTCACACTTTGGTTGGTGCCCTTTCTAGGGCTGTTTTTGCCTTTGAGGGGGACTTATTTGGGCCAGGCTCAGCAGCAGCCACTTGGCAACTTGCATGATCCACCTGGGCCTGGCTGCTTGCTACCACTGCACAAAAGCTAGTGTACTGGTTAGAGTTTCAGATAAGGATCTGAGACACCCAGGTTTGAATCCCATCCCCTCTGCTGAGGAAGCTCACTGGGTGACTTTGGGCAAGTCACACATTCAGCCTAACCTACATTATAGGGTTGTTGTGAAAATAAAATGGAGAATGTCATCTGCTTTAGTCTCCATTGCAGAGAAAAATGGGATATAGATGAAGCACCTAATAAATATAGTTGAAGATGGGAGGCAAATCAAAGGTAGGTAGGTCGGTGGGAAAGAGAATGAAACAGGCAAAGGTGATGATACAGAAGCTAGGAAAAGAGAAAGAGGAAATAATGTGGGGAACGGAATACTGCGGAAACTGAGGTGCCCTCACAAGTCCTTGCAGGTTCCCCACCACACCTGGCTCAACCAGTACTGTGCAACTTGGCCAGAGAGAAGAGGCTGCTGGGGGAGGGAAGGAGGGAAAGTTGAAGACAGGTGAGCAGATAAATTTAGGTTGGCTGATGGATAGGAAAGAGAGAAGGAAGCAGGGAAAGGGGAGATATTATGGATGCTTTCAAGAAAGATAAAGATAGGGTTGCCAAGTCCAATTCAAGAAATATCTGGGGACTTTGGGGGTGGAGCCAGGAGACTTTGGGGATGGGGCCAGGAGACATGGGGGCGGAGCCAGAAGCAAGGGTGTGACAAGCATAATTGAACTCCAAGAGAGTTCTGGCCATCACATTTAAAGGAACAGCACATCTTTTAAAATGCCTTCCTTCCATAGAAAATAATGAAGGATAGGGGCACCTTCTTTTGGGGCTCATAGAATTGGACCCCCTGGCTCCATCCTTTTGAAACTTGGGAGGTATTTTGGGGAGAGGTACTAGATGCTATACTGAAAATTTGGCACCTCTATCTCAAAAAACAGCCCCCCCAGAGCCCCCAATACCCACAGATCAATTCCCCATCATTCCCTATGGGACTCGTTCATGGAGGTGCATAATGGCTTTGGGGGCGGGGCTTCCCCTGCCGGCCAGCTGGCTGGGGGAGGGGGGAAGCCTGTAAAACTGGGGGATCCCCCGCTGGGCCCTGGGGATTGGGAAGCCTAGATAAAGAAGAAATAGTGGGGTGGGGTAGGGAAATGACATGCTCTCTAGAAGTCCTTGTGCCCTTCATGACTGGCTGCAGGGAAACCTGTGTTGGAGGAGCTACAGGGCCTTTCACAAGATCCTTTCAGTCCCTCTGATTGGGTGGGCAACAGTTTTGGAGGGAAAACTAGCCCAGAAGGTTGGGACCTGGAAGGAAATCTTAAAAAGGCCAGCTAGACAGGGAAGTTTGTTGGGAAGGCTGAGCTGGAGACAGGCTGCAGCTAGAGGGTTCCCTCACCAAGTAGTAGGGTTACCAATCCCCAGGTGGGAGCAGGGGATCCACTGGTTTGGAGGCCCTCCCCCACTTCAGGGTTATCAGAAAGTGAGGGAGGACAGTGGATGGGGGCGTGGCTTCGACGCCAGGGAAGATTGCCGCTTAGGAGAGTAGTTCCTTCCCTTGATCCCCTTCAAACTTCTCTTTCTATAATCTTCAGGCAGAATTATTGGCATTCTGATATGGGCAAGAATAGTGGAGACAAAGCGACTTCAAATCCAGTGGGTGGTAAGGCTATACCTGCTTTTTAAAACAAGCCGACCCCTGACAGAAGCTCAGTCACCTCACTAGGGTTGCCAATCCCCATGTGGCGGCAGGGGACCCCCTGGTTTGGAGGCCCTCCCCCCACTTCAGGGTCGTCAGAAAGCAGGGGGAGGGGAGGGAAATGTCTGCTGGAAACTCTGTTATTCCCTATGGAGATTTATTCCCATAGAATATCATGGAGAATTGATCTGCGGGTATCTGGGGCTCTGGAGGGGCTGTTTTTTGGGGTAGATGCAGTATAGCATCTAGTGCCTCTCCCCAAAATACCCACCAAGTTTCAAAACGATTGGACCAGGGGGTCCAATTCTATGAGCCCCCCCAAAAGGTGCCCCTATCTTTCATTATTTCCTATGGAAGGAAGGAATTGAAAAGGTGTGCTGTCCCTTTAAATGTGATGGCCAGAACTCCCTTTGGAGTTCAAATCCCTTTGGAGTTCAAATATGCTTGTCACAGCCTTGATCTTGGCTCCACCCCTAATGTCTCCTGGCTCCACCCCCAAAGTCCCCAGATATTTCTTGAATTGGACTTGGCAACACTACACCTCACTGACAATGACATGGCGACTGACAGTGCTTCCGTGGAGCAATGTTTCCCCCCATCAACTGATCAGACGCTAGTTTCACTTTTCCCCTAAATAGGGTGACCATAATGTCTGAAGGCCAGCCAGGGACACGTTGGGGGGGGGGGGAGGTAGGGGAAACAGGAAGTGACGTAACTTCCGGTGACGTCACTTCCGGTGACAGCATGCCACCACAGGAAACAGGAAGTGACATCACTTCCTGTGACATCATTTCCCCGCGTCACCTGCCGGAAATGGGAAGTGACATCACTTCCTGTGACATCATTTCCCCCAAATGACATCATTTCCCCCAAATGCCACTGCCGGAAACAGGAAGTGACTTCACAGCACTTCCTGTGACATCCCCAAAAATCCCCCAAATATCACCGCCGAAAACAATTTTGTTCTGAAATCCTGTATATACTTCATCAGTATATGGGATAAGGCACTTTCTCAACTGTGCTGCATAATGCAGCCTATTTATTTTGTCCTGTTTGCTCTGTTGGCTCTATCTGCGCCACCTTCATCACTTTCGGGGTGTGGATCCCCCAGTGGGGTGCTCTCCCGACTCCCTCCGCCGGCTGTTTCTGATAGCCCTGCACCCCCTCTTTCATTTGATATGTGTCCCGTGCGGGTGCCACCCTCCCGCCGGGAGATGCCGCAAAATGAGCCCCCTTGAGGCTTATGGCGGCAGGGCTCGGGGGAAGCGAGCTAGACTGCTGTTCTTTTGAGGGGTTATAGAGTGTTTTGAGCCCGTCCCTGTGGCATCAGTCCCATCGTTGTGGGGCCCAGGGGGCCGGCGCAGCGGCACGCCGAAGCAGCCTGTCACTAATAACACAGGTCGAGATGCAGGACAGGAACCCGGAAGTGACCGACAGGCTTCTTCAGCGTGCCGCTGCGCCGGCCCCCTGGGCCCCACAACGATGGGACCGATGCCACAGGGACGGGCTCGAAACACTCTATAACCCCTCAAAAGAACAGCAGTCTAGCTCGCTTCCCCCGAGCCCTGCCGCCATAAGCCTCAAGGGGGCTCATTTTGCGGCATCTCCTGGCGGGAGGGTGGCACCCGCACGGGACACATATCAAATGAAAGAGGGGGCGCAGGGCTATCAGAAAGAGCCGGCGGAGGGAGTCACGAGACCACCCCACTGGGGGATCCACACCCCGAAAGTGATGAAGGTGGCGCAGACAGAGCCAACAGAGCCAACAGGACAAAATAAATAGGCTGCATTATGCAGCACAGTTGAGAAAGTGCCTTATCCCATATACTGATGAAGTAAATACAGGATCTGAGAACAAAATTGCACCAGAAGACACAAACACAAAGCTCCCTTACACTGAATCAGTGCTTGGGTCCACCAAAGTCAGTATTATCTACTCCAGTCACAAACACAAAGCTCCCTTACACTGAATCAGTGCTTGGGTCCACCAAAGTCAGTATTGTCACATAAGAACATAAGAGAAGCCCTGTTGGATCAGGCCAGTGGCCCATCCAGTCCAACACTCTGCGTCACATAAGAACATAAGAGAAGCCCTGTTGCATCAGGCCAGTGGCCCCTCCAGTCCAACACTCTGCGTAACATAAGAATATAAGAGAAGCCCTGTTGCATCAGGCCAGTGGCCCCTCCAGTCCAACACTCTGTGCCACGTAAAAATATAAGAGAAGCCCTGTTGCATCAGACCAATGGCCCCTCCAGTCCAACACTCTGTGCCACATAAAAATATAAGAGAAGCCCTGTTGCATCAGACCAATGGCTCATCCACTCCACCACTCTGGTCACATAAGAACATAAGAGAAGCCCTGTTAGATCAGGCCAGTGGCCCCTCCAGTCCAACACTCTGTGTCACATAAGAACATAAGAGAAGCCCTGTTGGATCAGGCCAGTGGCCCCTCCAGTCCAACACTCTGTGCCACATAAAAATATAAGAGAAGCCCTGTTGCATCAGACCAATGGCTCATCCACTCCACCACTCTGGTCACATAAGAACATAAGAGAAGCCCTGTTAGATCAGGCCAGTGGCCCCTCCAGTCCAACACTCTGTGTCACATAAGAACATAAGAGAAGCCCTGTTGGATCAGGCCAGTGGCCCCTCCAGTCCAACACTCTGTGTCACATAAAAATATAAGAGAAGCCCTGTTGCATCAGGCCAGTGGCCCCTCCAGTCCAACACTCTGTGTCATATAAGAACATAAGGAGGGAAGGGAAGGGAGGAGGGAGGGAAGGGAAGGGAAGGGAAGGGAAGGGAAGGGAGGAAGGAAGGAAGGAAGGAAGGAAGGAAGGAAGGAAGGAAGGAAGGAAGGAAGGAAGGAAGGAAGGAAGGAAGGAAGGAAGGAAGGAAGGGGGAGGGAGGGAAGGAAGGAAGGAAGGAAGGAAGGAAGGAAGGAAGGAAGGAAGGAAGGAAGGAAGGAAGGGGGGAGGGAGGGAGGGAAGGAAGGAAGAAAGGAAGGAAGGGAGGAGGGAGGGAAGGAAGGAAGGAAGGGAAGGGAGTGAGGGAAGGAAGGGAGGGAAGGAAGAAAGGAAGGGAGGAGGGAGGGAAGGAAGGAAGGGAAGGAAGGAAGGAAGGAAGGAAGGAAGGAAGGAAGGAAGGAAGGAAGGAAGGAAGGAAGGAAGGGGGGGAGGAAGGAAGGGAGGGAGGAGGGAGGGAAGAAAGGAAGGCCGCCCCCCGCCCCCCCCGCTTTCGGCCCCCTTACCTGATTCCAGGGCGGCGGAGAGTCCTGCGGCGGCGGGGAGTCCTGCGGCGGCGGCCTCGCGGCGAGGGAGGGAGGGAGCTGCCGGCGCTGGCCTCTGGAGGCCTCCAGGGACCAGCGCCGGGCCTCTCCGCTACCGGCGCTGGCCTCTGGAGGCCTCCAGGGACCAGCGGAGGCCGCGGGGAGGCCTTCGCTGGCCGGCGCTGGTCCCGGAAGGCCTTCCAGAGGCTCTGGAAGGCCTTCCGGGACCAGCGCCGGGTGCTCCGCGGCTTCCCCGCGGCCTCCGCTGGTCCCTGGAGGCCCTCCAGAGACCAGCGGAGGCCACGGGGAAGCCTTCGCTGGCCGGCGCTGGTCCCGGAAGGCCTTCCAGAGCCGCTGGAAGGCCTTCCAGGACCAGCGCCGGGTGCCCCGCGGCCTCCCCGCGGCCTCCGCTGGTCCCTGGAGGCCCTCCAGAGACTCTAGAGGGCCTCCAGGGACCGGCGGAGGCCGCGGGGAAGCCTTCGCTGGCCGGCGCTGGTCCCGGAAGGCCTTCCAGAGGCTCTGGAAGGCCTTCCGGGACCAGCGCCGGGTGCTCCGCGGCTTCCCCGCGGCCTCCGCTGGTCCCTGGAGGCCCTCCAGAGACCAGCGGAGGCCACGGGGAAGCCTTCGCTGGCCGGCGCTGGTCCCGGAAGGCCTTCCAGAGGCTCTGGAAGGCCTTCCGGGACCAGCGCCGGGTGCTCCGCGGCTTCCCCGCGGCCTCCGCTGGTCCCTGGAGGCCCTCCAGAGACCAGCGGAGGCCACGGGGAAGCCTTCGCTGGCCGGCGCTGGTCCCGGAAGGCCTTCCAGAGGCTCTGGGAAGGCCTTCCGGGACCAGCGCCGGGTGCCCCGCGGCCTCCCCGCGGCCTCCGCTGGTCCCTGGAGGCCCTCCAGAGACTCTGGAGGGCCTCCAGGGACCAGCGGAGGCCGCGGGGAAGCCTTCGCTGGCCGGCGCTGGTCCCGGAAGGCCTTCCAGAGGCTCTGGAAGGCCTTCCGGGACCAGCGCCGGGTGCCCCGCGGCCTCCCCGCGGCCTCCGCTGGTCCCTGGAGGCCCTCCAGAGACTCTGGAGGGCCTCCAGGGACAAGCGGAGGCCGCGGGGAAGCGTTCGCTGGCCGGCGCTGGTCCCAGAAGGCCTTCCAGAGGCTCTGGAAGGCCTTCCGGGACCAGCGCCGGGTGCCCCGCGGCCTCCCCGCGGCCTCCGCTGGTTCCTGGAGGCCCTCCAGAGACTCTGGAGGGCCTCCAGGGACCAGCAGAGGCCGCGGGGAAGCCTTCGCTGGCCGGCGCTGGTCCCGGAAGGCCTCCGGGATGGCCTCCGCTGGTCCCTGGAGGCCGCGGGGAAGCCTTCGCTGGCCGGCGCTGGTCCCGGAAGGCCTTCCAGAGCCTCTGGAAGGCCTTCCGGGACCAGCGCCGGGTGCCCCGCGGCCTCCCCGCGGCCTCCGCTGGTCGCTGGAGGCCCTCCAGAGTCTCTGGAAGGCTTCCAGTGACCAGCGGAGGCCACGGAGAGGCGTCCACCACTGCCGCCGGGCCCCCGCGCGCGGGCGAGGAAGGCGGCGAGGGAGGGAGGGAGCGTCCCTGCGCAGGCGCAGGGGCCCTGCGCAGGCGCAGGGACGCTCCCTCCCTCCCTCGCCGCCTTCCCCGCCGGCGCCCGCGGCCCACCGCCTCCGGGGCTGGCTAAACCGGGACCTTTAATGGTCCCGGTATAGGCAGCCCGGGAGCCGGGATTGGGTGGCCAGAACCGGGAATGTCCCGGGAGACCGGGACGGTCTGGCCACCCTACCCCTAAATGGAAACTAGGCTTAAAGGCACAATGACTGCACTTATTCAGCCTCTCACAGAACAGCTCTCTGATTTTAAACAAACATTCCAGGGTGCCCATCAAACCGCTGAGGGTGCGAAGGAATTAGGTCTGTCTTTAAAAGAAGATGATCTTTTTCACACAGCCTAAGTATTCCAGTATGGCAGCTGGTCAGTTACTGAACAGTAACGGGTTTCTGTTGGCATTTCAGACAGACCCAATTCAGTAACTGCCTCTACCGGAATACTCTCACCTTTTCACACAGTCCCACGGCTGTCCCGGTAGTGAGGCATGCCTGAGTCGTTACTAACAAAGAGCAGCTTCTTCCACTTTTCAACCCCTCCTTCCGGGTTGAAATCGCTATGGGGTGCTGTGTGATGCCTGGGTTCCATTAAGATGCCAGAGATCACCGCCACTGAAACTTGGTAACTTATCTCAATGGAGCCTAGCCATCTCTATGGTGGTGCTGTTGTGATACGACGCTATAGCGGTCTTTGCCCGACGTTCCAAAAAAAAAAAAAGCCGGAGATCGCGCGCCAGCAGGCGAAAATGGCTGGCACTGGTGGAAGCGAGATAAAAGCGGAACAGTGTGAAATGGCTTGCTTCAATCACGGAACCCTACCGAGAAAAAAAACATGTCTCTGAAAACTCCCATCCCTGTCTCGGATTACTGCAAGGCGGCACAATACCGACTCCCTTCCAGCTTCCACTGGTAAGTGTGAAAAGGGCCGATGTTACTGCCTTGCAGCAGGAAAATGGCGCCATCCAAGATTAGGGTTGCCAAGTCCAATTCAAGAAATATCTGGGGACTTTGGGGGCGGAGCCAAGAGACAGTGGGGATGGAGCCAGGAACAAGGGTGTGACAAGCATAATTGAACTCCAAGGGAGTTCTGGCCATCACATTTAAAGGGGCAGCACACCTTTTCAAATGCCTTTCTTCCATAGGAAATAATGAAGGATAGGGGCACCATATTTTGGGGCTCATAGAATTGGACCCCCTGGTCCAATCATTTTGAAACTTGGGGGTATTTTGGGGAGAGGCACTAGAAGCTAAACTAAAAATTTGGTGCCTCTACCTCAAAAAATGGCCCCCTCAGAGCCCCCAATACCTGCTGATCAATTCCCCATTATTCCCTATGGGAATTGTTCTCCATAGGGAATAATAGAGTGCCCAGTAGACATTTCCCTCCCCCCTCACACTTTTTAAAGCGGGGGGAGGGCCTCCAAACCAGGGAATCCCCTGCCCCTTCCCTCTCTTACACACACAAATACTTACTGGGTCTTGTTCCTGCAGAACTTTACTCGCTCTGAAAACGAAAGCAAAAGAAAGGGAGGGGCCGTTCTCTGAGGAAACTGTTACTGATCCTTTCCCATGAAGCCCTTCCTGTTTCCTCTTTAGAACATAAGAACATAAGAGAAGCCATGTTGGATCAGGCCAACGGCCCATCAAGTCCAACACTCTGTGTCACACAGTGGCAAAAAATGTTATACACACACATACACTGTGGCTAATAGCCACTGATGGACCTGTGCTCCATATTTTTATCTAAACCCCTCTTGAAGGTGGCTATACTTGTGGCCGCCACCACCTCCTGTGGCAGTGAATTCCACATGTTAATCACCCTTTGGGTGAAGAAGTACTTCCTTTTATCCGTCTTAACCTGTCTGCTCAGCAATTTCATCGAATGCCCACGAGTTCTTGTATTGTGAGAAAGGGAGAAAAGTACTTCTTTCTCTACTTTCTCCATTCCATGCATTATCTTGTAAACCTCTATCATGTCACCCCGCAGTCGACGTTTCTCCAAGCTAAAGAGTCCCAAGCGTTTCAACCTTTCTTCATAGGGAAAGTGCTCCAGCCCTTTAATCATTCTAGTTGCCCTTCTCTGCACCTTCTCTAAAGCTATAATATCCTTTTTGAGGTGCGGCAACCAGAACTGCACACAGTACTCCAAATGAGACCGCACCATCGATTTATACAGGGCATTATGATACTGGCTGATTTGTTTTCAATTCCCTTCCTAATAATTCCCAGCATGGCATTGGCCTTTTTTATTGCAAACGCACACTGTCTTGACACTTTCAGTGAGTTATCTATCATGACCCCAAGATCTCTCTCTTGATCAGTCTCTGCCAGTTCACACCCATCAACTTGTATTTGTAGCTGGGATTCTTAGCCCCAATGTGCATTACTTTGCACTTGGCCACATTGAACCGCATCTGCCACGTTGACGCCCACTCACCCAGCCTCAACAGATCCCTTTGGAGTTCCTCACAATCCTCTCTGGTTCCCACCACCCTGAACAATTTAGTGTCATCCGCAAACTTGGCCACTTCACTGCTCATTCCCAACTTTCCTGCTCAGCCTTCAAGGCACACATTTTAAAAACTGTTTGCAGGTTTCTAAACCTGCAGGAGCTCTAAAACTACAGGATGACTGTACCAATTAATTGCTGTAGACTTAATTCATTTAATAGGGTGCTTAAAATTGATCTTTATTGTTTGTGGTGATTAAGAAGGGGGTGTATATATATATATATATATATATATATATATATATATATATATATATATATATATAGTTATGTTATATTTGATTAACTTACCACGTATTATAATCAATTTCCTAATTTACTCTGATTATCCAATACTTCATTATTGCTGCATATTAATTTATCTGTTGCTTGATTATATTGGTGCTTTTATACCGTCTCTATCATCTCTCTCTCTTTACTTCTTCCACTCCTGTGCCTACTTCATTTCTTGGCTTTTTTGCTCCTACGCTGACTACTCTACGCTTTTCTCCTTAGTCTGACTTTGGTCTACTTTATCAATCTCTACCTACAACATGAGTCAGCCTTGGAACATTACTTCTCTTAATGTGTGCGGTCTGCATAATTCTGTCAAAAGAAAGAGAGTTTTGAGTAACATATTTAAGCTTTGTTCTGATGTCACACTACTCCAGGACACCCATTTCAGAAACCTCTCTGAAACACTGAAGGCCTCATGGATTCAATCGCAATATCATGCCGTGGGTAGTTCTAACTCCCGTGGAGTCACCATCTTGATCTCTAAACTTGTTCGATTCCAACATCAGGAAACACAAGCAGTTCCTCGAGGCCGTTTTATCTTTGTGAAGGGTCTCCAAGATGACATACAGGTCACGCTTGCTTCAATCTATGCTCTGAATGACAACCAGATGCAATTTTTGGAAGAAATACTTGGTACCCTGCAAGCTTTCAAGTAATTGAAGTAATTGTAGATGGAGACTTCAGTCTTATAGCAGACTACTCTCTTGATCATTCACATAACACTCCTCATCGCACTCATGTCAACAAACACATCAAGAACCTCAGGATTGTTCCAGAGATTCAACCTGATTGATATTTGGCATCAGATGCATGGAACAGAGAGAGACTACACCTACTACTCTTCGTGATTCGATGTATGTACCAGGATTGACTATATTTTAATTTCTTCTCATCTTCTTAGCAAAGTTCTTGACTCCAAAATTGGTCCCATAGTCTGGTCGGACCATGCTTGGGTTCGATGCTCCTTCAATCCTGATTTCACCCATCATTCACCCAAACATTGGACTTTAAACAGGTCTCTTCTGCTTAACTCAGATTGCTCCCACCAAATAGAATCACAGATTAAACAGTATTTTAAAGACAACAAAAAAACCTGATACCTCAGCCTCCACAAGATGGGAAGCTCTAAAAGCTGTGCTAAGAGGTGGTCTAATCTCCTTGTCTTCCTCATTGAAGAAATGTAAAGAGGGTCTTAACTCTGAAGTCTTAGCCCGCATTCATCAACTAGAGGCTCTTCACAAAGAACATGGAGGTAAAAAGACAAGAAACTCATCATGGAAAGAAAAATCCTAGAGTCTTTGGAAAGTTCTCAAATACAGAAGAATTTACTCTATGTCAAACAACATCACTGGACCAATTCACCTCATTCTCTTAAGCTGCTCTCCTGGAGAGTTAAAGACAAATTTACCTCACGATTTATTCATGAGGCACGAGATATCAATGGTCGTCTCTGTCATGAGCCCTGAGGAGGAGGAGCTGGAAGGGTTAACAAACGAGGAAGAACCAACAGCTGGCTCATCAATCACTCTCCCTACATTCCAGGCACCTGCGCCGGCTGTTGACAATCAGTCTCCTCCAAGCTCTCCCCTCCCATCTCAAGAATGCACAGCCGTCTTTGACAAACACTGACAGAACACAGGCACGCTGCACGCCAATCTTCCGATCTCTTAGCCCTGATTACTAGGAGAACTATGGCCACCCAGGGAGCAGGCTGATTGAGGTGCCCATATAACTCACGCCCGGGACTTGGCAACCTTGTGGAAGCAACAAGTTGATTCCCTTCCTGATTCCAGTTCCTGACCGGTTTGAATTCCTTGGCACCTGACCCTTTAGCTTTGGACACTGCCTTCTGATTCTGGTTTGCAATTTTGCTGTGGTGACTCGGTTCCTGACTGACTCCCTGAACTTTGACTTCAGACCGGCTTTGGACTCCCTCCTGCCTGTGCCCTGAGAACGTAACAGATTGCTTCCACCTACACACTCACTCCACAAGATGGATGAGGATTCAAGCAGAGGCTCTGGGCAGCTAGCAGCCTTGCTCACCCAGATGCAGCACCTCACCCAAATGGCGGCTTATCTGCAACAGCAGCAGCAGCTGCAAGCCACTGTTGCTGCACCCCCCAAATGCCTGGTGCTTCCCCCAGAGAAGTTTGCTGGGAAGGTGAAGGAGTTTCCTGCATTCCTGGTACAGTGCAAACTGTATATCAAATTACGTTCCAGAGACTTCCCCAATGACAAGACCAAGGTATGCTTTATTGTCAGCCTCTTAAAGTGGCAGGCAGCTAAATGGGCTACCCCCTTGCTTCTAGCCCCATCGCCCCTGCTGACTGACTACCAGGGCTTTCTGGATCATATGGTGGTAGCTTTAGCTAACCCCCAGCAAGCAGCCACCGGCAACCGGAAGATCCGGACCCTGAAACAGGGCAGAGACTCAGTTTCCCCAATACTCCACCGAGTTCAAGCTTCTGGCCCAAGACCTGGCCTGGATCGAGGCACCCCTCATGGACCAGTATACGGAGGGGCTGGCTGATGAAGTCCTTGATGAGCTGGCACGAGTAGACTGACTGGCCACGCTGCAAGGCCTCATCACACTGTGTCTACACATCGATGGCCGCATGGAAAGCCGCCGCCAAGCACGAAGCAGCGCCTGTCCCTCTCAGCTGCCCTGCCACCCAGCGATGGAGACAACCCTGATGCACCCCAGTCCTGGGACTGACGACCCTGAGCCCATGCAACTTGGGGCTGCACAGCCGCGGCTCACCCCCGAGGAAAAAGCATGGTGCTGCTCACAAAATCTCTGCCTGTACTGTGGAGGGGTGGGGCACTTCTCCTCCGTCTGCCCCGCCAAGCACACCCAGCCCAGCACCGTGCCACCACCACCAGTAAAAGATCAGCCCCAAGTCTAAGTGGACCCCCTGACTTGGGGCACCTAGCTGGGTCCCCTGAACCCTACATTACCGGCCAGGGCCCGTTCCTCATACTGGTCGCACTCGGCTTGCCGGACAGGTGCTGGCTGTTTGTCTACGCCATGGTCGACTCCGGGGCCACCCGCTGCTTCGGCAACGTGGCCTTTGTGAAGCAACACCAGATCCTGGTGCAGGACAAAGACACCCTAGCCCTTGTTGAAGTGATCGATGGGCACCTCCTATGCTCCGGTCCAGTGACTCAGGAGACCCCGATCCAACACTCCAGATCCAACACCATCACAAGCAAGTACAATTCAATGTTGCTCGCATGCCCTGTTTTCCCCTCATTCTGGGACTCTTCTGGCTTGTAAAACACAACCCCCTCATGGACTGGGCACAGGGAAAGCTGAGCTTCAAGGACCCTTGACCTCTTCAGGCCCAGTTAGCCACCCTGGCCGCTGCTGCCCCAGCTGCTGGTCCTTAACTTCCCCCGGCCTACACAGACTTTGCCAATGTCTTTGAGGAGAAGAGGGCTGACCAGCTCCCCCCGCACTGGCCTTATGACTGCATCATCGATTTGGTCCCAGGGGCACCCCTGCCCATGGGGCAGCTCTACCCCATGTCTGAACTGGAGCTAGCAGCCCTGCAGGACTTCTTCACCAAAAACCTGGAATGGGGTTTCATCCGGCTATCCACGTCCCCGCTGTCTGCCCCTGTTCTCTTTGTCAAGAAGAAAGGCGGCGTGCTCCGGCCCTGCAATGACTACTGGGTCCTGAACAAAATCACCATCTGGGACTGCTATGTATTGCCACTGATCCCAGAACTACTGGATCACCTTAAGGGGGCCCAGGTCTATACCAAGCTGGACCTCTAGAGCACATACAACTTGGTGCAGACCCACGCAGGAGACAAGTGGAAGACAACTTTCGGAACCCGCTATGGCCAGTACGAGTACCTCATGATGCCCTTCGGCCTGACCAATGCCCCCGCCATCTTCCAAAGGCTGATGAACAACATCATCCGCATGTTTGACCACTTTGTGATCATTTATTTAGATGACATTTTAATTTATTCCCAAAGCCCCGCCCAGCACGCAGGGCATGTTCGCCAGGTCCTGCAACGCCTGCACGAGCATGGTCTCTAGCCAAGCTAGAGAAGTGCGCCTTCAACTTAACAGTGGTCGAGTTCCTTGGCCACATTGTCTCACCCCATAGGACTCAGATGGACCCGAACAAAGTCAAGACAGTCCTGACCTGGCAGAAGCCACAGAACTGCAAGGACGAATTCTGAAATTCTTCAAAGCCTATGAGGAGTCTTTACTGTTACGTCTCCTTGAAAAGCGTCTCCTTGAAAAGATTCAAGATGAAGGCCAAATACCGACTTCATGGCAAGAAGCTACAATATCCTTAATCCCAAAAGAAGATGCAGATTTGAAAGATATTAAAATTATTGCCCAATCTCTCTTTTAAATGTGGATTATAAAATCTTTGCTGCAATATTGGCACAACGTTTGAAGAAAGTTCTACAGTCTATAATACATCAAGACTAGGCTGGATGCCTTCCTAGAAGATACTTGAAAGATAATGTCAGAATAGTTTGTAATATCTTGGAATATTATGAAACTCATCCAGAGAAACAACTGGCATTAATCTGCTTGGATGCTGAGAAGGCCTTCGATAATGTTCGTTGGCAATTTATGTTACAGCAACTGAAAGGTATGGAATGTGGTGAAAATTTCTTGAGAGCAGTAGAAGCAATATACTCTCTTCAAAGAGCAAGGGTGACAGTGAATGGTGAATTAACAGAAGCAATTAATATTGAAAAGGGTACAAGACAAGGCTGTCCACTGTCACCACTATTTTTTATTCTATCTCTAGAGATATTGAATAATCAGATAAGAGAAGACACAAGTATCAAGGGACCGGTGATAAAAGGTGAACAATACAAACTGAGAAATTTCGCAGATGATCTAGTTTTTATACTAGAGCAACCAATAGACTCAATTGACTGTTTTATAAACAAGATCACTCAATTTGGCTACTGGGCAGGACTAAAGATCAATTACCACAAAACAAAATTCTTGACAAAGAATATGACGATGGAACAAATCCAGTGTCTTCAACAAAAATCAGGGGTTTTGTATGAGAAAAGAATCAAATATCTAGGGGTACTTATCTCAAATAAGTGCAGCAGTTTAAAAATAGACAATTATGATAAACTACTTAAAGAAATTAAAAAAGATTTGGAAAAATGGCATGATTTGAACTTATCCTTAATGGGAAGAATAGCCTCAATAAAGATGAATATCCTTCCAAGGCTATTATTTGTATATCAAACTATTCCAGTATTTCTAAATAGTGGGTTTTTTTCAAGAATTGAATAAGATGGTCTCCAAGTATGTTTGGCAAGGCAAAAAACTTAGAATCAAACTAAAGACATTGCAAGACTCCAAATTAAAAGCAGGAATGGCCTCCCAGACTGGCAATTGTATTACAAAGCTTCTGTGCTTTTGTGGGTAAGAGACTGGATATTATTGAATGACAAGACACAACTGTTGTTAGAGGGACATGATCTCACTATGGGTTGGTATGAGTATCTATGGTATCAAAGACTTGAAGGACATTCCTATTTTTAGAACCACTGGTTTCGGAAATCTTTGTATCATACATGGTCATGGTTAAATGAGAATTTACCAAAAAATTCCAAGATGGGTCTCCCCAGTGGAAGCATTTACTCATCCAAATCTCTTAAAACCTAATCAGAGTTACAGATATGATGACCTGTTGGGAAAAGACAATCAGCTGAAAACTAGAGGGGAGTTGGAAAATATGGACATTAAAATGAATTGGTGGTTGAGAATGCAAGTTGAATCTAGGTGTTCCAAAGACAAGATGACAGGCTTTAATACAGAACAATACCCATTTGACAAAATCTTCCTAGGCCCTCAAGAACAGCTAATCTCTAAATTATATGCATATCTACTACAGATGAAGACGCAAGATGAAGTTGTAAAAGATTGTATGGTCCAATAAGCGAAAAATTTGGGTCATAACATTACATTAGAAGAATGGGAGAGATTGTGGAAGTTCAATGTTAAATTAACTAGGTCAATACTGTTAAAGAAAACTTGTATAAGATGTTTTATAGATGGTACTTGACTCCAAAGAAATTGTGTAAGAGCTATATTAATATGTCTAACAAATGTTGGAAATGTACCAAACAGGTTGGTTCTTTTTATCATATGTAGTGGATAGGGATGTGCAAAAAAAAAAAAAAAAAAATCGGTAAAACACGGATTCAGAAATATACCGGGGGGGGGGGGGGGGATACGGAATCCTGTATATTTCTGAATTTTGTACTCGGAATAGCCGCATATACGTTAGATGCGCAGCTATTTCCGAATATACGGCCCCATTATACCCTATGGGCCATTGAAATCAATGGCAAATAGGATATATTTGAAGCCGCCTGGAGGGGAGGTGGTTTGAGGGAGAGCCCCCAAATTTGTTGGGGACCTGCAGGGGACTCTCCCCTACAACCCCCCCAAGTTCCAAAAAGATTGGGCCAGGGGGTCCAATTCCTGGGGCACCCAAATTCAAACCTAACTTCACACCAGAGAATCTCTATAGGACTCAAAGAGCCAGTTTGGTGTAGTGGTTAAGTGTGCGGACTCTTATCTGGGAGAACCGGGTTTGATTCCCCACTCCTCCACTTGCACCTGCTGGAATGGCCTTGGGTCAGCCATAGCTCTGGCAGAGGTTGTCCTTGAAAGGGCAGCTGCTGTGAGAGCCCTCTCCAGCCCCACCCACCTCACAGGGTGTCTGTTGTGGGGGAGGAAGATAAAGGAGATTGTGAGCCGCTCTGAGACTCTTCGGAGTGGAGGGCGGGATATAAATCCAATATCTTCTTCTTCTTCTTCTATATACATCTATCTACTCTATGAACCCTGTCACACAAAACACAATCTGCTCAAGGTCTGCTCTGCAGACCTGGCTGCAGCAAACCCAGATGCCAGCTCTCCAGCCCTGCCCCAAAGAACGCAGGGAGAGCTGGCCAAGCACAACAAGCATGCTAGCTCTGGGTCTCTCACCCAGGTGCCAGCTTTCCTGCCACAGAACACACAATCTACAGATGCCAGCTCTCCAGCCCTGCCCCAAACAACACGGGGAGAGCTGGCCACACACAACAAGCCTGCTGGTTCTGGGTCTCTCACCCAAGTGTCAGCTTCCCTGCCACAGAACACACAATCTACAGATGCCAGCTCTCCAGCCCTGCCCCAAACAACACGGGAAGAGCTGGCCAAGCACAACAAGCCTGCTGGTTCTGGGTCTCTCACCCAGGTGCCAGCTTCCCTGCCACAGAACACACAATCTACAGATGCCAGCTCTCCAGCCCTGCCCCAAACAACATGCAGAGAGCTGGCCAAGCACAACAAGCCTGCTGGTTCTGGGTCTCTCAACCAGGTGCCAGCTTCTCCCCAAAAAAAACCAGAACCAGGAAAAGGGACAACAGGAGAAGGCCAACACAAACTCAACTGTTAAAAAAGTGGCCTTTTAAACAATGAAAATTAGGCCAAACAGCACCCCCCCTCAGAACCAGAAGAGAAAAGGAACAACAGCAGCACAACACAGCAGCAACAAATCAAACACAGAATCCTTTTAAAAGAGTAAAAAACTTAACTTTTAACAATACAGGAACTTTACCAACCCCTCTCCCCCCAAAAAACCCTTCACCCTAACCCCAAGAAATCCAAGCCACCCAAATCAGGAAAAGTAAAAGGACACTGCACTTTTAAAAGTCCTCTCACTAAAGTAAAATATGGGCAAATTGGCAAAAAAAAAATCCCACCCCAGGCCCCCTCCCCCAGCAGAACCCCCTAATACTAACCCCAAATAAGCTACCCACCACCCAAATCTGGATAAGTAAAGGGACTCTGAGTCTTAAAAAGTCCTTTTACCAACTAAAATAAAAACAAGAACCTCAAGACTGTCTTACCTTAGACGTCTTCTCTACTCCAGGCAAGTCTGGTAAGGCTGAGAGAGAGCAACAGCAGCTGAGGCCAATGGCCAGCACAGCACAACCTCTCTCTCACACCAACACACACCAACACAGCAGCAATGGAGGAGTCCAGCCAGGCAGACTCCTTAAAAAGGTTCTCTGGCCCTACAGAGAGCAGTTTCAAAAAATAGCACTGCTCTGTGATTGGCCAGACAACAGTGCTTACTTGGATACCCAAGTAAGCAAAAGATCAAAAGAACAACAATGTTGCTGATGGCTGGGGGATCAGCTACACAACAGCCTTGCAAAGTATGCATTTGGAATGCATTTTGCAAATAATAATAATAATAATAATAATAATAATAATAATAATAATAATAATAATAATAATAATAATTTATTTGTATCCCGCCCTCCCCGCCGAGGCAGGCTTTGGATTGGCTGCTGGGGCTCCTCTTCTCCCTCCCCCGCTCTCTGATTCCAGGGAGGCTATCGGAGAGGCGGGAAAAGGCTACCAAAGGCGAGAAAGGAGGCAAGCAGCTCCCCCGAGGCTGCAGAAGCCCCTTTCCCGCCTTTTCCATGGATTTCCGTATACTTCAGAATATCTATTCGGAAGTATACGGGGAGCCATACTCGGCTCCCGCATAATGGGCCCTAATTGGATTTGGCTGTATGCAATTCCGTATACAGCCAAATCAGGAGTGATTCAGCGGTTGATTCGGTTCAGCCAAACCAAATGCACACCCCTACTGGTGGACATGTGAGATGGTGAAGGACTATTGGAAAATGGTTCACGAATTATTACAGAAGATTATGAAGACACAGATTCAATTCAAACCAGAACTATTTTTATTGAATATATTTCCTGAGGACTATTCCAAAGAAATGAGACATTTGTTGGCACATTAAAACACAGCAGCCAGGATTCTCTTGGCGCAGAGATGGAAATCTCAAGAAATCCCCACGAGAATGGATTTAGTGGGAAAAATTCTGGAAACAGCAGAGCTGGACTTTTTATCCCAGCTGTTGGCTGGGAAATCTAAGGAAGAAGCAAGAAAATATTGGATGAAATTTTATGCCTGGCTAGACACTCAAGACTCAAGATTCTATGGTGTGAACTTATATCTCCTTTTTCCTGTACTCGGTATTACAAGATTGGAATTGTCAATTTTAATAGATATTTTAACAAAAATATTTATAATATAAATGTTGATGATGCATAGTTTAGAGACAATAATATGTGACAATTTATGTATTTTAAGAAAGTATTGCAGATGTAGACTTGTATTCTTTGAAAGTATTTTTTATGCAGACTAAGACTAATTTGTAATCTTATTTTCTATCCCTTTCTATTCCCTAACCCCAATTCCCTGAAACCAATAAAACTTTTAAAACTGAAAAAAAAAAAAACCCGCAAGGACGTACAGCTGTTCCTTGGCTTTTCCAATTATTACTGCCAGTTCATCCCTGCCTATGCTGACATAACCATGCCTCTGACCCAGCTTCTCCGGCCCAAAGAGCCATTTCACTGGACTCCAGAGGCAGACCATGCCTTCACCACCCTGAAAACCTGCTTCACCATCAAGCTGCTTCTGCGTTATACAGACCCACAGCTGCCGTTCACTGTAGAGACCAACGCCTCCAGCATGGCCCTCGGTGTGGTGCTGTCCCAGCGGGAGGACCCCTCCCAGCTGCTACAATCCTGAACGCACTACTCACAGCAGCTGATGCCCGCAGTGCGCAACTACACCATCTGGGAGCGGGAACTCCTGCTCATCAAGACCGCCTTCGAGGTTTGGCGGCATCACCTTGAAGGGGCCCGCCACCCCGTCCAGGTCCTGACTGACCACTGGAACCTGGAGCATCTACAGACTGCTCGATGCCTCACCCAACATCAGATCCAGTGGTCCCTCTTCTTTTCCCGGTTTGACATCTGGATCGCAGAACCAGAACCGGAAAGCGGATGCCCTCTCCCGAACACTGGAATACGCTGCACCTCTAACAGAGGAGACTCCAACTGGGCTCATCCTTGCACCCTTGGTCTTTTCTGCCACCACGACTCGCCCGACCTTGGCTGCAGACATCCAGGCCAGCCAGACCCAAGACCCCTGGGCTTAGCAACATCTCCTGGAAGTGCAAGACGGCTTGGCTGGGGACCTCTCTACCCGCCAAGGTCTCCTCTTGCACCATGGGCGCTTATACGTGCCTCCGGGGCCCCTCCGGGGCCCCTCCGGGCTGACGTGCTCTGCCTGACTCACGACTCCCCTTCTTCAGCCACTTCAGCCAACACAAGACCCTGCACCTACTCACACGAGAGTTCTGGTGACCTCACATCCGTGTCAACGTGGCCCGCTATGTCAGTTCCTGTGAGGTCTGTCGGTGAACCAAGGATGTACCGGCCAAGCCCTTGGGGCTTTTGCATCCCCTACCCACGCCTGCAGGACCTTGGGACACCGTCTCCCTGGACTTTATCACCGAGCTCCCCAGGTCCAAGGGGCACACTTGCATCCTGGTGCTGGTGGACCTCTTCACCAAGATGGCTCACTTTGTTCCTGTTCCAAGCCGCTCATGGCTCCTGAAACAGCCCAGCAACAGACCCCGTTTGCAGCCACCTATGAGTACCACCCTCGCTTTTTCCCTGCAGTCCTGCCCCCCACAGCAGTTCCTGATGCTGATGCGCACCTGCAGGAACTCCAGGCTCTTCAGGATTTGCTCCGAGAGCAGCTCCAACAGGCTAAAGAGGCCTACAAGACAGCCACTGACCGAAAGCGACAGGTGGGGCCCCCACTGAAGCCTGGGGGTCACGTCTGGCTCTCCACTCGTTACCTGCGTCAGCCTGGCCGGTCTTGCAAGCTTCGCAGGGCCTTACCTGATTACGGACCAAATCAACCCCGTTGCTTTCCGGCTACAGTTCCCGGCCACTTTCTGCATCCACTCGGTCTTCCAGCAGTCTCTCCTTGTTCCTGCTACACCACTGGATCCCATCCGACCACTGCCTTTAGTGTTGCCTCCTCCTGTCCTGGTCAATGATGATGAATACGAGGTCCACCGGCTTCTGGACTCCTGAATCCACCGCGGAGACCTCCAGTACCTCATGGACTGGGAAGGCTATGGCCGCAAGGTCCATTGCTGAGAACCTGCAGACAACCTACATGCCCCCAACCTTGTGCAGCAGTTCCTCACGGCCTATCCTGACCAGCCTGGCCCATCTGGGGAGGGGGGTCCTGCGGGGGGGGGATAGTGTCATGAGCTGGAAGGGTTAACAGACCAGGAAGAACCAACAACTGGCCCATCAATCACTCTCCCCACATTCCAGGCACCTGCACCAGCTGTTGACAATCAGTCTCCTGCAAGCTCCCCCCCCTCCCATCTCAAGAATGCGCTGACAGAACACAGGCGTGTTACATGCCAATGTTTCTGATCTCTTAGCCCTGATTACTAGGAGAACTATGGCCACCCAGGGAGCAGGCTGATTGAGGCACCCATATAACTCATGCTCAGGACTTGGCAACCTTGTGGAAGCAACAAGTCGATTCCCTGGCTTGCATCCACACTCCTTCCTGATTCCAGTTCCTGATCGGTTTGAATTCCTTGGCACCCTGACCCTTTGGCTTTGGACAGTGACTTCTGCTTCTGGTTTGCAATTTTGCTGTGGTGACTCGGCTCCTGGCTGACTCCCTGAACTTTGACTTCAGACCGGCTTTAGACTCCCTCCTGCCTGCACCCTGAGAACGTGATAGTTTCCATAGTAATTTATCTGACATTGTGCATATATTTTCCGACTACTACAAGCTTTTGTACATGTCCCAGAAACCTTCATTGTCTGAGTTGTCCCTACCTCAACTTGAAAACTTGCTGTCTAGTTTTGGCTCCATCTCCAGCTTGTGTATTAACCAATCTAAATCAAGCATACTTCCTATCAATTTATCCACTATCTCTAAGACATTTATATGCCAGCAATACTCATTTCAATGGGCGACAGAATCTATACCTTATTTGGGCATCCAACTTACTAATACTCTTACTTGGCTTATCCCACTTAACTTTGTGGAGAAATTTAAAAGCATCAGCTCGGACTTTATCAAGTGGGACAAACTGGCATCTTCTTTTATTGACAGGCTGCATATTTTAAAATTGTTTGCTCTTCCAAAAGTTCTGTATCTATTTCGGACTACTCCCATCACTCTCCCTTCTTCTCTTCTCCCTAAGTGGCAGTCATCATTCAACTCCTTTCTCTGGCAAAACAAGAAACCCAGGGTTGGATTCCACATCATGAGAAGACAATGCTCATCTGGTGGACTGAATATGCCTGACATTTCAGCTTACTACCGAACAGCTATGTTAGTCAATATTGCTAAAATGGCACACTCTGGGGACAGTGCAGAATGGTCAAAACCCTGCAGAACATTTCTTTCTCCTCAAGACTATTTGGACTACCTCACGCTTGCGATCATCGAAGATCAAACAAAATCCACTACTTAATGCCATTTTCAAAGTTTGGGACTCCCATAGACACTTGTTGCTCCCTGAACTTTCTCACAATTCTTCAGTCTTTAACCAATCATAGTTCCCTCCTGGTAGCTCTTCCACTTTACTTGTGGCCTGGAAGACTACAAAGATGACCTGTATTAAAGACATATCATCAGAACCTAGTCTGCTTCCTAAAGCCACCTTGGAACAAAAACTAGACCACCCTATTCCTTGGTTCTTTTATTTGCAGTTGAATCATGCCTTTTCTTTGCTTGATCTTCCACTCTAATCCTACTGAATTTGAACATCTGTTACACTCTACGCCTTCTCATAATGAAGGACTTATATCTACAATCTACAACATCTTAATCTGTTTAGAAGATAACAAACCAATGGGACATCAAATTGTTTGGCAACAAGATTGCAATCTTTCTCTCTCTTCTGAGCAATGGTCTGACATCTACTCCTCATCTCTTTTTTCCTCTCCAGTTATGAGTACCAGACTACAATCATTTAAAATCCTTAATCGCTGCTACCTTACACCAATTAGAATCACCTCCTTCTCCAAAACAAGCTCTCCCTTATATTGGCAGAAATGCGGACAACTTGGAACTTATGCTCACTGCTGGTGGGAGTGTCCGTTTATACAGAAGTTCTGACAAGATGTTCCTCACTAATTTAACATATTACCACTTAAAAGTTATCTCTTCAACCTGGCTTATTTCTGAATCAGTGGGACTCTACCTCTATTCCAAAGATACATTGTGAATTGATCACTAGTATTCTAGTTGCTGCTAAGACCTCCATTGCATCTTACTGGAAAGCCTCCAAAGCTCCTACAACAATTATATGGCTCTCAAAAGTCTGGGAGCATTTCATCATGGAAAAGATCACTGATAGTCTGCTAAGCTGTTCATCACCTCACACACAATCACATTTTACAGACAAATCGTTTCCTTTCATTGATTATGTCACTTCACAGGAACTTCCTCCTTACAATCCCTCATAGATGGCTATGACCTACTTCTAGTTTCTCTTCTCACCTTTTTAGCTGTCTTATTTATCACCATCCATCTCAATCTATCTTTCCAGGCACAGGAGTGGGTATCTACAATTGTATATATTTTAACTTCCTCTTTAACTTTTTCTCTTATTCTACTTTTTGTCCTTTCTCTTTTCTCTTACCTGTTTGAAAACTCATTTAAGTAGGAGCTTCCAGGTTACGTTGCCTTGAGCTCAGAGGTGTCCGCAGATGGTCCTCCTGCAGCACCTTTGAATCAGGTGGCTGGAGGGGCGCCACAGACGTGGCACCCCCAAAGAAAGACCCTGGAGGGGTTTTCCTTTGGCGTGGGACTTTTGTGGGAAGTTAGGGGCACAGCGGCAGCTGCTCCTGTCCTTCTTGCATGTCCTGAGGCTCCGCCGCCATGTGTGGCAATGGAGCCTTTTCCTGTGAATGAGGCCTCGAAAAGTTAAAGAGCAATCTTCAGTATCGGTAACAATTTGAATTGGACTGAATACAAATACTTAAATTGACCTGGATTATAATTGGATATATTATTTGGCTGCAATATGGTCTGAACATAAACAAGATATATTTTAGAAAGATTTGTCCCTGTCGTCCGACTGCAACTGAAATGATAACATTTAAAATCACAGCTGGAGGAGATTTGGAATGACGGATTAACTGGATCTTTAAGCTACTTTTTAACTTGGATTAGGAGACTGAGTTTGCTGACAGAAAAATGGCACTGCCAAGTGAAATGTTTTACAAAAAAGATATACTATGGAGTATTACTTCTCTGAAACAGGATCTTGGTTCATTAACGCAGTTGATTAGAAAGCAAATGGGAGCTTTTATGCTGAAAGCTAGCGAAATCTCAAATCTATATGAGCAGAGTGCTAAAGAGATTCTGGTGACGTCTGTGGAATTAGAATGGGAAAGTGATCCACTGCGAAATGAACAAAAGAAAATCAAAATGGATCCTTATGGCACGTTACAAAACAAGACTGGAAACCAAGATTGAGTGAAGTTCTGCTGAGAGGAACAAATGGCGTAGAATTCTTCTCCCTGTTACTGAGAGGGGTGGCCGCATTGAGAAGAGAGAAGGTGCATCTCAGACAACAAATCAAGATGTGGAAATTTTTCAGGAAGAAGGATCTTTGAACTTTCTCTCTCTTTGTGGATAGTTGGATATGGAATTCTCAATAAGAACTGACATGCGATTTTAAAAGGCAAAGTGTGATGTCTGGGTTATATTAAGTTGATTTTTCTGGAGTAATATGGATATAAAAGCTAAAGGAATGAAAAGTTTTTAAATTTTAAGAAGACATATAACGTAATTAATTTGCAGCTTTGCGGGTAGTTGGATATGGAACTCACAGTAAGAATTTATATATGATTTTAAAAGGCTAGGTGGGATTTCTGGGCTATATACTTAAGTAGCTAGATAACATAATTACCTTTCAATTTGGTTTGCATTTAATAGATAAATAAGATAAGGTCAAGGGAGATCCTAAGGATGGAAAGGTTTTGTCAAAATGTTAGATAAATATACAGTTAATTTGGATCAATGGTTAAGAGGGCAGACAACACATTTATTTTTTTATCTGGCAGATCTACTCTTAGTATGTTTGTTTGGAGAAATTGTTCATACTGAGACAGATAAATGATCATATTTCATTCTTAGCCTGTTAAGGATAACGGTATGGGCTCCATATGTTTATCTTAGGATGATATTATTAAATTAACAAGTTTGTTTGTGCCTTTACGATATTTCATATGTTTACTCTAAAGTTGATATTGCTAAATTAACACGTTAGTCTGTGCTTTCAATATGGTTTAGTTTAGCCAGCCAGCTTGCTGTTGAGACTGCTCTGATTTTTTATACTTTTACGTGTTGAAGAAGAATTGTTTAGACTTATATTTTAAGTAATAATTTAGTAAAAAAAGATATAATGAAAGATAAAGATGGTAAAATATATGGGGAGAATTTTATACTTGCGGGTAAAAAGTATTGGGTATTTTATCTGTAGGTAGAACTGTAATTGATATATTTGTATTTTTCTTTGTTTCAGTCTTTCCCATTTTGTATCTACCCTTCCCCTTCTATACTGTATCTATGCTCATGCTTCTTTTCTTTGTAGGTAAAATCAATAAAAAATTATAAGTAGAATAAATCTCATATAAGTTGCAGATTGATTGCTTTTCTTGAATGATACCTATAGAGAGATCATCCAACTTTTGTTTTGAAATGTTGTTTGGCTCTACATTTTAATTAACATATTTAGGTTCCACTTATATGTCTGTATCATTTGCTGTTGCTTTTTATGTGATACCTCGTACTCTGTATTGTATGATTTGTATTACTTTATTTTCAAATAAATTTCTTATTAAAAAAAAGTGAGGGGGTGAGGAGGGAAATGTCTTCCAGGAACTCCATTATTCCCTATGGAGATAGATTCCCATAGGGTATACTAGAGAATTTATCCATGGGTATCTGGGACTCTGGAGGGGCTGTTTTTTGAGATGGAGGTACCAACTTTGTAATGCAGCATCCAGTGCCTCTCCTCAATACACCCTCCAAGTTTCAAAAAGATTGGACCAGGGGGTCCAATTTTATGAGCCCCAAAAGAAGGTGCCCCTATCCTTCATTATTTCCAATGGAGGGAAGACATTTAAAAGGTGTGTGGTCCCTTTAAATGTGATGTCCAGAACTCCCTTTGGAGTTCATTAATGCTTGTCACAACCTTGCTCCTGGCTCCACTCCCAAAGTCCCCAGATATTTCTTGAAGTGCACTTGGCAACCCTACCAAGCAGGGGTGAGTCCATTTGGAATTGTAGGAAGGGAACATGTATTTAGACACTTCAAGGCTTTTATTTCTTTATACCAGCCTATACCATGCCAGGAGGAATTAAGATGTCCTATACGGGACATTATAAATCGATCCCTTTCAGAGGGTGCTTTTCCAACACCCCTGAAAGAGGCAGTGGTCCGCCCTCTCCTGAAAAAAGCTTCATCAGACCCGGCCGAATTGGCACACTACCGACCGGTCTCAAATTTGCCCTTTTTGGGCAAAATTATCGAGAGGGCTGTGGCGTTGCAGCTACAGGATTTTTTGGAGGACGCTTCCACCCTAGACCCATGCCAGTCCGGCTTCCGCCCGGGCCATGGGACGGAAACAGTCTTGGTCGCCCTCATGGATGACCTCCGACGGCAACTGGATCGAGGCGGATCGGCAGTATTGCTGCTGCTAGACCTATCGGCGGCGTTGGATATGGTCGACCATCGGCTGCTGACCCGCCGCCTCGCCGACGCAGGAATTCGGGGGCTAGCCTTACAGTGGCTCTCCTCCTTTCTTGAACGTCGGGGACAAAGGGTGGCAATTGGGGGGAAGCTGTCTCAGAGACACCCACTTCATTGTGGGGTGCCTCAGGGGGCAGTTCTCTCCTCGATGCTGTTTAATATCTTCATGCGCCCCCTTTCCCAGATTGCACGGAGGTATGGGCTGGGTTGTCATCAGTATGCAGATGATACCCAGCTCTATCTACTGATGGATGGCCGGGCTGGCGATGTCCCTATAAATTTGGACCGGGCGTTACAGGCTGTGGCTGACTGGCTCAGGCTGAGCGGGCTGAAGTTGAATCCGGCGAAGACTGAGGTCCTTTGCGTGGGCTGCGGCGGACCGGAAGGGGAGATTACCCTACCGACTTTTGACGATGCGCCATTGATACCAGTGCGCAGAGTCAAGAGCCTGGGAGTGCTACTGGAATCCTCTTTATCAATGGAGGCCCAGATAGCTGCCACTGCTAGATCCGCCTTCTTTCACCTCAAGAGGGCGAGGCAGTTGGCTCCCTTCTTGGAACGCAGCGACCTAGCAACTGTGATCCACGCAACGGTCACCTCGAGACTAGACTACTGCAATGCCCTCTACATGGGGCTGCCCTTATACCGAACATGGAAACTTCAGGTGGTCCAGAACGCGGCGGCCAGGCTGCTAATGGGACTACCTCGGTGGGAACACGTGCGGCCTGGGCTGCGGGATCTGCAGTGGCTACCGGTTGTGTACCGTGTTCGCTATAAAGTGCTGGTCATCACCTTTAAAGCCTTATATGGCCGAGGACCTGCCTACCTAAGGGACCGCCTCTCCCCATATGTTCCCCAGAGAGCACTGAGATCCAGCTCTCAAAATCTTTTAACAATCCCTGGGCCAAGAGAGTCTAGACTGAAGACAACCAGGGAGCAAGCCTTCTCAGCAATGGCCCCTCAATGGTGGAATCAACTTCCAGAGATGGTGCGGGCCCTGTGGGACTTGAACCAATTCCGCAGGGCTTGCAAAACATTTCTTTTTCAGCTTGCTTTTAATGTATAAACAATTTTATTAGTAACATATGGTAGTAGAACTATTTCTACAACTTATAAAAACCTTAAGATGAAAGCATCATTCTACCCCACATCTTACTTTCCTCCCACCCCACCCCCCAATAATTGACCCCCGCCAGTGTTATTTTTTAGAAAACAGATATTAAAGGTACCTTTAACTATCAAGAAAAAAAACAAAAATTGATTCAGAAAGAAAAAAAAAAACCCTTCAAAAGTTATATTCTTGTCTTAAAGGTCTTAATCTTCAAAAATTGTCCAGTGTCCTTTTATTTTCCACTCTTTTTCTACATATCTTCTGAATTTCTTCCACTCCCGATTAAAGAGTTCTAAATCGCAGTCTCTTAATTTTCTTGTTAGCTTATCCATTTCACTCCATGACATAACTTTTAAAGTCCAGTCCCATTTTTCTGGTATTTTTTCTTGCTTCCACAACTGCGCATACAATGTCCTAGCAGCTGAGAGCAAGTACCATATTAAAGTTCTATCTTCTTTTGGAAAATTCTCCATTTGTAATCCCAGCAGAAATGTCTCTGCTTCTTTTTTAAATTCATATCCTAGGATCTTAGATATCTCTTGTTGAATCATCTGCCAAAACATTTTAGCTCTTTCACAAGTCCACCACATATGGTACAAAGAGCCTTCATGCTTTTTACATTTCCAACACCTATCTGGCATCTTATTGTTCATCTTTGCTAATTTTTTTGGAGTCATATACCATCTATACATCATCTTAAAACAGTTCTCTTTAATACTATGACATGTTGCGAGTTTCATAGAGTTTTTCCACAAATATTCCCAAGATTCCATCTTTATTTCTTTATTTACATTAATTGCCCATTTTATCATTTGAGATTTCACTACTTCATCTTCTGTAGTCCATTGTAAAAGTAATTTGTACACTTTTGAAATTAATTTCTCATTATCTCCAAGCAGAACTCTTTCCATTTCTGTTTGCTCTTTCCTTATTCCTTCCGCTTTGACATCCTTCTCCATCAAACTTTTTATTTGTTGCATTTGAAACCAATCATATTTATAGTTCAATTCTTCTGCAGTTTTCATTTCTATTTTCCCACTTTGTATTTTTAGTAGTTGGTTGTATGATAGTTGTTTTTCCTTAACTGTCTTGGCCGTTAATTTTATCACTTCCGCTGGCACTATCCACAAAGGTCTTCTCTCGTCGCCATATTTCTTGTACTTTATCCACACATTTAGTAAGCTGCTCCTTATATAATGGTGAGAGAAAAGACCGTCCATCTTCTTTTTCCCATAATACAAGTAGGCATGCCAGCCGAATTTTTTCCCATGGCCTTCTAGCACTAGAAGTTTTTTATTTAATAACGTTATCCATTCTTTCAACCATACTAAACAAATTGCTTCATGATACAGTTTCAAATCTGGTAATTGAAATCCACCTCTCTCTTTTGCATCTATCAGGACTTTCATTTTAATTCTGGGTTTCCTTCCGGCCCACACAAATTCCGAGATTTTTTTTCTCCATTTATCAAATTGCTTAACATCTTTCACAATGGGGATGGTTTGGAACAAATACATAACCCTTGGTAAGATATTCATTTTTACTGCAGCTATTCTGCCCAACAATGACAGATTGAGCTTGTTCCACTTTAGCATATCTTCTTCTATTTTGCGCCAGAGTTTTTCATAGTTGTTCCTAAACAGATCAATATTTTTCATTGTTATCTCTACCCCTAGGTATTTTACCTTAGAGGTAACTTCACAACCCGTTAATCTTTGTAGTTCTTGCTGTCTATTTTTCTGCATATTCTTACATAAAATTTTTGATTTTTCTTTATTTATGTAAAGTCCCGCCAACTCCCCAAACTCTTGTATTCTCATTAACAACAACGGTGTAGCTTGTAAGGGATTTTCATTTATAAACATTATATCATCCGCAAATGCTCTATATTTATAGGTATATCCTTTTATTTGTAATCCTTCTAGAACTTTTTCTTCTTGAATCTGCATCAGTAAAATTTCAAGAGTCATTATAAATAACAATGGCGAAAGCGGGCAGCCTTGCCTAGTACCTTTACTGATTTTCATTTCGTCTGTAAGATCTGCGTTGATGCACAACCTTGCCCTTTGTTCAGAATATATTGCTTTTATCATCCTTATAAAGCTCTCTCCAAGCTCCATTTTTTCTATCACTGCAAACATGAAGTCCCAATTTAAATTATCAAATGCTTTTTCTGCATCCGCAAAGAATAGTGCTGCTTCCTTCTCTGGATGTCTTTCATAATATTCTACAATGTTTACAACAGTTCTAATATTGTCTCTTATTTGTCTTTTGGGAAGAAAACCAGCTTGATCCTCCTTTATAAAATTTATCAGATATTGCTTAAGTCGTTCCGCCAGAATTCTTGTAAATATTTTATAATCATTGTTCAAAAGTGAGATTGGTCTATAATTTTTCACATTTGTAACGTCTTTTTCTTCTTTAGGTATCAAAGAAATAACCGCTTCTTTCCATGTATTTGGTACCTTCCCTTTAGCTCTTATTACATTCATCAGCTTCTGTAATTTTGGTATTAATTCATCTTTAAAAGTTTTAAAGTACTTAGCTGTATAACCGTCTGGCCCGGGAGCTTTATCATTCTTCATCACATTAATTGCTACTTCAATTTCTATTTTTTCAATTGGGCCATTCAAAGTTTTTCTCATATTTTCAGTTAAAGGCTCAATTTTTATTTTCTGTAAATATTCATCTATCTTTTTTCTCTTTACTTCAGCACCTTTAAACAACTTGGCATAGTACTTAAAAAATTCTCTTTTTATTCCCTCTTGAGTAACTACATCTCTTCCATCTATTACAATTCTACTAATTGTTTTGTTTTCCCTCTTTTTTTTCAGCTGCCACGCCAAGTATTTCCCCGTCTTATTTGCTCCTTCAAACGATTTCTGCTGAAGCCTTTTCAAATTCCATTCCACTTCTTTGTTTAGTAAATGTCTTAGTTGAGTTTGCAATATTGATATTTCCCTTAGAATCTTCTTTTTCCCTGGTCTTTTCCTCAACTCACCTTCTTTTTTCTTTATTTCATTTTGAATGTCCAATAATTGTTTTTCTTTTTCCCTTTTATCTTTGTTGTTCAAAGTGATCAACAACCCTCTCATTACTGCTTTATAAGTATCCCAGACCGTCTGGAAGTCAATATCTTCTTTATCATTCATTTGGAAAAATTCCTTAGTCTCTTTTCCTAGGAAAGTCACTGTTTCTTTGTTCTGTAGCAAATCTTCATTCAGTCTCCATCTTCTCAGTCTTTTGGACAATTTTGTAATCCACATTATTGGGTTATGGTCGGCACCGATTTTAGGCAAAATATCTATCTTCTTTGTTATAAAGCCTAAGTCTCTAGTTCCCCACAGCATGTCAATTCTAGAAAAGGTCTTATGTCTTGCAGAAAAAAAAGTATAGTCCCGCACTTCAGGATTAAACTTTCTCCATATATCTTCCAAGTTTTCCTGTTTAACTAACTCAAAGAAAGACTTTGGCAATTTCCCTTCTTTCCCACTGTTTTTTTTCCCTCCAGATCTATCCAATGAGTTCTCAACTGTTCCATTAAAATCTCCCATTAAGAGTATTTGATCGTAGGTCAACTCATCTAGTTGTTGTATAATGTCTTTAAAAAAAACATCTTTTGCACCATTAGGTGCATATAGTCCCAATAACAGCATTTTTTTCCCATTTGATGTTATTTCCACTGCTACAAATCTTCCATCTTTATCTTTAAACACCAGTTTTGGCTCCAAGTCCTGTTTAACATAAATAACTACTCCCCTTTTTTTCTGTTTGGCTAATGAAAAAAATTCCCTTCCCAATTGTTTAAACTGATTGCAGCCATCTAGCCATCGTATGTATGATTACGATTTTATAGCACCTATTTTATCTATTTTTAACTAATTTATTTATGTAATTGATTGTATTTAAAATTGTTGTTTATATTGTTTTATTGAATCATGGAATTCCATGTCTGTGAGCCGCCGAGCCTGCCTTTGGCGGGAGAGGGCGGGATATAAAATTAAAGTTATTATTATTATTATTATTATTATTACTATTTTCTGTATTCACTGTGCACTAAATGTTTTACTACCGATTTGTTTGTTCTTGAGCACTTATAATTAACTTGTTACTGTGGGGTGGTGAAAGGCTATTGGAAAATGGTTCATGAACTATTACAGAAAATTCTGAAGACACAGATCCAATTTAAACAAGAACTATTTTTATTGAATATATACCCTGATGACTATTCCAAAGAGACGAGACATCTGTTGGTGCATATTAACACAGCAGCCAGGATCCTTTTGGCACAGAGATGGAAACTTCAGGAGATTCCCACGAGAATGGACTTGGTGGGGAAAATTCTGGAAATGGCTGAGCTGGACTACTTATCTCAATTGTTGGCTGGGAAATCTAAAGAAGAAGCAAGAAAATATTGGGTGAAACTATGTATTAGGCTAGATACTCAAGACTCTTAAGATTCTTTGGTGTGAACTTATATCTCCTTCTCCTGTAACTTTTACTATAAGACTGCTTTTGTTGGAAATGTCAGCTTGAATAGGCACTTCAACAAGAAGACTTACAACATAAATGTATCAAAATGTCGATGATTTAAAGTTAAGAGATACTAATATGTGACAATATTTATATTCTAAGAAAGTATATTAGATGCAGATCTGTATTCTAATAAAGTATATTACATGCAGACTAAGATATATTTGTAACTATAATTTTCTATTCCCTCTTACCCAGTAACCTCAACTTTTAAGAAAACCAATAAAATGTTTAAATGGTAAACTTCTTGTTATTAGACTACCTGGGTCTGCATGCCTCTTTGGTCACAGACAGAAAAGTAATTAGGAAGGAAAACGGGTCTGGATGGGTGCTCTGGGCCCTCCCAAATAGACACATACCAGAGTGGTGGCAGCAAGCAGAAGTCCTTCCTGATCTCCTGCTGGTGTGACATGCCCCCACCCACTTGTAGGATTGATTGCTAGTCCATATAAAGCTTCCCTACCCCCTTTTTTCTGAAAGGCAAACGACAACTGAAACATTGGCCCTAAATGTGCCCAGGAAAAGCACATCTCTTGGGAAGAAAGAGAAGCAATTGATAATGACCCCAGGACCTTGCATATTCACTGTTTCCTCCCAGACCATCAACTATCAGGAAGTATGTTATCTGAACTCATAGCACATTATTTGAGGTGATATAAGCAATATTCAAAAAGAAAAAAACAGGAACTCTTATTCTGTTGTTTAAAATAATCTCATTTTATTTGCATAATTTGGCCTTGCATGGTGTTGTATGCGTGACTACAAATCTGTATGAACAAAGCAGGAGTCAAGTTGCACCTTTAAGACCAACCAACTTTTATTTAGAGCATAAGCTTTTGTGTGCTCTTGAGAACACTTCATCAGATGAGGAATACAAATCTGTATGTATATATGCAATCACAGCATGGTAATCAAGTTGCTGAAGTGGCACTAAATATCTACAATGTTTAAGTAATGCTAATAATTAGCAATGCATACTTACAAATACAAAATACATAAGAGAAGCCATGTTGGATCAGGCCAATGGCCCATCCAGTCCAACACTCTGTGTCACACAGTGGCCAAAACAAAATATTTAAATATTTATATACACACACACATATATATATATAAACACACACACACACACTGTGCCTAATAGCCACTGATGGACCTCTGCTCCATATTTTTACCTAACCCCCTCTTGAAGCTGGCTATGCTTGATGCTTGCAGCTGCCACCACCTCCTGTGGCAGTGAATTCCACATGTTAATCACCTTTTGGGTGAAGAAGTACCTCCTTTTATCCGTTCTAACCCGACTGCTCAGCAATTTCGTTGAATGCCCACGAGTTCTTTTATTGTGAGAAAGGGAGAAAAGTACTTCTTTCTCTACCTTCTCCATCCCATGCATAATCTTGTAAACCTCTATCATGTCACCCCGCAGTCGACGTTTCTCCAAGCTAAAGAGCCCCAAGCGTTTTAACCTTTCTTCATAGGGAAAGTGTTCCAAACCTTTAATCATTCTAGTTGCGCTTTTCTGCACCTTTTCCAATGCTATGATATCCTTTTTGAGGTGCGGTGACCAGAATTGCACACAGTATTCGAAATGAGACCACACCATCGATTTATACAGGGGCATTATGATACTGGCTGATTTCAATTCCCTTCCTAATAATTCCCAGCATGGCGTTGGCCTTTTTTATTGCAATCGCACACTGTCTTGACATTTTCAGTGAGTTATCTACCATGACCTCAAGATCTCTCTCTTGGTCAGTCTCTGCCAGTTCACACCCCATCAACTTGTATTTGCAGCTGGGATTCTTGGCCCCAATGTGCATTACTTTGCACTTGGCCACATTGAACCTCATCTGCCACGTTGATGCCCACTCACCCAGCCTCAACAGATCCCTTTGGAGTTCCTCACAATCCTCTCTGGTTCTCACCACCCTGAACAATTTAGTATCATCTGCAAACGTGGCCACTTCACTGCTGACTCCCAACTCCAAATCATTTTTGAACAAGTTAAAGAGCATGGGACCCAGTACTGAGCCCTGCGGCACTCCACTGCTTATAGTCCTCCACTGCAAAGACTGCCCATTTATACTCACTCTCTGCTTCCTATTAATTAGCCAGTTTTTGATCCACATGAGGACCTGTCCTTTTACTCCATGACTCTCGAGCTTACTAAGGAGCCTTTGATGAGGAACTTTATCAAAAGCTTTCTGGAAGTCAAGGCAAACAATATCTATCGTGTCTCCTTTGTCCACATGTTTGTTCACCCCCTCAAAGAGATGTAACAGGTTAGTGAGGCAAGATCTTCCCTTACAGAACCCATGCTGAGTCTTCCTCAATAACTCGTGTTCATCAATGTGCCTACTCATTCTGTCCTTGATAATGGTTTCTACTAACTTTCCCGGTATTGAAGTCAGACTGACTGGCCTGTAGTTTCCCGGATCTCCTTTGGAACCCTTTTTTAAGATGGGGGTGACATTTGCTACCTTCCAGTCCTCAGGAACGGAGGCAGATTTCAATGAAAGATTACATATTTTTATCAAAAGATCCAGACCTCAGATGTATGGACATTTA
Organism: Heteronotia binoei; assembly: GCF_032191835.1. NCBI lineage: Eukaryota > Metazoa > Chordata > Lepidosauria > Squamata > Gekkonidae > Heteronotia > Heteronotia binoei. The sequence continues at coordinate 102,655,799 of NC_083224.1, forward strand.
CTTAGAAACAAATTATACTGTTTCATTGAGATTTTAAAACTTTCTTTATACCCCGATTTTCTTCACTGGGACCCAAAGCGGCTTATATAGTTCTCTCTGTTTAATTCTCAGTAATTGTGTGAAGTTAGGCTGAGAGTATGTGACTGGCTCACACTGACTATTAAGTATGCATAGATTACTGCCGTAGCTATTGCTGTCTTTTGTGGTAGTGAAGCAAAGGATCACAGAAGAGACATTGTTTAAGTGATAAATCAGGTGCAATGGGTAAATCATCAAAGGCAAGTTGACCAAAAGTTCTCCTGTCAACCATTCTCCTCTTGGGGACAGAACCAGATCTACATGTTTTTTAAGGGATGGCAAAATTAAAAAATGAGGTCCCCTTATGGGCCCATTCTATCTTATGGACTCCATATCCAATTTGGTGCCCTCCCTCTGGCGGCTCCTGGGGCAAACGCCTCCTCTGCTCCCCCTAGATCCAGCCCTGCTTGGGACACTTTAAAACAGAGAATTGATATGGGGGAAAGCTATAATATGTCAAATATTTGAGACTCCTAACCAATAGAGTGATACTAAATAGGTAAAGTATTATCAATGGCACTATGAGAACAAATAGCAGGCAGAAGCAGCTACCTGGCAACGACAAGAAAGGATGGGCTCAAACTCCACCCTGCCCTCAACAACCTTGAATTGGCTTCAGTAGAACTACATTTGATTACCGTTAATGTGAACATTGATTATGGTCTTTGGAATCTGTTCCAACACAGGAAGTTACCTTGCAGTCCTGCCTTTCCAATCTCTAAAAGCAGCCTACCCCTTCAAAGAAATGCCTGTCTGGAAAAAAAGAACAAAAATGTACTGAACACAAATTGACATTTATTAATCCATTGGATTGAAGTATTTAAAATAAACCACTTTCAACCCATTTCTTATCATGCCAAGATTTACTTTTTACCATAAAATATGGCTATACAAGCAAGATTATGTGCATAACAATATTTATTATTTATGAACCTAGTCCACTGCAAGCACAACAGCTGTATAAAGAGAATAAACATAGTTTGCAGCATAAACTAAATAATTGCTTGTCATAAATATCTATTATAGAATAAATGGCAAATAAAACAAGATGCTTTATTTAAATCTGACATTCACAGTGCATGATAGGTGCAAAACTTCATATACATAAAAGCTTTTGCACATTTCTACAAATAGTTCAATTTTTAAAAAGCTAGCATTTTAGTTATTCTATATGGAAGCTCACCATAAATCAAAGAAATACAATTTGAAAGATTTTTTTAAAAAATTATATAGCTCAAAACTAGGATTCACATGCCGAGCAGGATAGCACTTAAGACTGTTAAAACCTAATTAACTACCACCGTGTATCTCATTTTTCAAAATTAATCCCCAACTTTTTCTTTCAAAGTTTGGTAGGTCTGCATTTTATTTTTTAGAGACGTTGCTACAAGGCAAAGCAGCAAAGAAACCAGGTTTAAATGCCTCAAAACCCACATTAAGAGCTCAACTTCTGGGGGCTCTTCCTACAGAATAAACTCACTCAGTTCTGCCCAGGTCTCAGAAAGCCCCTCCGTATGACACATTCACCAAAAAAGTCTGTAGTTCAAGCCAATTCTGTTTCGCAGCTACATTTTGGCCCTATACCACCATCAGATGAAATCTACTTGTATACTGTTGTGTGTTACCATCTAACCAATTTTGAACTAATTAATTCCAGCCTCAGCAGGTATCTTTGGCAGCAATTATATTTTTTTGTAGAACAGGAATAACTAGATTAAAGAGAGCTTGCCACCTTCATTGGAAGCATTTCAGAACTGTTACTTTTCACAAATAAATAAAATGGGAATAATGCCTAACATCTGGGGAAAGATAATAATTTCAATCTAAATATAGTCATAAAAGGAAATAGTTTAGACCTGCAAAATTACTGCACAATCAGCCTGTTGTCTATAATAGATAAATTGTATACCTCCTTTTTATATGACAAATTAATCTTTTGGCTCCATACAACTGAATTTTTTGGATTGGAACTAGCTATATTTCAAAAAGATTACTCGGCCATTGATTGCCATTTAACTCTGCTTTCTTGTTGACAAATATGCCTTGGTAAACAGGAGTTGTTTTCAGGTTTTATTGATCTCAAGCAGGCATTTGATTCCATTCCCAGTGAGAGATTATGGATTAAACTAGAAGACTCTTCAATTCAGGAATGTTTATTGTAGCTAATTAAGCAACTGTGTTCTAAATCTTCTGCCCAGTTACATGCAGGTATTGCAGGACAATTAACTGATGAAATTCCCTTGCATAACTGAGTGAGCCAGGATTGTTTATTGGCCCACTCTTATTTAATGTCTAAATTTATCTGGCCCCTTCATCTCTCCAGTTATATAACACATGCACTAGTACTGGCGGGACAGAAATTGCCACTCTTCTGTATGTGGATGATGCACTTTTACTGTCACACACTCTGCTTGGTTTACATAAGCAAAGTATTTGGAGAACATTGTATAGGACTAGTCATAAATGTGCAAAAAAAAAGTTGCAAAATCCTCCCCTCCCCCATATATGTGGTTCATAAATGGGCAACCAATTGAACAAGTAAAGCAATTTAGGTATCTGGGGGACATCTTTCAATTGAATTGGAGCTGACTAGTGCTCTAGAAAACACTAGGCTTCTCTAGTAATGCAATCACTCAATTCTTCATTCAAGGTGGAATTTAATACCATGTGCTATTAAGAGTCTAAGGTAGTGTCCAAATTATTGCATGGAATTGGGGTCCTGATAGAGGCAGTGGATGAATCATTTGATTAGTCTGTTACAGTTTATCTCCAGGATTCGCTATGTACCGAGCTGTTTTTTAGGTATTGCTCTTAGAGCTGAATTGGCCCAGAATTCACTGGAAGTTTGCACATGGATCTTGACATTTATATTTAAGCAAAAAATCACCAATATGAGGAAAGATATTTTGAGTTTTATAAAGAAAGACCCTTATATGGGGTCATGGAAAGTGATTGTTAAGAATACACAACAGTAGTTAGAATTTGATGGCAAAGATAAAAACATATAAAGCCCCCAGTGCTGAATTTGGTAGAACTAGTACCTTATTGAGAGCACGGTGTCTATGCTCACTGTGAGCTACTTAAAAAACCATCAATCCCTCATTGTAGAAGAGCATTTTTGCTCCATTGGTTAAATTCTTTTATGTCAGCTGTACTGGAAGGCCAATTTGCAGGCTTACTGTATTCAGACAGAATTTATAAATGTGGATCTGGTCAGTTTGAGTCCTTAAAACCTATTTTACTGGGGTGTGAAATCTGGTCTGATTTTCAAAGAAGGCGTTTGTTTTTCCTCAATAGGTTTTGTGAATTTACTATCTCAAAATTGTCCAGCTTTTCCTCATAGATGAGGATTAGAAAACTATCTTAGCAACTGCTAATATTTAGCTGTGGTGACTGCTTGTAAAAAGGTTGGATCTTGATTTGTTCCAGACCTTTGAGTCAAAAAAGCAGTAAGGCTATAAAGTACAAAGTACATTGGAAGCATTCAAAAGGTAGTGCATAATGCAGCATACCAAACTTTCTGCAAGAAACCTTAAATCATTGGTCCCCAACCTTTTTGGCCCCAGGGCCGGCTGGGTGGGGGCACCCAATCCATCCTCCCTCCTGCGGTGCCTCCTCCTCCCCCATTTTCCACCCATTTCCTCCTTCCTGTGCAGCCTTGCCATTGCCCCCCGCACAGCCTCACCTCCTCCCTCCTTCCCCCCTCCACGCGGCCTTGCCACCTCTTAAAGGTGCAACTTGACTCCTACTTTGTTCTACTGCTTCAGACCAACACGGCTGCCCACTTGGATCTATCCTCCTCCTGTTTCCTCCTCCTTGCTTTGCCCCCCCCCTGCAAAGCCTCTCCCCCCCATTTTCACCATTTTAAGGCCGGGGAAGGGGCCGTGAAGCTCCTCCCAGGCCAACCTCCACCCCCCCCCCCAGGAAGAAGGCAAGGGTAGCGTCCCTAACCACCTCTGCAGCAGTTTTCCTGGCCGAACAGCTGAGGGGAGGTCAGCCTAGGAGGCGCTTCACTGCCCCTTCCTCAGCCTGAAAATTGTGAAAAGGGGGGGGCTATGGGGGGGCGGCGAGGCCGCAGGGGGGTGGTGAAGCTGCACGGCCCATTGCAAACAGGCCACAACCTGGTACTGGTCCCAGCCCAGGGGCTGGGGACTCCTGTCTTAAATGATTGAAACCTGAGCATTTTCATCAAAGGCCATGGAATAGAGTTGAAGATACACGCAAGGAACAGCAATGTAGGATTTTTAAATCAATGACCAGTGATTGTTGGCAATCCTTCCTAGTTGATTCTCCCATACAACTAAGAGGTGGAAAGGTTAGAATCACCCCTCCTCACTAGCCATCAGAATACTATGCCACTAAGGTCTGCACAGTTCTGTAACAAACTGAGCAGACAAGAGAAATGCTGCTGTATTATACCTCTACAGTACCCAGCTTTAGTCTCTGAAGCCAGCCCCAGATCTGAGTGGTATACTATTAGGGTTGCCAAGTCCAATTCAATAAATATCTGGGGACTTTGGGGGTGGAGCCAGGAGACTTTGGGGGTGGAGCCAGGAGACATTAGGGGTGGAGCCAAGATCAAGGCTGCGACAACCATAATTGAACTCCAAAGTGACTTAGAAGCCCAATTTTCCCATTCAGTGTCTCACTGGGAAATCTCAAACAAGGAAAAAAATGTAACAAAACGAGGATAGAGTAAGGGTTAAGCCTGTTGCCTGAGTTGGTTCTATAATTCAACAAGATTTACTTTCAAGTAACTGTTTCGCCTCAGGATGCCATGCCTTGTTTACACAATCTGGCCCATGGTTTGATTTTTAAACCCAGATTGCCAAATCAAACTTTCTCCCGAGAGGCCGCCAAAGGCCAGAATGCAACAACTCTCCAGTCTCATTTTAGACCCTTTAAAAAGGGAGTATGTGAGTGGGGTGGGGGTGGGGTGTGTGTGTGTAGACATTCTACTTACAGACCTTGGTCATAAATCCAACGCAGAGACACCACAACAGTGAACAAAACCTCAGCTCCTGGGTCTATATGAGACCGATATGCAACAAAAACTTGCAAAAAAAAAATTCCAACAACAATTCGGCCCAAGCCACATGCAACACGATCGCCCTCACGTCGCACTAACAACGTTTTTCAGATTAATATATAACTGTTAATAATATTTTCAGATCCCGAGTATTCTCGGGGATCTGCTGCCCGTCGCCTTGTTGCCAGCGGCACCACACACACCACAACATGGCCAGAGATCTGCTGTTTTCAAATGCGCCTTTTAACCCCACGATTCAACCCGAGCCTAGCAGCACCCGAAACGCCAACCGCACGACTGATTCCAGCATGAGTTTCCATGCCACCGGAGCCTCTCCCTTTCCCAGCTGCGAAAGGTAGGCTCCCCCCCCCCCTCCGGATCCACACGGGCAAAGGATCAGCTATGTGCAGCCACTCGTTTGCAAAAGCAACAGTTTTAAAAAATAATCTGACACGTGGGTGGCGAATGGAAGTTAAAGCTTTCCCCCTTTTTAGCTTTTTCTCTTTTTGGGGGGGCGGAGGGGAGGAGGGTGCGCGTCCCAAGATTTACGTACTCGCTTGCACGCGACAGCAGCAAGACAGGAGCACCAGCCACAGCCCGGGACAGGACCCACAGCCACAGCAGCAAGACAGGAGCACCATCCACAGCAAAGAGTTTCATGGCTGAAAGGAGGGGCGAGATCCTTTCCAAGACAACTGGAGGAGAGGGGGGGGGAAGGGCAGCAAGCGACGGGAAACAGCAATTGCCCCGCAGCGATCTCACGCCGTTGCTGCGATTCTGTGCACGGAAGCGCGGCAACTACCGTGAGGAGGACCCAGGGAGGAGTCCTCAGGCAGCCCCTAGCTCGGGCTGCAGCGGCGGCGGGCGGCGGCCTCTTCCTTCCTCTGCCGCTCTCCTCACTGAGGAAAGCGGCAGAGGAACGAAGAGGCCACCGCCGCCCGAGCTACGGGCTGCCTGAGGAGTCCTCAGGCAGCCCCTAGCTCGGGCTGCAGCAGCGGTGGCGGCGGCGGGCCGCGGCTGCTGCCTGTGCCCGGTCCCCGGCCGGCGGCGCTGGTGCTGGTGGCAGCACCGCGCTGTGAGGGGGAAGCACCGTTTTCCCCCCCCGCTTCCGGATTATTGGAAAGCGGGGGAAGAGGTCGCAATTTATGGGGTTCCCCCGCCAGGGCGGGGGATTTGGGAAGCCTATATACTATACTTATTCTATAGAATTATATGCATTTTATATTGCTTAGCATTCAGCCTCACAGCACTGAACAATACATTTTAGTATTATAGTCAGTGCTGCAGTGCTCCCAACTGGGGCTCAGTATGGATTACAGCTTTGCCTAAAGCTGAGCACTGCAGTGGTTATTCAGCTATGCACACAATATTGTATTGTTGCAGGGCCTTGTCTATTTTATAGCAGCAATCTGATAGAGCCTATTAACTACATGGTCTGAAAAGCTTTCAGAGTTCATTATTTTAGTCACATTCATATTACAGGCAGTGAGGCAATACTTGGCTGCTCCTGCCAATGTATGCAACTTCTGCTCTAGCTGCACAGGAACAACATGTATGGTAAGTATGGTACAGAACTGCAATGACACAAGCTGCATATATTACTAGAAGTGGGCTAGAAGCTGTAATATGGTAGTAGCAAACACACCATTACCAGTAACAAATGGTCTTTAGCACAATTTGTTATACAATTATTAAATATTTACAGTTCAGTCTGCAAGCCAAATTAAATGCTGCACATTCTAAACACTACAAATAAAAGCATCAGAAACTTTAACTGTTTACACAGGATTTAGGAATGCCAGCCTCCAGGTGGAATCCCCTGGCATTACAGCTCATCTCCAGACTACAGAGATCAGTTCCCCTAAAGAAAACAGGGTGGTTGGGGTGGGACCCTATGGCATTGTACCCCAATGAGGTCCCTGTCCTCCTCAGATCCCATTCCCAAATCTTTGGGAGTTTCCCAACCTGGAACTGGCAACCCTGCTGAGAAATTCCAAGTAAAAAATCATGTGCCACATTGAAACTTGCTATTTCAAACCTAAGAAATAAAGCTTAATATATACAGCTACATGTGAACTTCTTTTCCATAGTTCACACGTAGCTGTAACAATGCACCCCTGTGGGTCTGCTGAATTATGTTTATCTTTTCAACAAAGGAGATGCACATTCTCAGCAGCTGAAACAACCTCCATAACTTCTTACAGGTGTTACTACACTACCCTTGTTTCCTTGCCAGTAACACAATGCTAAGTGCATTGTTTTATTTCTGAGATGCCTCAAGGAGATTTCTGGAGAGAAAGTGCAGCAGTTTCCTAAATAATCCAGCAGAACTGGGTAGATCATATGTTAGCCACTGAGGAGCTGAACCAACAGTGAATCTGGCATTCTTTTTATCGACGTTTATCATTGCAAAAACACCCCCCCCAAAACCAAAAATACTCAAAACTATTAACTTAATAATACTATGATTGGATGCAAGGTTCTTTTCATATTACCTAAACTGTTTATATATACCTTCACTAGTATAAACTATTATGTAAGTACAAATAAAAATACTAGTATGGTTATTTGTATTGCTTTATTTAAACTGGTCAATATGTTATACAGAAAGCACAATCTTCATGCAGTATATTGCATTTCAGAATTTCACTAGGCGAAGTCAATATGCCTAGGTCTGCAAAGTAGTTGGGGAAACCACTCGACTGCTGATGAAGGTAATTTAGTTTTTCCAGCTCTCTTCGTTGTAATAACATTAGAGGTCTGGTTCTATCTACTCAGGAATAATACAAACGGTTAATGCTAACTCTAGCATTCTCTTGATTGTTATAATTGTTATTGTCCATTACCTTTAAATTTCAGAGTGAAAGGATTAATTTTCTTGCAGGTAAATTACATTGCCAATAATTTCTTATGCTAAATGTAAAAAGGCTGAAGAGATAAAATGCTCTAGAAAGTTTTGTATGTATTTTCAAATTTAGATCCACAAAATTAATAGCATATTGGAAACTCAGCTGTGATTTATATTCTGATCAGTAAATAGAGCACTTAATGTGCTGATTACTTTAACAGGTTAGTCTTGCCCTGCATCTTACCTACTAGCCCTTCCTTCAATAACAAAAGTCTGGGGGAATCACAGTAACAATCATGCAAGAAAAAAAGATAAGCTATGAGTGGTAGCCCAAGAAATCAAGAATAAAGAACAAATAATTATCAAAAATGTGTATGTCTCATGAATAAATATAAGGGAAAGTGAAAAGCCTTACACAAACTAATTATTAAGTATTCGGCACAAAGACAAGAAATGCTGAACACACGTGACTTGCTAAAGTTTATGAGTGGTCTCTATCTCTGTACAATCATTGAAAATTTACCCATCATATAAGAGAGTTGTGTGACTTAGTGCCCCATCCACAATTTGACGGAATGTGGAGGCTTTTGCCCTAAATAAACCTTTTCTGCATGTCCAAGGACTTACCTGTGCTGAGGAGTGACAGCAACTCCAGATTTTGTGCAGTTCCTACCTTTCTTACATATGTGATATCCCTTGTCTTTGTGTAGAATGTTTAATAATTAGTTTATATTAATATATTTTTGATAATTATTTGTTCTTTATTCTTCACTTCTTGCACTACCAATCACAGCTTATATTTTCTTCTTCCCTCAATAGCAGCATTGCTTTAAAATACAAAACCTTCCAAGTTTACAAACCAGGAAGTTGTGAAAATCTTCCAACCCTGTTTCTGATAAAAGCTGAAACATAAAAGCACTAATATACAGTAGTAATTATGGCAACCATTAGTGCTACTCCTTTTCCTGTGGAATGTAGATTGAGAGGAAAGAAAAATAATTCCAACAAAACTTCTAGCCAAAATAAGGGAAACCAATTGCAATGCATATTCAGGAATGTATACACTGGTTATTACAGTAATAATAGTATATGATTACCTGTCTCCCAAAAGTTACAATACCAAATAATAGGTATAATACCAAACAATTTAAAAGAACTAAGGAAACAGTATTCCTACATTCTTTCAGGAATATAAAATAAATATGAACTTCTTTCATCTGAGTTTTAAGAAGCGAATAGTCTTCTTAAGGTGCCACTGGACTTCTGTTTTAATCTTCCTTAGGGTTTACCCTAAATCTTTGACTTCAAAAATCTCAAAGCTTAAATATGACTTTAAATATGCCAAAACAGTATACAAATCTACAGGCAACAATGGTATGAGTGTTGTGAAGTAAAATCTCTAGAAGAAATGTGTATCCTTCAGTCTCTTGAATACTGTGTAAACAGATATTACCACATTGTATAGACAGATATTACCACCTTTAGTGCCAAATTCCCCCAAAAAGCATAATTTATTCTTTTTTAAGTATTTACACAGGGAAAGTCCCATCCTGCAAAGACAGATTCTTTGTTCATATTGTAAAGTGCGGCTAATTTAAGGCAAATTTATTAGAAATACAAAATACAGGCTTGTCAATATATACACACACATTCTATATTTGAAAACAAGAACTTCCCTTATAAGGGAAATAAAACCTCTGAGTTAGCATTGCTTAAGGTGCAATTACCCCACGGCTCCCAGTCATTCAACACAATGACAGGATGTCATTCTGGGGCCCTGACCCAAACCAAAATTAGTTGTCCTTGTTACATGCATTTCAAGAAGATATAAATCATTTGCAATTAATGTGGTCCACTGGATTCAACAGTTTTGAGTACAACTAACTTTCTCTGGAACAGGGCCTGAAAGCTGACAATCAGCAATCAACATCTCATTTTACAAATAAAACTTTTTAAAAACCATTCAATATTTTCAAAGAACACAAATTAAGAGGTGTTAACATGTACACTGTTAGCTCCATATATTAATGTACCTGTGGAAAAAGTGCCTGGTGTAGCTTTTAGTTATCAGGGCTTTTTTAAAGTAGCTACGTCAGTCTTTCAATACTGAATTTATAAATAGAGATATTATACACCTAAAGCAGCTCTCAGTTCTGGAAATGAATAGTTCTCATCCCCATCTGCATCAAATTCCTTAAAGCTCTGTAAATCATGCAGTGTAACTCCAATCAGATTTTGCAGTTCCTTGTATGTGAACTTGCCATCAGTGCCTTTGTTGGTGACCCTGAATAATTCCTGAAGGTCTACAAGAAGGAAAAGAAGGTTTAAAGGACAGGCAATAAACACACACATAATGAAGCATCCACATTACAATGGAGACACAGAAAAGCTAATATACTCCAATCTGTAACACTGATTCATCAGAAGACAACTGGTTTCTGTGTACATTTAAAGAATAAAAAGAGGCAGCATTATAAATTGGGGATTCTCATTTCTAAGTGTCAATGAAATAGGTCAAAAGGCAATCTGTAACCATGGATCATTATTTGTGCTGGAGAACAAGCACCCATGTACTTTGGACAAATGAAACCTGCTCAGAGTTTCTCTTTACACATCTCTAGCCATACTGAGATTCATAGCTTGGCTCCTTCTCAGTACAAAGTATGCATTGTTATTCAATTAGTTTGTCTCTCCAAATTTCTCCTCCAGGAGTCCCATGTCACGCCAACTTTTTACATAATTATTGAGTTTACTACACCACAGGCAACACTAGAATGGTTATTTCTGTTACACTACAGAAAAAAAATCCACCTCCAACAAAATTAAACAGACTTGCCATCAATGCTGGATATTCCTGGTAAGGACAATCCTCTTGGGTATCTAATTTGCTCAAAATTGTTGCCAACTGATCTTGAAGAAAGTCTTGGAAGTTTTGTAGGCTTTGATGTGGCACTCTGGAGTTTTCCTGTTGCCAAGTAATTTTACAGTAGTTAGAACTTTATCAAGAGGGAAGTAACAACAGCTGTAAAAAATACAATTGTTCATGAAACTACATTCAGATGGCATACAGCAGAAGAGTGAACCATCAACACAGTAACAAGGAAATCCTACTAATGTACTAATTAATGTACTTTAAGTACTCCACGTATAGCATCTTCATGAGATTTTCTTGCCTCTTTTGTGTAAGGAAAAACAATGTCAGAATCTCATCTTACTGCTTATATCGATTCAAAATGAAAAGCTTATTTCATGTGTGCACAAGTTCCATGTAAAGGCATATGCTTATTGGGGAGTACAAAATTAAGCAATATTAAGCCAATTGAAAAGCAGAATGTAGATAATGGCTTAAAGGGTACTCAGCAAAGACAAAATATGCCACTCTTTCAAGTGGTCAAAGAGAAGCATGCACTTTAATTTGTAAACTTTATAATAAGCCTCTAAAATAGATTAGCATTATCCCATTATAGCACATGGGAGATGAGCCTTGTGGGTTTTAGTGAGGCAATTTATTGTGGAATACTATGCAGTATAAACATTTGACAGTTTATGCTTGCATCTTAAATTTTCCTTCCATTTGCACATCTAATGTTCTTCTAGTGCTCACTGGAGATGCTGGTCTTGCATGAGAGGGCCAGTTCTGGAGGTATGTGCTCTGCAATGGAGGAATCCCCACACAACAGAAATGGTGAAGTGCAAGCAAAAACAAGACTCAGGATCCAAGCCTTTATCTCTTAGCTTCTGTAATACACTCTGATGCATTTCTCATAGCATTTAAGTTATGTGTAGTTTAGCATCTACATGTAAATATGATGCAAGTGAAAAGGTGGAAAATCTCAGCAAAATGGCTTTTTACAGAAAAACAGCCAAGTCTTTTCATAAAGGGAAGCTTGTTAATTCTGTGTCATGATGAACACACAAATCTGTATTTTAGGGTGGCCATAATGTCTGAAGGCCAGCCAGGGACACCTTTGGAGGAGGGGGGGGAAGGTAGGGGTGCGCGCGCGCGGAGCGCGCTGCCGGAAACAGGAAGTGACGTCACTTCCGGGGATGTCACGCCACCACCGGAAACAGGAAGTGACATCACTTCCTGTGACATCATTTCCCCCGCGCCACCTGCCGGAAGTGACATCACTTCCTGTGACATCATTTTCCCCAAATGACATCATTTCCCCCAAATGCCACTGCCGGAAACAGGAAGTGACTTCACAGCACTTCCTGTGACGTCCCCAAAAATCCCCCAAATATCACCGCCGGAAACACCAAGATTATTTATAGAGAGGGAAAGGGGGAAATAAAGTTAAATAAAACTCTTTTTTTACTTTTTTCAAAGTGAGAAGACTAGAGAGAACGGGTTCCATGCTGAGAAGCCAGTCAGATTCCAGTGAGATTCCAGTGAGACTGTGCTGCATAATGCAGCCTATTTATTTTGTCCTGTTTGCTCTGTTGGCTCTATCTGCGCCACCTTCATCACTTTCGGGGTGTGGATCCCCCAGTGGGGTGGTCTCCCGACTCCCTCCGCCAGCTGTTTCTGATAGCCCTGCGCCCCCTCTTTCATTTGATATGTGTCCCGTGCGGATGCCACCCTCCTGCCGGGAGATGCCGCAAAATGAGCCCCCTTGAGGCTTATGGCGGCAGGTCTCGGGGGAAGCGAGCTAGACTGCTGTTCTTTTGAGGGGTTATAGAGTGTTTCGAGCCCGTCCCTGTGGCATTGGTCCCATCGTTGTGGGACCCAGGGGGCCGGTGCAGCGGCACGCCGAAGCAGCCTGTCACTAATAACACAGGTCGAGATGCAGGACAGGAACCCGGAAGTGACCGACAGGCTGCTTCAGCGTGCCGCTGCGCCGGCCCCCTGGGCCCCACAACAGTGGGACCGATGCCACAGGGACGGGCTCGAAACACTCTATAACCCCTCAAAAGAACAGCAGTCTAGCTCGCTTCCCCCGAGCCCTGCCGCCATAAGCCTCAAGGGGGCTCATTTTGCGGCATCTCCCGGCGGGAGGGTGGCACCCACACGGGACACATATCAAATGAAAGAGGGGGCGCAGGGCTATCAGAAACAGCTGGCGGAGGGAGTCGGGAGACCACCCCACTGGGGTATCCACACCCCGAAAGTGATGAAGGTGGCGCAGATAGAGCCAACAGAGCAAACAGGACAAAATAAATAGGCTGCATTATGCAGTACAGTTGAGAAAGTGCCTTATCCCATATACTGATGAAGTAAATACAGGATCTGAGAACAAAATTGCACCAGAAGACACAAACACAAAGCTCCCTTACACTGAATCAGTGCTTGGGTCCACGAAAGTCAGTATTGTCTAGTCCAGTCACAAACACAAAGCTCCCTTACACTGAATCAGTGCTTGGGTCCACGAAAGTCAGTATTGTCTAGTCCAGTCACAAACACAAAGCTCCCTTACACTGAATCAGTGCTTGGGTCCACGAAAGTCAGTATTGTCTAGTCCAGTCACAAACACAAAGCTCCCTTACACTGAATCAGTGCTTGGGTCCACCAAAGTCAGTATTGTCTACTCCAGGGGTGGCCAGAGGGAGGGAGGGAGGGAGGGAAGGAAGAAAGGAAGGAAGGAGGGAGGGAGGGAAGGAGGGAAGGAAGGAAGGGAGGAAGGGAGGAGGAAGGGAGGGAGGGAAGGAAGAAAGGAAGAAAGGAAGGAAGGGAGGAGGGAGGGAAGGAGGGAAGGAAGAAAGGAAGGAAGGGAGGAGGGAGGGAGGGAAGGAGGGAAGGAAGAAAGGAAGAAAGGAAGGAAGGGAGGAGGGAAGGAAGAAAGGAAGAAAGGAAGGAAGGGAGGAGGGAGGGAGGGAAGGGAGGAGGGAGGGAGGGAAGGGAGGAGGGAGGGAGGGAGAGAAGGAAGGGAGGAGGGAGGGAGGGAGGGAAGGAAGGAAGGAAGGAGGGAGGGAGGAGGGAAGGAGGGAGGGGGGGAAGGAGGGAAGGAAGGAAGGAAGGAAGGAAGGAAGGAAGGAAGGAAGGAAGGAAGGAGGGAGGGAGGGAAGGAAGGAAGAAAGGAAGGAAGGAGGGAGGGAAGGGAGGGAGGGAGGGAAGGAAGGGAGGAAGGAGGGAGGGAAAGAGGGAAGGAAGAAAGGAAGGAAGGAAGGAAGGAAGGAAGGAGGGAGGGAGGGAGGGAGGGAAGGAGGGAGGGAAGGAAGGAAGAAAGGAAGAAAGGAGGGAGGAAGGAAGGAGGGAGGGAGGGAAGGAAGGGAGGAGGGAGGGAGGGAAGGAGGGAAGGAAGAAAGGAAGGAGGGAGGGAAGGAAGGAGGGAAGGAGGGAGGAAGGGAGGGAAGGAAGGAGGGAAGGAGGGAGGAAGGAAGAAAGGAAGGAAGGAGGGAGGGAGGGAGGGAAGGAAGGGAGGAGGGAAGGAGGGAAGGAGAGGAGGGAGGGAGGGAGGGAGGGAGGGAGGGAAGGAAGGAAGGAAGGAAGGAAGGAAGGAAGGAAGGAAGAAGGAAGGAAGGAAGGCCGCCCCCTCCCGCCAGCCGCCCCCCCCGCTTTCGGCCCCCTCCCTCCCTGCTTACCTTCATCCAGGGCGGGTGGCGGCCTCTCCTCCCGGCGGCTGGTGCTGCTGGCGGCGGCTGCGGAGGGCCTCCGCTGGTCTCTGGAGGGCCTCCAGGGAACAGTGCCGGCCTCTCCGCGGCCTCCGCTGGTCGCTGGAGACCCTCCAGAGTCTCTGGAGGGCCTCCAGCGACCAGCGCCGGGCCAGCGGAGGCCGCGGAGAGGCCGGCACTGGTCCCTGGAGGCCCTCCAGAGTCTCTGGAGGGCTTCCAGGGACCAGCGCCGGCCTCTCCGCGGCCTCCCCTGGTCAGCGCTGGTCGCTGGAGGCCCTCCAGAGTCTCTGGAGGGCCTCCAGCGACCAGCGCCGGGCCAGCGGAGGCCGCGGAGAGGCCGGCGCTGGTCGCTGGAGGCCCTCCAGAGTCTCTGGAGGGCTTCCAGGGACCAGCGCCGGCCTCTCCGCGGCCTCCGCTGGTCGGCGCTGGTCGCTGGAGGCCCTCTAGAGTCTCTGGAGGGCCTCCAGCGACCAGCGCCGGCCTCTCCGCCGCCTCCCCGGCCTCCGCCACCGCCGCCGGGCCCCGCGCGCGGGCGGGGAAGGCGGCGAGTGAGGGAGCGTCCCTACGCGTGCGCAGGGACGCTCCCTCCCTCACCCGCCGCCTTCCCCGCCAGCGCGCATGGCCCACCGCCTCCGGGGCTGGCTAAACCGGGACCTCTAATGGTCCCGGTATAGCCAGCCCGGGAGGCGGGAATAGGGGGCCAGAACCGGGACATTCCCGGGTGCCCGGGACGGTCTGGCCACCCTACAGTGTATTTGTTCCTATGTTGTAGCATAGGCAGCTTCTGGCAACACACACAGTTTTTCTGGGGAGGAAAGACAGGTTGTTTATCTGTAACTGTAGATCTTCAAGTGGTCATCTGTGCATTCACACTCATGGGATATAGCGCCTGTGCCGATCCCCCGAATTGGTACCTAAAAAGCCCAGGATTTTTTGCGCTCAGCACCAGTGGGCATGCGCAGGCATCCCAGTACGCATGCTCACCGGAGCCAGCGCGAGGATCCAGCCAGTTCCTTCTTGACCGCTGGAAGCCCCTAACATAGGGAGACCGTCAGCAGTGGGAAAGGAGGGCGGGTAGTGTGAATGCACAGATGTCCACTTGAAGATCTACAGTTACAGGTAAGCAACCTGTCTATCTTTTTCTTCTTCTTCTTCATGGTCTCTGTGCTTCACACTCATGGGAGATTAGCAAGCCAGACATACCTGGAGGCGGGAAGACGGTCAACCAGAAATGACCTCTAACAGAGGGGGGGAAGGAGGTGTGGTGACTAGCACTGACTGAGTCAGAACCTGAACAAAATCTATCTTGTATCCTTCTGCTATGATGGAAAGAACCCACCTGTCTGTGGAGATAGACTCCCAAGCTGGAAGATACTGATGGAGGCAGATATGTGATGGAGGGACGGCGATGTTTGCTACAGAAAAGTCAATGGCCCTGCTTTTGTGGGCGAGCACCCTTAGATTTGCCGGTGGTTGTGGATGCTGAAGCAAACCTGGTTGTTATTTCCCCTATAGGGAGACCTACTCTCTGCTTGCAAAGAGCGAGCTCTCCAAGGCTGGTCAGGGGAGAATTTCTGGTAGGGCCTCTTGGGCCAAGATTTATGCCATTGCTTAGGCTTGCCAGCCCTAGAAGACACTGGGGCACCCAAGTTCCTTGAGGTCTTTATGCTTTTGTCCATCTCTTGAAGGACACTGTCAGTAGTAGAACTAAAAAGACCTTCACCCTCGAAAGAAAGGTCTTCAACGTAGGCCCTGGTGTCAGGCTGAAGAGCTGTACATCGTAGCCAAGAGTGACGAAGCAGGGAGATGGTGGACGTGAGGGTCTTGGCAGATACATCCACCATGTGCTTTGCTGCAGCCAGTTGTTGCTTAGCCACAGAAGAGCCCTCTTTTTGCAGCTTCTTGAACGAAGATCACTTCTCCTCACTCAAGGAAGACATTAGTGGTGTGAGCTGCTCCCAAACCGAGTATTGGTAGCAAGCCATGCACCTGGCATAATTTGAGATCTTCACTCCCAATGCTCCAGCTGAATAGAACTGTCTGCCCGCGTTGTCTATTTTCTTGCCCTCTTTGTCAGGTGGAGAAGAATGTGTCTTGCGGGCCTTTGAGGACGAGACCACCACCGAGTTGGGTTTGGGGTGGGAGGACAAGAACTCAGCACCAGCCTCCTGAACACAATACATATGGTCCAGTATTCGTGTAGAGATTGGTGTAGATGCTGGCTTTGCCCAGGGCTCCTTCACCGCCCGCAGGATAACTTTGGTCACTGGAAGGGCCACAGCCGTCGATGTGTCTCTCTGCATTATGTCGAAGACGGTGTCATCGACGACTGGCTGCGGTTGAACCACTGTGAGGGAGAGAGAGTGTGCCATCCACTTCACCACGTCCCCATAAGACTTCAGATCTTCCGATGGCGATATGGGAAGGTCCTCAGCAATATGCAACTCTGGAGAAGGTTCCGCTGCCCTGTCCGGATCATCGGTACCGACCTCAGAGTCTGATGACGAAGAGTCTCTTCTTACCGAATGTTCAGATAGTATCGGGGTCGAAGCAAGTTCGGGAGACCAGAGCGATACCGATGGGCAAGCCTGTACTTCCTCCAACCGCTCTCTGCGTCCCTTGGGAGGGATCGACGCCGATGCCGATGCACGATGCGTGGAATGATGTGAAACCCTCGAGAAATGAGAGGCTTCCGACTGCTGATCCCATTCTGGAAAGTCACGTGGAGGGTACCACTGGTATGGCGATGGGTACGGATATCCGTAGAAACAAGGTCACTGACACTGATCCCACAATGGAGGTGGTGGGAAACATCGAACCACAGCAGCCGGCTCAAGCTCTCTCTGTCCCATAGTTGGCAGAAGTGGTCCCAAGGGTTCGTTTGGCGCCGAAGCCTCGACCACTGATACCGAACCACTGTTGCTCCGACAACGCAACCCCGATCTAGACGAATGGGTGCACTGGGTCAGGTCTATCTCCTGCTCAGATCCCGACAGATGGATCGGCTGTGAGCCTCTGCTTCTCGACACTGAAGGACTCCATGGACGTGGAGACACCAAAATCTTCTGGGGTGGAGCAGCTTGAGTCGACATCGACTCCAACGAAACATCCCAAGAAGGAGTGCGGGAAAGTCTGTCCTTCTTCCGCATCTCCTTGGATGTAAGACTTCTTCAGGAGCGATGATTGGGTCCCCGAATCGTCCCGATGTTTCTTGGCCGGAGTCACCACTAACCCTTCAGAGGGTCGTTTTGTGGGTTGGGCTCGCTTAGTCGGCATGCTCCTCTGCACCGGTGACGATGGATCAACCGATGCAACCATTGGGGCCTGGGTAGCTTCTCCCATCGATATCGACAGGCCTGTTGTCATTTTCGGCGGATGAAGAGCCGATTCTATAAGTGCCGCCAATAGCCTTGCCGCCCGGTTTTTGTGGGTTTGCTTCGAGAAACTCAAGCATTGTGGGCACGAATCGAGCCAGTGTCCCTCGCCCAGACACAATAAGCAGAGAGAGTGACCGTCAGGGGGTGCAATCTTGCTACCACACTTGAGGCAACGTTTGAAAAACCCCCAACGCCTTTCCATAGGCACCGTAACCCACACCGAAAGATTTGTGAGGGAATGGGGGAAAATAAAGCCCCAAAGGGCAAAGTCCAACACAATTTTTTTTTTAACAACAACAACTAACTATAATACTAACCAGGAAAAAAACAAACGGGTGAATAACGGGAAAAAATTCAAAGGATTACCAGGCACCAACCAGAGCAGTCAAAAGGAGATCCTATCAACGCGGTGGTCAAAAAGGAACTGGCGGGATCCTCGTGCTGGCTCCGGTGAGCATGCGTACTGGGACGCCTGTGCATGCCCACTGGTGCCGAGCGCGAAAATTCCCGGGCTTTTTAGATACTGATTCGGGGGATCGGCGCAGGTGCTATATCCCATGAGTATGAAGCACAGAGACCACGAAAAAGACATAATTTATCTAAAATTGTTGGTTGACTCTACACCTTCTTTCTGCATAAAGAAGCCTTATGCCTGCTGCAGATGATCTATTGGTACAAGAAGAAGAGGCAATTCCAACTGTTCCGTCTTCATTATAGCTACCAGCTGGTACATGGTCCATACTGGTTCCCAAACCCTGGCATTGCCTTTTTGGTGCACACAGGTGATTTGTGGGAAGGCAGGGAGAAAGCAGACAAGTCTGGAAAGATGTCATCGCTCAGTGGTAGAGCATCTACTTTCCATGCAGAAAGTCCCAGGTTCAATCTCTGGCACTTCCAGGCAGTATGTGAAGTGAAAGGTCTCCATTTGAGACACTGAAAAGCTGCTGCCAGTCAGAGCAGATGATACCGATTTGACAGATCACTGATCTAACTAAGTATAAGGCACTTAGATGTGTGTGCCTTTGCCAATGGCGCAGCACTGGATTCAGCCCTTTGAGGGCATCTTTTTTCTGAAAGGTGCTGATTAAAGTGGTCATGTACCAGAGTCTAAATATGATTCTTTGGGGACTATTTTTTATTTTATATCTCTTGGTTAGAATGTCTCTAATTAATCTTGTCATAAGAGCCCAGCTGGCCTGACAAATCCATTACTGTTTTTCCCAGCTGCCAACTAGACATCCCTGAAAAATGGCAGTGTCATGAAGGAATCAGCTGTTGCCACCAAAAGTTGCTAGGAGGTATAGTACCTACATAAACTTTCAATGAATTCCATATCTGTTTATCTACCCTTCATGAATGTGTATGATTCTATTTTAAAGCCAATATATTTCATTTTATGGAATCCACGAACCATGCATGTTTTGAGGTATTCTTGTGTCTTTCTGAATTTATGATCAATGTTAGTGTCCCCAAGTTCTAGTATTATACAATATTTCCACTATTTTCAACATTGTCTTGGTCAAAGAGTCAAAGATTACTCATCTGGGTTAAATGTAGTATGTATCAAGTCATATTACAGTTTATGTGGAATAATTTACCTTTTTTAGTTGCTTCAGATGTGTCACTTTCAGGCTTGCTTGTAAGAGTATTGATCAGCTGCAGCTTCTCTCTCAGTTTAGATACCTGGGACTCACCATTTTCTATTTTCTGTGCACCACAAGCAGAAAGATTTGATTAACCACCCCTGCTCCTTCCACTACAAATGAGTTGCACAGCTTATTCCAAATATATTTCAAAGATGCTAGGTCAAAATAATCTATATGCATAGAGATTATACTGACCATGTATTATCATACAAATGTTTTGTTTTTATAAGCTGCTAAAATTGTTCTACTTGGATTAGCTATTAGCTGAAGAGGATCCCACAGTAGGAGAAGGAACATGAAGTCTAAAAATTTGGACAGCTCAGTTTTCCAAAATACATCATAGGAAAGTTTCACTGATCCAGGAATTCAGATATTTTATTACCAAGATCTGGTAATAACTTTTCCTGTTCTTTAACCCCCCTATTGAAAAAGTGTGGACTTATTGTTGATCCTATTATGAACAAAGGCTAATTTGTGAGAAATGCCATTCCAACCAATTCTGCTAAGTTAGAGAAGTAGGAACACGTAAACACTCATTATGTTTGTTATCAAAAAATTACACACCCTCTCACTGAAAGTTATATATGAAAAACTGTACAACCATTAGCAGGAGTTTCTCATTTAAGGCTCTCTAAAGCACCCTGCATATATTGCTCTCACAAAAACCCAGGTAAGAGAATTTTGGAGTTCATGTGCCTATCCCACAGTGCAGATTAAAAAGTTAAGTACTTTAATAATCTGATTCTCTACTGTCTCTCTCCAACCTAAGTTTGTTACCTTGCCTTCTGGTCCTGGGGGGCAAATGTGGTGTACCAGTACAAAATTCTTAATACAAAGGAAACTTATTTTAATAACTGGTTCTGGTTTTATTAGAGTTACCTCCATATTTTGTACATTTTCAGTAGTAGTTTTATTTCTTGGTTCACTTTCTACATTCACAGAGGTAGTTAAGTCACCCACCTGCAAGAGATATGAAAATTCTAGTGTATAAAAGGCTAAACAGTTTAGATTCTTCAAAAATGATAGAAATCATAACAAGACAAAAATCTAGTTCATAAATATTAAAATGCACTTTAAGTAGTAGGTATCTTTATACCTTGTATTTGCATGAGAAACTTTTTTAAATATTAATATAAGAACATAAGAGAAGCCATGTTGGAACAGGCCAATGGCCCATCCAGTCCAACACTCTGTGTCACACAGTGGCCAATATATATATATATATACACTACCACTTCCTGTGGCAGTGAATTTTACATGTTAATCATCGTTTGGGTAAAGAAGTACCTCCTTTTATCCGTTCTAACCCGACTAGTCAGCAATTTCATCGAATGCCCACGAGTTCTTGTGAGAAAGGGAGAAAAGTACTTCATTCTCTACCTTCTCCATCCCATGCATAATCATGTAAACCTCTATCATGTCACCCCACAGTCGACGTTTCTCCAAGCTAAAGAGCCCCAAGCGTTTTAACCTTTCTTCATAGGGAAAGTGTTCCAAATCTTTAATCATTCTAGTGGCCCTTTTCTGCACTTTTTCCAATGCTATAATATCCTTTTTGATGTGCGGTGACCAGAATTGCACACAGTATTCCAAATGAGACCGCACCATCGATTTATACAGGGGCATTATGATACTGGCTGATTTGTTTTCAATTTACATTGAAAATTTACATTGAAAAAAGCTGATAATATCACAGAAGCTTCTCTGCATACTGAGATTACTTGCAGCTTACAGGAAGCTCTGAGCTGCAGCAGACAAAAGAGGGTTGGATATTTAATTGATCAGAAGAAAGGAAGACAGGCTGGAGATTAAAGGCACATCAACCAGTAGGCTATTTATTATTATTATATTAATCACCCCATCCCAGCGAAGGCTGGGTTCTAGGCAATGTACATCAGATAAAAAATACATAAAATGAAACAATATTTAAGTTAATTCAGTAAAAACAATAACAGTAAAAATTCCAACCTCCGATTGCGTTTTGCTAATTATGTTCATTTTCTTCAGGCTGCTGGGGTATACAGGTTGGGTGGGAGGGAGGAACACTTCTGCAGAGGGGTGGACAAGAAGATAGGCAACCAACTATCACTCTGTCAGAAGCCTCTGTCAAAAGCCTGGTGGAACATCTCTACCTTATAGTCCCTGTCCAGCAGAGAGTTCCACCAGGTAGGGGCCAGACTGAGAAAACCCTGGCCCTAGTTGAGGACAGGAATAAGCAATAAGTCCACACTTTTCCAATAGGGGGATAAAGGACAGGAAATACGTTAAGCTGAAATCAGGTTCCATTTAACAGCCTGAAAACTGACGATCTGAATTGAAACGTCTTGGATTCTGGAATGGGCATCTTGTGAAGGATGAACGTATTTCCTATCCTTTATCCCCCAATTGG
Organism: Heteronotia binoei; assembly: GCF_032191835.1. NCBI lineage: Eukaryota > Metazoa > Chordata > Lepidosauria > Squamata > Gekkonidae > Heteronotia > Heteronotia binoei. The sequence goes on from NC_083224.1 coordinate 102,677,718, forward strand.
AAAAGTGTGGACTTGTTGCTGATTCTATTATGAACCTAAGTTATTGCGGGGACAAAATGGAAAGATAATGAAACAATTATATACACTGGCATATGACTAAACCTGTTGAATTTTGTGAATGACTTATGTTTTTGTATTTTGCTATGGAATATGTGTATGATTGAAATTCAAGAACTGTTTGTATGATATTTTGGAATTTAGCAATTTTTCTATTGCCTAATTCAAATGCTGAGGCCTCTTTGGTGTGGCAGGTCTCTCCAGGCTAGCAGGTATTCCAAAGCTACCAACACTACTTTAAACTAGCATTTGTAGCAAAGTTTCCGGCTGAGCTCTCCTACAGCTCTCCTACAGGTTGTCATCTTAGAGATCATTACATCTCAAACAGCACATAAACACAACCACATAGGATTCAAATAATTGCAGTGGTAGTAATAATATAGGTTCCACTAGGGAGAGGGCTCTTGTATGCCAGATTCTAGCAAGAACATAATGCACCCTTACCAATAAGACCTCAAATGTTTTGTAGTCTGTATGCATATGAGATCCTAACAGTAAAAGTACTACTATACTACTCACTAGCAACGTTAATGCATACGATGTTTTACAACAGGGTTCTCCAATGTAATGCCCATGCATGCCATGGTGCCCACCAGCACCTTTCTTGCCCACCAACGCCTTTCTGAGCCTGGTGCGGCGGGGAGGGCGGGATATAAATAAAATATTATTATTATTATTATTGGTGCCTACCCAGTGTTTTTAGAAGTGAGTGGGACCAGGAGAAGCTTTCGATTTGCCACTGAAGATCTGACTGGCTATGCAGATTGAAGTAACACTGTTTCAATGGCACCTACCCCACAGTATTTGTTTTATGTTCTCACATCACTCTTTCACAGGCTGCAGTCAGACGACAAAATTGGAGTGCTCTGGCCGCACCTCTTATTTCTCTTGGAACTATTTGGTCTGAAGAGTTTTGATTAGACACGCCACCACAATCCTGCCTTACTCCATGGTCAACTGATCAAACTACTGCTGCACAGTCACCACTGAGCAGATGAGCAGCTTTTAATTTTTTTAAAGTCTACTTTGTGCATGCACAGAATTGCTTATTTGCTGGGACAAATACGTGGTTATGTGCATACTGGTAACCGGGGGGGGGGGGTAGAGGAGGGATGGTGGTTAGGGAGGGGAAGCCTCAGACCTCCCAAAAGGCTGGGAAGAGCAGCAGAGAGATCAGACAGCTGGAAATGGGTGGTGAGAACTATTCAGCTGTAAATACCAGTGTTGGGAAAGTCGAGGGTGAAGACAGGGGGTGACAAGTGGGGAACAGGAGACAGATGTCGCTGCCTGGATGAGAACGTTAAATCCAGTAGGGAAAAGTGATGACATTGGAACAGACAGTTTGTCTGATTGCACCCCCAGTGTAGTTTTGATTACCCCTCTTCTTCCCTACACTTTGGTTTCTTTTCTCTGTGAGTCTCCATCTCTTGAGACAACCATTTGTGATTAGACTCCTCCTCCTGAGGAGGTTGTGCCCACCACAACGTGCCAGAATTCCTAAGGTGACCACAGGTTCAAAAAGGTTTGGGACCCTTACTTTACAACATACAAGAAAGCAGCCCCAGTCTCAAAGAGCTTGCAATCTAGAATAGGAGTCAAACAAGAATAGGAAGGCAAGGGAACAAGGAGGAAAGAATAAACAGGAGAAATTTGTTTATTTCTGTTACTTTGTTTCTAAAGAAGACCAAGACTAAAGAAGCTGTGCCATGGAATGCATGGAAAAAATGCATTTCAGGGACAGATCTGAAGGTGTAATTATCATTCAGATATTCTGGGAAGTATTTCCTGGGGGCAGCAAGGCTGGAATCATTTCAGAAAGCAAGAGACCTTAAAGAAGGAATAAATTTTTATCGGAAAGAAGGGAAGGTCATTGAAGAAGGAAGGGAGGGCTTTGAAGACAAGGTGTTTGTGTGAGATCCAGCAATGGAAAATAAATCAATGTAAGGATTTGGGGAGAGATAGCACATCACCTAAAAGACAAAATGAATTATTTGGATGGCACAATTCTGAATGGGCACATCACGTCCAATATGTGACAATGAAAGTCCAGAGGAGAGGTTTCAATTGTGAAGGATGACTGTGAACTATAATATTTGATGATGGGAAAAGAGGAAGGGGCCAACTTTCTACAGTGTTGTGAAGGGAGAATCAAGACTTGAACATGAGGAATAAAGACCTAAAAAATAAGGCCTTGATGCCTGCTTGACAGGGTGGATGCTGGTGGTTGTCAGTGGATATGGAAACAGAAAGACTTGGAAGACAGATGAGAAATGTAGTCTTAGATAAAGAATTTGAAAAAATGAAGAGATCAAAAGAAAATATTGCACATTTTTATTGTTATATTCTTGAAAAAAAACTAGATAAGTAATTAGGATGTAGGATTTGTCTTTCACCTGTATAATATAAACCCTCAAATAAAGGTGGTAACACTAGGTAAAGAGACAAGGCCAATTGGATTCAAGACCATTAGCATCAGAACTTTCTAATGCATGCTTCTGAAGTATCTGAAAGTTATTAATGGTTGTTACATCAAAATTAAAATTTTCCAACCTGCTTTGCCTCATAGTGGGACAGTTCAAATGCTTCAATGGACATCCTTTTTCCCTTTTACTACACATACTGTAGCTACACTAAAAAAACCTTTCCAACAATTCAACCAATAAACTGATAAACAATAACTAATATGAAAGAAAAAGAAAGAATAAGGAAAATAACTCTCAGTCTCTCTAATCACACTCTGTCTCTCAGTATCTCTTGTCATACTCAGTTGACATCATTGTCTTTGACCACTTTCCAAAGAGAGAAAGAACCACTACTATATATCATGTCTATCAAGGCCAGTCACACCCTAAGGAAAATATAACCTGAAAGAACTGTAGCCCAATTAAAATAAACAATTAAAAAACAGATAAAGTTAAATAAAATACTGCTCACAGAGTTCAGCTACCATATCACAGCAGCTGATCAGACCAAAAACCAAAACTCAGTGTAGGATATGACATAAGAAAATCAGGTGTCCCATTAGCAATCTGGAAATAAAATCTTGCAATATGCAAACCTCTTAGTCATTTGGAGGCTGTCTCCCTATGATTTTTTTTTCCATTTAAGAGAGCACAAGAGATTAATATAGCATTTTACAAAGTAACATAAAAACAAAATTTCCAAAGCATATTACAATTTACATAGCAACACCTGAAGAGATAAAGGGAAAGGAAATGAGAGGAAAGTTAACAAATCTATATGCATAAATGCAATTATAGGTACTTAGGCTCTATTTCAGTTAGGAATGAGTACATGGGAAATGATATTTGTACCTTCTTTTGATACACCAGAACCTAAAAAGGCTATGAATTACAGCTGGATGCACAGGTTACCATGTAGATCAGGGGTGTCAAACTCATTTGTTATGTGGGACAGATCTGACATAAATGAGACCTTGTTGGGCAGGGCCATGTGTGCACCTATTTAAAATTCGGTAGCAGAGATATAAACTTTCTAAAAGACACAGACAAACATGTTAATTTTTTTTTTAAAAAAAACTTAAAATAAAACATGGTAAAACATTAGCACGTGTTGGTCTTAATCATGCTTTCTTTGTTCTCCCATGGGATCCAGGGAACTGAGCAAAGGAAGCTCTGGCCTTTTCCCTCCCTCCCCGGGGGATCAGGAGGTGGAGGAGTCTCAACCAATGGAGAAAACAGAGGTTTTGCTGTGCAGCTCCTGTGCGATTGAAGAGTGCAGATTTATACCCCACCCTTCTCTCTAAACCAGAGTCTCAGAGTGGCTTACAATCTCCTTTATCTCCTTCCCACTGCCGGTTAAATGTAAAGAAGCAGAAGCAATGAAACTGATGCTTATTCTTGTGTGCGTAGTGGCCATGCAAACCTACATTCTAGCCTAACGTCTACTAGTTCCTTGCTTTCTATCCCAAAAGGCTCAAGGGGAAAAAATGTAAAGAAAAGCAGTCTTCACCTGGTAAAAAGATAAAACTTTGTGTAAGTCCCACCTCAGCAACTGATTCTGTAGGTTTATCTAGATGCAGGATCTCAATGTATTCAGATCAAAAGCGGCACATATTCACTAATGATTCAGATAGAAGCTTCTTTCCAACATGATCATATGGTATTATAACTTTGTTACTTGTTGCAGCACAGTACTCATGGATGTTCAACGTACACCTGCCTATAATTATCATAACCCACAAATGCTCATTAAATGAGACATCTGAGATTACTATGTGATTCAGGGTGAGGCAACAGGTGTGTGATCCATGTCAGATATAGTTGTTGCATAAGTTCATTAATTCCACCTGTGAACAATGATAGTAGAGAGGTATCCAGGTAATAAAAATTCTGCTTCACTATTCTCCCCCCCCCCCCACCAAAAAAAAAAATTTCACATGCAAAGAAAGATGCATCTTTCAGAAAGTGGATTTTAAAATATTAATTCATTATCTATGTAACAAAACTGCTATATTAAAGCCTATGACAGGAGTTACTGCTTTGGGAAGACTCATTTCTCAAGAACTCTGTTGCTAGACACTTACCACAGTGAGGGTCAGGTTTCCTTTTTTCTCCAGTTTCCTCAAACCCTCCATATGATTTTCTAAAGAAGCAACTCTCCAGCTTAAATTGTTGACTGTGGAATCCATACTGAAAAGTTTTAAATCATTCTGTTTCTGGTACAATATTAAAGTTGAGTTTACCTCCTCTAGAGAGGTATGCAGATACTGGTTGTCCTGGTTAAACACAAAATCAGTTTTCATTACTCAAATGTAGAAGCAGTGAAACATCAAGAAGAATCAGCACTTAAAACAAGTGTCTTCATTGCCCTAGGTAGGTACATCTCATTTCACAGCAGTCTGATAAGTTATTTTACTGGAATGAAAGTTAAAGTTTTTTTTTTAAAAATACCTCTTAGGTGCATTTCAAATTGGTAAGCAAGATGTACCTGTTTACAACTGTCTGTCAGATTATTTTCACTTATTTGAGGAACAGGAGAAGTGGAAGTTGAAGGCATCTGCTTTCTTCTAACACTTTTTGTGTTTTCACTCTGTAAAAAATTACCATGTATTTTTCACATTAATTCTTTATCTTGGAGCAGAGATTAAGCATTCAAAGACATACCCAAGAAGATAACTAAAGCAAAGCAGAATTTGACAAATATATTAGTTGTTTGTTAATGGCACAAAAATGTAGCAGTCCCTGTATTCTATCATCAAATTCTGATTTGTTTGTGAGATAAATTAGCTAATTTATGCTTTGATTTAGACTACTGTAACTTTGTCTACACGCTGGCCTACCCTTGGGTCTGACCCAGAAGCTACAACAGGTCCAGAACGCAGCAGCGCGAGTCTTGATGGGAATGCCACAGATGGCACACATTCAACCTGTGCTGTGCCAGCTAAACTGGTTTCCAGTTGAGTACCAAGTTAGGATCAAGGTTTTGGTTAGGACCTTCAAGGCCTTGAGAGGTCTGGGACTGATGTATCTACAGGGCTGCCTCCTCCACTATGTCCCTGGAAAAGCATTAGGCTCTAATGGTTGAAATCTACTGGTGATCCCTGGCACCAGAGAAGTCCAGCTGTCCTTGACGAGGGACAGGACCTTTTCAATCCTGGCCCCAACCTGGTGGAACTCTCTGCCAGAGAACATCAGGGCCCTGTGAGATCTTTTACAGTTCCATAGGGCCTGTAAAGCAGAGATGTTTTGCTAGGCTTTTGATTAGGACACCAACGGTTGCCAAACTGGCACCTCCCTCCGCCATCTCCATGGGGTCCCTCCCTCCAATGCTGTGTCCAAAAATTCGGATCAGGAGACTGTTAGTAGGATGCCATTGGGTTTATGATTTATTTTAGTTAATTGATTTTACTGGCTTTTATAAGACTGTATTTATTTATTTATTAGTTAGTGTTGTAAATCGCTCATGATAATAATAATAATAATTATCAAAGATTTCAGGTTTTCACGGCTGGTAACATAATTAGGGTTTGTAGAATCTTTTGGGCTCAAGTGCCGTGTTCTACTGGAGAAAGTTTCTCTTCCAGACGTTTCATTCTCAGCTGCGGAGAACATCCTCAGTGGCGTTTTGACCTTCTTGGCTGCTGTGCATTGAGTGGGGCCAGGGCTGCTGGAGAGCTGCTATTTCTAGGCTGGAGGGGGTGTGGTGAAAGGGCAATTGGTTTGTGGATGTGTCCATTGTTTGGTGGGGCTTCCTGGAAGGGTAGTGATAAGGAAACTGGCTGTTGAATGTGAGCATTGTTCTGTGTTAATTGCTGGGAGGGTTGGAAGGGGTGTGAAGATAAAGAAGATGGTTGTTGACTGTGCTGATTGTTCTGTGCAATGTACTGGTTGTTCTGTGACTTTCTGCAATTTATAGTCTGTAGGGTGTTTTGCATAGCTGGGTACCAAGATTGGTGGATGAAAATGCCTTCTTCCTTTCTGTTAAAATTGTGCTGGTGTTTGTAAATCTCAATAGCTTCTCCGTTCAGGCGGGTATGATAATGTGAGACCGTAGAAAGGACTTCATCCCAGGAGACCATCCACACCAAATCCCGAGCCACGCACAAATGTAGGTACAGCCTTCCTGCCCTACATAAAATCTGTCACCCACCGCATTGGCAAAATTCTCAAATGCCACAATGTTGACACAGTCTTCAAGCCCACACAACAGATCCGCCACATGCTGCGCTCGGCCAAAAATATGAGAGATCCACTTTCAACCCCTGGAGTCTACAAAATACCCTGCTCCTGTGGTGCAGTCTACACTGGCACTACCCAATGCAGTATCAACACCCGCCTCACCGAACACAAGAGACACTGTCGCTTGTTTCAGCCAGAAAAATCAGCTGTAGCTGAACATGCACTTCAAGAAGGAGACCGCGTCATCCACTTTGAAAGAACTGAAGTTCTTTCTACGGTCTCACATTATCATATCCGCCTGAACGGAGAAGCTATTGAGATTTACAAACACCAGCACAATTTTAACAGAAAGGAAGAAGGCATTTTCATCCACCAATCTTGGTACCCAGCTCTGCAAAACACCCTACAGATTATAAATTGCAGAAAGTCACAGAACAACCAGTACATTCCACAGAACAATCAGCACAGTCAACAACCATCTTCCTTATCTTCACACCCCTTCAAACCCTCCCAGCAATTAACACAGAACAATGCTCACATTCAACAGCCAGTTTCCTTATCACTACCCTTCCAGGAAGCCCCACCAAACAATGGACACATCCACAAACCAATTGCCCTTTCACCACACCCCCTCCAGCCTAGAAATAGCAGCTCTCCAGCAGCCCTGGCCCCACTCAATGCACAGCAGCCAAGAAGGTCAGAGCGCCTGCTCCGGCTGCAACGCCACTGAGGATGTTCTCCACAGCTGAGAAACGACTGGAAGAGAAACTTTCTCCAGTAGAACACGGCACTTGAGCCCGAAAGATTCTACAAACCCTAATAATAATAATTGATGATAATAATAAGCTTTTCTCTAATTCCTCAAATAAGGAAACTGAGTCCCCTTTACTCTCAATGGTGCCAAAATTGAAAAATTTCCAGCTTGAAGTAACCTTTGACTGTGACAGCTGAACAGGGACATTTAAGCCGTGGTGTCATTCTTGTCTACAAACTTGGAATCTGAAGCTTGCTGCATTTTGTCATCACAATAAACTAAAGTTGATCAATGCCATTTAGTTGTGATGTCTGAATGCCGATAACAAACAATACAAAAATTCAAGCTATGGTTCTAGCTGATTCATTAACTAGCCTGTACTACTTGCAGTGTGTAGCAAAGTCTGAATTCATAAAAAAAGTTCTGCACTGCCCCTTCTTGCCACGTAGCTACAGAAACAGCAATACAGGGAAGATATTTACACACAAAAAGGATCTTGTTGTGTATATCTGACAGACTTACCTGAGTACATACAAACAAGTCATGGATTATCATGCCTGAATGCGTTCAGGCTTGAGCTATAATTCAAAACTTATTTGTAGCCCAAGTAACAAAGTATTCTTTGTTTATTGCTCCATTTGCATATTATAATAAACCATAATTCTTTTAAACCAGGAAATCTTCAACCTCAGCTACACACATGAAGAAGAAAAGGAGTGCATGAGCCTAAGGAGAAACTATGTATGTTCATAATATTAAACCTGGGGTTTGTTCATGATGTCTGAATGCTGCCAATACGTCTGAAAACATTATAGCTGTAAAGTATGTATTAAAATACTATATACACTATTGTTCCCTCAATGTGAAATATTAAAGAGATTTATAATTCATGAAAGTCATATTTAATTGCCTTGCTTGATTTTTAGTACTATTGTTAAAGGCTTTCCTGAACCCAGCACAGTGAGTTTTCATTCTATAAAAAGAAAAGTTAGAAAAATCCCAAATCTCTGGACACCTATCTGCCTAACATGGAAAAACCCTCACTTTGCTTCCTTTTGTTGTACCATTACATGTGGTTCTTAAACTTTTTATTAGTGTCTTGGATGTGTTCAGTTTCAGTTCTTATTACAGCTCACAGACCATTCAGAAGCAGAATAAAACATTTTTTAAATATTAGTTACCTACATAAAGTATTAGCAAATATCAGTCATGTTAAAATAATAAGTAGTTTAAAGGTTAGAATTTGAACTATTTTTCCAGTCCTGTTAACAGTTTAACATTAAGGGAAACTTTTTTCAGAACTCCTTACTATATACCTGATTGCACACCAGGCATAAAGCATATTTTCTCTCATTATATATTATCTCTGTACATGTCCTTACCATATCACTTTGCAGTGTTTCTATGATTTTCTTATGTTCTTCAATTGCTGCCTGCAGAATCTCAACATCATGATGAACACTGGTTACAGTGCTTCCTATAGTAGCAACACTCTAGGACAAATAATCAAACAGTACTTTTGTAGTCCCAGACACATAATGGCAAAATTCTTAAGAATGTTATATACAAATATTATTATTATATTATTTATATTTATGAATCGCCCAATCCCTGCTATTGCAGGTCTCTGGGAGATGTACAGTATCCATAAAATCAACAAGATTTTAAAAAATTGATAACATTAACAGGATGTTTTACAGATTGCTGGCTACACAGTTGGGGGGAGTGGCGGAAGAGGGTGCAGAAATGTAAATAGCAGAAGAGGATGCCAGCCAAGATGGAAACCATTGCTGTCCTCAGCCAAAGGTCTGGTGGAACATCTCTTGCCTCTGCATAAGGTCCCACAGGGCACAGAGTTCCACCAGGTTGGGGCTAGAACTGTGTTAATTCCAGAACAGCTGCTATGTAAATGCACTGTAGCAACTTAAACTACTGGGGGGGGGGGTTGGCAAGGGCCTATTTCATCAGAAGCAACATGCTATTATCAAATGTGAGGTACTGATAAATATGTAATTTACCAAGACAGTCACATTTTCTATATATGAGACCCAAAATCCACTCAAAGACTGCTTCGTGAGGTATTCTTATAATAATTAATTTGAGCATAGGAAAACAAGCATGCATACTGCATTTACACAATCAACTGCAAGAGCTCACATGCATTATTTTGTCAAAGTAATTGGAAAATTAAGAACATTCTCTCTCTCTACACATAAGCATGCCATAAGACACGTTCTGGCTACACAAATTTCCATATAAAAGTATTAAAACTGTTGCACATGAAGTAGCCCTCAGAGATGCACACTTGCCAATATAAAATGTAAGTAGTCTTTAGGCACGCATAGTTGGTTCCAACCAGGACATCGGCTGGTGAAAACTGGAGGGGTCCCCTTTGACCACTAAAAAGGCTATGCTGGGGATCATGGAACCTGCATGGACAAAAGCCATGTGGGGATGGAGCTATTTAGGTGAGACCAAGTGAAAAAACTAGCTGGATCCAGGCAACTATCCTACTCCAATGGGAGAGCAGACAGACTAGTTTGCAGACCAGATTATAAATCCCCTTCTGATTTCATTTGTTATGAATTAGAAGTTCCCTTCCTAGTATAGCAAATGAAAGGCTGAAATTATTAATAGTAATTTTCTCAAGTAATAGCAGGGAAAACAGCTTTTAAACTAAAATCAATGCACACCAAGACTAACTTTAAAATATTACAGAAAAAAATTCAGGTCAAGTTTCCTGAAAATATATCGATAGCAAGTATTTTTTACATGATGTATTACAGAGCATGGGAACCACAGTGGTCTGATGCCATTGTGGCTGCAATAAAATGCAGCCTGACAGTATCACAACTGGGGTGGCGGCGAGGGGAACTATATCAGTCAATTCAGATGCAGTGACTTTTGCTAGCTAGTTCTAAACACTGTGAAACATGACTGAGCCCTGCATGACTCTCTCACTACACATGCTTCCTACAAGTAGTTTACAGTACTAGCAAGTGCACATTTATACATTTCCCACTACATTGTGAAACACAGACACATACTGAACATAGTCTATTGACAATGGAAACCAAAGCTATGCAACACCATCTCAGTCATGCATGTCTCTTGTTTCTTAATAGTTCGCCTGTTAACTATGACTTTAAGAGTTACAATTTTAGATTAGCAAGACAGATGTAATACATACTTTCTGAAGTTCTTCTACTGTTATAGGAAGATTAATCAAATCAGAAGCAGATTTAATATTTGCTTTGAGATGATTTACTGCTGAAACCAAGAAAGATATCTGAAACCACAAAAGAACGCACATATTAATGAACGTAAAAACACTTTTCGTTCACTGTCTCACAGGTGCTGCTGATAATATACACTGAGTTAAGCTTAACTAAGTAAAGTAATAAAGCTTATAAGTGAGGGAACAGGGCTAGGTCATCACAGTACCCCTCCCCCCAAACTGTTAACTAATGCTCATCAACCAGACATGAATGAAAGCAGTAGAGCAGGGTGCCCCCAATATCCATCTTATCAACCCTGGCCAGAGGAGAACCACAGTATCAATAGAATTGAGTGGCCAAAAAAATTAATCATCAACCTGAAATCACTTGGCCCAAACGGACTCCCTCCTGAACTTTTTAAGAAATTCACCAATTGGTGTTTTCCTCTTTTAGCCAATTTATTTATATCTATTGACCAGTATGGTATTTTCCCAAACTCATGGTTAAATTAAATCAAATCCCAATTTATAAGAAAAGCGATCCCAATTTACCTGAAAATTTCCATCCTATTAATAATTGATTGTGGGCAAATTATATGCAAAACACCTCGAATGCCATTTACTTTTTTTTTTCAAATATCAAGCTTTATTGATCATCAGAAGTATTACAGAGTTATATGAAAGGCGATATACATCTTCGCATGGTGCAAGTGCTTCAAAGTACAGAGTCTAAAACAATCTACAGAAAACCCCAATACCAAATCATAAGAAATAAAAAATGTATCAGTTTACAATAGATTGGGTTAGTAGGAACAATATCATTTTCAATCAAAAAGGTAACTAACGGAAGCCAAATGCTTACCACTTTTTTCTCATATTGGTCTGGCGATACCTCATAAGTGTTGTATGCCAGTTTATGCAGCAAGAAAAGCTCCCACAGTTTATCAAACCAATGTTCTATTGAAGGGGGGAGTTTGTTGGTCCAGTTAAAGTCAATTGTTAGCCTGGCTGCTGCAATGAGAGTGTGTATTAATTCGATCTGACTCTTCCTGAAGAAACCTTCCAGTTATGAAGGAGGAAAATGTCAGGATTAAGTGGGAGAAATATACCTGTGATTTGCTGGATATATTGTTGCACTGCTTCCCAGAACTTAATGACTGGGCATGTCCACCAATCATGTAAATAGGAAGAATTTGCCCCACACCCTTTGTTACACTCTCAGGTTTAATATCAGGGTTGAACTTGTTCAATATTGCTGATGTCCTGTACCATCACATCATAGTTTTCATGAACTGGAATTTGATGTTAAAAACGTTTGTAGTGGTACCTTAAGCACTCCATATTCTGTCCCAATCAAAGGAAGAAATATGAGTCTGTAAATCGGAGTTCCAATGAGTTTGGTAGCCTGTTGGTTTATTTCTGGATGCTTGCAATAGGAGCTTATACATTTTAGATAAAAGACCTGTCTGACCTTCTTTCAAATTTTTCAGTAGACTTTCAAAAGCAGTAAGTGGGCATCTACAAGCTTCTTGGACCTCTACTGAAAAAAACATGTGTTTTATTTGTAAATATTGGAATAAATTTTCCTGACCTAATGCAAACCAGGACTGGTTTAGGAATGAAGAAAACAAAGATTGTTCAGGGGCGACTTTGTTCTTTTTAGCTTGCCAGATGGAGAGGAAGGCTTTCAAAAAAGGATTATCTATAGCCTGGATAATTTTCTTTAGATTTTTGCGCCAAATTAGGTCCAAGATGAGGTAAGACTTTATGTAAATTATTTCTACTTGGTTCCATTCTGAGAGGGGATAATCTTATATGATTTTGACCGCTTGGGTAAGGATATTTGCTTTGTAGTAAGTCTGGGAAATCCAAGCTGCCATTAGAAGGCGAATTACAGTTTTATGTCTGATTATGGCTGGTTTATTTGGCCCCCAACAAATTGTTTAAATCCACGTGCCATTTGGCAATTGTTTGTTTGGGAATAGTAATGGGCAGAGCCCAAAATAAGAAAATGTATCTTGATAAAATGAAGTTTTTAATTAGGAAGTATCTACCCGGCCAGGACAATTTCTGTTTTTCCCACTGTTTATTTTGAGTTCTGATAGAGTCGTGGAGTTTTTGTGAAATTAGTTTAGAAAGATCCAAAGGGATGTAGACCCCTAGTAGTTTCCAAGATGAGATAGTCCAGTTGAAGTGACTCATCGATTTATGGGTTTGCGCCGACTTAGGATATCTGTTGATTGGGTATAGTTCTGTTTTTATTAAATGTTAATCCAGAAACTGAGGAGAATGAGGAAATCAGATTGTTTAAGGCTGTAAGGGATTTTACCGGAGATGAAATAAAAAGAGTTGTCATCTGTGTAAGCCACAAATTTATGTTGTTTGTCACCTTCAGCGATGCCTGAAACATTCTGATTTAAACGCTTGCTTCTGTTAAGGGCTCTAGAGCCATTATAAAGGGCATCCCTGCCTAGTCCCTCTATGAATACGGATAGATTCTGACAAGGACCCATCTATTCTCAGGGTTGCAGTAGGATTTTGATATATGGCTACTATGGCATTTTGAAAGTTTGAGCTGAAATTAATACATTTCAGCACAGGATCAAGGTAAGGAAGTTCGATGCTGTTGAATGCCTTTTAGGCGTTGAGGGATACAATAAAGGATTCTGGTGTTTTTAATTTACAAAAGTTAATGATGTCAATTGTTTTGCAAATTGTACTAGTAATATTTCGTGCTTGAAGGAACGCAGTTTGATCCAGACTTATGTAGGCTGAAAAAATTCTTTTCAATCTAACAGCCAAAATTTTCATAAAAATTTAATCGTCAATATTTAAAAGGGAAATGGGGTGGTAGGAAGATGGGGAGGAAAGGTCTTTTTTAGGTTTTGGAAGAACAATTAGGTTAGCTTGAGACCAAGAGGGGGGCATAGAACCAGATTTCATTATAAAATTGCACAAATCTTTTAAAGGGTTGTTCAATTCATTTTGAGATGACTTTAAAAAATCAAAGGTAAAGCTGTCCTTGACAGGCGAGGTGTGATTTTTGAGGTGGGCAATAGCCGATACCACTTCTTTAATAGTAATTTCAGAGTCCATAAGGGTTTTGTCTTCTGGTGTTAGTTTTTTTGTGATATTTTGGCTTTTCAGGAAGTCCAATGTTTTATTTTTGTTTGGGCTAGTTGATGAATATAAAGCTTCATAGTATTCTGTGAAGTATTCTGTGTTTTGTTTGGGTCATAGTATTCTGTGTTTTGTTTGGGTCTTTAAATTACCTTTCATGTCTCTGATGGGAGTGGATATGTCTTGCCTTTTACTGATCTTTTGCCCTCCAATTAGCCATTTTAATGATTTTTGAGATTTAATCCAGTATTTTTGTTCCGTGTACAGAATGTTTTTTTTTTATGGCTTCATTCTCCAGGGTTTCCATGACCTTTTTTTCCGCCACGAGTTTTTTATAGGTATGCTCGTTGCCTGTTATTTTGTGTTGTATTTCCAGATTTTTAATTTTGTTACTAAGTGACCAAATTGCTTGTTCTTTTTTTTTCTTTAGTTGTGCAGATATTATAATCAATTGGTCTCTTATGGTTGCTTTAAAAGCATCCCAGCGAATAAGATTTGAGGTGTCCGGGACCAAATTTTTAATAAAGAATCTTTTGATATTTACAGCCATCTGTTGTCTTATTGTTTCTTGCCTAAAATAGCTGTGTTGAGAACCTATGAGCACTTTCTGGGTTGTTGTTTGAATGGAAGGATGTAGCAGCTAACTGGCGAGTGGTCTGTCCACGCTTTAAGTTCTATGTCAGCAGCCAATATTTTGACCATCAATGAGTGCGAAGTTAAGATGAAATCAATACGCGAATAAGAGTTAAACCTCTGGAAGTAATACGTGTAATCTTCTAGTAATGGTTTTTTTTAATCTCCGAACATCACAAAGGTTAAAGCAGGGGTCCTCAACCTTTTTAAATAGGGGGCCAGTTCACTGTCCCTCAGACTGTTGGAGGGCCGGACTGCCGTTACTGTACAAGGCCGCGGGCCGTCAGTTCTCCATCTTCTGCATCTCTCTCCCTTCCCCACACCACACACCCTGGCCTGGGAACTCACCTCACCTCGGTATCACCTCACACTCTGTCTCCGCCGCCTCAGCCCAGTGCCGGAAGTGTGTGTTGCTAACGCAAGTTTAGGTCGAATGTCACTTCCGGTCTGATTTTGCCATAACCCGGCGGGCCGCATAAACGTCCTCAGCGGGCCGCATCTGGCCCGCGGGCCGTAGGTTGAGGACCCCTGGGTTAAAGGATTCAAATAGCGAATGCAACTGGGTACATGGCAATCTGGGGGAAAAACTATTTTTATGGAAACTTGATTTGTCTAGATATTTGTTTGAGATTAAGTTTAGGTCCCCATCCAGTATTAACTCCCCTTCTTGGAACTGTGAGAGAGTGTTTAGTGTCTGTTTCAGGAAAGAAATTTGTTGGGAATTGGAGCATATATTGAGCCTAAGGTGACAGGATGTCCATCTAGAAGCCCTTTGATAAAGATAAATCGATCAGAGGGATCTAAAAGACTATGTGTTCAAATCTTAGGTGTTTAGATAGAATGATGGCTCTGCCTCTGGCTTTGGAGGAGCCAGGGGCTTGAAAGTGTTCTCCAAACAAGGAGGATTTGAGTGGGGGGCTGTGATCTGATATGGGTTTCTTGGAGGAAGGTGATGTCTGGTCTAAATTTGAGAACATGGGATAAGAGTCTATGTTTTTTGATAGGATTGTTGCAGTCACGTACATTCAAAGAGAGGATTTGGTAACTATGCACCATGTGACAATAAGTTTATCTAATCCTGAATTAAGATAGATTGAAAACTACAACAAAAAATGACACAAGTAAATGAAACTTATCAAAATCTAAGCTGCTAGAAATACACAACCTTTACCCATTACTTCACAGGATTCCGAACGTCAACTATTAACTCTAGTAGAATTACAGGACAAGTGAACCCATTAACTGTGCCCCCCCTGCTCCCCCCTCCATAGTGTTAAACAGGCAAACAAGTACCAAGGCAACCATATAAAGCAGTGATATTAAGAAAGGGTGTAATAACACATTCTAATAAACCTATTTACCTCTATTAACCTAACAACTATACCTGGCTTTAAGGGGTTTTATTGTGCAGC
Organism: Heteronotia binoei; assembly: GCF_032191835.1. Lineage (NCBI taxonomy): Eukaryota > Metazoa > Chordata > Lepidosauria > Squamata > Gekkonidae > Heteronotia > Heteronotia binoei. The sequence continues at coordinate 102,693,552 of NC_083224.1, forward strand.
GGCAGGGTCTTCATGCCATTCATAGCTCCTGTAAGCATGCAATAGGGATATAAAAATGCATGACTGCTTATCTGAGAAATATATGTTTCAGTTTATTTCAATTTATATCCCGCCTTTCCCGCCAAAGAGGCTCAGGGCGGCTCACAGCATATAAAATCTAACATAAAGTTTGGCTTTAAAATACATCAATTTACAACAATGGCTTTAAAAATACATCAATTTAGACAATTTAAAACAGTGAAATAACAAAACATATAGAACAAGCGATCTGCCAAAATGATACACTACAACCTTCCATAAAGTTTCCAATGTCAGTTAGTTATAGGCCAGCCGGAAGAGGGCTGTCTTGCAGGCCCTGCGGAACTGCCCAAGGTCCCGCAGGGCCCTCACCTCTTCCGGCAGCTGGTTCCACCAGCAAGGTGCCATTACCAAAAAGGCCCTGCCCCTGGTGGATTTCAGACGGGCCTCCTTTGGCCAGGGGATTACAAGCAGGTTTTGAGAACCCGATCTCAGTACTCTCTGGGGAACATGTGGGGAGAGACGGTCCCTAAGGTAGGCAGGTCCTAGGCCATATAGGGCTTTAAAGGTAAGTGAACTGGCACTTCCGGTTACAGCGTTTCAAGCCATCAGGGCAGGAACGGATCGAACCGTGCGGGTTGGGGGGTCGTAGGACCCAGCAAGCTCCCGTCGGAGGAGCATTGCTAGCAGAAGGGGTCTTGGGGAGAGGCACGGGGGAACTTCTAGGTTCCTGGATTTTCTACCCTTCCTTTGCCCCAACCGCATTGCGCACCATTAGGTGAGAGAGTCTCAGCTACCGGAGACAGAGGTGAAGGTGGAGGGCATTTGGTGAAAGTAAATGAAACTAACCCAAAAACGGAAGACCAAGTGGAGACGAAAAGGAAAAAAAAAGGACAGTATATACCTGAAGTAAGGCGCTTTTTGTTATGGCTGCAAATTGGGCTTGGCTCGGTCTCGTATGTGGGTGTGGCTGAGAGAACTACTTTGAGACAACTACTTTGTGGCTGGCAAGAGGAGCAGAGGAACAAAGTCGGAGGAAGGAGGTGGGCGGTGGCAGCAGCAGCGGATTTGGCACCGAAGGAACAAACTGATTTTTTCTTTCCCTGTCTCACCTCCTCTCCGTGGCTAACAAACACCATAACTGCTGAAGGGCGTGGAAAAGAGAGGAGGCGGAAAGTGACAACCCTGTCCTACAAGAGTGGAAAGACCTCGTGTTGGAAAGTAAATTTCTTGAAACTTGCCTAAAACTAAAGACTCATTTAAAACATTGTGTGTAAAGATTGCTACGTGTTGTGAAGATTGGATGGGAGAAAATATATAATGTTATAGAAGATCTGATTTATATTAAGGATTAGGTGGACTATTTTTTGGACTAAGAGCTGTAGAAAAGTGAATAGTTCATTAAAAGACTGCGTTCGATCAATATAATATAAGTAACTTGGAAGAAGAAATTTAAAGACTAGAAAGACCAGAAAGACAAAAAGGGGGAAAAACGGACAAAGAAGAAGAGGAAGAAAGGGGAAACAGAAGGACTGAAGGAAGAAAGAAGAAGAAAGAGAGGGAAAGCAAGGAATCGAATGCTGTTAGTCTATAATTGTATAATTTACAAAAGTGTGTGAATCTGTGTGGGTTTAAGTAAAAGTGTATGGTTAATGAGAAAGGATTAGGATGGAGAATGAATGAAGAAGTGAGTGTATGTAGTCTGCAAGAGGTAGTGAGTGGAGTGTTTGAAAGGGTTAAGTGGTGCAAGAGGAAGGCAAATAATGAATAATTATTGAAATCAGTTGAACATGAACCATTATTGCTTGGGGAAGAAATTGATTTAGACTAGTTGGTAAAGGGATACTAAATCTCTGTATTGGTGTCTTCATTCTATATCAGTATATGATAATTTGAATTTATCCTGCTTAACTCAATGATAGAGGGAATCATGTTGTTGCAGGATGCTCTCAAAGTATTTCAGTCATCTTTTGAAGATTCTTTAATGGGGGCATTAAATCAGATGCAGAACAATTTAATGGAACAGATAGGGGGATTAAAATTTAAGCTTGATGGATTAGAAAATGGATTGAAGGACATAAAAACGGATATGACAAAGTTGACGCAAACCAAAAATCCTATTGATACAAAACAAATACTAAAGGAGCAAGGTACAGGCGACTTGGAAATTAAACAGGAAGAATCAGAGAACAGGATTACTAGATCAGACATGTATAAGGTAAAATATACTTCAAGATTTTTAAGCATATCAGAAGAAACAAATGAGGATTTATTTTGTTCAGTAGCGGAAACATTGATCCCCATGCTGGAAAAAGAACAAAAAAAAAGCCGAAAGGGAAATTGAATATATTTATAGGTTAAACTCTCTAAAGCTAAAGAAGAATGGTTCACTTAGAGAAATACATTCAAGAGACATAAGGAAACAGATCAAAGATGCAGTTTGGAGAAGGGAAAGGGAGCAACTTATTAGATTTAGAGGTCAGAAAAATAAAAAAATGAAAGAGATATTATGGATAATTAGGCATTTAACTCCAAAACCAAGAGAGGTTTTAAATAACCAAGAGAGAAATTGGCGTAAACAGAAGAAATACCAAAAATGGAGGATTCATTAGGAAAGTATGGAATTTATCAAAATTACATAATTGGATAGTACTGCTGAATGGAATGCCAAAGCAAATAGTTAGATTAATGGGGCAGGTCATACAGACGGTTAAAGGTGTATGGAAGAAAGGTATTATGTAAGGTGTCGAGCGTCATCGATAAAATATCTTTAATGAGTTTTCCTTGAGTGTAAGTGAAAAGGATAAATGGGTTTAATTTGTAATGCAATAGTGAAGGTGAATGCATTAAATGGCGAATAGAGATAATGGAATTTGAATGTATATATAATCAGTGAAAACACTGCCTTCGACTTCTGTTTTAATAATACTTTTTTCTTTTGTATGGTAATGGGCTTGTACACAATATATTAATTTAATAAACTATAAAAATATTGGGAGGAAAAAAGGTAACTGAACTGTGCACAGAACTGACTAATCTAATACAGCAGGCAATACACTATCTAAAAGCATACAATGCCATAGAATTCGGCAGAGATTGCTTTAATGTCGAGTATAGTCACTTGGATGAAAACAACTATTAATGCGAAGTGTTATAGCAAAGAGAACATATTTTACCCGTTCATTTAGGCTTAGCTGATCGAAGGGTTGATGTTTTGACGTTCTTCTCCAGGGTGGATGCTGGAGATAGTTTCCTCGTTAGACTTACAATCTACATCCATTGAGTCTACATCCATTGAGTCTATATTCACTGAGTGTAAGTTCATCAGCAGGGCTTCACCCGATTCTACGTCGTCTGCAGTGAAGATTTTCCCTTGGTGGGCCACCATCAGTTTTCCTTTGGCCATCCATCTGTAGTTGATTTTGGGTTTTTTGCAGAGAAGAGGTGGTCAGTTTTAGAGCTTTCCATATTTGCAGAGCAGCCGGAGGAAGGTCAGGGAAGACCAGCACTTTTGAGTCTTTGAAGGGGAGAAAGCTTTTTTCCTTTGCTAGGTTAAGGATGGATCTTTTCACTTTGGTGTCAGGGAAGGTAACCACGATGTCTCTCGGGAGTGAGAACTTGTTGATGTTGACAGGTCCCGAATGAACAGCTTTTGTGATGAATAGAGATATGCCTTCATCTAAGGTAACTAGAGATGTCAGCTGCTGTCCAATAACAATAATTAAATCAGAGGAATATTCACTGCCCTCTTTGATCCTACAAAATTTTAGATTGTTTTGTCTCACGGTCCCTTCAAGCATAATAGTGCGTTCTTGTAAGTTCATTATGCCAGTCTGCACCTGTTGCCCAGACTCCTGGTTTAGCAGGCTATTATTGTATGCAGTTTCTGCAATCTGCGATGTTGAGGTAATGGCTGCCATTAGTTCCGAGATTTGTTCCATTACCAGTTGTAGCAGTGAGGCTATTTTTGTTGAGATTATTTGAAAAAGAGATGTTTCCATCGCTTTTAGAGACTTTTTCAAGGATGCATTCAGCAATTCATGTAAAACATGCAAGGATGAGGCCTCTGGTGCCTGGCTTTCCTTCAATTTGGTGGCAGCGGCAACCATTTTGGGCATAGTCTTACCGCTTGAGTCGGTGGAGGCCAGGAGCCCTTTTGAAGAAAAATACAAATGCTGGGGTTTCAGAGGGCTTTTAATCGGTATACTCGAAGTCAGTCCAGTTTTCTCCGTTAGCTGATATTTGCAAAAATAGCAAAAAAGCGTTGTGGAGAAAGAAAAAAATGGAAGGAGGGAGACAGAGCATGGGATCTGGTGTCCTTCATCTCTTGATGAATCACCACATCCCCAAATGCCATTTACTTGACTGGGTCCAATCTAAAGCACTCATAGGGCCAGAACAAATTGGCTTTTTCAAGAACAAATCAACCTTAGATCGCTGCTTAATCTTGTCCACCTTGGCTGAAAAATATATGAAATCAAGTAATAAAAAACTACTTGTGGCCTTCATTGATTTAAAAAGTGCTTTTGACTCAAGAGAACTGAGAGACAAATTGACTAATCTTGGAACTGACCCACGTCTTTTTCTTATATATAAAAAAAACTTCACACAGCTACTACGAGTCAAGTTAAATATTCTCCAGACAGAAGGCTGACAAACAAAATTTCATCTAAGAAAGGCATAAAACAAGGTCCTTGCCACATTTCTATTTAACCTTTTCCTCTCTGATTTGGCTAGCTTCTTGGAGCTTGTTAATGGTCATTCACCCAAACTAGGAGGCCAACCAGTACCTATCTTCTGATGTGCAGATGATACTGCAATTTTATCTTTCACCAAAATTGGTCTCCAAAGATACCTAGAAGCTTTCAACAATTACTGCCATGCTAATTTGCTTAAAATTAACTATACCAAAACAAACTTAGTAGTATTTTCCAAAAAATGGACCCCCTTCAGATGGCATATGGGGAATGTCAAAATCCAACAAGTTAAAAGTTATAAATATCTTTGTGTCACATTTAACTACAACCTCAACTGGGCAGCTCATAGAAGTAGAGCTATAAAACTGGCAAGGATCTCCCTTTCCTAAGTCTTTTTTCTTTACTAATGGCAATCAATATGTCCCTGCTGCAATGAGAATACTTAACTCCAAAATCCTACCTCAGGTCCCGTTTGGAATCCTTATTTGGTTCAATGCCCTCAATTGTGTTGCTGAAAATATCCAAACAATTTTTATCAGACAAATTTTGAGTGTCTCTATATGTGTGCCTTATTTTACAATCTGCTCTGAAGTTGGACAAAACCTAACTGAGATCAAAGCCTGGATTTTAACATCATGCTACTGGCTCAGGCTCTATTTTAGAACTGGGCCAGGCTCTCTCTTATCTCTTTTACAAAAAGAACTGCACTATGCTTCCTGGAACTCCAAGATTATATCTAAACTAAGCCAATTTGGTATCCCTCTTGATGATTTATCATTATCGGAGGAATCTTATATTTCTAAATTAATCAAACAATTACTTGACATTGAGCAGCAAAAGCTATTCCCCACCCAAGCCCATATCTGTTCTCCTGCTATGCCCAGTCTCACTAATCACTTTGGGAAAATGCCCCAATAATTTTATAATCTTGATATTCCTCTCCAACACAGAGTCTTTCTTCTGGCAAGGGTTAATGCATTCCCCTCTAGAATGCTCTATGGCAGATACCATCAGATCCCGAGACAAGAACGGCTATGTCCTTGTAGTCTTAACTGTCTGGACACAATAGAGCACATAATTGTAGAATGTCCTCTGTATGAGTTACCCTGTGAAAAACTGCTCTTAACTTGGCTCTATCCCAAAAGATATCTGAATACTAAGTCGAAATACAAGTTTCAAGTTTGTCTTGTATTATATTCCCACATACTCATTCTAAGTAGTAATTCTACATCAATTTTCTGCAGCTGTATCAAATTATGCTTTGTTTAACTCCAGACCCAGGTTTGTATTTATTACATATTAAAAGAAAAAAGGGACACCGGCATAAATACTGCAAAACAGATCAAAGGAAAATCTAAATCACAAAATTAAGTTTATAAGAATATTCAGAAGAACATAATATACTTATTAATAATATTATCAGCTGGGTTCCACTATGCATGAATAGGAGGAGTTAGTAAACATGGACCTTCCCTGGCCTCCTCTTCGCCAGTATGCCTCAAAAAGCCTTTGCAAAAGGGTGGAGTCGTCTCCTCAACAAATAACCTATGCATCACAACAGACTGTAATGAGAGAAAATTAGACAACATCTGCCCTTGCTCTATAGCTACACTGGCTCAACAGCAGCGGAAAGGGGGCAAATTTTTGTTCAAGAGGGTCCCTGTTATGTATTGGAACTGGAGTTTGCCCTTAGGGCCAGCAGAGACCTGGCTGAGCTTGAGACCCTAAAACAATACCCACCTGGATTCAGGAAGGAGGCCCATCAGGGATGTTAGGCCAGTTATTAACCTATAGCTGTGTGTAATGGGATTATAGTAATGGGATTTTGGGTGGGGAGGTTTGCATGCATATAAGCAGGGCCATTGGTCCTGCCAGACAGTTCTGTTCCTATCTCACTATGCTGAATCCCTGAATGAAGAGCAGAACTCACTATCTCTTGGTGGTCATGCTTTGAACCCAGTACATTTTAGTCCCCTTAGTGGAAGCTTTTCAGAGAATGCAGAGCTAGGGAAATTTTGCTTGAGTTAACTTGTTCCACTTGTGTGTGGTAAGACTCCATCTTATACATAGTTAATTTAAGAGCACGTATGACATCCCCAACCTCTTCTCTCTGTTTTTCTTTCCCTGTCTGATAGAGCAGCCCTAGTGGTCTGTTTTCTTCTTTCCTGAAGAATTCTGGCTGTCCCACCTTGTCACACGATAATGTTTTGGTTGTTTGCTCAGCCCAGGAACTTGAGGGAAGGATCAGGAGCCTGCTGTAACTTAAACAACTTAAATAGCACTTGTGGCATTTTGAAACTCAAAAATAATGAACTATTTTATTCAACATAGAGGGGACAAATCAGTGGTTGAAATTTCTGTGGTAAAACCAGCATACACAGAAAGTAGTTCTTATGTTTCAGGCTAATGAGAGTTTCTTAAACATTCCCCAGTGACTTAAATCTTCAGGATGAGAGGCTTTAGCTCCAGTGTTTTTCTCAAACACTTCAGTACACTTTCTATGAATATTCTCTGACTTTAAGTTTCCAGAGGGCTGGAACACTCTTTCCAGTACCAAACCTCTTCTCTTGAAACATCAGTACTTGTCTTTTTAACTGGCTCTTAAGATCTCTACGCAGTTTCTAACCACACCAGACCAAGAATCTCTGCACTCTTCAGAGTTAGCTCCCTGTTGAGGTAGGGACTAGGTAGGGAATCTTCTCTCCCTAGAAGATCTATCCCTTTTTCTTGGCCTGAATGGAAGTTTTCACCCACTTCCCAAACTTTCTTGCCAACTTTCTTCTCTGTGTTAAACTGCTATCAGCTAAGACTGAAATCAGACTGTCAGTTCTCAAGTCAGTCAAGGCAGAAATCTGACTGACTCTTACCTCAGCATGCAGCTCTCTCCAGACTTTCTCTGCTCAGCTGATGCTAACCAATCAGATTGCTTGGGGCAGCCTGACACTCAAGGCTCTCTGTTTCTGTGAAGAATTAGCCCTTCACAGTCCCTCAGCTGTTTCTATAACACTTCTAAGCTTTTAAAAGTGCAGTCTGCCACAGCATGTTTCAAGAATTTCATAAAAATCAAGCTTGCTTTCTATATGGAAAAGCACTGATCTGATAGCATTAATAAATGTGCTTTCAGTATTGTCACTGGCTATATGAAACAGTCATAGGTCATTTTACAATGGTTTCTCACACAACTTTCCTTGAACAGGTTCACTTACTTTACCTGTTTGCTTATTTCAGTGATGTTTACCCATATTTTGTTTAACCCCTTATCTCCAGTTTCAATCTTCTCCAGGTGCTTTTGTTTACTGAGCAGATCTTCAGACAATCTAGGGATTTCTTGGATTGATGATTTTTGATTAGACTCCACTAGAATACAGAAGCATTAGTTAGTCACCAACACATACAATGTCTATTTCTTGCTGGTGTAAGTATACTGTTTTCATAACTAGAACTGTCTTACATTTGAATGTTGAAACACTGCACTGAAGTAATTACACTTTGCTCCCACGTGTTCATGACTGACAACCAAAATCTTCAATATAACCTATGTGTGCATGTCTGGTTTTGATGTCCATTTTAACTCTTGCCCACTGCTTCTCTTCAAGTACATATATTAGATAGCTCCAGACCAAAAATAAATAAATAATCCTCATTCAGGGTTTGACTGAGTTGACAGTTCTTTTCTTTTAAACAGTCTTGCTTGTCACAGGCTTTATTATTCATAACTGTTTTGACTGCTTGAGATATCAGAAAGTTTATTACTATTCTTACTTTCATTTATCAGATGCTTTTGAGCAGAGAATATCTCCCCCACCCCAAACTCATCATGTATTGTATCCTATGATTGTGTTCTACTAAATGTGCCATATTGTGCTAGCAGAAGAGGCTGTCATTAGTAGAAAGGAATTATACGTTCCTAAACATAGGAAAAAGTATTGGATAAGGATGTATTTTATCTCATATGTTCACTTTATGCAGAACATATCATAAGGAAAGATGGATTAGATTAAAATGAAGGTGGAGTGAAAACTAGTGGAAAGAATGTTAACAATCTGAGATATGCACACGACACTTCATTACCGGCAGAAAACAGTGAAGATTTGAAATGGCTACTGATGAAGGTTAAAGCAGAAAATGCCAAGTAGGATTATAGCTGAACATCAAGAAGACAGAAATAATGACTACTGAGGAATTACACAACTTTATAAAAAAGAAACTGACATAGTTCATTGTTCTGCAGCAAGCACTTTCCTGCATTCCAGTTATTGGGATAGATTATATTAGGCATCTCATTCCTTTTAAGCAAATAGTCTGAAGACAGCAAAATATCAGGATTGCTTTAATGAACTGAGTATAATATGCTAATGTTAGCACTGAGGTGATTGCAGCCTGTGGAATTTCACCTTTGTTCAATCACTTATGCCATATCATATATTCGCTGATACAAAACTACCAAGTTAGCTCTACATGAAATGTACATTGCTCCATCTCATACATGATAAGAAAACGCAAGTATGACTAAAAAGCACATGACAGCTGCTGTGAATATAGCAGAACACTCATACTACCTGCTTTCTCAAAATAACTTGCTTCTAAAATTGATAATCAGACTTCAGAAAATACTGCAGAAGCCACCTACTGACTAAAATCCATTGTAGGGTCTTCAAAAATGCCTAGGTATCAATTTAATTCAGTTAAATAAGAGTTAGTGGCGGGAAAGCCAACCAAGTTAGATATAATAGGTTTACACTCTGAATTTTAAAGTGCTACTTATTGTACATACTTTTCCTAGCATAGCAGTGCCATTAAACTTATATCCACCTACTTTCAACTGTTTAAGTCTGGACAGAACTATTCTAAATTAGTCTAGAACAGGGGTGTCAAACATGCAGCCTGGGGGCCGAATCAGGCCCCTGGAGGACTCTTATCAGGCCCCTGAGCAACTGGCTCTTGTCTGCTTCCTTCTCCCTCTCTCTTGCTTCCTTCTGCATCTCAGCTCGCTTCGCACAGGAGCTATAGAGCAAAACCTTGATTTTCTCCATTGGTTGAGACCAGGCCTGGCTCATGGGAGTAGGCCATGTAGGCAGCTGCCTAGGGTGCTGCATGGCTTACAGGGTCCCGCAAGGCGCTCCCACCCCACATGCCAGCTGGCACAGCTCTGCCTTTTTCCCCCGCTCAAAACTCGGGCGGAGGAGAAAGGCAGTTCAGCCTCACTTCCGGGCTGCCTCCCATGCAGCGAAGGCAGCCTGAGAGTGACGATGAACCCCTGCGCCAGTTCTTTCCTCTGGCTTCACTCTCTGGCTGCCTCCCCTGCAGAAAAGGCAACCCAAGAGTGAAGAGGATGCCCCGCACCAGCTCTTTCCCCTGCCCGAGATTTGGGCGGAGGAAAGAGGTGGCTCAGCTTCACTCTTGGGCTGGCTCCCCTGCAGGAGAGGCAGCCTGAGAGCGAAGAGGATGCCCTGCGCTGGCTCTTTCCCCCGCCCGAGACTTGGGCTGAGGAAAGAGGCAGCTTGGCTTCGCTCTCGGGCTGGCTTCCCTGCAGGAGAGGCAGCCCGAGAGCGAAGAGGAGGTCCTGAATCAACTCTTTCTTCCGCCCGAGACTAAGGCGGAGGAAAGAGGCGCAGGAAGGTTGAGGGGGGGAATTTGCATAGAGGGCTTCTCGAGAGGAACCCTCCCTGCAAATGGCACTGGGGGCCCTCCCCCACTGGAGGGGGGCGGAGCCTGCTGCCCTTCCAGACTTTGCTCCCGAAGTCTCCCGAAGCTCAGGAGTCCTCGCCAAAGTTGGGGGGGGGGACAGTGACATCATTGGGATGTCACTGGTGTGCGCTTCGCACATGCTAAGATAATGGGGGGGGGGGGCAGAGGATTGCAGTCTGACCTAGGGGCGCAGGCACCCCTAGCACCGGGCCTGGTTGAGGCTCCTCCCCCTCCTGGTTCCTGGGGAGGGAGGGAGGGAAAGAACCAGAGCTTCCTTTGCACAGCTCCCTGGATCGCATGGGAGAAAGACAAAGAAAGTACTTTAAGACCAACAAGTGCAAACTTTTTAGCATGTATTATTTTAAGGGTTTTTAAAAAAATCTTTAGTTGTGTTTGTCTGTGTCCTTTAAAAAGTTTATATCTCTACTACCTAATCTTAAATAGGTACACATGGCCCAGCCTGACATAATAACAATAATAATAATACATTTTAATTTATATCCCGCCCTCCCTGCCGAAGCAGGCTCAGGGCGGCTTACAAGTACATCGTACAATGATAGAACAATAAAATTCAAAGCGATTAGCAATTAAAATACAATTACATATAAAACAACATTTACGTTAATAATACAAAGCCACAACAACATAATATGGTGCTAGTCTTGATGTGCGTATAAACATCGTTTTTATGGTGATGATGCAATGGTTTCACCTTAAAAGGCCAGCTGACAGAGGACAGTTTTGCAAGTTGGTCGGAACTGATTAAGGTCTCGTAGGGCCCATACCTCCTCTGGTAGCTGGTTCCACCATTGGGGTACTGTTATCGAGAAGGCCCACTCCCTTGTCGCTTTTAGTTTGGCCTCCTTTGGCCCAGGGATTTTCAGCAGATTTTGTGAGCTAGATCTCAGTACTCTCAGGGGAACATATGGGGAGAGACGGTCCCTAAGGTAGGCAGGTCTTCGGCCATATAGGGCTTTAAAGGTGATAACCAGCACCTTGTAACGAACTCTGTACACAATTGACCCAGCCTAGCCCAACAGGGTTTTATTTAGGTCAAATCCGGCCCTCATAACAAATGAGTTTGACACCCCTGGCCTAGAAAGTATAGGTTTATATAAAATGTAATCAAAATGTGTAATGAAAAAAAAATATGATTCTAAGTTCTTGTGGTGGACTATTCAAATTTTCAAGAAATAAATGCACTTTTAAATGTAGTTCTCATTTCTTTAGCTTTAGAAAAATCCATTTCCAGGGCAGACAAAAGTATTCTCTAATTGTAGGTACAGTTCCGACTATGTAAGAACTATATCTTTCACTTTCATCATGACTACTAGCATGCCTTAAAGAAACCAATTTACAGACTTATGATTTGAAGATCCAGGTCACCTATCAGCAATGGTGGTTCACTGTAAAGTTTCACAACAGAAAATAAAACATTTCAACCAATTAAGTGGTACATCCTCCCTTACTAGTTCAACAGTATTGGTTTGGAAGTCTAACAAATACCACCAGGATTATGTAAAGCAAAAATTATGTAACATATATGGATTGTTTTAAAAAAAAGCAACCATAATTGCAGTGATCAACAGCATCTATACCACAACATAGTACAAAATAAGTTCCAGAAATATGTTTCTGAAACTGATACCTAAGACCTCAGTTTGATTTGTTGATGGGTGGAAGTTTACGCAATGCTTTGGTTTTCCAAAGATGCCAGTGCCAATATATTAGGTAAGCCTAGCAATTTCCAAGTTACAATTAATATTTTTCACATGATTGTTCCTAGGAACTGTGTCCACATTTTATTGATTTGTAAACACTGCGTGGGGGAAATATAATCACACATATATAAATACAAGTTTTAAAAATCAGGTTCTGAATTCACTTGAATGGCTACGCAGGTCTGATTACAATCAAAGCTAAAATTCTTATTTATATGTCTGTTCTCACAGGGCAGAAGGATGTTGTAATCATCAACATGATACGAATTAATATGTAACACGATAGGACACTAGTGACCTATTTGGAACAGAATTAAGTTCTATTGAAACAGATGAGTTTATACTATATCCATGACACACAATATGTTCTTTGAGTGTGGTAAAATTAGTATGTCAGTTTTTAGGGCTTTTGCTTTTTTAAAATTGTAACTACGGTATATATGTTATTCCAGCGGTGCCAAATGTTTGGTCTGCAGGCCAGAACTGGCCCACCCAGGACTTTAATCAAGCCCGCAGGGCTCTTTTCACCCCCTCCCCCTCCTGTCCTCACTCTTTGAAGTTCCAAGGCTGACCAAGTTCCCTGGCTCTCTGCCTTGTCTTTGCTGGTTGCAGCAGGAATCAAAGCTGCAAGGAAAACATGGAATGCATTTTCCATTAAGGTCTCTGTGCCCAGACAGATAGGGCCCAGAGACCTTAATGGAAAATCCATTTCATGTTTTCCTTGCAACTTTCTCTGCACTGCAATGTATTTCAACAGAGTAGAGATCAGTTTCACTTTCAGCATTCTAATAGCCAGCTGAAGCTCATGCTTCCTGGAGTTGTGTCTTTGCAAATAAAGTCTTGATGCTTTGAGCCAGCTTGTCTCTGCTCAATGGACTTGAGCTAGTGAGTACTCTAACCTGGGAACCCACAGCCAAAGGGGGATATTACACTGAAGAGCCATTGCCAATCTGAGTAGATGGGGGGGGAAGAGAAGCTTGCAATGCCATTTAATTGTTTTTCCATGCTTAGAGCATTTTATACCTTTAGTTTCTACTGTGATCCTTGTGCTTTTTCTTGATGTTTTATTTTAAAAATGGCATTACTAAATCCCATTATTCCCCCACCTTTTCATTTTAAACAACATATTGCAAAAGTTTTAAGCATGTTTGTATTTTAAGTTTAAAAATATATTTGTGTTTGTCTGTGTCCTTTATAAAGTTTATATCTCTGCTACCTCATATTACATTTTATGACACACATGTCCCAGCCCCACAAAGTTCCATTTGTGTCAGATCCAGCCCTCCTAACAAATGACCCCCCCGTGTTATACTGTCTTTAAATGCTAGAAGCACTAATCCATCAATAATTCCAATATAAAGTTTTGAATTTGTGTGAATGTTTCAATCACACATTTTTTCCCTATGCAAACGTTCCAGTTCAAGTACTTGTTGTGATGGAGAAATAAAATTAAGATGGCACACTTTGAAATTTTTGGTTACAGAATACAACACAAAATAAATACAACAAATCAGACTGCCATCTATTTAGTGCATCTGTAAATTTTCCAGTTCATTCCACCCCCACCCAATGCTCCCTCTAAGCTATCTTGTGAGCAAAAATTCTACTTCTTGAGCTACTAGCATTTAAGTTGTGAGCAGGCGTTTTGGCTATTGCATAAATTATCCTTTCTAAGCTAAGACAAAAAATGTTTGAGCTGGAGGCTAATGAACTATGAGCTAGTTCACACAAACTCAGCTTAGAGGTAATTCTGGGCTGGATCCATCAATTCCCCCTTCACACTGCAGACCCTCCCCATGACATTCTTCAGGTGCAGGATTTTGTGGAGATCAGTGGGCTGCAGTGGGAGAGGGGAAGCAGGAAAGTTCCATTCTCCCATGAGAAAATTTAGTCCGGATTCAACCCACTATTTGGTACTTTGTTTCTACTGGTCATACAACAGAGAAAGTGTTTAGGGAATGGATGTTCCTAAGCATTTTCCTCCACTTTATGACATTGGTCTTCACTAGACAGTCTACTGGAGATTCTATATGACATAAGCATCCAACCAACTTCTATGGATCTTTGATTGTTTATTAAATGTGAAAAAGAACTGAAAAGCGTTTAATTGATTATGTGTGTTAATCAGTCCAACGATGCATACCACATTACGGAGACTAGGTACAAATTTTCAGAATACTTCAAAAAACAGACTTAATGTTTGGAAAATCTAAAAATCTGAGAACAGAAGAAAGATCCCATTGCCTTTACAATATTTCCTAAATAAAGGCATATTCAGTAAGATTCACACAGGCAAACGGAACTTCTGCCTTCAAAACATAAAAGTATTCTTTTCTGTTGTATATGTGATTGATACTAAGCCTAATAATTGGAGTTCTTGCCTGGCTCATTGGAACCTGTAGGACCGAACTTGGGGACTCTGGAACAATGGGCAGTAGGATCCAAATCCCTGCTGCCCTGCTCCAATTGAAGAGGGACCCCTGAATAATTAATGAATACCTCAATAATAATAATAATGGAAAATATGGTTGTGCCTTCAAAAGAGAATGTCTGATGCAACATTCAGAGTGACTGTTAAAAGGCCCCTCAGAGGAGCTTCTGCTTAACAGTTAAAACCAGACACGCTAAGGGTGTGAATCCAAGATAACAGGGGCCCCGCAGAGAAGGAGCGTCTTGCTGATAAACAGAGGGACAGAGCAGGGGAAAACTACAAGAAATTACTGGAAGGAAAGCAGGAGGTGGAGCATTTGAATTAGATAAGAGGGGGCCTGTCTGCTTGTTTTGGGGATGAATAAAAATGGTCAGAAGGCTGATGATTTTAACTTAGCCATTTTGAGCTTATGCTGACAAGTTCTACTTTGATGACAAAGTAAAATACCTCGCTTCAAACCAAGCAATGTGTGGGGCTTCGTTATTTACCTGCTACACAATCACAGGCCCCTGCTGGTTTGAATGGTCCAACTGAATGCTAGTGTGGGAACCTGGATTGTATATATAGTTGGCCCTGTTGGCCCAGCAGCCAGTCTTTTGAGTGCAACCCTATATGAATAAAGAGCTATGTTCACTACTACCTCACCTCTTCATTGCATGGAACCCGGTACATTATATTTTCCTTACAGACCATTTACTTCCAGGTATTTGCAACTTAAACATGGATCTGGATCAGCTTAAAACATCTGGATCAAGGCGGCTCAGTGGGACTGATGCTGTTAGACCTACCGGCTGCGTTTGGTACGATTGACCATCGGTTGCTGACCCGCCGCCTCACCAACGCAGGGATACAGGGCCTTGCAATGGCTTTCCTCTTTCCTTGATGGTCGGAGACAAAGGGTAGTGATTGGGGGAGAATTGTCCCGGAGGCATGCGCTTAATTGAGAGGTGCCTCAGGGGGCGGTGCTCTCCCTGATGTTGTTTATATGCACCCACTTGCCCAGATTGTCCGGAGGTATGGGTTGGGTTGCCACCAGTATGCTGTTGACACCCAGATCTATCTACTGATGAATGGCCGGCCTGTGTCCCAGAAAATCTGGATCTGGCACTGCAAGGTGTGGCAGATTGGCTCAGGCTGAGTCGACTGAAGTTGAATCCAGTGAAGACAGAGGTCTTTTGCCTGAGTTGTGGCGGTCTGGGCAGGGAAATTCCCTTACCAGCATTCGACGGTGTGCCACTGACAATGGGGCACAAATTCAAGAGTTTGGGGGTGCTGCTGGAGCCTGCCCTGACAGTTGAGGCCCAAATAGCAGCCACTGCCAAATCTGCCTTCTTCCATCTAAGGCGGGTGAGGCAGTTGGTCCCCTTCCTGGAGCACAACGACCTGGCAACAGTGATCCATGCTACGGTCACCTCGAGGTTGGACTACTATAATGCCCTCTACTTGGGGCTGCCCCTGTGCCGAACCCAGAAACTACAGCTAGTGTAGAATGCGGCAGCCAGGCTGTATTGGGGCTTCTCAGGTGGGAGCACATACAGCCGGGGCTGCAGGAACTGCACTGGTTGTCAATAGTGTACCGGATTCGTTACAAGGTGCTGGTTATGGCCTAGGACCTGCCTACCTTAGGGACCGTCTCTCTCCACATGTTCCCCAGAGGGTACTTCGATCTGGATCACAAAATCTATTTTTTTTTATTTTATTGATTTGATTTATATCCCGCCCTACCCCAACAAAGCGGGCTCAGGGCGGCTCACAGCATAAAAGTTTTAACTATTTATTTATTACTTTCCATTTATATCCCGCCCTCTCCGCAAGCGGACTCAGGGCAGCTTACAACATCATAAAAACAATCAATCCAATAAAACATATAAAACCATAATTTACATATATCAACTTTAAAACCATTCTATAGCGCTATTTCAGTCCAGTATAGGCGGTATTGACTTCTCGACTATGATCGCCAGCATTCTGTAGGATGTCCGGTGGCAGCACTTTTGCAATCAAACCGCAAAAGCCTGTTTAAACAATTCGGTCTTACAGGCCCTGCGGAACGCAGACAAATCCCGCAGGGCCCTTATAGCTTCTGGGAGGGTGTTCCAAAGTTTTGGTGCTGCCACCGAAAAAGCCCTGGATCTCGTTATACATAGCCTGGCATCTTTTGGGCCAGGGGCAGACAACAGATTTTTTATCCCTGATCGCAGTGCTCTCTGGGGGATATATGGGGAAAGGCGGTCCTGTAGATAGGCAGGTCCCTGACCATAGAGGGCTTTAAAGGTTAATACCAACACCTTGAAGCGAACTCGGAACACAACAGGCAACCAGTGCAGTTCTCTCAGCACTGGCTGAATGTGCTCCCGTCACGGCAGCCGCATTAACAGCCATGCCGCAGCGTTCTGCACTAGTTGTAGTCTCCGGGTTAGCATCAAGGGTAGCCCCATGTACAGAGCATTACAGTGATCTATTCTTGAGGTGACCGTAGCATGGATTACCGTCGCTAAGTCGTTGCGCTCCAGGTAAGGGGCCAGCTGCCACGCTTGCCGAAGATGAAAAAAGGCAGATCTAACAGTGGCTGCCACCTGAGCCTCCATTGTAAGGGAGGACTCAAGAAGCATGCCTAAGCTCTTGACCTTAGGAACCGGTATCAGTGGTACCCCATCAAGGGCCGGCAGCTGGATCTCTCTCCCCGGACCGCCCCGACCCAGGTAGAGAACCTCCGTCTTCATCAGATTCAATTTCAGCCGACTCAGTCTGAGCCAAGAAGCTATGGCTTGTAACGCCAGGTCTAGATTTTCCAGGGTACAGTCAGACTGGCCACCCATCAATAGGTAGAGCTGGGTGTCATCCGCATATTGATGGCAACCCAGTCCGTACCTCCTGACAATCTGGGCAAGGGGGCGCATATAGATATTAAATAGCATCGGGGATAGGACCGCTCCCTGCGGCACCCCACAACTAAGAGAGTGCCTCTGGGATGCTTCCTCCCCTATCACCACCCTTTGTCCCCGATCTTGGAGAAAGGAGGTCAGCCACTGTAAGGCAGATCCCTGAATCCCCACATCGGCAAGGCGGCTAGTCAGTAGCTGATGGTCAACCGTGTCAAAAGCGGCTGACAGATCTAATAATAACAGCACTGCTGAGCCGCCCTGATCCAGATGTCGCATAAGGTCATCTATGAGAGCGACCAGAACTGTCTCCGTCCCGTGACCTGGCCGGAAGCCGGACTGGAATGGATCCAGTGCGGAAGTGTCCTCCAGGAATCCCTGCAGCTGAATCGCCACTGCCCGCTCTATGACCTTACCCAGAAAGGGAAGGTTTGACACCGGCCGATAGTTCGCCAATATGGCAGGTTCTGCTTATGGTTTTTTTAAGAGGGGATGGACCACTGCCTCTTTTAGAGGTGTGGGAAAGATCCCTTCGGTCAGGGACCTGTTGATAATGTCCTGTAGTGGTTCACGCAGCCACGTTTGGATAGCCTTTATAAGCCAAGACGGGCACGGATCTAACCTACAGGTCGTAGGGCGCACAGCTGCAAGGATCCTGTCGACTTCCTCCAGACTGAGTGGACCGAAGGAGTCCAGAATTGGACCAGAAGACGTGCTCGGTGCCCCAAGTTCATCTACTGTATTTATTATGGCGGGTAAGTCGTGTCGGAGCGACGAGACCTTATCTGCGAAAAAGCTCGCAAAAGCCTCACAGCCTATTTCCAATTCTCTATTATTTTGTTTGTCCTGCGGCAGTTCTGTTAATGACCGAATTATACTAAACAATTGTGCTGGGCGCGAGGTCGCAGATGCGATTCTGGACGCAAAGTGATCCTTCTTTGCAATCCGAATAGCCATCTCATAGGTCCTCATAAATGACCTTTATGATGTTCTCGTAGCTTCGTCACGAGCGTGGCGCCATTGTCTCTCTAGTTGTCTTAACTGTCGCTTCATTGATCGCAGCTCCGGGGTATACCATAGAGCGGATCGTGATCGAGGATGAAGAGGACGTCGGGGAGCGATTTCGTCGATGGCCTCGGAGAGCCGGTTATTCCAGGTCTCCACTAGCTCATCCAACGAGTCGCTGGTGGGCCAAGGATCCCGTATAGCCATTTGAAGCTGCAACGGGTCCATCTGACTATGTGGGCGAGCCAAAATCTGCTCACCGCCTAAACGGGACAGGGGTAGCATGTCCACACGGGCCTTCAGGGTCTGGTGGTCAGACCATGGCACTGCCTCGGCAGATATCTGACCCACTGCTACTCCCGCCGCAAAGATCAGGTCTAGTGTGTGTCCAGCCTGATGCGTGGGCGCTGTTACATATTGGGAAAGTCCTAGTGCTGCCATGGAAAGCACTAGGTCCATCGCATGAGTGGAAGCTGCATCCTCAATAAAATTCAGAATTAAAATAAATTAATAATTTACATAATTGAAACAACTAATATATCGATACATCAATCAATGTCAGCGTGCTATCTTATAGACTTCCTTAGTAATCCCCGGGCCGAAGGAGGCCAAACTAAAGACCACCAGAGAGAGGGCTTTCTCGGTTGTGGCCCCCCACTGGTGGAACCAACTGCCAGAGGAGGTGAGGGCCTTGCGGGACCTTGCTCATTTCCGCAAGGCCTGTAAGACTACTCTCTTCCAGCTGGCTTTTAATTGACGCGCAGCCTACATCATAGGAATCTGGAGAAATGCCGTCGCCACCGGAAATATACAACATCTGATGAGATTAGCACCAAACCTATTTGAACTGTTTTAAACTGTAGAATTTGTGATTTTATAATAGAATTGTTTTGTTAGTTTTGTTAGTATGATTTTATGTTGTGAGCCGCCCTGAGCCTGCCTTGGCGGGGAGGGCGGGATATAAATCAAATAAAATAAATAAAATGTGTGAATGAACAGTCTAAATGGGTAATAAAGGATAGAAAAGTATGTGCTCTCCTTACTTTAGGATTATAAAAAAACCCTTTTCTTTTAAAAGGCTGCCAACGTTTGGACAGTGAACCCTTGATCTTGCTAGCTTACACTAACTAGAAGCAAATATTCCAACTTTCTTCTAGAATATCAAGAAGGCAGATGTTTGAAGTGAGTACTTACTGGTTCGAAACCTTTCCTTTAAAGCATCCAGATCTTCCTTGAGAGCAACCTGCATCCATACTAAACCAACACAAGCTACCACACAAGCAGCCAGAATAACAAAAGCACATAATGGGTAGCAAAACTTGCAGCATCGCAGGTAGTCACTCCTAAAATAAAAAAAAAAAAATCAATTGCTGAACTTCACTCTTAAGTATTACACAAAGATGGGACAACTAGATTCAATGTAAAGAACATAATATAGTATGTTGTTATTGTAATGAGTCAATGAAAAACAGCTAAGCAAATTCAGGGCATTCTCTGGGAAACACTGTTGTATTAAGCTGTTTTTATTAAGCTTTAAGTTGTATTTGGTACTTGGGAGGGGCAACAGTGTAAGGGCTTCTAGTGTCCTAGCCCCACTGATGGACCTCCTGGTGGCACCTGGGTTTTTTGGCCACTGTGTGACAGAGTGTTGGACTGGATGGACCTTTGGCCTGATCCAACATGGCTTCTCTTATGTTCTTAAGCATTAGTGTTAACAAACTCTTGGCTACTTAGCACCAAAAAAGGAGAAGCAATATTCACATATAACACCTGGATGTGTAAGAATATTTTAATATGAGAAAACCACTTTGATGCATCTTTAAGTTCATATTCTTCAAACCCCCATCAAATCACATCATGTTCTAAGCATGATCCATTACTTTCTTCACTTTTCCTAATGTTCCAATAATTTAGAAACCCGATTTTTCAGAACAGTAACAATGTCTACACTACTAAACCATTTCTATGTATTTACATCGGATTTTTTTAAAGCAGTAACACAGTTCCAGTTGGCTTGGTGATAAGGGGTGTGGCTTAATATGCAAATGAGTTCCTGCTGGGCTTTTTTTAACAAAAAAAGCCCTGGATTTACATCAGTGAACAAATGCAGAGTTTACTGCTTTACTTACTCCATGTAATACTAACCAGGAATTTCTTCCAGGGCTTTACCCATACCATCTAAAAAACATTTAACTTTTGGAATCAACTTAAATTTATTATATTATGGTTTCTGTACTATAGCTGCTTTCTCTGAAATCTTAACTCTTTGGATCTCTAAAACAAACAAGTTACATACTTACACACACACACATATATGAATGAGTAATAGAGTGTCACCAGCAAAATTGCCCAGCATTACGTGTTGCAAATACTGACTTCAAAGAAGAAAGTGTTAGCAGTATTATTTTGATATCCCGTTGATTCACTGCTAACCAGTGTAGGGTGCCAGAAGTACAAGATTAAATTTCAAAGCAAATTGTTATATCCTGTCCTATGATATGAACGTATAATTACAATGACTTCCACAGGTTATTTTCTAAATTGCATGTTATGTTAAACTACTTCCTTATTGTGAGCAACAATTCATTATATTTAGCAGCCTTTTGGAAGTTTCCTGAAAACAGGTTATGTGTATTTTATTTTATATTTTACAAAACTTGCACCCCGGCTTTCTGTCATCACAAGGCCCATCAAGGTAGCTACCAAATTAAAGTATACATAATAAAATCACATTTTATAACCTTTAAAACCAATAACTCCCCATATCATTAAAACCAGAACTAAAATACTCACAAAAACAATAATTAAAACACTGGGAAGGAGAGATCACTAAGGTATCCCTCCTTCCCAGATCAAATGAAACAAAGAGATCAACTGAAACCAAGTTTTCACTGCTTACAAAAAGATGACAACAGAAGGGTACAGATGAATCTCCCTGGGGAAACAGTTTCAGAGTTTTGGTGCCACTACCAAGAAGGCACTCTCCTGAGTTGCCACCCACCTAATCTCAGAAAGCTGGTGAACCCAAAGCAGAGCCTCTGAGATTGACCATAGTGGTCAGGTATCTTCATAAGGGAGCAGGCAGTCCTTCAGGTATGTTGTTCCCAAACTAGATAAGATTTTGAAGGACAGCACCAGAACTCTGAACTGTGCCAAGAAATAAACTGGGAGTCAGCGTAGATGGGTCAAGATCAGAGTGATGTGGTTCCTACGTCTCAATTTGTTCAACATCTTGGCTGCAGCATTCTACACTTACTGAAATTTCTGAATACTTCTCAAGGACAATCTTATGTACAGCACATCACAGTGCTCTAATTTAGATGTAACTAGGGCATGCACCAAAGGCCAGGCCTTTTCTGTCCACAGCTGCCATCTATTTATCCAGCAGTAGGCTTGGTCCAAGAGCACCCCCAGACTACAAACCTCTCCCTCAAAGAGAAACCTAACCCTTAAACACCTTAAATCCCAGGTTAGGTTTTCCATTCTCTAGTAGCACTTCCATTTTACAAGGATTCAGTTTAATAGTCTGCCTCATCGGTTCAGGGTTTCTACATCCTCCTTGAGTTCAACTGGAAGCATGAGATAGAGCTTTTATCCACATAATGGTGACCAGGGGTCGTTTTGTAGAAAAATAGGTGGTGGAGCTCATCCAGGGATTGTTATGAAGCTACAATACTATTAAATGGACAAGGAGGTGGAACTCTCAGAAGGAGGAAGAGGAGCTCTCAGAAAGGTTCAGGAGCTGTGCTCCTGTGAGCTCCCACTGAATCTGAGGCCTGATGGTGACAATCCAGACCACATGACCTCAACCAACTTTTTCATGTAGATGTTAACAAGCACAGCAGACAATCCCCAGAACCTCCGCTCTCATGTGTAACGAACTCCCGAACAATTCCTAGTTATAATATCTCACTCCAACCTCAACCAACCCAAACCACTATACCTCACTATAAACCCTTGCTCTCATCCCCATTTCCTCGTTGAATCCTAGAGCCTTCGTGTCTCACCCGCTTCTGCTCTTTGCCTCCCTTCCAGGGACACTTGCCTCTTCACAGTCGCCACTTCCCCCCCCCCCCCTTTCTGGGTCTCACTTAGCGAAGCGTGAGCGGGTGCCTGGTAGCCCAAAGCCGTCGCCGTAATCCGGGTCCGAAGAGCTGCAGCTACTGCTTTCGGCGGACTCCGTGCGCAGGAGCCGGTGGCCCGAGCCAGAACCTTTCCTCGGGTGCTTCTTCTTGCGGCCGCCCCCGCCACTCCCGCTGCCCCGCTCGCCGCTCCCGCTGCCCAGCCCGATGAGGGCGTTGAGCTCCTTGCGCTTCTTCATTCTCTTGTGCTGGGCAGGACTCGGGGTAGCCGAGCTCCGTAACCCGGGAGAAGCTCCCAACACCGGAGCCCGGCTCGCCAGCTTCGGCGCCTCTGTTTGCCCTGCAGTCTCAAAGCGGTCCGCGCGGCTTCCTCAGACGCCGGGGGTTGCCCCGTTCTTGCACCTTACCGGCCACTGGACCCGCCAGAGCCATGGCAGCTGAGGAAACTGAGCTCCGGCTTCACCACTCTGTACTCGCCCGCCCACCTGTCAGCACAGGCCGATCTTATTGGCTGAAAATATTAAGGAAACCGAGCAGCATCATTGTTGTTGTTCAGAGTTCGCCTACTAGCGTCAGCTGTTCTCATTGGACAAGAGGACTTCCGCTTTGCCTCCCGCAGCCGGTATTGGCGGTTCCTCATCAGACATAAAACAATAATCTAACAATTTCCGGTTTAGGTGGATTGGTCAAAGGTCAAATATTTTGAACAGTAGAAATTGAAAAAATGCCACAGAAACCTGCAACATGAACTTCCGCTAACTTGCAATCCGCCATTAGTTAGAATTCTTTATCGGGTCGTTCTATCTTTCGGCGCCTCTATTGTGAAAACTATCTCTTATGGGATGTCATATCAGAAAACCGGTGTATTTAGAACGGAAAGGCCCGAGAGGACTGTAGCCTTCATTTATTTCTGACGTTTGTAACACGTGATTGGTTGCAAAGAAGACTAGCAGCAAAATGTGTAAATTTTGCATAGAATTTGAGCTTGTAATCTTAAATACTGTAACCTCATATAATATTTGTCTAATGTCAAGAACGCCTACTTTGAGGGACCAACCAAGACCACAATTATAACGACTAGAAGTACATTTTTAAGCCCCCTGATTTGAAGCAAATTAACGGGTCTGTAGATCCAGAACCACAAAAATCAAGCCTCCACGGCTTAGTGGCGCCTCACCAGTGCAAAAAAAGGATTCCAAAACACGGATCCTCATGAATTCATATGATTTTTTATGGCGAAATGAAATCAAACCATCATGCAGTACATCCTGACCTAGACTATAGGCAGCGCCAGAAAAATCATGCCTCCATGAATCCATGGGGCCACAATAGTGGAAAAACACGTTTCTGAACCATGGATCCTCATGATTTTTGCTCTGGGCCACCCCAAGACCACCATCCGATCACACATGTCCATGGGCAGACTTTGCACCACAGAAATCATGGATCCATGGCTTCGTGGCAGCACCATGGACCAAAAACTTGGTTTTGAAACATGAATCCTCATGGATCCTCATGATTTTTGCTTTGGATCCCCCCAGGCCCACCATCCAATCATATATAAGGTCCATGGGAAGAGCTTACACCACAGAAATCAGAGATCCACGGCATCGTCGTAGCACCCTAGACTGAAAACTTGGTTTTGAACCACAGATCCTCATTGATCCTCATGATTTTTGCTTTGGGCCACCCCAAGCTCACCATCCAGTCACATATAGGCTTCCCAATCCCCAGGTCCCAGAGGGGGATCCCCTGGTTTTACAGGCTTCCCCCCTCCCCCAGCCAGCTGGCCGGCGGGGAAGCCCCGCCCCCAGAGCCATCATGCACCTCCATGAACGATTCCCATAGGGAATGATGGGGAATTGAACCGTGGGTATCGGGGGCTCTGGGGGGGCTGTTTTTTGAGATAGAGGCACCAAATTTTCAGTATAGCATCTAGTGCCTCTCCCCAAAATACCTACCAAGTTTCAAAAAGATTGGACCAGGGGGTCCAATTCTATGAGCCCCAAAAGAAGGTGCCCCTATCCTTCATTATTTCCTATGGAAGGAATGCATTTAAAAATTTGTGCAGTCCCTTTAAATGTGATGGCCAGAACTCCCTTGAAGTTCAATTATGCTTGTCACACCCTTGCTCTTGGCTGCGCACCCAATGTCTCCTGGCTCCACCCCCAAAGTCTCCTGGCTCCACCCCCAAAGTCCCCCGATATTTGTTAAATTGGATTTGGCAACCCTACAGGTAGCAGAGAGATAAACTTTATAAAGGACACAGACAAACAGAAATATATATTTTTAAATCCTTAAAATAAAAAAAATGCTTAAAACATTAGCACTTGTTGGTCATAAAGGTGCTTTCTTTCTATCTCTCCTGTGCAATCTAGGGAACTTGGCAAAGAAAGCTCTGGCTCTTTCCTTCCTTCCCCAGGAGACTAGGAGGAGCCTCAGCCAATAGAAGGAAGAGAGGCTTGGCTCAGTAGCTCTGTTGTGCAATTGAGAGAGCCTGGCAAAGCAAGCTATTCCTCTCCCCCTTCCTCCCCAAGGGAGGAGCCTCAGCCAGTGGAGAAAGTAGAGACTTTGCTCTATAGCTCCTGTGCAACTGAGCAAGTCTGGCAAAGCAAGCTGTGATACCAACATGGCTACCCACATGAGCAAGAGAAAGCAAGAGAAAGGGAGAAGGAAGCAGAGGACAGCCAGTTGCCCGGACCATGACCATGACCCTTTCTTCCTATGAAATCTAAGGGTGGTGCTTAAAAATAATACTGATTTTTTTCCAAGAGCAGTAACTGTAGCACTACACAGAATTCACATGCTGTTGTTCCTTGCCTGTTTTAGATGTTCAGATTAAAACTTGAGATCTGTTTAATATTGGGAACTGAATTTGCACGAGGCTTGTTCCAGGCAGAGAGCCCTTTTGCTCCCAGGGCATCTCTCTGTTTTTGCACAAGTTGCCCTGGAGCTGCGAGTTGGCATGTGTTCTTCCACAGCAAGCAAGATCTCTTCCAAGCAGTTTCTGCTTGCCATGGGAGAACAGCGCGCCAACGTGCAGCTCCAAGGCCACTTGTGCGAAAACGGAGAGAAGCGCCGGGATCAAAAGGGCTCTCCACGCGGAACAAACCCTAGGGTGAAATCTGTCTGAATGTGTTGGTTCAATCCACAGCAAACTTAAGCTTGCTTTATTCTGTCCTATTTAATACTCCTGGTTCAGTGAAGACAGGTATATGGTAGGAACCATATGAATGCTTTGTTTGCCCTAGCCTAGAAGCCAAAATTGGCAAATGCAAAACCATTAGGGTTGCCAAGTCCAAGTCAAGAAATATCTGGGAACTTTGGGGGTGGAGCCAGCAGACTTTGGGGGTGGAGCCATGAGACACTGGGGTGGAGCTAGGAGCAAGGGTGTGACAAGCATCACTGAACCCCAACGGGAGTTTTGGCCATCGCATTTCAAGGGACGGCACACCTTTTTAAATGTCTTCCTTCCCTCCACTTCTCTGATTTCACCTCAGAGAAGAGGCGTGCAAAACTTTGGTTGGATTTGCCTGTGATGGAACTCTGCTCTGATGCCTCGGGGAGGGGGGGGGAATCATGTGGGACGTTCTCAAGTTTTTTTGTTTGCAGCTTTACTTTCCGAGCCCCCCACCCCCGCCGCATCGGATTTCCATTGCTGCATTTACAAACGCTTCCTAAACTCAGCGCCAAATCCCTCACTTTTTTACAAATTTTTTACAAACAGCAGGGGATCCCCCAGTTTTACAGGCTTCCCCCTTCCCCCAGCCAGCTGGCCGGCGGGGAAAACCCCACCCCCACAGCCATTATGCACCTACATGAACAATTCCCATAAGGAATGATGGGGAATTGATCTGTGGGTATCGGGGGCTCTGGGGGGTAGAGGTGTTTTTTGAGGTAGAGGTGTTTTTTGAGGTAGAGGTGCCAAATTTTCAGTATAGCATCTAGTTCCTCTCCCCAAAATACCCTCCAAGTTTCAAAAGTATTGGACCAGGGGGTCCAATTCTACGAGCCCCAAAAGAAGGTGCCCCTATCCTTCATTATTTTCTATGGAAGGAAGGCATTTTAAAAGGTGTGCTGTCCCTTTAAATGTGATGGCCAGAACTCCCTTGGAGTTCAATTCTGCTTGTCACACCCGTGCTCCTGGCTCCGCCCCAATGTCTCCTGGCTCCACCCCCAAAGTCTCCTGGGGCCACCCCCAAAGTCCCCAGATATTTCTTGAATTGGACTTGGCAACCCTACCATAGACCGAAAACTTGGTTTTGAGCCACGGATCCTCATGGATTCTTATGATTTTTGCTTTGGATCCCCTCAGGCCCACCATCCAATCATATAATGTCCATAGGCAGAGCTTACATCACGGAAATCATAGATCCACGGCAGCACCCTAGACCGAAAACTTGGTTTTGAACCACAGATCCTCATGGATCCTCATGATTTTTGCTTTGGATCCCCCCAAGCCCACCATCCAATTACATATAATATCTATGGGCAGAGCTTGCACCACAGAAATCATAGATCCACGGCTTCGTGGCAGCACCATGAACCAAAAACTTGGTGTTGAACCACGGATCCTCATGGATCCTCATGATTTTTTCTTCGGGCCACCCCAAGCTCACCATCCAGTCACATCATGTCCATGGGCAGAGGTTGCACCACAGAAATCATGGGTCCATGGCTTCGTGGCAGCACCATGTACCAAAAACTTGGTTTTGAACCATGGATCCTCATGATTTTTGTTTTGAGTCACCCCGAGCCCACCATCCAATCACATATTATGCCCATGGATTGAGTTTACACCACAGAAATCATGAGTCCACGGCTTCGTGGCAGCACCATGTACCAAAAACTTGGTTTTGAACCACAGATCCTCATGATTTTTGGTTTTGATCCCCCCAACCTCACCAATCAATTACATATGATGTCTATGGGCAGAGCTTGCATCACAGAAATCATAGATCCACGGCTTTGTGGCAGCACCATGGACCAAAAACTTGGTTTTGAAACATGAATCCCCATGGATCCTCTGGGGTTTTTCTTGGAGTCACTACAACATCACCATCAAATCACATATCATGTCCATTGGCAGAGCTTGCACCACAGAAATCATGTATCCACGGCTTCGTGGCAGCACCATGGACCAAAAACTTGGTTTTGAAACATGAATCCTCATGGATCCTCATGATTTTTGCTTTGGGCCACCCCAAAGCAAAAATGATGGGTATGGGGGTTTCTCAGAGTTTGTATGCCTGACTGTGTTGTATGTTGTATGTTCAATAAATCATTCTAAAATTTAAAAAAGTACAAATTAAAAGATGGGACATAAAAAACAGCAAAAAAAAAAAAACTTCTTCTGCACCACAGCTCAAAAGCATCTATTCCTCTGTGCTTGGCCTTCCTTATGGTCCAGCTCTCACAGCCATACATTACTACTAGGAATACCATCGGTTTGACTATACAGACTTTTGTTGGCAGGCTGATGTCTCTACTTTTTATTATACTGCCCAGGTTCGCCATTCCTGTCCTCCCAAGGAGCAAGCGTCTTTTAATTTCATGGCTACAGTCACCATTTGCAGTGATCTTGGATCCCAGAAATGTGAAGTCTGTCACTTCTTCCATATCTTCCTCTTCTCTTTGGCAAGATGTGATGGGGCCGGATGCCATGATCTTAGTTTTTTTTTATGTTGAGTTTCAAGCCTACTTTTGTGCTCTCCTCTTTCACCCTCAACAAAAGGTTCTTTAGGTCCTCCTCACTTTCTGCCATTAGAGTGGTGTCGTCTGCATATCTGAGGTTGTTGATGTTTTCCCTTGCAATCTTAATTCTGGTTTGTGCTTCATCCAGGCCAGCATTCCGCATGATGTACTCTGCATTTAAATTAAATAAGCATGGACTGTATGGATTACCATGGCTAAATTTGAATGAGGCAGGAAAGGAGCTAGTTGCCTGGCTTAGTGTAGGTGGAAAAATGCTGTTTTAGCAATATATGTGACTTGGGCTTCCATTGAAAGAGAGACCACTCTCAAGGTCACTCTCAAGCTTTTGACTGTTGGTGCGGGTGTTTAGGGTGCCCCATCAAGAGCAGGCAACCTACACTCCAGCGCCAACCTCGGTCCTCCCAGCCACAGAACCTCTGTCTTTGAGGGGTTCAGTTTCAACCTACTCTGCTTCAGTAAGCCCACTACGGCCTCCAAACCCACAGCCAAGGATGACGGGATCGAGGCCGATCAGTTACCGAACAGCAAATACAGCTGTGTCATCTGCATATTGATGACCCAGCAAACCAGGGGGTGTCGTAAGGACAAATCCTCTCCTTGCGCCACCCTTTGTCCTTGTCCGTGGAGAAAAGAGGAGAGCCATTGTAAGGCCAAGCCACGTATTCCCATGTCAGCAAGGTGGTGAGAACAGATCATAGTTGGCTGTATCAAAAGCTGCTGTGAGATCTAATAATAACAGCATTGCCGACCCGCCTTGATCCAGCTGCATTCGGAGGTCATTTGATTAGAGCAACCAGAACAGTCTCAGTCCTGTGGCCAGGGTAGAAACCTGACTGGAATAGATCTAGCACCGATGTGTCCTCCAGGAAGCCCGGGAGCTGCTCAGCTACCGCTCTCTCAATTACCTTACCCAGAAACAAAAGATTTGATACTGGGTGGTAATTGGCCAGATCCACAGGATCTAATGATGACTTCTTTAAGAATGGTATAACTACTGCTTCCTTTAGGCCCTCTCTGGAAACATCCAAGTTTCTAGGGACAGGTTGATAATTTCCTTCATGGGGCCCAGGAACCTCACATCACCAGCCTTAACCAGCCAAGAGGGACACAGGACTAGTAAGCAAGTGGTAGGTCTAACAGCTCCCAGGACCCTGTCAACGTTGGCAGAAGAGAGCAAGTTGAAAGAGTCACAAACTGAACCCAAAGACAGCCAAGGGGCCTCCAGTTTATTCACTGTATGGAAATTGGCAGGTAGGTCATTGTGAAGCAACAAGACCTTATTCATGAAGAAGCTCATGAAAGCCTCAAAACTAATAGCTGAATTATTTCCTCTATTTGAGCCTCTAGTTGTGAGGGATGTTAGTGACAAAATTATTTTAAACATTTGAGCTTGGTGTGAGTAGGCCTGCCAAGCTTCCATGGGGAGCGGAGGATCCCTCAGCCTGGAGGGCCCCAACTCAGCCGCAGGGAGCAGGCCACTGGAGGGATCCCTGCACCCAAAGAGCCTTGTCACCATGTGCTGTCCCTGGGATGATGACGTCACCCGGAAGTTACATCATCGTGTCAGGGATATCACACCAGGGACTCTCTAGGAGTTGCAGTAAAAACTCTGTAGTACCATAGCATTTTACCGCAAATTCTAGAGCGTTTCCGGTGTGACTCTTTCTGGTTTCTGGTTGTGACTCTTTCAACTTGCTCTATGGTACCAGAGAGTTTTACCACAACTCCTAGAGCATCCCCAGCGCAGCTCCCCCGGTTAAATAATGTCACTGTCAGCAGTGGAGGGACTTGGCAACTCTAGGCATGAGCCCGTGGATGCAATGGAGGCTGAGTAGAACTCTCTCTTTGCAGCCTTCACTGCCATCTAATAGGACTTCACCAACATCCTATGAGTTGTTTGAGCTGCCTCATCACAAGTACGCTGTCAAACTTGTTCTAGTCGTCAGAGTTCCTGTTTCATCCCCTGGATTTCCTCTGTATACCAGGAAATGGTTTTGCCCAGGAGCACAGAGAATGTTGGGGTACAATCTCTTTGATGGCTTCAGTAAGACAGGAATTCCACTCCCCTACCAGCTCATCTAAGGAAGTGCAGGAGGGCTGTGGATTCTGCAGAGAGTTCTGGAACCCAATAGGGTCCATAAGTCTCAGCAGGCAAGCAAAAACCAATTCGTCGCCCAGACAGGGAGGAGTGGAAATGTCCAACCAGGCTTTCAAAACCAAGTAGTCCGACCATGGCACCTCTTCCTATGAGGCTAGGCCAAATTCAACACCATACTAATGATCAAATCCAATGTGTGGCATGCCTGATGTGTGGGGCCTGAGATTATTTTTTTTAGTCCCAATGCTGCCATGGAAAACATTTGTTCGATAGCCTGAGCAGAAGTGGCAGGTTTGTCCACATGGACATTGAAGTCTCCCAAGATCAATAGCAGTGGGAACTCCAAGGCCCACCCAGCCACCATCTCCAGCAGGCTCAGAAGGCGATCCGCTGGCGAGCTAGGCAATCGGTACATCACACAGACAGCCAGAATCAACTCTGACTCCCACACCAGGCCAGCACATTCAATTCCGGTGATTTTCTGGATGGGGAGTGGTTTGAAGGAAAAAACCTCACAGATGAACAAAGCCACCTGCCCCCTGAGTTTGAGACTGATACAAGACAGAAAAACCTGGTGGGGCAAGCTCTTTCAGGGTGACTGTTTCCCCTTCCTGAACCCAGGCATCAGTCACACAAGCCAGGTCTACTGACTGAGCTACAAGGCAGTCTTGTAGAGTCTTGGTCTTGTTATTGATAGACCTGGCATTGCATAGCATCAGTGACAAAGGGGAATATATAACCTGTGCCCTCTCACCAAAGTTTCAAGAGATGTGATGAAGGTTGGAAGGGGACCGAGCATTTCCATATCTCAGGCTCCTTCCATGCCAAGACCTTCTCCCATGGCCATACCTCCCTCTGCCCTGGATAACTGAAATCCCCAGCCCAAGGCTGTCACTTTACATGATGTTCTCCATATGCATGCTGTTCTCCATATAGAATCATAGAATCGTAGAATTGGAAGGGGCCACCAGGGTCATCTAGCCCAACCCCCTGCATAATGCAGGAAATTCATAAGCACCTCACCCTAAATCCACAGGATCTTCATTGCTGTCAGATGGTCATCTAGCTTCTGTTTAAAAACCTCCAAGGAAGGAGAGCCCACCACCTCCCAAGGAAACCTGTTCCACTGAGGAACTGCTTTAACAGTCAGGAAGTTCTTCCTAATGTTGAGCCGGAAATTCTACTGATTTAATTCCAACCCATTGGTTCTGGTCCGGCTTTCTGGGGCCACAGAAAACAATTCCACACCATCCTCTAGATGACAGCCTTTCAAGTACTTGAAGATGGTGATCATATCACACCTCAGCCGCCTCCTCTCTGGGCCAAATATGCCCAGCTCCTTCAACCTTTCTTCATAGGACTCAGTCTCCAGATCTCTCACCATCTTTGTTACCTTCCTCTGGACTCATTTCCACTTGTCTAAATCCTTCTTAAAATGTGGTGCCCAAATCTATATATCCACACTACGATGTATAAAGGAAAGTGAGGATTTTCTTGACAGAACCCATGAGGCGCTCTTGAAAGGACAAGATTAGATGGTTTTCACCTTATGACAGTAGGAAAAAGGGTGTTTGGTAACAGCTTTGCTAACCTGATAAGGAGGGCTTTAAACTAAATTGTATGGGGGAGTGAGATAATGATTCAAAGCCTTGTCTGATGCTAGATACTGGGGATAAGAACACTAAAGCTTTGCAGAGAGTGGCGCATACACTACGTAATGTTAGTCTGCAGTTATGTACGGAGACTAAACCCTCAGGATGCATAAAACATGGGTTCCGATGTCTCTACAGTAATGCGCAGAGTATGGGAAACAAATTTTAAGCTCGGAAAAACCCTCATTTTTTTTCCTTTTTTTTTCTTGGAAAAAATTGGAAATTTTTGGAAAAATTGACAAAAAAATGCTACATTAGCACTTCTTTTTTTTTTCCAGACTGAAAGTCATTCTGTTACTTTAGGAACATAAAATATGACTATGGACAACTTTACTTGGCAGGAAGTTATCACAACTAGCATATTAAAAATATAGTGTATCTAAACAATTATTACAACAGAATTTACTTTTAAAATAATATTTATTTGTAATTGTAACAAATGGAGCAACAATCTCCTGAAGTGTTTACTAGTTTATGTGGAACAGACCAAAAAAACTCCACAAAACAATTTTTAAAAATCCAGAAGTAACAATTATTCATATTTCCTCTCCACAGTATTAAATAAAAATTAAAAAATCATTCTCATAAAAAGAACTGAAGAAGGGGAAAGTGTATAGAAAGGAGTGTAGGACTAAGTTTCAATGAATGGGCATGACCTAGGATTTGCTTGTCCTCAGTGCACAGAAATTAGAATAATCTGATACCATACATATTTTTTTAGAAATGATTTGGAAAATATTTGAACACCTCCTCTTAAAATATTTTATTCATCAGATTAAAATAAAATGTTCCATAATAATTTTTTTCCTTTCCTTTCCTTTTTTTCAATTTTTCCAATTTTTCAAGAAAAAACAAAGGCTTCAGGGGAAAAAAAACAGAAAAAAACAGTTTTTTCCCGGGCCTTCACCTCTCTAGACTGAATGCAAAAGAGGATCTGTGCTTCAGAACCATCTTTTGGCAGAATGGTGTCATCATGAACTTGTGGATCCAAAATCTTTCTGATGTAAACCATGACCATGGGCATTATATGTGATATAATGGGGGTATTGGGGTGATCCAACGCAAAAACCCCAAAGATCAATGAGGATCAATGATACAACATGTTTTTACAGCATGGCTTCTCAAAGAGAGTGTGGATGTATGATTTCTGTGGCACAAGTTGTACCATAGATAATAACATTTTATTTATATCCCGCCCTCCCCGCCAAGGCAGGCTCAGGGCGGCTAACATGTCCATGCAGTAATTATACAAAACTTTACCATGGGTATGATATGTGATTTGATGGTGATGTTGTGCTAACTCCAAGAAAAACCCCAGAGAATCCATGGGGATTCATGTTTGAAACCATGTTTTGGCTCCATGGTGCTGCCACGAAGTCATGGATCCATGATTTCTGTGGTGCAAACTCTGCCCATGGACATGATATGCGATTGGATGGTGAGCTTGGAGGGATCCAAGCCAAAAATTATGAGGATACATGAGGATCTCTGGTTCAAAACCAAGTTTTAGGTCCATGGTGCTGCCACAAAGCCAGGGATCCACAATTTCTGTGGTGCAAGCTCTGCTGATGGACATATGTGATTGGATGGTGGGCTTGGGGGGATCCAAAGCAAAAATCATGAGGATCCATGATTCAAAACCATGTTTTGTCTCCATGGTGCTGCCATGAAGCTGTGGCTCCACAATTTCTGTGGTGCAAGCTCTGCCGATGAATATGATATGTGATTGGATGGTGGGATTGGGGGGATCCAAAGCAAAAATCATGAGGATCCATGAGGATCTGTGGTTCAAAACCAAGTTTTTGCTCTAGGGTGCTGCCATGAAGCCGTGGATCCATGATTCATGTATTGTGAACTCTATCCATGGGCATGATATGTGATTGGAAGGGTGGGCTCGGGGTGGCTCAAAGCAAAAAACATGAGGATCCATGCTTGAAAGCCAGGTTTTTGGTCCATGGTGCTGCCATGAAGCTATGGATCCATGATTTCTGTGGTGCAAACTCTGCCCATGGACATGATATGTGACTGGATAGTGAGCTTGGGCGGATCCAAGGCAAATATCATGAGGATTGTTGGTTCAAAACCAGGTTTTTGGTCCATGGTGGTGCCACGAAGCTGTGGATCTATGATTTCAGGGGTGCAAGCTCTGCCCATGGACATGATAGGTGATTGGGTGGTGAGCTTGGGGAGATCCAAGGCAAAAATCATGAGGATCCATGAAGATGTCTGGTTCAAAACCAAGGTTTTGGTCCATGGTGCTGCCACGTAGCCGTGGATCTATGATTTCTGTGGTGCAAACTCTGCACATGGACATGATCTGGATGGAGCTAGAATGCATTTGACAGACCGCTGGTTTTTATGTTCTATGTTTTATTAATTTATTGTTCTAACTGCTACTATGAAATTGTTTTTAAGCTAAACTTTTAACTGTTACTATGAAATTGTTTTTACGCTAAACTTATGTAAGTTTACATGTTGTGAGCCACCCTGAGCTACTTCGGTGGGAAGGGCGGGATATAAGTCGAAATATAAACAAACAAATAAATAAATAAATAAATAAATGATATGTGACTGGATGGTGGGCTTGGGGTGGCCCAAAGCAAAAATCATGAGGATCCTTGAGGATCTGTGGTTCAACACCAAGTTTTTGGTCTACAGTGCTGCCGTAGTTCTATGATTTTTGTGGTATAAGCTCTGCCCATGGACACTATATATATGATTGGATGGTGGGCTTGGAGTGGCCCAAAGCAAAAATCATGAGGAACTGTGGTTCAAAACCAGGTTTTCAGTCTAGGGTGCTGCCATGAAGCTGTAGATCCATGATTTTTGTGGTGTGAACTCTATCCATGGGCATGATATGTGATTGGAAGGGTGGGCTCGCAGCGGCTCAAAGCAAAAATCATGAGGATCCATGGTTGAAAACCAGGTTTTTGGTCCATGGTGCTGCCACAAAGCCATGGATCCATGATTTCTGTGGTGCAAACTCTGCCCATGGACATGATATGTGACTGGATAGTGAGCTTGGGGGGGGATCCAAGGCAAAAATCATGAGAATCCGTGGTTCTAAACCAGGTTTTTGGTCCCTAGTGGTGCCACGAAGCTGTGGATCTATGATTTCAGGGGTGCAAGCTCTGCCCATGGACATTATATATGATTGAATGGTGGGCTTGGGGGGATCGAAAGCAAAAATCATGAGGATCCATGGTTCAAAACCAAGCTTTTTGTCCATGGTGCTGCCATATGAATTCATGAAGATCCGTGTAGATCCGACTTTTACCTTTTCCCCAAATGAACTGCAATCCTGAGAATGTTCACTCAGTAGTTTCAGTTTCAGTTTATTTCAATTTATATCCCGCCCTTCCCACCGAAGCAGCTCAGGGCGGCTCACAACATATAAAATCTAACATAGAGTTTGGTTTTAAAAATACATCAATTTGCAACAATTTAAAACAGTAAAATAGAAAGCATATAGTTCCATTGAGCCCATTTTACCAAGTACAATAATTATTAAATGGCAGATTTATCATTTGGCAAACATTAGCCTGCCATGTCATCAGAATTTCTTTATTGTTAGAATAATCTGATACAAGGCTACTGTTGATGTACCGCTCAGGATTGCAAACTGCACGCCTGTTGTCCGTCTATCCAATATATGCAATTAAAGACACATGAGCGGTACAAGAAAACTAAATTGCTAACTCTGTATCAAACAGACGAAGAAAATAAAACTATTGCGGTGCGAGTGTCTGTGAGTTTCAAGGCTTAAAAAACAGAACAGGAACCGGGTCTCCTTCCACCACGGGCATTCCCCTCGCCCGGTCACCGATGCTGCCAGAAAAGTTCACTGACGCTTCCTTTTCCTCCTACCAATAAAAGCTCTGGCGGGTTGAGAGAGCGCTCCCTTTTCGTACGCCCTTTGCCCGAGGGAGGTGCGGCGACGTCTATACGCCACAGAAGACAGTCTGCGCTGAAACTCGCTTTTTGCCTTGTCATGGATCTCTCCCGGATTTTGCATCTAGCTGCTGTCTTTTGCCTGACCTGGATGCTGATCAAAATCATCCGGCTATACCGACAAAGACAAGAGCTTTTGAAAACGATGAGCAGTTTTCCAGGGCCCCCCGCCCATTGGCTATACGGTCATATTCGTGAGGTAAGTACCGAGTGGTGTTTCCCTGCATAGACAGAAACATCCCCCTAGTGGTGGCGAACTGCCTCTTTCAAGGCTCCGTAAATTAGTGCACAATTTCCTCTTGCTGCTTTCAATGACTGTAGTCAATCATTTAGCATTACAAAACTAAAATGGGATAGTTTGACCAGTTTAGTAATGCATTGTACTACCAACTGATTTTCAAAATACTGGGAACCAGAATTTCACCTTCATAAATCTGTTGTTATGATTTAACTCTGTAGATACTGCTACCCTGTCCCTGCCCTAATCTTCCCTTTATCAAAACAAAGAGAATAAATTGGAACATAAACAGTATTAATTTGAGATCACAAATAGTTAGCTATTGCTTAGGGAAGTTAAATTATGCAGACATTTGACGACCAAGAAATGCAGGACAAAATATGTTCTCTAAGAGAACATATATGCTGTACATGACTGTGATGATTGATGCATATTCAAATTCTGTTTTCATTACTATTCTCTTTCCATGTTGTAATTTCTTGTTACATTTAAATTAGGAGTGGGGAGGGCGATTGTTTCTTTTAGAGAGGCTGGGTGCAGCCCTATACATATTTACGTATGTATCTGGAAAAGTTGTAGGTCACTTAATCAGAGATGCCTAGCAAAAGCAAATCAAATATTTCATCCAATTTAAATCAATAGGATTATTTTTCACATGCAGTAAGTGACCAGTTATACCAAAAGTAAGAACATAAGAGAAGCCATGTTGTATCAGGCCAATGGCCCATCCAGTCCAACACTCTGTGTCACACAGTGACCCAAAAAAATTACACACACACACACACACACATATACATACTGTGGCTAATAGCCACTGATGGACCTCTGCTCCATATTTTCATCCAACCCCCTCTTGAAGCTGTCTATGCTTGTAGCTGCCACCACCTCCTGTGGCAGTGAATTCCACATGTTAATCACCCTTTGGGTGAAGAAGTACTTCCTTTTATCCATTTTAACCTGACTGCTCAGCAAGTTCATCAAATGCCCACGAGTTCTTGTATTGTGAGAAAGGGAAAAAAGTACTTCTTTCTCTACTTTCTCCATCCCATGCATTATCTTGTAAACCTCTATCATGTCACCCCGCAGTTAACGTTTTTCCAAGCTAAAGAGCCCCAAGCGTTTTAACCTTTCTTCATAGGGAAAGTGTTCCAAACCTTTAATCATTCTAGTTACCCTTTTCTGCACTTTTCCCAATTCTATGATATCCTTTTTGAGGTGCGGTGACCAGAATTGCACACAGTATTCCAAATGAGACCGCACCATCGATTTATACAGGGGCATTATGATACTGGCTGATTTGTATTAAATTCCCTTCCTAATAATTCCCAGCATGGCGTTGGCCTTTTTTATTGCAATCGCACACTGTCTTGACATTTTCAGTGAGTTATCTACCACGACCCCAAGATCTCTCTCTTGGTCAGTCTCTGCCAGGTCACACCCCATCACCTGGTATTTGTAGCTGGGATTCTTGGCCCCAATGTGCATTACTTTGCACTTGGCCACATTGAACCGCATCTGCCATGTTGACACCCACTCACCCAGCCTCAACAGATCCCTTTGGAGTTCCTCACAATCCTCTCTGGTTCTCACCACCCTGAACAATTTAGTGGCCGATTCTGCATTGATGTTTAAGCCAGAGTTTCTGTGGACTGAAGCCGGACTGAAGCTGGCTTATGTAGCTCTGGAGTAAATCTGTGCAATCCAGACAGATGGGGGAGAAAATGAAAACCAAGGCTGCATTCTGCACTGTATCCACAAGGTGGCGCCATTGCTCTCATTGTAACATCTGATTTGCCTGCAAGTTGGCACCAAGAAAAAAAATGTTCTGGCCCATGTAGCCCTCCCTCCAGAGGTCAGAGAGCTGATGCACAACACACTACTGTGCACCGTGGGATCCCCTCACTCGTGAGCCTTCATCGCAAAAAGAGTCCTGAGCAAAGTGGGAATTTTCCTATGCAGCCCTTGACTGCATTACTGCATAAGGGAACCATATAGTGTGTGCAAATAGACGAACCATGTTGCTGAGATGGACTGCTTTCCCAATTAGTCCTTGATCGTCGATTTGCTTTCTGGTCATGGCTAGGGTCGCTCGGGTACAGCTCTCTTGTGAAATTGGCTCCTACCCGCTGTCCCAGCCAGCTGCATTTTTTTTATCATTTGCGTTTTTACACTGCACATGCTCCAACATCAGGCATGGGAGCAGGGGATGATGAGAAATGGAGTTATTGTGCAGGCACAAGTCTTGCTTTCCTTTCAGTCTATATCTTTTACCAAAACGGTTAGTGGGGGTGGGGCTACTAATGACCGCCGCCTGGCCAGGCATTACCCATCTCTCTCTCTCCCCCCATTCCCCCTTCACGAAGTGCTCTTATTTTAATTGAGGCAGGAGAAAGTTCCTCTCCCTTCCACCTTCACAAGAAGATTACCGAGGCGTGTTGAGGGACGAGCCGCAACACGTCTCGTAATATATTTCCAAGATATATTTCCACGTGTATTCCGACTAGAGACTAGGCGGGCACCTCCCCCTTCAGTCAAACAGAACAAGAGACAAGGGCCCCTCCACCTTCAGAGACTATAGAAAGGCCACTCCCCCTTCCAGCAAACAGAAAAGGAGGCTAGGGCCCATCCCCCTTCAAGCAAACAGAGGGCGTGTTGAGGGACGAGCCTTTTAGTGAGTGACAGGTCACGTTTATTATGGATTGCTCTATTTTTCACTGCATTAAGGGGGAGTCCCCCCCTCCCAGCCAGGGAGGGACTCCAGGTCGGCTTTTACCCAGACCCTTCAGGGACACTGCATGATGAACAAATATGTCAGTCACCTTCACATCGGTTGTGCTGAAGAAAGTAGCCTTTGGCCCAGTACTATTAGCTTAGCTGTTCAAACCTTAAATTAGGAGGTGCACCCAGGTTAATACTTGGCCCTTAAATAAAACATATATCTAGCCTACTGAGATCGACTGTGGGCTTTTGTGAGCAAGAGGGGGGATGATTAGCATTTCTTCCTGATGGAGGAGGAGCACGAGTGCTGAGCATTTGCAATACTTTAGCCAGCTCTATTTAGGCTAGTCTTTAGGCACTCCATACAAGCTCAGAGGCTATACCACTGTAAAATTCATAGAGCTGAGGCAATGAATATTTTCTGATTTTATAAGTGGCAGAGAAAGATGAGCTTGGGAGTTTCAAAGATTTACATTCAGCCAATTTGAAAGTTGAAATGGTCATTTCCTAACCATTTGCCCTGAATGTTTTGAATTAACAAAACCTTTTTCAACCTCTTTTTCTCAGGTTCTTGATTCTGCCATTTTAAAGGGTTAAAATAAAGATATTACATCAAACTCCCTTCACCCTGCAGAAAAAACTAAAGGCTGGAAACCTTGCTGGGATTCCAGGGGATCTCCAGCTCTTGGCTGGAGGACTGCCCTTGTCTAATGTTATTTCTCTTTTTCTGTATTTACTTGAGGGAAAAGATGCCTCTGTTACCTGTTAACCTTACAAAACAAGGTTTCTCTATTCTAGGAGACATTCAGGTTTTAAAGTTAGATTTCCCTTGGGGGGAGGGGAGGTTCACAGACAAAGCCTGCTCATGTGGGAATGCCATTCTCTGAAGTTCCCCAGAATTATGGCTTTCAAGTTCCCCAAATGGGATGAGCTAAGGACAGAACATTTCTGGGGAAAAGGACTGGGGCTTCCTCATGTGGGAGTGCTTGAGCTAGTACTTGCTAAAAGGAATGCCTTATGCCATGAGTGTGGAACTCTGCATAGGCTCAGAGACCATTCTTCCTTCATGATTCTTGGGTAGCAGAACTGAGAAACGGATTGCCTTCTCAATTTCATTTCAAGCGCACAGACTGCCTAAATCTTTGTCCCTCGGATGGTGCCCCAAGGAAAAAAATGCATCTTCACCTGAAAGCCAAGTAGCTTTTCGCCTAGGTGTCAATTTGGCCATCCATTGATATGTTTAACAGCTCTCCCAGCAGGAGATTTCCTCTCTTTTAGCCTCCCCCTCCCCCTCGGCCCATTGTTGCCTGGTAGTCCGATCAGGATGTCACATAGGACCGACCAATGAGGATTGCTGGAGAAAACGCCACCTGGGGGACGGTCCAAGAACCCTCCTTCCCTGGGGAGGGAGCCGCACAATTTTAGTGCCATGGCTGAAAACCCTTGGCTGGGTGTGACACCGGTGGGAAAAGAAAAGACCCTTTTTTGCCAGAGACCCCCGAGGGAGAGCTGCTGCCAGGCCAGGGTTCCCTCTAAGCTGAGTTAGTATGAGCTAGCTCACAGTATTTTAGCTTCCGGCTCACACACTTTTGTCTTAGCTCAAGAAGGATGGACTTGAGCAAACTTTTATGCAGCGGCTCGCAAAACTCCACAGCTTAGAGGGAGCCTCGGGCCTGTCTGCATATCAAGCTACCTCTTATAAAAGGCATATTCATAGCTTTTTTATTAATTGAATGGAATGCTAATGTGCTTGAATAACCATGGTGATGAAAGCACACCTCACCTTCAACCACCCACAAGGAAGAATAACTATGCCATGTTTCAGAATTTCAAAGGAACAGGAAATCTTTATTCCAAGTAGAAAAAAAGGGATGACATTGTTGATGCTATAGGAAATCTATGATAATACGGAATTCTAAAGGAGGTTTGCCATTGACTTTATTCTTTGCAATGGAGCGTGGTGACTAGAACACTGAATTCACACAGATTCATCCTCTCCCTTGCCTGCACAAGAACGCCTTGGTTGATCTGCAGTTATCTCTTGCACAGAAACCTCGGGAATTCTGCCTATGGAGGGAGATTTCTCTTGAGAGGAAGGGGGGTGAGGGTAGGAAGGGGGTGGAGGAAGGAGAGGCATTCCCTTTTTGCTTCTTTTTTTTTTCTTCTTCTGCTCTCAGGATTCCTGTTCCTACGTAAATCACATCACTCAATTAACCTACCCAATGAGGGGGCAGAGTGTCACACCAATGGAAAATTGGGGTGTCATATGTGTAATATCCAATCAGAGACCATTCGCATCATAGATCCATCCCCCAACATAGGCATTTTAATGACACTGGCCAAATGACTTTATGGCCTTGTTTTCCCAAAACTGGTTCCTTTGAAGCTCCCCAAAAGTGATAGATTTCTCACTTAGTGTCAAGTGGTCAGGGGACCACAGGCTGACTTTGATGGCCTTAGCAGTTAATTGCTAATAATGAAGGCAGCTAAGAATAAATAATGAAGGCAGCTAAGAAGAGTATTCCCCCCCCCCTCCACTGTAGGATTTTGAACATCCTGAGGCTGTCTTCCAGAGCACAGCCACCGTCTTCTGCATTCCCATCCTCAGAAACGATTTGCCTCCAGTCTTATCCGCTGTGAATTGTAAAGAGAGAAAGCACAATGACATATTTTTCTGCATTGATTTCTAAAGTTTTACAAATCATCAGAAATATCTATATATGCATATATTTAGGCATATGTGCATATATATCTAAGAAGAAACAGAATTTTTTTTAGGAGTCTTTTTTTTTAAAAAATGCCAATATCCAGGGCAAACCTGGAGATCTCCAGCTGAGACCTGGAGACATGCAAATGAAGTCTGGATTTTTTGTGTTTAATGATAGCAGCCAATGAAAGTATTCAAAACTCAAAAGAGAAAAACCAAAAAAACTCTGACCATTTCCTTTTTGCAAACGATTGGCTATAAGTGAAACTTTAGGATGCCAGCTCCAGCCTGGAGGTTTCAAATATTTGAAGACTGCATTGGAAAACCATAACACATGGTTTCTTATTTTTATTTAAGCCCTTTTCCCCAAAGAGACATGGTATTTAAGGTCCAGGCATAAGATATAATTTTGGAAGTAATCTCCAGGTTCCAACTGGAGACTGGCAACCTTACAAGGGCAGCCATGTTTTTTCCCCCCCTTTTCAGAAATCCCACATGTTCTCCCCCCCCTTTTTTTTCTCTACAGTCTCTCCCTGGCATGCCTAGCAGGAACTACAGGCAGCTGCCACATCTACCCACTAACAACTCTGCTCTGCACTTGCACGCCAGCCCTGCAAGGCAGACCAGGTACAAATAGCACGTTTGTGCAATGAGAACAGAGAAACAGTCCAAAAAAGCCTTAATGCCAACACAGGGGTGGCAAACAAACAAACAGCATTACTTTGAAAACCCCAGCCAGACTTTTTTTTTACAAAACTTTCCCCACAGAAAAACTTATTAAAACAAAGAACCAGTGGCCACATGGTCAGCACAGAGATCCCTTAGACAAAGGCAAAGAACTACAAAGAGTTTTTTTCTTCCTCTCTCCCGTCAGTACAGAAAAAAACTAGGGGGGGAAGTCAGTGATTTTTGAATAGGAATCTAGTACTGTGGAAGGGAAGTCAGTGATTTTTGAATGGAAGTCAGAGATTTTTGAATAGATTTTTTGAATGGGAGTCA
The DNA here is from genome assembly GCF_032191835.1 of Heteronotia binoei. Classification (NCBI taxonomy): domain Eukaryota; kingdom Metazoa; phylum Chordata; class Lepidosauria; order Squamata; family Gekkonidae; genus Heteronotia; species Heteronotia binoei. Next base: position 102,736,154 of record NC_083224.1, read on the forward strand.
GTGATTTTTGAATAAGAATCTAATACTGTGGAGTGTAAGCCAGTGAGATTATTGAATAGATTTTTGAATGGATCCAATGAGTTTTGAACAGAATCTAGGATTTTTGAAAGGAAATTCTTTTTAACCCGTTTGAACAGAATTTTTTTAAATGCCTTCCCTTTTAAATTAAGATAATAAAAAACAGTTTTTTTCTCTGCAAACAGCCAAAAGTTTTTATTCACCCTTGCTGGAAATTGGAAACTGCAAGCAGAATTTTTTTTAAGCCTCTCATATGCTGCTACAGATTGCACAGCCAGCCAGGCAATGGCTGATCCCAGCTTCCCTCTCCCCCCCCCCCTCCTTTGCATGACGAATATACTTACAAAAAAACCGCGTGTTTTGAAATTCTTATATGCCCGTGTCCTTTTTTTCTGCTCCATGCAGGGAAAGCAAATCCTTTGTTCAATAAGGAAATAAGGAAAAACAGACTGCTTTTTCTCTCTAGATCACAAAAAATCACAGAGAGAGAACTTTTTTCTCTCCCCCCCCAAAAAAGTGCAGGAAAACCAGTAGTGTCTTTTCTCTCCCGTGCCGCGAGTACCAGCAGGTTGGAGAACTTTTGAAACAATGATGAGGAACTTTTCACAGCTCTCAGCAGAAGGAATGACGAAATGCGCGTCACATTGTAGCTGACCAATGATGATTGCTGCAGGAAGCGCCACCTGCTGGTGGTAATGAAGAAAAGCTACAGAAAGAATAAAAGCGGCTGAAAAACCTCTAAAATACAGGTCTTGAAAAGGAAGCATCAACACCGCGGTTAAAGCAGCTTCACTCCTTTTCCAGGATTTCAAGTGTAGATCGTACCGGAAACTGTGGAGCAAGACAGTCTTGAGGCCAGTTTTCAGTGTGGATTGAACCATCTGAGAGGGTGGTATTACTGGGTCTTTTGCCCAGTGCAGAATCGGCCAGTGTCATCTGCAAACTTGGCCACTTCACTGCTCACTCCCAACTCCAAATCATTTATGAACAAATTAAAGAGCATGGGACCCAGTACTGAGCCCTGTGGCACCCCACTGCTTACCGTCCTCCACTGCGAACACTGCCCATTTATACTCACTCTCTGCTTCCTATTAATTAGACAGTTTTTGATCCACAAGAGGACCTGTCCTTTTACTCCATGACTCTCAAGCTTTCTAAGGAGCCTTTAATGAGGAACTTTATCAAAAGCTTTCTGGAAGTCAAGGTAAACAACATCTATTGGGTCTCCTTTGTCAACATGTTTGTTCACCTCCTCAAAGAAATGTAACAGGCTAGTGAGGCAAGATCTTCCCTTACAGAACCCATGCTGAGTCTTCCTCAATAACCCATGTTCATCAATGTGCCTACTCATTCTGTCCTTAATAATGGTTTCTACCAACTACCAACCAAGTGAAGTCAGACTGACTGGCCTGTAATTTCCCAGATCTCTGGAACCCTTTTTAAAGATGGGGGTGACATTTTCTACCTTCCATTCCTCAGGAACAGAGGCAGATATCAATGAAAGATTACATATTTTTGTCAGGAGATCCACAAGTTCAACTTTGAGTTCTTTCAGAACTCTTGGATGTATGCCATCCGGACCTGGTGACTTATTAGTTTTTAATTCATATATCAGTTGTAGGACTTCCTCTCTTGTCACCTCAATCTGACTCAGGTCTTTCAACACCCCTTCCAAAATTAGTGGTTCTGGAGCGGGCAAACACTTCTCGTCTTCCACGGTGAAGATGGAGGAAAAAAATGCATTCAGCTTCTCAGCCATTTCCCTGTCCTCCTTCAGTAATCCTTTTACCCCTTGGTCATCCAATGGCCCCACTGCCTCCCTGGCTGGTTTCCTGCTTCTAATATATTTGAAGAAATTTTTATTGTTGGTCTTTATGTTTTTTGCAATATGCTCCTCATAGTCCCTTTTTGCCTGCCTGATCACAGTCTTGCATTTGATTTGCCACAGCCTGTGTTCCCTTTTATTAATCTCACTTGGACTAGCTTTCCACCGCTTAAAGGAGTCCTTCTTACCTTTTACAGCTTCCATTACTTTGTTTGTTAACCATGCAAGCCTTTTCTTATACCTGTTTGTGCCTTTCCTAACGTGTGGTATATATTTTATCTGAGCTTTTAGGATTGTAGTTTTAAATAGCCTCCAAGTTTCCCCAAGGGTTTGGACTGTATTTACCTTTCCTTTCAGTTTCCTCTTCACATGCCTCCTCACCTCAGAGAATTTACCGCTTTTAAAGTTAAACGTGGTTGTGCTGGTCTTTTGGGGCAACTCTCTATTTATATACAAATGGTGAAATCAATAACGTTATGGTCACTGCTCCCAAGCGGTGCGATCACTTTTACGTCTCTCACCAAGTCTTGGGCATTACTTAGGACCAAATCCAGGATCACCCCACCCCTGGTAGGTTCTGAGACCATCTGCTCCATAGCACAGTCATTGAGAGCATCAAGAAACTCAATCTCTTTCTCTCGACCAGAACACATATTGACCCAATCAATCTGCGGGTAGTTAAAATCACGTATTACAACACAGCTTTTACGTTTAGCCACTATCTTTAATCCTTCCATCATATTATAATCATCCTCTATCTTTTGATTTGGTGGGCGATAACAAACTCCCATAGTTAAATTTCCTTTTGGACCCTCTGTTTCAACCCAAAGCATTTCTAGAAGGGAATCTAATTATCTGACCTCAGTCTTACTGGACCATATACCCTCTCTGACATACCGAGCCACCCCACCTCCAACCCTTCCCTCCCTATCCTTCCGGTATAACTTATATCCAGGAATCACCATGTCCCACTGATTCTCCTCATTCCACCAAGTTTCTGAAATTCCCACAGTCTATGTTTTCTCCTAACACTAAACATTCCAACTCACCAATTTTACTTCGAACACTTCTAGCATTTGCATACAAACATCCATAATTTCCCAGGCAAGCTAGGCCTGCAACCTTCCTCCTGTCGCCTTGAGACTTTGGCAGACAGTCCATACTGTTTGTCACCATCTCAGTGGACAACTCTGATCCATTATCCTGTAGAAAAGTAACAGCTAACCCTTCATCTCTTTGAGATGAGTCCTCCCGAACCAGAGTCATTTCATCTCCTGTCAGCTTTCCCCCAAGATTTAGTTAAAAACTGGTCTGCCACCTTTTTGATTTTAAGCGCCAGCAGCCTGGTTCCATCTGGGGACAAGTGAGACCGTCTCTTTTGTACAGCTCCCGCTTGTTCCAGAAAGCATCCCAGTGCCTAATAAACTTAAACCCTTCCTCCTTACACCATCGTCTCATCCACACATTGAGACTTCTAATTTGTGCCTGTCTCTCCTGCCTTGCATGTGGAACAGGTAGAACTTCTGAGAAGGCTACCTTGGAGGTCCTGGCCTTAAGTCTCCCGCCTAGCAGCCTAAATTTCTCCTCCAGGAACTCACGACTGCATTTCCCCACATCGTTGCTGCCAACATGCACCACAACCACTGGCTCCTCCCCAGCACTGTCTATCAGCCTATCTACTACATGCGTAATGTGCGCTACCTTCGCACCAGGCAGGCAAGTCACCATACGGTCAGTACGCGGTTTTGCCACCCAGCTGTCTACTTGCCTAAGAATCGAATCACCAGCTACCAAGACCCCTCCTCTCTCCCTGCCCAGGGATGGTTCCTTGGCACGAAAGGATTCCCGCTTACCAACTGAAGAAGAGGTCCCTTCTGAGGGCGCGTTCCCCTTATCCTCAGCACGGTGCCCTGTTCCCTCTCGACCCTCATGCTCCCTGGTAGCAACGGGGCTGCCACGTTCAGAGCGGGGCTCATCTAATACGCCCCTGAGAGTCTTCCCCGAGTGCCTAACTGACTGTCTCTGCTTCTCCAGGTCAGTCACCTCGGCCTCAAGGGTACAAACTCGTTCCCTGAGGACCAGGAGCTCCTTGCATCGTGCACACACCCAAGACTTCTATCCTACGGGCAGATAGTCATATATGTGACAGTGCAAAACACTGGAAAGCCCCCACCCCCCTGCTGGGATTCTACCTTCATGATAGCTTTTTTTTAAAAAAAAATATACAGTCCCCTTTAAATCCTGTTTGTTTATGTGGCTCCCCTTCTGGAGGGTCAACTTACCTTATTGGGAGCACAAGGAAATTAGGGATCTGGGTTCCTGGTCCTTACAGAGCCTCCCAGGCTAAGAGCCACAGGCCAAGAGCCTTTTAGCTCTCTGGCAAGGTGCAGCTTTATAATGCAAAGAGGGTGGGGAACACAGCCATTCCTTATCAATCAGCAACAATCACCTTCAATCACCTTCACTTTCAGCTCACTCAACCAAACAAACAGCAATTCCCCAGCAACCACAAACTCAGAATATTCAGCAGTCACACAAACTCAGAAATTCTCAGCAACTTCCCCAGCTGCTCACCCTTATATCAGTTATTCTCTGCTCTATCTCATTTTTTGTTTTTGTTTGAGGTCATATATATGTATGTTGGGAATTCCATCTTTGAATTATTATTAAAGAGATCTGAAATTTTACAGGGAGAATGGGAAAAAATGGCTAAATATATTTCCTTATGTAAAGTATCTTCACAATACTTTTGGATCATGAGTTACACCCACTGGACAAAATACGATTGATTGCTACTAAGTCTGTCTGGTGCTGTTGGAATACAAGCCATAGTGAAGTTGGCAGCCATAACCACATTCTATGGCAGCAGGTTTCACAATTCAACTATGTGCTGTGTGAATAAGTACTTGAATCTCTCACCCTTAGGCTGCAGTGGATGATCCCAAGTTCTATTATTATGAGAAAGAATGAAAAGCCTTTCCGTGTTCACTCTCCACATCATGCATAATTGTATAGATGTGTATCATGTTTCCCTTTAATCACCTATTTTCTAAACTAAACAGCTTCAAGTTTTTAAACTGATCTTCATAGGGCAGTTGTTCTAGTTCCCTGGTCAGATGCAATAACTACATCAAAATTTACTAATCAGCTCCTCATAATGTATAATTAATGGTGAACTTCAAGTCTTCGTGGTAATCTGAGTTACAAGGACAGTACTTGTTAGCAATACTCTCTTAAGCTGTGGAATCTTGTGAGCAAAAATTTTACTTTGTGAGCCACTGCATAAATTAGTTTGAGACCATTTTTCCAGAACTAAGAGAAAAATGTGTGCGCAGGAAGCTAAAAAACTGTGACCTAGCTCACACTAACTCAACTTAGAGGGAACACTGCTTGTAAGTATACATAGGTGCTGGATGCATTTGAACCACCAGTCATTTACAGATGTTAGCTTCTGTTGTTATCAAACATTAGCAGTAAAGTTTATCTTGATTAGCACAAGAAAGTACGTTACTGACTGCCTCCATCTCTACTCACTCTTGTACTATTGCAGCTTTTACCCATGTCTAGCATTTTGAAGAAAGTGGAGTCCTGGAGCCATGTTTATCCATTTGCCTTTCCTATGTGGTTTGGAAGCTTTTCTGCCTGTTTAGTAATCACACATCCTGATTATGCTAAACCATTGCTTGCTAGAGCAGGTAAGGATAATGTACTTTTTTTCTGAATAGCTGGTGACTTAGCAATGTGTTTGCAACCATATCCTCATTATTATGGTATGGTGGAAAACAACACAATAAGAAAAATGTCTAGTTATTGTTGAACAAGGCAGTGTCTGATGCACAAAGAAGAAGACTCTGAAGGGGGCAGCAAGAAGACAATTAGATAGGATAGTAAAGACAGCATCTTCTCTTTCCTGTTAACTGTTGTTCCTCGTCTGTTTGCTCCTACATTGCTACTCTTAGGGCAATTTCCCCTTTCTTCTCATAAATGCCACACTCAGGCTCTTCTTTCTCTGAGCTAGAGATGTAGTTAGGAACATATCTCTGTCTGTCCTCTTTCCTGTTAAGTATCTTAGTTCCTAAATAAACCTATATCTACTCTTTAATCAGGTTGTGCAGTGTTGCTGTGTTATTTATTTATTTATCACATTTATATCCTGCCCTCCCCTGACAGGCTCAGGGCGGCTAACAACAGTTTAAAAACATTAGCAGTTTACAAACATATTAAAATTAGATCTATAAAAACATTTCCATATATATTAAAAAATCCAAGATAGCAAGCTTCTGTTTTCCATTATATTAGAAGAAGAAGATATTGGATTTATATCCTGCCCTCCACTCCGAAGAGTCTCAGAGCAGCTCACAATCTCCTTTACCTTCCTCCCCCACAACAAACACCCTGTGAGGTGGGTGGGGCTGGAGAGGGCTCTCACAGCAGCTGCCCTTTCAAGGACAACCTCTGCCAGAGCTATGGCTGACCCAAGGCCATGCTAGCAGGTGCAAGTGGAGGAGTGGGGAATCAAACCCGGTTCTCCCAGATAAGAGTCCGCACACTTAACCACTACACCAAACTGGCTCTCCAGTTATATTAATTCGGTGACAGCATTCTACAGTTAATTCTCCAGTTATATTAATTCAGTGAGATTGTCGATGCTGAAGGTAATAGCCACCTCCCCCTAACCATTAAAAGCGAGTTTGAAAAGTTCAGTCTTCCAGGCCCTGCGGAACTGTGGCAGGTCCTGCAGGGCCCTGATGTTTTCGGGGAGGGCAATCCACAAAGTGGGGGCTTGTCACGGCTGGGGCTGGGTCAGGCAAAGTCCAAGGGCAGGCCGAGGTCTGTAGCCAGTAGGCAAGAGGGTCCGAGGCGCCAAATCCGAATCACCGTCCAGGTAACGCAGGTCAGAGGTTCAGAAGCCGAAGTCAGGGAGTCCAGAAGTCAAGAGCCGAAGTCAGGGAGTCCAAAAGCCAAAGTCAAAGCCAGAGTGGATGCTAGAACATCAGGTAGATGACTAGTTGCTTCCACAAAGCCTCCTCCCAAAGCCCACAGCTATATAGCCCTCTGCTGGCTGTTGCCCATTTGGGCTAATTGCTGGCTCAGAGAGGTAGCCAGGATCCTGCTACAACTCAAGCATCCTTGCCCTTAGAAGGGCCAGAATCCTTTCAAAACTCAGGGCTCAGGGAGCGTCTTGCTTGTGAGCGTGCCGCCCTCCTCCGATCCCTGAGGCGGTCACGCACACGAGCCACCCGAGAGGGTGAAGCAGGGGGGCTGGGATCTTCTCCAGCAGGAGGCAGGGGCGCTGGTGCAGGTGGCAGGGGCACAGTTTCCTCTGCAGGCTCCGCTCCTTCTGCAGAGTCCCCAGCACCCATGACAGGGCTATTACTGAGAACGCTCAGGCTCTAGTGCTGGTCAATCGAGCTTCTTTTGGTCCAGGGATCTTAAGGAGATTTTGAGACCCTGAACATAGTGTTCTTTGTAGGGTTGCCAAATCGAACCCCAGAAATATCTGGGGACTTTGGGGGTGGAGCCAGGAGAGTTTGGGGGTGGAGCTAGGGGGAGGGGTGGAAACGGCGCCGGGGAGCGTGGCAAACCGCCCCGCAGCCTCTTCTCCGCTCGCCGTGCTGCTCCTCCGAGATGGGCTCAGCCTGAGCCCATCTTGGAAGAGCAGCCACGGAGCGGAGCAGAGGCGGCAGCGGCGTGGCGGCCTCTTCTCCGCTCGCCGTGCTGCTCCTCTGAGATGGGCTCAGGCTGAGCCCATCTTGGAAGAGCAGCCACGGCGAGCGGAGAAGAGGCCGTCGCTGCCGCCTCACCCGCTCCGCCTCTGGGGTGGAAGCGGAGGTGGGAGGGTGGAGGCGGGCCGGGGGCATGGCGAGCCACAAGTCTGGGTCCTAGAAGGGCCCGGATTCGCGGCTCGCCATGCTCCTGGCCTGCCTCGCCCTCCCCTGCGCTGCTGCCGTCTCTTGGCTGCTCCTCCGAGATGGGCTCAGCCTGGGCTCATCTCGGAGGAGAAACTGCGGTGGGCAGGGAGGGGGCGGCAGCGGTGCGGCGGCCTCGCCGGCTCCAGGATCCGGCGGCTCGGCACCGTTTCCCCCCTCTCCCCCCGCTTCCATTTTTTGGGGGAGCGGGGGAAGAGGGTGGAAATCCTGGGGTCCCCCGCCAGGGCGGGAGGTTTGGGAAGCCTAGTTCTCTGGGGTACATATGGGGAAAGGCAGTCCCGAAGGTAGGCAAGTCCTAGGCCCAGTGTTAATTATTATGCCAACAGCTATGCACCTCAAGTGCAAAAGAATATCACAAATCTGATATTACCCACAGGTTTGTGTGATGCCTTATGTATACAGTTAGAGAATATTGTTTATGACCAGGGATTGCTGCCATTTTTTGAGAAAATGCTGTCACAATTGTCTGTAGTAAAATGTTCCAGGAACATTATTTTTGTGATTAATCCTGACACCTTGAATCATTCCAATGCAGGTTTTAATTAAATTAGTAGTTGCCTCTGAGCAGGAACTTTGTAGGATTGTTTATTGTTACACAGGCAGAATAGGACTCAGGAGCCAGTTCTATGGAGCTTTCTCAACCCCATCTATCTCACAGGTTGTCTGTTGTGGGGAGGGAAAGGGAAGATGACTGTAAGCTGTACCAAGACTCCTTGGGTAGTGAAGGGGAGAGTATAAAAACCAAGGTTTCTTCTTTTTCACATTGCCATAGTCACCTGAGAAGCATTGGGGCCAAATGGGAGAGGCTTCCTCATATTAGCGTTGCTATAGTTTCAAGAAGGGGAGATATTGGTCCAAGGAGAGGATGCAGCATATCTTGCTTCCATGTGGTCTGGAGATTCTCAGATTACCTCAGCTGTGTAAGAAGGAGACAATATCCAACACTATTAGCATAATGTAAGATGTGGAGAGGGTTAAGATGTTGTTATAAGTAATCTGTATACTGTGTGAATGAAGTATTTTACTGAGTAAGATTGGCAGGAAGTTAGTATAATGTTTTTTCCACAAAAATGTGGATGGGGTGGGAAATGGAGGACATGGAACATAAGGGGATTGGGAAATTAGTGCTTCAGCTGCCTTCTAGCTCAATATATAGAGAGCAGGGATATCAGTAGTGGCCCCCATGAATCTCACCAAAAGGAGACAGAGATAGGCTAGAAGAATTGCCTATATTCATGTGGATAGCATTTTAAAAGTGATTCTTTGGCAACCGTTTAAGCCCATTGTGTGTTATGTGGGGATTTAAATCCTTACAACACCTAACTATATATGATAATATAATAAATGACAATGACATTTCATGACAATATTTAGTTACTAACATGTCCATTTAGAATTTCACATTTATTTTGCAATAGCCTGTGTAATTCCTTCATATATAATTTTTATCATCTGTGAATCAACTGTACATTGCTTCACTACTTTAAGTAAATACCCCTCTCATAGTTTTATCATCTGTTCTTTACATACTTCTGAGTACTATGAGTTATTATTGAAGGTTTTTTTCTGCTTTCTCCTGCTCACTTTTCTTGTACAGAGCCAAAGGATGCTTTTGCGTATCAGAGTATAATTCCATGGATTGGTATGTATATTCAGGGTTTCTTGATAAAGAATTTAGTTCACAACAGGATATAAATCACTTACATAGGTTTTCCTAGTTCTTTGGAGTACGGATATCTGCATCATAGTGGCCTAGAAACTCTGTCAAGAGTACTGCTATCCTTCGAAATGACAAACTTGATGGAGGTATTAGTTCCAATAGTATTATTTATTTATTTATTTATTACATTAACTTTCTATCCCATCCTCTCCGCAAGCGGACTCAGGGCGGCTCACAACATTCATTTTCACAAGTTAAAAACCAATAAAACCAATAAAACATAATTACAATTTTAAATTTAAAAAAAACCATTTAATGGTGCTGTATTGCTACAATGTACAATATAGGCGGGTTCTTCTTTTCAGACGGTGATCACCAAGTACTCTATATGATGTCAAGTGGCAGCTCTCTCCTGGTTAAATATCAAAGGCCTTTCGAAACAATTTGGTCTTACAGGCCCTGCAGAAAGTAGAAAGATTCCCACAGGGCCCTTAGGGCCTCTGGGAGAGCATTCCACAATTCTGGTGCTGTCACCGAAAAGGCCCTAGCTCGCGTCAAATGCAACCTAGCCTCCTTTGGTCCAGGGATGGACAATAGATTTTTTGTCCCTGAACGCAGTGCTCTCTGGGGAATATATGGAGAAAGGTGGTCCTGCAGATAGGTCCTTGACCATAAAGGGCTTTAAAGGTCAACATCAACACTTTGAAACAGACTCAGAACACAATAGGTAGCCAGTGCAGCTCTTCCAGCACTGGCTGAATATGCTCCCATTGAGGGAGCCTCATTAACAGCCGTGCCGCAGCGTTCTGCACTAGCTGTAGTTTCTGAGTCAGCGTCAAGGGTAGCCCATGTAAAGAGCATTACAGTGATCTATTCTTGAGGTAACCAGTGATCTATTCTTGGATCACCATTGCTAAGTCGTGCTCCAGGAAAGGGGCCAACTGCTGCACCTGCCAAAGATGAAAAAAGGCGGATCTAATAGTGGCTGCTAATTGGGCCTCCATTGTAGGGGAGGACTCAAGGAGCATGCCCAAGCTTTTGACCTTAGGGGCCGATATTAGTGACACCCCGTCAAGAACCGGCAGAAGGATCTCCCCCCCTGAACCACCCTGGCTCAGAGAACGTCCCTCTTCGTCAGATTCAGCTTCAGCCGACTCAGCCTGAGCCAAGATGCTACGGCTTGAAGAGCCAGGTCTAGATTTTCTGGGGTACAGTCGGACTGGCCACTCATCAATAGATAGAGCTGGGTGTCGTCTGCATATTGATGACAACCCAGTCCATACCTCCTGACAATCTGGGCAAGGGGGCGCATATAGATGTTGAATAACATCAGGGACAGAACCGCACCCTGTGGCACACCACATATAAGTGGGTGCCTTTGGGATGATTCCTCCCCTATCACCACCCTTTGTCCCCGATCTTGGAGAAAGGAGGTCAACCACTGTAAGGCGGACCCCTGAATCCCCGCGTCGGCAAGGTGGCTAGTCAGTAGCTGATGGTCAACCATATAAAAGGCAGCTGTCAGGTCTAATAATAACAGCACTGCTGAGCCGCCCCGATCCAGATGCCACATGAGGTCATCTATGAGAGCGAACCCCCCAGCCTCACCATCTTTTCTTATATCAACTCCATGTGCAGAGTTTGCACCACAGAAATCGTGGATCCCTGGCACCGTCATGAAGCTATGGATCCATGTATTCTGGGGTGCAAACTCTGCCCATGGACATGATATATTTTTCCAAAGGGAAAATCACGAGGAACCATCAGGATCCCTGGTCCAAAACCAAGTTTTTGGACCTTGGCGCTGCCACGAAGCCATGGATCCACAATTTCTGTGGTGGAAACTCTGCCCATGGACATGATAAGTGACTAGATGGAGGGCTTGGGGGGATCCAAAGCAGAAATCACGTGAATCCATGAGGATCCGTGGTCCAAAAGCAAGGTTTTGATCCCTGGCGCTGCCACAAAGCCGTGGATCCACGATTTCTGTGGTGCAAACTCTACCCATGGACATAATAAGTGACTGGATGGAGGGCTTGGGGGGATCTGAAGCAGAAATCATGTGGATACATGATCATCCGTGGTCCAATCAAGTTTTGGCCCCTGGCACTGCCACGAAGCCGTGGATCCATGATTTCTGTTGTGCAAACTCTTCCCATGGACAGGATATGTGATTGGCTGGTTATCTTGGAGTGGCCCAAAGCAAAAAACATGAGTATCCACGAGGATCCATGGTTTGGAAACATGTTTTTTCAGTGCTGTGGCGCCACAAATTCGTGGAGGCATGATTTTTCTGGTGCTGCCTATAGTCTAAGAGAGGATCTACAACATGATGGTGGTTTGATTTCATTTCACCATAAAAATCATATGAATTCATGAGGATCCGTGCTTTGCAGCCTTCTTGTTTTGTAAGGTTAACAGGTAACAGAGGCATCTTTTCCCATAAAGAAAAATAGAAGTAACATTAGACAAGGGCAGTTCTCCAACCGAGAGCTGGAGATCCCCTGGAATCCCAGCAAGGTTTCCAGCCTTTAGATTTCTCTGCAGGGTGAAGGGAGTTTGATGTAATATCTTTATTTTAACCCTTTAAAATGGCAGAATCAAGAACCTGAGAAAAAGAGGTTGAAAAAGGGTTCTGTTAATTCAAAGCATTCAGGGCAAAAGGTAAGGAAATGACCATTTCACCTTTCAAATTGGCTGAATGTAAATCTTTGAAACTCCCAAGCCCATCTTTCTCTGCCACTTATAAAACCAGAAAGTATTCATTGCCTCAGCTCTATGAATTTTACAGTGGTATAGCCTCTGAGCTTGTACGGAGTGCCTGAAGACTAGCCCAAATAGAGCTGGTTTTGAGAGCCAACTCCAGTAACTTAATAGTTCTCCCTCCCCCCCCACATACATTAACATATGTTTGCTTAGTGAGGAAAGCTGGTATTACACTAAAAAGGAATGAGTAACCTCTGAGGAGGCATAAACCAGTAGGCCCAAATCATCCTCAAAGGCTTTGTTATACAGAACAGGTATTGTAGGAATTCCAAGCTGAAGGGGGGAGAGTGTTTCCTGGCAGATTTAACTAACAGTTCCTGCATGAACTTTCTTGACTTAAAAAAAACACTCTCCCCTACTATGCTTCCATATACTTGGCATCATATTTTATTTATTGAATTTAGCTTTGAACATCTATGTTGATGAAGGGCTTTCAGCAATTCAGTGCTTGCCCCCAGTATTTTAAATGTTAATCAAATATAGGTTACTTTGTCATTTACTCAGCAGGAAATTAGCATATTTCTATAGTGCCCTTTAGGCATTGCTGTAGTGGTGTGAGAAATACTTTACCGCAGGTTTATCCTACAGTACTGCTGCGTCATGCTTAAAGATGAGTGACATATATACAGAAGCAAGCCTATTTATGTTTTCTTAGAAGAAAGACCCATTAGACAAAAATTAGGCATTTGCACAAAAATGGAAGTATTCCCAGAGTGTCTCAAAAGTCTAGACAATCTATTCCAAGCCAGTAGGACAACAGAGGAATTTCACCCCAGGTTTTAATGGCTCAGTACTATGAATGGAAACCACTAAGTGAACAGGTACAGAGAATATGGTTATCTTGTGGATGAAACTGGTCACATTTAGGAAACTGTATTTAGGAAATACAGGAAACTGTATTTAGGAAGTAGCAGAGTATCAGCTAAGCAAGTCTGATTGACAGGATAACGGTACACCTATGCACAACTACTTATGCAGTTTGCACTACAAACAGCAGTGATCCTTAATGCAACCACAGTGCTGGTATGTACACTATGGAGACGGAGCACTGTTGTAACTGGGCTATCCTGTGAACAGATGCATTATTTTAACTCATCCTGGGACAGTGCTGACATAGTCTGGGTTTTAGATGGATCCAAGCAGGCAGCCATGTTGGTCTGAAGCAGTTGAACAAAGCAGGAGTCAAGTGCACCTTTAAGACCAACCAATTTTTATTTAGAACGTACGAAAGCTTACATTCTAAATAAAAATTGGTTGGTCTTAAAGGTGAAACTTGACTCCCGCTTTGTTCATCTGGGTTTTAAAATTTATCTCATGGACGTCTAGGGGAGAATGAGGAAGTGAAAGATGGCATTCAAAAGATGGCATATAATTTATAAGTATACTGCTGTTAAGAAGGGAAAATTGTTAGCAGGTAGACTTTGTATTTTGCACTTTTGCCAGTATTTACTTTACCTTCCACCTTGAATTCTCCAAATCCTTTCTAAAACCAATAATACTTGCAGCCTTTGCAGCAACTGTGCTTAGCCAGTCCCAAGATAGTAACTGGAGACAATGTTCCTTTGTCTATGAACCTCCCCTCCCCAACTGCAACTACAGTCTTAAAACTATGGGCTACTGCTTGTTGGTTAATCTTGTGGGAATGCCATTCTCTGAAGTTCCACAGAATTCTGGCTTTCAAGTTCCCCAAATGGGATGAGCTAAGGTCAGAACATTTCTGCCAAAAAGGGCTGACGCTTGCTCATGTAGGAGTGCCTGAGCAAGTCCTTGCTAAAAGGAATACCCTGTGCCATGAGTGTGGAACTCTTTTATAGGCTCAGAGACCACTTTTCCTTCATGATTCTGGGGTAACAGAACTGAAACAGGGACTGTTCTCTCATTTTCATGGGGGAAAGAAGTCTGGGGCTGTACAGCTGGGTTTGCCCTTTCTTTAATACTAGCTTCTAACTTTTTCTGGAGTTCTTGATTTTTCTTAGCAAGCTGTTTGATTTCTAAATCTTTTTCATGGGTAGGATTTGTAAGCTCTTCTCATTTCTCATGTTCCCTTTGCTCTAGCTGAAACCCAAAACAAAAGATGTAGACCTGGTGTCGCCTAGGTGTCAATTTGGCTATCCATTGACATGTTTAACAGCTTTCACCCCAGGAGTTTTCCTCTCCATTCTTTCTATTAATGGTTACCCTGGAGCCTCTCCATTGGCCCATTGTTACCTGGTAGTCCGATCAGATAACATAGGACATCAAATAGAAACGACCAATGAGGGTTGCTGTGGAAAACGCCACCTGCTGGTGGTAGTGAAGAAAAGCCACTAAAAGAAGCAAGGATGCCATAGGATGGGAAAAACTCCGCTTAAATAGTGGTCTTGGAAAATACGGCGCAAGACTGGGCCGGAGATGGCTTCACTGCTGTTCCAGGATTTCAAGTGTAGATGGTAGCAAAAAAGCCGGAGCAAGACAGTAGTGAGGCCAGTTTTCAGTGTAGATGGCCACATCTGAAAGGGTAGTATTACTGGGTCTTTTGCCCAGTGTAGAATCGGCCACAGCAGCTGCCCTTTCAAGCACAACCTCTGTGAGAGCTATGGCAGACCCAAGGCCATTCCAGCAGCTTCAAGTGGAGGAGTGGGGAATCAAACCTGGTTCTTCCAGATAAGAGTCCACACACTTAGCCGCTACACCAAACTGGCTCTCATTTTGTTTTCATGGTTCTTTTTTTGGGCTTTTGTTTTCATGGTTCTTTTCGATTGAACTTTGAGATACTGGAATGAAATTTGGACACATTTTTAGGGCGAAATTCTGAGTTTTGTTTTAGAATTCCAGTTTGACCCTCATACCCATTTTCAAAGGGGATGAAAGATGAAAAATGCAATACAATAATGTAATGCAATACAATACATCTGTTTGAGCAGTAAGATATCAGAATGAAAGACGGAACTTTTTATTCTGGCCTTATAGGGAACTGGTGTGTGAAAAAACATTGAGAAAGAGCTAAATTTGGCTTTAAAAATGTGAATTCCAATGAAGAGCAGAAAAATTACAAGACTTGGAAATATATGATTAAATGGTGCCTGAATATTATCTTTCTTGTCCAGCCTTTTACACTGAGGCATGGTGCTCTGTATCAAATAACCCCAATCACTGATCACTTTACACTATGCATTATTTAGATGCACACTAAGTTGTTTTAAACGTAGACATTCCCCCCCTCAAAATGTAAACCATGGATGCAAATAAGCATATGTAACAAGCTGGTAAATTCATACAGAAAGCTATGAATGCTTAGTTACGGTGTACGCTCTGTAGTAAGCCAGAGTTTGCTATTGTGTAATCAATCTGTAGTAAGCCTGAATTTGCTACTGTGTAATGCTACGTCTGTGAAAATTAAAATCTCTAAAGTATCTGATCAGTTATATGAGCTTCTTTGACTGAAATATGCCTTGATGATCCTAATATTGTTAGCTTAACATAACTGGCACCAGCTGTGAATCGCATTCTTTTCCAAACAGAAACTGGAAGACAGGGATGGGCACGAACCAAAACATGAACCTCAGTTCATGCACAAACTGGGCTAGTTTGTGTTTTGTGAACTACCAGTTCATGAAACATGCTTCCAACAAACCAACCCTGAACCTCCCATGGGAAGTTCAGGAGGTTCAGGCACACTTCATGCCTATTCTTGGCTTCCCCAAGCATCACACAGATGCAGGTGCCAGAGGAAGGCAAGGGAAGACAGCTTGAACTGTCTTCTCTCCTGGGATCAGCTTCCATAGCTAAGTTGGTAAGTTTTTAATGTTTTAGATATTATTCTATATACTTGTACCAAATATATATTACATTCAATTTCAATTACTAATTTTCAATATTCAAGGAATGGCAACCACTTCCAACTTGAATTGGTTGGCAAAAGGTTCTTTTGCCAACCAATTCAAGTTGGAAGCAGTCGCTGCTCCTCAGATAGGCTGAGTTAGCTATATGCAAGATCTGATCAAGAATGGTTTCGGA
The DNA here is from genome assembly GCF_032191835.1 of Heteronotia binoei. Lineage (NCBI taxonomy): Eukaryota > Metazoa > Chordata > Lepidosauria > Squamata > Gekkonidae > Heteronotia > Heteronotia binoei. The sequence goes on from NC_083224.1 coordinate 102,752,349, forward strand.
TAAGAGCTTCTTATGAATGTAATGTCTGTTGAAGTTAACACAACTCTGATGAAGACCAGTATGAAACAAGATCTGACTTGGGAAACTCATCAATTGCAATCACTACTTCTATGAAATTTCAATTGCTAGTCGCAGTTGCTACTTCTTGAGACTATTGTTGCAACATGTACTCTCTAATACAAGACTATTAGTAAACCTGTTCCTTTGCCTATCAAAGCTATGTAAATTTCTATGTTGAAAATTAGTAATTGAAATGCAATGTAATACAAATTTGGTTCAAGTAGATAGGGTAATATCTGAACTTGTAAAAAGTGATCAATTTAGCTGATTGTGAAACATAATTATAAAAAAAGATTGGTTGTTTTATGCAGTGTTTTTTCTGTTGTTTCTAAGATAAGGTAGTATAGAAGATGGCTAATAAAATGTGAACAGGCTTTGGCAGTTGTGCAGACCTGTTGTTTAAACAGGGCAACATTCCAAGACCCAAATGTGATTGTGGTGCAGCCCGTCAAACTATTTTCCATCTGTCACAGGAATCATAGAATCATAGGGTTGGAAGGGACCTCTAGGGTCATCTACTCCAACCCCCTGCACAATGCAGGAAACTCACAAACACCTCCCCCTAAATTCACAAGATCATCATCACTGTCAGATGGCCATCTAGCCTCTGTTTAAAAACCTCCAAGGAAGGAGAGCCCACCACCTCCCAAGGAAGCCTATTCCACTGAGGAATCGCTCTAACTGTTAGGAAGTTCTTCCTAATGTTGAGCCGGAAACTCTTCTGATTTAATTTCAACCCATTGGTTCTAGTCCTATCTTCTGGGGCCACATAAAACAATTCCACCCTCATACCCATTTTCAAATGGAGCGTCATGCTTTCTAGGGTGATGTGACAGAGCTCTTTGAATTCTCCTCAGCTGTGATTGAGTGGATTGAAAATTTAGATATTAGCATTTAGGGAGATTGCCCAATCGATCTGCATACCCACTGTATCAGCTAAGGGTGTGTGTTCAGTATAAACTGAGCTGATAAAAAAACCCCTAATAAATACTTAATCGGTATTGATCATGTATCTTCTCAGCTGGTTACTGAGTAGGCTACTGATTTGGCTATTGAAAACTGGCCACCCTGAAAAATCCAGTGGTTTTTAGGACCACTGGATAGCAGCAGTTAATGGGCATTTAAATGGCTCTCAGTCCCTTTAAATGCCTTTGAAGGCATTTAAAGGGACTGCAGACTCTTAAAATGGCTTTGGAGTTCACTCACTGCAGAGTCATGTAGTTTGGAGAAGGCATTTAAATAGATTGCTATCCCTTTAAATGCCTTCCCCCCTCCTTTGGAAACAATGGAGGATGGAGTACTTTCTTCCGGGGCCCATAGAATTGGCCCCCCTATTCTAAACATTGTGAATCTTGGGGGGGGGGGGGTTAGTAGCATCTACCTCATTTTGGTTCCTCCACCTCAAAATACAGCCCCCCCCAACGTCCCAGCTACTCGGATCAATTCTCCTTATAGCCTATGTGGACCATTGACTATAATAGTCCCTATAGGGTATTGCGGAGCTGAAAAAAATTCAACAATCCCAAATGTTCCCCAAATCCAAATACCATATCAGTATTGGCATTCAGGAATATTGGGAAATACCAATTTTGGGGGGTTCAATATACCCAAAGCAAAAAAATACTGATTTTTTTTTTGCACATCCCTAGTATCATTTATATATTTTATATTATAAGTTTCCTGTGTGTAACTCTACCATATTATAAGTAAATAATACTGAGGGAGCAGAGTCAACTGTATGGGATTTCTCTTGTGGAGTTATGCAGGTTTCTGTTCTCACACTGATGATATTCGGTATCTATGAGTCCTTTGAATGAGACAGTCCACAGCCTTAATGCTGGATGTCATCAATATGCAGATTATATCCAGCACTGTATGTCATAATGCATGCTTTCAGATGTCTTGTCTCTAAACCAGTGTTTAAAGTCTGTAGTCAGTGGCTAAAACAGCTGAAATGGAATTCAAGCAAAACAGAAGTGATTCTGGTCAGGAAGGGTGATATTAGAGAGATTGCGCTATTTGTAATGGACGGAATAGACTGTAGACTAGTTAAGAACCTGATGGTACTCAATGACCCAGTAGTTCTGTTTTAAAAGCAGGTTGGTGCAGTGGCCAGGAGTGTTTTTTATCATCATATCATTCAGTTTGCCAGCTCCTTCCTTTCGTACATGCAGCTGACCTGGCCATGCTGATCCATGGTTCTGTGACTTCTCAGTTTGTAATGCATTCTGTATTAGGTTGCCCATGAACAAAATCCAGAAAGTACAGCTAGTTAAAATATGTGGAACTCCAATTATTGTCAGGGGCTAGCTGAGAGGAAAGTATTTTACCTATCTTAAAATAGCTTCAATAGCTGCTAGTTTATCTCCAAGCAATTCAAGGTACTGGTTACGATGTTTAAAGCCCATTACAGTCTAGTACTCACAAATCTGTCTCCCCATGTGCCCCATTGCACAACCTGTGGTTCTCAAGTTGCTACCTACTGGTTTCCCCCCACTTAAGGTGGCTTGTCTATAGTATCAACAAGAGGCTGTACCTTTTCCATTGTAGCTCCCACTTTTTGGAATAAATGTGTATGGGGTGCTATCTATAAGAATATTTAGGGGATCTGCAAGTCTATCTTATTTGCTAGGGCTTTTAACAGAATATAGATAGTAGGCCTCTTTTTCAGAGTGAGAGTTGTTTGGGATGTTATTTCATGTGTTCTATATTGTGATTTTTTAAAATTGTGATTTGTAAGCTGCCTTGAGCGCAACAAAAAGTATGATATAATTGTTGATAAATAAACAAGTGCTAGAAGAAATGTATTAGAAATAGCAGACATGTTCCTTTACCACAGAAAATTCTGAGAACCACAATAATTCAGTAATCTATCAGTACTGTATGTTTGTATAGTCTAAAATAGCAATTTGTATGCCCCTCAGGGAAAGGTTTGTTGGTGCTCCATGGGCCAAAGTGGATGCAGCATCGAAAACTGCTGACTCCAGGTTTTCATTATAATATTTTGAAACCCTACGTGGCACTGATGGCAGATTCAACAAAAATAATGCTGGTAAGCGCTGGCACAGGAATTGCAGGATAAAAAAGAAAACAGTGTGCTGGAATATACTTAGGGTGCCATATAATGCATACTACTTATGCAGCAATATCCTGTGAAAGGAGGAACACCCAAATAAACATGGGATATTATAGAATAATAGATCCTGCCATTTGTTAGAATTATTAGGCACATAGAGGAAAAAAGCCTCCTGAGGGAAAATCAGCATGCCTTCTGCACAGGGAAGTCCTACCTCACTAGCCTTTTGGAGTTCTTTGTGAAACTGAACAAGCATGTAGACAACAGTGACCTGGTAAACATTATATACTTAGACTTTCAAAAGGCTTTTGACAAGGTACCTCACCAAATTAAATTTGTCAGTCATGGGATAAGAAGACAGGTTCTCTTATGAATTAAAAATTGGTTAAATGACAGGAAGCAAAGAATAGGAATAAATGGACAGTTCTCACAATGGAGGGAAGCAAGCAGTGGGGTATCAGTGTTACCCAAATAGGCAGTCTCCTAATTAGTTGGGGGGAATTAGCTAAAGGAGACAAAGTGAGGGACGAGTAACTGGAATCTCCACCTATGTATGCCAGGATTTTTCCCTTTAAGAGAACTTTTAAAATAAACCAATCAGATGTTCAACTGGAAAGGTTTTATTAAAAGAAAAAATAAAACAAAATGCACAAATAAACACACACAAGGGCTATCTAGGAAGTAAAGGGGAAAAGCAATTTTATGGAAGGGTAATAATTACTGCTCTTGAAGAGGTCTGCAAAAGCAGCAAAACTGCCAGTGTTTCAAGAGAGAAAAAAGCCCACAAAATGGGGGTGTATGTGGAAGATCCAAGGCACACACACAACTACTGGGGCAGCAGAGTGGTCAGTTATAGGGCAAAACCCTCTGGTGGGGATGACATATATGCCAGAAAACAATCACCAAATGGCTTTTCAGAGGATAGCAAAAAAAAAAAAAGGGTATGAAGGCTTGAGGGCTCCACAGATACCAGACGAAGGGCAATTGTGAAAGTAAAAAGATGTAGGCACCGATTAATTGCTGTTTAATCAAGGGATAATGGGTGACAAGAAGTGAGTCCGAGGCAATGTTGGGATTATGTTGAGTGAATCAGTAGGTCCTGGACAGGGGTTGTTGTAGAAAAATAGGTGGCAGAGTTCATTAGCATAACTTATTAGCATATGCGACCCCCCAGCCAAAAGCAACCCGATGCAAGAAAGGAGGGCCCTGGGCAAGCGAGGCCTGCTTGGGTTGGCTAGAGATCCAGCCAGCCAAGCAGGCCTCGCTCACGTGGGGCTGTCATGGGCCCTGTCCCCGTCAAAAGGTGAACAAACCACCCACCACCCAAAATCACATAGGAAGTGGAGAAAGGGTGGTGTGGGCTTCTCCAGGGATTAATTAGGGCTGCTGGGAGCGTGGCAAAGCCCCTGGTGGCTGGCTGCCTGCCTGCTCTCCTAATCCAGGGATTGTTATGCAGCTGCACCTACTATTCAATGGACAAGGTAGGTGAGGAGAAAGAGGGGAAACCATCAGAAAGGTTCAGGAGCTGCACTTCTGTGAGCTCCTGCTGAATCTGAAGCCTGGTCATAGGTGACCCATTGTTTTAAAGTCATGTATCACTCTGGGGCAAGGAGGGAGTAGTAGCCAGCCAGCCACTTCTGACTCGCTTTTTGAAATGTGTTTTCCTGGGCTGATGCCTGGCTGGCATCCATCTCGGTCCATTTTGACCCAAGCAGTGCCTGCACTAAGATACTGGGGTGCTGAATGGATTAAAAAAAACGAGGCCACACCATAGATCTACATAGGGGCATTATAATATCTGTCATTTTTGTTCAATCCTAATAGTAGTCGTAATAGTAGTATATAAGCTATAAAGCAGGGGTGTCAAACATGTGGCTCAGGGGCTGAATCAGGCCCCTGAGCAACTGGTTTTCATCTGCTTCCTTCACCCTCTCTCTTGCTTCCTTCTGTATTACAGCTTGCTTTGCAAGGCTTGCTCAAATGCAAAGGAGCTACAGAGCAAAGCCTCTGTTTTCTCCATTGACTGAGGCTCCTCCCTTGGGGAGGAAGGGGGGAGGCAGAGCTTGTTTTGCCAGGCTCTCTCAACTGCACAGCAGAGTTACTGAGCCAAGCCTTTCTTCCTTCTATTGGCTGGGACTCCTCCTCCTACTGGTCCCCTGGGGAAGGAAGGAAAGAGTCAGAGCTTCCTTTGCCCAGTTCCTGAATCCTGTGGGAGAAATACAAAGAAAGCACCTTTAAGACCAGCAAGTGCTAACGTTTTAAGTTTGTTTTTTTTTTAAACTTTAATTGTGTTTGTATCCTTTATAAAGTTTATATCTCTGCTATCTAATTTTAAATAGGAACACACACACTCTGGCCTGACATGGTCCGGCCCAACAAGGTCTCATTTATGTCAGATTCAGCCCTCATAATAAAATGAATTTGACAGCTCTTCTATAAACTGTCCCTCTGTAAGAGGAGGGGTCTGACTACTAACAATACAAGAATGGTTATTGGGGTCAGTACTATTTAATTTGTTCATAAATGATTTGGAACTAAGGCTGAGTAGTGTAGCAGCCAGCTTTGCAGATGACATAAAAGTATTCAGGATGATGAAAACCAAGGCTGACTGTGAAGAGCTCCAGGAGAATCTTCACACATTGGATGAGTGGGTGACAATGTGGCAAATGAAGTTCAGTGTTGGTAATTGTAAGGGGATGCACATTGGGACAAAAAAAAAATCCCAATTTCAAGTATATGCAAATGGAGTCTGAACTTGCTGTGATTGAGAAGGAAAAGATCTTTGGGTCACAGTGGGTGGCTCAATGAAAGTGTTAACCCAGTGTGCAATTAAAAAAGACAAAAATATTACTATTATGACTACTATTAGGATTGAACAAAAATGACAGATATTATAATGCTCCTGTGTAGATCTATGGTGTGGTCTCATTTTTTAAATACAATTCTGGTTCAAAAAGGACATCATTCAGCTAGAAGAAGTACAGAAGAGGGTTCAGTTCACTGTGATGATATCACAGAATCATAGAGTTGGAAGGACCTCCAGGGTCATCTAGTCCAACTCCCTGCACAATGCAGGAAACTCACAAATACCTCCCCCTAAATTCACAGAATCTTCATTGCTGTCAGATGGCCATCTAGCCTCTGTTTAAAAATAGATATGATGGCAAGTGTCAGAGATATGATGGCAAGTGTCTCACAAGATATAATGAAGGTTGCAGTCTTTCAAACGGAAAATGTGAGATTAGCCCTGACACTTCTTTTTACCCTCAGGATTTGTATTGTAGTCCTAAACAGATTTACTCCCTTCTAAATCCATTTACATCAATGGATTTAAAAGGAGGTGGCTTTGCTTGGATTTCACAGTTAATCTTAAAAAAAAAAAAAGCTGAGAATGTTTTTGAACATATGCAGAGTTTTCTCATAACTGAATAATCATGTACCACACATGCAGGATATATGAAAGAGCTTCTAGATAAAAGTTATTCCTGACAAGCTTTAAATTGTATGTTTACTAAAAGAGTTCTACCCCATCCTTCTAACCAAGTTCAGAGATTCACCTGTGGTATCTCTCTTATTCAAAATAAAGCACTAAATCCAGGGAGAAAAATCTTCTTTCAATTATCATTAGGGGCTGCTTCTAGTTTAGGTACCATGAACAAAAACTACTTTACTTAGGTAAAAGTATATCAGACAAGTGATTAAAAATCCAAAGTTAAGCAAAGTGTGATTTTCATACGTATGTTTGTGACAAGGAGAAAAGGCAATGGATGCTTTTGTAGATCCCTTGTAGTAGGCACTGTGTGAATGACAGAAGTCTACCTGTCTAAGAATATGTAGGCTGGTGCTAAGAAATCAGAGGAAAAGGATCTGAGAACCAAAATACCAAGGCAAAGCAGATGCAGGAGATAGGCCCTGGGATGTATCCAGCGATGCGGGAATCTTCATGCCAGTATCTTACCCAAAGGGTAAAGGGTCACTGACCTTTTCTTTAATGAGAACCTAAGTAATGAAAAATATCCCGAGGTGCTTCACACAAACAGCCCCACTCCAACTGAGAGCCAGTTTGGTGTAGTGGTGAAGAGCAGCAGACTCTAATCTGGAGAACCAGGTTTGATTCCCCACTTCTCCACATGCAGCCAGCTGGGTGACCTTGGGTCGGTCACAGTTCTCTTAGAGGTGTTCTCTCAAGAGCAGTTCTCTCAGAACTCTCTCAGCTCCACCTACCTCACAGGGTGCCTATTGTGGGGAGAGGAAGGGAAGGAGATTGTAAGCCACTCTAAAACTCCAAGTGATGGCTGGAGTATAAATCTAACTCCTCCTCCTCTCCTCTCCTCCTCCACTAGAAATGAAGCTGTCAGCTAAGCACCACAGAGAAAACCTTTATGAAATAAAAGCTTTTTTAAAATAAAAATTACAGCACATATTTTTTGTGATTCTTACCCCCACCTGTGGGTCTTCTAGGACAGGAAAAAGTAGACCTTATGTTTCAGGAGCTACTTAATTGTTTCCCAAGTGCTTTGGGATCTACTAGTCACAAAATGGCACCTTGGTGGGTAGAGCAGGTCAAAAAATGACAGCTTCTTCAAAAATTGTGGTGTTTCAGACCAGCTTGTAGTGCTCAAGTGAAACTTTTTTTTTTTTTTTGCTGTTTTGAACATGAAGCTGCCTTATACTGAATCAGACCTTTGGTCCATCAAAGTCAGTATTGTCTTCTCAGACTGACAGCGGCTTTCCAGGGTCTCAAGCTGAGGTTTTTCACACCTATTTGCCTGGACCCTTTTTTTGGAGATGCCAGGGATTGAATCTGGGACCTTCTGCTTCCCAAGCAGATGCTCTACTACTGAGCCACTGTCCCTCCCCGAAAGTAACCTCCTCCACCTGAATTATAACTGGTTCTATATGGAGTATCCATGCCTTTAAAGGTGCCATAGAAGTTTTTCTCCTCTTTTTGCATGGTGATATTTTTAAATTGTCTGAAGAAGTCACATAATTTATTTGAACAGTCTAAATTCGTTTTGCACTCTTTGAGAGGGACAAATGGAGGATATGAACTGTGAACCATTTCTGTCCCACTGACTTAGGACAAATGGGAACAGCTGACTGCACAGGAGGCATCAGTGGATCTCTTCAAACATGTGAGCTTGATGACACTTGATAGCATCATGAAATGTGCTTTCAGTTACAACAGCAACTGTCAAATGGGCAGGTTAGTATTTATCATGTTTGACCTATGAGTGAAGTCTCCTTAGTTGGTTTGAAATATTTTGTTCAGCAATTTAAAATGATCCAGACACTGAATTTCCATCCATTGTGAAATACATGACAGATCCATCTTATGCTCAGCTCAGCCACTACTGTATATGGGAAGGGTTTGTAACCTGTCACTATTAAACTATGTCAACATTCAGAGCAGCAGATCAACAAAGAGTCAATATAAGAAAGCCTATTTATATACTGTTTAACATTATTGATAATTGCATAGGGGACTACCTTTACCTTTTTATCATTTCCCTTTCTGTAAAGCAGTTCTAAGAAGCCCTTTTCAATACTATTATGTATTATGGATGTTGTTCCAGCAAAGGCTGAAGGGGGGATGTGCAGCGAGTGTGCTCAGAGCCAGCTCTGAGCACGCCCGCTGCCTTCCAGACTCTGCTGCGGCTCGGGAGGCCTTGGCAAAGTCTGGGGGGGGGGATGTAGCTGTGACATCATTATGATGTCATTGGGGTGCACACGGAAATATCAATGGGGGGCAGAGAATCAGGGTTCAGCCTAGGGGGGCAGGCACCCCTAGCACCAGGCCTAGTCCAAGTCCAAAACAGAAGACAGGGCTATATCCTGGAGGAGTGGACTGAATCTTGGGGCTCTTCCTATACATCAAAGGCAGCTGCTGACGTATCTGCCTCCTTTTGTGGTGGTGTGTTGGGGAACTTCCCAGTCCCCCAAACCAGGTTCCAATTTGGTGGGTAGGGCTGGCTAGGCACTCTCCTTGTTAGGGAGAGAGAGACACGCACAAACCAGTGCTTTGTGAATTCAATTTATTAGATTCCAAGCAGAACATTGTAAAGACACATTCAAAACATATAAAGAAACATACAGTATACACTCAAATAATTAAGATTAAGGAATATATTCTGGCTACAGACCAAGGCCCAGTGTCAACACGTGGCATTGATGAGCAGCCCCAACCACTGGTAAACCAGAGTTACATATCTTTCTTGGACATATAGCTTCTAATGTTCCTACTGACATATAGCTGTGGTATGTGACACAGGACAACCTGTAACTGATCAGAACTGATCTGATGTACTGACCCAAATCCCTCCCCTTCTTCCTATCTCTGGAGTCAGGAAGCTCTTAGAAAGTCAAGAAAACTAGGTTCTGATACTCTGTCTACTTAAACTTTAATAGTGGCACCACTAACTCTTGGAATGTGTAAACACCCTCAGGCAAAAGTAATGTACAGGATTATCAGTACCAGACGGCCACAGCACCAGCTGAGTTCTGCAGCTTCCTGGGAAACAGAACCAAAGATTCAACTATAGAAGCTAATTTACTATAGAAGTTAAAGTAACAGGTTTAGCAGGGGACTGAGACTCAATCCAGCCCTAATTCCACAACAGTGTTAGGTGACCTTTGCCTCCTCCTCTGGGTCTTTGGCTTTTTCACTGGATGACGAGGAGTTCACACTTTGGTCTATGACAAGCACTTGGCCAAAGCATTGCTTTGCAACTTGCCCTGGGCAGAGTGGGTGGCCACTGCTGCACAGTCACTTAGTCATGCTGCAGCCAAGCCAGGCACTGTAAAACGACCCCCTCCCTTTCTTCCTTACCTTTGCCTTCGTCCAGGAAACGGTGGAGAATCTGTGTGCATGCAACAAATTTTTTCTCCCTTTAGCTCTTCATTCTCACTCTCCTTCCTTTGGTCGCCACCACCAATCCAAGCTATGCCTTTCCTTTTCCTACCCACAGGCACAAATAGGGCCTGTGTGTGTTTGTGTCAACAGGTTCATGCTCTTCCCTGACCAGCTGTCTGTAGCTTATTCAAGAGGTTTTAGTCCAGGTGTAGATGAGCTGTCCAGCAACTTGGGTGAGAATTTTGACCACAGTTTGAGATTTTTAAAAGGAAAAGATCTTTAAATAAACCTCAATTCGCTACTGTACTGTTATGTATAAGGTATAGTATATGATTCCTGCCAGGCTCATTGGAGCCAGGAGAGCAGAGCTTGGGGACTTGGGAACAATGGACAACAGGATCCAAATACGTGATGCTCTACACCAATCACAGGCCCCCTGCCTGTTTGAATGAACCAATGGCCTTCTTGCGTGGGAACCTGGAGTTGTATATAGGTTTGGCCCGTGGGCCTATTCAGCAGTCTTGTAGGAGCAGCCTTCCGCCATGCTGTCCTTAATAAAGAGTTATCACTGTTCTCTCGTCTCCTCGATGTTTGAACCCACTATATTATAGTGGCGACGAGGATGGGATCCTGATAGGCGCTCCAGCAACCGGCACCACACCACGCCTCGCAGCAGCTGTTCCAGCTCTGCACATCGCACAGCTATCACTAAAGTAGGTCGCCAAGCCAGGAATGGAGATGTGTGAAGACAGAGCATCCAGTGTCCAAGGCCCAGCTCCAACCATGCCGTGGTGCCCAGCCCGCATGAGCACATTCTGGAGTTCAATCCCGCTCACCCGGAACGGTGGGAAAGATGAGAGAAGAGACTAAACTTCTATCTCCTCTACCACGACATCACAAATGAGCTAAAGAAGAAACAGCTATTGCTTAGCCTCTGCAGGGAGAACACGCTGGAGTTAGTGGAGAACCTGATGTCGCCAGTGTCGTTGACCGACAATGCAGCCACGTACCAGGTCATCACAGAGAGGCTGACAGAGCACTTCTCCCCTCAGCCAACGCAGATGTCCAAGCATCTGGACTTCCATAAGCAGGTACAAAAGACTGGTGAGCCCGTTGCCACATTCCTGGCAGAGCTGCGCCGCCTCGCCTGGGAGTGTGGCTTCGTTAGCCTTGTTGAAACTCTTCTGGACCATTTTGTGGCCGTCCTCAGAGACGAGAAACTACAGGCGAAGCTGATGAGGCCCAAGACCCTCACACTGGCAGATGCCCTGAGTGAGGTGACCGCTTATGAAAAATGGCATAAAGAGCGGCGCACAATAGGAGCACACTAGGTTGCCAGTGGGTCCAACTCTGAAGACGCGCTAAAGACGTACCAGGCCCCAAAGCTCCAACCGCCATGTGCAACTAGGTGTCCCAGACAGGAGGATGCATCAGCTGCAGGGAAGCCCACGAGCGTCAGTCCTGCAAGTTTCAGAATGCCATCTGCCACATGTGTGGGAAAACCAGACATCTAGCACGTGTCTGTCGGTCAAAGTTGCTGCACCAAGGGGACAACTCGCGACAGAAAGATTGCTGCTGCCACGAGGGCGCACTCGTGGAAGACATCCAGGCACTCACCACAGCGGGGGGATCAGATATGCCAGCTTCCCATGCCTTCCCCTGACAAATTCAAAGTAACCGTGCTTCTTTTTTTTTACTCAATTTTCTTTATTTACATTTACAGTATACCACAAAACTATAACAAATCAATAAAAAGGTGAGATAGTGTCACTCTCCATCATCCATTCATATGCAACACTTTGTTCTTATTTTCTTTTTTGTTCCTTATTTTGCCCTTCAATCTTAGCCTAGTTACATCCTTCATTTCATTTACACTTACATAACCATTCATAGAGCATTGACCAATCCTGTATCTTCTTTTTACATGGTTGAGTATTAAACATGCACGTCAGTTTATCTACTTCTGCTATATCCAGTACCTTTACTATCAGCTCATCTATAGATGGAACTTCCTTTCTCTTCCAAAATTGCGCAAATATAATTCTTGCAGTTGTTATTATATGAATTATTATATATTTTGTTGATTTATCCTTCTTATTTAAAAGCATATTTAGCAAGAATAACTTGGGTTTAAATGGTATTGTTAGTTTCATTATTTTTTGTATCAACTCATGGACCTTTAGCAACTTTGCAGGTCCACCATACAGTATATGATAATGTGCCCACCTGCTTCTCGCATTTCCAGCATAGACTGGATAATCCCGGATACATTTTTGCCAATTTTCCTGGTGTTATATGCCATCTATATATCATTTTAAAAATATTTTCCTTGTATGCTACCAATCTTGTTATTTTAGCATTTGTCATCCATACCTGGGGCCATTCTTCTAGTTCCATGTTATGTCCTACATTTTTGGCCCATTGTATCATCACGTCTTTTACTTCTTCGTCCTGAGTTTCTATTCGAAGAAGATACTTGTAAATTCTACTAATCAGTTTTTCTTCTGTACCAAATAAAATTTTATCTCATTCACACTCTTTTACATAAAAAACAGTTTCTTTATCCTTACAATATCTTGCATTTAATTGCATCATGGGCCACCAGTCTGAGACTATGTTCTGCACTTTCAACTCATTTGCTGACTTTAGTTGTCCTGATCCAACACATCTTTGTACCTATATACAGAGTCATATTCTATTTGATAAGCTTGGGTAAAAACATCAGATGGGCTGACCCATAAAGGAATCTTAGTATAGATTTGCTTCTTTATTTTCTCCCATACTATTCCTAACGACTTCCTCACCAAATGGGTATAAAAGTGTTTCTGCCCTTCTTTTTGGTACCAAATATATGCATGCCATCCTGATTTTAAATCGTGGCCTTCTAATACTAACAATCTCTCATTATCCATTTTTAACCACTCTTTGACCTACACCATAGTGCCTGCCTTATAATACAACTCCCAGTTCGGTAGTGCTGCCCCCCCTCTTTCTTTGGCATCCTGAAGCAATTTAATCTTAATTCGTGGTCTCCTGGTTTGCCAGATAAATTCCCTTGTGATCTTATCAAGTGCTTGGAAAAAAAGACTTTTGCAATATTATTGGAATAACTTGAAATAGAAACATCACTTTGGGCAACGCTAACATTTTAACTACTGCTATTCTTCCTAAAAAGGATAGCTAAAGTTTCTCCCATCTTTTCATATCTTGTTTAATTTCTTTTATTAGTTTTTCATAGTTATCCTCATATATAGCATTGCATCTACTTGTTAATTACACAGCCAGATATTTTGTTCTCTTTACAATTTGAAATTGTGTTTTTCTTTCCAGCTCTAGACATTCTTGTTTACTAATATTCTTTGCTAGTATTTTAATTTTTTCTGTGTTGACTTTCATGCTCGCCACTTTCCCGAATTCATTCAATTCCCTCTTTAAGGCATGTACCGAATTTAGCGGATCCTCCAAAATAAAGACTAAATCATTGGGCACATTTCCCTGAATGTGAAGGCTGAGATGACCGTCTGGCCTGCCCCAGAGTCTACCTCCATTTTGCAGGGCCTGCCCTCTATTAGCAAAGTGACCATGCTAATAGAGGGCAGGCCCTGCAAAATGGAGGTAGACTCTGGGGCAGGCAGGTCAGATGGTCATCTCAGTCCGCACATTCAGGGAAATGTGCCCAGGAAGAGAATCCCAGTTACGGCCATCCTCATTCGTAGTTTGTGACTTCCAGAAAAGGAAGGTCGCCATCCTGGGGGTAGGAAAAGTCCACGTAAGATATGGCCAGTTCATGGGCAAGTTTCCCCTTATTGTAGTGGAGGGGGATCTGTGTCGCCTACTAGGGCAGTCCTGGTTTGAGGCCCTGGGAATCCAGGTAATGGGTATACATCAAGCCCCCACCCGGAAGGACTTGCAGAAGGTGTGTGAAGAATTTCCCGCCATTTTTGATTGCACCTTGGGAATGTACACCGGATCCCCCATGACCTTACAACTAAATACGAATGTGCAGCTCATAAGGCTGAAGGCCTGGCACATGCCGCTAGCTCTGAGACTCAAGATTGAGGAGCTAGACTGCCTCGTGGCACAAGGAGTCCTGGAGCTGGTGGCAAACACCAAATGGGAAACCCCTATAGTCACCCCAGTAAAGCCCAATGGCAGCATGTGCATTTGTGCAGACTACAAATGCACAATTAACAAGGCGCTGCCAGGCCATGCTTATCCGGTTCCAGTGGTCAGTCACGTGCTGGCCTCTCTAGCAGGGGCTAAGATTTTTTGGAAAGCTGGATCTGGCTCAGGTATACCAGCAGCTTCTGGTGGACGCTGCCACCGCAGAGGCACAGACAATCATCACACACAGGGGGCTTTTTGGGTCAAACGGCTGCAGTTTGGCATCAGCGTGACCCTGGGGATCTTTCAGACTCTCTCCTTAAAGGGATTCCTGGGGTCCAGCCATTCTTTGATGATATGCTGATTGCCGTAGCCACAGAAGAAGAGTTTGCGTCCCGCCTCTGGGTCATATTGCAGTTTTGACGGGGTGGGGTTGAAAGTAAAAAGGGGAAAGTGTAGGGGGTTTCTACCATTGACTTCCTATGGTATACAGTGGATGTGGCGGGAATTCATACCGCATGGACAAAATCAGGGTGATATGTGATTCTCTGGCCCCCAAGAACAAGGCAGAGCTACAGTCATTTCAGGGACTCCTCAATTTTTACCATGCCTTCCTTCCCCACAAGGCGGTGTTAGCGGAACCTCTGCATCGCCTCTTGGACAAAAGGGCCCCGTGGGTTTGGGGTCGCCGGCAAGCTGCTGACTTTCAGGCAGTAAAAGACATTTTAACTTCAAATAGCTTGCTGGCACACTTTCATAAGCAGCTGCCCGTCATCTTGGCCTGTGACGTACCGCCATACGGGGTAGGGGCAGTCTTAGCACATGTGCTTCCAGACGGCTGCAGGGTCCCGGTAGCATATGTGATGGAACCGGCCCGATTCTGCCTTCAGACCCGGTCCCGTCAACTCCCTATTGAGTCGCCAACTCCTGGAGGGAGCTATTTCTCCTCCGGCCACTTGGGCTCACTGCCACCACCTGCTCAGTCTAGGGGTTCAGATTGAGAGGAACAGGACTCCCAATCCCCCTCTCCAGCTATGAGGCCAGGCCTCAAGGTCCTCTGCCACCCAGTACTTGGGTATCACAGAGACCACAGCACTTCTTCAGGGAACCCCTGGAGGATTGGCACCTTATCCAACTGCATGCCTTCCCCCTTCCCCGGGGCCCCCTTCATAAAGCAGCGTGGTCTAAAGCGGTTGGGGATCTATGTGGTACAGAGTTTGACTGCCAGCATTCAAAACAGTAAAAATATTTAATTAAAAGAGAAAAAGAAAAGAAAAACAAAACAAAACAAAAACAGTTGCATGTAAAAGGTTAGCACAGCACAGCACCCGCACAGCAAACAGCATGACAAATAAAAGGTGGTTTTAAACGCATCCTACTGTCCCTGGTCTAGACTTGCCCTGCCTTGTGGATGACTTACTTGGTCTGACTGCCTGGGGTCCTCCTGAGTAGGCCTCTCTCACAGTCAGGAGCCCACAGACTCACAAACTCTCTCTTGGAGAGCCAGCTGCAGACTGCCCCTTTTTCCACCTAACTCAAATAAATAAAACAAAAGAACTTCTTGCCCCTCTAGGAGGCTTTCCCCCTAGAGTTGCTGGTTTAATTTGCTCCCACATCTCATCCCTGTTAGACATCATAATTCCCGAAGACCCTACAACAATACTTCTTAACCATTGGCCTGGCTCTAAATTGTCACCTTCGAAAAGATCCTTAGTTGCCAAACTGTTAACCGCCGCAAAAACCACTGTAGCTCAATCCTGGAAAAACACCAACAACCTGTCCCTTGATACCTGGCTCCTAAAAATCTGGGACCACATAGCAATGGACAAAATTCAAGCATCATTGGATACCACTGATCCATACTTAGCTTACTCCAAATACATTGCGACCTCGTTTCCTATTTTAGGGAAAATCGATAGCGACCCATTTTACATTAGCTCGTATAACAAATCTAAAATGTACAAAGACTTTCTGTGGTTGTAATTTAGCGTTGGCTTTCCCTTCCCCCCCCTTTTTTTTTTTAAATTTTTATGTTCAATTTATGTTATTGTATCGCATGTTTTCATTAATGTAACTGTTTCCTATTTACGTCATGTTTATCTTTTGAAATTTTCTCAATAAAATCATTTAAACTTTAAAAAAAAAAAAAACCTCTGGAAGGGAGGGGGGGATGGAGGGAGGCTAGGCCAAAGCCTGCTTTAGTAGTTTAATGTTCCCTTCCAATGAAGCACCAACATTAACTAAGATGGCGTTCCCCCACAGCATACTATTCCTGGACTTTGCAAAAACCGGAGCACAATTATGTGCAGATTGACAAGGAGGGCCTGGCTATTGTAGCAGGGGATAAAAAATTTCATGATTTGTACGACCCTTCACCATACACACGAACCACAAGCCCCTTCTCGGAATGTTTGCCCCCAACCACCAGACGCCACAAATGCTTTCCCCGCAGGTCTTACAGTGGTCCATCTTCCTTGTGGGGTACCAGTACGACCTCCGATACCGACCAGTGAAGGCAATGGGCCACGCAGATGCATTGAGCCAGTTGCTGCTGCCTTCCATGGACCCTGCTCCTGCTCTGGCGTACCAGATCATGGCATTTGGAATCTCTTCTGGACCGCCCAGTGCATGCCACAGACGTTGCCCGCTGTTCCAGGAAAGACAAGACCCTCTCGCGGGTTCTGGACTGGGTGTGGAGGGGATGGCATTTGGAATTTTCTGTGTTTGTATCCCGCCGAGACTAATTATCTGCATACTAGGGGTGTTTGTTGTGGGGAAATAGGGTGGTGGTACCCCCTTTACTAAGGCAACATGTTCTTAATGCGCTGCACGAGACCCATCCTGGAATAGTGCGCATGAAGGCAGTGGCCTGCAGTTATGTCTGGTGGCTGGGGATAGATGATGCCATTGAGTCCTGGGTAGCTTGTTGCCAGCCATGCCAGGAGACCCAACCAGCTTTGCCAAGAGCCCCCACCCAACAGTGGGAACACACACGCAACCCTTGGTCCTGCCTGCACCTAGATTTTGCAGGGCCCTTCCAGGGGCAGATATTCTTTTTGTTTGTAGACTCCCACTCCAAGTGGTTAGAGGTAATCTCAGTAGCATCCATGTTCACCAGGGTGATGCAAGGGGCACTCTGAAGGGTTTTCACCACACATGGCTTGCCTGAAACCCTTGTCTCGGACAACGGGATGGCATTTACTTCGACCGAGCTTCAAGAGTTTTGTGGCCGCAATTTAATAAAACATAAAAGGTCGGCCCCCTTCCATCCAGCCACAAACGGCCAAGCAGAATAGATGGTGTGGGCAATCAAGGAATTGCTCCACCACATCATCCAGTGTGACTGGGAAGCCCACCTAGCTGAATGCCTACTAGCCCAACATTACACCCCTAGTACGGTTACCGGCCAAAGTCCAGTGGAACTGCTCATGGGTAGGAGGCTTAACAAACTTCTAGACTGCATGCACCCGGACTGGGCCACAAACCTACAGGAGGTACCCGAGATGGTCCAGGCACCCAGAGGTTTCGACACAGGTGACCTGGTGTTTGCTAAAAACTTTTTTTTGGAGGGGGTAGCATGGCCCAAGTCTCCAGAGTCCTGGGGATGGTAATGTATGAGGTCACATCAGAGGGGTTGGGATTCACAATGAGGTGACACGAGGACCAGTTGCGGTCACGTGAAGAAGAAGAAGAAGAAGAAGATATTGGATTTATATCCCGCCCTCCACTCCAAAGAGTCTCAGAGTGGCTCACAATCTCCTTTACCTTCCTCCCCACAACAGGCACCCTGTGAGGTGGGTGGGGCTGGAGAGAGCTCTCACAGCAGCTGCCCTTTCAAGGATAACCTCTGCCAGAGCTATGGCTGACCCAAGGCTATTATAGCAGGTGCAAGTGGAGAAGTGGGGAATCAAACCCACTTCCCCCAGATAAGAGTCCACACACTTAACCACTACACCAAACTGGCTCTCCAGAGGGTGGGGAGTCAAGTCCAGATGACCCGCCGACCGACATCCTGGAGTCGGAGACAACAGAAGCTGAAGCCCCTGCTGCTGCGGCTCAACCACCAACCAAACCTCAGGGGGAACTGAAACATCCAGCCAAACCCAAGACCCAGGGAGAACTCGAACCACTGGCCAATGCCACCAGCCCCCCCACTCACAGCACCCGAAATCGCAATCACTCCCCTGGTAGCCCCAGCGCTCAGACGGTTGACACGTGAGCACAGCAAGCCTGCGTATCTATAGGATTATGTGCAATAGGGCTTGCAAACTGAGGGGGGAGGGATGTTATGTATAAGGTTTATAGTATATGATTCCTGCCAGGCTCATTGGAGCCAGGAGAGCAGAGCTTGGGGACTTGGGAACAATGGACAGTAGGATCCAAATACCTGCTGCTATACACCAATCACAGCCCCACTGCCTGTTTGAATGAAGCAATGGCCTGCTTGTGCGGGAACCTGGAGCTGTATGTAGGTTTGGCCCGTGGGCCCATTCAGCAGTCTTGTAGGAGCAGCCTTCCACCATGCTGTCCTTAATAAAGAGTTGTTATCACTGTTCTCTTGTCTTCTCGATGCTTGAACCCACTATATTATATGCACAAAAGAGCACAGGAAAACTATAGCAAAACACCACATAACTAGGAAAAGAACTAGGAAAAGAAATAAAACATATGAGACTAATTACATTGTACAGTCTCTGTTGTTTCCTTGACATTCCCTTCCCTGGAAAGGACACAAGTCCTCTAGACCTTTGGAAAATAGAGGATGGTCATCAAGGGGGACGTCACTCCATTGCTCCTTCTTCCCCAGACCATGACTTGCGCTCTTTTGACAGTGTCCAGATCTTTTAATCCTTCCTGTTCCAGGTAGGGTTTCACTGTGACCTATCATGAAATTTGGAGCAGCTTTCACAAGTACTGCCCCGCACCTTTTCTCAAGTCAAATCAAGTGTGTGTCCCAAAACCTTTATGGCCCAACATAGCCCAAATAGCTATCTACCTTGCCCCATCCTGGCAGGTGGGAAAATGGTCATCTTCATCCTGTTTATCTCCATAAAGGAAGCTTATCTCCTCTTGGCCTGGAATCTGAGGAGTTTCTATGACTTCATTCCCAGGAGATAATGTTTTTTCTAAGTGCAAGGCTTTCCTGAATGTTAAGCTGGGTATCATGCAACTCTTTTTGTAACAGGTACCACATGTTACTTACCTAGCCAGGCTTCCCTTCATGGTGGGCTATTGTTGGAGGAGGGAGTAGGACCTTTCCAGAATTCTTGTTGTTTGGCTTCCCAGTCCATCCCTAGAGGTAGTGGACCTCCCTGCCACCTATTACTCCCATATTTTGCCATTCACAGTTATCCCAGGAATGGAATCCTTGTGGATGACAAGGGTTTACTATATAACAATCATGAACACTCACATAAGAATTAAAAAAAAATTAAAGCAACTTATGGTTGAGAAAAGTGCTAGAAATGGAACTGAGCTCTCAGAGCTAGTGTGGCATAATAGTTTGAGTGTCAGGGAGAGTCAGGTTTAAATCCTTTGGGCAAGTCACTATTCTGCCTAACCTACTTCAATGGGGAGGGGCATATATGTTACCCTGTGCTGATTGGAGGAAAGGTAAAATAAATATGTTAATAAATCCATGTTTTAGTATGCACTTTTAATATAGTCATAGCTTATATATCACTTGTTTCTCATATTATATTACAGCAATAAATATAGAATGCTTTGAAGTTACATAGTGATCTGAATTCTGCTTTAGGAATAGGTGCTAGTAATTAAGCTCACTGATAGTATTCTATGTTTGTTTTCTCTGATTCTGTGTTTGTTTCCTCCTCAGAGAAAATTCCTATGTCCAAGCTGTCTTTGACCTCTGCTTCTTAGTAAATGAAAAACTGTACCACATCCTGTATCAGAGTGATCTTATTTACTGGTTCAGCCCACAAGGATATCAGTTTCGGAAGGCCTGCCAAGTTGCGCACCGCCATACTGGTACTTTTCTTGGTCTCTTTGTCAGATCCAGATTTTGGATTGTGGGAGGTGAACTGAATCAAGGCTATGGTTTCCACCCCAGAGACAAAAAAAATGTGGCTACAGCTGTTTCGGGGGGGGGGGGGGAAGGAAAGTTCAGTGCCCAGTTAGTTCAGAAAAGTAATACTGGTGCCTAAATTATTATTATTATTATTTCAATGTATTGAATCGCCCCATCCCGGCCAATGCCAGGCTCTGGGCGATGGTACAGCACAAGAATAAAATACATACATTGATATCAGTAAAACCAGTTACATTAAAAAAGAAATTATAAACCTCGATGGTGTCTCATTTCAAGTGCTATTATTCAGCTTCCAATCATTACATCAGGCCGGGGTGGGGGGAATCCCCCCCCCAACAGGGGTGGGGAGAAGAAGGTGCCAGCATGGCAACTGTCGCTGTCCTTATGCAAAGTCTTGGCGGAACATCTTTACCTTACAGGCCCTGCAGAACTGTAAAAGATCCCACAGGGCCCTGATGTCTTCTGTCAGAGCATTCCACCAAGTTGGGGCCAGGACTGAAAAAGTCCTAGTCCTCATTGAGGACAGCCGGACCTCTTTAGGGCTGGGGATCACCAGCAGATTTCATCCAGTAGAGCGTAGTGCCCTTCCAGGGACATAGCGGAGGAGGCAGATACATTAGTCCCAGACCATTCAAGGCCTTAAAGGTCATAATCAAAATCTTGAATCTGACGCGGTATTCAATCAGCAGCCCGTGTAGCTGGCTCGGCACAGGTAGAATATGTGCCGTCCATGGTGTTCTTGTCAGAACTCATGCCACTGCATTCTGGATCCATTAGAGCTTCCAGGTCAGACTCAGGGGTAGGCCAGCATAGAGCGAGTTACAGTAGTCTAATCTGGAAGTGATCATTGCATAGATTACTGTGGCCAGGTCTGAGCGAGATAGGAGGGGAGCTAGCTGCCAGGCTTGGCGAAGATGAAAAAATGCCACCTTGGCGATATGTTTGACCTGGGCCTTCACTGTAAGTGAGGCCCAGAATTAATTAGAATTAATTAGTTCAAATACATCACCCAACGTCTTCTAATAATTTTTTTTCAGAAGTGATAGTTATAATGCCTCCTACTTCAAAAGGTGCTGTCTTAGAATTTTAGTTCACACATGGTATTTATACAAATATTGCAAATACACATAATTCATAATTTATTCAGATCCAAATTTGGGAAGTGTTTTGTGGAAGCAAATGTTAAACTGTTTTGACTAGAAGTGGGGGTGGGGTTTGCTTAGATTTATATCCTTAGTAGTCTCTAAGTAGTGCTGTTGTATCACAGTCTCTGAGGTTTTCTGGTTTTCAGCTTACCTTATGGTCTGTTTATTCACCTTATTTATAGTCTGCCTTTCTCACTGTGACACAAGGCAGATTACACAGTACGATAAACCAGATGAGGCACCCAGTAAAAAACCAATAAGGTTTGGATTGCAGAAATCTGAAAACAAGACAGTGTGTGGTTGCAATAAAAAAAGCCAACGCCATGCTGGGAATTATTAGGAAGGGAACTGAAAACAAATTAGCCAGTATCATAATGCCCCTGTATAAATCGATGGTGCGGTCTCATTTGGAGTACTGTGTACAATTTTGGTCACCACATCTCAAAAAAGATATTATAGCATTGGAAAAAGTGCAGAAAAGGGCAACTAGAATGATTCAAGGGTTGAAACACTTTCCCTATGTAGAAAGGTTAAAACTCTTGGGGCTCTTTAGCTTGGAGAAACTTCCATTGCGGGGTGACATGATAGAGGTTTGCAAAATTATGCAAGGGATAGAGAAGGTAAAGAAGGAAGTACTTTTCTCCCTTTCTCACAATTCAAGAACTTGTGGACATTCAATGAAATGGGTTAGAATGGATATAAGGAAGTACTTTTTCACCCAAAGGGTGATTAACATGTGGAATTCCCTGCCACAAGAGTTGATGGCGGCTGCAAGCATAGACAGCTTCAAGAGGGGAATGGATAAGCATATGGAACAGAGGTCCATCAGTGGCTATTAGCCACAGCGTATTGTTGGAACTCTCTATCTGGGGCAATGAGGCTCTGTATTCTTGTGCTTGGGGGGGGGGGGAGGAGGCACAGTGGGAGGGCTTCTAGCCCCACTGGTGGACCTCTTGATGCCACTTGGGTTTTTTGGCCACTGTGTGACACAGATTGTTGGACTGGATGGGCCATTGGCCTGATCCAACATGGCTTCTCTTATGTTCTTAACAAGCAAAAATCTGAAACAGAGCTGAAATAAAGCATAAGCATTAACACGAAAATAATTCAGAAATTACAGACAGTGCACACTGTACACAGTAATATAGTCCACAGTCTGTATCCCTTTATCAAAGCATCTTTCTGAAACATTGTGTTACAGTATAGCCCCAACTACATGTGTAACAAAAGCACTCCTGGACAATTCATAATTTTCACAATGCATAGTTTGTGGAATGCCACATTATGGAATGTGGAATGCTTATTTGGGGTTAGGGAGTTAGGGGTTTCTGCTTGGGGAGGGGGCCTGGGGTGGGGGGGTTTGCCAATTTGCCCATATCTTAATTTAGTGAGAGGACTTTTAAAAGTGCAGTGTCCTTTTACTTCTCCTGATTTGGGTGGCTTGGATTTCTTGGGGTTAGGGTGAAGGGTTTTTTTGGGGGGGAGGGGTTGGCAAAGTTCCTGTATTGTTAAAAGTTATTTTTTTTACTCTTTTAAAAGTATCCAGTGTTTGATTTGTTGCTGCTGTGTTGTGCTGCTGTTACTCTTCTCTTCGGGTTCTTGGGGGGGGTGCTGTTTGGCCTAATTTCCATTGTTTAAAAGGCCACTTTTGTTCCCCTTTTCCTGCTTCTGGTTTTAGGGGGGTGGGTGTTGTTGACTGATTTGGCCTGAGCTTTCTTATTGGTGAAAAGGCCATTTTTTAACACTTGAGTTGCTTGGCCTTTTCTCCTGTTGTCCCTTTTCTTGGTTTGGGGGTGTTGTTGACTTATTTGGCCTGAGCTTTCTTGTTGGTGAAAAGGCCACTTTTTTAACACTTGGCCTTTTGTGATTCTGCTGGTTTTGTTTTGTTTTTTTTAAATTACCTCTGGTTGGTGTTGGGGTTGGCGAGGGTGTGTGTGGGCTGGGTCACTTTCTTGTTTTTATAGAGTAGATTGTGTGTTCTGTGGCAGGGAAGCTGGCACCTGGGTGAGAGACCCAGAACCAGCAGGCTTGTTGTGGTTGGCCAGCTCTCTCCATGTTGTTTGGGGCAGGGCTGGAGAGCTGGCATCTGTAGATTGTGTGTTTTGTGGCAGGGAAGCTGGCACCTGGGTGAGAGACCCAGAACCAGCAGGCTTGTTGTGCTTGGCCAGCTCTCCCCGTGTTGTTTAAGGCAGGGCTGGAGAGCTGGCATCTGTAGATTGTGTGTTCTGTGGCAGGGAAGCTGGCACCTGGGTGAGAGACCCAGAACCAGCAGGCTTGTTGTGGTTGGCCAGCTCTCCCCGTGTTGTTTGGGGCAGGGCTGGAGAGCTGGCATCTGGGTTTGCTGAAGCCAGGTCTGCAGAGCAGACCTTGAACAGATTGTGTTTTGTGTGGCAGTGACATTGGCAACTGGGTTTATATTGCTTCCAGGCCTGCAGGGTTCATAGAGTAGATAGAGGGATGTAGTGCATTTGGGTCCTATAGAGATTCTCTGATGTGGTTAGGTTTGGCTTTGGGTGCCCCAGGAATTGGACCCCCTGGTCCAATTTTTTTTGGCCTTGTGGGTTTTGTGTGGGACAGTGCCCTGAAGCTGCACAGCAGTTTGGGGGGCTCTCCTCAAAACCCCCTGCTCCCCAGAGCCACTTTTCCCACGACAATTACAGTGAGGAAGTGGCTAATTGGGCTTTCCCCATCATTGTTGGCAATGGGCCTTTTGGGGAGCCCAAAGACAGGGCCCCCTGGCCCAATCTTTTTGGGACTTGAGCGGGTTGGAGGGGAGAGTTCCCTGCAGGTCCCCTGCAAATTTGGGGGCTCTCCCTCAACCCCCCTGCCCCCCAGTAGCCTCTAATTATGCCCTATGTTGCCATTGATTTCAATGGCCCATAGGGTATAATGATGGAATAGGGGCACCCTATTAGGGATGTGCAAAAAAAAAAATTCGGTTTTACACGGATTCGGAAGTATACGGGGGGAAAAAATTCGGAATCCCCGTATACTCCTGAATACCGCATTCGGAATAGCCGCATATACGGTAGATGCGTGGCTATTACCGAATATACGGCCCTATTACACCCTATGGGCCATTGAAATCAATGGCAAATAGGGTATATTTGAAGCCGCATGGAGGGGAGGGGGTTTAGGGAGAGCCCTCAAATTTGCAGGGGACCTGCAGGGGACTCTCCCCTCCAACCCCCCCAAGTCCCAAAATGATTGGGCCAGGGGATCCCATTCCAGGGGCACCCAAAGAAGGCTGCAGAAGCTACTTTCCCGCCTTTTGAATTGACAGCCGTATACTTCTGAATAGCCATTCGTAAGTATACGGCGAGCCGTATTCGGCTGCCGTATAATGGGCGCCTATAGGTATCGGCTGCAGCCTATTCCGTATACAGCCGAATCAGTGGTGATTTGGCTGTAAATACGGTTCGGCCGAACCGAATGCACATCCCTAATCCCTAACCCTAATTCCTAGTTCAAGGCACACTTTGTGTTGATGGGAAAGTGTAGCAGCCACAGGCAAACACATTTACACATACAAAACATCAAGAAATGGGTATAGCTGCTGAAGAACTTTGATATACATTTTGGAATTTTGTGGCCAGTAATTTCTAGCAATTCATAATAATAACTCTCTAATGCAGAGAAGATAATTAAGGAGAGAAAGGAATGTCTGAGAAATGAGGAAGAGCGACAAAAGATCCAGACAAAGAGACACCTGGATTTTCTTGACATCCTTCTCTGTGCCAAAGTGAGTATTAGAAAAATCATTAATTAATGGCAGTAATTTCCATGTGGCTTGGAGCATCTGCGGTTCTTTTTAATCAAGTAAACCTGTGGCAATTGTCATTCACATCTTAAGGTTCAACTACTGTAATCCACTGTGTTATACACAAAGTTTCCTTTAAGGAATGTTTGGAAATGCCAGATGATGCAGAAATTGTGATCCATCATTTCACTTAAAAAAAAAAAATTAGGGGCATTCAAGGAGTCGTTGGTTTAGGGTGCTAGTTTTGACCTGTAAAGGGGCCTAAGATCTGCAGTTCACAAATGAATATTTGTTGGGATCATACCATTTTATAATGTTAGTAGCCCTCAGACCTGCTACTTTTCTATAGAAATACATAAAGGTAGGAACAAATAAGCTTATTTTTTCTTTTTGGAGAAGACATGTTAACCACCTGAGCATTGTCTTTGTTCCCATTCCTATTAAAGAAGTAAAACTGTATTTGATCTTCCAGAAGCTCAGGTTCCCCAATACCCATTTGAGAATAGCCTGAACAAGTCAGAAATAGCATAGATGACTCCCAACATACCACTTCTATGCCCCCTGTCTCATGTCCCCATGCATCCAAAAGCCTTGTATCTATTCACTTTTGGTGTGCTGACAGCATACAGCTTGTCCTCTATGTGGACCCTATGAATTTCTCATAGATCCTCCTTTCTCTATTCCATTAGCTTCATCCTGGATAATTTTCTTAGATACCTACTTTTTACTGTTCAGGAATGTTCCCTATCAAGTAATTCTATGCCAAGTAAACTCACATTCTCTGAAAATGAATGCTGCAAATCATGCACATATTGGTTTTTCCTGATACCAGAGAGAGACAGAAAACCTGATTCCTGGATAAAATGCTACCACTAGTGAAATTTATCATTTTTAGGATGAAAATGGAGTTGGACTATCTGATGAAGACCTCCGTGCTGAGGTGGACACTTTTATGTTTGAGGGACATGATACCACAGCCAGTGGGATATCCTGGCTGCTATACTGCCTTGCTCAGAACCCAGTGCACCAGCAGAAATGTAGAGAAGAGATAAATGCCATTCTGGAGGACCATGACACCATTCAATGGTGAGCTCTCTTGTTTTGTTGCATAGTTTTTCTACCACTTTCACAGTTTTAGGAAGAGACTGACTTCTGAAGAAAACCAAGCGTACAGTGATGCATTGCCTTCAGCTGAAGCAAATGGGACCCTCTAGCCCAACTCAAACTTCCACTGGTAGCCTCATTGCTACCAGTGGAAGTTCACTGCTAGTCCAGATTAAGCAAAGTGATGATATCACTTTACTCTGCTCTGGTTACACCTCACCTAAAGTATTGTGTTCAGTTTTGGGCACCACAATTTAAGAAGGATGTAGACAAGCTGGAACATGTCCTGAGGGCAACAAAGATGATGAGGGGGATAGCGACCAAGTCCTATGAGGAAAAGTTGAAGGAGCTGGGTATGTTTAACCTGAAGAGGAAATAACTGAAAGGTGATATGACCACCATCTTCAAGTACTTGAGGGGCTGTCATATAGAGGATGGTGCAGAGTTGTTTTCTATGACCCAAAGGTCAGACAAGAACCAACAGACTGAAATTAAATCAGAAGAGTTTTCAATTAAACATTAGGAAGAACTTCCTGACAGTAAGAGCAGTTCCTCAGTGAAACAGGTTTCCTTGGGAGGTGGTGAGCTCTCCTTTGGAGGTTTTTAAAGAGATGCTAGATGGCCATCTGACAGCAATGCTGATTCTGTGAACGTAGGCAGATCAGGAGAAGGAGGGCAGGAAAGGTTGCATCAGTGCTTGGTTCTCATGACCCTTTCTTACACACTCGGGGAAATGCTGTTCACCACTTTCAGGTCAGGCAACCATTTTTATCCAGGCCAATTTGGCTAGGCATCCTGGAAGGGTTTGTTGCTGTCTTCTGGGTGTGGAGCAGGTGTCACTGGGGTTGTGGGGGGAGGTATTTGTGAGTTTCCTACCTTGTGCAGGGGATTGGACTAGATGACTTTGGAGGTCCCTTCCAACTCTATGATTCTGTTGCCTGTTTTCTCTGAGTATTTTTGATAGAAAGCTCAAGAAGATATAGGTCCAACCCTTGCTCCAGCTTGGCAAGGTCATCCTTCTGGCTCTATGGGCCCCAGAGTAAGAACAGCTGATAAACTTGATAACTGGTACTGTCCTTTCTGCCCTCCACCCATGGCCCCTGGCTATGGCTCCTCTCTTGATACTACAGAAAATACTTGAAATTGATTGCATTTCTTTAACACCAGTCCAGTTACACTTCTTGTTCTGGCTTCGGCGCAGGCAGATCGGGGGGGGGGGGGGGGGAATCGCATCTCCTGTGACCCCCCCCCCCAATTGCATGGATTGAGGGGGTCTGGACATCTGGATACCCAAAGAGACCCCAGATGAGGAGTCTCTGAAGCATGGGGAGTGACAAAATCCAGGGATCTCAGTGGCAACTGAACCCTGGGACTTTTTGTCTGCCCTGAAGCCTCGCTGCTGCAATTTCCATTTTGATTGGCACCAAACTGTGACTACTGGCAATAAAATAACTTGATTTCGAGCTTTTTTCTGCTACAATCAGTGAAAATATATCTTGCAAGTAAGTCTCTTTTGAAATATTACCCATCAGCTAAATTTTTACTACAATACCAAGCTTGGCTGTACAGAAAGAGGGGGAGGAGGGCTTGAGACCCACCCCCACAGATGATTGGCTTTCAAATTTAAAAGAACCAACTTATATTTTTTACACTGAAATTTTTATTGAATTAAATTCTAGGGCAAACATTAACACTAATTTTCAATCACCTTTCCCCATCAATCTACAATAATATTCATCCGCATTTTACAACAGAAAACATTCTTCAGTTAATCCACATACAATTTATACACCTATACTCACCAAGATTCATTTTCTATTCTGAATCTTATAATCTTTTATCACCCATTAATTACAATTCAGTTCCCTCTATTTAATTTTATCCTAATCACCTTAATAACAATAATATCAACCTAATTACTTCCATATCTTTCTAGATTAAACTTTCTTCCACTAACTATCTGTTATCACATTTTCCCCCTTCTGTTTGCCTTCCAAGAAGTCAGCTTCACCTAGATAAAGAAAAAAAAAGAAAGAAAACCAAATGACTGCTCTCATTCTGGAGCTGAGAGAACTCGGCAGGGTGGGAAAAGGACCCTCCCTCCTGTTAGAGAGGCTATTGTGGGGAGGCTCCCCCTCTCTACTCCAAATGCCCAATGTTACAACCCAAACTTAATATGTGTATTTCCAACTATCTGTTTTGCATTTCTAAATATTAAAAATATTGCTACTATTGCTTAATAGCCTTAAACTAATAACTAATATTACATAGAAAACCTTTCTGTTTAATATTACACGAAGGACCTTACATCTTTCCCAACATTTTAATCTTAAAATTGCACCCTAAATTATTCTTAACAGACATTCAAAACTATCTATTTTTTCCCACTGCCTTCTATACTTTTGCACATGCTGCTAACAATTTCTGTCCAGATAATTCATCAAAAGCCATATAAATTTTGCCTTCCAGATGCACAACAATGTGCCTGAGAGGCAGCCAGCGAAATTTAACATTATTCCTCTTGAGTTTATCAGCCACTCCTTGTAATTTTCTTCATGAAGTGAGAATTTCAGGAGGTAAATCAGGAAAGAACTGCACCATTGTCAGCCAACTGCAATCCTTGTTTTTTTCTTGCCATTTGAAGTAATTTATTATTTTGCTGAATGTCTACAGATTCCACTAAGATATCTTATTAGTAGGGGTAGGTGTTTGTGAGTTTCCTGCATTGTGCAGGAGGTTGGACTAGATGACCCTAGAGGTGCCTTCCAACTCTATGATTCTATGATTCTCTATGATTCTGTGATCTTGAGTCGCTTCTATTGGGGTGTTTTTTGACAAAGGCAGATGAAAAGCTGTTGTCATTACCTTTTGATTTACAGCTGTTATTCCAAGCAGAGATAAGAGCCAGCCATTTAAGGACATACACAAATCTTCTGGTGAGAAATTCTTTGAAATGCCTCTGATTTTAGCTTTGCATTCTCTTGGTTTTATGTTCTGTAAAACCACCCAGTAAAAAGTCTGCCATGAAAACGTCATGATGTGATGTCACCCCAGAGTCGGAAATGACTGGTGTTTGCACAGGGACTACCTTACCTTTTTAATATAATTTTATTCTTTGCCCACATTTCAAAGACTTTCATTGCTTTCAAATCTTTTGCTGTTTTTTTTTTTTTTTTTAATTCTTGTGAAGCCATTTCTGCTTTTAATTCTGTATCCTTCATTGTGGTCATCAGGTGTTCAAACTTCTTCTGCATTGGTTCAACAGCTTCATGGAGTTTCCCCAGTTCTGTTTTTAAGTATCCAATCTCCCCCTCTAAATTGTCAATGCCTTGGCTAAACTCATTTTTCATTTCAGAACGTTCATTATCATTGTTTGGAAACTTGTATCTGGACTCATTCCTCCCAACGCCATTTTCTCTAAGGAGAGCAGCTGCAACTCGTCTTCTGACTAAGACACCTTGTTAGTTGTCTGTTTGGAGGATTTTTACCACCTTTTTTTCCTTTAGTTCCTCCCATCACAGACCTTGCACAGTACATGCAAAACAATGCCTTAATTTCAGTGCAATTGTATATTATCCAAAGGGAGTATCAGGAGAGAGAGGAGAGTGCAGCCAGCCAGAAGTTCTGCCGTCTTAGTAACTATTATTTCAGATAGAAGAAATTGGAATGAGTATGCATATATGAACTGATCTGGTATAAAATTAAATAAGCAGAAATGGGACTTTCAGTACAATACAATATAGTATAACTCCAGGGAGATTGTTGCACACTGCTCTGGAAAAATAAAGTCTGAGCTGTGCCCTCTGTTGTCTCTCCTGTTTGGCATCTGCTGCATGTTCCTGGGGCAACCGCCCCCCCCCCGCCAATGGCATCTCCAAGGGAATGCCTGGGAGGGTGAGCAGACTTGGTTCTTGGGGGGGGGATGGGCTATGAGCTGCCATGCTGCCCCCCGCATGGCTGGACAGGGGAGGGGGGTGCCACTCCTCAGCCTGCCCGGGCTGATGGCCTACCTGACCACACAGGGCTGTTGTGCGCTGGGCACTGGAGGGGGGCTCGCTGAAGTGGATGCATGCCTAGTGGCTCGCACTCTGAGTTCTGCGGCCCCCAGGAGAAGTGTTCCTTGCAGATAGGGGGTGACAGCAGGGCTACACTGGGGGGGGAGCCCCAGGGCATGTCTTTTAGACTTGGTTTGGCTGCTCCCAGACACACATTCCAGCTGCTGTCTAGGACAGTGAACTCCTGTACTTGGCACTTCTTGTCGGCGCATGCCTCTGCCCATCTGCCTGCCATTGACAGAGTCTCTGACAGTGGGAGGGAGTGGGGGGATTGACGGCCTCTCAGGCGCGGGCTTTCCGCTCCCTCACCCGGTCATGTGCAACGGGCTGGCCAATCCCGTGGTCCCGCGCGAGCCTGCACCTCCCCCACCCCCGCCTTGGCAGTGGGCCAATGGTGTGCACCTGGGTGGAATCACCATGGTGACAGGTTCTCTCTCGCTTGTCAGGCCGCTTCCCCCCTCCAAGCATGGCGTAACGTCTCCCCTTTGGAAGCCAATGAGCGGCTGGCCACCATGTATGTCTGGATTGGGCTGCCCAAATACTTTAGTTAAAATTATACATATACTCTCTCACACACACACACACAAAGGTATGTGGAAGGGGGAAAAAAGGGAAAACGTACATTTACATTGAACACATTTGCTCCTTTCTGAATAGCTAATGAAGATAAATCTTTTTTATTAAATCCCCATGCACCAAGATATTTACCAACAAATTAATCCACTATTCTCTTAATTTCCAGGAAATCTAGCAAGATGAATCTGCTGTGATTGAAGTAAACCCGCTTACCTAGTGGAAAATTCCTTCTCTACCTAGCGTGAAAGTTGTAAAGACAATTAAGAATAGTTATCTCCTTTTGCTCTCTTCCTTTATTGGTTGGCTTTTAAAATATACATTCCATATTCAGAAAAATGAGCTAATTTTCCAAACAGGGTCTGCAAAAGCATCTGTACTAGCTCATAGAGCATACACATTACAATTGAACTTTTCAACTTAGAGTTTTCTCTTGATTAATTAGAATTATTTCCCCTTATCTTTAGCCTTGAAACTTCCTTGCTTTTAACTCAGATAAAGGAACACAGCTGGAGCTGCTCTATATTGGTGGTTAATAAACTTGTATTGAAGACCAGAATTTCTTGCTCTTTTCCTTCCTTTCCATTTTTGTTTTAGAGATTAAGGATATTTCGATCTGCCTTTATAATATGACAGATATAAATTTGGAGTTTGTTATTAAATACTTTGCAAAACAGTACGATTTTATAAAAATACTAAAGGTCACAAAATGTTTGTAGAGTCTTAAGGTAATACTTATGTAATAATTCTGAATACTTGCAGGTATAAAGAACTATATACTTTTTCTCCTTCTAAACTAGAAATAATTGTAATCTTTCTTTTTTTTTGTATTCTTTCCCTTACTCTTTCCCCACAACCCTTAAATTTTCCCTGTATGAAACTTAATAAAAAAATTGACTACAACATCAGTCCAGGTACTAGAAACTGGACTGATTTTGATACCTGAGATGTGTGGGGTGAGAGAAGTGGGGGCCATATGAAAGTCCAAAGGAGCAGAGGGATTTGCGAGGGGAAAATGGAGGAGACTATGACTGATTCATTGTAGAGATCTCTGGGAAAGAAATTAGGGTGTATTCCAGGATAGCCCCTTGGCTTCTGTTGGGTCTAATTCCCTGCAGGGAACCAGTGCAAACTTGTACATAGTTATTAAAAAAAAACTATTCTGAGTTTGATTGCTGTGCTATAATAGAATTTCTGAGAGTCTGTCTCTTCCTGACTCTGAAACAGTTGCCTTTTTCTAAGAGGAAGAGAAAAGGGAAGAAGAGAGAGAAAACAGAGAAAGGCAGTCTGAGAGAGAATTAAAACCAGCAGCAAACCTGTAAAACCTGAAGGGACACCAGGAGGGTTATTGGAGGTCACTCTTTAGATATAGTTTTACCATAA
Source organism: Heteronotia binoei (assembly GCF_032191835.1). Taxonomy (NCBI): domain Eukaryota; kingdom Metazoa; phylum Chordata; class Lepidosauria; order Squamata; family Gekkonidae; genus Heteronotia; species Heteronotia binoei. The sequence goes on from NC_083224.1 coordinate 102,784,511, forward strand.
TTTTTGCAAATCCCAGAGCATCCCTTCAATGACATGACATCACTTCCAGTTTTTGCTGAAAGTGGCATGTGTGACATTGGAACTAGGGTTACCAAATATGGGTTAAAAATGCCTGGGGATTTCAGGTGTGGAACTTAGGAATGGTGGGATGTAGGGAGGGGAGGGACCTCAGCAGGTTGCAATGCCATAGAGTTCACCCTCTAAAGCAGCCATTTGCTCCAGAGACGATATCCAGACAACAGAGGATTGATCCCTGTCATCTGCTTATCACGTGTAATAGTGGGAGATCTCCAGGCTCCATCTGAAGGTTGGCAACCTTTTCTCAGTCACCCATGTGCCTTTTCCACTGGCTAAAGCAGGGTGGGAGGGAACCCATAAGTTTCTTGTCTTCTATTACACCATTCTTTTGCACCACCAAGTTAACAAGCTGTGGATGTGTGTCATTCTACCATTAAACAGTTTTTTAAAAGAAAAAATGGGAGGGAGCAAAGAATGCCCCCTAGTGACACGGGAGCAATGTAGCCATGTCCCCCCATTGGAATGAAGACAAGAGTCAAACTATACCATATGCCAAACTCAAGTCCAGTAACAAGTTCACAATCAAACTTGCAGTCAAGACATAATTTAGGGGAGGGGGAGAGAAGTGTCTGTGTAATGGAGCACACCATGGGAGGGGTTACCAGGTCAGGATCTTCTTCGTGGTCTCTGTGCAGTCCCACACATGGGTTTGGGCCCTTGCTCAAAGCCGACTTCAGAGAACTCCATGCAGAAGAGTGAAAGTAAATGAAGAGAAGTGAAGTAAATGAAGAGAAGATCAATATCGGTTAATAGCAGAAACAAGGATCATGCACCATGTACAGTTTTGGCTGAAAATGCTGCCTATGTGAATATCTCTGGTGGAATTTCACTACTTTATTGGCTTACCTGTCTTTGAATTTTCCAGGGATGACCTCAGTAAGATGACTTACTGTACTATGTGCATTAAAGAGAGCCTTCGCCTTTACCCTCCGGTACCAGGAGTGTCTCGACAGCTCAGCAAACCCATTAGATTTTTTGATGGGCGGACCTTACAAGAAGGTTTGTTTGGGTCTCTTCTACTTTTGTAGCCAAAACTTGTTTCTAGAAATCTAGATCCACTCGTACCCCATGTCGGAGCTTTTTTTGAGCAGGAATGCACAGGAACGCAATTCCAGCTGGGTTGGCCCAGGTTCTGACTCAAAAAAAGGTCTCCAGCAGAAGGAAAGCACTAGGCAGCCACTTGTTCCCAGATTGTGTGCTTTGTCCTTTCTGCCACCTCCAGCCTCCAACAGGCTTGCGAAGAAAGTGAGGGATACAAAGCTGCCCATGAGTTCCCCTCCTGGGAGAAGCCAGGCCTGACACTGCTCACTCGGCCGCGTGTGGCTCTCTCTCTCCAGTCATGTTTGCGGGGGGGGGGGGGGGGGTAAAACAAGGTCTTTCTTTGGGTTGTGTGAGAACACTCCCCCCAAAATGCAGCTGATGGCACTGTACTGTTATGTGCTAATAAGTGGAAAGTAACTTACTTAACAGGTGAAGGCACTTGCGGTGATGGCAGGGGTGTGGCCTAATATGCAAATGAATTCCTGCTGGGCTTTATCTACAAAAAAAGCCCTACCTCAAGTGGAGAAGAATCAATTTTAAGTAGCTTAAATACCATTGCAAAAGTGAGGACATATTCAAAGTGGTACTATGGCTGCAATCTTAAACACATTTATTAAGGAATAAGCCCCAGTGATCTCATTTCTAAATAAATGTTCTTATTGCCCTGTAGACTTTTGCAAACCTCTCCATATAGCATACATGTAATGTAATTTGCTACCATCTTCACTAGCGCCTGCAAGGGAGACAGAGCAGATTTTCTGTACATGGGCAATCCTTACAATGTGTCCAATAATCTGCAGCCTTGTCATCTGTTGATTCATTTTCTTTTATGACTGCTATACAGTCCTACTACCAACAATGAGTTGGACATGCAGTTCAGTAAATTCAGTGGAACAGAAGTATTTAAGAGACTATATACTTTGTGAATTTACTGTTGATGCCAATAGCAAACAGCAAAAGCCCTTAAGCAGTTGATCATTACTCCTAAAGGAATTCAGGATGCAATCTAAATTCTCAGTGGAAGGAAGCATGAACTCAAGCATCTCAGACCTATCTTAACACATAGTATTTATCCCAATCTTACCAACATGAACATAAACTATACATGTTTGGGTCTATAAGAGTGGTTGCTGACATTCCAGGTCATGCTTAACTTGTCCCCTTTCCCACAATGATTGCTTCCTAGGCTCTTGGGTAGCAGTAAGCTTTCATCTGATGCACAGGAACCCCAATGTATGGAAAGAGCCAGAGGTATGCTATTTTGTCAATGTAACCATATTCATATGATGCAGTAATGCTGTTTCAGTCTGCTAGAGCAAAGTTATTGCTGGGCACCATTCTCTCTGTAAAAATAGGCTTTTCATGTACACTGCTGAGAAACTGTATTGGCTACCCCAACCCTCCTTCTTCCAAAAGCCTAGTTGGCATTTATGAATAGTACAAATGGCAGTTCATTAAAAAAAAGGCAGTAGTTTGAAATGTCCCATGGGCGAAACTTTGTTTTGGGCATTTGTTTTCTGCCTCTCTATATGAATGCCAAGGCAAGTTACAGCAAATTTCATAAATATGAAATTCCATTAAAAGACACAAAAATAATAATTTAATACAATTTATAAAATCGCAAAAATTTGCATAGCAGTGGAATGCATACAACAGCAACCTTGAAGTGCAAAATATGAATGCAAGTAACAGTTGAGATCAAGCTAAAACCAGTTCAACACCAAAACTAGTACAGCTTTGAGTCTGATTCTGGGAGAAAAGCAGGATAGAAACATTTAAAATAAATTAAATAAAATTAAATCATAAATAGAACATTCATTTAGTATCTTAATCATAAAGCAGTTTCAGTGGTCAAAGTTCTGAAGTTCATCAATTAAATTTTTAAATATATGGGCATCACTCCACCTGGGTTAGATGCAGGGAGTTAGGACAGCTATCAGAGCTGTTTATCCTAGACAAAGGAATCAATCAGGGATGTTTACTTTTGCTCCAGTTGTTCATTTTATATATAAATGACTTCATACCCTGTCTCCTGAAGGAAGTATGTCATCTTCCATATTTATCTAAGCATGAAGGTCCAATCCTTATGCATGCTGATGATGCAGTGATAATGTCTAGATTAATAATGAGCCGCCTGAAACTGGTTTTTAAAAATTATGCTTTATTGTTATAATAAGGGCTTATCTATAATGTGGTGAAATCTAAGATCATAGTATTCACCAAAAGGAAAAAGGGAAAAATCTTAAAATGGGACATAGCAGGACAACCTATGGAAAAGGTCAATCAGTTTAACTATCTGGGAATGCACTTTGAAGCATCTCTTACATGGAAAATACACTTGGATATAGCAAGCCTTGAGAGTAGAGAGGACAATTGTAAAATACTTCTACTAAATGGGAGGTGAATTTGTCCCCTTGGCCTTAAAGGTATTTAATACTAAGATTCTAAACCTATTCCTGTACAGCACAGAAATTTGGATTCAGGTGGCTTCAGAAAAAATGGATTCCATCCAGTATGACATATTCCAATGTTTATTGACTACTCCCAGATGTGTCTTGGGCATAGCACTGAGACCAGAACTAGGCAAATTATCGATGGAAGCTAGGGCTTGGAATAAAGCATTTCTCTTCAGAGTAAAGGTTTTAAAATCTGAAGGAGGATCTACTCTACTTGGACATACAGGCAGATAAACATTTTAGCCAATGGAACCAACTACTGAAAAAGAAAATCAAATGCCTAGAAATAATAAATGATATGATTAAGAATACAGAAACTAAAGATATTATAAAACAAATAAAGGTGTTAAAGAAGTTGGATATTACAAGTGCCTCTGTTAGCGTATGCAGGGTATGTTCATCACTCCATTTGGGAATTGCCCTCCTTATGCAATTGCCAAAATATTTTTATCAATTGATAGTCCCAAATCTCAGAAGAGCTTTTACTTGGGTAAGAATGAACCCTCTTCGCTTGGTGGTTTTGGAGAGCAGATATACTAGAGTAAAAGGTAAAGGTAGTCCCCTGTGCAAGCACTGAGTCATTATTGACCCAAGGGGTGACGTCACATCACGATGCTTTCTTGGCAGACTTTTTGTTATGGGGTGTTTTGCCATTGCCTTCCCCAGTCATCATACTTTAATAAAGCATGCAGATACTCATATGATAAAATTGAAACTATCAAATGTGATTATGGACTGCCCTGTATCCAACTAGTTAAAGGGCTAATTCAGTCACCCCTTTCTGCAGTCTGACTCTCTGTTCACAACCTGAGATTGATTCCTTTGCATTGAAAAGGATTGGGGGAGGATGCTACTATTGGGTACAAATGATTGTGTCACCCTCTCAGTGGCAAAATTCATAGGCACAATAATCACATGTAAGTGAAATAGTACCGAGTAAGGTCTTTTAAAATAATTTTTCATTCTAACTTCTGCCTAAGGCAATAGCAGTGTGGATGGATGGATGGATGGATGGATGGATGGATGATAGATAGATAGATGGATGATAGATAGATAGATAGATAGATAGATAGATAGATAGATAGATAGATAGATAGATAGATAGATAGAGCACATGGCCAAAAAAAGTGTTCACAAGACTCCTAAATAGTAACATTTCTATGGAGAAGGTATTTTGCAACTGAGGCTTCACAAGAGAAAAAGTCCAGTCTCTGATTGCGAACCACCTCCATTCAGGTGATATACATAGAGTAGGGAACAAGACTGAACCCTGCAGGACTTTATAGTAAAGAAACCATGAAATTCAACACCAACATACACACAGCCAACATCACCTTCAGGAACTGATACCATGGTTGATAGTGCCAAAGGCTGCCAGAAGGGAGATGGTATCAAAAACTGCCACTGTCTTCTCCAAGTGAAGGTTAGAGCAACTGAGGCCATTTTAGTCCCCAGAAGATATTTGAAGCTAGGTTAAATGCATCTAGAGAATCAATTTCCTCAAAGTATGCCTAGAACTAAATAGCCATCCACACATAATTAAACTTGTTTTGGTCTAGCAATGGCTTCTTCAGAAGTTTCATGACAGCATCCTTCAAGAGTTAGCACTACACCATTCTTTAAGGAAGCCAGTTGCTATCTCCCTATCTGGACCGGGCGTTACAGGCAGTGGCTAGGTGGCTTAGGCTGAGCGGGCTGAAGCTGAACCCGGCGAAGACAGAGGTCCTTTGCTTGGGTCGCTGCGGCCCGGGAAGGGAAATCCCCCTGCCAGTTTTTGACGGCGCTCCGTTAACAGCGTCGGGCAGGGTCAAGAGCCTGGGGGTGCTGTTGGAGCCTTCATTGACGATGGAGGCTCAGATAGCAGCCACTGCCAAGTCCGCTTTTTTTCATCTTAGGCGGACGAGGCAGTTGGCCCCCTTCCTGGAACGTGACGACCTGGCAACAGTGATTCATGCTACGGTCACCTCGAGGCTGGACTACTGTAATGCCCTCTACATGGGGCTACCCTTGTGCCGGACCCGGAAACTGCAGTTAGTGCAGAACGCTGCTGCCCGGCTGTTATTAGGGCTCCCAAGACGGGAGCACATTCGGCCGGGGCTCCAGGGTCTGCACTGGCTGCCAGTAATATTCCGAGTCCGGTACAAGGTGTTGGTCATTACCTTTAAAGCCCTATATGGCCTAGGACCTGCCTACCTTAGGGACCGTCTCTCCCCACACGTTCCCCAGAGAGTACTACGCTCAGGTTCACAAAACCTGTTGGTAGTCCCCGGGCCAAAGGAGGCCCGTCTAAAATCCACCAGGGATCGGGCCTTCTCAATAACGGCACCTTATTGGTGGAACCAGCTGCCGGAAGAGGTGCGGGCCCTGCGGGATCTAGGGCAATTCCGCAGGGCCTGTAAGACAGTCCTCTTCCGGCAGGCCTATGACATTAACTGACAATGAAAAAATATCTTGGATGGAACAAAATGTATCTATAGGCCGCCGGTTTTATTCTATCTTGTTTTTATTAATTTATGGTTTAATTGTATTTTTAAATGTTTTAAACTGAAGTTGTTTGAATTATTATGCTGTAAGCCGCCCTGAGACACTTAGGTGAGAAGGGCGGGGTATAAATCTTAATATAAATAAATAAATAAATAAATAAATAAATACCCAGTCCTACAGTCTCTAGTGGCAAATATAACAAGCTAGAATGGTTAAGGGTCAAGCTGGTTGCACACTTCCACGAAACTTGTTCATAATTGTCCACAGACCACACCAAATGAAATTAATCCAAGTAACTTTGACAAAAGCTTGTTCAGATTGTAGCAACATTAACAGCCTTTGCTCAATGTCAGAATAAGCCATTTTTATGGAATCCAGGAAAGAATACAAAAGTCCCTTCTATTATCAATAGCAGTAGCGGCAGTAGCTAAACAGTAGTTAAACTAGGTTGTTAAAAAAACAATGGATCTGAATTCTTTGTTTTAGGTGTTTGATCCTCTGAGGTTTACTCCTGAGAACATATCAAGCAGAGATACTCATGCCTTTCTGCCTTTCTCTGCTGGACCAAGGTAAAATTCATATGTTGTGGGCTTTGAGATATTAAACCTCATGGTCAAAGTTAATGCCAGTTTATCTAGAAGCACTGAATTAGCATAGCAGATTTTGAAACCTCAGTATAGTATGAGTTTAGATGGCTATTTTTGGAATAGTGGCTACATATAAATTAATTGCTAGGCAGCATGCTGTGGTCTCTTCCCCCCGCCACAAGCCATTCAATAGGGAGGCATAATAACACCTGTCACAGCATATATTTGTGTGTTATAGATGGCAAGTTCATTGTCTAAATCAATCCAGACACTGTCTAAATAAATATATATAGTTTTTCATGCAAATAGTGTTTTAATTGTAATTTTTAATTATATTTTATTGGTTTTAAATTGTAAATATAGATGTCTGAACTGACTGTTAGCCACCCTGAATCTGCTTGCAGAGAGGGTGGGATAGAAATTTAAGGTAATAAAAAATAAAATAAAATAAATACTGGGACAAAACAAGGGGATCCTTGTCAGATCTTTGTGGACAACTTTCTCTGGCAATGAAGTCAGGGCTCTCAGTATTCCTGGAATCTCATGTATCTTCACTGTTTCAGTGATGATTGTGCTCCGTTGTACAAAATATGACCACAATAAGTAAACTAAAAGTGAAAAGCATCTCAGATTCTCAGGAATGGTTTACAGTCCCATTAGAATTGATTCAGAGACTATCAATGACATTGAATTTAGCCATGTCCTGTATGATGTTAAAGAAGCAGGACTATTTTGATCAGGTTGCATTAATCAGGACGTATTCCTTTTAATGGAGGCATCTAAAGATGATACAGTTATTCATGGAGTCAACTAGTGTCCTAGGAGAACAAATTTATATTGAAAATTTGATGAAAATATGTCGAACAGTGGGGTGGAGAGTTAAGGGGAGAGGGGAGTTACTACCTTCCCAGCTTTCCAGCAAGGTTGCAAAACAGAGAACAGCCAGGATGCTGTAAGGATCAGAATGTCAGACTAGGATCTGGGAAGCCATGGAAGCTTGCTGAGTGACCTTGGACCAATCACATATTCTCAGCCTAACCTAGTCTACAGACTTGTGAAGAAAAAATGGAGAAGGAAACAATGTAATCCACTTTGGTCCCCACTGGGAAGAAAGATAGGGTATACATGAAGTAAAAAAATAAATAATTGGGGCAGTCTGAGCCTAGCTGAGGGGCGATATCTGCTGGTGGAAGGAATAAGGTGCTTTTAGATAAGTACTTAATATTTTTATATCTGTTTTTAATATTTCTCTTATAAAACTGATTTTACATTATTGTTAACTGCCTTCAGTTCTGAGAAGAAAGGAGGGGATATAAGTAATTTAAATAAATTAAAATATTTATTTCTAAAATTTATAATAGCATATTTGAGAAAGATAAACTCCCCATCACCAATTAGCAAGGCAAGCCTATGCCAGAGACCCCTGAAAGTTTCAGTTTATTCTCAATAATATAGTCCGTAGGAGATTTAGCAGATGGTAATCCACAGAGCAGACCAGAAAGGCAGCCATAAGTGGAGCTAAAGTATTCATTCTTTGCTCAGCAGACATTTTACAGGAAAACAGCAAATGTGAAATAGATTCAACAATCTGAGTTCCACCTTTGCTCATGTAAAAAAAAAGGTAAAGTCCCCTGTGCAAGCACCAGTCATTTCTGACTCTGGGGCAATGTTGCTTTCACAACATTTTCACGGCAGACTTTTTTTACCAGGTGGTTTGCCATTGCCTTCCCCAGTCATCTACACTTTCCCCCCAGCAAGCTGGGTACTCATTTTACCGACCTTGGCTGGAAGGCTGAGTCAACCTCAAGCTGGCTACCTGAACTCAGCCTCTGCTGGGATTAAACTCAGGTTGTGAGCAGAGATTTTGGATTGCATTACTGCAGCTTTACCACTCTGCGCCATGGGGCTCTTTTTGCTCATGTAGAATTCCACTAAATCTACCAGTTAGCTCTGCTAAAGTTAGTAAAGTAAAATGATCCTCCTTATTTTAATATTTTTGTGTGTCCTGTTACAAACAGCTTTGCATTGACCTAGATGGCCTAAACTAGCCAGATCTTGCCAGAGCTTGGAAGCTAAGCAGGGTCAGCCCTGGTTAGTACTTGGATGGGAAACCACCAAGGAAGGCCAGGTTGTTATAAAAAGGCAAGTAATGACAAACCACCTCAGTTAGTCTCTTGGCTTGAATCCATAAATTGGTTGCAACTCCATAGCACTTTCCACCACCACAAACTGCTTCACAGAAATATCATTCTACACAAGAACATAAACAAGCATTGCAGACCAATAATCAATTTAGTCTAACATCCTGTTTTCCACAGTGGCCAAACCAGATACCCCAGAAAGCCCACAGCAAGGATACAGAGGCCAAAACCTTCTCCTACTGCTTCCCCACAGCAACAGGATCCAGTGGTATACTGTCTCCAAATCTGGAGGTACATTTAGCTACCCAAGCTAACTGCCACTGATGGACCTCTCCTCCATGAATTCTCCTTTAAACTATATTGACACAAAGTAAGAAATCAAGTATTTCCTCAACCATTTTGTGCTCAAAGGGCATCATTCAACTCCCCCCCTCCCAATTTCTAAGCGATAAATAGTATCCTAGTACACATGAAAGAGCTCCATAAGTAAATTCCTTGTGTATTTTGATTCTAAGAAGCAGTTAGGAGGTATGGTATGGTTCTCTGATCAAAAAGTCCCACTGGGCTACTTTCAGTTCTAGAAGGGAAAAGATATACACAATAAAGATAGCTATATTTTTCCCTACTGAAGCTAAAAGCAGTCTAGGTGTAGCTCATGGAAACAGCCCAGGAGGAAGAGTCACCTTCTCATCCTCCAGCATCATGATCAAGAGGTGCTGGGATTCTAATAGAATTCTTTTTGTAATCCACTTTTAGTTGCGGTGTTCATAGGTTCTTTAAGTGAAACATAGACAGACCATGCACATTAATATAAATATCTCTGAATTCATTTACTGAAACTTAATAACTCAAAACCTTAACAACAAACAATCAAATAGACAACACATATATCACAAGGTATATTATCAGACTCACAAAAACCATGTGATAATCTTGAGGCCACATAGGTTGGTGGCCCATTCACTATAGCAGCAGAAAATGAAAAAGTCTGGATTCCTCTAGTGGCAAATAAAGAGGAAACATGACATCCATGACTGTGTCTGTTTTATTCCCACAGCAGAGATGGAGAGCATTGGGTTAGGTACTAACACTTGTACCTCCTGGAATTTCCTTGGGTCAGCCAGAGCTCTGGCAGAGGTTGTCCTTGAAAGGGCAGCTGCCTGAAACTGGCTAGGGCCAGTGGGGGGAACCTCCCCCTACGTCGCTGGCGTGATGACGTCACCCAGAAGTGATGTTATCACGGCAGCGATGCCGCATATGGCCACTCTAGACGTTTTCAGAAAAACTCTATGGTTTTCTCAGATGCTCTAGCCATTTGGGAGGGAAAACTCTATGGTATAGTAGATACCATAGAGTTTCCCCCCTCCCAAATGACTAGAGTGTCTGGGAAAACCATAGAGTTTTCCCAGAAACGCCTAGAGTGGCCATGTGTGGCATCGCCAGCACAATGACATCACTTCCGAGTGATGTAATTTCGGGTGAATGTCCCCCAGGGACAAAGAGGACTTGGCAACCCTATGGCTAGTGGTCATTGTGACTAGTAGCCATTAATAACCCCATTTTCCATGAATTTTCTACTCCTTTTTTAAAGTTTTCCAAGTTGGCAGCCCTCACCATATCTTGTGGCAGCCAGGTCCACAATTTGAATGATGAAATTATGAAGTACTTCAGCTTCTGTGGATTACCCCTTGATCATTTTAGCTGCTCTTTTCTACACTTTTTCAAGCTCTACAGTATCCCTTTTTCAGATGAGGTGACCAGAACTGGACACAGTATTGGAGGGTATAAATACTGGAGGGTATAAATAAGTGTGGTTTCATTATAGATATATAAAAAAGCAATATGATGGCAGTTGTTTTATTCTCTATTCCTTTTCTAATTATGACTAGCAAAGAATTTGCCTTTTTCAAAGCAGCCACACACTGAGTCAACACTAGCATTCTTAAATCCCTTTCTTGGTTTGTTGCTGTGAGTTTAGATCGCATCAGTGTACATGTGAAGTTGGGATTTTTTTGCCCAGATATACATGACTTTACACTTAACATAGAAAAGTAGAGTTGGAAAAGTAGATTTTACCTTAGTTTTCTTCACAGTGGGTACTCAAAGGAGTTTTTAACATTATTTCTTCTCTCCTCCATTTTATCCTCTCAGCAACCATCCTATGAAGTAGTTTATACTGAGAATGACAGGCCCAGAAAGCTTCCACAGTATTTGAATCGGAGTCTCCCGTATCCTAGTCAGACCACTCTAACCACTGCACTGTGCTGGCCTATTGTACTTACAATTTCTTTATTAAATGAGGATTGGGTAATTTATTGTAAATTAAGACAGAACTCAAACTTCTACTGATCCTGTCAGCAGAGCTTTTTTTGAGTAGGAATGCACAGGAACGCAGTTCCAGCTGGCTTGAAATCAGGGGTGTGGCCTAATATACAAATGAGTTCCTGCTGGTTTTTTCCTATTAAAAAGCTCTCCATGTCAGAAATATATTCCTTGCTCATCACAATTTTTTTTGTTAAAACATTGGGGGGAGTCTTAAACATCTATTTTAGTGCTTAAGGGGAAAATTTCATTTGCTTAATTCACAAAATGGAAGGAACTTGTGTTGTTAATAACTTAAATGATAAATGGTATTTATGTGGGTCTGTTATAAAGATGATGCCAGTAAATTTTCATGCTCTTGCCAGTACGTAATTCTAAATAATGCAATAATAGCTAGCTGTTGAAGCAATATTTATATATAATCCCACTAGATTCCCTTTAATGAATATATCTGAAATGAATAATCCCAAATTGTAGTTTGTGTAGATCTTGAAGAAGGACAAGGGCTGCAAAGGAGTCTTCTAACAGATATTCTCATTTGTAAATATGTCTATTTGTCCTTTCAGAAACTGTATTGGTCAGCAGTTTGCCATGATTGAGATGAAAGTGGTCCTTGCCTTGACTTTGCTTAGATTTGAACTCATACCTGATCCTGCTAAACTTCCTCCCATTCCCATACCTCAGATTATCCTACGTGCCCACAACGGTATACATCTTACCTTGAAGAAAGTGATATGATCCTGAAACAGGAGGAGAAATAATCATGATCTGGAAAGGAGACCTATTACAGAATGTTTCCATAAAATCATTTGGCAGTGTTTTGAAGTTTAGAACCATGGTCTGCATTTTATTTATTATTATGAGCATTCATGAAAGCATGGGCAATGCTACAGGACAGTTACAACTGTGATAAGGACACCTTCATCCAAATTCCATTTCAAACAGTCAGACTGCCAAGTAACTTTTTAAGGTGGATTATACAATACCAACCAATGCAGTTAGTAGAATGAGACATCTAATAGGAAATGTAATACAACTAGGATTGCAAAAATCTGAAATAAAGCATACATGAAAAAGCAGAAAATGTCATTACGTAAGCAGTTATACAATGCAGTGGGGACAATTACATCAGTCCAATAAAATATCTTACCCAATGATCGGCATGTCTCCCATCCAAATACTAGCCAGGACCAACCCTGCTTAGCTTTTGTAAACCAAATTGCCCTCAAATGGAGGTTGGGGAATTAACAGGTGGGCAACTATGGTTCAACGGGATTCAGAATCTATGTATACAGGATACTACTTCCAGAAACTCTTACTAAATTGACAAGGGACACTAATTAAGTAAAATAATTATGCTTTTATTATAGAAAAATATAGAACACACATACATGGTACTGGATACATATATCACACATACAGACCTAAGAAAACAGAGAGAAATATACAGAGGTAACACGAGGATGGACAAACAGGGTGATAATTACCCATCATAGTCTTTGAGGAAGGCTCCAGTGATGATGAATAAGGGAGATGGGGGAGGGACCCTCAACTGATCAGGTATCGGGGGCGTATCTAAACAGCAGGTTAGGGGTACTGTCGGATGCACCCCTGTGAGACCTTGGGTCAGAGGTTATAAGGACTACCTTGAACCCTTAGGGGGTAGGAGTCCAGGGGCTTATGACACAAGGTCAGATGGGGCATGATGTTGTACCACATAGTACATTACCTCAGAAAAAGGGGAGGCTCCAAAGTGACAGTTTTGGGTAAGACGCGGGCAGAGGAGATTAAAACAAGCTATACAACCTTATCTAAAAGTGACAATAGAGGGTCGAATTGATACCTAAGGTGACACCCGATCTACGCAATAGCTCTGGCTCTAGATTAAAACTGGTCTTCCTCTTCTTGCTCCTCTGGCTGGCACCATCCTTTGTCTGGAGTTCCGTTTGACAAAAGCTTGGGCAGTCAGTCAGGAACCATGCCTAAGATAAGAGTGATTGCCTTATGCAGATGTTGAGGCAGCTGTTGGATATGTGATCCTCTCATTTCTCCTTCATGGAGTCTGGAAAACAAGATGGTTGCTGGCGATGTTAGCCTTGGAACCTGGCTTGTATGAAAACGGGCTGGACACTGCTTGCCTGGACAGCTCATGACGGTGCGGCTTCTTCCCCTGCAACGGCCGAAAGTGTGCTCTCATGGAGCGACTGGAGGCTCATCTTTACTTCTTGCTAGCACCCATTCAAGGATAGGGAGTGCCGCTGTAATTCTGGAGCTTTTAATATCCACATAAGACTCTCCGAAAATGGCAGATGAAACCTGCATCTTTGAGCAGATGTATGTGAGTTGAAACTCCAGGCACCCTGGCAACCAGAGCAGTGATTATGATGTCCATATATTAGTGAAAATAGGGGGTGCTCACTCACACTTTGTTTTATTATACTTTTTATTATAACAAAGTATATTTAAAAATAGTGATTACAGATTTCTTGTACATATGAGTGTCTGTTGGCCCTCAACCAATATCCTCCATCTTTGAACAGTATCTTCACTTTCATGAAGCTGGGCATTCTTGCCATTCTGCACCTGGGATGCAACAAGTAATAGCTATTGAATTGATATGGATTAGGCAATTTTGGATCTACACAAGGCCATATAATTGTGTTACTTTTTATTTTCTTACCCCGAGAGCCAGTTTGGTGTAGTGGTTAAGTGTGCAGACTCTTATCTTGGAGAACTGGGTTTGAATTTCCACTCCTCCACTTGCACCTGCTGGAATGGCTTTGGGTCAGCCATAGCTCTGGCAGAGGTTGTGAGTGCCCTCTCAGTGCCCTCTCACCTCACAGAGTGTCTGTTGTGGGGGGGGGGGGAGATAAAGGAGATTGTGAGCTGCTCTGAGACTCTGAAATTTGGAGTGGAGGGCGGGATATAAATCCAATATCATCTTCTTCATTGTCTTCTTCTCAAAGGATATTCTGTTCTGGGTCTCTAGACACCCTATTTGGCATGTTTAGTCAAGAGACTAGCCAACTCTGCTTCTGTTCTGCAGAAACATCCTCCATGATCTTTTTGGTCAAAACCAGCAACTGTTCCCCTATATTTCTGACCATATTCTCAGCAGTAGGTTACCATGAGTATATAATAGCATATGTTGAAACAACTGGATTGGCAGTTTCTACAATCCTAGTAGCCCCGTGGCGCAGAGTGGTAAAGCTGCAGTACTGCAGTCTGGACTATCTGCTCATGACCTGAGTTCGATTCCGGCAGAAGCTGGTTTCAGGTAGCTTGCTTGGGTTGACTCAGCCTTCCATCCTTCCGAGGTCAGTAAAATGAGTACCCAGCTTGCTGGGGGCAAAGTGTAGATGACTGGGGAAGGCAATGGCAAACCACCCCGTAAGAAGTCTGCCATAAAAACGTTGTGAAAGCAATGTCACCCCAGAGTCGGAAACGACTGGTGCTTGCACAGGGGACTACCTTTACCTTTACAATCCTAGTATCTGTATAAGGTGATTGTACTTTACCTAAAATGCTTGTTCTTACTCCAAAATGTTTCTGATGTTAATAACATCTGTTCATATGCAAGAACATGTTCCTTTTCTGTTATGGAATGCTCTACTTAATGAGTTCATTTCTCTTGGCATTCTCCAGAATCTATAAGAACCCACAGTTTCAGAGGTCTTTTTAAGACTGGCGTCTAGAGTCACAGTCAATTGATGTATGATGAAGTTATATATATATTAAAAATTCTCTAATGGAATTGACCCAGTCCAGCTTTCCCAATGACTGTCTGTGCACTCCATCAGTGATTGGCTCATCAACCACCACTCAAGAGAACTTGTATGCCATTGGCTGGGCCTGCTCCTTTCTCTTGCCTGCTGTCACCTACCCATTCTCTTGCATTTAGAAGAGAAAGTAGGCAGCAGTGGTGGGGAGACACTGAAGAGATAGGGAATGAAGGTGGTAATGCATCTAGGTGGCAAGGCCTGGCCCTCCCAGGTGCATTTCATCAGTTCCCCTGGAGAAAATGGCTGCTTTGCAGGATGGAGTTTGTCATTATACCTTGCTGAGGACACTTCCCTCCTGCTTTGGTCCACACTGTGGAGAAAGAATGTACTTTTCCTAGACAGAGGCTGTGGAGGTGGGAGATGAAAGCTGAAATCAGATCAATTCCCCTTCAGAAAATGGCCACCTTGAGATGCATACCCTATAGTACACCATAACACAACCAAGCCAGGCAAAACCCCCCCGATCATGCTACAAGTTCACACTGATGCTAAATGCTGTAAGGCTGAGTATGTCAGGAAAAGGTGGCAAAAAGGAGTCTTGGAGCGGCTTACATTTGCCTTGCCTTCATCTCCCCACTGCTAACAAAAGGAATGCTGAACTTTGGCGTCTGTGTGACTGTCATCATGCCCCCTACACCCCCTTAATTATTCTTCCTTTGAAGGAAGGGCAATGGCCTGGCCAACCTTAACCTGACTCCATCTTAAGACTCAGAAGGCAGCATTAAGCCTTCATGTACTTTGACCTATGCAAGGCTGAGGGCCTAGGAATGTTCTGCCCTTTCACCTCCTTCCTGGAATCCACATTTGAGGAAAAGCTAAGGTAAATATTGGTCTCACCATTTTGCATGTTGTTAGTAAATGATTATGTATAGAAGCATGTATAAGAATAAAATGACCACCACTGTCAAGAAGGCAGCAGCAGCAGAGACAGTGTGAAGAACTTCAACCCTGAGTCGTGTGACATTTCTACATGTGGTGCCCGAACAGGGACCCCTCTCACAAATGTCTGGATTAGACCCCTTGAGTGCACTCCGTCGTTCTCAACAATCCCTTCATTTGTGAGTATGGGAGGACAGTTCTCGCAGACCCAGCAAAAAAATTGGGGGGAGCTGCGGTTCCTCATTCAGAAGTACGACGGGTCCGTGACTTCTGGGCAACTTAAGACTCTCTTGCAGGAGATCAGTAAGCAATGCCCCTGGTACCCAGAGGGAGGGTCTCTTAAACTTCGGGGCTGGGAGAAGATAGGGAAGACCTTTCACACAGAGCCCTGAGCTTCTGTTAAACTGCTTCAAGCCTGGCATAAATGCAGGTATGCAGTAGAGAAATTTATGCTGATTTCTAACACAAGCCAGCTCTCCAAAGATTGTCCCCTAAAATGCACTCATGTCCAACTTGTGCCCCCTGCCCCTCCTCTTCTTCCTCCTCCTCCTCCTCCACCAACAGATCCACCCATGGGCCCACCATCTAACGCCCCACGACACATGGTCTGTGAAGTTTTGGAGAAGGAACTTCATCAGGCTAAATTGGAAAATGTCCCAGAATTGGCAGAAATGTTGTCTACTAGCCCTAGGGTGGCCATAATATCTGCAGGCCAGCCAGGGACACCTTGAGGGGGGAATGATTGTGTGTGCGTGTGCGCGCAGCCGGAAACAGGAAGTGACGTCACTTCCGGTGATGGAACTTCCGGTGATGTCATGCCACTGCCGGAAACAGGAAGTGACATCACTTCCTGTGACATCGTTTTCCCCCACGCCACCTGCTGGAAGCAGGAAGTGACATCACTTCCTGTGGCATCATTTCCCCCAAATGCCACTGCTGGAAACAGGAAGTGACATCACTTCCTTTGACATCACTTCCTGTGACGTCATTTCCCCCAAATATCACCACCGGAAACATGAAGTGACATCACTTCCCCAAATTGCCACTGCTGGAAACAGACTTCTGGTGACATTACCACCCCCAAAATATACAACTTGAAAAAAGAAGAGAAACTTCACGATGTTCCCTGCTGAAGAAAAAAAGGCTCCAACAGCAACTCCTCTTGAGTCAGATTCACAGGAAAACAATCCACTATCCTTGATACCTGCTTGTGCTGACAAACATTTCAACAAGACTGTCCTATCACTAACAGCTTTGCTCAGATTGAAGGCCATGGCTTCCTTTATTCAGTCAATCCATCTCATGATGAGTCTTCCTTTCCTGCTGCTTCCAACTTTCCTAGCATTATTTTTTCCCCCCACTGAGTCTTGTTTTCTCATGATGTGACCAAACTAGTAGTAAGTAGCAAACACATACCAGGATCTAGAAGAGAGCAAGAGACCAGTAGCACCTTAAAGACTAACAAAATCGGTGGCAGGGTATGAGTTTTCTTGAATCTCTGCTCACTTCTTCAGATCTGAAGAAGTGTATCTGAACTGAGCTGTGACTCATGAAAGCTCATACACTGCCACAAATTGTGTTAGTCCTGAAGATGCTATTGGACTTTTGCTCTTTGCAACAAACATGGCTATCCATCTTGTTCTATATCAGCTTCTACTAAGCCTTAATAGTTAGCCAAAAGGCAGGCAAGCAGTGCTCTGAAGGAGTTTTTTGCAAGGATAAAAGTGCTGTGTCTCTTCAAGTAGGCCAGGGAAGTCATGCAATTTCACGAGTCCGCTGTTGCAAATACAGAAGCACTTTCATTAGGTACAGTCCCAGCACATTTTCACCTCTTCAGCCAACAAGCTAAACTTATGGTTATCATGCTTTAATTATAGCAAGATCCCTCACAAAGATCACTGTGACAGGATCAGGAAGAAGAGAAACCCAACAGTTATCGGAAGCTCATAGGGCAGGGACTGTATCACTTGCACACATCTCACTGTTGGCACTGTTTGCAAGGGCGTAGGAGGAAAGCACATCCCAGAGGCAAGTGTAGTTGCACCTCCACCCCTTTTCCCGTGTCTTCTACATTCTTTCCACATATACCATAGGCAAGCCTTTGCAACATAAAGGAGAAGAGTTGGCTTTACCCGCCCTTCACTACCCGAAGGAGTCTTGGAGCGGCTTACATTTGCCTTGCCTTCATCTCCCCACAACAGACATGAGTTAGGTGGGGCTGAGAGAGCTCTAAGAGACAGCTGTGGCTGGCTCAAGACCACCCAACTGGGCACATGTGGAGCTATGGGGAATCAAACCCGGTTCTCCAGATTAGAGTCCGCTGCTCTTAATCACTACACAAAGCGGGAAGAAGTAAAATCCATGACTGAAAGATGGCATGAAGAGAATTGGGGAAGAGCTTGCGCATAAATCCATTCACACAGGAAGCCAAGTAGGTTTCACACAGAGTATGTACCTTAGACACTATCCATCTATCATCAACAATACACAGGACACTGAGAAACTAAGAAGACTCAGCACTCCATCTGCGTTTACACAGCTGTACTTTTGAATGCAGCAGAAAAGCACAGAAATACCTTAGTGGAAGGTTATCTCTGCACTGCTGCTGTTACCTCCACCTCCTCTCTTTTTCTTGCCAATGCAGAGCCTGCTGATGATGCCAACCAGATACATACAAAAAGGGGGACTGCCTTACAGGACAGATAGGAGGAAAATGAGCTTCCTCACTAATACACTCCTGAATATTGTAACAGGGAAATGGGAAACTGGAAAGGAGAATGAATCTAGTGCTCAGCTCCAATGGGGGGGGGGGGAGGAATTATATGTAGTTTACATCCTCAATCCAGCCACTGCCATTTATATTACCCAAAATTAAGTGTGTGTATGGGGGGAGAGAGGCAAGGAAGAAAAGGTGAAGGAGAACGGACGATGTAGAGGCTTCTCTTTGAAAGGCAATCAGTAGAAAGGAACTGTGCACAAAGAGTGTGTCTTGCACAATAATTTCACATATAAAAATACCTCATGCAATGGCCTGACTAAACTGGTACAACAGTTGTCAATAGACTCAGGTAAGAAGAAACCCAAAGGAGGTCTTTTCAAGCCCCAGAGATTTAACCTTCTACCTAGAAGCCAGGCATTACCATGCACCCAGCCATGCATTATCATATCATGCTCCCCTTTATAGTTTCCCAAGCCAGACCCCTTCTCCATCACAGCGTATTTGCAAATTGCAACGTAATGTATGGAGACCTTTCACAGCAAATCAGACTACAGCCCAGCGCTCTCAGGCAGAGAAAGGACTCTCCCAGATTTGTTAAACTAAATCTTTTAATCGGGGACAACAAGGGATTGAACCGGTGACCTTCCGCATGCATACAGTGCGATATCAAGCACCAAAGACTGTCAGACAGCCGGCTCCCCACAGCCCATCAACATGCACCCCGTGGGAATTAGCCAGAGCAAAGCCCAGCGCCGTCCCTATCCGGCAGCGATTCTCTACCCAAGCTCACTTGGGACCTTCTGCATGCAAACCATGTGCTGCTACTAGCACCCTGCTCGGCATACTACCCTCTGCAAATTCCCGGGAGCCGCCATTCAGCACCCTTCCTCCCTTCTGCTGCCTCTTGCCCCCTCACCCTTATTGCCAGAGGCTCCTCCTCCTCCTTCTCCCCCGCAGGAACCCCAAGGGAGAACCCCCACCCCCTCTCCAAAATGCCGACCTTCAAGGGTTGCCAAGTCCAATTCAAGAAATATCTGGGGACTTTGGGAACGGAGCCAGGAGACTTTGGGGGTGGAGCCAGGAGACATTGGGGTGGAGCCAGGAACAAGGGTGTGACAAGCATAATTGAACTCCAAAGGGAGTTTTGGCCGTCACATTTCAAGGGACTGAACACTTTTTAAATGCCTTCTTTCCATAGGAAATAATGAAGGATAGGGATACCTTCTTTGGGGGCACATAGAATTGGACCCTCTTGTCCAATCTTTTTGAAACTTGGAGGGTGTTTTGGGGAGAGGCACCAGATACTACGCTGCAAATTTGGGGCCTCTACCTCAAAAAACAGCCCCCCAGAGCCCAAGATACCCGCAGATCCATTCTCCATTATTTCCTATGGGAATACATCTCCATAGGGAAGCGGCAACGAACGCACGGTAAAAATGCAAAGGCAGCCACCTGTGCAAACACCAGTGGAGAACAAACAAATCTTTGATGACTCCAGTAGCGCCACAACACTCTACAGACCGAGCCCCCCACAGCTGAACAGGTGGAGGGAGGGAGGAGGCAGAAAAGCTACCCCAGCTCCAGGGGCATAGCTAGAGCTTTGGGGGCCTGGGGCCCAAGATTTATGTGGGCCCCCCTATGTGTGTGCGACCCTATGTGTGTGCGACCCGCCCCCCCCTCCCTACACCACTGACCTCGAGATTGTTTTGGCCGGTAGACTTTTGTAGGAGAGCTGTTTAGATGTCTCTCCATAATCCACTCTCTCTTGCGGGTGGTGCCATCTCTACTTCCAGTAGCTTTTAATGGCAGGCATGCATACGACAGGTGATGTCTTGCCTCTCTAGTCAAGTAAAAGCTGTCTCTGATGGATTTCAGCCTGCCTCGCTGCGGTGGGCAGAGGAACCAAGGGCTATCCATTTCTCAAGCTTGCTGGCGGCTCCCCCTCGGGTCATCTCGGCTCCAGCTGGTTGCCACACCCCAAGCCAGGGCATCTTCGGACTCCCAGCTAGTTGCTGCCAGGGCAGCCTCTGCTTGCAACTCTCCCGGGAAGGAGATCCCAGGACTTCCCGCCCCGACTTGTCGCACCACCCTACTGACAGAAGGCATTTCTCCCCTCTTTTTTCAAGTGCTCCTCCACTTCGGGGGACGTTATTTCGGTGGCTTGAGTCTCGGTGAGAAAGGCGGACTATTTAAAAAGCCACAATGGCTGGAAATGGGTTGGTCCTCCTGAACTGGGACTGGTTGAGCCTGCAGTCCATCCTCTTCAGAGACCCCCGCTCCCCCTGGAGCCCCGTCTTCTTCACTCTGCGCATCAAGCACCACCCCCTCCTCCTCCTTGTTGCAGCGAAGCTCTGCTGGGCTGGTAAAGGCTCTTCTCTCTGACGCTTGGAGAGTCCTCGGGGCGAGCCACCTCCGATTCCCTCGGGATGGGAGTTTCTCCACAACGCTCAGCCTCTCTCTGGGCGGGGGGAGGAAGAGACACTGGTCGGCCCTTCCCCGAGAAGAGACTGGGCTCCAGGGGCAAGTTCGGAGAGCCCCTCCTTCAAGAAACTTGTTGCCAGCTTCTGACTGAGCACACGCTTTTGCTTGGCGCAGGAAGACTTGGAGGGACGGCCACGTTCTCAGGCGAGGGAAAAGTTTAAGGGAACTCCACGCGTCGATCCTATCCATGCGCTGCTGCTATTCCAACAGACTCACTCCCAAGCAAATGAGGCTGAGCCTGCGATCCTGAGTTCCAGCTTAGACCCGACACCCCAACGACACAGCCATTTTGTGTCTTTGAAAGATGCACAGAATGGTTTGCTCAAGGGAAATTGGGTCTTCCATGTAGTTAAACGCTAGGTATGGACTCTGGACTACTACTGGACTTGTTTTGCTGCGAAGTTTGTGAGCAGCGCTTCCTCTTTGTCAGGTCTGGACATAAAAGAAAGCAATACGGGGACCCCCCAGACCCCCCAGACCTGGGGCGACCCGCCCCCCCACCCCCCTCCCTACACCACTGCCCAGCTCCTCTCTGCAGTCTCGCAGTCGCAAGGGAGGTGCCGGCCCGCCCGCCAGCTGCCCTCAGGCCCAGCCGCCTCCCTCTCCCGGTTTCCCGCCCTTTACCTTGAGGTAATCGTTTTCCGAGCGCAGCTCTTCTATCTCCCTCAGCAGCTCCTCCTCGTCCACCAGCTGCCTCTCGCAGGCGGGATCCAGGGGGGCTTTGCCGCCCAGCCTCCCGCTTCCTGCAGGCGGGGCACTTTTGGCGGGCGCTTTCTCCAGGGCTCTCCCCGAGGACGCCTCGTTGCCTTGCGGCTGCTCTGCCCGAGTTGCTAGGGGAGCGGGCGGGACAGGGGGCGCTGCAGCCGCTTTGCTCACGGCGTCTGAGGAGGGCGAAGCATGCTGGGGGCCACCGCCTGGTCCTGAAGGGGGAGGCGGCTCCCGTTCGCGGTCGCTGGAGCCGGTGCCCGACTCGGCGTCGCTGCTGGCGGCCTGGGCCAGTCTCTGCTCATCGGAAAGCGGCTCGGAGGGGCAGTCGGACAGGTCAGAGCTGCTGTCGGTGTGGCTGATCCTGGCGGCAGGGCCAGTGGCCAGCGCGGCGGCCGGAGAGGGAGGGCATCGCTTCCCCCTCCTGCCTTTGCCCAAAGCAGCGTGGGCTGGCTCACCTCCGGGCTGCTGCCTCCTGTTGGCCTTGCTGCCTGCCTGCTCCTGGGCCCGGGCCTCCTTCTTGCTCGAGAGGGCGCTTTTGGCGCTGCCTGCTTTGCCGGGCGAGCCCGCAGCCAGACCAGACGCCGCCGCCTTGGCGCACCGTGCGCTGCTGCTGCCGCCGCTGCGGATTGTAGTTCAGGCCACAGCGGCAGTGGGCTGCAGCTGCTGCCTGTGCCTGGGTCGGCGGCGCTGAGTGGGGGGGGCTTCCAAGTGGGGAGGGGAATGAGGCTCCGTACTCATAGCCGGCCATGGCTGGGGCGCAGGGAGAGGGGCAGCAGCGTGAGGTTGGTGGGTCGCTCCGTCCTCCTGCCTCGCCTTTCCCACCTTCAGAAAGAAAACAGCAGCAGCGGCGGCCCCACATGCGCAGAAGAACCACCCGGCTTTGTGAGTGACTAGAGAGCGTGGCCCCCTCCTCGGCTTCCGTACTTCGCTCCGCTTCCCTCCCCCGGTTCGTCATAGCCCGCCCCTCTCTTCCCGCTCGCTGCCCGAGATCAGCCTATACGTGACAGCAGTTGGGCGTCATCCCGCCGCCATCTCCTCACCATTGGATCCATTTTGGCAAACCCAGGATTTTGAATGGTCCCAGGGACGCCAACCCATGAGGTGGGAATTTGGGGGCAGGGGCGGGATTTCCCGGGTGCTCGGGACGATCTGGCCACCCTAACTAGCCCTGAACATTTGACAGGGGAAGAGTTGCCTGACCTTTTATCGGTATGCCCAGTAACATATGCACAGAATGAGAATAGGCAACAGATTGTTAACTGTACTGTGTTGCCCCACTGTGTTCTGAGTGAAATTCAAAAGGCTATCGGAGACATGGGCATAAGGGGAACTGATGTGCAAAGTCTTTTAGATGGACTCTCTAATGGATACACTGATTCTTCAAGATTGGAAAAATATGGTTGGGATGATAACTCCTGGACAGTATGTGGTATGGGACAGTGAATATTGTAATTTGGCTGATGTTCAAGGGCATGGCTCCAATGGGACTTATACTGCTGAACAACTATATGGATCTGGACAGTTCAGTACTATTAAAGCACAAGCTGTGCTCCCTTTTGCAACTGTCTGTCAAAAGCCACAAGAGCCCTATTTAGACCTTATCAATTGTCTTCAGGCAGCAATCAGAAGACAGGGTGATAATCCTGATGCAGCAGGAGAACTGATGATGAAATTGGCCAAGGAAAATGCTAATTTGGATTCAAAAAGAACCCCATGGTGCAGTGTTAAAGCTGCAGTATTGTAGTCTTGAGCTCTGCTTACGGCCTGATTTTGATCCCAGAGGAAGCTGGATTCAGGTAGCTGCCTCAAGGTTACTCAGCCTTCCATCCTTCCTAGGATTGGTCAAATGAGTACCCAGTTTGCTGGGGGAAAAGTGTAAAAGACACACTTTACTTTGCAACAGCGCTCAGTGCAACAGGCTGAAGTTGCTGCTGTAACAATGGCTTTTCAGTTCTAGTCACAAAGGTCTTTCAACTTAATCGTTGACACCTTATATGCATTAAATTTGATTCATCAACTTCCTGGTGCATGTATCACGTCTCAAATTGACTCTGATTTGATTGGCTATATTTTTAATCTTGCAGTTTTTAATTTCTCAATGTGAGTTAACTTTTTTCATTGCTACAATTCCAAGCTATTCTAATCTTCCTTGCTTGATTGCTCAGGGCGATGCATGCTGATAAGGTTTAAAAAGTGTTACTTCTCTATTTACTAATCCCTCTCTGAGTCATAGTTATTTTCACCAAAATGCCAAAGCACTAGCAAAACAGTTCTCATTACCTTTTGATCAGGACAATGGTCCATCCTGTCCAGCACTCTGTATCATACAGTGACCTATATGTGTGTCAGTCTGGTGTAGTGGTTAAGTGTGCAAACTCTTATCTGGGAGAGCCAGGTTTGATTCTCCACTCCTCCACTTACAATTGCTGGAATGTCTTTGGGTCAACCATAACTCTGGCAGAGGTTGTCCTTGAAAGGGCAGCTTCTGTGAGGATCTCCTCAGCCCCACACACCTCACAGGGTGTCTGTTGTGGGGGAGGTAGATAAAGGAGATTGTGAGCCGCTCTGAGACTCTTGAGTGGAGGGCAGAATATAAATCCAATGTCTTCTTCTATACACACACACACATATATATACTATGTCTCATAGTCACTGATGGACCTCTGCTCTATATTTTTATCCAGTCCCCTCTTGGGGCTGGCTATGCTTGTAGCTGCCACCACCTCCTGTTGCAGTGAATTCCACATGTTAATCATCCTTTGGGTGAAGAAGTACTTCCTTTTATCTGTTTTAACCTGACTGCTCAGCAATTTCCTTGAATGCCCACAAGTTTTTGTATTGTGAGAAAGGGAGAAAAGTACTTCTTTCTCTACTTTCTCCATCCCATGCATAATCTTGTAAACCTCTTATGTCACCCCGCAGTCAATGTTTCTCCAAGCCAAAGAGCCCCAAGTGTTTTGACCTTTCTTCATAGGGAAAGTGTTCCCTAACAAACTTTGGCAAATGGATGTTACCCATATAGTTTCCTTGAAACCCTGGTACTGTTTTCATGTTTGCATAGACAAGTACTCTGGATATCTTTGGGCTACTGCTCACTGTGGTGAAGCCACAAAACACGTCATGGCTCACCTTATTTCTGCCTTTGCAGTAATGGGTTGTCTGCAACTGTTGAAAACTGATAATGCCTCAGCATATAGTTTTTCTGAATTTGTTGATTTTTGTGCACAATGGAACATTCAAATCCAGCATGGCATTCCATATAATTCCACAGGTCAAGCTATTGTGGAACATGCTAATCAGACATTGAAAACCACTCTTCAAAAACAATTAAAAGGAGTGAAAATGACGGTTCCTACACAAATGCAGGTTCAGGAACAATTGAATTTGGCCTTATTAACTTGACATGGTCCAGTTCCCCTTGTTAAATGCTGCTGTGTTCTCTCTTACAGGTCCTTTGCAGGTTCTGGCACGTTGTGCTCGCCCAGCTAAAGATGGCATGGCATCAGGATCTCCCAAATTTGATTCCCAATTTCAATCTCAGCCTCAAAAGGGAGATGGTGAAATCCACACACCCAGAGAGCTCCTGATGTCACATGGGGGGATGTGAAGCATTTAACTAATCCAGCTCAACAAACGTTGGAAGAGGCTGAATGAGAGCCATCCCTGGATAACTTGGTGGCTGCTATATTTGCACAGCTAACAAACTTCGTTGTTTGTGTTTATGTACTTTGTCTCCTGTCAAGGCTATTAGTTTTGGAAATCGTCTTCAGTTTAATATTTGGGAACGCTTAGCTTAACAATGTTTCACCTTCTTGTTTGACATAACACACTGATTTACATATGTTATTAGGAGTCTAATTCCTGTTTGCAAGGCTCCAGGAACTGATACAGCTCTTGGTGAATGTTTAAATGAATCCCAGATCTCTTATGCACCTTTACCCAATTAGAGCATTCCTACCATAAGCCATTGCACAGTTGCCTGCAAACAGGTGCCCCTTTGTGGAAATGTAATGCAACAATTAATGTAACCAGTAATTTTGGCTATATTCCTTTATCACCTGATTGGTTTTCCTCTTGCTTCCATTGAACTTTTAGTTATATTCCTGCTAATATATCTCTTTTCTGTATGTTGTTTAAGTCACCTTGCTGTAGTGTTGCCTCAAAGATCCTGGCTTATGGAACTCTCTGCCTCATGCATTAGCAGAGAAACTGTCCCCTTAGATTCTACTTGTGATTCTTCTGATATGGCATTGTTATCTCAAGATGAATATGTGTCCCCTGCTGCTTCACTTGTTGGGGTGCCAGCCTTAGCTGTTATTAACCACAGAACATTAAGTAAAATTGCTTGCAGCTTAGCAAAGACTATTAATTCTACCTCCATCGCCTTGGCCTCTTTGAATGCAGAACAGGTGAAGCTGCTACAACTGTGCAGCTATAGACTATCTGCTCCTTCTTCACCACCAAGGATGTGAATCATTGCAGAATATGTGCTGCTTCAATATCACTGACAATTCTCAATTAAAACAATTTTATTTGGTAACATATGGTAACAATATCTATTTCTTGCATCATTAATAACTTCTTTTTATCTATCCCTTATATTACTTTCTAACCACCCCTCCCTCCATGACTTGACCCCTGCCAGTGTTGCTTCCACAACTGCGCATATAATGTCCTAGCAGCTGAAAGCAAGTACCAAATTATAGTTCTATCTTCTTTTGGAAATTTTTCCATTTGTAATCCCAACAGAAAAGTCTCTGCAACTTTCTTAAATTCATATCCCAAGATCCTAGAAATTTCTTGCTGAATCATCTGCCAATACTTTTTTTGCTCTTTCACAAGTCCACCACATATGGTAGAAAGAACCTTCATTTTTTTACATTTCCAACATCTATCTGGCATCTTATTGTTCATCTTTGCCAACTTTTTAGGAGTCATATACCATCTATACATCATTTTAAAACAGTTCTCTTTAATACTATGACATGTTGAAAGATTAATAGAATTCTTCCACAAATATTCCCAAATTTCCATCTGTATTTCTTTATTTACATTAATCGCCTACTTAATCATTTGAGATTTCACTACTTCATGTTCTGTAGACCATTTTAAAAGTAATTTATGTAGTTTTGAAATTAATTTTTTATTATCTTCAAGCAGAACTTTTTCCATTTCTGTTTGCTCTTTTCTTATTCCTTCAGTTTTAATATCCTTTTCCACCAAGCTCTTTATTTGTTGCATTTGGAACCAATCATATTTATTATTCAGCTCTTCAGCAGTTTTTAATTCTATTTTGCCACTTTGTATTTTTAATAGTTGATTATATGACAACCACTTTTCTTCACCCGTCTCAGCTGTTATTTTTATTTCTTCCGCTGGCACTATCCATAACAACTTTCTCTCATCACCATATTTTTTATATTTCATCCACGTATTTAACAAATTGTTTCTTATATAATGGTGAGAAAAAAAACCATCCATCTTTCTTTTTCCATAATACATATAAGCGTGCCAGCCAAATTTATTTCCATGACCTTCCAACGCTAAGAGATTTTTGTTTAACAGCGTCACCCATTCTTTTATCCACACTAAACAAACTGCTTCATGATATAATTTTAAATCTGGTAATTGGAATCCTCTTCTCTCTTTTGCGTCTGTTAAAATTTTCATTTTGATCCCAGCCCACACAAACTCTGAGATTTTCCTTTGCCATCTATTAAATTGTTTACTGTCTTTCACAATCGGAATAGTTTGAAACAAATACATTATTCTTGGCAGAATATTCATTTTAATTGCAGCTATTCTGCCCAGCAATGACAAATTAAGTTTATTCCATTTTATCATATCTTCATCCATTTTACGCCATAGCTTCTCATAATTGTTTTTAAACAAATCAATATTCTTCATTGTTATCTCCACACCCAAATATTTTACCTTAGAGGTAACTTCACAACCCGTTAGCTTCTGCAGTTCCTTTTGTTTATTTACTTTCATATTTTTACATAGAAGTTTTGATTTTTCTTTATTACTATAAAGTCCCGCCAATTCTCCATATTCTTGTATTTTAACTAACAACAAAGGTGCTACTTGTATGGGATTTTCATTTATAAACATTATATCATCTGCAAATGCTCTATATTTATAAGTAAATCCTATTACTTTTAATCCTTCTATTTCTTTGTCTTCTTGGATTTGCATCAGTGAGATTTCAAGAGTCATTATAAACAACAGTGGGGAAAGCGGACAGCCTTGTCATGTACCTTTGCTAATTATCATATCTTCTGTAAGATCTGCATTTATACATAGCCTTGCACGTTCAGTATATATTGCTTTTATCATCCTTATAAAGTTTTCTCCCAACTCCATTTTCTCCATTACTGCAAACATAAAGTCCCAGTTTAAATTATCAAATGCAACTTCCTTTTCTGGATGTCTTTCATAATAGTCTACAATATTTATAACAGTTCTAATATTGTCTCTTATTTGCCTTTTGGGGGGAAACCCCGCTTGATCCTCATTTATAAAATTTATCAGATATTGTTTAAGCCATTCTGCCAATATTCTTGTATATATTTTATAATCATTATTTAATAATCAAATTGGTCTATAATTTTTTACATTCATGACATCTCTATCTTTCTTTGGAATCAATGAAATAACAGCTTCCTTCCATGTATTTGGTATTTTCCCTTTTATTCTTATCATGTTCATCAATTTCAAAAGTTTCGGTATTAATTCCTCTTTGAAGGTTTTAAAAAATTTAGCTGTATATCCATCTGGCCCAGGTGCCTTTCCACTTTTCATTACATTAATCGCTGCTTCAATTTCTATTTTTTCAATTGGATCATTCAAAACTTTTTTCATATTTTCTGTTAAGGGTGCTATTTTAATATTTTGTAAATACTCTTCCATCTTCTCTTTCTTTATTTTAACACCCTTAAATAATTTGGCATAGTACTTAAAGAATTCTCTTTTTATTCCTTCCTGGTCTACCAACTCTCTTCCATCAACCACAATTTTATTAATGATTTTACTTCCTCTCTTTTTTTTCAGTCGCCAGGCCAAATACTTTCCAGGTTTATTTGCTCCCTCGAAAGATTTCTGCTGTAATCTTTTCAAATTCCATTCCAATTCTTTATTTAACAAATGTCTCATTTGTGTTTATAATATTGTAATCTCCCTCATAATTTTCTTTTCCCCTGGCCTTTTTCTCAGTTCACCTTCTTTTTTCTTTATTTCATTTTTAATCTTCAGCATCTGTTTTTCTTTTGCTCTCTTGTCTTTATTATTCAGTGTAATCAATATTCCTCTCATTACTGCTTTATAAGCATCCCAAACCATCTGAAATTCTATATCTTCTTTATCGTTTATTTGGAAGAAAGCTTTAGTTTCATTTTCTAGATATGTCACTATTTCTTTATTCTTTAGTAAATCTTCGTGTAATCTCCATCTTCTCGACTTTTTAAACAATTTTGTAATCCACATTATTGGGTTATGATCAGCTTCTATTTTAGGTAGGATTTCTATTTTCTTTGTTATGCCTAAATCCTTAGTGCCCCACAACATGTCAATTCTAGAAAAAGTATTATGTCTTGCTGAAAAAATGGTATAGTCCCGCACTTCAGGGTTAAAATATCACTGACAATTCTCAAAGAGTAAACCATCAGCTCGATAACCTATGGCAATTTGCTGCTTCCATTCATAAGGACATTCTTCCATCCTGGTGGGAAGCACTATGGTCTTCGCTGCCTACAGGATGGTTGTGCGCTTTGTGTCAGTGGAGTTTGGGAATGTTAGGACTAGCTGTAGCAGTATGTTGCTTTGTACAATGCTTGCCTTCCTTATGTGTCTTGTGTACAAGAATATGAAAACCATCAAGAAAAGAATATACCTTGTAAGCCAATCATGCATATGTGTTAGCAAAGGAACTGGAACAATACGCTCCATTAATACAATCGATTCCAGAGAGTGACGGTGAGGGGTCAGATATCTTTTAACAAAAAACAAAAAAGAGTGAGATGAAGGAAGGGCAATGGCCTGGCCAACCTTAACCTGATTCCATCTTAAGACTCAAAAGGCAGCATTAAGTTTTCATGTACTTTGCCCTATGCAAGAATGTTGAGGGCCTAGGAATGTTTTGCCCTTTCTCCTCCTTCCTGGAATCCACATTTGAGGAAAAGCTAAGGTAAATATCGGTCTCACCATTTTGCACATTGTTAGTAAATAATTATGTAAAGAAGCATGTATAAGAATGAAATGACCACCACTGTCAAGAAGGCAGCAGCAGCAGAGACAGACTGGTGTGAAGAACCTCAACCCTGAGTCGTGTGACATTCCTACATTCCTTTTCACCATTCTGTGCCTCTGTAGGGCCTTTGAGCTGCCATAGATACAGGGACACACACACACGTGCAAGGTGGGGGGGGGGGGGAGAGCCAGCATCTGTTTCAGCTTCAGGGTGGGTGGGAAGACAGCAGGAAGAATGAGTGGCCAAGGGTTAGGTGGGTAGGAAGACAGTGAGGGAGGGTGGGTTAGTGAAGGTCAAGGATTGGTGGGTGGGTGAGAAAACAGTAAGGGTGGGGTGAGTGAATGTCACAGGTGTGGGAAGTAGTGGTATTCCAAGGGTACGGGGATAGTTGAGAGGAAGAAGTGGTTGGGGGGGGGGTGTGGTAGTGGGGGTGGGAAGCTGGGGGTGGGAAGATACCAAAGGTGGGGAGTGAATGCCTTCACTTGGGTGGGTGGGTGAAAATACAGCAAAGGTGGGGAGGGCACTCGCAGAGCCTCTTTCTAGAGCCAGTTGTATATTTCTCTACAACAAACCTTGTTCTGTGTGTATGTGTGTACTGAACTGAAACTTTCAGGGGTCTCTCCCAGGGGTCTTGATGTCTTCCCACTCACCTCACAGCTGAAACAGATACCAACTTCCCCTTCCCCTCCCCTGCATATATATGTGTGTGTGTGTTTCCCTGTGTCTGTGGTGGCTCAAAGCCCTAAAACAGGCCCAGAATGGAGAGAAGGAAGACTAATTATGGGCGGTGCTGGGGGCATGGCAATGGTTACACAGGCACTGAAACTCAGCATTCCTTTTGTTTGCACTACATTGTTGCCACCTTTTCTTGTCATATTCCACCTTGCAGCATTTAGCATCAGCATGCGCTTGTGGCATAATATATGTTTTTTGGCTTGGTCTGGTTGTGTTATGGCATACCATAGAATGGGGTGGCCAAACTGTGGCTTGGGAGCCACATGTGGCTCTTTCACACATATTATGTGGCTCTTGCTGTCCCCATCACCCCATTGACTTCCTTGGAGAAGGTATTTGTCTCTTTTAATCACTTCTCCAAGCCAGCCAGCATCTTGGAGAACACATTTAAAGTTAAAGTTGCTTTCTTTCCACCTCTCTTTTCCCCATCTCTTTTCCTTCCTTCCTTCTCTCAGGCATCTAACATTCATGTCTTGCAGTGCTCAAACATCTCAAATTTATTTTATGTGGCTCTTGTGTTAAACAAGTTTGGCCATGCCTGCCATACAGTATGTGCCTCAAGGCAGCCATTTTCTATAAGAGAATTGTGCAGGATCTGACTTCAGCTTTCCATCTCTTTCCCCCTCCCTAAAGCCTCTACCTAGGAAAAGTGCAATCTTTCTCTGCAGTGGGGATTAAAGCAGTTTACATAATTCTTCTCTCCCCCTTTTGATCTACATAACAACCCTGTGAGGTAGCTTAGGCTGAAAGTCTGTGACTTGGTTGCCTAGCAACAGCCTCTGGCTAGCAGCTTCCCCAGTGGCCCAATCCTTGTCTGTCCTGGGACAAGGATGAGGGGAGGAGGGAGAGAGGAAGTGACAGGAAAGAGGCAGCAGCCATGGCCTTTGAGGAAATGCTCCTAGCAGCATTACAGTGGGTGTGGCAGCTCCCTGGATATTTTGGTGGCCTTTGGAGGCTGCATGTGCTGGGAGGCCATCTGTGTGGGCTATTGATGGGGCACCAAAAGTCTGTTGCCACTGGCAGCTGTGTTGCCTTTTGTGAGGACACAGTAGAGTGGCAGCACCTTCTAAGACCGGTTGACAGAAACATTGAAGATGTGTCTGAGGTAAGACTATTTTGGCAGTTTGTTCAACATTTCCAGGCCTGCAGTAGGCGGGGACAGGGGAGTCAGCCAATGGGAATCCAGAGATGCTGACTGAGCCATAAAAAATAAAGGCAAATGAATAAATAAAGGCTGAATAGGGTGTTTGATTGTAGTTATTTTCAAGCTGTCCTGTTCTTTACACTTTTATGGTTCTGTTTGTTTTGGTGTACTCTCTTTCTGTTAGCTCCCTTGAATCCCTGGAGATTTTATTAGATAAATTCATGTTATTATATTACTTCATACTCCCAAGTCCAGTTCTGGGGCAGTCATATTTTTTCCACATGAGAGTTATCATTTGTTTAAGATTAAGATGTAAGATTTTAAAGATTTTTTGTAGAAAAAGCCCAGCAGGAACTCATTTGCATATTTGATCACATCCTCTGATGTCACCATTGTTTCACACTGGGTTTTTTTTTGGTAGAAAAAGCCCAACAGGAACATATTTGCATATTAGGCCATACCCCCTGATGCCAAGCCAGCCGGAACTGTGTTCCTGCTCAAAAAAAGTCCTAACTAGAAATGCAGGAACCATAGGAGTGTCAAACTCAAAAGAACTCAAACTCACTGTGTCTAAATTTTGATATTTCTAGATGTATGCAATTATACCTATACATCTATGTCACCTATACACAATATATCATTCTAAATCACCAGTATAAAATATCATTAACATCCATACAAATGACAACCATTTAAATAGTACAGTATCTATGTAATTTCTATATTTCTTTAAAATAGTGAGCCTTGACATACAACTTTACAAATACTTAGTTTTTTTTCATACAATAGTTCTATAGCTAAATGTATCTACAGATATAATACAATAGAATCATTTAGTTTAAATCATGAATTTAGCCTTTCTCATTGTTTATGATTGTGAGTACCCAGCTTGCTGGGGAGAAAGTGTAGATGACTGGGGAAGGCAATGGCAAACCACCCAGTAAAAAGTCTGCCATGAAAGCGTCGTGATGCGACATCACCCCAGAGTCGGAAACAACTGGTGCATGCACAGGGGACTACCTTTACCTTTTAATTCAGATTGGGAACTTGAAGCCAAACAGTGAATGTATGTAATTTCTATATTTCTTTAAAAGATACAGCTATGTTAGAACTGCTATCTGGTGGCCTTTTTGTGCAAATACATATAAGCTGAGGGTTGCAAAAAGACCAGTAGAAAGCCATTGGGCATGGAATGAGCAAATCTCAATGATTTGATATCAATAATGACAGGTGTAAAACATATATTAGTTGAAGGGTGAGTACTGGATAAGCTTAGTAAATTTAATATATTGTATGCCCTGTAGTACTGCAGTCCAAACTCTCTGCTCATGACCTGAGTTTGATCCTGGCAAAAGCTCGGTTCAGGTAGCTGGCTCAAGGTTGACTCAGCTTTCCATCCTTCCGAGGTCAGAAAAATGAGTACCCAGCTTGCTGGGGGGAAAGTGTAGATGACTGGGGAACGCAATGGCAAACCACCCCATAAAAAGCCTGCCGTGAAAATGTATCATGACATCATTCCAGAGTCAGAAACAACTGGTGCTTGCACAGGGGATTACCTTTATGAGTGACAGGGACCAGTTATTGTATGATTTGTAACTAATTTACAGAACTTGACTTATTCAACTTGGAATTGGGCTGTGCTGTGAGAATGCAGTGAGACAATACAGAGGAAGTCAGCCAGTTCACCAGATTCCTGGCATTACAAATGAATTATGAATTCATATTCCCCTGAGGAAGGTTTGAAACAGACTATATAGTTATAAAAACCGGCAGGAGAAATATTATTTGATACATGCACTGACCATATTGATTTTGAAATTGTATGAAAAAACCTAGGTATTTGTGAAGTATGTCAAAGCTCATTGTAGATACTGGACTGTTTCAGCAGTTGTCATTTGGATGGATGTTAATGATATTTTTGTAGTGGTGATTTAGAATGATATATTGTGTATGGGTGACATAGATATATAGGTATAAGCACATACACATGTAAGTATCAGTATTTACACACTGTGCAGTTATTTGAATTTTAAAAAAGCCTTAAGACAGGCCATTTTCAAAGTTTGTTTATGATTTTTAAATAGTGCCATTTGCATTTTAAAAGCATGCAAGCTGACACTGCAGTTACATAAAGATGACAGCATTCAAAATGGCTCTGAAACAATCCTGTATTGTCAGTTCAGATACCGAGCTCAGAGCTAGGATCACTGGGATTTTGATGATAGACAGCTCACTTGTTACACAACCTTTATTTACATCTGTTCTTCTTTTCAACACCCCTACCCCCAACAAATCTTGAAGCCAGACACAGTTTTGTTCTGTGTATCACAGCTAAGACTGCCAGGATTTATCTCTCCCATATAATTTTTTTTAAGGTTTTAGATTTTTATGCTAATCTGGGGTATTTTTCAGGTTTGTAGAAAAATCTGTTCTGTCTGTTCATAGATCTAATATCTGGGTTTAAGTATCCTCAGATCTGGCCATGTTTTAATTAGATATATTGAAAAGCAGGGGACCTGCAAGGACTTACAAAGAGCATC
This sequence comes from Heteronotia binoei, assembly GCF_032191835.1. NCBI lineage: Eukaryota > Metazoa > Chordata > Lepidosauria > Squamata > Gekkonidae > Heteronotia > Heteronotia binoei. The sequence continues at coordinate 102,818,856 of NC_083224.1, forward strand.
TCATTTTCACCTCCCCTGCTATTTCTTCTTTCCCTACCCTGAACACTCCAGATAGAGGGCGTTTTCGCACAGGGCTTACCCTGGAGCGACGTTCCTCTTCACCGTGCAGCGTCTGTGCGGATTTCGCACCAACTGCTCCACAGAACCCGGAAGAGCCGCAAAGTCCCCCGGCTTTTGCGTCGCAAATGTAAACTGGTTTTTGGCGGTTTACATTTGCGACGCAAAAGCCACGGGACTTTGCGGCTCTTCCGGGTTCTGCGGAGCAGTTGGTGCAAAATCCGCTGTAATGCTGTGGACCAAAATTATATATGGTTCCTCTTAATTTTAAGTTTGGGCAGGCTGGAGGCCTGCTTATAAATTTTTAAATGTTTTTTTTTTTTTTTTGGCAAAGCCCTAGAACCTAAAGGTCAGGCCCATTAGAGAGGGCCTTGAGTTGGTGCATCTGCAGATTTGTTGCCCAGGGAACTGAAGGGAGACACCTGTGGCTGACACCCATATCTGGGTCTCATTAATGCTATTTTGTGGAGTTGAGTTCTGATTGGGTTTTTCGAATCTACCCACAAGGGCTCCTTAAGAATAAAAGATTACCTTTTTCTGTGTTCTGGGCCCTTTACGGGGCGATTGGACTAGACTCTGGGACCCTGGACTCTACGCTGGGGCTCTCTGTTTGTGGATTCAATGGACTTTGTTGCCTGATTTCTTTGGAACCATATGGTGCCTTTAGTTAAGTATATTTTGCAACGTTATTGCTTTGGCTCACTGCTCTTAATGATAATTTTTAAGCCTATCTTTAAATAAACTCTTTTTTGGTTTAAAAAAAGAGCTTTCTTGTCGCTTTGTGTGGGGGGTTGTAGCAACATGCCAAAAGCTTACTCGACCGCCCCGAAGGTCACCTAATCTACCAAATAAGAAAAAAAAACCTTGTCTGGGGAACTCCCGGCCACATCTGCTGTGGTTGGGCTTTCCCTGGTTTTAGAGGATAAAACTCTGAGGTTGGGCTGGGATCTCAGAGTGAAAAAAGTAATCCAGCCTGGTGGCAGTTTACCCCAGGATCCGGTTTTGGGCCTGAATATTTGGATTTTTGTTTGAGCCACCATTCTAACGGCCCGCCTGGTCTCAGTCATAAGGGTCGGACCATTACATCCGCGCAGACGCTGCACGGTGAAGAGGGACGTCGCTCCGGGGTAAGCCCTGTGCGAAAAAGCCCAGAGTTTCCCCTATTCTTGACTTCCTTCCTTCCTTCCCACCCACCAACAAACTTAACTGTATCTTCTTCCCCATGTTCAGCTTTCTCCTCTTCTCTCTCAATGGCAATCCCTCTTTGGAAAAACTCTGTCCAAGTTGTGCAGGGCAGTCACTGGACTGGTCAAGTGTCATGGTGGGAAATTTTTCCCTCTATCCCTTCCCACACTATTTCTTCTGGGCAGCCCCCACCTTTCCCTGCTTCCTTCTCTCCTTCCCACCCACCTATTATCTGCTTCCCATCTTCAGCTGTATTTATTATTTACTTCTCGCCTTTGTATCCTGCTTTTCTTCCCAATGGGATCCAAAGCAGCTTACATCATTCTCCTCTCCTCTGTTTTATCCTCAAAACAACTTAGTGAAGTCAGTTAGTCTGAGAGTGTGTGACTATCCAAAAGTCATCTAGTTAATTTCCATGGCACAGTAGGGATTCGGACCTACTAATATGAAACTCTAACCACTAAACCTCATTGGCTATCAGGGGTTCTGGGGTGGCTGCTATTGAACAGTTAGCCATGAGCTATGCCTGGATAATTCATGCAAGTTCTATAACTTGCTCTGTGGTTGCTAGTCCTGAGGAGTCCTCCCTCAGAGGCCAAAACAAAACTGGAAAGGGCCCTTCCCACTCTTCCATGCTTTTTACTGACAGACCCAAGGCTTGATGGCTGGCCATAATGTTGTGGTTACCTAGCAACTAGCTACAGGAGCTGCTATCATTTTTGGAGGGCTTTAAACTTCCAGTTTTTAGATTTCAGATTTTTCTGCAAACTGAGACTTTTCTGTTCATAGCTCCAGTTTCTGAATTTAATAGATTGGGCCATGTTGGCTGTGTTGGGAATTAGCTATATTGAAAAACAGGGAACCCACATGACTTGCAAGGGGCATCACATTTCCCCCTCCCTCAGTATTTAATTTTTCCCATTATTTCACTTCCTGGGAAAACACATGATAAAGAAGCCCTGGATGCATTCCACCAAGCATTCAATGACTTTCACCCCATCACCAACCTGCAACGAACCAGTCTACGCAATAAATACATTTTCTGGACACCACAATTAAAATACACAATGGATGCATAGACACAACCTTATACCGGAATCCTACTGACGGACAAACATACCTGCATGCCTCCAGCTACCATCCCAAACATACCAAATGATCCATTGTATACAGCCAGGCTCTACGTTACAGCCGCATTTGTTCCAATCCTGCTGACAGAGATTCTCACCTGCAAGATCTACAGCAAATCTTTTTGGAACTAAAGTACCCACTGGATGAAGTCAAGAAACAGATTAACAAAGCCAGAATGATACCCCGAGAAAACCTGTTACAAGACAGACCCCCCCAAAACAGTAACAGAACACCACTAGTGGTCACACACAACTCTCAACTGAAAACAGTTCAAAATCAGTGGGTGCCATAGAGCAGCTGCGGAATTGACCACACCCCATTTCCTCAAATGAAACCACAAGGGATTGAATGAGCCTATTCAGATACGGCGCGGGAGATCTGGCCAATCTGGGAGGTGACTGGCTGGCCAGGTAGGGTGGCAAACGCCATTACTGGATCAGTCTCTCCCGAAGCAAGCCTCCCACCCACCCTCTTGGTGTGCGGGCCGTGACAGGTAGGGTCCGGAAATTTCCGGACCTGACCCGAGCTGGGGTGGATTTGCCCTGTCAGAAAGCTTGCTTTGCAAGCTCAAGGCAACCCGTGCTTTATGATGTATGTAATGGTGCAGATCAGCTTTTGTGTAAATAAAGTCCCAGTTTAACCCATAACTTGTGTGGTGTTTCATTTGAGGGGTGGGTGGGCAACATATCATCAACAACTTACAACCTCTATTGGATAGTGACAGCTCTCTTTCAAAAGTGCTGGGGGGGGGGTAAACCTTTTCTTACACACAGACAACCCCCTAATCTCAAACAACTCCTCACTCACAACAATACATCATCTCATCTGAGCATGGACACTGGTACCAGAGCTTGCAATAAATCCAAGTGCCAACTTTGCTGCCACATACACCCAGACAACACAATCACTGGACCTAACAGCATTAACTACACCGTCTTAGGCTCATTCACTTGTTCATCTTCCAACATTATATATGCCATTAAATGCCAACAATGCCCTTCAGTTCTCTACATAGGGCAAACAGGACAAACCCTCCACCAAAGGATAAATGGACATCAATCTGACTGAGAAACCTGTGGGGGAACACTTTAATCTTCCAAAGCATTCAATGGGTGACCTCAAAGTAGCTGTTTTACTGCAAAGGAACTTCAAGAACAGAATGGAGAGAGAAATGGCTGAATTACAAATTATTATGAAACTTGGAACAAACACCTCCCTAGGACTTAACAGGGATATTGTTTTTTTTTTTTAATCTCATTACAGATGCTAAACCCACTCTCACTGAGTATAGTTATACATCCACAGTATTCCAATGTGTTTCTCTTTTAGAATAGTGTATCAGAATAATTTTTTGTACTGACATACGCAAAATAGGGATATTGGCTGTATATATCATTACATATACTTTATACTATATTTTATTGTATTCTTTTTTTCTATGGCAAACTCGAATGATGTTTACATGTTAAAAAGTAAATTAGGTGGACAAGAACATCACTATCCAATATATTTCTCTTTTAGCTGTATTGACACACTCAAACAGGGATATTGGTTGTTTATTCCATTACATACATTAAAGCCATCTCCCACTATATTTTAATGTATTTTTCTCCTAATGACAAACTATATGTATGTTGCATGTTAAAAGGTAAATTAGTTGGATGGGAAAACTGAGACAGAAATTCCTTTCTTTTGGCCCAGGTTTATAACAATATAGTTATTAACAGACACTCTCACATTTTGACATAGTAATGTTTTGTTGCTTTCACATGCTCATGCTACTCATATCAAAGGTTTGCTCAATTTGTTAATTTTACTGTTTTGTCATTGGATCCTATATTTGTATCATTTTAAATTCTAACCCCCTGCCTACCAGATAATTTTACTATTCTTTCATTGGATCTTAAATCTGTACCATTTTGCATTCTGAGCCACTGCCTACCAGCTATGTGTGGCTCTGCTCACTGTGCGAGACTGTGTGAGATTCCTCGTCTGATGAAGTGTGCTTAGAGCACACGAAAGCTTATGTTCTGAATAAAACTAAGTTGGTCTTAAAGATGCAATTGATTCTGATTTTGTTCTACTACTTCAGAACAACACAGCTGCTTTCTTGGATCTATTCTTAAGTAAAGTCACACTTCTCTAGGGATCACTGGAAACTCTATGGTTTTACTAGTGACCAGTGTGAGGGGAAAATAGTTGTTGGGGTGATGATATTACATTTATGGATGTACCATTTTGTTTCTGGCAATTCCTAGGAAAATGTAACATCACTATGTGTATTCTCCAGAAGTGATATAACACTGTTGCTTATAGTAGAATGGGCTGTCCCAGACAGATTTCTCACCTTGCCCAGTAACTGGACATAAGAGCATTAAATCAAAGTCTCCCAGTGAGGAATGTATACCTTTAGCCACTAGTAGTATTATTTAGTATTTCCCAGTAAGTATTATTTAGTATTTCCCAAAGAAAATTTTTTTCCACCTTAGACTTACTGTCCCAGTAATTCAATTTAAACCGCTTGAATTCCCTGCCAAAGCTCCATATTACAGGTCAGGCCAAAACTAGCTACAAGTCCAGATTCACCCTGAATGCATCTGGAAAATTTGTCTCCTTGGCTTTGTTCAGGGATACTACTAGGACAGCCCTTGTTCTCCATTGTACAGTCAGGTTACGTATAAGCAGGGCCTTTTTTTTTTTTAATAGGAATGCATAGGAATGCCGTTCTGACTACGTCGGTGTCAGGGGGTGTTGTCTAATATGCTACACAAAAAAGCCCTGCATATAACTGTCATACAATAACCTTCATTTTTACTTGAGCCATGTGGAGATGGTAGGCAGGGTTTTATCCCTGCTTTTGGCTTGGCCTTTACTGTTCCTATCCCTTTCCTTCACACGCAGATTTGCAGCAAGTGGATAAGCCCTGGGACATGATTCACATAGGGTGGGTCCCACACCTTGTCAGTGTTGTGCCTGTTAAGAGTTGACAAGCCTGTTTTTTGTGGGATGAGCCAGTGTTCCATGCCTGTACCTGTTCTCTTAATACATCAGGTTCCCTTGATTAGGCAATTGTGATTGATCCTATACCTATAATCCTTACAAACTATTCTTTGAAATCACTTGGAGTTGCAAGAGCAGCATAGTAGGAAATTTAATATTTTTTACTGCACCCTCTATAAAATGCCAAGCAGACATGTAGAACAACCTACTAATATTGTGCTACTCTTACAAAACTAAGGAGGCAATCCTAAGTAGGTCTATGCAGAAGTAAGTTCTATTTTATTCACTGGAACTTACTCTCAGGAAAGTGTATTTCGGATTGCAGAATGGGTCTCGCAGTGGTTCTAATTTTGTGAGAAATAAGATTACCTGTTTAGCTTGTGAAACTGTATAGGTTAGTAGAAACCCAACCGTACGCTGTGGCCACTGATTTATATGCAAACAGAGAGGCATCAACAACATGGCTTGAAAGGGTTTTTTTTTTCTCCCACACTCTTTTAAAAACATTTTAATATCTGGAAAAAAGTTCTGGAGAACTTGGAAGTTTCACAATGTGTTGTGTTATTTTGGTTGGTCTTAATGAAAGCTAGATTTTGAAAGCATGCAAAAAATCCAGTAACAGAATTTCTTCTGGTTTAACATTTTTATTCAGTTTCATTTAGAAGGGAAGGAGACAGGGGAGAGGGAAAAGGTAAAAAGATTATGGGAAGGGGAAATAAAAATATACATTTCAGTTTCTTTGTTTCTCCATCAAAGTGTCAGTTTAAAACACATAGTTTAGTCCTTAATTTTATTAATAATCTCTATCTTAATATAGAACCTATAGACTCCGTAATCTAATTAAAATACAGTTCATACCCTCATAACTCTTCCAATCTACCATTTTCAACCCATTTGTAAAAAGGTTGCCACATTTCTTTCAGATCATGTTTAATTTCTTCTCTCAGTAAGTCTATAAATTTTTAAATACAAAACCATCACCACCACACATTAGTAGTTTAAAAAGTTTTACAGCAGGAGAAAAATCAGTTCAACAGTAACATTAAATGAGCGCATGGGATTATAAAAAAGAACGACTCAACCAAATGCGATGCTCTGCGTTTTGAGGAAACTGTATGGTTAAAATTGGGCTCAAACAATAGTTTTGCCCAAAAACTAGAGTGACGACATGATGCCGTGATGTCACTTCCACGTAACATCATTGTGAAGGGAGATCATGCACTGACTTCGCTTTTGGGGGTGGGGCTTTCCCCTCCGGCCAGCTGGCTGGTAGCGGGCAGAAGTCTTGAAAATCAGGGGATCCCTCAACCAGAGTGGGGGTCTGGGAATCCTAGCACGGGCCAAAGTTGCTATAAAATGATCATATCTAGTCATCTGATGCCCTAACCTAGACTGTTCTAGATTGTTTGTAATCCTGTTGTAAATATTTTAATCTATTTATTGTATATATTACAGTCACTACATTTGTTGAGTGAACGTATAACGCACTCTGAGCCTGCTTGCGGGGAGGGTGGGATATAAATAAAACAAAACAAATAAATATAACCTCTTAATAGCTGGCTGTATGTGAGCTAAGTACTCTAATTTCCCCTCAAGAGTTAACATATTATAAGCTTAGTTCTGCTCACAGATATTTGTGATTTCATTGTTTCCGCAACCACCATGATATTAAATTATTAAAAGAATTGACTAATCAGTACAGTCTCTTTAGCTCAGCAACAAGAAAAAAAAGCTAACTTTTCTCTCTAATACATTGCATACTTTGGTATTAGAAGGCAATTCTTTTGCAGGATAGAATCCGAGCAGTAGCATAGGAAGCATTCTATACATTGCTGTCCATCATGAGGATTCATCAAGGCCAAATGCAAGAATATAGTAATTGGGCAGATTGTGAGAACCTGTGCTCAGTTGTATAACTAGATGGAAGTGGGGAATTTGAAGCAGTTGCCAATATCTTCTGGAAGGTTCCTGAGAAGATGATCCTTGATTGGACCCAAGAGACAACCTGATGCCATAGGGTAGAAAGTTATAGTAAGGGAGAAGGGTAGGAAGTTATAGTTGGGGAGAAGGGTAGGAAGTTATAGTAAGGTCAGAGAGAACTTTGCTAATGCCATGCTAGTATGCTAACATATGTTATACTTCCTCATGATAGACAGCAATGCATATAATGTTTTTTATGCTACTGCTTGGATTCTATCCTGCAAAAGAGTTGCCATCTAATACCAAAGTATGCAATGTATTAGACAGCAAAGTTGGTTGTTTTGTGTACTTGTTGCTGAGCTAAAGAGACTGTACTGATCAGTCAATTCTTTTAATAATTTAATAAATGTTTATGTATTTTTACAGGGTTTCGTTTTCTTGTGTGCATCCAGACTTGAGGACCCACAGGTCTGGGAAGTTGTTCAAGGGTTTCAAGCAGGAAGACAGGAACAATAACGCAGGGAAACATAGGTGGGTCTCTGAAATTTTAATTTTGATTGGAAAATTTCTCATGGATAAAGGGTTAAGTAAGCACAGCTGAATTTTAAATAGTTGAGAGATGATTCAGGCATCTTTATTTAATCTAATTTCACACAGCTGCATTTTTAAAGAGTTGGGAGATTACTCAGGCATCTGCATTTCATCTAATTTGGCAATCTACTCTGCAAAGTTAGAGAAAGTATGCTGTCAGTCACCCTGTGAAACATTAACAAATAATTGAAACCTGGGTATTTGTTCATCATGCAAAAAGACATGATTGGCACATTGACTCCAACCAATCAGTGGAAGGTATTGTTGCAAGAGATTATTTACTGGCTGAACAGTTGTTTAGTCCTTTTGGGCAATAACAGTCTTCTGGAAGATTATAATTCTTTTTGCTCTGTTTCCTTGAGGAGTATTTTTTGACCAAGATTATGCATTCTTTCTGAAGAGTAATTCTTCCAGTTCACTTAGAAGAGTAACAAGTCCTGTTTTGGTGCTGAAAGTGTTATGCCTGACAGTTTGAACTATCGGAATCTAATGGAGGAGGCATCAGAGAATAATGCGGACATGAGAGAAAGAACAAAAACTCTGCTAGAGGCTGTTAAAAGCTGGTTTTGGTCTTGGTTGCCTCAGGATTTCTGTCAAATTTGTCAGTTGATAGTTATTTTGAGCCTCGCTTACGTGGTCCTGAAAGCCATGAAACTATATCAGCAAAAGCAGTACTGGATCAAAGCACTCAGCTGTTTTCCAGGACCTCCCGCCCACTGGCTTTATGGCCATGTCAAAATGGTAAGGTGACTACAAGACCTTTGATCTTCGGTGTGTGTGTGTGTGTTTGAAGAACTTGACACTGTGATAGGCAAATGGGTGTTGAAGATGCTTCTTTTTTGCTCTTGAACTGAAACAAGAAATATTTCTATGATCTTTCTACTACTAAAATCTTAGAGAGGTATCAAGAAGCCCAAAGGCCAGAGCTGCTTTGGTTGAAAACTACCAGAAAGAGGGCTATTTGTGCTTGGAGACCTGAGCTTTAAAAGTTTTCTTTCTTCCTTATGTTAGCTTATAACATCACTACATTCTAATATTTAATTAAAATGATTGCCAAAAGACAAACGGCAGGATATGCTGCCTTTTAGAATGATGAAGGAAAGAAAACTGAGTATGTGTTCAATGAGTTGAATCAATTTTTATTTTTTCCCCAGCAGGAACTCATTTGCATATTAGGTCACACCCTCTGACACCAAGCCAGCCAGAACTGCATTCCTATGCGTTCCTGCTCAAAAAAAGCCCTGTTTTCAGAAATCCAAGTCTCAGATATTAAGAAGTGGTGTTTATGTATGGCAAACATATACAGACTAGTACAGGGCAATGTTTCCTCTAAGCTGAGTTAGTATGAGCTAGCTCACAGTTTTTTAGCCTTCAGCTCACACATTTTTGTCTTAACTCAGGAAAAATTGGCCCCAGAGCAAGCTAATTTGTGCAGTAGCTCACACCTTTAATGTTCCCCAAAATTACCATGAAACTTGGAACAAACACCTCCCCAGGACTGAACAGGGATATAGATTTTTTTATTTCGTTACATATGCTAAACCAACTTTCACTGAGTATAGGGGAGGGACAGTGGCTCAGTGGTAGAGCATCTGCTTGGGAAGCAAAAGGTCCCAGGTTCAATCCCTGGCATCTCCAAAAAAGGGTCCAGGCAAATAGGTGTGAAAAACCTCAGCTTGAGACCCTGGAGAGCTGCTGCCAGTCTGAGAAGACAATACTGACTTTGATGGACCAAGGTTCTGATTCAGTATAAGGCAGCTTCATATGTTCATAGCTGTGCATCCACAATGTTCCAATGTATTTCTCTTTAAGAACAGTGTATAAGAATAATGGGTTTTTTTTTTGTGTTGATATGCTCAAATGAGGGATGTGGGCTGTTTGTCTCATTACATATACTAACAGCCCAATCCAGACATATGTAGTGGCTGGTTGCTCGGGCGTGGACGGATCTACAGCACCGCTCATTGACTTCCAAAGGGGTTTGGGGCACCGGAGCACGGCGCGGCCAAGCCCTGGTCACCACCTGCAGATGTGTAAAATACGCTGGAGCGTGGACTCCCAGAGAGGCGCAAGGGTGGGGACAGGAGGGGGTGCTGCCACAGGGACTCCAGGGATTGGCTGGCAGTGGCTGGGGAACTGGCCATGTGACACTCGGTGGAGAGTGTGCTCCCTGGCGATAGGCTGCCCACATGCCCCACCCCCCTCACACACACAGCCAGCCCCATGGTGTGGCTATGTAATCCTTGGGGAAGCATCCGGTCAGCACTTACTGCTAGCTCCATGGAGCAGCCTACCCGCCAAAGGGGCGAAGCTGAGCCCCTGTCAGTGTCCCTCCTGTGGGCTGCATGGCCAGATGGCGTCCCCGATGCTGTGGGGGCCCCCTGCCAGGACACAGTAGGCCACTCGCTGCAGGCACCCATGCATCAAAGGTGCCGGCGATGGTCGCCGCAGTGGCTTGCACTTATGTCCGCCCACTGAGAATCGGACACCCATGAGGGGCGCGAGGTGGCTTCAAATTGGCCATGTGCAGGACTTGCCTCCCCCCACCCCCAGATCCCCCTTGAATATGGACTCAACACAATGTGTAGGGATAAGATTTATTAAAGCGCCGGGCTGCAGAGGGGCTGCTGCCCAGCCCCCTCACAGGAAGCTGCCTCAAGCCATGGTGGGCAGAGGCAGCTGCCTGAGGGGCAGAGCTGTGGGGCGGCCGGTCCCATCAGGGGTGGGTGCGGTGTCCTGGACGTCGTCACTCACGGCGCCGACTTGCAGCATCTCCCCTTCCGCCTCGCTGGGTGGGACCTGCCTCAGGAGCGGCAGGAGCAGCCCCTCTGCCGGCCTCCAGGGACTGGTCAATATTGGTGAGCAGCCATTCCACCCTCGCACCCCATTCCTGCGACTGCCTCGCAATGGCCAGGAGACTGGACAGGTGGCCAGTGGCCATAGACATGGTCCCCTCCATCCCCGCCATCCAGCGTTGGTCCGCAGCCATGGCCTCCTGCCATTCCTGGTGCCCGTCCAGCCAGTCCCGCTCTATGACTGCCCACATGGAGGACAAGGTGGTGGGGATTCTTTGAGCTGGCCGTGGTCCCCAAGCCCTGGGTCCCGGTTCCCGGCCACAGCCTTCCGCATTGCTGCCACCTTCCAGATCCTCTAGCAGCTCCCCCTGGTTAGGGGCCACGTCTGCGGGGGGAGGATGGGGGCTGCCCTGCACACAAGTCTGCCATGCTCAGCCCCCCCCCCACATTCCCAGCCCCTGGGGCATGGGGAGGGGATGTGGGCAGATCCAGGGGCCTCAGCATGAGGGAGGCATCTTGGGCCGATCGTCTGCGTGAGGACGCCCTCCGTAGGTTCTCCACCATGTCAGCTGCCAGTGTCATGGTGTGGCTACCTGCAGAACGGGACAAGGGTCAGATGCTGGCACGAGCAGCCAGTCACGGATGCCCCACACCTCGTGCTTAGTGTCGCACCTTGAGGGGACTCAGGCCGCTCATCATCTGTGGACAGACGGAGGTCACCCACCGTGGCATCCATGACCTGACTCGATGTATTCTCCCCCTGATTTGGCACTTCCTGACAGCTGTCTGGACGTCCTGGGGGCAGCAGGGGGCACTGGACCAGCCGACATCCCATCCCACAGGTGCTGGGCAAACAGCTCCAGTCCTCGGCTGTCTCACTAGAGCGGCCTCCTACCGAGTCCATAGTGGAGCTCATGGCAGCCCACAATGATTCCTGGGAGTCACCAGGGGGGAAGAAGGGCATTGCCGTCAGCATCTGGTAGTCCCATGGTGACGAGGGGGGGCGAAGGTGTCTACCTACCACAGATCACCTCAAAGCCATGGTCACCGGGCGGATGAGGGGTCCCATGATTGCCTCAGAGCCGGTCAGGGCATGGGCCACCGCCTCCTCATAGAATGAGCCCTCAGCGATGAGACGCCGGACCCGCTTCTTGGCAGAGCTGAAGGAGTTGTTCCAATGCTTCAGGGTAGACTGCTCTGTGTGGGGGACCTGACTCACAGCAGACACTCGCTCCGCTGCCATACGCCAGAAACACTGCCGATGGGAGTTCACCCCACCGGCTCTTGTGGCACCGAGTGCCACAGCAGCGTTCTCGGTCATCAAGTCAAAGAGCAGCACTTTCTCTGCCTTAGTTCAGTTCGGTTGGCAGTGACTCTTGGTCGATGCCGATCTGTCTGCCGCTATTCCTCCCACAGGCAGTGGAATGCGAGGGTTGCTGACTGCAGCTGGCTGATAGTGGTCGCTCTCATGCTGCCCCACCCAGCTTTCCCACGGGACACCAGCAGGGCGTCTGTTGGCCTTGATGGCCCCATACCATTGCTCGTGCAGGCCCCTCACAGCTCCAGCGATGTCTGGAAGTCGTGGTGGAGCACCTCTGGGCAGCAGCACGGCCACTGCAGCCCACGCCACAGTGCACAAACCATGGGGGCCTGTGGCGGGTGGTGCCCCCTCATCCCACCGCCAGAGCCTCCCTGGGTGCGGCAGGTGCACATCCTCCCCACTCTCTATGTGTGGGTTGTGCGGTGGCAGCGGAGACACCGTTGGACGTGCAGATACCGGGAGTGCCTGAGCACTTTGTGTCTGAAGGATGCCACCTGTCTGGACCACTTTCGCCTGGACCACGCTGCCATTCAGGACCTGTGTGAGCAGCTCGGGGCAAGCCTCTGCAGCCAGGTGACCGGCCCCCGCCCCATCCCCGTCCTGCAGCGGGTCCTCATCTCCCTGTGCTTCCTGGTGACTGGCTCCTTCCATGTGTGGGTTGTGCGGTGGTGGCGGAGACACCGTTGGGCACGCAGATACCAGGAGCACCTGAGTGCTTTGCATCTGGAGGATGCCACCTGTCTGGACCACTTTTGCCTGGACCACGCTGCCATCCAGGACCTGTGTGAGCAGCTCGGGGCAAGCCTCTGCAACCAGGTGACTGGCCCCCGCCCCATCCCCATCCTGCACTGGGTCCTCATCTCCCTGTGCTTCCTGGTGACCGGCTCCTTCCAGGGTGTGGTGGCTGAGGTCCTGGAGGTCTCACAATCATTGGCCAGCCGCTGCCTCCACTCCTTCCTAGACGCCATGCTTCAGTGCCTCCAGCAGCATGTGCGGTTCCCAACAGGTGAGGAGGAGCTGTGGACTGCCAGAGCTGCCTTCATGGCGGTCACAGGGTTCCCCAATGTCGTGGAGGCTGTGAACTGCACACATGTCACCCTGGTGGCCCTGCATGAGGATCCCATGGTGTACCGGAACAAGTACCACTTCTACAGCCTCAACATGCAGGCATCCTGCATGTACACGTACATCCATGTACACTCCCTGCAAAGTTCCCAGGGAGTGTACATGATGCCCAGATCTTCACATTCTCAGGCCTCAATCACCTCCTGGCAGCCTGGCCAGATGGGCAGGGGTGGTTGCTAGGTAAGGCCACCAGATGGCAGTGTGGGGCGCCCCTCCCATCCTCTGTCCTCATCTTCCTGTCCTTCACAGGTGACTGAGGGTATCCGTTGCTACCCTACCTGCTGATGCCATACCAGGAGGACGCGCCCGAGGACCAGGCAGCATACAACCAGGCACACAGGGCCACTCATATGGTCATTGAGCATGCCTTCGGGCAGCTGAAGATGAGGTTCCACTGCCTGCACCACTGCCTGCACAGGTGGCTGACGCAGCATGCAGCCCCTGCCTGTGGCTAAGCTGGTTGCTGTGTGCATCATGCTGCACAACATCACCACCCGTCAATGCCTACTGGCCCCCCAGGACCTTCCCCTCCCAGACTCCGGGTCACCGATGGGGGGAAATGAGGAGGCAGTGGCATGGGCTGCCACCCAGCAGGACTTTGGGGGGCACTTGCATTGGGAGCATGTGCGAGCTCACATATGGGCCAATCGATGCATGGGCAGGGCGCCCAGGGGCGAAAGCATGCTGTGAGTGCAGCCGCTCACACACCCGGGGCCACCGGGGGGACACTGCGTGCTCCCATGTATGCTGAGGCCTCTTGGGCACTTCAATCTATTATTAAACCAGTATTGTCGGGACCACTCTTGGGATCCCTTCAAAAATTCACGGACTTGTTGGAAAAGGCATGGGGAAGATGACAAAATGGCAAGCAGAGCTGAAGTCCTGGGGGGAGATGCAAAAAAGGAAGACAAGATAGAAAAACATAGAGAGGGGACCCAGGGACCCCTGTACAATGCCGGACGTGCCTCGGCAGGGTTCCCACATGACGTGACCATGGAACTGTCAGGCAGGGCACCATGGCAGGCATTCTCTGAGGTGTGAGTGGCCACAGACTCAACTCCCAGTTAAAGTTGTCCCTCAGCAAACAGCAGCCAACGGGGACAATAGCTGCCACTCACACCTCCCCATGTGCTCCCTGGGCTGAGCAGGCGCACCTTCAAGTCCACAGGTTTATCTCATTTACATATCCAGAAGCCCCCACAGCAGCCCTCATCACCCCCTGCTTGTGGCCCCTGTGTGACCCCACCGAGCCCAATTCGAAGGGGGCCGGGAGGAGCCGATCATGTCAACACTCTCAGCCAGGACTAACCCCGCCCCTGGCATGTTGCTGCTGTAAGCCATCTCAGAACACAGCGGAGGCGGCCTGGCTTAGCGAGCTACTCCCCGGCCTCATTATGCTGGGCCTGTGGGTTCGAGACCGCCCTGTGGCAGGACTATTCACATGCCCAGCTTCCCTCTTTATTGAACCTGCCATCCAGCAGCCATTATTTTTGGTTGGCCAGGTCAACTCCCTGGGCTGCCCCCCCCTTCCTGTGGGCACCCACCCTGATCTCAGCCCTACTGTCAGCTGCATCACAGACCCAGGTGGCGTGGACACATGGTGCAGCCCCGGAAAAGTGTCTGCCTCACTGCCTATCAGCCTCTGCCCTTCCCCACTATCGCCCACTGCATCTCCCACACAATTGCACTAAGTGGGTGCCCCGAGAGTCCCCCCGGCCACAGAGCCATGCCCTTGGGACGGTCATGAGCAGAGTGCACGGGGGATACAGGGGCTGGGGTGAGGTGGGAAAAGTGAAAGACATAGAAGACAAGATGGGTGTGCTGGGCTAAGTTTATTGATCTGCAAGCAGGGAGAGCAAGTTCGCACGTGGAGGTTCCTGGTTCCCGCAGTCTGAGATGGCATTGCTGGAGGACGCACCAACAGCTGTGGGGCTGATGGGACTGGCCAGCTATGCTCCGGCGGCCACAGAGGCTGGAGTGCAGCACACACACCTGAAAGACAGAGAGACAAGGGGGAGCCTTGCTAGCTGTAGGCATAGGACTCCACCCCTGGGCGAGCCTGCAGGGAGCAGGGCAAGCATCCCGGCTGCCTCCGGTGGGGCCATCCCACACAATTCCAGCTGTCCTGCTGACTCGCATGTGAGCCCGCAATCATGGCAGCCGCGATGGGGGCTGGGGAGAGTGGCAAGACCTGCCCTAGATGGCAAGTTGCTGCATGCGCTGCGGAAAGCCGGGACACGTGTCGCACCCCATTTTCCCCGGCACGGGGATGACTGAGACACGGGGTGGGGGGCCACCAGCAGGATGGACGGCCAGGGCGCACCTCCACATGCACATGTGCGGTGGCTGACACCTTGGCCAAAGCTGCAACCATCCTGGATGGTCTTGGGGGCTGGGGGCCGTGGGGACTCCTAGCCAGACTTACCCATCCATACAGGCGGCTCTGGAAGCAAGACCTGTTAGGACTGGGAAGCAAAAGTGGTTAAACAGGCAGCTCAAACTTTGCTCACCTCTCCCCAATTACAGCTGCTCTAACTTCACTAACATTCTTCTCTGTGTCATTCCCTCCACCAAGTGCATTCCTCCTCGCGCTAAGTCCGCATGGCATGGTCCTCTGGAGCAGTGTGCCGTGTGCCCTGCCCTCGCTGAGGAGTTGTGCGTGGCAGGAGTTGAAATCTTTGTAGGGAGGGGGGGCACTGATTGGGTGTGGGAGGGGGGCCGTGCCCAGCCCGGAGTGGGAGGGGATTGGTGGGGTGATAACACATCTCCCAAATGGGTTTGTGTGCTGCCGCGCTGGCACTGCCAGTGTGCTTTCTGCTTCCACTAGTGCCTATGGGGTACGCCAGCATTTTGCATGGCGCAGGTTTGCGCCTAGCAGGGGGGGGCGTTCCCACACTGAAAGCTCTCTGGGAGCTGGCCAGCAGCAGCCACACTCCTGGGTCAGCCCCCTCCTACGCCGAAGTGCCACCCTGTGCCTCTGCTGTGCCCCAAGTGCGGCACGGGAGCACTCTGCCATCAGCCCGCGGTGGTGGCACACTGAGGCAGCCAGAGAGTGGTGCACGCCCCATTTCTGCCGGCGTGGAGGAGGATATGCCAGTGTAGGTCTCCCTACTTCCAGCATAGCAGTAAGTCCGCTTCCACAGCACTTTCAGCCCCCCCCCCCTCCCTGGATTGTGCTGTAACCCACCTTCCACTATACTTTAATGACCCTGTTTTTCTAATGGCTAACTCATATTATTTCTCTTTTAGAACAGTGTATCAGAATATTTGGTTTTTTGTTTTTGTTTTTTTGTATTGACATACTCAAATGGGGGATATTGGCTGTTTGACTTATTGCATATACTAACCCATCCGCCACTGTATTTCAATGGCCTCCTTTTTTAAAAATGGCAAACTATAATAGATATTATAATCTCTTGAGAAACCATGCCCTCTATTTAAACTAACAAAGCCAGAATGTTACCTAGATTTATGGCACTTCACACCTACAACAGCAGTCTGCTTTTTATCACCCTCCAGTGTTTTTTCAGCCCTGCTTTGTCTTGTCCTAACACTAACAAACACAGATCGCTATTTGTGATTCTTTTAATTTGCTAAAAACATTCCCATGATTCTACACTGCCCACTTATATTCAGAATTGCTGCTTCCATTCCCATTTTGTCTGATGAAGTTTGCTTAAGAGCATATGAAAGCTTACATTCTGAATAAAACTTAGTTGGTCTTAAAGGTGCACTTGTCTATTGCTTTGTTCTATTGCTTCAGACCAACACGACTGCCTACTGTGATCTACCTTTAATGCCAGTAGTTCATGAAGTAGAATTTTTGCTCACAAGACTCCACAGATTAGAGGGAACATTGGTACAGGGCAGTGAGGTGCAAACTGAAATGAGGCAGAAAAATTAAATCTATGTGAATAAGGCAGAAGAAAGAGAATGTTTCTGCAATGCAAAACCAGAAGGTCCTTCAGTGCAAGTGACAGACCATATGCAGAATTCAAATGGGAACTGGAGCCAAAGAAAAGTGTAAGAAATCATTACCTGTTTTTGTTTGTTTAATGTTTAATTTATTTATATCTTGCCTTTCTCTCCAATGGGGAGGAAGATCTCTTCTCTTCTCCATTTTATCCTCACAACAACCTTGTGAGGTAGGTTAGGTTGAGAGTGTTTGACTGGTCCAAGGTCACTCAGTGAGCTTCCATCGCATGAGTGGGAGTTTGAACCTGGATTTTCTGGATTTGTCTTGGTTTGCCAAATCAAAGTTTAACCAGCTTTGCAAATAATTCAACAACTCTTTTTCATCTTAAGCACTACCACAAAGCACTTCTACAAGATATTTACATAGGGTACTCTGTGTGTCTTCAAGGGTACAGGGAATCCACAGAAATCCACATGAAGACTTTATTATGGCCCTTTCTGATAGAATTGGGATATCACAGTGTAAACAGCAAAGAAGACACTGCATAATTTCTGTGTGTGTCATATTTGTTAGATGAGTAGAGCCTCTTAGCACTAAGGATATCTGGAATGGACTAAGTACATACATAACAAAGTTTGTGATCACCACTTTACTATAGCTTTCAATCAGGCTAAACCAGAAGGCTGAATGACAAACATTAACTCAGTGTTCAAATAAAGACATTACTCTTGACAGTGAAAGTAAACATTCTTCTGAGAATACTTTGAAGGATAAGAACAGACAAATATGAAGAAGCCTGATACAATCTGTGGTAAAAAAAATTCTAACTGGCAAAAACAGCATATCATCTTACAACTCTAAACATCGTAAGAACCCAGTGATTATTCCACCCCTTTGTACATTCCAGAAGCAGAATGTCAAATCAACTTGTTGCTGCATAGCTTCTGAAGGTATGTTGTTTGTTTCTACCAGACAGACTGGAAGGCAAATAAATCTTCAGTGAACTGACAGATTGGAAGGCAAGTTCTATGGAACAAATTAAGAAATAAATCCAACAAATGATGGTGGTATAATTATGAGTGAAGATATGCTGAAGCTTTTAAATGCATAGAATGCATGGTTTAGGGGACATATTTTCCTTCCTCAAGAACTGGAGTATAGAATATAATTTATTTTTGCAATAACAACAGAACTATGATAATGACTCATTGTATCCTTACTCCTCATGGCTTGTAAAATCATGCCATGAAGTTGTAAGAGGTCCTCTGACAACTTCATATATATACATATACTTCATATATATACATACTTATATATATTCTTGCCAAGATCATCAGGACATTTAGTGTTGGGTGTGATCAATCTGCTGATGACATGCAGCTCTTTTTCCTGCAGCAGTAGTAGGTTCTATCCCAGTGCCTAGGTGCGGTTGTCAAGTGTGAAGCTGGCTAAAGTTGAATCCATCCAAGATGGAGGTCATGTGACTGGAAAAGACTGAGAAGCTATCTGGAAGGTCTCTTCTGAGACTGGATGGTGTCCAGTTTACAGCTGTAGACTCTGTAAAAAGCCTGGGGGTGTGGTTGAACTCTGTTCTTTTGTTGGAAAAACAAATGGCCATGGTAGCATGATTGGCTTTTCACCAAGCCAACTGACTCTTTTTGTCTGGGTCAGACCTTGCCACAATGGATCCATGCAACTGTCATCTCCAGACTGTACAATTGCAATTCACTTTATGTAGGGCTACCCTTGAAAACACTTTGGAAATTGCAAGTGGTTCAGAATGTGGTTGCTAGGCTGCTGACTAGAACATTTATAAGCTCATATTACCCCAATTTTGTGGTAGCTGCACTTGCTACTAATTAGTTTTCAGATACAATTCAAGGTGTGGTGTTGGTGTTAACTTTTAAAGTCCTCTATGGTCTGGGACTCTCACACCCACTGGACTGCCTCTCTCCTTTTTACAACTCCCCTTTAGTCATACACTTGTGACATCTTGTAGGTGCCTGGCCCCAGGATGGTTCAGTTAGGTGTTGTCATAGGAAAGGCTTCTACCCTGTGGAATGCACTCTCTGATGACACCTGTGCCCTGTGGGACTTGCTTAGTTTCCTCAGGCTTGCAAGTCAAAACTGTTCAGGTTGGCCTTTGGAGGCTAAAGGTATTTTGGACTAGTTTGATAGTGGTATGGTGCTTAAGGCATATTTCTTAATATTTTATATTCATTATCTGATTTTTGTTCATTTTAATTCATTTAGTATTATGTTGTTTGAATGTTGTGAGTTGTCGTGAGATCCTCTGAGTGACTAGCAATTAAAAAAATCTATGTAAATAAATAAAAACATGAAAGGGCAGGAATTAAATCTGATCTTTGTCTAGACTCTTAGTTGTGTATATGAGAAATGCACAGAAAAGATTCAATAATGTTGATTGATAGATAAAAATGCAAATAATACTTGCTAACATATCCACCACTGTAGTCTTTCATGAGCATGTTGTACAATATTAGGGTTCCCAGTCTCCCGCCAGGGACAGGAGTTCCCCAGATTTCAGAGCCCCAACCTGCCACCATTGAACTGGCCATTGGGAGAGCCCTGCCTCCAAAGAGTAGTGGCACACTGTGACATGCCTGGAGTAATGACATCACCTGGAAGTGACATTATTGCACCAACACGTGTCAGGGTATGCTATAGTGTTTGATAATCACAGAGTGTTTTCCAAATGTTAGACTGTCCCCGCACAACATGCTCAGCACAATAACGCCATTTCTGGGTGAAGTTATCATCCAGTGTGTGCAAAGCACACATGAAGAAAATCCCTCCGCCGAGAGACAGGTAAGACCTGGCAACCCTATCTATTATTGCATTTCTCCTGGACTACATGTGTGAGGAACTCCTTGTGCCTATCAGCTGGCTCAGTTAACACTATGAAGTTGTGCTTTCATTGCATACATTGGCATGAAATATGCAGCAGTGCTCTTCAATCACAAAGAATCCTCCTTTTTGTTTGTTTGATGCCACATTCTCTAATCCTGTAGATTTATAGAGCCCCACAAAGAGTATGTGGTGGAAGGTTCCATCAAGTCACAGGTGACTTATGGTGACTCTGTAAGGTTTTTGAAGCAAGAGACTTCAGAGGTTGTTTGCCATTGCCTACCTCCATGTCATAACCCTGCTATTTCTTGGAGGTCTCCTATCCAAATACTGGCCCTGCTTAGTTTCCAATATCTAATAAGATCAGGCTGATTCTTTCATTATAGTGGGTTAGCTGAGTCATTGGGCAGACGTTTAGCAATATGCGGTCCTGTTCTGTGCATAGTGAGGAAGGTCCAGACAGACACCAGAGGCAAAGGAGGCTACATGCAAATAGTTCTTAGAAGAACTGGTTTTAAAAAAAGGCATGGATGCATAAGCCATAGGAGTCTAGTCTGGAACTCACTGAGAGATGCAAAAACTAAGGAGTGAATTGTCTTGGAAAATGTTAGCTTTAAAAGTTTTAAAAAGTTTTTCAGAGAGCACCTTCCCTCTAATCCTCATGCTTATGACAGAAAGCCCCAAACATGTGCATGTAATTCTCATAGGTATGTTCTCATATTCTACTTCTACACATTTATTGCCTGTTTCATGTGAGTTCCTTAAAAATAACAATTGCTATAGTTTCTTTATACTTACCAGCTTATGTTTGTCAGCTTTCAAGAGGCTCATTTGGGATTGAAAAGAGTAGGCTGGTGCAGAACAGAAAGGGAGTAATATACATTTTTAAGCACTCTGTTGGTTCAACATTGGCCATGTTGGTTCAACATGGCTAGGACTAATGGTTCAATCTGCCCATTGACTCTTGCTTATTGACTCTTGCTTACTTAATTCCTTATTTGGTTATCTGTTACTACTAGCATTACTGAGCAAATCAGTCCCAATGACCTGAACTTACCTTTATATAAATTATGCAGATGGCACTAGAAGAAGAGTTCCTGAATGTTGAATTATGGACAAAAAAATATCCACATTGTCATCCAATATGGTATGGAGGATTCTTAGTTTTCCTAAACATCAACCATCCTGAATATGCAAAGGCAGTATTTAGCAGAAATGGTAAGGAAATTTATCTCTCTCTGATTATAAGGTGGCATCAATCTCTTAGACAAAGTGGCTAAGCAAGAAGAAACTTGTAATGATATCTTACTTTATCAAGGCTATAAATTCACACCTAATTCATTCCAATTTTAGCTGAATGTTAAAATTCAGACAGCAGAGACAAGCTACATATACATAGTATAGTATATAGTGAATGAATGAATGAATACTAATTTACAGTCAAATACCATTATTTACAAGCCACAGGTGATTAACCATAATACATCCTTATTAAAACCACCAAAAACCTTCCAAAAAGTATATTTGATCTTAAAAACCTTTAAACCTTATAAGAATCCAAAAAGTCTAAAATAAGTCTAAAGTCTAAAATGTCAGATAACGAATGTCTATAAAATCATATAAATACTACAGTTCAGGCAGGTCATACAAATTATACAGAATCGTGTTTCTTATTGTGGACTTTTACCAAATAGTAACAGAATTTAGCAGTTTGTCTGGAGATAAGCAGATTTTCATCAGTTAAAAGTTTCTCCAGGCAGGCCTTGTCTGCATCCATTAAAAATGGGGAAATAAACGTATTCCTATATACTTGATGGAATGGGCATCGAAAGAACATATGGATCATTGATTCCACTTCTCCCATGAAACAAGGGCAACAACTGTCTTCATATGGGATCTTCCTATATTTCCAATCTAGCACCTTTGAAGGAATAACTGCACATTGAGCCAAAGTAAAGACTCTTCTATAAGATGGCACCTCCAAATAGGTGAGGTATTTGGCCATCCTTATAATGTGTTTGGACTCAATAGGTGCTAGAAAAGAAGGTGCCTATATTAGGTCCCATTGTTGCTCTATGTCACAAACACTTTGGGCGTTTTCGCACTGACCTTACTCCGGAGCGACGTCCCTCTTCACTGCTCAGCGTCTGTGCGGATTTTGCACCGATTGCTCCGCAGAACCCGGAAGAGCCGCAAATTCCCAATCGAAGTCAAAACTTAGTGGGGAAGAATTTTAGAAAGCTCCTGGAGAAAACACAAGCTGACTTTAACCGATGGAAACCCATCCCATTGTCATTGTGGGGTAAAGTGAATGCCCTCAAGATGGTTACTTTCCCCCGCTTCTTTTATGTTCTCCGAGGTCTCCATCAGTATATTCCACAGAAGTGGTTTAAAAGAGTCAATACTCTAATAACAAACTTCTTATGGGAAGGGAAAAGGCCGCGACTTTCCTTGGCTAGGCTCCAGCTCCCAATTGATCAAGGCGGCTTTGGTATGCCAGACTTAAGTGCATACCATAGGGCCTATATGTTGGCAAGTGTTAGTAAGTGGAGGCAAGATGTAGGGAAGGAATCTCCAGACTGGGTGGCCCTCGAGGCTTCAACAGTGGCCCCTCTTTCTACGCTAGAGGTTTTGGGTTCGAAGCACCACCAAGGGGAAGTATTGCTTCCAGCAGTTCAGGCCACCAGGCGATTATGGCAGCTAATAGGTACCAAGCAAGGCTTTAACGCCTTCTTACATGGATCAATGACTCTTTGGGGAAACCCAGAATTGAGGATTGGAGGGTGCCAAGTGGTCTGGAAGGGTTGGATTGAAAAAGGGATAACATCTCTTGATCATCTACGAGACCCAAACAGAGAAGAATTCTGGACATTTAAGGAACTTCAAGACAAGTATAATCTTGAATCTAACCAATGGCTACATTATTACCAAATAAAGACGGCGCTGACGCAGTTGCTGGGTCCGGATGCCTTGGCTGCCCCTGATCCACCATCCCTTTTAGCTGTATTAAGGCGGACATGGCAACAAGATAATCCAGTGCAAGCCCTGTACACGCACTTTCGATATGGGACGCAACAACAACAGCTAATTGAAGAATTACGGGTAAAATGGGCAGATGAACTGAACCTTAATATTTTACCATTCCAATGGTTTACAATCAACAGGGCGATCCGAAAAGTTTCTAAAGATCAACGCTTGATATTAATTCAGCAAAAAATTCATTTCCGTATTTACTGGACACCTGTTCGACTACACAAATTTAACCTCTTGACTTCACCAGCATGTTGGCGATGCCAGGGAAGTGAAGCGGGGCTAAGCCACATGATCTGGGCATGTCCGGTGCTGCTTGATTTCTGGGGCGATATACTCAGGTGGATAAACCGCGTATTGGGAGGTCAGCACAGATTTACAGCCATGCAAGTTCTTTTAAACCACTTCCCGTCAACATGGGTGTTGTCTCGCCCACAGCGATATTGGGGATTTCGGGCACTGATGACGGCAAAGAGGATAATCATGCAGACGTGGAGAACAGATTTTTCAGGAACCGTAGCGCAATGGTTAGAGGACATGCTGCGATTGGCGGTGGATGAAAGGCTGGTCTACCGACGAATGATGCAACAACAACAATTCGAGGACATTTGGGCACCATTTTTGGCGGCTGTCAATAATTTACAGGGTCCGGGATGTGATCTTGAACATAGTTCCCTCTAGGCTGTGGGGGCCAAGGTGGTCCAGAGAGCTATATCAAGTATTAGGCATACAATAGGCAGTGATAGATAAGTATGGGCAACAAGGGTGATGGGTCACAGGGTGTTGGATGAGTGGATAATTATGAACGATGCAATTTTTGTTTGTTTAATTGTTAAATACTTATTATTACTATGGATCTGTTATATATACTAATCTCAATAAATGATGAATATTGAAAAAAAAAAAAAAAAAGAGCCGCAAAGTTCCGCGGCTTTTGCGTTGCAAATGTAAACCGCCAAAAAACAGTTTACATTTGCGATGCAAAAGCCGTGGGACTTTGCGGCTCTTCCGGGTTCTGCGGAGCAATTGGTGCGAAATCCGCGCAGACGCTGCGCGGTGAAGAGGGATGTTGCTCCAGAGTAAGGTCAGTGCGAAAACGCCTTTGTTTGATAATACTTTTTGCCTGGGCATTGCTCTGTGCCAAAAAGTTCTCAAGTGAGAGTCCTATACTTTGTAAATTGGTTTTAACCAATTACAACCACCTTGGCTGATAAGCATCTTGAATTATTAAAGGAAAAAGGCCTTTTTGATTTATATGTATCTTAAGTCATTGATATGCGGAGAGTAACAAAATTCTAGCTTCCATTTTCATTTGTCCCATTTCAAGTTGTAAAAGGGCATTTGGCACACCTAGTGGTAGCTGGAGGATATTACGGAGAAATTTAGATTGAACTTTCTCCCATAAATTATTAGCAGAAATGCTCAAATAAATGCCATACAAGAGCTGCGCTAAAATTTTGAGTAGAAGCAGCTTCAAAGCTGCCAGAACATTTAAAAAAACCCTTAGATAAAAAAAATTCAGGATAGCATACATTGTTTTCTCAGTTTTTTCCACTCTCATATTGCAATATGCTGTGAGAGCTCTAGAGTCCTGAATGACCATTCCCAGATAAAAAATTGTTGTTACTTGTTTGATTTTGTTCCCTTTTATGGTCCAATAACTCTTCTTAGATCGTTTACCAAATGCCATTACTTTTGTTTTAACAAAATTAATTACCAGATGTTCATTTCCGCAGTATGTAACAAAACTGTCTAGTGCCCTTCAGAGACCAATTGGTGTAGTAGTGATGAATTCATGTTTTTAAATTTCAGTCAATCCTGCCACCCCTTAAAAGGCTGCTTTACCCGTTCTAGAGTGCAAGGTTCCCATCCTGGGTCCTGTGTAACCATCATAGCTGAATTATGGGTTCCCACTCAATTTCTGGATTACCAAATAGACAAAGTAGGCACCAGCCTATAGGCCCTTCACCTTTAGGGGCCCTGTGACAATGGATCACAAATAATATTACAGTTTTTCTCTTAAAAACTTCTGTCAGCTGTCAGTTTGTAAAAAATTTTGGTGCAACATGTGATGTACAGTATTGATGGTTATCTCTCCTCTTAGCAGCCAACATGCACACTGCTTCCCACTAGAGTGTGTGCATGAGAAACTCTCCAGAGAAATGTAGCTTTCTGTGAGTTCAGGAGCAGCCAAGTTGGACTGCACAGGAGAGTCCATGAATTTCACTCTCCGCTGTGCATGATGACGTTGATTTGGGGAGTTGCTGGGAGCACACGAGAACATTGAAGTCCACGTGTGAAGACTGTTCCCTGTGTAATTAGTTTTTCCGAGTTATAATGAAGTTCAGTTAACCTCACCATCTAATTTCTACCAGAATGTCAGTGCCCAAAAAGAAGAGGTACCAAAGTGGTGCAGAAAAAAGAAAAAAAGAGCAAGAGAAAGTGAAGGAGCTTGCAGTCTTTTCCAGCTTGGCTTTACTTGTAAGTCAACAGAGGATCAACAGAAGACCTCTTCAAGTACATCTGCCAGCAAAATGATGGCAATGGGGATAGACCTTCCCCCTAAACAGTTTGCTGAGGATGAGGATACTGTTCAATTACTGGCTCTAGCTGAAACTAAGCCAGAAGTTCAGTTACATCATCAAAACAGAGCTAACATAGGGCCAGAATATCAAAATGACATTGGGTTATGGCAAAACATTACCAATGAAGTGCAGGGTTTTTGGTGTAATAGAGACCCTGTGGAATGTCAACACTCTGACAGTGATTTTTCAGCTTCAAGCAGACAGTATGAAGATCGTACAAAAAAGAATTTTTTCCCTTTCCATGATCTTTTGAAAACATGTAAGTGGTGAACAGATCAAAAGAGAATGACTCATATACTTTCTGTCCACAGGAAATGTGTACTGTTTCCCATGCATCCTATTTAGTGAAACACATAAATGCCAAACTCAATTTACAGATGAATTTTCTGATTGGAAGAATGCCTCACAGCAAATGAAACTACATGAGGAGAGTGCAATGCATCAGGCATGTGTACAATGATCAGTAGACAACGCACTCAGGGTTGAAAATTCAGTTCAACAAAGAACAAGAATACTGGATCAAAGTTCTGCAAAGAGTAGTATCAGTGATCAAATTCCTCTCATCACGTGGATTAGCTTTCTGTGGTGATATAGAACTCCTTGGTTCTCAACATAATGGCAACTACTTGGGAATTTTATAGTTAATCATGGAGTACGACCCTTTTCCAAGTTCTCAGTTAGCCAAATATGTTAATCAAGGTTGAGGAAAATCCTTCTATTTGTCTTCCACAATTTGTGAAGAAGTAATCAAAATAATGGGAAATAAGGTTCTGAAAGTTATTGTAATGGATATCCAGGAAGCTAAGTACTTTTCTCTGAGCATTGATTAGACACCAGACATATCTCACATTGATCAACTGATTGTAGTGCTTAGATATGTTGGCGTGTCAGATGGTGAAGTGGTAGAACGTTTTCTCACATTCATCCCCATAGCAAGCCACACTGGAGTAGTGCTTGCCACCACTGTTCTGACTTCTTAAACAAAAGTGGCATTGACATAAAAAAAACCCCCTGAGAGGACAGTCTTATGACAATGCAGCAAACATGTCAGGGTGCTACAGTGGTCTTCAAGTGCCTATTGCCAAAATAAATCAGCTTGCACACTACATTCTGTGCGCAGTACACTTGCTTAATTTGGTTGGAGTATGTGCTGTAGAAAGCTGCATTGAAGCAATTTCATTCTTCGGGCTTGTTCAAGCACTGTACAACTTGTTCAGTGCTTGCACATTTGTTCAGCTTGCACAACTTGTTCAGTGCAGCACACTTGCTCAATTTGGTTGGAGTATGTGCTGTAGAAAGCTGCATTGGAGCACTTTCATTCTTTGGGCTTGTTCAAGCACTGTACAACTTGTTCTCGGCTTCAAACTACCAGTGGACAGTTATGCAAAATTTAAAAAGAGTGACTGACACAAGGTGGTGTGCAAGGGCCAATGTGACCAAGGCTTTATCCCAAGGCCACAGCAGCTTCTAGAATGCTTTGCAGGTCATTGCTGAAGATGTGAATCAGAAGCCAGAGACAATTCACAATACCAAATGTCTGCTAAATGACCTGTCAAAGAAAGAAAATGTCATCATCGCAGGCTTTTTGGCAGTAATCCTAGATCAGATCTATAGAGTCAACAAATCCCTACAAAAGGAAACAATACAACTTCAAATGGCTGTTGATCTTCTGAAATCACTACTCGATTTTTTAACATCATAAAGAGAAATGTTGAATGCCTACAAGAGTAAGGCAAATGAGAAAACCAATGCACAGTGCACTTGGTGAAAACAGGCATGTGTGCGTCAGAAAAAGGCATCATAACAATGGTGACATGGAAGAGGGTGTGCTTTGAGGAAAAGTTCAAGATTGAAATTTACCAATATTGGATAAGTTATGTTCCCAAATATTATGATGGCATTAAGAATTTATAGGTGTCTCATGATCACAAATGCTACTGGTAAACAAACCTTTTTGAAGTTAAAATTGCTGAAAAATTGTCATCAATCTTCAATGACACAAGAATGACTGAACTCACTTGCCATTATGGCCACTGAATATGATGTCTTGCAAGGATATCCTGAAAGATATCCAAGATATCCTGAAAGATTTCACCACAAAAAAGTTAAGGAAAGTGAATGTTTATTGTTGGTTTATTAAAATTAATTGTTTTGTGGGGGGCATGATTGGGTGCTGGGGAGGGAGCCAGCCCAGGGTAGGAAGGGATTGGTGCAGCCCTTAGTCAGCTCTCTGAGGGGTTTTGAGGCTAAATCAGCAGTGGCAGCAAACTTTATTTTTGTGATCCATGGGAGTGAATGAGGTGTGCCAGCTTTTTCATTGTCATAACTTTACTCCTGTCACAGGAGGCGTTTCGTGGCTGAAAGCTCTTAGGAAGCTGACTAACTCTGGCCACATCCCCAACACCAACCCCACGTACACTGGTGTGGCCATCTATGCCCCAGTTGCACCACTGCCCGGCCACTGCACTCCTCCACCAGCAGCTATGGGCACCCCTGCACTGACATAACTCCCATTTGCATGGGCATAACGTGATTTACACTGGTGTAACTGGCACTTATGCCAATGTAGGAGTTAGTTTGTTTCCAGAGCATTTCTCTCCCCACCCCCCTTTAGGATTGTGCTGTTAGTGTCCTGGCCTCTCTATCTCTCTGACTTTCTTATAGTCCCACTCTGAAATCTGAGGCTAAGAGACAATGCAAAGTCCTCCACTTCCAATGAAAACTAAGGGCAAGGTCAAGCACTTTCAACTCCTGTTTCCTTAAATTTCTCCCATTGAAATAATGGAACATAAATGTTTATATAGAAAAAAGATATTTATATGAGAACAATAAATGTCTGCCAGTGAAATATATTTCAGCTGGAACCCTGTGTTTAGTTTTGAAGCTTTGAAGGTCCAACAGAATTTGCTAAATTGCAGCATTTAGAAAATTATATTTGAATTTTGTTCTCATGGATGTTTTATGTAGTTTCATGCTAACATAGCTGTTTCTCTTGTTTATCATACTATACAGATCCAAAATCACTTGTTGTATATGACTTCCTAGTTCCATGGATTGGTATGTATTGTCAAGTATTCTATATGCGCCATCATTTCAAAATTCAAAAGACCTCTTATCTAGAGGAGCTTGTTAGTAAATGCTAGATTGTTTCTATGCAGTTGATTTTATCACATAATTGTAGCTGTTTGGGCAGCATGTTTCTTTCCAGTTTATTCATTCACACAGCTGTAGCTGTTTGAGCAGCACGTTTCTACTACTTGGGGGACAGATTTTTAAAGGCAAAAACCAGAGGATGTTCTGAAAATTCTAATATTTTGAAGATAAGACATGATGTGACAATGAAAATGTACATATTTAGGTAGTCAAATGTATAGATGTAAGGAAACTTAGTTTCTACCTCCAAAATTTCAAAAATGATTTAGCAAGTCATGGAAGTGGCTTTTCACTTGGTTTGCACACCTCATTCACTCCCATGAATTGATTAGGTAAAATAAGCACTAGGGATTCTGTGAATGTCACAGCAGGTAAGCTTGGCAGGTGAGAGCACTGAGCTTGGATCTCCCCATCTTGTTGTGGTTGGCTTCTCCACCTGTCTCAATGCTGCTCCTCCAAAGGGTGACCTCACCTCTGAATGGCAGAGAATGAGAGTGCGTCTTGCTCTTCATTTTTTCTCCCTGTGATGAAAATAAATTGCAATGCACTGTATGAAATCTCTGATGAATGGTGCTTGGCCCTTATGAGCAGCAGTAAAGTCCACTGAAGGATCAGTTCCTAGCTCATGACCAATGGGCCAGGTATGGGCTGAACCAGTGGGTGTTCGTGAGCATCCCTAATTTCTTGTTTCAAGTATGTACGTTATTCCTCTTTATCATCAGTTCCTTGCTTTAGATTATATAATATAACATGTAACATTAAGGCAATGTAAAATGTGTCTAATTCATTCCCCCCCCGATGTGTGTTTTTCATGTCTCTACATTCACTGGCAGGAAAGGGGTTACTGATACTGAATGGGCCGAAGTGGCAGCGGCACCGGAAGCTGCTGACTCCAGGGTTCCATTATGAGATCTTGAAACCCTATGTTTCTTTAATGGCAGACTCAGTCAAAGTGATGCTGGTAAGAAATGCTACTGGCACAAGGTCAGTTCTTCTCATCCTCTTAAGGAAAATCTGTCATTCCTTATATCAGGGTCCCCAACCTTTTTTGGCCTGTGGGTACCTTGGAATTCTGACAAAGCATAGTGGGCACAGCCACAAAATGGCTGCTGCAGGAGATGGAGCCAGCCAAAAAATGGCTGCTGCCATAGCTTACCTTCAGTCACATAGAAGATCCTTGTGCTGTGGTGGCAGCTGCTGCCAAACCAACATTTTAAAAAAACTGCACAGCCAAAAAAATCTCCAATGGTTTATCAGAAGTCCTGCTGGGCAAAAGCCCCATCTGCCCCCCCCCCTTTCTAAACACGCTGTTTGCCCAAGAAGGTTTCAGCAGGTACCATAGTGCCCACAGGTGCCACATTGGGGACCTCTGTCCAGCAAGCTCCTTTGGCTAAGGTTGCCAGGTCCTACCTGGCTGCTGGTGGGGGAGCTTTCATAGATTTTTATACCAAAATGCTAGAGTGCCCCCACACAACGTGCCCAGCATGAGGACATCACTTATGGGTGACATCATTGTGTTGGGCACACTGGGTGCCATTGGACCCAATGTGCCCAGCGCAATCCCAATTGGATTCCCCCGCTGGCCAATCCTGTGCCAGCAGGTTGGAGACCCTGAGATTGGGAGGTTGGGAACCCTACCTTTGGCTGTACCCAGGCCTTTGCTTGGACTTGTTGCAACATTTTTCCTTTACACAGAAACTTGTTTGGGGGAGGGTCTTCTTTTCTATCTCAAGGCCTGAATTATTATGTGGTGCAGAAAACACAATCCTTTGGTTGTTGGTCAGTGTGCATCAGTATATCTGTCATGAGATGATAGAATTACTGCACTGGCTACAATTGTATTCCTTAAATTCTCTCGGTTATTCATCACAGATTCTAGACTGGACCAACTTTGTTTGTTTACAGCATGCATTCTCCAACCTTTCCACTTAAAAATTCCTAAATACAGACTATCAAAATGTTTATTTACTATTACATATTCTAAATATTTATTAGACTTGTGTGAATTTTGCTTCCTTTCTTTTGGGGTTTGTTATTAATTCCCAAAAGAATTGTTTCATGTTGCCCAGTGCTGAGGCGGTGTTGGTCTGCAACAGAACAGGTAGATTTGACTCTAGATTCGACTTTAAAGACCAGCAAGATTTTGGGAGTATAAATTTAACTTCTGATGAAGGGAGCTTTGACTCTTGAAAGGTTATAACCTCAAAATCTTGTTGGTCTCTAAAGTGCTACTGGACTCAAATCTAGTTGTATTAATTCATTTCATCATTATTTCTTTTCTTATTGTTGTTGCATATTGATAATTCTATTTCATTATTTCTTACTGGTTTGGCATTAAAGTCTATAGAAGAATTGATAGGAAAGATTCCAAATTGTAACACAGACAGCACTGCAGCCACTTAGCTTGAAAAACAGTAGCATGATGAAGAGGCAGACTGGCAAGGTGAGATCACTGGGTAGCACAAGGAGTGTAAGGCATTGGACCAGACAGGCAGCAGTAGAAAGCCCATGAGGTAGATTTGTTTGGATGTGGGCTAAGTTTTGGAGGGCAGTAGGCAAGTAGAGGATGACAGATTGCAAAGGATAAAAAAATTGACACCATTGTGTAGGTCTAGCCATAGTCTTCCACTGGCTGAAAACAGCAATAGAAGGGGACAGACATGTCTCTCTGGGGGAAAAGTTCCAGAATTTTGGAGCCACCACTAAGAAGGCCCTCTGCTAGGGTTGCCAAGTCCCCCTTAGTTACCTCTGTGAGAAGAGAGAGGTAAAGCCAGATCCAGGACCTTGGAAGATGATCATAACATTCAGGGTAAGGCTAGTGAAGGAGTAAGTGGTCCTTCAAGTATGTTGGTTAAGCAATGCTGAAAATATGTCATGCGATACAGAAAAAGGAATTATAAAAGTAGAAAGCAATGCAATAAGACAAGGTCAATACATTCAACAAATAGGTAATATACATAGAGATGGGATAGATGAAAGTCCTGTCCCCTTGAAAAAAGCATTATTATATTATAGTTTAGCTCTGTTAGAAGAGCCCTGTGGCATGGAGTGGTATAGCTGCAGTACTGCAGTCCTAAGCTCTGCTCATGACCTGAGTTAGATCCCGGCGGAAGCTGGAGTCAGGTAGCTGGCTTAAGGTTGACTCAGCCTTCCATCCTTTTGAGGTCGGTAAAATGAGTATCCAGTCTGCTGGGGGGAAAGTGTAGATGACTGGGGAAGGCAACGGCAAACCACCCCATAAAAAGTCTGCCGTAAAAAAGTTGTGAAAGCAACGAAAATGACTGGTGCTTACCTTTACCTTTTTATAGCTCTATTACCTCTATAAAAAATGCCCTCCTGGATCATTTGTATAGTTTGCAGAATGACAGAATGTGGGAGACTTTTTGATCACTTACTGGCATATTGACAATCTAAAAATTTTAGGAATTGATCACTGGAGGGAAAAAGAACATTGGCTGGGGGTTTTAATCTCCTTTAATTAAGGGTGTTTCCACTGGAATATTCCAGTTTTTCATTCTTCATGATAAAGAATTCTCAACAAAATCTGCACACACCTACATTAAATAAACATTGGTCAGGACTGGAATATAAATCAGAAAGTTTCTATGGAAAATGCCTAATTTACATTTCTAACTGCTTCTTTATGATACTAATAGGACAAATGGGAGAAATTGGTCCTCAAAGACACCACAACATCAGTGGAATTGTTTGAACATGTCAGCTTGATGACTCTTGATAGCATCATGAAATGTGCCTTCAGCTATGAAAGCAATTGTCAGACAAACAGGTCAGTATAACATGACTTCTGCATATAAGGCAAAATCTACAGACATATGAAGGTTAATGTGAAACAAACTGCCTGTAGTGTTGCCAACTCTAGGGACGCGGTCACACTCACAGTTAAATCCATCCCTAACCCGTTGCTATTATACCCTGCAGCTTTTTTACAACAAATTTCCTGATCAGACATCCCTCCATCCTTCAGTTCTAAGCAGCGTTGGTCCCGCCGCTGGTTGATCAGAGGTCTCAACCAGACCTCATTTTTTGAGATGGCATTCTGCACTCGTGCAAGCGTAGTACGTGGGATATTGTGCTTGGCTTTTTTTTTTTTAAAGGTGCCAGAAAAGGTGGGCGATCTGCCCCCCCCCCATTTAAACACCCAGAAAGGAAGGGGAAGCCCAGGAGCTCTCTTTGCTGTCTCTCTGCCTAGAGGGGAGACAGCAAAGGTGGGTGATCTTCCTCCCCCCCCCCCCCCATTTAAACACCCCACCGTGGTGTTTAAATGGGGGGGACACGGCAACTCTCTTTTCTGTCTCTCCACCTGGCGGGGAGACAGCAAAGGTGGGAGATCTTCCTCCCCCCCCCATTTAAACACCCCGCCGTGGTGTTTAAATGGGGGGGAGCACGGCAACTCTCTTTGCTGTCTCTCCCCCTGGTGGGGAGACAGCAAAGGTGGGTGATCTTCCTCCCCCCTCCCTTTAAACACCCCAACGTGATGTTTAAATGGGGGGAGCACGGCCTCTCTCTTTGCTGTCTCTCCGCCTGGCGGGGAGATGGCAAAGGCGGGTCATCTTCCTCCCCTGGCAGGAGACAGCAAAAGTGGGTGATCTGCCTCCCCCTCTATTTAAAAAAGGTCCCCTGTGCAAGCACCAGTCGTTTTCGACTCTGGGGTGACGCTGCTTTCACAAAGTTTTCATGGCAGACCTTTTACGGGGTGGTTTGCCATTGCCTTCCCCAGTCATCTATACTCCCCCCCCCCCAGCAAGCTGGGTACATATTTTACCAACCTCGGAAGGTTGGAAGGCTGAGTCAACAATTGCTGGCGCAATGATATCATTTGGAGTGGGCTCTTGCATGGAAGCGGATGTGCGCTTGCAATGAGTCAGCTACAATGGAGCGTTCAAACATAGAAAGTATGTGTGGGAGTCATCAGAAGCATTCTTATTCTGGATTTAATGTACTATCAAAAAAGTCCGCATCTCAGTCATGGCAGTTCGGGACACGAATGAACCAATGACCATTGCCAGATGCTGATGTTTGGACAACCGCATAAAATCTGACATGCATCTGGCTTTCATACCCATCTTGTCAGTTTATGTGTTTCTGACCTCAGCCTGGGTTGGAAAATATTTGGAGATTTGGATGTAGAGTCTGGAGACGGCAAGATTTGAAGAGGGAAGTAGGGTTACCAGGTCTGGGTTAGAAAATACCTGGGACTTGGGGGTGGAGCCAGAAGAGCGCGGGGTTTGGGTAGGGGAGGGGCCTCAGCATGGTACAATGCCATAGAGTCCACCCTTCAAAGCAGCCATTTTCTCCAGAGGAAAAATCACCGAAATAAACAATACTTTAAACGATAAACAAGTTATCTTAATTGAATTTATATGGACACCTTCTCACACCAAGTAAACACCAAGTACAGCTTTTAAAAAGTCTATGACAAATAGCTTCCATAGTCCTGTGATATACTGAAATAGACTGTCTCTTTAAACAGAAAAGTTTTTAGACGATGCCATGCACGTAATGAGAGGAAAAGAAATTTCCAATGTTCTGCTGGTGGTCACTGAAGATTCCAAACGAGTAGAAATAGACAGTAATTCCACAGGAAAAGATCACAGGAGAGGATGAGAGAACTGCCAAATCTAGACCTTTTTGGCAGTTTCGCAGCCTTCATCTGCTCTCTCGTGCACACAATTCCTTTCACGGAGCCACAGTGTGTAATATTTTTATACATAACTTCAATGCATACTTCCTATCATTCTGTTCTCGACCAAGAACAGAATGATAAGAAGTATGTGTTGAACCTGTGTATAAAAATATTGCACACTGTAGCGCCATGAAATTTCTTCATCTGCCAGTGCTTTAACTTCAAAATCCAGGAACTCCTGTACATATGTTTCCATATAGACAGATCATATACTAGCATTTCCTCAAGAAATATGACTCCACATTTGTAAAAACATGCAGATCAGTTATCTACTTGTACTTCTATATCAAATTCCATGTCACTTATGTTGGAGATTTTTTAGAAGGCTCCTGTTTGCATAATTTGAAAATTGCTATGTAGTAGTAAAGCTCTATTTGGTTGTTCAAGGCATTATGGTTTCTATGTAGTCCCTACAGGTCTGAAGATTTATTTCATTTCTTTGTTTCTATGATTTCCTACTGAACTTTGCTATTACTTCATAAAACTTTCAGCCTCATCTTAAGCTTATTTATTTACTTGTTTGTTTATTTATTTATTACATTCATATGTAATGAGATAAAACTTATATATATCACATGTATATCATATCCAATTATATGAATTGTTAGATGAAAGCCCAATGTTCAGTGAGACTTTCCAGTGAATAAGGAGTTTTATACAATGTCTTTACACCTGCTTTCTGAATCTCACTTGTCTCCTCTTTTCTCTGCCCACAGTGACAATTGCTACGTTAAAACTGTGTATGACCTCTGCTTCCTGTTTTATCAAAGAATGAAGACACCTCTTCACCATAATGACTTCATTTTCAGGTTCACATCAGAAGGCCGTCGGTTTTACAAAGGTTGCAAACTAGCTCATCTTCACACAGGTATACCTCATAGTCTTCAGCTTCTGACAAGTGTTTCTAGAACTTCCACAATGCATTTGAATTGCAATATGTTGGTAACATAAATCTGAGGACAGAAAGCAAAGAAAAGAGAAATTTATATTCAAGTTTTTAGGAAGGACTGTCTTCATACTTTCCAGGGGTCACTTTGTAGAAAAATAGGTGGTGGAGCTCATCCAGGGATTGTTATGCAGCTGCACCTACTATTCAATGGACAAGGTGGGAAGGAGGAGGGGGAACCCTCAGAAAGGTTCAGGAGCTGTGCTCCTGTGAGCTCCTGCTGAATCCGAGGCCTGATACTTTAATTTATAAATGGCTATTGTAGAGACAAAAACAAAGAATAAAGGTAAACTTCATCCATGGATAATTTGTCATGACAGTCCTGCATTCATGATTATTGATTTCTTTGTGGGTTATATTATATACTTATTTAGCCAAAATTCATATAAAATAAATTACATTTATACATGCACCTATTAGTAACTAATAGTGAGCTAGTTTAAATACAGCCATGCATTTAAAAGCAACAAACACAATGCAGATAGATTTCTTTGCTCACCTCTTATACATATTTTACTCATTATTTATATTTAATGCAGATAACGTAATAAGAAAGAGGAAAGAGTCCCTCAAGAATGAGCGAGAACTTGAAAAAATCCTGAAGAAGAGGCACTTGGACTTTCTGGACATTCTTCTTTGTGCAAAGGTGAAAGTTATAGTGATTAATCCAAACCCAGAAAAGCGATGCTTACATTTGCATTGCATATTGGGCTGAATAATATCTAAGGGCCTATCCACATGATGTTGTTTTCCAAGTCACTACTTCTCTACAAGAAATCAGATTAGCTGTTGTTGATAAAAGGTGATTTTGAAGCATCTGCCCCTTGTTTTCAAATAGTACCACTGGATGAAGGTGCAGTCTCTAGCCTGGCAATAGTGCAGCTCCTACCTCGTCAATGATAACTGCTGTTTCCCATAACAGAAACTTGAACAGTTGTCCCTTGGAAATACTGGATTTCCTCAGCAAGCTTTTTTTGTAGAGATGATGTTTATTGTATTTATTTTATTTATTAAAATACTTATATCCTGCATAGACACTAACAAGATTCAAAGCAGTTTATAACAGAGTAAATATTAAGTGTGCGGTACTGGCTCACTTAATATTTACTCTGTTATAAACTGCTTTGAATCTTGTTAGTGTCTATGCAGGATATAAGAGAGCCAGTGCGGCTTCAGAGCTAACAGGAGCACCACCTCACCCCACTTCAACCAGTGAAAACAGAGTTGGATGAGATCCCCACCCTAGAAGAGACTGTTAAAGCCATCAAGCAACTGAAAAGTGGCAAGGCAGCGGGAGTTGATGGAATCCCACCAGAGATCTGGAAGCATGGGGGCATAGTACTACATAGCACACTTCACAAAGTACTTGTCACCTGCTGGGAACAAGGCAAACTACCACAGGACTTTCGCGATGCAATCATCATTACTCTACATAAGAACAAAGGGGAAAGTCAGACTGCTCCAACTACCGGGGGATAACCCTGCTCTCCATTGCAGGCAAAATCCTTGCTAGAATACTCCTGAACAGACTGGTGCCCACCATTGCAGAAGAATTCCTCCCAGAGAGCCAGTGTGGCTTCAGAGCTAACAGGAGCACCACAGACATGGTATTTGTTCTCAGGCAGCTCCAAGAGAAATGCAGGGAACAGAACAAGGGTCTATATGTGACTTTTGTCGACCTTACCAAAGCTTTCAATACCGTTAGCAGGAAAGGCCTGTGGCAAATCTTGGAACGTTTAGGATGTCCCCCAAGGTTCCTCAGCATGATCATCCAGCTACATGAAGACCAGCGAGGCCAAGTCAGACACTGCAACGACCTCTCGGAGCCCTTCCCAATAGGCACAGGTGTAAAGCAAGGCTGCGTTCTCGCGCCAACTCTCTTTACGATCTTCTTTAGCATGATGCTTCAAAGAGCCGCAATAGATCTAGATGATGACGATGGTGTCTACATCCACTATCGCACCGATGGCAGCCTGTTCAACCTGAGGCGACTAAAGGCTCACTCCAAGACAATGGAAAAACTTATCCACGAGCTACTGTTTGCTGATGATGCTGCACTCGTCTCCCACTCGGTATCAGCTCTGCAGCATATGACGTCCTGCTTTGCAGAGGCTGCCAAGCTATTCGGCCTAGAAGTTAGTCTGAAGAAGACAGAAGTTCTCCACCAGCCTGCACCCCAGGAAGATTATCACCCTCCTTGCATCACTGTGGGTGAATCAGTTCTGAAGACAGTCCAGCAGTTCAGCTACCTGGGGTGCATCATCTCCTCAGATGCCAAGATCGACAAGGAGATTGACAACAGGCTGGCAAAGGCAAACCGTGCATTTGGCCGACTGCACAAAAGAGTGTGGAGCAACAAGCATCTGAAAAAAGGCACAGAGATCAATGTTTGCAAAGCGGTTGTGATGACAACCCTCATCTATGGCTCCAAATCGTGGGTTTTATACCGTCATCACCTGCGACTCCTTGAGCCCTTTCATCAGCGCTGCCTTCACACCATCCTCAACATCCACTGGAGTGACTTTGTGACCAACACTGAAGTCCTCAAGAGGGCGGAGGTTACAAGCATCGAGGCACTGCTGTTGAAGACGCAGCTGCGCTGGGCAGGGCATATTTCTAGGATGGAAAACCACCACCTTCCCAAGATTGCTCTGTATGGCGAACTTTCCACCGGCCATCGAAATAGAGGGGCATCAAAGAAGAGGTACAAG
Organism: Heteronotia binoei; assembly: GCF_032191835.1. Lineage (NCBI taxonomy): Eukaryota > Metazoa > Chordata > Lepidosauria > Squamata > Gekkonidae > Heteronotia > Heteronotia binoei. The sequence goes on from NC_083224.1 coordinate 102,856,894, forward strand.
GACTCCTTGAAGAAATCCCTTGGCACCTGTTGCATCAGCCATCACCAGTGGTCTGACCTAGCCTCAGATCGCAAAGCATGGAGGCACACCATCCACCAGGCTGTCTCTTCCTTTGAGAACGCACGCATAGCTGGTCTTGAAGACAAAAGGAGATTGAGGAAGAATCGCAGTGCTACAGCACCAACCCCAAATCAGACTTTTCCCTGCAGCCACTGTGGCCGGATCTGCCTGTCCCACATTGGTCTTGTCAGCCACCAGCGAGCCTGCAGCAGACGTGGACTACTGCACCCTTCTTAAATCTTTGTTCGCGAAGTCAAGCCGAGAGAGAGAGAGAGAGAGAGAGAAATATTAAGTAATAATAATCAATGTGATATAATACAGCCCTAATCTGAATGGCACAGTCTACCCCAATCTTGTCAGCTCTTGAAAGCTAAGCAGGGTTAGTCCTGGTTAGTACTTGGATGGGAAATGGGAGAGACCACCATGAAGTCCAAGGTCTCTATGTAGAGGCAGGCAGTAGCAAACTAGCCACTTCTGAATGTCTTTTGTCATAAAGACCTTATGGGGTCACCATATGCCTGCTGCAACTTGACAGCAAAATAATAACAATGTATTGACCTACTATAAGAAAACAATCACAAAAAACACCAGTTAATTTACAGAAGAGGAAAAGAACAATATTCAAATACCCTTTTGAACAACTTGGTTTACATAAGTTTCTAAAATAAAACTGGTGTCCTTTCTATAAAAGCCCAAGGGTGTGTACTGGCAAATTTGAAGGAAGGGACAGCACAGGAGAACCTGTTGCGATGAACAGAGCTGTCATACAGGGTCATATAGACTGCATAGTGGCAGTTCTGACAGTTTTGACAGATGCTCCCTAATTACAAGATCTGTATGGTGTTATGTAAACATACTAACTAGTATGGTTTAGAAAATGAAGAGGTCAAATGATAAACTCAGTATGATTTATCCATTGGGATGCCTTTATTAATTACAGTACCTGTATATAGGAATAATAATGAATAGAACTATTATGAGAATAAATAATATAGAAATTCAGGCCCCTGTTCTACTGATTTTTTTTAAGGAGAGGTGATTATTGTGCCAGAGGAGCCTGCCTTATCTCAGCATACCTTCATTATGCACTAGACATTGGGTTTACAAAGGGAACTAGGCACGTGCAATTAAATTACACAATATGATTCTACAATAGGTTGCCAGCTCTGGGTCAGAAAATATCTGGAGATTTTGGGAAAATATCTGGAGTTTGAAAAGGGCAGGGTTTGGGAAGGGGTTCTACCTCACTGCTGGAGGGAGGATCCTGGACCTGTTCCAGGAGTCTTCTCAGAAGTGACATCATTGCGTTGCTGATGTCAAGTGTGATGCTCTAGGTTTGGGGCAAAAACTCTATGGTTTTTTGCTACAAAACCATAGAGTTTACCCCAAACCCAGAGCGCTGTTGTGTAACATCAACAATGCAATGACATCACCTCCACTGCATGACATCCCTGTTTGGGGGTGGGGTTTCCCATGCTGGCCAGTTGTGGGCTGGTGGATTGGAGCCCTGAAGACTGTTGGTCCCTTCATTGGATTAGAAGTCTGACAACCCTAAAGGGAAGGGACCTCAGTGGGGTATAATGCCAAAGAGTCCACCTTCCAAAGCAGCCATTTTCTCCAGGTGAACTGATCTCTGTCACTTGGAGATCAGTTGTAATAATATCAGGAGATCTCTAGCTATCATCTAGAGGTTGGCAACCCTGTTCCATAATATGAGCACTGAGGTCTACAGGCAGACATGACATCCAACATAATGTTGTATATGTTCACAAGGTAGGGCAGCAAGAGTATGATCAAACACACACTCTGTCATGAGCCCTGATGAGGAGGAGCGGAAAGGGTTAAGAGACCTGGGAGAGTTGCCAGCCAGTTCCTCAACTGAACAAACAGCAGCTGGCCCATCAATCACTCTCCAGGCACCAGTGTCAGCTGTTGATGATCAATCTCCTCCAAGCTCTCCTCCTCCCATCTCAAGAGTTCCGAGCAGGCTCTGGAAAGAACTTTCAGAGCGAAGACATGAGGCACGCCAATGCTTCAGATCTCTCAGCCCTGAGTTCTAGCAGAGTCACTGCCACCCATGGAGCAGGCTGATTGAGACTCCCAAATAGCTCCCACCCAGTTTGTCAGACTAACACAGAAAAACCAGAGGTTACTATTTTAGTGTGCAAATGGCTTCTTAAGGGACTGTAAAACAAATGGAGGTTCTGGGCTCCTTCCCTTTCAACAGGCTCATTGTTCTGCAGGCTTGCCCCACCCCCATTCAGCCTGCCTTAAAGATTTAAAGGCACACACACTTTTCTAGAAGCAAGCTGTTCCCAGCATCTTCTTAAGCCTTCTGAGGTTTGAAGGCACATGGAGGCTGCTGGGGGTGGGAAAGAGCCTGCCAAACCAGGAGATCCACTGCTGGGACCTGGGGATTGGCAAGCCTACTTCCTAGAGCTATAGAGTGAAGCAAAAGGTGTGAATTGTACTTGGTAGTTGATCCATCAACTAGCATAGGCTGCATTTCATGCATGCATTATATGATCCCCTTCCACAATTCATACAAGGGGAGACACCTGGGACTTGTATTTTTTCTATTCGCAGAAGAGAATGGATGTCTCTGCCCTTGTAATGTCGACTGGGATTGTGGTAATGCATTATCTGTTTAGCTGCCTTTGCAGAGTTCATACCTACCACAGAATATGGCAGTGTGGTTATTAACATGATAATGAAACCATTCACAATGCTCATATTTAATTTATACTAAAGATAAAAAGTGATTTCCAGGCACAATTTAAAGGAATAGTATCAGGAGGAGTGGAAGAAATCTGGAACATCACACAGCTGCTGTGAGATCATGTTCTGTCCCTTTTTGGGGGGTAACCCTTTTGAGAATTCTTGGAGAACAGAAAATTGGAGGCAGGCAAATGTTGTCCCCATTTTTAAGAAGGGAAAAAGGAGGATCCAGGTAACTACCGACCTGTTAGCTTGATGTCTATACCTGGAAAAGTTTTAGAACAAATCATCAAACAGTGAGTCTTGGAACATTTTGAAAGGATGGCTGTGATTACTAAGAGCCAGCATGGATTTCTCAAGAATAAGTCATGTCAGACTAACCCGATCTCTTTTTTTGAGAAAGTGACTACCTTGCTGGATCAGAGGAATGCTGTAGACATACTTTATCTTGATTTCATTAAGGCTTTTGATAAGGTTCCACATACTATCCTTGTTGACAAGTTGGCAAAATGTGGTTTGGATCCTGTTACCGTTTACAGTCTTAGGGAAGAGAAAAGCTATACATAGTCAGACTTATAGGTTGGACTTCAGAAAGGCAAACTTCAATAAACTTAGAACTATGCTGGGTAAAATCCCATGGTCAGAAATACTTAGGAAGAAGGGAATTCAAGAGGGGTGGGAGTTTCTTAAAAGCGAAATACTGAAAGCTCAATCACAGATGATTCCTATGAGAAGAAAAAATGGAAAAAAACCAAAAGAAGCCAAGTTGGCTCCATAAACAGCTCTCTAAAGACTTGAGAAATAAAAAAGACTTCTTTAGGAATTGGAAGGAGGGCCTTATAACCACGGATGAATATAAACAAATCACCAGTGCTTGTAGAGAAAAAGTTAGGAAAGCTAAAGCTCAGTATGAGCTTAGACTGGCCAAAGTTGCTAAAAACAACAAAAAAGGGTTCTTTTCTTATGTTCAGAGTAAGAAAAAGAGCAAGGACATGGTAGGCCCATTGCAAGGGCAAGAAAGTGAAATTGTGAAATTGTAACAAGTAACGAAGAGATGGAGGAACCGCTCAATTCCTACTTTTCCTCAGTCTTCTCTTATGAGGGAAACAGTGCTCAACATGGCAAAAACAGAACATATAAGGAGGGTAAGAAGTTCCAACCTAAGATCAGCATAGGGGTAGTACATAAACACCTAGTTTTTTAAAAATGAACCTAAGTCCTCAGGGCCAGAAGAATTGCATCCAAAGGTTCTAAAAGAGCTTGCAGATGTAATTTCTGAGCCTCTGGCTATTATTTTTGAGAATTCTTGGAGAACAGGAGAGGCGCCGGAAGATCGGAGGCAGGCAAACGTTGTCCTCATCTTCAAGAAGAGGAAAAAAGACGATCCGAGTAACTACCAACCCATCAGCTTGACGTCTATACCTGGAAAAGTTTTAGAACAAATCATCACGCAGTTGGTCCTGGAATATTGGAAAGGATGGCTGTGATTACTAAGAGCCAGCATGGGTTTCTGAAGAACAAGTCATGTCAGATTAACCTGACCTCTTTTTTTGAGAAACTGATTACCTTGCTGGATCAGGAGAATGCTGTAGACATAGTTTATCTTGATTTCACTAAGGCTCTTGATAAGGTTCAACATGCCATCCTTGTTGACAAGTTGGTAAAATGTGGTTTGGATCCAGTTACCATTAGATGGATCTATAACTGGTTGACAGATCGCACCCAAAGAGTGCTTGTGAATGGTTCCCCATCCTTTGGAGAGGAGTGACAAGTGGAGTGCCTCAAGGATCTGACCTGGGGCCTGTTTTGTTCAACATCTTTCTAAATGATTTGGATGAAGGAATAGAGGGAATGCTTATTAAATTTGCAGATGTTTCTAAATTGGGAGGGGTTGCAAATACAGTAGAAGACAGAAATAGGATCCAAGATGATCTTGACAGGCTGGAAAACTGGGCTAAAACCAATAAAATGAATTTTAACAGTGATAAACTTTTACATTTAAATTCTGCATTTAGGTAAGAAAAATCCCATGCATGGTTATAGGATAGGGGAGACTTGTCTGGGCAGTAGTATGTGTGAAAAGGATCTTTGGGTCTTAGTGGACCATAAGCTGAACATGAATCGACAGTATGATGCGGTGGCTAAAAAGGCAAATACAATATTGGACTATATTAACAGAAGTATAGTATCCAGATCATGTGAAATGATGCTCTGCTCTGGTAAAATCTCACCTGGAGTATGTGCTCAGTTTTGGGTACCATATTTTAAGAAGGATATAGACAAGCTGGAATGGGTCCAGAGGAAGGCAACAAAGATGGTGAGGGGTCTGGAGACCAAGTCTTATGAGGAAAGGTTGAAGGAGCTGGGCATGTTTTGTCAGTGTAGAAATTAACAGATTTGTGAACTGCCTGTGTCTGCCTCTGCCAGTTTACTCGATGAGGAATAGTTCAAAACAGTCCACTCCACACTGTGCTTCTTAAACTATTTACAAGGTTTATTATACACATATATACAACTCTCCAACAAAATGCTCCGCCAGACAATCAATAATAGTGAGAGGAGAGGAGTGGACTGTGTTGAACTATTCCTCATTGAGTGAACTGGCAGAGGCAGACACAGGCAGTTCATAAATCTGCTAATTTCTACACCGACAGGATTATGGGCCCAGTCTGCCCAGTTTGCCCAGTCTGACCAGTTTGGAACCATCTGCGGTTCTCGGTGAGTTGGCCTGCTGTGGAGTGTCAAGCCAGAGTGGACGTCTGCTACCGTGATTGGTGTGCGGGAGTGGAGACTAGCTCAGAGAGGCTTGGAACAGCGGTGCTGAAGGTTTTCATCATGGCTCTAATCACAACAGCTCAGATAGTGGGAAAGCTCACTTCCACTAATTACAATGTGTGGGCTCTCCGCATGGAGCATTATCTCAAACATGAAGGTTTGGAGAATGTGGTCAAGTCGCCTCTGGGCCAGCTGGATGAGGAGGACACTGCCAAGGACGAGAAGGTGTTAGCAACGATAGTCCAGAGCGTGGGAGATGATCAACTGATCCACCTAACCGGTAAGCGCACATCGAAGGCTGCTTGGGACTCTTTGAGAGCAGTTTATGTGCAAGCAACAGCCAGTTCACTTATTGCACTTACCCGACAGCTTTATAGAACTGTAATGAAGCTGGGGGAGTCCATAAGAGCACATCTGAATGCCCTAGCTCTGTGCTGCAATGAATTGGCTGAGAGAGGAAAAACTGTGTTGGAGGAAGATAAGGTTTATCTTATCCTGAGCTCGCTGTCGGCAGAGTATAATATGCTAGTAACTGCTTTGGAGATGGTGGAGGCCAGCAAACTAACTTTGGAATATATTACCGGACGTTTACTTGATGAGGAGCGTCATTTGCATCAGTCTGGCTTATCAGCTTGGCAGCATACCAGACTGGGGGAGTCTGCGAAGCAGGAGGCCAACAGGGAAGCGTCAGCCGGGAACCAACTTGGAGCAGAGTCAGAGATTGCCCTAAATGTGAAGAAATGTTTTCGTTGTGGCTCTGCAAAACATTTGAGGTGTGAGTGTCCTGAGGGCAGAGCCAGACTGAAGTATGGAGGCTGGTCTGCAGGAGCTGAGGGCCACTCTAATGCATCTCTTGTGGTGACTGACAATGCTGCTTCATCTGGAGTGTGGATTATTGACTCTGGGGTGTCGCAGATTTTTTGCAAGGATGAAAATTTACTGCAAAATAAACAAGCACTCCGATGGCAATCTGTCAGCCTGGCTGATAGCAGCTGTTCAAAGGTACTCTGGCAGGGGTGTGTGACTTTTCCCAACTTGCGTCACACATTTCCTGATGTTTTATGTGTGCCAGCTCTGGAGAACAACTTGCTGAGCGTGTCTGTGCTGGACAAAGCAGGATTTACGGTGACATTCACTGATAAGATTTGTAAAATAAGCAGAGACGGTGCAGAGCTTAGAACAGCTAAATTGCTGAATAATGTGTATGTGTTAGACACAAATGCTATGACTGCTAAAACTGTATTAAATGTACCACCACATAATAACTGCGTGCATCTGTGGCACAGAAGATTGGGGCATGCTAACTTTCATGCAATTGATAAAACACTGCAAATTGTGGGGAGGAATTGTGTGAAGGAATGTAAACAGTATTTAGACTATGATGTGTGTAAGTGTGTCAAATCAAATGCATTCCCAGTTGCACAGAGGAGTGACAGAGTAACAAATAAGCCCCTGGAATTAATCCATGAGGATATAATTGGGCCATTTGCTAATAGTCACTCAAATAATAAATTTGCATTGTTGCTGACAGACGACAATTCCAGATTTTCATGGGTTTTTGTGTTAAAACATAAATTTGAGGTATGCAACACCATCAAGTATTGGCACAGGAGAGTGAAAAATCAGCTGGGGAGTCTGTGTGCTATACAGACTGACATGGGTGGTGAGTTCATGTCTAAGCATTCAAACACTGGCTACAGGGTCAAGGTATTAAACATAGGGTAGCCAATATAGCAACACCCCAAGAAAATGGTCTTGCTGAACGCAGAGGAGGAGTAATGCAAAACCTGATGCATGCAATGCTTAAAGATGCTGATTTACCAATGAGTTACTGGGCAAAAGCCTTGAAGGCTGCCTGTTACATTAAAAATAGACTGTGGACAAAGCTATAGACAATATTCCCTATAGGATGTTGTATAACAAAACCCCTTCTCTGGACCACCTGAGAGTTTTTGGCACAAAGGCATGGGTGAATATTCCCTTGAATCAGAGAAGGAAGGGGGGTAATAGATCAAAGAAGCTTGTGTTTCTTGGTTATCAGACAGGCATGAAAGCCTACAGATTTGCAAATGAGAACCAGAAAATAAGCTTCAGTAGGTCTGCCAATTTCTGTGAGAATGAGGGCTGGAACCGGCTACACGCTAATGATGTGCCTGAACAGATAACTTTACCTATGACAGAGGGAGGTGTAAGCACTGTCATAAAACAGGTGATGAGATCTCCAAGTGTGTCTGAAAGTGTGTCTGAGGATGTTCAGAGTACTGATGAACTGAGGCGGTCAGCTCGGAGTACTAAAGGGATACCACTAGAGAGATATGGGTATCAAAATAACTGTGTAAATCATGTTTTCATTGAGAAGCCAAGAAGCTGTGTAAAAGTGTTAGCTATGGCTGAGCAAGAGAGTGCCTCTTGGCAGCAAGCCAAGAAGTGGGAGGACAACTCCGTAACAGATAAGCATGTAATTGCTGTAACATAGAAGCCAAAGGAGAAAATGGCTATTGCTTGCAAGGAACTATGCAAGGTAAAAAGTTTCCAGATGAAAAAAATGCAAAGTAAATAAAGGATGGTAAAGTCCGCAACAGTGACTGTTGTATACTCTGTATTGTTATATCTGCCAAACACACTGGTATGGCTAGCACTGTATGTGTAGCAGGACATGCTATAACAGTATCTGTTTGATACAGAGTAAATTGTTTGTAACAATTGTTGCTGGTAAGCAATGTAACAATGTAAAGGATCTGTGGAACAGTATAACAAATTAAAACAATTTACTCTGCACTATGAAGCCTCTCATTTTTGCCTTTTCTTTTGTTTCTTTATATTTTTAAATTGTATATTGGGAAAAATGGCACATAAATGTTAAATCAATCTAAAGAACGTAATTCACCTATAGGAGATGACTGTTAGCTTACATCTAAGGCCCTGGTCTGAATGCCCTCTTCTTTAGAGGTTATAAACTTGGTAACTGGAGGTAGGGTCTTTTCAGGGGTAGTGCTAGGGTTGCTAGTCAATGGGTGACACCTGGCATGAGACGGGGGAGCAAGGTCATGGGAAGTGCTGTCAGCATGTGTGACGTGATATCACTTCCAAGGAAAACCAGAAGTGACATCATATCACTCTAGGCATCACTGGAAAGTCTATAGTAACACTGTGTTGCTGGTAATTCCTAGAGTGATGTAACATCACTTCCAAAGAAAATCTACAAAGATGTGATTACATTTTTGATATATTTTTTTAAATCTCCTGCCACCCCAAACATCTGCACCAGGAAGCATGGATTGCTGGTGGAAGATGTGGCAACTCTAAATAGTGTCCTGTCTGTTTGTAGTCATCTCCCCAGGGTTGCCTTGCTAGCACAGGCACTTATCTATTAGGCACCATACAAAAATCACTTTTTTTCTTGGCTGTTTTTGAGTTTTGCTGATCTTTTGCTTAGATACACTTTGGTCTTTAAAAAGCCATAATTCCCTCTCTTTTCTGTGTTGCTAGGATGAAAATGGAATTCCATTATCAAATGAAGACCTGCGAGCTGAAGTGGATACATTCATGTTTGAAGGTCATGATACTACAGCTAGTGGAGTCTCTTGGCTTCTGTATTGTATGGCACTGAATCCTGGACATCAGCAGAGATGCAGAGAAGAGATACAAGAGCTTCTTGGGGAACGGGAAACTATTCGATGGTCAGACATCTTTTCTGTACTTTTCTCTTATTTGCATAGAGACTGGGTCATATTTTTGAACTGTTTGGTGATTTCTAAAAGTGAAAGAAGAGTATTCTACCTCTTGTATGGTTTTTCTGCACATGTTGTTACATTGGTTCTGGGCCTGTACCATGTTCATTTCTTTTCTACACATGGTTTTTTCCCTCTAGTGGCTCTTCAATTTTTCCTAGCTGTTTCGCCAGGATTTTATTTTACAAGCCCCTTTTAAAGAGTTTTTCTGCATGTGTTATTTTATCAGTTGTGTGCTTGTAATGTGCCTTTATTTTACAAGCACACAACCAACAAAAATAACATGTACAGAAAAAACCCATATATGTATAACAAAAGACCATACTGAAGAGTAATGTAGGGAGTCTTGAGGTGTAGGACTTAAGCTTTTGAAAATTGTAATTGTGCTCCAGTTTGATCTGGGTGGGCAGTCATGTTGGTCTGAAGCAATAGTACAAAGCTGGAGTCCAGTGAGACTTTTAAGTTCAACAACGTTTTATTCAACGTGTGAGCTTTCATGTGCCAAGCACACTTAGATAATAGTATGAGATGGAATTAGCAGTCCTACATATAGAGACAGTGAGCAGTGAATTAGTATGCAAAATAGTGGGAATGTTTTTGACAGATTAAAAGAATAACAAGTTTGGTTTCTGGTTATTATTAATCTAGGTTCATCATAGCACACTTTGCTCTACAAAGAGGTTTTCACAGCTTAGACCCTTTTTTCTATTATGAGTTAAGGTTTTGCACAGAAATACAAAGAACCACTTTGTCAAGCAGGTTTAGTTATGGCTGTAGTGGATTTTTGGGGTATACTGTATAAACATAAACTGACAAATTCAGCATAGGAAACAGCTTCTACAGAATTTAATGAAATGTAATAGAGACAAACTGACTGCTTACAGACCGGCACTTTGGGTCGACTCAGAGACACCTCTGAAATCGGCCCAAAAAATCTGTGCAGACGGCAACATCTGCTGGCCATCCTCCCATCCTCACTCCATCCTCCAGGGTCCCTTGACCGGCTTGAAAAGCTACCATTTCCAAAGTGGTAGCAAATATTTGAGCCAACTGTCAGTTGCCTCCCCGCTGTCTGGATGGGGAAGGGTGCAAGTGAGGCAACTTGGTGGTCTGGAGCTGCCAAGCCGTCCCAAGCTGTTCTGGGTTTCTTTTTAAAAAGAAAACCAATCAGAGTGCTGGTGCACTTGTGCGCACAAGCGCTTGCCCCACAAGGGGAAAAAAAGGGAATCCAGCTTCTAGGGCACCTTCCTGTATGGAGGTGCCCAGCCGCCTCACGGAAAGGATGGGGCTGCATCGCTGGGGACTGTCTGGATGGCTCTTTTTGAGCTGTCCCAATTCGGGATGCCTCCCAGCTGCCCCAGAATGCCCATCTGTTCTCAGCCACTGTTATCTTTTTGAAGTGAATTCATGTAGATGAGCAAATATCAGTGTGTTTCTTACTGTATTCCCTCAATTTAAAAAAACATATAGTAGACTACAGAACTCATGATCTACAAGCAGGTTAAAGTCTACTAACCTTATTTTATTTTATGATACTTATATCCTGTTCTCCCCTAACAGGTTCAGAGCAGCTTGCATAGACTCCTGCAAGGGAATCAATAAACATGTTTGCTGCCTTCCTGACACTACAAAATTAGGGAGTTATCAGAAACCCAGCTGGCCATGCTTCAGGACTAGCAGACTGTTTCCAACTTGTTGGTTTATGATTTGTAAAGAATTGACTTAATGGAAAATAACTCTCCAGCACCACCACATGCCTGCTTTAACAAATTGTGAGCTGAAGTCAGCACCAGTGCTGGGGGTTCTGACACACCAGGCAGAGCCCTGCCCCTGACTTCTGGTGGGGGGGAGGCATGGCAGCAGGCTGCTCGGAACCTGGCTCCAAGCATGCTCGCTTCTGTCCTGACCCTGCTCAGCTTTCCCGAGACCCAGGAAGGCTGAGCAGGATCATGGCCGCCACATCCCCGACCCCACCCAGCCTTCCCGAGCTCCAGGAAGCCTGGGCGGGGTCAAGGCAACAGTGGGCACATTCAGAGTCAGGCTCCAAATGCGCTTGCTGCTGCCCTGATCCTTCTCAGCCTTCTTGGGTCTTGGGAAAGCTGAGCAGGGTCAGGGCAGCAGCCAACATGCTTGGAGCCATGTTCTGAGCGTGCCCACTCCTGAGGTGTCTTGCCTACCTACTTCCTGGAGCCAGGATGACTAGGCGGGGGCAGGGGGTGGCCACCTTCATGTTCCCTGGGTCTATGCTACAGACCTGGGGAATGTGAAAGTGGCCCAGCAGTGGCTGCGTACTGTGGTCCTGAAGCTGCAAGGCTCCAAAGAGTGTGCTGCACTGGCGCTGCTCACTTTAACATTCCTTGGGTCTTTAGTAGGGTTGCCAAGTCCAATTCAAGAAATATCTGGGGACTTTGGGGGTGGAGCCAGGAGACATTGGGGTGGAGCCAAGATCAAGGCTGTGACAAGCATAATCGAACTCCAAAGGGAGTTCTGGCCATCACATTTAAAGAGATGGCACACCTTTTCAATTCCTTCCTTCCGTAGGAAATAATGAAGGATAGGGGCACCTTCTTTTGGGGCTCATAGAATTGGATCCCCTGGTCCAATCTTTTTGAAACTTTGGGAGTATTTTGGGGAGAGGCACTAGATGCTATACTAAAAATTTGGCACCTCTACCCCAAAAAACAGCCCCCCCCAGAGCCCCAGATACCCATGGATCAATTCTCCATTATTTTCTATGGGAATAAATCTCTATAGGGAATAATAGAGTTCCCAGCAGATATTTCCCTCCCTTCCCCCCGCTTTCTGACAACCCTGAAGCGAGGGGAGGGTCTCCAAACCGGGGAATCCCCTGCCCCCACCTGGGGATTGGCAACCCTAGTCTGTAGAGACCCAGGGAAAGTGAAAGTGGCCTGGTGGCATGTGCGCTCCATGGAGCCTGCTTTCCATTGAGGAAGGCAGGATCCAAGGAGCACACACTGTGCGTGGGGAGAGGGGGTGCCTGGCAATGTCCCTTAGGCCAGGTGGTATCCAAGATGGCTGCCTACTTGACCTACTCCCACGTGCCGGGTGTGACTGGCATTTGAATGCATACCACATTTGGCTTTCAAACATCAGTTGGTGTTCTTTTTCACTTTAGTTTTATAAAATGTTATGAGACTTAAAAATGATCCAGTCTGCTCTCTGATTTCTTACAGGGATGACCTAGGAAAGATGACTTATACCACTATGTGTATTAAAGAAAGTCTTCGCATTTACCCTCCTGTACCTATGATAGCTCGAGAATTAGAAGCACCAGTGACATTTGCTGATGGACGAGCCTTACCGAAAGGTTGTGTCCTCTTCCTTCTGCAGACTTCCATTTGAAACTTCATGTACCGTATTTGGTAACATTTTCAGACTTCCTTTTTAATATTTAATTGGACTTCCTCTTGTACTTACACGAAAGGACAGCATGTTTCTACTATGCATGTACATATGGAAGTCTGTTAAGATCCTTATCTCATGTCCTGCTCTCTGTATCCCCAGCTGCAGAGGTAAGGCAGGTTGCAACCAGAGACAGGCAGGGCTTTTTCATTGGTGGTACCTTGCCTTTGGAATATACTTTCTCTTGAGGCTTGCCTGGCACCTGCTTTGCTTTCCAATACCTTTATTTTTATCCAGACATTTAACTAAGGAGTTCTGTCTTTTAAGCTGTTTTATGGTCTGCTCTTACATCTTAGCCTTAAAATCATTTTATCAATATAATTCTAGACTGCTGTGTTTATGTGCTTTTATGCTGTGACTTGGCTTCTTTTATCGTTTTAGTTCTGAGCTCCCTTAAGCATTATGTTCTAAATAATGTATAACAGAGTTTCCCAAACGTTTTCCCCCCATGGCCCATTTTTTTTCTCCGTGGTTCAGGCGGAGGTCCGGGCGGAGGTTTTTCTCCTGTGGTCCAAACATCAGAGAGGGGTGGAGGAGCATGCCTGGTTGGCATGCAGTCTCAGTATTGCTACCAGAGCAATACAGAGACTGCGTGCGGGCCAGCAGCTTTCTCCACCCTCTCTGATGTTTCTGAACATCAAAGAGGGATGGGGGAGGGCTTCTGCCCAGTGCACCCTCTCAGTATCGCTCCCTGAGCATCCTCCAGGCAGAGGACGCTCAGGGAGCTATACGGAGACTGCAAGCTAGCCAGGAGCTTTCCCCGCCATCTTTGATGTTTCCAAACATCAGAGAGGGATGGGGGAGGGCTTCTGGCCAGCTTGCAGTCTCAGTATCGCTCCCTGAGCGTCCTCAGTCTGACTTCAATACCGGGAAAGTCGGTAGAAAGCATTATCAAGGACAGAATGAGTAGTTATTTAGGAATACTCAGTATGGGTTCTGTAAGGGAAGATCTTGCCTCACTAACCTGTTACAGTTCCTTGAGGGGGTGAACAAATGTGTGGTCAAGGGGGACCCAATAGATGTTGTTTACCTTGACTTCCAGAAAGCTTTTGATAAAGTTCCTCATCAAAGGCTCCTTAGTAAGCTCGAGAGTCATGGAGTAAAAGGACAGGTCCTCTTGTGGATCAAAAACTGGCTAATTAATAGGAAGCAGAGAGTGAGTATAAATGGGCAGTGTTCGCAGTGGAGGACGGTAAGCAGTGGGGTGCCGCAGGGCCCATGCTCTTTAACTTGTTCATTAACGATCTGGAGTTGGGAGTAAGCAGTGAAGTGGCCAAGTTTGCAGATGACACTAAATTGTTCAGGGTGGTGAGAAGCAGAGAGGATTGTGAGGCACTCCAAAGAGATCTGTTGAGGCTGGGTGAGTGGGCGTCAACGTGGCAGATGAGGTTCAGTGTGGCCAAGTGCAAAGTAATGCACATTGGGGCCAAGAATCCCTGCTACAAATACAAGTTGATGGGTTGTGAACTGGCAGAGACTGACCAAGAGAGAGGGGTCATGGTAGATAACTCACTGAAAATGTCAAGACAGTGTGCGATTGCAATAAAAAAGGCCAACGCCATGCTGGGAAGTATTAGGAAGGGAATTGAAAACAAATCAGCCAGTATCATAATGGCCCTGTATAAATCGATGGTGCGGTCTCATTTGGAATATTGTGTACAATTCTGATCACCGCACCTCAAAAACGATATAGCATTGGAAAAAGTCCAGAAAAGGGCAACTAGAATGATTAAAGTTTGGAACACTTTCCCTATGAAGAAAGGTTAAAATGCTTGGCGCTCTTTCGCTTGGAGAAATGTCAACTGCGGAGTGACATGATAGAGGTTTACAAGATTATGCATGGGATGGAGAAAGTAGAGAAAGAAGTCCTTTTCTCCCTTTCTCACAATACAAGAACTCGTGGGCATTCAATGAAATTGCTGAGCAGTCAGGTTAAAATGGATAAAAGGAAGTACTTCTTCACCCAAAGGGTGATTAACATGTGGAATACACTGCCACAGGAGGTGGTGGTGGCTACAAACATAGCCAGTTTTAAGAGGGGATTGGATAAAAATATGGAGCAGAGGTCCATCAGTGCTTATTAGCTACAGTATATATATATATATGTGTGTGTGTGTGTGTGTGTGTGTGTGTATATGTGTGTATACACACACACATACATATATTGGCCACTGTGTGACACAGAGTGTTGGACTAGATGGACCATTGGCCTGATCCAACATGGCTTCTCTTATGTTCTTATGTTCTCCAGGCAGAGGATGCTCAGGGAGTGATACAGAGACTGTGTGCTGGCCAGAAGCTTTCCCCATCCTTTCTGATGTTTCTTAACAACAGAGAGGGACAGGGGAGGGCTTCTGGTCTGCGTGCAATCTTTGTACAGGGCTTCTGGCCAGTGCTACAGTTGGTGGTGGTAGTGGTGGCATGGGGGGCAGGGGTTGAAGTGCGGCACCGCAATAGGGCACCAAAAATAACTACAAATGGGGGGCAGGGGCAATCAGGCTGCCCCTGGTGACCCAGCATTGAGGCTTGTGTGGCCTGGTACTGGGTCGTGACCCTGCAAATGAGAAACATTGATATATGACATTCAACTTCTGAGTAGATGGACACTCTAGACTGTCATTCACTAATTCAATCTATCCACTCCTAGTGGTATACGGGATACAACAAGGGAGAGGGATTAGAAACAATGAGGATTCATTTCACCTTCACTTTCATCGTGTATCTTGTAGATAGACTTAATATGTGACTGAAGTCAAAAGTGCTCATGTAGACAGAAGCAGAAGGTTATGCCGTGTGGGAGGTGCATAGCTTATTGTCAGGGTGACCCCATACTGAAGCTAAACGCTCATCAGATATGTCATGTGTGGCTTGTTGCACTGTTTTAAAAAGGATTTCAGGGGAAGAGGAAGCAGACAAGCAGGGAATTGCCTTGTTTCCCCCCTGCACCCAAAAAGCTACTGCCTTATATGACACCTTTAGTCTTTCCTGCATGCACCAACCCAGACTTGCAACTTGATAGAGAATAATGTGTCCTTTGTAGGGTTGCCAATTCTGAGCTGGGAAATTTCTGGATATTTGGAGGGAGAGCCTGGGGAAGATAGGATTTGGTAAAGGGAGGGATCTGATTGGAGTATAATGCCATGCAATTTGCCCTTCAAAACAGTGGTTTTCTACAGGGGAACTGATTTCTGTAATCTGGAAATCTATAGATAAAACCAGTTTCATGTGGAAAATCCCAGTTCCCTCATTGGTTGGGACTGCGCTGCATCAATATTTGTCAAGAGAACTTGCATGCCAATGGTTCAGCCTGCTCCTCTCTTCCACCCAAGTGGCTGTTGCTAGCCAGCAAAACTGAATCGCTCAGTGAAATGCAACCAACCTTAGTTCTGGCAGTTATTGGCTCTCCCTGCTCTCCCATAGGCTGAGCTGCCTGCCACACTGATTCACAGAGCACAGAAAGAAACCCTAACCTAGAATGACTGAGGGAGGGAGAAGGCGGGAGACAAGCCAGAGAAAGGCTTCCTTTGATTGGCTGAGAACTCCTTTGGAAAGGGGAAAAATGGTGTCCTGTGACAACAGACCAAATACACAGAGAGGAAGATTGAAGTGCTGTGCTTAAGGCCAACAAATTGTTAGAGAGAGACTGTTGGTCTGAAAGGTCTCACTGCAGGCCTCTGAGGCAGAACTCATTGGGGCCAGTCGTGACTATGGCTGCCAGTTCCAGGTTCTGTGATGGAGTCTGAGGAGGGCAGAGAAGTCAGAGCTTCAGAGTGGGTCCTGCCAGACCCAGGTTCTGGCTGTGGGGGCTGAGTGATTTTGAACCAGTCACAGTGTCATAACTCGAGCCTCGGGTAGGAGACGGCTGCTGGCATCCCGGCAGTCAGCCAGAACTCTTGCAGCCAGCTGAGGTTTTCAGGGAGCAGCACAGGCGTTATCTTAAACAGTCCAATTAGTCAAAACCATAAATCAGTTCGAGCCAAGGGATGAGACAGAGAGCGTAAACACAGGAATGCCGAGGGTCGGGTAGCCAGAGAGAGCAAAGCCGAATGAAGTCAAATTACCAAAGCAAGTCCACAGAGCAAAGTCACAGTCCAGAGTTCCGAGGTCCAAGGTTCAAGCTGGGTCAGAAATATGCGGGTTCTCACAGGAGTCAAGAGGGTGCAGAGCGTGGTCACGTCCCAGGAGGATCGTTCGTTGCCAGCACAGTTTGCCAAAGGGCCAGGATTGCAGATATACTGTGCTGGCTTGTTAACCCATTAGTATGCCGGGCTTAGATCTCTTCTCCCCCGCATGCATGCTTCACTCCTTCTGTTTCTAATCTCCTGCCGTCTCCTTTCACGGAGCCAGCTAACAGGTGGTGGAGATTCAGGAGGGGATGAGCTGGGGCCCGGCGTGGCCTGATCAGTTCCAGGTGGCTCCTGCTGCCGGCTTGCCTCCTCAGGACTTACGTCCAGGGCTGTTAAAGGTGCCTGCTCTGAGCTAGCAGGTGCTGGGTGAGGGGCAGGCATGACACACAGACTTTCAGCCTAATTTGGCTCATGCGACTGTGAGAGGAGAATTATGTAAGCTGCCTTAGTTCTCTTCCTGCCGCCACCACCTCACACTGTGGAGAAAGACGGCTTATGTAGAGTCTGCAGGGAGGGGGAAGGCAGTGGAAAGCTGAAGTCAAAGGTACAGATAAAGGGAAGGAGATAGGGTTGCCAACTCCTTAAACCCTAGTTTAGCAACCCTAGTACCTTGATCCAATTACTGTTCAGAACAGACACATACTTGCCCCCACTTCCTCATGCATGCAGGGGCGGTGTGTAGGAGCAGGTCAAGAAGGTGGCCGCGATGGGGCTGGGTGGCAAGGGAAGGGGCGAGGAGAAGCTGCTGAGATGGGGCTGGGTGGGAGGGGGCAAGGAGAAGCTGCTGAGATGGGGCTGGGTGGGAGGGGACAAGGAGAAGCTGCTGCGATGGGGCTGGGTGGGAAGGGAAGGGGCACGGAGAAGCTGCTGTGATGAGGCTGGGTGGGAAGGGAAGGGGCGAGGAGAAGCTGCTGCAATTGGGGCTGGGTGGGAAGGAGCAAGGAAATGCTGCTGCGATGGGGCTGGGTGGGAAGTGAAGGGAAGGGACAAGAAGAAGCTGCTGCGATCTGGGCTGGGTGGGAAGGGAAGGGGCGAGGAGAAGCTGCTGCGATGGGGCTGGGTGGGAAGGGAAGGGGCAAGGAGAAGCTGCTGCGATGGGGCTGGGTGGGAAGGGGCGAGGAGAAGCTGCTGCGATCTGGGCAGGGTGGGAAGGGAAGGGGCGAGGAGACGCTGCTGCGATCTGGGCTGGGTGAGAAGGGAAGGAAAGGGGTGAGGAGAAGCTGCTGCAATCTGGGCTGGGTGAGAAGGGAAGGGGCGAGGAGACGCTGTGCAATGGGGCTGGGTGGGAAGGAAAGGGGCGAGGAGAAGCTGCTGCGATGGGGCTGGGTGGGAAGGGAAGGGGCGAGGAGAAGCTGCTGCGATCTGGGCAGGGTGGGAAGGGAAGGGGCGAGGAGATGCTGCTGCGATCTGGGCTGGGTGAGAAGGGAAGGAAAGGGGCGAGGAGAAGCTGCTGCAATCTGGGCTGGGTGAGAAGGGAAGGGGCGAGGAGACGCTGCTGCGATGGGGCTGGGTGGGAAGGGAAGGGCCGCCATTTCCCCCCCACCACTTCCGGATTTTTGGCAAGCGGAGGTGGAGGCTCCAAATTGGGGGGGTCCCCCGCCCCAGGTGGTGGATTGGGAAGCCTGGTGCAGGACTAGGAGACAAGGCCTAGGGAGGCCTAGGCCTAGAGACCAGTGTGCAAGTAGAAAGCAGACACAGCCTACAGTCCCCGCAATGATTGGTGCCCGCTGTAACCAATCAGTGTCCAGGGATTGTGTGAGGAGATTGATACATAAACTTTGTGGGCTGTTGAACTGCGTTCTTGCACCTGCTGGAATGGCCTTGGGTTAGCCATAGCTATCGCGGAAGTTGTCCTTGAAAGGGCAGCTGCTGTGAGAGCCCTCTCAGCCCCACCCACCTCACAGTTTTTCTGTTGTGGGGGGAGAAGATAAAGGAGATTGTAAGCCGCTCTGAGTCTCTGATTCAGAGAGAAGGGTGGGGTATAAATCTGCAATTCTTCTTTTCTCTCACAGAGTCAGGCTGAGAGGACAGTCTGTGGCTGAGAGAAGGATCCCTCACTCAGAAGGTAGAGTGAGTCACAGGCAGTCAGCCTGGGGAAAAGGGCTGTTGGCCTTGACGACTAACAGGCTATTGAAAGTACAGGTAGCCGCATTAGGGTTTACTTTCATTTTCCTTTATCCACTGTTATAATGATTAAGCACCTTGCCTTGTTTAAATACCCATCCCTGTAAAAATAAAGCTTTATCTCTTTTTTTAGTGTTCTCTGCCTGGTCATCATGCCTGTTTTTTTCCCTCAGCTTAAAAGGAGCATTTTTTTTTGTTGAGCTTGGGAGGGTACTCTGGGCCTTCCCAAGGGACCATAAATCCAGAGTGATGGCAGCATCAGGTGGCACCCCCATCTGGGTCATGACACCTGCCCTGAGCCCATTGAGGAAATGGTGGGTCATAAATATAAATATAAATAAATAAATGTAACAGATACAGGTTGGGAAAGTCCTAGAGATTTGAGGATGGAGCCTGGGGAGGACTGGGACCTCAGTGGGCTAGAATGCCATAGAGTCCACCCTCCAAAGCATCCATTTTCCCCAAGGGAACTGATCACTGTAATCTGGAGATCACTGTAGTCTGGAGATGAGCTATGATCACCAGGTTCCATCAGAAGGCTGGCATCCTTAGTTGCCAGGCTCATGCCAGCAGCCTTAGGGAGACACTGGGGATTGGGCATGGGGGAAAAGCAGTCATTTTGTAGAAAAATAGATGGTGGAGCTCATGAGTGTAACTCATTAGTGTAATTAGCATATGCCGCCACCCCCACAGCCAAAAACAACTCGATGCAAGAAAGGAGAGCCATGGTGAGCAAAGCCTGCTTGGACTAGCTAGAGATCCAGCCAGCCCAAGTCAGGCCTTGCTTACCTAGGGCTCTCCTGGGCCACCACCCCCCCCTCCAGTCAAAAGGCCAGCAAGCCACCTGCCACCCAAAATTACATAAGAAGTGAAGAAAGGGTGGCGTGGGCTTCTCCAGGGGTTAATGAAGGCTGCTGGGGGCATGGCAAAGCCTTTGGTGGTTGGCTGGCTGCCCTCTTTCCTAAACCAGGGATTGTTATTCAGCTGCACCTACTATACAATGAACAAGGTAGGTGGGGAGGAAGAGGGGGAACCCTCAGAAAGATTCAGGAGCTATGCTCCTGTGAGCTCCTGCTGAATCTGAGGTCTGGGAAAAAGACACTGCTTATGTATCAACATCACTTCCTGTAAAACCCTACACAAGTGATGTTACCGGCACTGAAGGATTTCAGCAGTCTTTATAGCAAAACCACAGTGATCAACAATATAAAAAAATTATTAGGAAAGGGATCAAACATAAAACGATCAATTTTGTAATGCCAAAAGCTATAGGAAATGTCTCAATAACAGAAAAAGGGGGTACTAAGTACAAGAGGTCTAAGAACGATTATAGAATATACTAGCAGTAAATCCCATTGTAGGAAGAAATACAACGGGCCCTAGAAAAAATATTTGGGAGGGTGGTGATAAATGTGTAAGTGGCAGGCAGGAAGGAAGATAGACAAACAGAATAAAAGAGAGAGAGAGAGAGAGAGAGAGAGAGAGAGAGAGAGAGAGAGAGAGAGAATGGTATGGAAAAGATGGGGAGAAAAGAGTGAAAGGCCCTTTCTTCATTCAGCTTTTCTCCAGATCTAATGAGCACTGAATCCACCTGCTACAAACTTGCATCATTCAAAATGCTTCTACATTTAAAACTATGCTTCTCACCTTTTACTGAGTTTTACTTCTATATTTGAAAAGAAGGAAGGCCCAGGCAAGAATTCCACACACACACACACACCCCACCCCGGCATGGCAGTGTACACATAGCTGCCATGGGCCACCTCTTTCATCTGCCTGGGACCCAGGCAGCTGAAGGGGATGGTGGGGCACCTCTCTGCCACTTGGAGGCTGCCTTCCTTTGCCATCACCTCTTTCACCTGTCTGGGACCCTGGCAGGCCTGGTGCTAGGGCCTCGGGCACCCCAGGCCTGCACCTGTCCTGTGCCCCCCAATTGTGCCTGCCCTACTGCCGCACCCCTGCTCATGGGGAGAACAGGTGCAGCAGTGTGGAAGGAGAGGTGGACAGGCTCTGGCCGAGCCGGTTCTGCACAGTGCACTCTCGGAGGTGCAGAGCACCTCCGAGAATGCACTGTGGAAGCGTTCTCCTCTGAGTCATGCTCAGAGAAGCCATACTGATGCCCCACCTGGCACATTCACCTTGAAGGCAAAAGCAGCCAGGTGGAGTGTGTTCTCCTGTGAGTTGAGCCTCCCTTGCAAGGGAAGCCCAGCTCAGAGAAGCTGCACTGACGCCCCGTCCAGCTACCTTCGCCTTGAAGGTGGCAGCAGCCAGGCAGGGTGCATTCTCCTCTGAGCTGGGCTTTCCTTGTGAGGGAAGCCCTGCTTGGAGAAGAGCACATGTCAATGCAGTTCTGAGCAGCACATCTAGTGACTTCTTGAATCAGTGCTCTCACAAGTGAACAATGGATAGGGCTTTGGGGAGGAGTTTTAAAACTCGAAGGGGAAGTTCTACAATTACAAAATTAGATCCACATGTTCAGGAAAACTCCTGTTCAGAAATATGCTTGAGAACTTCAGGGCAACTGTATATTGTTTTTAATGTATATTGCTTTTAATATTCAATGTGGTTTTAAATGTTGTTAGCTGCCCTGAGCCTGTTAGGGGAGGGTGGGATATACATTAGATAGACAGAAGGCAGGCAGGCAGACTGACTCCAGGATAAAATTGTTTTTGGTGCTTTTTAAAAAAAATAAACGTAGAAGTCTTAAGAGATTGCATAGCAAGACAGAAGTGATGGCGATATGCAGTGTAAACAGTTACTTTTAAATACACACAGACAGGATTTTCTGCCAAGTGTAGAAACAGCCAAAGAGAAATGGAAGGAAGGAAGGTAGACAGACTGAGGCTGCAATCACATGCATTAAATAATGCAGTTTCAATCCAGTTTCAAAGCACTTTCTATCTGGATTTTGCCAGTTCACACAGTAAAATCCAGTTAGAAAGTTCACTGGAAGTGGATTGAAAGTAGGGTTGTGAATCCCCAGGTGGGGGCAGGGGATCCCCCAGTTTGGAGGCCCTCCCTCTGCTTCAGGGTCATCAGAAAGTGGGGGGAGGGAAATGTCTCCTGGGTACTCCATTATTCCCTGTGGAGACCAATTCTCATAGGGTATAATGGAGAATTGATCTGTGGGTATCTGGGGCTCTAGGGGGGTTGTTTTTTTGAGGTAGAGGCACCAAAATTGCAGCATAGCATCTGGTGTCTCTCCTCAAAAAGTGTCCAAGTTTCGAAAAGATTTGACCTGGGGGTCTAATTCTCTGAGACCCCCAAAAGGTGTCCCTATCTTTCATTATTTCCAATGGAGGGAAGGCATTTAAAAGGTGTGTGGTCCCTTTAAATGTGATTGCCAGAACTCCTTTTGCAGTTCAATTATGCTTGTTGTCACACCTTTGCTCCTGGCCCCACTCCGATGCCTCTTGGCTCCACCCTGATGTCTCCTGGTTCCACCTCCAAAGTCTCCTAACCCCATTCTCAAAGTCCCCAGATATTTCTTGAATTGGACCTGGCAATCCTAATTGAAAGTGCATTATTTAGTGTGTGTGATCACAGACAGAATGAAATAAAAAGACAGAAATACGAAGATACAGAGAAAGAATGAGAGAAAGAACAGAAGGGAGATATAAATATGGGGGGGTGAAGGAGTGAGAGCAGGGGTCATTTTGTAGAAGAAGAGGTGCCAGAGCTCATCAGCACAACTCATTTGCATATGCCACACACCCCTGACATATCTGGAAGGTGTACTAAATAATATCAGCTCAGCATCTACTTAAACATGCTTCTTGAATTATAATTATCATCTTACTCCCATCGTACTTTTAAAATTACCTTCTCCTATGTGGCCACAGTGGCATGATGAAGATTTCCATCTGTCTGCTTTATATGTTTTAGTTATTTCCCCATTTTTTGTGGAAAAAAATATTAGAAAGTTTGTCAAATCTTAGAGTTCAGCAAAATTCTCACAGGGGGGTTGTACAATAGAGCCCAGAAACAAGTATTTGGGAGGCAGGGGTTCAAAAAAAGAGCACAGTAAAATTTAGAGGTTCTGGAACTCCACTTCTGTGAGCTCCTGCCCAAAATGAGGCCTGTGAGAGAAGTAAAAAGGAGAAGGAAGATAGACAGAATGAAAGAAAAAGACAAATACAGAGTAAGAATGAGAGAAATGAATGGAGAGTTATGTTAAAGTTTGGGAGAAAGGAATAAAATAAAGTCAAAGGAAGGAAGGGAAACAGGGTGACAGAGAAGTGACAGGAAGATAGGCAAGCAGGCAGGCAGCCATTATAGGCTTCCCAATCCCCAGGTCCCAGCGGGAGATCCCCCATTTTTACAGGCTTCTCCCCACCCCCAGCCAGCTGGCCGGCAGAAGAAGCCCCGCCCCCCACAGTCACCATGGAGTTTTAGAGCTCCTGCCGGTCCGTTTTTAAAATATGTGCCTTTAAGGCTGAGCAGGAAGGACTTCAGAGAACGGCCCCTCCCTTTGTTTTGCTTTCGTTTTCAGATCAAGTAAAGTTCTGCAGGAACAAGACCCAGTAAGTATTTGTGTGTGAGAGAGAGGGAGGGGGCAGGGGATTCCCTGGTTTGGAGGCTCTCCCCCTACTTTAGAAAGCATGGGGGGGTAGGGAAATGTCTAATGGGCACTCTATTATTCCCTATGGAGAATGATTCCCATAGGGAATAATGGGGAATTGATCTGCGGGTATTGGGGGCTCTGGGGGGGGCTATGTTTTGAGGTAGAGGCACCAAATTTTTTGTATATCATCTAGTGCCTCTCCCCAAAATACCCCCCCCCCAAGTTTCAAAATGATTGGACCAGGGGGTCCAATTCTATGAGCCCCAAAAGATGGTGCCCCTATCCTTCATTATTTCCAATGGAAGAAAGGCATTTAAAAAGGTGTGCTGTCCCTTTAGATGTGATGGCCAGAACTCCCTTGGAGTTTAATTATGCTTGTCACACCCTTGCTCCTGGCTCCACCCCCAAAGTCTCCTGGTTCCACCCCCAAAGTCCCCAGATATTTTTTGAATTGGACTTGGCAACCCTAAGCCATTAGAAGCCTGCCTTTCACCCCTTCCCACTTGCAGGTGTGTGGGGGGGGGAGGAGTGAAAGGCAGGCTTCAAATGGCTTCCTGTCTCTTAAAGCAAGCAGCCCACTGTAGCCTAATTTGAGTAGAAAGAGTGAAGACAATTTGCAGGTGTAAAGGGGGCTTGAGTATAGAGAATATAGAGTATAGAGAGCCTGTTTATCTGCTCTGCTGAACTGCCCTCCCCCCAAAAGGAGGATTTTCTGGCATATTTATAAATATAAATACCTCAGGTCCCAAACAGTAAGGGCAGGGGGAGCATACTGGGCAAGTGCAGCTTTGGCTGGCAGTGGTAGTTGGAGGCGGCAGAATGGTGGCAGCATTGTTTTGGGGCAGGGAGATGGACTGAAGAAGGACAGTAGTAATCAGTAAGACTCCAGGAGAATCTCTCAGCAGACAACCGTCTTTGTCAGAGGCTGACTGATGAGGTTCTGGCCTGACACGGCTGGCAGTAGGTGGGTCACAGTGAGGCTACCCAATGACAGGGGGAGTCATGACAGTCAGAGTGCAAGGCCACTCCTGTGGTAGCCACAACTTTCAATTAAAATTGAGGATCGAGCCACCTGTGAAGCTTTTTTTATATCTACAATAAAAAGGAATAATAAAGGTGCATATGATTCAAAATTTGCAAAACTATGAATAGGATGATTGTGATTTCTAGTACCCTTCCCCCCCACCCCCGATATTGTAACATCCCTGTATAGATCTGATTTGGAAAACTGTGTACAATTCTGGTACCTGTATCTCAAAAAGGGCCCTATATATAGGGCCCTTGATAGTACTAACTTAGATATTTAGAAAATGCTTTACACTGCAGTTTATCAATTTGAATTCTTATGAGTAACAAAACATTGAGTCAAGCATTTCAGGAGGACTTTTTGTATAATAAAAGGCTGAAGAGTCTAGAACTTTTCAATTTAGAAAAAAAGACTAATAAAGTTTATAGAGGTTTATAAAATTATGCATGGGAAAGAAAAAGTGGTTAGAAAGAACATATTCTACCTCTCCCAAAATAACAGAACTTGGGGGAACCTAATGAAATTGTGACAGGGGAGACCATTCTACTAAGCACTTCCCTAAAATGATCACCCTGTCATTGCTTCAGCTGTCAAAATTTATCTTTCAGAAAATTGCACAGTAGGCACAGGTAGCAATTTAAAACAAATTTTGGTTTATTTAAAAAGACTGGCAGGGAAGGGATGGGATATTTACATAGGTTTTTGCAATTTAGAAGATGTTGGCAGATAGTTAAAACTGAACACAGAGCTATGTCTGAGGTTACTGAATTCACCAGATACAGTGTTACCCATCAGTTGATTTAACATTCACTAAAGGTATCCTCGATGTTAAAGGTTTATCTTTTTATAACTGTTCTCGATTTCCAGTGAATTTTCTCACTTCTAATCACACAATCTTAAGTGTGCCCTGCTTTTGGTTATAAGACTAAAGTCTCTCACCTAGACCTCTTTCTCTGGTGAGATTGTTACTATCTTCCCTTGAAGATAAATAACCTGCATCTTTGACACCTTTTGAGGGCCTTTCACTGCCACCTCAAAACCTTATCCCAATGCCTGATCTACCAGACTGTCTTTTCCCCCTTTGGATACTAAGCTTAATACAGGAAACTGTTCTCCTTCTAAATATGTGATTCTGTGTTTTACATATGCAGAGGCTCTTTCTTAACTCCTGGAAACAGCCTCCCACCAGAATTTCTGTTATTCAAAGTCACCCCACACTGGCTCTGAATCAGATTCTGCTTTGTATTTTTTGTCACACACTAGACAGCATCACAAAGACTGCCACTCTCTTTTCCAGTCACTCTCCAACTGCTCCAACTCAGTAACTGCTTTCTCCAACTGTCTAACTGCCACCCTGAGTTCCATTAGCTGTCACTCACTTGCAGTTCCATTAGCTGTCATTCACATGCCCTTCCTCTCGGCATCCATCACAGAAGTAGATGAACAGACAAAATTAAATACCCCCTCATAAATAATTAAATTGTGTATTCACTGCCTGTGTATGTAGTGATGGCAGTGGACATATATGGTTTTAAAAAGAGGTTAGGGAGCTTCATAGAAGAAAAGTCCATCAACAGCTACTTACCATGGTGATTAAAGGAAACCTCCATAGTCAGAGGCAACAGTATCAGTGAATACCATTGAATTCTAATGCTAGAAGGCAGCATTAGGAAAATCTTTACTCATTTTATTTCCTTCCAGATAAAACAGTTGGCTGCTGTGTGAAACACGTTGCTGGTTTAGATGGGTCATTGGTCGGATCCATCAGGGCTCTTCTTATGTTCTTGTTTGTTAATGTGATACAACATTGGGATATTTTTGTCTACTCTTTCCATAGGACTTATGGAATATTACAAAATCATCTCTGAGTTTCTTATGGCCCCAAATAAATATATTGCACAACCATCTCATGTTATTTTAATAGTTCTAATAGTGATAGTAACAATTACATTATCTAAAATAAGCATAATCTCCCGCTTTGAGAAAGTTGTGAAGACTTGCTTCTCACACTTTCCCTTTTCTGCACCCCAACCTGAGTGCTTGTCTGGACATTGCTTGGAGAAATAATCCTTAATTGATTCCTTGAGGGAGGGGTGACTTACAACTGAAAGCATATACAATGCAGTTTGTTTGTTATGCAGCTGGCTTCTTGCTATCTGTGCAGTAGTGGCCAGTGACTATAGATGGAAATCAGCTGTTTAATTGTCATAATGCAGCATTGTTTCTGATTTTATTACTTGCAAATGTAAAATCAAAGGAAGAAATGTATATATATATATATATATATATATATATATGGTTTTTAATATATATATATATATATATATATATATATATGTTATATGCTTCAACATTTGTACATGGTTTTTAATATATATATATATATATATATATATATATGGTTTTTAATATATATATATATATATATATATATATATATATATATATATATATATATATATTAAAAACCATGTACAAATGTTGAAGCATATAACATATGAAGATAGAAGTCATTAGAAACACTAGAAATAAATGTCCAGAAAGAAGCTACATTTCCATTTGTCACCCCAAATTTATATCATTGGCAAAAACATATAAAATAAATCAGTTCTTCTGTAGCCAAACATCTCATTTTGTCCATTTATCCTCCGCTTCTTGTTTGGATTTTCCTTTCAATAATGTCGTTAGGATGTCTAGTTCCGCAATATCCAAAATTTTCTCTAAAAGTTCTTCCATTGTCGGTAAATTTCTTTTTAATTTAATTTAATTTGATTTGATTTTTTTATTTATACCCCGCCCTATCCCACAAGTAGGCTCTGGGTGGCTTACAGCAGTAAAAAACAAAACATCGGAATTAAAACATCATAAAACATCATAAAAATAGTTTCAATAGTCACAACAATATATTCAGAAGAAACAGACACTATTTCAGGCATAAGTGGCAAACATATATCAGCACGTATGGCCAATTACTGTCAGCTCTATATAGGCACCATGAGTGTAAAATGGTGGGGGAAGTGATGGCATTCAAAGGGACACCTGCCAGATCAATTAAAAGCCTGGTGGAAGAACTCTGTCTTGCAAGTCCTGTGGAACTTTGACAAGTCCCGCAGGGCTCAAATCTCCAAGGGTAGCTCATTCCACCAAGTAGGGGCCCAAACCAAAAAGGCCTTGGCCCTTGTTGAAACCAGTCAGGCGTCCTTAGGCCCAGAGACTACAAGTAGATGTTGTGAGGCAGACATCAGAACCTGGGGGGGGGGCTCATATGGGGAGAGGTGGTCCTGTAGATATGCATGCCCCTGGCCATAAAGGGCCTTAAAGGTGAGAACCAACACTTTGAAATGGATCCGATACTCAAGAGGTAGCCAGTGCAGTTCGTGCAGCACTGGGTGCATCCACACCCGTATAGGCCTTGATGCTAACAGCCGGGCTGCTGTGTTCTTCACCCACTGGAGTTTTCTTCCAGTATTTGGCATAATATTCTTGTAGCAGTAACAATATGTGCAACCAAAGCTAGTCTATTTGGTGTCATGTTCTAGCAGTGGAATATTTTAAATACATTTTCCTTAAAGGTTACAGATTTTGTAATCTTAATGTTTATTTTCCATAATTAAGACCACTGTTCTAACTCAATATTGTAACCTAGATTTTGAGACAATTTAATCATAACTTCCTTTACTGTTTCATCTTCCATTTTCAACTGTAACAGATAATTGTACTTTTTAAAATAAGCTTATCAGTTTCTAACATTAATTTGTCAAATGAACAGTTTTGGGCGTTAAAACCCATTGATTTATCTTTCCTAAATCTAGATTTTAATTGAAGAAGTAGCCACCAATCGAGGACTATATTTTGCCTTACTAAGTCCATATCTGTTTTCAAAAAGCCATCATCCCATAAAAGATCCTGATATCTTATTATTTTATTAACCATTAACAGATGTGTCTGGGTGAAAGTTTTGATAGAAGAAACCCAGCTTGGGGTCTTTGTATATCTTGCATTTCTTATTTTATCCCAAATTGCTATTAAAGACTTTCTGATCAAATGGTTTTTAAAATACCTATGGACTTACATATTATGCCAAACAAAGGCATGCCAACCTGTTTGTAGGTCATGGCCCTCTGAAGTCAATAACCTTGTATTTTCTAATTTTATCCAGTCCCGAACCCAAACCAGGTCACTTGCCTTGTGATATAATTCGCAATCTGGCAAGGCAAGGCCTCCTTTCTCCTTCACATCTTGTAAAATTTTTCACTCTATTCTCGGTTTTTTGCCTTGCCATTTAAATTTCGTAGTTAACTTATTAAGAGTTTGGGAAAATATTTTTCTTGATGTTATGGGTAATGTTTGAAACAAAAAAAAAACTAGTTCGGGTTAAATAACAATTTTTATTGTGGCAATCCTGTCCGTGAATTATAATTGTAGATTTCTCCAGTTATTTAAATCTTTCTCAGGTTTTTAAAAAACATTTTCATGTATTTATTCTCTAAATGGGAACTGCATCTATTAGTAAGTTGAACCCCCAGGTATCTTATTTTCTTTTGAATTTGAAAGCCAGTTTTATCCGCAAGCTGTTCACTTATAGATGGGGACATATTTTTAGTAGTTACTTTAGTTTTTTGTTGATTAATTTTCATTCTAACCACTCTTCCAAAATCCTCCAAATTTCCTTTCAGGGCTTCAATTGAGACAAGCAGATCTTCCAGAAAAAAGCGCAGATCAGCAAATGCCTGAAGTTTGAACTCCTCCCCTTTTATTTTCAGACCTCGGACTTTTTAAAATTGTTTCTAACTACAATGTTTAAGGTTTCCAAAGTCAATATAAAGAGTCTCATCCCCTTCCAAAGTTCAACTCTGTGACATCTCCCATTTACTATGATTCTTGCTTTTTGTTTAGTATAGATTATTTGTATCATTTTTGTGAAATATTCCCCAAAATTCCTCTCTTTAAGTTGTTGTATTAAAAATTGCCAATTCAAATTGTCGAAAGCTTTTTCAGCATCTAAAAACATTAGAGCCATTTGCCTGTCTGGATGGGACTCAAAATGTTCTAAAACATTAAGAATGACTCTTACATTGTTTCTAATTCGTCTTTTTGGAAGAAAGCCAGATTGGTCTTCTTGAATAAGCATAGTTAAAATATTTTTTTTGTCACGTTGATAGAATTCTGGCAAAAATTTCCCTTTTCTGTGGGGAATTGAGGCCATTAATATTGATTGAAATTATCTTCATTTGGGTCCCCATTGTTGTGATTTTAGCCCTTTACTGTCCCACTTATATATATTTTCTTCTTCTATAGCCTTGTCTCCATTTGTAATCCTCCTGCCAACTCTCCCTCTACTTCTTGATCTGATTCTGATGAGCCTTCTAGTACTTGTATGAGATGAACATTTTTTTCCTTCACTGGATAAATCTTTAGAGTTCTTTTCCCCTTTCTCTTTCATCCAGCTTTTGGCTTTGTTATCTAGAAAGTCTTTAAGTTTAAGAACTGAATCAATCTTATATCTTCTAGCCTGAAAAGTAAATATGCCTTCCAGAATATGCCATCTATAAGATGTAATCTTTTCTTGCAGTAATGTAGATAATACTCTGTATTCTACTCTTCTTTGTCTAACCTGCCAAGGAATCTCTCTACTCACTTTGACCATCTTGTCCTTTAATTTTTAGAGGTTCATCTTGTAAAGCCTTTCATACTGCCTCCTTACTTGCCTTCTCACAAATCTAAGATAGGTAGTGAGTTCTTTTTTGCAAAAGCTGAGTTAACTCTAAACATAATCTATTTCCTTTTCTAAGTCTATTGTCTCCTTTTTTCAAAATATGTGACAATTCTTTTCCCAACACTGATACTAGGTCTTCTTGTTTTTCTTTAGGGATGTTCAAAAACCTTAAGATGTAGTCAGCCTGTTCTATTTCCAATTTAATCATTCTATTTTCTGTGGTTTTTTTGTTTTAATTCTACCACATCTATTCTTGGTTTACCGTGGTTAATTTTAAGTAAATAGACTTTGTGGTTTGTATAAAAGTAGAAATATCTGATTTTGAATCCATCAATTGATTCTGTAACTCATCTAACTTAACTGTCAACCCTCCTATCTGTTCTGTTAGATTACTTTGTACCTGATTTAATGCAGCTATAAAAGAAGCTTGTAAAGTTGCTTGCAATTCTTTTAGTGCATCTTGTGAGAGGGCCATTCCCACTGACTTTGTCAGGCCAGGTGAGAGAACTAATTTAGTTTATTTACTTATGTTTAAATAATACAAATAGACTTATTTTAACTTGTAAAGTATGAGAGAACTCAGTTTCCATCTCAGCTAAATAGTAGTTAAATATCTATTGTAACCCAAAATCTTGCTCCAGACCCTTAGCCACAATAAATAAATCTATTATTAAAGTTGTATTAGGCAAACAATATTATCAAGTATAAGCACCCAGTTTCTAGCCATACACCTTCCCTTCATTAACTATAAGTTGAAATTACATTTCACATTTCATTCCTTAACATTCACCCCACTAAAAATCAAGAATTGCACTTATATTAAATATTTGTAATCTTCAACATTTCACAGCTAATAAACAAATCAGTTATTTCATTTCATTTCATTCCTTACTATTTC
Organism: Heteronotia binoei; assembly: GCF_032191835.1. Lineage (NCBI taxonomy): Eukaryota > Metazoa > Chordata > Lepidosauria > Squamata > Gekkonidae > Heteronotia > Heteronotia binoei. Next base: position 102,888,057 of record NC_083224.1, read on the forward strand.
ATTCCTTAGGATCCACTCAAACCAAAAATCAAAAATTATATCTATATTATGTGATTATAAGCTCCAAAATTTTCACAGCTGTTAGACAAGTCAATTAAATACACTTTTCTTATCATGTACCTTCCCCTCTATTAAGTCTAAGGATCAGTTCAATTCACATTCTGCACTTCATTCCTTAACATTTACCTAACTAAAAAATAATAATAACAACAAAACCAAAAATTCAAACAGGTGTTTGTAGTCTTCAGGGATTCACAGTTAATAGGCAAGCCAGTTAAATGCATCAACATTCAATAATCTTTTATGGTTTTTTCTTCTTCCCCTCTTGTTTATTCCACTGTAAAAGGTTTCAAAAAGGGAGGGGGACAAGGAAGAGAAGAAAAAAATCCAGAAAATATATATTGTCCTTTTCCAAAGCCTTTTTTTTTTAACTTCTCAGGTCTTATAAACCACTGAACTTCTCAAATCCAGACAATAGTCCAACAAAGCTTTTAGCAGAGCAGCTAAACTAAGTGTTTCATAGAAGCCTCTGAAGCACCATAAACAACACCTGTTTCTCCAGCAATAATGAGGCAGCTTAAATTTCCCCCCCTGTCCAAACATAGTCCAAGCAACACGCACGCGAAACTAGACTTCTGGGCTCCGTCATCTTGGCTTCAGAGGTGTCCGCAGATCGTCCTCCTGCAGCACATCTGAGTCTGGCTGTTGGAGGGGTGTCACAGAAGTGATGCCCCTATAGGAAAGCCCTGGAGAGGCTTTTTCTTCAGCATGGGACTTTTACGGGGAGAGAGGGGTTCAGCGGCAGCTGCCCCTGTGCTTCCTGTATGTCCTGAGGCTCTGCAGCCATGAAAAGCTGGTGCACCAGCAGAAAAAGAAGAATGCCCGGCCGCTTTCTTGCTTTCGTTTTCTCCAATACGCCTTTGATGTAGCGTCTTTCTACTCCTAATGTGACTATTCTAATTGACAAGTAGGTGACTTTCCAATTATGCTAATGGGTCACTTTACATAACAACGAGAGACTAGCTCAAAAGAAGAGAAATGAGGCCTCGGAAAGTTACGAGCAATTTTAACTATTTAAATTGGATTGAATACAACTACTAAAATCGACCCGGATTATAATTGGACATATACTAAAGAGATTATTATTAGGTTGCAATATGATCTGAACATAAAGGAGATATATTCTAGAGAGATCTGTCTCTATCGCCTGACTATATTTGAAAGAATGACATTTGAAATCTCAGCTGGAGCTGTCGTGGAATGTGGATTAGCAGGAGCTCGAAGCTTCTTTACAATTTGAACTAAAAGACTGAGTTTGCTGTCAGAGAAAAATGGCACTGCCTTGCAAAATGTCTTATAAAAAGATATCTTTTTAAATATCATATTTCTGAAACAGGATCTTGGCTCATTTATGCAGCTTATTAAAGACCAAATGAGTTGTTTTATGCTGAAAGCTAATGAAATTGCAAACCTACAGAAGTTGAGTGCTAAAGAGAGTCTGCTGACATCTGTGGAATTGGAATGGGAAAGTGATATGCTCCGAAACAAACAAAGGAAAATCAAAATGGTCTCCTATGTCGCAGTATTAAAACAAGACCGGAAATTAAGATCCAGTGAAGTCATGCTGAGAGGGAAAAATGGTGTTGAATTCTTCCTCCCACTGTTGAGAGGCAGGCCACAGTGAGAAGAGAAAAGGTACACTCTGATCAACAAATTCAGATGTGGAAAGCTTTCCGGAAGAAGGATCTTGAATTTTTTTTTTTTCATTTTTGTGGATGGTTGGATATGGAACCCTGATTAAGAAGTGGCATGCGATTTCAAAAGGCAAATTGTGATTAAATGTGCTGTCTCTGATGTAATATGGATGCAGAAATTAAAGGAACTCAAAAGCTTTTAATCTTTGGGAAGAAGGATTCCTGAATTTTGATTTTTCTTTTTTTGTGGGTAAACAAGCATGCAACTATTAATAATGAACAGATATCCGATTTTAAAAGAATAAGGGAGATCCTAAAGAAGTAAGAGAGTTGGTAAAATTTTAATTAAATATATTTAAATTACAATAAATATAATTAATTTGGATTAATGCTAAAGAGTGCAGATAACATATTTCTTTATATAGTAGATGTATTTACAGTATGCTTATTTAGTGAAAATGCTCATACTGATGTAAGAGCTGGATTAACGGTTGAAAATGCAGATAGCACAATTATTTTGTAACTTGGTAGATTTGTTTTTAACATGCTCCTTTGGAGAAACTGTTTAGACTAAGATAGACAATCTATTAAGTTGTATCTTATGTAATTTGTTAAGGATAAAGATATGATTTTATGCGCTTATTTTAACAAGGATTTTGTTAAACCAACAATCTAATGAGTGCCTATAATAGGGTTAAGTTAAATTAGACAAAATTGGTGTTAAGATAGTTTTGAATTTTTTTTAACTTTATATACTTATTTGTGTTTAAGAAGAATTGTTTAGATTCATATTGCTACTACTAGTTTATTAAAAAAAATGGTAATGAAAGAAAGGAAGGTAAAATATATGGAAATCATGTACTTGCAGGTAGAATGATTTAAGTATTTTATTGGGACGTAGAATTATAATTGATATATTTGTACTTCTTTCTGTTTCTTTTTTCCCCATTCTGTCAATGCCCTTTTCTCCCTTTTTATGTATTCTCTGCATTGCTTTTTTCTTTTGTAGTTTAAATCAATAAAAAAATTATAAAATTGAACACACAGCAAAACTAAAAAGAACAAAAAATACTTTCCTTAGTCCAGATAAGAGATAGGCCAGTTCTAATCCTTGAAAGTTTTAGTGTGTATTGCTCTCTTCCAAAGAAAGCTGCTTCAAATCAATTCCGCTTTCTCCTTAGTCTCCGACAATCACAACTGCAGCGCCGTAATGGTGTCCCATAGTGACCTGGGCTTCAGGGTTGTTAAGGCGCCCAAGAATCAGCCTTTGCTTCTCCCCAAGCTGCCATCCGCACCCTTTGCTTGCAGAGCACCTCAACTGAGCTCCACTGAGTCTCCAGAGGCCTGGAGACCCCCCAAAGTTGCCTGGTTTGGCTTGTCCCTCAACTGGCGTTTTAGGACGCGGCCACTCCCATAGTGCTGAAACCGGAAAAAAGATAATGCAGCATTCTTGAGGCTACAATAGAATGTTTGAGAATATAACAGCCTTCTAATGTATTATTTCTTTTCTCACAGGGTTTTTGGCTTTGCTGTACATTTATGCTCTTCACAGAAATCCTGAGGTTTGGGACAGTCCTGAGGTAATTGATGATAATTATGATTATGATTATAGTTATGATGATATGGATAAAGGCAAGGCCTTTCTGGTGAGGCTGAAATAAATGGATGTGTTTAATGCTAACATGTGAAAAGTGATATACAGTTATATATTAGAGACATACAGTATGCTTTAACAGGAAGGTTGGTAGTCACATAGGCACTATATATTTGTAGAAGAATCTCCCCCCACCTCCTTTTTGGTTATCACAGGATAATGAAGTACAAATATGTTTTTCCCATTTCATTATTGTTTCTGAGCATTCATTTGTTTTTGCGTTATTTCTTTTCATTTATCCCTGATTCCCAATGGAAAAACCATTTCCAGCTAATTTCTTTGTATTTTATCCAATGAAGGTGAAATATGCCAAGAATATGTCTCTCTCTCCCAAGAAATCAAAAGGCAAACAGATGGGAGAAACAACCTCAGTAATACAGGCAATCAAATGCAGATTATATTTCTGTTTATATGTTTTCTATCTAATTTGGAGAAAATTCTCAGAGACTGTATCCTGCAGTTTGTATCCTGAAAATTCTCAGAGACTGAAAAGATCTTTCCTGCCAAAGGCAGACTGGTGAGTGTTTGTTCTCTCACCAGTCTGCCTTTGGCAGGAAGGATCAATCAGTCAAGCTCAATGAAAATCACTTTAAATGTGTATGCATTGCAGTGAATAAGTCGCAAATTGTTTTTGGCTGTTTCCATATGAAATTTTTTTAACTGCATGTAATGCAGGAAAACCCTGGGTTAAATGGGACCATCTATGTGACATCATGATTACCAGAAGTGTCAAACGCATTTGTTATGAGGGTCAGATCTGACATAAATGTCACTTTGTTGGGCTGGGCCATGTGTGCCATAAAATGTAACATGAAGGACCAGCGATATAAACTTTATAAAAGTTATTTCAGATGTCGAATGGCAATAGCAGGTGAATGAAAATAGCAGAGCTGAGTAGGTGAATGAAAATAGCAGAGCTGATTAGGTGTAAAATGAAGAGGGAAAGTAGGTATGGAGATACCAGCATTGGTAATGAGACAGGAAACCTATGTCTCAGTTCCATCCAGAAGGATGCAAAGAATAAATGGGCATAAGATTGACATTAGAAACCACAACATTCAGTTGCTGACCTAAGAGTAGCAGTGCTCTTACAAAGGAATTTCAAAAGGAGGTTAGAGAGATTGCTGAATTGCAAGTGATAATGAAGCTCAAGATGGTTGGACTGAATTGAGAGCTCATTTTTCTGTCTCATTCCCAATGAGTTCTGTTATCATTTGGCATCTAAAAATCACTCCACTTTCCAAGATTTTAGGACCAATCCAAGTGTTCTAATTCCCAATCAGGGTCTTTTTAAAAGAAAAGAAAATCCAGATAGGAAAAGAGAGATCCAATCATTAAAAAAACTTCTCAGAATAAGCCAAAATAATTTCTTGTGCTTGTCAGAAAAAAATCCACTCATCCACCCACCCTTCCTCTGGAGAAGTGTGTTTGAAAACAAAAGCTTATATCTGGAATAAAACATTGTTGGTCTTGAAGCTGCCATGGGATTCCAACTTTGTTTTTTCTCTCTCGCTTTCCTCCTCCTCTTCCATTCCTCCCCAAAAGAGGAGGAGTAGCCCCAGAGATGGAATCAGAAGCTGTGAGATAAAGACAAAGACCAATTTCGCACTCAGCTTACCCCACGGTGTCAGGCGATAGAGACTCAAGGCTGTGTTCATTGATAAAAATGGACACTTTATTGGAAACTCATTGCAAGATACAAAAGTTGAGACTAATGCCAGAGACTAGGGGTCCCTGGGTCTTATGGAATTCTACATCAAAGTATTATCTAAACAAAGTGATTCTCATAACAAAAGAAACTGAAGGTGCAAACTTTCACATGAGAGCTCCCCCTTATCTCTTTGCCTAAGGGAAGATGCTGGCCGGACATGGTATCTATTAACGGCCACATTCTTTTACTCCTTTCACACTCTGCACAAGGTTAACACTTCAAACAGTCTCTCTTTGATATGCATGCTAGCTACAATACAACAAAGGCTTTTGGAGTTAGTATGAAGAGTCCATTTGGTTAGTATTATATGGCTTTTATTATAGGAAAGTTACAGAGCCTGACATACTGCCCCCCCTAAGCTCTTGCTTGGGGTTTGTCTGGGTGCAGTAGGTAAAATCTTTTAAAAAGAAGTGGGGCCCTTAGATCTGTTGATTTGACCCACTCATCACAGGACGGGGGAAAGTATTTCCAACGAACTAGGAAGTGCAGGGTTCCCCTTTTGAATTTGGCATCCAGTATCTCTTGCACTTCATGATGACTCTGACCCCTCACTTGAATAGGGGTGGGAGTCGTTGGGCGTGGATGCCAAGACGTAGCTCCAGGATCCTTTTTCAAAAGACTGCAATGGAAAACAGGGTGTATTTTACTAAACATCTTAGGCAGTTCTAGCTCGACTGTTACAGCATTTATTACTTTTTTGATTTTGAACGGTCCCAAGTACTTGTATGCTAATTTTCTGGACGATTGGGGCAAAAGTAGGTTTTTTGTTAGGAATACTGTGTCCCCCACCTTGAAAGCCCATTCGGGGGAGTGTTTTTTATCGAATTGAGCCTTGTAATCCTTCTTCGCTATTTCCAAGTTTTCCTGGATCATTTCCCACCCCTTAGTCAGAGTTTCCCATCACTGACGACAAGAAGAGAGGGAACTGGTAGTGTCAGTGGCTGGTAAATTAGGAAAGGGTTTCCCCTCATATCCATTCACGATTTGTAAGGGGGTGGACTTTGTTGAGCTGTGCAAACTGTTGTAACCATATTCAGCAAAAGGCAATAAATCCACCCAATTGTCTTGTTGGTAATTGATAAAGCACCTAAGGTATTGCTCGAGAAGAGAGTTTACGCGTTCTGTCTGTCCGTCCATTTGTGGGTGGTAGGCGGAACTCAAGCCATGTTCAATCCCAGTTAGTTTACCAAACTCCCGCCAGAAGTTGGCAATGAACTGTGAACTGCGGTTGCTAATGACCTTGTCTGGGAATGAGTGGAGTTTCACAATGTGCTGGAAAAAGAGCCCTGCTAGTTTTTTGGCCGTGGGGAGCTGTTTGCAGGGGATAAAAAGTGCTTGCTTTGAAAATGTATCCACCACCACCAAAATCACCGTTCGCCCCTTAGAGGCGGGCAGTTCGACTATAAAGTCCATAGATACTACTGCCCAGGGGCGCCCTGCCGTCGAGGTGGGGCATAGTAACCCCAGGGGTTTCCCCCCTCTTCTTTTGGCCATTATACAGGTAGGGCAGGAGGCTACAAATTCTGAAATGTCCTTTTTCATTTGCGGCCACCAAAATTGTCGGTTTACTAAGTGCAGCGTTTTCACATAACCAAAATGTCCATCTAATTTGCTGCTGTGGCAATGCATCAGTACTTCTTGGCGGAGGGTTTTTGGGACTGTAATGCTGTGGACCAAAATTATATATGGTTCCTCTTAATTTTAAGTTTGGGCAGGCTGGAGGCCTGCTTATAAATTTTTAAATGTTTTTTTTTTTTTGGCAAAGCCCTAGAACCTAAAGGTCAGGCCCATTAGAGAGGGCCTTGAGTTGGTGCACCTGCAGATTTGTTGCCCAGGGAACTGAAGGGAGACACCTGTGGCTGACACCCATATCTGGGTCTCATTAATGCTATTTTGTGGAGTTGAGTTCTGATTGGGTTTTTCGAATCTACCCACGAGGGCTCCTTAAGAATAAAAGATTACCTTTTTCTTTGTTCTGGGCCCTCTACGGGACGATTGGACTAGACTCTGGGACCCTAGACTCTACGCTGGGGCTCTCTGTTTGTGGATTCAATGGACTTTGTTGCCTGATTTCTTTGGAACCATATGGTGCCTTTAGTTAAGTATATTTTGCAACATTATTGTTTTGGCTCACTGCTCTTAATGATAATTTTTAAGCCTATCTTTAAATAAACTCTTTTTTGGTTTTAAAAAAGAGCTTTCTTGTCGCTTTGTGGGGGGGGTTGTAACAACATGCCAAAAGCTTACTCGACCGCTCCAAAGGTCGCCTAATCTACCAAATAAGAAAAAAATACCTTGTCTGGGGAACTCCCGGCCACATCTGCTGTGGTTGGACTTTCCCTGGTTTTAGAGGATAAAACTCTGGCGTTGGGCTGGGATCTCAGAGTGAAAAAAGTAATCCAGCCTGGTGGCAGTTTACCCCAGGATCCGGTTTTGGGCCTGGATATTTGGATTTTTGTTTGAGCCACCATTCTAACGGCCCGCCTGGTCTCGGTCATAAGGGTCGGACCGTTACAGGGACGTACAATTTCCCTTCGTGATACCAAAATCCTCCCTCTCCTTTTACTAAGCCTTCCAGTCGCTCCTCCCCCTCACGTTCTGCTTCTGTGATCAGTTTATCCCCCCCCCCCAGGGTTCTGGTTTCCCGATCTTTTTCCCCGACCGAGTGGTCACTTTCCCTGATACTGCCGAAAGCGGGATCAGCGAGTCTATAGTTTCCTCCCATTGGCTTTCATGCTGCGGCAGCCGGGAGAGGGCATCCGCCAACAAATTCTTCGAGCCTGGGATGTGACGTAGCGTGATGTCAAATTTGGTAAAAAATCCCGCCCACCTGATCTGTTTGGCGGTTAATTTTTGGCGCCCCATGAGTGCCTCTAGATTTTTGTGATCTGTCCATATTTCAAACGGCACTCTGGCCCCCTCCAGCCAGGACCGCCACGTTTTTAAGGCAAATATTACTGCAAATGCTTCTTTGTCCCAGACTGACCAATTGTGTTGCTCATTGGAAAATTTCTTAGATATATACGTGCATGGTCTCAGCCTCCCTTCGAGGTCTCTCTGCATTAATATTGCCCCGACGACTACATCGGAGGCGTCACATTGCACCACGAAGGGCTTTAGCTCGTTGGGGTGCATTAAGATGGGTTCACTAGTGAACAGCTGTTTGAGTTTTTCGAACGCCTTTTGACATTCGGGGGACCAGGCTAGTTTCGAGCTTGGTTTCTTTGCCTTGGGGCCTCGCCCCTTTGTCTTTAACAGTTCTGTTAATGGCAGCATAATCTTAGCGAACCCCTCAATGAACACCCTGCAAAAATTTGCAAATCTGAGGAAGGACTGGAGCTGTCTACGTGTTCTCGGGGGTTCCCAGTCTAATACTGCTTGAATTTTCACTGGGTCCATGGCCAACCCTTTCCCCGACACCCAGAAGCCTAAATAGTCCAGCTCTTTCTGATGGAATTCACATTTAGACAGTTTTGCATAAAGTTTGTGCTCTAGTAACGTGTCGAGAACCTTCCTCACCAACTTTATGTGGGAGGGTAGATCTTTAGAATAGATAATGATGTCATCCAGGTACACCACCACCCCTTTGTACAGGTATTCTCTTAATACTTCATTGATAAAGTTCATAAACACTCCGGGGGGCCCCTGCAGCCCGAACGGCATTACTAAGTTAGAGTTTGTAGAATCTTTCGGGATCAAGTGCCGTGTTCTACTGGAGAAAGTTTTCCTTCCAGACGTTTCGTTCTCAGCTGCGGAGAACATCCTCAGTGGCGTTGCAGCCGGAGCAGGCGCTCAGACCTTCTTGGCTGCTGTGCATTGAGTGGGGCCAGGGCTGCTGGAGAGCTGCTATTTCTAGGCTGGACAGGGTGTGATGAAAGGGCAATTGATTTGTGGATGTGCCCATTGTTTGGTGGGGCTTCCTGGAAGGGTAGTGATAAGGAAACTGGCTGTTGAATGTGACCATTGTTCCGTGTTGGAAGGGGTTTGAAGATAAGGAAGATGGTTGTTGACTGTGCTGATTGTTCTGTGGAATTTGCTGGTTGTTCTGAGACTTTCTGCAATTTATAGTCTGTAGGGTGTTTTGCAGAGCTGGGTACCAAGATTGGTGGATGAAAATGCCTTCTTCTTTTCTGTTAAAATTGTGCTGGTGTTTGTAAATCTCAATAGCTTCAGTGTTCAGGCGGGTATGATAATGTGAGACTGTAGAAAGGACTTCAGTTCTTTCAAAGTGGATGACGTGGTCTTCTTCTTGAAGTGCATGTTCAGCTACAGCTGATTTTTCTGGCTGAAACAAGCAACAGTTTCTCTTGTGTTCGGTGAGACGGGTGTTGATACTGCGTTGGGTAGTGCCAATGTAAACTGCACCACAGGAGCAGGGTATTTTGTAGACTCCAGGGGTTGAAAGTGGATCTCTCATATCTTTGGCCGAGCGCAGCATGTGGTGGATCTGTTGTGTGGGCTTGAAACCTGTGTCAACATTATGCCATTTGAGAATGTTGCCAATGCGGTCGGTGACAGATTTTATGTAGGGCAGGAAGGCTGTACCCACATTTGTGTGTGGCTCGGGATTTGGTGCGGATGGTCTCCTGGGATGGAGGGCTCTTCTAATTTCTTGTTGGGAGTATCCATTGGCCTGCAGTGACTGTTTGAGGTAGTGTAGTTCCTGTTGGAGTTGGCTTGGTTCACAGATGCGTGATGCATGGTGAATGAGGGTTTTTACAACTGTACGTTTTTGGCGAGGATGATGATTGGAATTCTTATTTAGATAGCGATCGGTGTGTGTGGGTTTCCTGAATACAGTGTGGCCGAGTTTTCCGTCATCTTTCCTGGTAATGAGAACGTCAAGAAAGGCAAGTTGACCATTGTTTTCTTTCTCCACGGTGAACTGGATACGAGGTTGGACTGAATTCAGATGAAGGAGAAAGTTATTCAAAGCAGCCTCTCCATGACTCCAGATGGCAAAGACATCATCCACATATCGGAGCCAGCAACGTGGTTTTAGGAGGGCAGATCTTAGTGCTGTATCTTCGAAGGTTTCCATGTAAAAGTTAGCGATGACAGGGCTAAGGGGGCTTCCCATGGTAACTCCATCGATCTGTTCATAAAAGTTATTGTTCCATTGGAAGTAGGTAGTGGTGAGCACGTGGTGGAATAGGGCAGTGATGTCATCAGGAAAGATGTGTTGTAGTTGAACAAGGGTTTCTTTGACGGGAACCATGGTGAACAACGAGACGGCATCGAAGCTTACTAAAAGATCGCTGGGTTGGAGTTTTAGGGGTTTGATTTTTTCCAAAAAATGTGATGAGTCCCTAATGTAAGAGGTGGTGTTGCCCACAAGGGGTTGAAGAAGGCCGGTCAAGTGTTTGGCTATGGTGTAGGTAGGTGAGCCGATGGCGTTGACTATTGGTCGAAGAGGAACATTGGGTTTGTGGATCTTAGGTAGGCCATACAGTCTGGGGGGCAGAGCGTCAGACTTTCTGAGCAGGCGTTGATCCTCAATCGGTATTGAAGAGCCTTTGATGAATAGATTTGTCTTCCGAAGTATTCTTGTGGTGGGATCGCAGCGAAGTTTCCTGTATGTATCTGGCTTGAGAAGGTCCTGAATTTTATTATGGTAGTCTTCTGTATTGAGAATAACTGTGGCGTTTCCCTTATCCGCTGCAAGAACCAGTATGTCCTTGTCAGTGTTGAGGCGTTGACTATCCTCTTCGACCGATAGTCAACGCCATCGGCTCACCTACCTACGCCATAGCCAAACACTTGACCGGCCTTCTTCAACCCCTTGTGGGCAACACTACCTCTTACATTAGGGACTCATCACATTTTTTGGAAAAAATCAAACCCCTAAAACTCCAACCCAGCGATCTTTTAGTAAGCTTCGATGTCGTCTCGTTGTCCACCATGGTTCCCATCAAAGAAACCCTTGTTCAACTACAACACATCTTTCCTGATGACATCACTGCCCTATTCCACCACGTGCTCACCACTACCTACTTCCAATGGAACAATAACTTTTATGAACAGATCGATGGAGTTACCATGGGAAGCCCCCTTAGCCCTGTCATCGCTAGCTTTTACATGGAAACCTTCGAAGATACAGCACTAAGATCTGCCCTCCTAAAACCACGTTGCTGGCTCCGATATGTGGATGATGTCTTTGCCATCTGAAGTCATGGAGAGGCTGCTTTGAATAACTTTCTCCTTCATCTGAATTCAGTCTGTCCTCGTATCCAGTTCACCGTGGAGAAAGAAAACAATGGTCAACTTGCCTTTCTTGACGTTCTCATTACCAGGAAAGATGACGGAAAACTCGGCCACACTGTATTCAGGAAACCCACACACACCGATCGCTATCTAAATAAGAATTCCAATCATCATCCTCGCCAAAAACGTACAGTTGTAAAAACCCTCATTCACCATGCATCACGCATCTGTGAACCAAGCCAACTCCAACAGGAACTACACCACCTCAAACAGTCACTGCAGGCCAATGGATACTCCCAACAAGAAATTAGAAGAGCCCTCCATCCCAGGAGACCATCCACACCAAATCCCGAGCCACACACAAATGTGGGTACAGCCTTCCTGCCCTACATAAAATCTGTCACCGACCGCATTGGCAAAATTCTCAAACGGCATAATGTTGACACAGTTTTCAAGCCCACACAACACATCCGCCACATGCTGCGCTCGGCTAAAGATATGAGAGATCCACTTTCAACCCCTGGAGTCTACAAAATACCCTGCTCCTGTGGTGCAGTCTACATTGGCACTACCCAACGCAGTATCAACACCCGTCTCACCGAACACAAGAGACACTGTCGCTTGTTTCATCCAGAAAAATCAGCTGTAGCTGAACATGCACTTCAAGAAGGAGACCACGTCATCCACTTTGAAAGAACTGAAGTCCTTTCTATGGTCTCACATTATCATACCTGCCTGAACAGAGAAGCTATTGAGATTTACAAACACCAGCACAATTTTAACAGAAAGGAAGAAGGCATTTCATCCACCAATCTTGGTACCCAGCTCTGCAAAACACCCTACAGACTATAAATTGCAGAAAGTCTCAGAACAACCAGCAAATTCCACAGAACAATCAGCACAGTCAACAACCATCTTCCTTATCTTCAAACCCCTTCCAACCCTCCCAGCAATTAACACGGAACAATGGTCACATTCAACAGCCAGTTTCCTTATCACTACCCTTCCAGGAAGCACCACCAAACAATGCGCACGTCCACAAACCAATTGCCCTTTCATCACACCCCGTCCAGCCTAGAAATAGCAGCTCTCCAGCAGCCCTGGCCCCACTCAATGCACAGCAGCCAAGAAGGTCTGAGCGCCTGCTCCGGCTGCAACACCACTGAGGATGTTCTCCGCAGCTGAGAACGAAACGTCTGGAAGGAAAACTTTCTCCAGTAGAACACGGCACTTGATCCTGAAAGATTCTACAAACTCTAATGAAAACCTGAAATCCTGAAAGATTCTACAAACTCTAATGAAAACCTGAAATCTTTGGCATTACTAAGTATTCAAATTGCCCCATTGGGGTGTTGAATGCTGTCTTCCTCTTGTCTCCTTCTTTAATCCTGACTCGGAAGTAGGCGTCTCTTAGGTCTAATTTGGTGAAGATGTGCCCTTCCGACACTGTGCTTAGTAAGTCTTTGATCAGTGCGATGGGATAGGCATTGGACATGGATATGGCGTTTATCCCATGAAAATCTGTGCAAAGTCTAAGCCCCCCGTCCTTCTTTTTCCTAAATAGTAGCGGGGCCGCGTGCGGCGCCGTGGCGGGTCTAATAAACCCCCGGGTTATGTTTTTGTCCAGGAACTTCCTTAGCTCTGCTTTCTCTGCCCATCCCATCGAGTACAGTTTCGTTTTGTGTAATTCTTGCCCTGGTATGAGTTCGATAGCACAATCCGTGCTCCTGTGGGGGGGAAATTTGTCCGCTTCTCTTTCACTAAACACTCTACGCAAGTCCCGGTACTCTTGAGGGATGAATTTTACTTCTTCTATTGTTAGACATAGTCTCTCCTTCCGGGGAGGGGGAGAGGGGCCCCAATCCCCCAACCATTTGTGGTTGGTGCATTTTGGCTGTCAAAGTCTATAGTTTGTTCTGCCCACTGGATGTTTGGTTGGTGTCTTGCTAACCACCCCACCCCACTACTACATCGAAGGATGAAGAGGGGGCAATCACAAACACTTCTAGGTCCCACTGTTCCTTAATTCCTACCGCGAAAAGTTGGGTCTCCTCTATGCACGGTTCCCCCCTCATCACTTACCCTTTCATCTGTTCAGATTGTAGTGGGTGGGGTAGGGGGTTCTTAGCTAAGCCTAGTGCTTCCACTAGCCTCGGGGTGATTATCTCTTTCGTGCACCTTGAGTCAATTAACACTCTGACGTGCATAAATCTTTTAGAGTTAGGGTTCAGTAAAGTCACAGGGACCAGCAACAGTTCTCCTGATATTCTTACCCGTAGTGGTGCCGGTGTGACGTCGACCTGCCTTTCGGCACTGCTTAGGGCAGGTTGTGCTCATTTCCCGTCGGCTCTGCTTCGTCTCCGGACTCGTCCCCCCTGAAGGTAAAATCCTCATCAAGCACCAGCGAAAGTGCGGTGCTGCCCCGACTGGGCTCCTTGGGTCGTCCCGTTGTTTTCTTCATCTTGGGACCTGCGGACTTCGGTGCGGAGGGGGGGGCTCGAGGTTTCTCTGGGCATTCCCCTACGAGGTGCCCCGGGTCTCCACACCGGTAGCACCTGCGGGTGGTCGGCCCCTTTGTGGCGCTGCCTGGGGGGTTAGGTTTTTTGGACTCAGTCTTTGCCTCCGACTGAGCCTCGCGTCCCCCTCTGTTGCCTTCTCATTGCCATTGCAGTGCCACCCAATCCATGTTGGTCTCCACTTTGCCTACTAGCTGGACCCACCCCACTAGTTTGGTTGGTCGAGCTTGGTGGAGGGCCTGATCCAGTAGTGCGGATCTGAGGCCACTTTGGTAGGCCTCGATTTTCATCATTTCATTCCAGCCTCTCACCCGGGCGCAGTGGGTTTGGAACTCCGCCGTGCATTCTCTCACCGAGCAGTTTCCTTGCTTCAGGTCTTTCAGTGCGTTGAGGGCCCAAGCCTCTCGGAGGGGATCTTCGTATTGCCACAGCATAGCTTGCAAAAAGACATGCATGCTCCCCAACTCCGGTGCTCTTGATTCGTACAGGCTCATGTACCATCTTCGGGCGGCTTCCATGAGCTTCGAGCCCAGGTAGTCCACTTTACTGGGCTCATCGGGGAAGGAGTTCCCCCAATAGTGCATGTAGCTGGTCGCCTGGATCGTGAAGTATTCCACTTCCTCTGGATCCCCATTGAACTTGAGATCGAGTTCATGGGGTTTTCCTGGTTCTCGGGGTGCTGGGCCTCCCGGAGGGGGTACCGGCGGGGCTGGGGATCCTCTGCTGCCACTTCCACCCGAGTTCACTGGTGGCACGGGCTGCCCCCTGCCTCGGGGCAGCCATCATTCTAGTTCCCACAGGGCCTGCAGGCGGTCTATCTGCCTCCCAATCTCCCGGCCGACTGACTGGGTGTTGCTTTGGATCTCGCTTCGGAGGTCTCTCGCCAGCCCTTGCATCTGGGTTTTCACCTTTTGCAGGATTTTCTCTTCCAGCCGGGCAGCTTCATCCGCTCTTTTTGGGTCACCGCTCCCGTTCTCCTCCTCCTCTGAGTCAAGCGGGCTCCTGGGTGCTTCCTCTCCCTCCTCTCCAGATCCTCCGGCCGATGGTCGGGTGAGGAGGGTCTTGTGTCACACCGGGACCATGTCCATCAATGCCGTGGAGGTTCTCGGCTTCCACTGTGGTGGGCTGATGAATAGCATTTGGGTGTAGGTAGGGGAGTCAATCCCTGTGGCTCGCCTAGTTCCAAGGACGTGCCACGGGGGAGTTTTCGGTTCCCCTGTAGGTTCTCCGTTTTCCAGAACTTTTTCAGCCATCCGACTTCAAAGTGGCCGGTTCAGATAAACCTTTTTCAAAGGATTAGTCTCAAAATGTCAGGCGATGGAGACTCAAGGCCATGTTCATTGATAAAAATGGACACTTTATTGGAAACTCATTGCAAGATACAAAAGTTGAGACTAATGCCAGAGACTAGGGGTCCCTGGGTCTTATGGAATTCTACATCAAAGTATTATCTAAACAAAGTGATTCTCATAACAAAAGAAACTGAAGGTGCAAACTTTCACATGAGAGCTCCCCCTTATCTCTTTGCCTAAGGGAGGATGCTGGTCGGACATGGTATCTATTAACGGCCGCATTCTTTTATTCCTTTCACACTCTGCACAAGGTTAACACTTCAAACAGTCTCTCTGATATGCATACTAGCTACAATACAACAAAGGCTTGCGGGGTTAGTATGAAGAGTCCATTTGGTTAGTATTATATGGCTTTTATTATAGGAAAGTTACAGAGCCTGACACACGGTCACGTTCCTCTTCTCTGCGCAGCGTCTGTTGGATTTCCCACCATCTGCGCCGGAGTTACAGGAAGCATCGCGACTTTCGTGCAGCAAACGGAAACCGTTAAAAACCAGTTTCCATTCACTGTGTGAAAGCTGCAACACTTCCTGTAACTCCAGCACAGGTAGTGGGAAATCTGACGGACGCTGCACAAAGAAGAGGAACGAGACCGCGGGGTAAGCTGAGTATGAAATCGGTCAGAGAGAGAGAGAGAGAGAGGTAAGCTTGTCTTTGTATCTTTCCTCATGATGTAATACATGTCACGGTCCCAAGGTGGGATTCCCAGCTAAGCTTCATTGTGCAGTCGCAATCATAAAGATCCGAGCCTATATAACCTATGTGTTGGCCTCACATAACCCAAATCAGAATTATACAATGTAAATAGTAATACAATGTAAATTTTAGTTGCACTACAGTAATAGTATTAGAACTTCTATTGTATTTTCAAGCTACTAAAAGGTCATTAACATCTTTAACATATTGTCTAATGTTTAAGGGGGCCCACTTCATAAGGGGCCGATAGGGTCAACTTGCCATTGGGCAAGCTGACACCCTGGCCAGTCTGCCACTGATGTGGGGGGGGGGGGGATTCAAAATTTTTTTTTAAATTGTTGTCATTTTTGTTGTGGTGGTGGTTGTTTTTGGCTTAGCCTTCCAGAAGAAAAAATAGAAAATTTGGAGGAATATTTGTTATTATTTATTTATTATTATTACTTTAAATTTCTATCCTGCCCTCTCCGCAAGCAGACTCAGGGCAGCTGACAACATTCACATTCACAAGTTAAAACCAGTAAAAACCAATAAAATATAATTACAATTTAAGATTTTAAAAACATTTCGTGGTGCTGTATCATTACAATATAGGCAAGTTCCGAGAGTTCTGAAGGAACTCAAAGTTGAACTTGTGGATCTTCTAACAAAAATCTGTAATCTTTCATTGAAATCTGCCTCCATTCCTGAGGACTGGAAGGTAGCAAATGTCACCCCCATCTTTAAAAAAGGTTCCAGAGGAGATCCGGGAAACTACAGGCCAGTCAGTCTGACTTCAATACCGGGAAAGTTGGTAGAAACCATTATCAAGGACAGAATGAGTAGGCACATTGATGAACACGGGTTATTGAGGAAGACTCAGCATGGGTTCTGCAAGGGAAGATCTTGCCTCACTAACCTGTTGCATTTCTTTGAGGGGGTGAACAAACATGTGGACAAAGGAGACCCGATAGATGTTGTTTACCTTGACTTCCAGAAAGCTTTTGATAAAGTTCCTCATCAAAGGCTCCTTAGAAAGCTTGAGAATCATGGAGTAAAAGGACAGGTCCTCTTGTGGATCAAAAACTGGCTGAGTAATAGGAAGCAGAGAGTGAGTATAAATGGGCAGTCTTCGCAGTGGAGGACGGTAAGCAGTGGGGTGCCGCAGGGCTCGGTACTGGGTCCCATGCTTTTTAACTTGTTCATAAATGATTTAGAGTTCGGAGTGAGCAGTGAAGTGGCCAAGTTTGCGGATGACACTAAATTGTTCAGGGTGGTGAGAACCAGAGAGGATTGTGAGGAACTCCAAAGGGATCTGTTGAGGCTGGGTGAGTGGGCGTCAACGTGGCAGATGCGGTTCAATGTGGCCAAGTGCAAAGTAATGCACATTGGGGCTAAGAATCCCAGCTACAAATACAAGTTGATGGGGTGTGAACTGGCAGAGACTGATCAAGAGAGAGATCTTGGGGTCATGATAGATAACTCACTGAAAGTGTCAAGACAGTGTGCGTTTGCAATAAAAAAGGCCAATGCCATGCTGGGAATTATTAGGAAGGGAATTGAAAACAAATCAGCCAGTATCATAATGCCCCTGTATAAATCGATGGTGCGGTCTCATTTGGAGTACTGTGTGCAGTTCTGGTCGCCGCACCTCAGAAAGGATATTATAGCTTTAGAGAAGGTGCAGAGAAGGGCAACTAGAATGATTAAAGGGCTGGAGCACTTTCCCTATGAAGAAAGGTTGAAACGCTTGGGACTCTTTAGCTTGGAGAAACGTCGACTGCGGGGTGACATGATAGAGGTTTACAAGATAATGCATGGAATGGAGAAAGTAGAGAAAGAAGTACTTTTCTCCCTTTCTCACAATACAAGAACTCGTGGGCATTCGATGAAATTGCTGAGCAGACAGGTTAAGACGGATAAAAGGAAGTACTTCTTCACCCAAAGGGTGATTAACATGTGGAATTCACTGCCACAGGAGGTGGTGGCGGCCACAAGTATAGCCACCTTCAAGAGGGGTTTAGATAAAAATATGGAGCACAGGTCCATCAGTGGCTATTAGCCACAGTGTATGGAGCACAGGTCCACCAGTGGCTATTAGCCACAGTGTATGTGTGTATATAACATTTTTTGCCACTGTGTGACACAGAGTGTTGGACTTGATGGGCCGTTGGCCTGATCCAGCATGGCTTCTCTTATGTTCTTATGTTAAGTTCTTCTTTTCTGACGGTGATCACCTAATACTCTATATGATGTCGGGTGGCAGTTCTCTCCCGGCTAGATATCAAAGGCCTGTTGGAACAGTTCAGTCTTACATGCCCTGTGGAAAGTGGAAAGATCCCGAAGGCCCTTATGGCCTCCGGGAGAGCATTCCACAATTCTGGTGCTGCCACCAAGAAGGCCCTGGTTCTCTTCGAATGCAACCTAGCCTCTTTTGGTCCAGCGATGGACAATACATTTTTTGTCCCTGAACGCAGTGCTCTCTGGGGAACATGTGAAGAAAGGCGGTCCCACAGATAGACACACCCCTGACCATAAAGGGTTTTAAAAGTCAATACCAACACCTTGAAACGGACTTGGAACACAATAGGTAGCCAGTGTGATTGTGCTCCCATTGGGGAAGCCCCATTAAAAGTCGTGCCACAGTGTTCTGCACTAGCTGTAGTTTCCGCGTCAGCGTCAAGGGTAGCCCCATGTAGAGAGCATTACAGTGATCTATTCTTGAGGTGACTGTAGCATGGATCACTATTGCTAAGTCATCATGCTCCAGGAAAGGGGCCAACTGCCGCACCCGCCGAAGTTGAAAAAAGATGGATCTAGTAGTGGCTGCTACCTGGGCCTCCATTGTGACAGAGGACTCAAGGAGCACACCGAAGCTCTTGACCTTAGGGGCCTGTATTAGTGACACCCCGTCAAAAGCCGACAGACAGATCTCCCCCCCCCCCCGGGACCACCCCAGCTCAAGTAGAGAACCTCCATCTTCGTCGGATTCAGCTTCAGCCGACTCAGCCTGAGCCAAGATGCTATGACTTGAAGAGCCAGGTCTAGATTTTCTGGGGAACAGTCGGACTGGCCACCCATCAATAGATAGAGCTGGGTGTCATCTGCATATTGGTGACATCCCAGCCCATACCTCCTGACAATCTGGGCAAGGGGGCGCATATAGATGTTAAACAACATCGGGGACAGAACTGCATCCTGTGGCACACCACATATAAGTGGGTGCCTTTGGAATGATTCCTCTCCTATCACCACCCTTTGTCCCCGATCTTGGAGAAAGGAGGCCAACCACTGTAAGGCGGACCCCTGAATCCCCACATCGGCAAGGTGGCTAGTCAGTAGCTGATGGTCAACCGTATCAAATGTGGCTGACAGATCTAATAGTATAGTTCTTCTTTTTAATAATAACAGCACCGCTGAGCCGCCCCAATCCAGATGTCGCATGAGGTCATCTATGAGGGTGACCAGAACCGTCTCCATCCCATGACCTGGTTGAAAACCGGAATGGAATGGATCCAGTGCGGAAGTGTCATCCAGGAATCCCAGTAGCTGAATTGTCACTGCCCGCTCTATAACCTTACTCAAAAAGGGAAGGTTTGATACCGGCCAATAGTTTGCCAATACGGCCGGATCTGCAGATGGTTTTTTCAAGAGGGACGGACCGCAGCCTCTTTAAGAGGTGTGAGAAAGATCCCTTCTACCAGGGATCTGTTGACAATACCTTGCAGTGGCTCACGTAGCAACGCCTGGCTAGCTTTTATAAGCCAGGATGGGCATGAGTCCAACCTACAGATCGTAGGGCATACAGCAAAAAGGATCCTGTTGACTTCCTCCAGGCTGAGTGGATTGAAGGAATCTAGAATTGGACCAGAAGACATGCTCGGTGCCCCAAGTTCATTCACTGTATCAATTATGGTGGGAAGGTCGTGTTGGAGTGATGAGACCTTAACTGCGAAAAAACTCACAAAAGCCTCACAGCCAATTTCCAATTCTCTAAATGTTTGGTTTACCTTGCGGTAGAGTTGTTAGTGACCGAATTACACTAAACAATTGTGCTGGGCGCGAAGTCGCAGACACAATCTGGGATGGAAAGTAAGTCTTCTTTGTGGCCCGGACTGCCATCTCATAGGTCCACATAAATGACTTATAAAATGTTCTCGTAGCATCATCGCGAGTGCAATGCCATTGTCTCTCTAGTCGTCTTAATCGCTGTTTCATCGATCGCAGCTCCAGGGTATACCATGGAGCGGATTGTAAATGAGGATGAAGAGGACGTTTGGGGGGCGATCTCGTCGATGGCTGTAGAGAGCTCGTTATTGCAGATCTCCACCAGCTCATCCAACAAGACACCAGAGAGCCAGGAATCCCGTAAAGCCATTTGAAGCCGCAGAGGGTCCATCTAGTTTCACAGGCGAGCTAAAACTTGCTCACCACCTAAACGGGGTAGGGGTGGAACATCCACACGGGCCCTCAGGGCATTGTGGTCAGACCATGGCACTGCCTCAGCAGAAATCTGATCCACTACAACTCCCGCCGCAAAGATCAGGTCTAATGTGTGTCCGGCCCAATGCGTGGGCACTGTTATATATTGGGAGAGTCCCAGTGCTGCCATGGAAGACACTAGGTCCGTTGCCTGAGTGGAAGCCGCATCCTCGGCATGAACATTGAAGTCATCCAGGACTATAAGCCGAGGATGCTCCAGTGCCCAGCCTGCTACAGCCTCCATCAGGGATGGTAAGACACTGGCCGGTGCGTTAGGCGGACGGTACACCAGCCAGATTGCCAAACTCTCCCCAACATCCCACATCAGGCCAGCACACTCTATGCCCACGATCTTTGGCGGCGGAAAACAACTCCTGTGAAATATCTTTGAGTGGAAAAAAACCTTGTCTTAAAAAGTATTTTTATGCATTCTGTATGTACAACATGAAAATGCTGAAGGACATTCTTAGTTTTTCCATTAGAAAAATTTGGGAGTTATGGGAAACATTGAAAAACCTCTAGACATAGCCAACATTTTCATTTAAAAATGTAAATAGTATTGGAAACAATGTGCTATAATACTGTAATGTGTTGAATCAAAATACATTATTACAAATTTCAGTGTTTTCAATGTCATAAAGTTTAGCTTAATATCCAGACATGCTTATTTATTTATTTATTTATTTATTTATTTATTTTATTCGATTTATATCCCGCCCTACCCCACCGAGGTGGGCTCAGGGCGGCTTACAACAGTAAAAGCTAACAGAAATCGGTTTAAATATGATTAAAATTATACAATAAAAACATAAAAACCTAAAAATACAGTAGTAAAAATGCTAGTAGTCCTACCCAATTAATTCATTTTACTGAAGCAAGTGTTCCACTTTTATTTTCCCTGCCTCTCAGAAAACAAAAATTAAAGATACATGTACTATGATAGCATAGGGTGCAGCAGTTTGCAACTCTTTCTCAAGTAAAATCTCTTCTGATTTGAATTCTGTTTTACTCTACTGACTGAAAAAGTTCCCTGCCTGCTTCATTATCTTGTAACTCTCTCCTTCTAATTGAGACTGACCTTAGCTTGAGCTCTGTAAAACATATAACCAGGTATCTGCTGCTGGCAGGTAAACATGCTATTACCCTAGACTTCCTAATTTGGAAATAACATTGCCAGCCTCCAAGAGGAGCCTGAGTTCTCCTGGAATTGCAATTGATCTCCAGATTATAGAGATCAGTTCCCTTGGAGAAAATGGCAGCTTCAGAGGGTGGACTCTATAGCATCACATCCCTGCTGAGCTCTATCTATTCCACCTTCCCCAAGTTCCACCCCCAAATCTCCAGGAATATTCCAACCTGGAGTTGGGAAGTTTTTTTTTAAGATATTGGGGTTGGGAGATGGCTGTGGTGAGAGTGATATTCTAGTAATTGCCCCCATAGCCTCTATGGTACAGACCAGAGAGATTGGAGGCAATCTAGAGAGTCACCCTCAAGGCCTCCAGTTTTAAGGGCTGGTGTGCATGGTCCCACCCAGTCAACTTCGAAGAGAGAGGACAGGAGGTAGATACAGGGGCCAGGCACAAATTCATTAATGGCTGCATGCAGAAATCAACAATTACTACCACACACGTACAGATTTATTGAAGATGTTGCTTTGGTTTGGGAAGAGCTCACTTCATTGGATGATATTCAAAATCTTGTTCTGAAATACATCTCTAAGTCTCCTTTTTGGTTTTGCTGCAGCAAACTAACTCAACCTCCCTACCTACTTGAATTTGCTTTTAGAACAGGTTTGGGGCTAGTTTCAATGAGATACAGCTCAGTTTAAGTGCTGCTTTAGTGTGATCTTGCAGCGAAACGAAGTAGAGTTGCCATATGCCTACTGTGGATGAGAGATCTCCCACCCTTAGCAAGCCTTGCTCACCAGTACTCCAGCAGCTGGTGAAAGAAAGACATTTTAAAAAATATCACTGATTGTGTAATGTCACTTCTGGGAAAACTCATACCTCTCTAGGCATTGCAAAAAACAAGTGTTTCAGCAATTCCTAGACAGCAAATCCTAGAAAGGATTTGGATTTTCTCCAAGTGATGTCAGTCCTCTCTAGGAGTTTCTCTCTATGTATATCCAGTGATTCCTAGAGATGTGTGATATCATTTCAATGATGGCTGCCCTGCCATAACTAGCCAGTCTCCTGTTGGTTATCAGACCAGGCCTTACAACTAGGGTTGCCAATCCCCAGGTGGGAGCAGGGGATCCCCCAGTTTGGAGGCCCTCCCCCCACTTCAGGGTCATCAGAAAGCGGGGGGAGGGGAAGGAAGGGAAATGTCTGCTGGGAACTCCATAATTCCCTAGGGAGACCGATTCCCATAGGAAATAATGGGAGAATTGATCCCCGGGGTATCTGGGGCTCTGGGAGGGCTGTTTATTGAAGTAGGGCTGTTTATTTCAATATAGCATCTGATGCCTCTCCCCAAAATACCCCCCAAGGATCAAAAAGATTGGATCAGGGGGTTCAATTCTATGAGCCCCCAAAGAAGGTGCCCCTATCCTTCATTATTTCCTATGGAAGGAAGGCATTTAAAAAGGTGTGCAGTCCCTTTAAATGTGATGGCCAGAACCCCCTTTGGAGTTTATTTATTATTGTCACACCCTTGCTCCTGGCTCCACCCCTTAAGTCTCCTAGCTCCACCTCCAAAGTCCCCAGATATTTCTTGAATTGGAGTTGGCAACACTACTTACAACCCTAGAAAGAGATGATATGATGAAGTGAGGCACTGACTTAGATGGCTTTTAACACATGCACTCCTTGCCTTGGTATGCATTTCAAGAATTGCTTCTTTGGTTTTGTTGTAGCATTGTTTTAACCTATTGTGTTTCCTGCCTTGGGTCCCATTAGTGTGTGAGAAAGGCATAATAAATAAATGTGTAGCTAAGGGAATATCTACATAGTATGGAGGTAATGTATTTCTGAACACCAGATGCTTGGGACAAAAAACATGGGAATAGAAGGCAAGCAGAATCTTGGAAGTAAAGACCATTCAGTGAGAAGTACATTTACTAGCTGTATGTATGGGGGTGGGAAGTGATGGATTTTAAATTTAAATTTGGAAAGGAGGATGTAACCTCACAAGAAGGGGCAGGATTTGGGGAAGTGACTTTACAGTCACTTGACCTTTGACCTAGAGGTGACTTCATAGGATTGCCATCACAAAGTGCCGTCATATCGTTGCTGAACGTTGCTTTCCTCAAATTACACCCTTCCCAAAAATTCATGATGCCTGCACACTGCTCCTAAGATCTCAAAGAATTGCTCAAACCAGCCATAGCCAGATATGAGAATATTAATAAGTGTTAACTAATTTTTTGTTTTTTCTTTACAAGACCAATGGCAATATATTTTTATTTCTTAATAAGCAATGCACATCCCTATCACAGAATTTAATTCTCATCATATTTGTCATGATTTTCCACATTTATTTACAGCATGTAGCATGATTTAAGCCAATCACAAATATATATTGCTACTTTTAATAGTTTTCCTGAAGCCGTCTGTTTTCCAATAGCTGTTCAAAGAAAAATGCTGTTCAGATAACAGAAGTGTCCAGGTGATGGCTTACTGTCCAACACAATGACTCCATTAATTTAAGCCTCTATTTATTTTATTTTCTGCCACAGGTCTTTAATCCTCTAAGGTTCTCTCCTGAAAATTCAGCTGGTCGTCATCCATATTCTTTCCTTCCTTTTGCTGCTGGAGCAAGGTAAATGTTTAATTCTACATTTTAGACTGAATTTTGTATGTTCCATAAACAGAATTCTGATATTATTTTTCATAAAAAGCATGGCTATATTACTGGTTAGAAAACTGCAGATGGGTCTGAAAAGAATGTACGCTTCTGGAACCTGGTGAAATGTTAAAGTCAATTGTATGTTTCAGGATTAGTTTTCTTTGCCTAAGTACATTATATGCCTTATTTTTGAATGTGTGTTCCTTTTTGCTTTTTCTTTGTAGGAACTGCATTGGACAACAGTTTGCCATGAACGAAATGAAAGTAGCTCTTGCCTTGACACTTCTGCGGTTTGAACTTTCACCTGATCCCTACCACACCCCCATTCCTATTCCACAGGTTGTCACACGATCTAAGAATGGGATCTTTGTTAATCTGAAGAGTCTTCACTGATGCATGATACTACCGCAGTGCTAAATATTGGCAGGCATCATACATATTCAATATATCACTATATGCCTTGTATCTATATAATAAACTCTTTATCTGGCTAGGGGGAAAAATATGTCCGGGTATTAAGCAGGTTGGTTTTAGAAAAGGACAACTGATTACTATCATATTCTTTTGATATATTGCTTGTTGTAAGTATGCCAGGGGAAGCGAGTGTACACTGGCAGTTGCCTTCATGTATCTGCAGGCTGCGTTTGACAGGATTCCAAGGCTACATTTGTAGGGAAAAACTTGAAGCAGCATCAGTGGATAAGCATTTATTATTCTTAATTCAAAAGCTGTATGATTGTCCTACAGCTCAGATTAGATTTGGACAAAGGAGACAGTTAAACAAAACAGTTATTCTCAGTAAAGCCATCAAACTCAGTAAAGCCATATTTTGGCCCCACTTCTTTTCAACCTTTATATAAACAATGTGGCTCAATTTTTTCCTAGATATGAATTTAGGTGGGTAACCATCTTGTTCTGAAGCAATAAAATAAAATTTGAGTCCAATGTAATCTGTTTTACCATGCTACATTCAAATGATCTATGCTCCTCTTTGCTGATGATACAGATCTTATTTCTAGGTCTGTTCTAGGACTTTGTAAACTTTTTAAACTGTTTGCTTGTTATTGCCAGCAGCAATATGCATTCTAAGGACCATTGAGTGACAGCTGAAAGAATTCACTTTCATTGGTGGACTATTTCAAACTGTCAAAGGAGAGTGGCAGTTAGGCAGTTTCAAAAAGTCAGTTACAGAGCTGAAGAGAGTGGAAGACTGACTGGAGAAGAGACCAGAGGTCTTTTGGAGAAGCTCTCAATAGTGTAAAAAAAAAGTCACTAGGCAGAGTCTAATGCAGACCCCTTAAGCGGGGTTTTAAATCTTAGAGACTCTGGTTAGAGACTGCCCATAGAAATGAAGAACAGTCTTTGTATTTGTCCATCAAATAAATATATCTTGAGGGGGAAAACAGTCCCTTTATGAAGCTTAGTGTCCAAAGAGGCGGGACAAGACTGAAAGGCTGGCAGATCAGGTTTTGGAAAAGGGTTTTGAGGTGACAGTGCCAAGTCCTCAAAAAGAGCCACACGCCCAGGTTATTAGTCTGATTGATCAGATAGTAACGATCATGCCACCAGGAGACGGTCTAGTGCAGAGACCTTGGTCTCATACCCCTAGGGACAAAGCTTAGAGCACTCAAGTTTGTGTGAAACTGAGAAAGGAAAACGTTAACCAGAAATATAGTCCTGTCATGAAAAGTTACACCAATGACATTTGTGAAACCTTGAGAGAAAGTTAAGTAACTTTCAGGGAAACACGATAGCATGTATAGCTAGTCACCTCAGAAGTAACTTGGAAACTACAGCTAATGCAGAAGCTGTGGCATGGCTGTTAATGGGTCTCCCCCAATGGGAGCTGAAAAAACTGCACTGGCTACCTATTGTGTTCTGAGTCCATTTCAAGTTGTTGGTATTGTCCTTTAAAGCCCTTTATGGTCAGGGGCCTGTCTATCTGCGGGATCGCCTTTCTCCACATGTTCCCCAGGGAGCACTGCGTTCAGGGACAAAAAATCTATTGTCCATCCCTGGACCAAAGGAGGCTAGGTTGCCTTCTCGGTGGCTAGGGCCTTCTCAGTGGCAGCACCAGAATTGTGGAATGCTCTCCCGGAGGCCATAAGGGCCCTGTGGGATCTTTCTAATTTCCGCAGGACCTGTGAGACCGAATTGTTCTGACAGGCCTTTGATATCTAACCGGGAGAGAACTGCCACCCGACATCATTATAGAGTACTATGTAATCACCGTCAGAAAAGAACTCACTTATATTGTAGTGATACAGCACCACGAAGTGGTTTTAAAATCTTAAATTGTAATTATGTTTTATTGGTTTTTATTGGTTTTAACTTGTGAATATGAATGCTGTCAACTGCCCTGCTTGCGGAGAGGGCAGGATAGAAATTTAAAGTAATAAATAAATAAATAAATAAATAAATAAATAAATAAATAAATAAATAAATAAATAAATAAGTAAGTAAGTAAGTAAGTAAGTAAATAAAATGTTCGGTGAGCAGTTTTAAATGTTTCCATCTGCTAAAGCCTAAACACCTATGTGCATATTAATTCCCTTCCCTCCCAGTTTGTTTTAATAAAGAAAACTTTTGTTTAATCTTTCTCTTTGCCTACTGTGCCATTTTCTGAGGTTTACATTTTTAAAACAGTAATAGTGACATGGTGATCGATTTTAGTGGAATGCTGGTTAAACTGGTCATGCCCATCTCATAACTGGTGGCAGCAGTTGGGATTCAAAATTCTCCCTAGTCATAATTGGCAGCAGCAGTCGAGATTCAAAATCTCCCCTTGTCATATTGCCACATGGAGGGATTAACCTTCAATTTTTCTAAGTCCAAGGTGTTGCTTTTTAAAGAAACACTATAGATAGCCTATATTAGATCAAGTTGAAACTTTTAGTCAATTCAGTGTTACTTTTCAATCAAATCTTTCCTAGAAGGCACATCTAGAAGCTGCTGTCAGACTAGCAAACAACTCTGCCAGTACTGTAATTTGATTATTTTTCATCTCTGGATCTCAGTATATTCCTGCTGCACTCACTGCTTTTAATGCTAAAGTTGTAGCCCAACTACTGTATGGAGCTCAAATCTTGATCCAAACAGAATGAAGATTTGGATAACTCTTGAAATTTTTGAGATCGATCTCTAGATTTCCAAAATGGGGATTGCACTGCAGGTCAAATTTGACCTGAAATCCCTCAAAAGTCAATCTTGGATTAGAGCTCTCAAATGGAAGTTCAAAACTTTAAGAGCTACTCCCTCTGAGAGACTCCTGTATCTGATAAAACAGAATAACCCTGGTGTTATGTATTGAGACTGGAACTTAGCCTTAGGGTCAAGCAGGGACTTGAGGCTCCATGACAATAGCCACCTGGATTCTGGAAGGAGACCAATCAAGGGTCGTTAGGCCAGCCGGGAACCTATAGTTTTGTGTGATGGGTTTTTGGGTGGGGTTATTTGCATGCATATAAGCAGGGCCTTTGGCCCTGCAAGCCACTCCAGTTTCTACCTTGCTATGCTGAAATACTGTATAAAGAACTGAATTCACTATCACCTGAGCATCCTCATGCTTCTAATCCAGTACATTTGACTGGCGACGAAGGTGGGATCCTGGTGAGCGAGAAGCCCTGATAATTGGCACTCTGCGTCCAGCCCCATGCATTGCATCGCCACTGCCAAACAACATGGCTGCTGCTCCAGGACACTTCGATGAGTTTGATGGCACCACCAAGAACTGGGAGTCCTACGCCTTCCGCTTCGCTTTCTTCCTGGAATCCTCCGACATCATGGAGGATGCAAAGAAGCGGGCCACCTTCTTCTGTGTCTGCAGTCGCTTGACGTTTGAGGTCACATGTTCCCTGCTGGCTCCGGCCGACCTCAAAGACATGCTGTACCGGAACATCATGAACCGTCTTCAAGAGCACTTCACTCCCAAATCCTCCATTATAGTGGCCCGCCACGCATTCTATGAAAGGAACCAGGCAGTCAGTGAGTTGATTACTGCTTTTGTTACAGCTCTCCAAAGTGCCGTCCACCACTGCAATTTCAGCAACCTGGAGGAAGCCCTCCGGGACCGGCTAGTGTGTGGCCTCAGGGATGAAAGAATCCAACAGAGGCTCCTCGCCAAGAAAGACCCTGTGTTCCAGGTTGTGATGGAAGAAGCCCTTACCGCCGAGGCAGCAGACCAGTTCATCGCTGAGGTCCACCAGGCACAAAGCCCACTGGGTTCCCGGAGGCCTGCCACCACGGCCTACCATGTGGAATCAGCCAATGAGGCCGAAGAAGTTCTGCAGCTGCCTCAACCTACTCACTGCACCACACATCCAACTACCATGCCACCTCATGCCACCATCTTGACTCCCTGTGCCAGTTGCGGAGAGCTCCACGAGCGGAGGTCCTGCTGGTTCCGAGATGCCCCATGCCAGAACTGTGGAAAGATTGGTCACATCGCCAGAGTCTGCCACTCCAAGGGGACCCGGAGATGCCAAACCATGCACCAAGAGTCAACGCTCGAGATGGAGCTCCACACCACTTCACTCCAATCACTACAGGTACTGCATCTGCCCCAGGACACCCCAGATAAAATTAAGGTGACTGTAAAGATAGAGGAAGCCCCTTGCCTAATAGAATTGGACACAGGTTCCTCCATTTCAATTATTTTGGAGGAGACCCTCAGGGGACTCTGTCCCAATGGATGGCCTTGCCTTCGGCCAATGGGGTTCATCCTAAGAGACTTTTCACAGAACAATGTGGAGATAAAGGGGTGAGGAAAGTTCCGGGTGCAGTGCAGGCATTTTGATGGACTTTTGAACTTGCTGGTGGTGGGAGGGTGACGCACAAGTTTGCTGGGTCTAGTGTGGTTCACGCCCTTGGGGTTTGCCATCATTGGAGTGTATAGCTTAACCCCTAAAGACTTTGGGATGGTTTGTGATGAATTCCTGTCCCTCTTTGATGGAACCTTGGGCTGTTACACGGGGCCATCGGTGTCCCTAGATCTTGACTCCCAAGTGCGGCTGATTAGAATGAAGGCCAAAAGCATCCCATTCGCACTCAAACCCAAAATGGAGGTAGAACTAAACTGCCTGGTGGCCCAAGGGGTGCTAGAACCAGTGCCCCATGCAACCTGGGAAACCCCAATAGTCACCCCCATTAAGCCAAATGGAGACATCTGAATCTGTGCAGACTACAAGTGTACGCTGAACAAGGTGCTACAGGACCATGCCTACCTAGTACTCGTGGTCAGTCATGTTTTGGCTTCTCTTGCTGGTGTGAAAGTTTTTGACAAATTGGATCTGGGCCAGGCATACCAACAACTGCCAGTCAATGAAACCACAACAGAGGCGCAAACTATCGTAACTCACAGGGGAGCATTCAGGGTTAAGAGACTGCATTTTGGGGTCAGCGTGGTCCCAGGGATCTTCCAGAACGTAATGGACTCTCTTTTAAAAGGAATCCCTGGGGCCCAGCTTTTCTTTGATGATGTTCTGATTGCCGCCCCAACGAAAGACTTGGCTGAGCTTGAGGTCCATAACAATAGCCACCTGGATTCTGGAAGGAGGCCAGTCCAGTTCCTACCTTGCTATGCTGAATCATTGAATAAAGAGCTGAATTCACTATCACCTGAGCATCCTCTTGCTTCGAACCCAGTACATTTTACCTGGGATAGACTGTTGGACTCCGAACTATATTATCTCAAGGTCTCTTGAGATGTGATCTATTATTAGGAAATCAAAAACCTTTTCAATGTAGTGAAAGAATGTATGAGAAGTGCATTTATTTAAGTATTGCTCTGAGATCCAGACATACCTGTTCCTCAGCTGTGGTTGGAATTCCCACTCCCCAAAATGGTGAAATATATGGAAATTTAACTGTTGCAAAATATAGAAGAGCTTTTATCCTCAGTTGTCTAAATGTATTACTTTCAGTAGTCATCAGTGGATATTTTACAAAGTAACTATACTTAGAAAGATTATGCCTGTGTAGCAGTTGGAAAATAGAGACTATAGATCAGGGCTCCTCAACCTTTTGGCATATGGGGGCTGCATTAGAGTGTCCAATGCTTAAAGAGGGTATTATATAGTGGGTTTAAAGCATTGAGGAGATGAGGTAACTGTGATAACAGCTCTTTATTAGAGGCAGCATGACAAGGGCTGCTCCCAACAAGCCTGACAAAGGGCTTGTGGGCCAAACCTATATACAACGCCAAGCTCCTGCACAAGCTTGCTATTGGTTCATTCAAACAGGCAGGGGTCTGTGATTGGTGTAGGGCAGCAGGTATTTGGATCCCACTCCCCATTGTTCTCCAGTCCCCAAGCTCTGCTCTGCTGGCTTTAATGAGCCGGCAAGAATAATATATTTTAAGGCACATCCCTCCCTCCTAAATTCACAAGCACATAATCCTGTAGGTACGCTGGTTTGCAGCGCTCGCACGTTGACTGTCTGAGCTCTGGGGCCATCAGTGGGGAGGTTGCAGCCTTGGATGCTGCGAGTTGGGGGGGCAGTGGCATTGGCACCTCAGCCAATGATTTGGGGTCTTCCTGTTGCTCATTTCCGGCCGGATGTTCCGGTTGCCCCTGAGGCTCGGGTGTTTGTTGAGTGGTGGCAGCTGGGGCAGCTGCTCCTTCTTCTGTCTCTGCCTCCGGACTGTCGGTCAGCAGGTCATCTGGTCTTGCTGCTCCCCCGTCTGGTGCCTCATGGGACCGTAGCTGGTCTATGTGCCACCTCATTGTGAATCCCCCTTCTGAGGTGACCTCATACATCACTGCCCTCAGTACCCAGGAGACTCGAGCCGAAATCCATGCTGCCCCCCCCCAAAGCTTTCAGCAAACACCAGGTCCCCTGTGTTGAACCCTCTGGGTGCCCAGACCATCTCAGATACCGCCTGTAGGCTTGGGGCCTGATCCAGGTGCATGCGGTCTAGTAATGTGCTAAGCCTCCTGCCCATGAGCAGTTCCACTGGTCTTTGGTTGGTCACTATACTCGGGGTGTAGTGTTGGGCGAGTAGGCATTCAGCTAGGTGGGCTTCTAAGTCGCCCTGGACTATGCGGTGGAGCGATTCCTTGGTAGCCTGCACCATTCCTTGGTAGCCCACTTAGCCGTTTGTGGCGGGATGGAAGGGGGCTGACCTTATATGCTTTATTAGATTTTGGCCATAAAAGTCTTGGAACTTGGTTGAAGTGAATGCCGTCCCGTAGTCTGAGACAAGGGTGTCGGGCAACCCGTGTGTGGCGAAAACCCTTCAGAGTGCCCCTAGTGCCACCCTGGTGGAAGTGGATGCTACCGGGATTACCTCTAACCACTTGGAGTGGGAATCTATGATCAAGAAGAATACCTGCCCCTGGAAGGGCCCCACAAAATCTACATGCAAGTGGGACCAGGGGTTGCATGTGTGTTCCCACTGTTGACCTGGGGCTCTCGGCAGAGCTGGCCAAGTCTCCTGGCATGGCTGGCAACAAGCTACCCAGGATTTAATGACATTGTCAATCTCCAGCCACCAGACATAACTGCAGGCTAGCGCCTTCATGCACACAATAGTGGGGTGTGTCTTGTGCAGTGCATTGAGTGCCTGCTGCCTTAAAACTGGGGGTACCACCACCCTGTTTTCCCACAACAGACACCCCTTATATACAGATAATTCATCCCGGTGAGATACAATTGCATCCCCTCCACACCCAGTCCAGAACTCGCAAGAGGGTCTTGTCTTTCCTGGAGCAGCGGGCAATGTCCGTAGCATGCACCGGGTGGTCTGGAAGAGACTCCAATGACATGATCTAGTAAGCTGGGGCAGGATCAGGGTCCATGGCCAGCAACAGCAACCGGCTCAATGCATCTGCATGGCCCATCACCTTCCCTGGTCGGTAGCACAGGTCATACTGGTACCCTGCAAGGAAGATGGACCACCATAAGACCCATGGGGAAAGCATTTGTGGTGTCTGGTGGTTGGGGGCAAACAGACCCAGCAGGGGCTTGTGGTCTGTGTGTATAGTGGACCAGCCGTACAAATAGTCATGACATTTTTTTACCCCTGCTATGATAGCCAGACCCTCCAGCTTCTGCAAAGTCTGGGAATAATAAGCCACCGGGACCTTGCGGCTGTCCGGAAGCATGTGAACCAAGACCGCCCCCACCCTATATGGTGATGCGTCGCAGACCAGGACAATGGGCAGCCACGCATCAAAGTGGGCCAGCAAGCTATTTGAAGTTAAAATGTTCTTTACTGCCTGAAACGCAGTCTTTCTGGCAACCCCAAACCCACGGAGCCCTTTTGTCCAGTAAGTGATGCAAAGGCTCTGCTACTGCCACCTTGTGGGGAAGGAAGGCGTGGTAAAAATTTAGGAGTCCCAAAAATGACTGTAATTCCGCCTTGTTCCTGGGGGCCGGTGCATTACAAAATGCCCTGCTTTTGTCCTGTGCTGGGTGAATCCCTTGCGCATCCACCATGTACCCCAGGAAGTCAATGGTGGGACCTCCCAATTCACATTTCTCCCTTTTGTCCTTCAGCCCCATCCCGTCAAAACACTGTAGTACTGCTCAGAGGTGGGATGCGAATTCCTCCTCAATGGCTGCGGCGATCAGCACATCATCGAAGAATGGCTGGACCCCAGGAATTCCTTTAAGGAGAGAGTCCATTAAGTTCTGAAAGATCCCCGGGGCCACGCTGACACCAAACTGCAGCCGTTTGACCCTAAGAGCCCCCCTGTGTGTGATGATTGTCTGTGCATCTGCAGTGGCCTGTGGTTGTTGGCACTTTGGGGTCTGGCTGTAGTGTGTCTTCCTCACTGGAGTTTTCCATGTTGAACCCACTGGCGACCTGGTTCGTTGCTGTGGTATGCCGCTGTTTATGCGACTTCTCGTAGGCGGCCGCCTCGTCTAGGGCATCCGCTAACATAAGAGACTTGTGTCTCGTCAGCTTGGCCTGTAGCTTCTCGTCGCGGAGGCCAGCCATGAAACGCCACAGCAGTGCTTTGTCCAGGCTCACAAAAGCACAGTCTTGGGCACGGCGGTGAAGCTCAGCTAGGAAGGTCGAAGCTGGTTGACAGATCGCACCCAAAGAGTGCTTGTGAATGGTTCCTCATCCTCTTGGAGAGGAGTGACAAGTGGAGTGCCTCAAGGATCTGTCCTGGGACCTGTTTGTTCAACATCTTTATAAATTATTTGGATGAAGGAATAGAGGGAATGCTTATTAAATTTGCAGATGATGCTAAATTGGGATGGGTTGCAAATAAAGTTGAAGACAGAAACAGGATATAGGATGACAGGCTGGAAAATGGGGCTAAAACCAATAAAATGAATTTTAACAGGGATAAATGTAAAGTTTTGCATTTAGGTAGGAAAAATAAAATGCATGGTTATAGGATGGGGGAGACTTATCTTAGTAGTAGTATGTGCGACAAGGATCTAGGGGTCTTAGCAGATCATATGCTGAACATGAGTCAACAGTGTGATACGGTGGCTAAAAAGGCAAATGCAATTTTGGGCTGTATCAACAGAAGTATAGTGTCCAGATCACATGAAGTGATGGTATAACTTTGCTCTGGTAAAACCTCACCGGGAGTATTGTGTTCAGTATTGGGCACCACATTTTAAGAAGGATATAGGCAAGCTGGAATGTGTCCAGAGGAAGGCGACGAAGATGGTGAGGGGTCTGGAGACCAAGTCCTATGAAAAAAGGTTGAAGGAGTACAAATTACTTCTACAATGGTCTACAGAAGATGAAGTAGTGAAATCTCAAATGATTAAATGGGCAATTAATGTAAATAAAGAAATACAGATGGAAACTTGGGAATATTTGTGGAAGAACTCTATGAAACTTTCAACATGTCAAAGTATTAAAAAAAACTGTTTTAAGATGATGTATAGATGGTATATGACTCCTAAAAAATTGGCAAAGATGAATAACAAAATACCAGACAGATGTTGGAAATGTAAAAAACATGAAGGTTCTTTCTACCATATGTGGTGGACTTGTAAAAGAGCTAAAATGTTTTGGCAGATGAGTCAGCAAGAGATCTCTAAGATCTTGGGATATGAATTTAATAAAGTTGCAGTGTGAGGAAAAGCCCCCTTACAAGAACATCGTGATTACCAGCTCAGTTGCCAGAGCACCTGGAGAAGTGACTCACATGCGTCTGGCCAGAGAGTGGGGGTAAACCTATCCAGGGGCAAAAGGGACTTATGTAGTACAAGCAGCCATATTGCTACAAAAGCACTCTACACCGGTACAAGAGTGCCCATCAGGAGAACAGATGGTTTCCTGTCATTTCGTATGGCAGTCATCCCAGCATTGGAACGGAAGCAACTGCGCCGCCAGGAGCTATCCAGGCAAACGGTTATGAAGTTCTGACCATGGAATCCACCATGGAGGGCTAACACCACACACAGCCATCTTCCTACCAGGCTTGACTCCATTCCAGCGAAGCAGATGGCTCACATACACACCAGATGTCACCTATGCCTGCAAGCAACCTTCCCACCCCAGGAATGGTTAATCATCCAACCGCCACTTTCTTTGTTCAATTGAACTCTAGACAAAGACTGCTGCCCAGGAGAAGACAGAAGAAGAGGAAGACCATCTTCAGCCAGAACCAAGTTCCTTTGTATAAACTGGGCATTACCTAGGCCATGATTTGACTCTCTATTGTCACCCTTTTAGATAAGTCCAATAGTCCTAAGCAACTCCCCACCCAAGTAATCTCTCTGTTCTTCTCCCCAACTGTCACTTTGGAGCCTCCCCCTGGTCTGTTTCAACCTGAAAGTTCACTCAGGTATCCAGGATCCAGGTAAGTCCATTGGTCAAGAGCAAGCACCCAATTAGGTGCCACCAATGAACTTTCTATTGGTTGTTGCAATAGTCCAGCCCCTATGGGCACTGCGAAACCTCCCCTTTTTGGGTGGTCATGCATCAGCTGACGACCTTCCTCCTCCCTCGTACCTCCCATCCCCTAAGGGCTCAAGAGAGTCCTTATAATCTGTGGGCTAGCTACCCACAGGTATGCTTCTATCAGTATCTCAACTTGCACTGCATAGATCCATCCCCGATTCCTGATCAGTTTCGGGTCCCTTCTCCCACTTCCTCGCTCGTCGCCATTGGAGCCTTCCTCGAAGACTACAACAGGTAAATATCGCCCTGTTTGTCTACCCATGTGTTCCCCTATCTCTCTATCTATGTTTCCTAGGACTGAATGTGTGTTTTTATGAGTATTTTATCTTGTATGGAAGCCTATATTTTTTTCTTAATAAATTATAATTGTTTTACTTAATTAGAGTCCCTACTATTTTAAGCATCACTTTGCTGGACGTGATAATCCTGTATACACAGGTAAAAAGATCCTGAGTGAGCCAGGTGCCCACCTGATAATTCCCCAACCTCGTTTTGAGGGCATTTTGGCTTACAGCAGAGACTTTTTTGTTAGGATTACAAATTGAAAATTTTTCAAAAGAAGATAGAACTTTAATCTGGTATTTGCTCTCAGCTGCTAGGACATTGTATACGAAGTTGTGGAAGCAAGAAAAAATACCAGAGAAATGGGATTGGATTGTTAAAGTTATGACATGGAGTGAAATGGATAAGTTAACAAGAACTTTAAAAGACTATGATTTAGAAGTATTTAAGATGGAGTGGAAGAAGTTCAGAAGATACGTAGAAAAAGAATGGAAAATAAAGGAACATTGGACAATTTTTGATAATGATTAACTAAAAGTGGGAGGAGGATATGAACTTGAGTTCTTATTAATTAGGGGTACCTTTTATAATGATGGTTTGAATATAGTACACCGGCGGGGGTCAAGTAATGGGGGGGGGTAGGCAGAAAGTAATATATGGGATAGAGAAAAAGTAATTATTAATGTTATAAGAAATTGAATATATTGCCATATGTTACTAATAAAATTGTTTAAAAAGTAAGAAAAGAAAGGTTGAAGGAACTGGGCATGTTTAGCCTGAAGAGGAGGTGGCTGAGAGGTGATATGATCACCATCTTTAAGTACTTGAAGGGCTGTCATATAGAGAATGGTGTGGAATTGTTTTCTGGAAGGTAGGACCAGAACCAATGGGTTGAAGTTAACTCAAAAGTTTCCGGCTCAACATTAGGAATAACTTCCCGACCATTAGAGCAATTCCTCTGTGGAACAGGCTTCCTTGGGAGGTGGTGGGCTCTCCTTCCTTGGAGGTTTTTAAACAGAGGCTAGATGGCCATCTGACAGCAATGAAGATCCTGTAAATTTAGGGGGAGGTATTTGTGAGTTTCCTGCATTGTGCAGGGGGTTGATGACCCTGGAGGTCCCTTCCAACTCTATAATTCTAAGAAATGTTGACTTGGATGCAATCCATTTTGGAATAATATGTACTGTTGAATCCTTTTATCTAGCTATCCACACTTATAGTCAGTGTGTTTTTTGTGGCTTTTTTTTCATTAGCCGAGGCTAATCCAAGTCAAGGTTTGTGACACACACCTTTAAAATGTCTGCAGATGACCTGCACTTGGATTTCACAATTTTCATTTTGGAAAACATTTGTTCACAGATGTATTTGGTGCCAAAACTGTGAACGTGCCTGCAGCAAATTTCTTTAGATTAATAAATATATCAGGTAAGCCACAATAGAAATCTAACAGACTTAATTTTTTTTGTAAATTTCTCTGAGATGATCGCTGGCTTGCAAATCAGTTCCATGTGAAATAAGTTTCTTCCATCTTCTGGTGCCACCTCAAATGGATTCTAAAACATTCTTATTTCCTTTCTGTGTTTATGGTAATCAGTGAATCTGTTCTGGAATTCCACCTGAAATAGGTTCAGTGCTTTGATGTATCTTTCAATATTGAACTGTAAATTTCTGTCCTTCTCAAATTTTATTTTATTATTATTATTAGTTTATTTCTGCTCTGCCCCTTTCCCCTTTTTGGGGGCTCAGAATGGAGTACAACAGTTAAAATTAAGATCACAACAAAATCATAATAAAATCAACTTCAGCAATCAGTAAAGTGCAATAGGTTAGTTCAGCATGATGATATGAAGCAAGATAGTATAGCACCACAATGCAGTGGTGCAGTGGGCCATAAGGGCTTAGGGGGAGGCCAATCGATCTAATAAGTGGATAGATGCCCGTTTTACAGGCTCTACGAAAGGCCAACAAGCCAGGTAGGTTCCGGATCTCCATAGGGAGCTGATTCCACCAGGTTGGGGCCAGGACTAAAAAAGCCCTGACCCTGGTAGAGGCAAGACGGGCATTGCTTGGGCTGGGAACTATCAGAAGATATTGGGAGGCCGAATGAAGAGACCCCCGGGGCATATATGGAAGGAGATGGTCCCGTAGGTATGTCAGTTCCAGGCCACGTAAGGCTTTAAAAGTCAAAACTAACACCTTGAAATGGATCCGGTACTCTATAGACAGCCAGTGCAGGTCGCGGTGTGCCGGCCGTATGCTCACCCATATAGGTGATGCAGTCAGCAGGCGAGCTGCCACATTCTGTACCTGCTGCAGTTTCCATATCAGTTTCAGGGGCAAGCCAGTGTACAGCGAGTTACAGTAGTCCAGCCTGGAAGTGACCATTGCATGGATCACTGTAGCCAGATCTTGGGAGAATAGGTATGGTGCTAGCTGCCTGATCTGCCATAGTTGGAAGAAGGCAGACCGTGCAGCTGTTGTGACCTGGACCTCCATGGAGAGGAAGGCATCCAAAATCACTCCCAGACTCTTCACCTGCTGGGCCGGTACCAAAGTGGCATCACCCAGGGCTGGGAGTTGGATGCACAAACCCACCCACCCACCCCTCGATTCAGGTACAGGACCTCCATCTTAGTTGGATTTAACTTGCAGCATGAGAAGTTTGAAGTTACTTTCACTAACTTGTTGCAGAGAAATATTTAGTTTTGCTTCAAAAGCTTTCAGTTCAAAACACATAAGCTTTCCTTTTCCCTGCAACCTTAGATTCAATACTGTATGTTCAGATACTCTGTGATATCAGTTAGGAAAGCCACACTAAAAATCCATCCAGGGTCAGAAAATATTTCTTGACCTTTTCCTTTCTTCTTGAGAAAGACATCAGCTTCATGACAAAGAGTGAAAAAATGTTTTGGGACTCTGCCCCTGCATACTCTGCATCTATCTCTGAGAGAAAACTTTGAAACTGACAATGAGTAAGGGCATGATGCCTGATGTAATTAATGCTCAATACAACAATATACATCATACTTTCCCACCGAAGAATCTTACTACACAAGGTTTGCTAATGGATAATGCAGTGAAATTACGTGGGAAGTATACCATTTAATTTCAATATCTCTCCATTGATTCTTGCAACTATACCAGTTTTACTTCCCACTGTATTTCTTGCACCATCAGTTGTGATGCTTTTCAATTTATCTCAACTCAGATCAAGATTTTTCTACTGATTCACACACCTTCAAGAATATGTTTTTTTTGTAGCTGTAGTGCCATTCAAACTCTGCAGTGCACACAACTCTTCTGTAACTCTGAAGCTGAAATCTATTCCTCTGACAAATATTAGTAACTGAGCAGTATCTATAATGTCATTGCTCATCTAACACCAAAGGGAAAAAAAATCAAAACTTTTTGCCTTGACAATCAGTGATATATACAGCTCTTCTAGTTCTTCTGCATGCCTGGTGATTGTAGATGCAGATAGACTGACACAACTAACACAAGACACTTTATCAGGACACATTTCCTCCATTACTTTAACCATGCACTTTTCAACAAATTCACCATCAGTGAATGGCCTACCACTTTCAGCAATACATTTAGCAATATGATAGCTGGCCCTCACAGTAGACACATTCTCCTCAACATGCTGTAAAACCAGTGATTTTTAAAGAGAATTTATCTTGTTCACCTGCACCTCTCCTTGATATATTGAGTAGCTCTTGTGGCAGGATTCAAAGAGCCCTTTAACATTTTACTCTAATACTGAGAGAGTTTCAAGACATATCAAGCAAACTGATTTATCCTTGTTTAAAAAAGAGAAGTAATCACTAGTTCATTGATCATTAAAGACATGATGCTCATCTAAAATTTATCATTTCTTTGAAACAGCACTTTCTTTTTCAGACATCTTACAGAATTTTTAGTGCAGCAGCATTCAAAAAATCTTTACGCATATGGAAAGGTAAATGATAACTTCCCAGGGATCTCTTAGTTATTTCAGTGCAATAAGATACTGTTGAAGCATTGCAATCAGACACTGTTTAAGCATACTGAAGCAGCATGATGTCCATGCTGATGCGGGCTTTGGACCTGGTGTCAGCCATGGCAAAATTGAGACTCTTCCATACTGTATCAGGTTGCACGCACCAAGCAGGCCACACACTGGATTTGATCTTTGGTATGAGGATGGATATGGATCTGATTGTTAAAGAGCTATGTGCTATGGTCAGATCACTTTGCTCTGAAGGCCTGGTTGAGTATCTCAGCCCCCTCCTGTCTAGGTGGCAAGTGGATTTGTGCTTACCGGCAATGTCTAATGGAGCCAATTGGTTTCCAGAATGTTCTGTGAGGACAGATGCCTCCCAGTGATTCACTGGATGAGCTGATAGAAGACTGGAATTCCCATCTTTCTGAAGGTATTGATGAAATCATCCCCTAACATCTTCTTTGCTCCTGGCCTAAACCATCCCCTTGATACACCATGGCACTCAGGGGGATAAAATGGGACTGAGATGACTAGAGTGAGTTTGGTGGTGAACTCACAATGAAGCTGCAAGAACATCTTATGGGATGTTTATGAAATTCTATGTGGCGGTGGTGAAGACTGTGAAGGAGTTCTATACAGCCTCCATCACATCCTCTAGCTTTCGCCAAGCACAATAGTTTAGGGTAATTAGATACTTTTCAGGGCAGCATTGAAGTCACTGATCTCATTCCTCCAAGGTCAGGGACATAGGATGGTGCTAGGAGAGAGCGTATCATCCAGGTACCCCTTAATCTATGGGGTTCCTCAGGGGACAGTCCCCTCCCCCATGTTGTTCTATATGTGCCCCCTTGCCCAACTGGTGTGGAGTTAAGGGCTGGGAGGTCACCAGTGCACTAATGATACCCAGCTTTATCTGTTGATGGGAGGCTGGCTGGATACCACCCTTGCTAGCTTGACTGAGGGGCTGGAGGCTGTGGTGGGAAGCAGAGCTGGTTGAGACCGAATCATTCTCAGAACAATTTCATGTCATTTGCAAACTTGGCAACTACACTGATCATCCCTAGTTCCAGCTCATGGATGTGTTAGCAAATTTATGAATAAATTAAACAGCAGTGGCTTGAATATCTTTCCTTATGAGACCCTGCTGCTTCTTTCCTTCCATTGTCCATTTATTTCTGCACTTTGCTTCCTATTATTTAGCCAGTCTTTAATCCATAAGAGAACCTGTCCTCTTATCCCATGACTTCTAAGCTTACTCCTGAGTCTTTGGTAAGCTATATTGTCAAAAGCCTTATGAAAGTCAAAGTATATAATATGTCACCATTATCTACATGCTTGTTCAGTTTGCTCCCCCAGTTGGAAATAACGAGGCTTACACAGTATTTGAATATTAAACAGGGCCACTTTATTAATGAATGTAAACCGGCATGAGGCTAACAGAATTAACAGGACAAGCCAAAGGTAGATTGTCCTGTAAATAGGTGAGCCCCGAGCCCCAGCATGAGCCGTAACAGCAGCTACTGCCAGACCAGCAAGCTTGGACCTCCAGGGTGAGCTGGCAGAACCTCTCCATCTGTCAGCGAGACAGTGCGTCCGCCACACCATTACACACTCCCGGCATATGCTTTGCCGAACACAAAAAATTCAAATATAAACATTGCAGTATAAAAATTCTTACCAGGTTCATTACCGGCTCTGATTTTGATGAGAGGGTATTAATAACGTGGACAACCACTAGGTTGTCACACCCAAAATGAACCACATGGTTGGCGAGTTCAGCCCCCAAAGCTGGACTGCAATGGCTATTGGGAAAAACTCTAAAAATGTGAGAGTACGGCAGAGGCCATTGGCGGCCCATTCACTGGGCCACTCCTTGGTGCACCAATGTCCTCGGAAGTATACCCCAAAACCCAAGGATCCTGCTGCATCTGAAGTGACCTGGAGGTCGGCCTCAATCTTCAGATCATCCCTCCAGAAGGAAATGCCATTAAAAGACTGCAAAAATTGTTCCCACACCTACAGGTCCAAACTAATGCCCCGGTTAACCCAAATCCTGTGATGAGGCAATCACAGGGACCCCATGGCATCACCAAATGCCACAAAAAGGCTCTGCCCAGGGCCGCCATTTTGCATGCAAAGTTGAGGTGACCCACCAACTATTGCAATTCTAGAAGTGAAACCTTCCTTTTGCCTTTAACTGCTGCCAATCTTTGCTTAAGGCCCTCTACTTTCTCCACAGGCAGCCGTGAAACTTGCCTGGTGGTATCCAGCTCAATTCCAAGGAATGTCAGCACAGAAGAAGGGCCCGCAGTCTTTTCATGAGCCAATGGAGCACCAAGTTCCTTGGCTAATGCAATAAAGAACTCCAGCAGGTGAGTGCACTGCCTAGACCCCACGGGGCCCACAAATCATCCAGGTAATGCACCGTGTCAGCGGTACTAGCCTGGACCCTAAGCGCCCACTCCAGAAAAGAACTAAAGTGCTCGAAGGCTGCACATGAAATGGAGCACCCCTTGGGCAAGGCCCAGTCCATGTAGAATTTCTCTTTGTATTGGGCTCAAGTGTGAGAAACTCATCCAACTAGGTGCCTATGATTACAATCCCGCCTCTGCTCACCTCTACCCATGCCCACTCCTGCCTCTCTCTTCATGTCACCCAACTCTGAATAGCCCCATCTTCCTTGCTGATTACGATGATTGAACAGCCATCAGTGCTCCCAATCTTTGTTATCTCTGTTGCAGCCATTTTATTTTAATTTTACAGGTCACATAACAATGCATTCACAAGTCAGCACAATATTAACCCACCCTGTCTTTTCATGCCTCCCCCCATGTCCATACATGAGGAGTTCCGGTGGCAAAGTGGGTTCAATCGAATAGTAAAATTTACTGTGTAAGGACCTTCACTTATGACTGTAAACACTTGTTTTGAGGCAATGCTCATGATGTGGACATGGAGAGCAAGCAGTTCTGTATTCCCCCATATACATGTCATGTGGCCATATTTTTTTTTCCTTTCTTTTATTATGATAGGGAATGTCACTTTTTATTTTGGTCAAGCCTGTGTTGTGCTTTGCATTGCTGTCTCTTGTTTGCACTCCATTACATTGGGGAGGTTGCAATGTTTTTTGCTACTGCAATTGCTGGCTCTGCTGACACACATGGTCACAATGTGATACTTTGCAAGCTGGTGGATTGAGAGAGGGGAGTTCTCAATTTTTTTTTGCTTGTGCTCACATTGTGATGTGACCATGCATGCCTGAAGAAAGGTGAAACAGACAGGGGGAGAGGAAGTGGTGGCAGGAGGGAATAGAGATAGGTGTTTTCAATTTTTTTTTCATACTCGCTTTGTAATGCGACCATACATACCTTTAAAAAAAAGAAGAAAGGGGTGTGGGAGAGAGGAAGCAGTGTATGTGAGGGAAAAACATGCCCATGACAATGGAATGCTGGGGAGTTAGAAGTGGGGCAGAATGCTCAATATCAAATGTGAAACCCATCAGCTTGAGAGCAGAGGTGCAGCAAATTTTCAGATAGAAAGTCTGGCAAGACCAACCACAGCAAAAATCTTAATTATATTAGAACCCCACAACTTACTGGTCCTTGATAATTTAAATATCTGTACAATTGACTCTCTTTGACTATGTTCACAAAATGTAGCATTGCCTTCAGCATTCCTTATAGGTAAACATCCTCTTAAATTGCAACATGCATCTGGATCCTAACCCCTATATTTTTCTTGACTTGTGTTTCATATTTTTTTTCTTTTTCTTTTTTTGACTAACAGGAAAGAGGCCATTAATCCTAAATGGGCCAAAGTAGCAGAAACACCAAAAACTTCTGACTTCAGAGTTCTACTATGAGGTCCTGAAGCTGTCTGTATTTCAAGAGTGCCTCTTGCCATGAGCTGGGGATGGGAGAGTTGTGCTTGCTTGTAACCTGTAGTAACTTCTGAGGGTCCTGCTTTGCTGCTATCTCTTTGTTCTCACACACTGCATCATTGTGTATGTAACATATCATGTATCTTTCCACCCTGGAGCAGATGCTACAAGCCTCCCAAGGTTGTGTTATCTGGTTCACAGAGATGCTCACAGATTGCTTCAGCAAAACTGGGGGTAGGGATGACACCTAGTAGGGGAGGAAAGGTGATTGGTAGATTTTGGCACTTTTGTATTTGAACTATGTAACAGATGGATTGGCTATATCTAACTGGATAAAGCCCTTGGGCTTAGCAAGACCCTGCCTGATTGTCATGTCTTGCTCATCAATAAATGCCTTTAATAAATCTAGGATGTGTTGATTAGTGAAGAACTTGCAGGACTTGACACTGTGATTCTAATGGCAAATTCAATTAAAGTGATTGAATATTGCGAGATTCCTCCCTTGCTGGAGTCACCCCCACCCATCCACACACACACCTTCTATTATCTTGGCCTGTGCCAGGAGAAGATCCTTTAGGCTTCAGAACAGGAGGGAGAGGAAGTTCCATTCAGCATTTTCACCCTCTTCTCTTCCTTGGACAATTATCTCCCTTCCAGCAGGAAGTCTCATCCACACCTTTCTTTCCTGACCTATCCCTGGATCTTCCATTATGAAGGATGTTTGCCCCACTCCCCTTTACCCTAGGTCCAATCCTGGCCCTACTCATCAGACTCTGGCACCTGTTCTGGCCAATCTGGACTATGACTGGGTGATTTGCCTATCCATTCCTGGCTTCTGCTTGTTGCCCAATCCCTCCTCTCAATCCCTAGCTTCTCCCTCAGCTCATCCAGGCATGACCCTGTCCCTGGCCTCTTGCCTGGGCTGCTACTGCTGGGTCATAAGAACATAAGAGCCCTGCTGGATCAGACCAGTAGTTCATCTAGTCCAGCATCCTATCTCACACAGTGGCCAACCAGTTCCTCTGGACAGCCAACACATAGAGGCTGAGGCCTTCCCCTGATGTTAAGAACATAAGAGTAGCCATGATGGATCTGGCCAATGGCCCATCCAGTCCAACACTCTGTGTCACACAGTGGCCAAAAAAACCAGGTGCCATCAGGAGGGCCATCATGGGGCCAGGACACCAGAAGCCCTCATCCTGTTGCCCCTCCCAAGCACCAAGAATGCAGAGCATCACTTGCCCCAGACAGAGAGTTCCAACAATATGCTGTGGCTAATAGCCACTGATGGACTTCTGCTCCAAATGTTTATCCAATCCCCTCTTGAAGCTGGTTATGCTTGTAGCCACCCCCGCCCCCCGTGGCAGTGAATTCCATGTGTTACTCACCCATTGGGTGAAGAAGTACTTCTTTTTATCTGTTCTTACCCAACTGCTCAGCAATTTGATTGAGTGCCCACAAGTTCTCATATTGTGAGAAAGGGAGAAAAGTACTTCTTTCTCTGCCTTCTCTATCCCATGCA
The DNA here is from genome assembly GCF_032191835.1 of Heteronotia binoei. Classification (NCBI taxonomy): domain Eukaryota; kingdom Metazoa; phylum Chordata; class Lepidosauria; order Squamata; family Gekkonidae; genus Heteronotia; species Heteronotia binoei. Next base: position 102,932,673 of record NC_083224.1, read on the forward strand.
TAATCTTGTAAACCTCTATCATGTCACCCCTCAGTCAACATTTCTCCACGCTAAAGAGCCCCAATCGCTTTAACCTTTCTTCATAGGGAAAGTGTTCCAACCCTTTAATCATTCTCCTGGCACCGAGATTCAGAGCCTTAGTGCCCCTGAATGTGGAGGGTCCCCTGTCACCATGGCTCAAAGCCACTGAGACATATCCTCCATGAATCTATCTAATCTCCTTTTAAAGCTGTTTATTCCTGTGACCATCACTACATTCTCTAGCAGCAAATTCCACATTTTAATCAATCCATTGGCAAGGCTGTTGTCCTCCTTGTGTATATGGGATCCACTCCCCTGGTAGTCTTGGAGTCTGCTGGGGCTGCTCATGATGGGTGCAGGTGTTGCCAGGGCATTATCAGCTGATAACATAATCAGCCTTGTCAGGATGAACCCAGGCTGACTTCTGACCTTGGCAGCTATGGGACTTTCCTGACTTGGCTGTCTGTTTGGCAGCTGAACTGGTAGCACTCTTCCCAGCATCAGGTGAGTGCCTGTCAGTCTGATCAATGGCCTTGCCATGGCCAGCAGGGATCTGGGCAAGTCCAGGCTGGACATCAACTCCAGACATATATGTATTTCATTCTGCAAAGTTGCACAGTTAAGAAATCATGATCTGAAGCAGAACAAAGTTTTCATCCAGTAGCACCTTTAAACTTAACAAAGTTTTATTCAAGGTATATGATATTACAAGATGATACTTTGTCATAAACTCAAGCCTCTTATAAATGTTTCACTGTGTCTGCTATAAGCATGGTTTGCAATGTCACCAGACAGATCTTGAGACCTCTTTCCATGTTATCAAGAATTACTATATCATCTTTCCCCATCCTTACAGACCATAAACCCTTGCTTGGTCTATTTGCCCCCGACTGTCAAATGCACCAGATGTTGTCACCACCTTCCTTGCAGGGTACCAATACGCTCTCCAGTACTGCCCAGGGAAGGCGATGGGCCATGTGGATGCCCTAGGCCATCTGCCACTGCCATCAGGGGACCCAGATCCTGCTCCAGCACACCAGAGTTCCTCCCAGACCGCCCAGTGCATGCAAAGGACATTGCCTGTTTTTCTGCCAAGGACAAGATTCTCTCCCGAGTTTCTGACTGGGTGTGGAGGAGATAACCAACCAGCTGGGCGGGCCTGGAGTTTACTGCATACGCGTCCTGCCAGGATGAACTTTTGGTACATGGGAGGGGGGGTTGTTGTGGTAAAGTAGGGTGGTGGTGCCCCCAGCTGCAGCAGCAAGTCCTCAACACGCTGCATGCAACTCACCTGGGGATTGTGTGAATGAAGCCACTCGCCTGCAGCTATGTTTGGTCGCCTGGGATCAATGATGCGGTCGAGTCCTGGGTCACCAGATGCCAACCCTGCCAGGAGACCCGACCGGCACCTCTCCACATGCCAGCTCAGCATTGGGAGTCCATGCGCAACTCCTGGTCCCATCTACATTTGGACTTTGCAGGGCCCTTCCAGGGACAAATGTTCTAATAGTGAACTCCCACTTGAAACAGCTGGAGGTGGTCCCAGTGGCATCTACCTCCTCCTGGGCCACCATCAGCGGTCTCCGTCGGGTCTTTGCAACACACAGCCTGCCGGACACTCTGATCTCAGACAATGGAACTGCACTTACTTTGGGTGTGCCTGGAACTTAACTAGGCATATCAGGTCAGCCCCTTTTCATCTGGCCACAAATGGTTAAGCTGAAAGGATGGTGTGGACAGCTAAGGAATCGCTCCGCTGCATCATCCAAGGGAACTGGGAAACCCATTTTGCAGAGTTCTTATTGGTCCAGCATGTGATCCCCTCCACTGCCACTGGCTGCAGCCCGGTGGAGCTCTTAATAGGCTGGTGGCTGTCCTCTTTACTGGACCATTTGCACCCTAACCGAGCCCTGGACCTCCAGGAGGTACCAGAGGTACGTAGGGGGCCCCACGGGTTAGATACTGGGGACCAGGTCATGGCATGGAACTTTGGGGAAGGCCCAACATGGATTCTGGCTAGGGTCACCCGGGTTCTAGGGTCAGTAATGTACAAAGCAACCACGGAGGGCAGGTCCACCCTTAGGCGGCACATAGACCAGTGCAGTCACAAGAGGCCCCCAAGAAAGAGGACTACAGTTCTGATGATTACTCCAACTCCTCCCCCGACCAAAGTGGCTGAGTCAGAAGCCCCACCCCCACCCTCCAGGCTGAGCCGGTGGCCACAGGGAACCCGGAACCACTGACTGGAAGCCCTACATTGCCGACCCCTCTGCTGCCACTACAGAAGCCACGACCGCTCCTCTGCTCACTTTGGCGGTCCATGTGGGAGCACTGTAAGCCAGCCTACCTAAGGGACTATGTCTGTTAGGCTTGTGAACTGGGGGAGGGTGGAGGGATGTTGTATATATGATTTGAAATGTGTATAGGTAATGGTGTTCTTGCCTGGCTCACTGGAGCTTGTAGGACGGAGCTTGGGGACTTGGGAACAATGGACAGGAGGATCCAAATCCCTGCTGCCCTGCTCCAATCATGGGCCCCCTGCTGGTTTGAATGGTCCAATAGCATGCTTACACGGGAACCCTGAGTGTATATAACCTGGCCCCCTTGGCCCAGTTCTTTAGTCTTAGAGTGCAGCCCTATACTATGCTGTATGCAATAAAAGAGCTATGATCACTACCACCTCACCTCTTCCTTGCATTGAACCCACTATATTATAAAAACTTTGTTGATCTTAAAGGTGTCATTGGACTAAAAACATTGTTAGATATCCTGATGTTAAGAAATATATTATTACAAGTGAGGGAATCACAAATCTCTGCTTTTGAGAAGTATTTTGTTGTTCAGTCGCACAGTCGAGTCCAACTTTTTGTGACCCCATGGACCAAGTAACGTCAGGCCCTCCTGTCCTCCACCACTCTCCGAAGTCTGCTCAAATTCATGTTGGTCATATCAGTAATGCTGTCCAACCATTCATCTTTTGCCATCCCCTTCTTCTTTTGCCTTCTCTCTTTCCCAGCATCAGGGTTTTCTCCAGTGAGTGCTCCCTTCTCATTTGGTGGCCAAAGTATTTGAGCTTCAGCATCTGACCTTCTAGGGAACAGTCAGAGTTGATTTCCCTTTGGACTGAATGATTTGATCTTCTTGCAGTTCAAGGGACTCTCAAGAGTCTTCTCCAGCACCACAATTTAAAAGCATCTATTCTTCTGTGCCAGGCCTTCCTTATGGTCCAACTCTCACAGCCATACATTACTACTGGATTGAAAAGTATTAGAACACAGCAAATACTGGGAAGATGAATCACTGCAAATAGGACAGTTAATCACTGGCATCATCCAGAGAAACCACATGACATGGAGTAAAAGGGCAGTTTGGTTGCCAATTATTTTCCAATCTCCTTGCAAAGCGCTGGGTTTAATTGGTAATGACCTAGACAATCTGAACAATGTATACATCAAGAAGTTTCACTCCCATCTGTGATTTCTGCAGTTTTGTATGACGTTCCAATCATAAGAAGCTTCTAAAGTAACCACCAGGTCCAAGGGGCCCCTTCATACCCTTTCTATAGAATTTGCTCATTGGTGGAAGGTGGGGAAAATCTTCCTTCTTCCAGAGATTTTGTAGCCTAGATCAGCATTTATTAATGAGCTCTCAATTGATTCTATATTTATGTTCTTTGTGTGACCAAAGGGCTTAAGCACAATTTTAATTATGGGTATATTAAATTTTATTTCATTATTGTGAGTCACTATGTGATAACTGAAATACAGGATTATAAAAATTGAACATGTTTTGAGAGACAATAAGCCACTGGTATAGTTTATTAAAACAAGACATTGTCCTAGTCTTTAAAAACAAGATCTCATTCCAACACTAGCAAATTTAAAAGCATGATAGAGCTTGATGCTTCCTCGTTATTTTAGCTACATGAAGGTTTAGGGGAAAGATGGGTTGGCTGTGGTGGCTGGGACCTATCGTTCCATTGAATTTATCATAAGTTGGGCTCAGATTTCATTGGAGTTTGGAACTGGCTTGAGTTCAGGCTGTGAAGAAATGCCTTGCCTCCTAGAAGGGTGGCAAGCAGGCTTTAAGTTTCCTTCTCTGAGCTTGGAGACAAGCAGGAAGGGGGAAGGAAATTTGCCAAAGGCATTCCAGAAGGACCTGGGCTATCTCTTAAGAAATACTAATAGATCTGGCAGAAGAGACAATGGGATGAGCCAGCTCATTCCCCTCCTACAGGCAAGAAACAGAAGGTGCTATCACACTGGGAAATTGACATGATATTATCTCAGCTTCAAAAAAAGCCGCTGGAGTTTGGTCTGTCTTCGGACTATCAGACAGCCTCTGTTGAAGTGGCAGCATTCCATCAGCAGTCTGTGGTTGGTCATTCACATTGCTAGCATGCCTCAACCATGGACCTGCTGCAGAAAGGGCTGCTGTTTTTTTAAAGTCCCCCAGAAGTGCACAAGTGCTCCTCGGAGAGGGGTTGGGCAGAGGAAACCCTGAATGCACCAGAAAAGGCTTGGCATGATCACACTGCTCTTCCACTTATGAGTTGCACCCGGGCATACAGAGGGCCAGTGAACATGCAACCTAAATGCAATTTGGAGGGAAACTACCAGGAAGAACCAGGTTGCTTTTTAATCCGGATAACAAGAAATAACAAGTTGTTATTTCTTTTATGCTGGTGATTTATTTATTATTTTACTTCTGTGAATCTCATTGCTGAGAACTTTTTTGAATCATTTTAACTGTTTGGATTAATTTTATTGCTAAAGTTTCATTATTTATTGTTTTTAATCTTTTGCCTTGTGAGTAGCTTTGAGCAAAATTGTGGAGAGATGAGATAAAAACATACTAAACAGAAAATAATAGGATATTTAAATAATGATGATGCCTTAAAATTAAATGAAAAAATTGCTTTGTATCTTGAACAGAAATTAAAGGAAATGCTCACAAAATTTGCAATAATTAAGGAAAAGCTTCATAGCAATCCAAAAGCAAATTTCTATTCTATCCTTTATTGTCCATCAAGTTTCTTTAGCAGTATATGTATCCCATTTTCAGACTTCAAGACAACCTGAGGAATAGGAACTGGAAGCTTTGCTGGATCAGGCAAGATTTCAAATCGGAGCAGAATTTGGGCAACTGCCACTTTAATTTCATTCATGGCAAACTGCTGTCCAATGCAGTTCCTGAGAGAGGAGAGAGACAGAGAGGCCCTGAAGAATTAATGATTTTATTATTTATTTTATTATAATTGCCTTTTTTCTGAGTTTCAAGGTATATTACAAAGTATTAAAAAAGCAAAAAGGCGGCATAAGAATAAGCAATGTGGACTAGGTTTACAAAATTAGAAAACAATGGGAACAATAAAGAATAAACTATGGCATACTATAAACAAGACAGAAAATGGATTACAGAAGTAAAAGGCAGTATAGTAACAGCAAGATTGGTACGCACAATAAACAGAGCAATGAATTGCAATCCTATAACCTTTATAATGGCACCTTCCTGAACCGTTCCATGATACTACAACCCATTTCCTTTATAAAAATGCCACCCTGAACATTACTGTTTTACATATTCTGCAGAATGTTAGGCATGTGGAGGTTCCTGACCTTCTCAGGGAGCTTGTTCTATAAGATGGGAACCACAACAAAGAATACTTAGGTATAGACAATTAGGGATGCGCCCTTGGAGATATCTGGTCCATAGTCTATATACCTGAAAACTGGCCTACCAATATTTTAAGGAATATTTGGGTATCCAGATGATATCCATGATTCTTGGAGCTGGAGCCAACTGAGAGTGTGCCCTGGCAGCAGACCAGCTTTAAAGGGGAGGGGCAGACTTGGATGAAGACTCCACTTTTGAGGTCCCCCTTTGAAGCCTTGCCATCGAATTTGGCTCCAGATGCTTGATTGGATGGTCTGGGCTGTGCCACTAGAGCCAGTCCAGGTGGCTACTCACTATAGCCATGGATTCTCTTTTTGCTGGATCCATGCCCTGTGGTCACAAAAGTGGCCCTAGGTAAGTCCAAGACTGTTGTTTCTCAGAAATACTGGTATCTGGGTCTCAAACATTTCTGGAAATATTTGGAAATATCCTAGGCTGTTATTTTAAGGATCTTAGACCTGTGGGATCCCCCCCCCCCACACACATACACACTATTTAACACGTTTCCTGGACAATGGGAAGGAGGGGAGAAGGAGGCAGCTCTTCCTGGCAAATGGGGTTACATGGAGCTCTGTCTGTCCAATCACAATGATTCTCTTATACCCTGTAGCTTTCTGAGTATGGAAAAGTGGATAAAAAGCATGGCAACTTTGGCAAGATTAATCAACAAGTAGCTAATGGAGTGACTGCAGAATAGGTGTAATATGCATATGCCTAGTATAGCATCTGACAATAACTGAATTACGTCACTCTATATCAGCTGGAGATTCTGAGCTGACCTGAAGGGCAGACCCATGTAGACAGCACTGCAATTTTCTAACCTCAAGACTAGCATGGCATAGATCCATGTAGTCAGACTGACTAAGGAGAAGTAAAAAGGGCAACACCAATCACTAAGAGATATAAAATAAATCTAAGGTTGATGGTGCAAAATAAAGTAAAAAACCTCTGACTAATAAACTATATACTTATTTTATTTTGCATCATCAGCCTTGGCCTTATTTTCTATTTCTGCCATATGGACTGTGTCAAGGTAGGGCACCATCTTCCAATCTAAATGAGGCTGTTTTGCAGCTGCTTCTCCAGTAATAATGCTGGGTCCAGCATAATCCCTGGGATTTTAATTGAGTCAGACAGGAATACATGAATCCAATCAAATGTGGGAACCACCATCTCCTTCAAAGCCTCAGCCTTTCTGGTCATCATCACCTCTGTCTTGTAAGCTTTTAGCCATTAAACCACAGTAGTCAGGCAGTTGCTTAGGACCACTACAGCATCACCAGACAATTTGGATAAAGAAATGCAGAGTTGGGTGTCATCAGCATGTTAAGGATAGCTAATTCCAAAATCATAAACGATTTCTCCTAACAGCTTTTTACTAAGAGATTGAATAGCATGGGGGAATTAAACTGAGCCTTCTGGAACCCAACAGGACAAGTCCCACAATGATGACAACTGTTGTCCAACAGAAGTCCTCTGGCTCTGATCCATAAGGCACTATTTGAACCAATCCAAAGCATACTGCCTGATTCCTACTTCTGCTCCAAACATCTCAATAAAATGGCATGATCTAAGTGTACTAAAGGCTGCTGATAAATCCAATATGAGCAACAAAGATGCATGGACTTTGTCTACATTCAAATAAAAATAATAAACTAAAGTCACTAGCCTGTTCAGAAACAAGGCTGGAAGGGTTTTTAAAGAAAATGAATTACCCAGGAAGTCCTAATATTGTTCTGCAGCTGGTGCCATAATCATCTTAACCAGGAAGGGCAAAAAATTCAGGTGGGACAATAATTGGCCATATAATTCTTCTCTTGGATTTTTTAAAAAGTAATGGTAGGATAACTGCATCTTTCAATGACCAAGGAAAGGTGCCCTCCTCTAGTGATTGATTTATGCTGGACCTCAAGGACTCTTTCATTAATCTTTCCATGATTTCAGCAATCAGGATAGACAAGGATCCAGAGTACAAATGGGGAATTTTATAAATCTGCAAGTCCTGTTGACACTGAACATGGTAAATGGATCAAGATAATTCAGAAATGTATCAGACTGTGTACTGGGTATTTCTAGTGACTCAGATATATTACAACCAGCATTTAAACTGGAATATATTTAAGAAGTTTATCAGCAAAAAACCTTGCACATTTCCAGAGAGATATGTTCATATGAAAGCACCTTCTGAGAAGAAATATTTAACCTTGGAATGACATGCATGCAGCCAGTATGCATCTCTTTGGGATATCTGGAGAAAAATTTCCTATCAAATTGTCATTGTCCTAGACTTGGCCCAAGAATGCATTTGGTCCAGATACTGATTCAGGCTTTGATAGCATTGTCCATCACTATAAACCAAGCTAGCCTTCTTCTCTTCCCATTCGCTCACCAAATGTCATTTGTTCAGGGCTCTTTTTGTAGCAGGAACTCCTTTGCGTATTAGGCCACACACACCTAATGTAGCCAATCCTCCAAGAGCTTACAGGGCTCTTAGTACAGAGCCTACTGTAAGCTCCAGGAGGACTGGCTACATCAGGGAGGTGTGGCTTAATATGCAAAGCAGTTCCTGCTACAAAAAGCCTTGTTTGTTCTCCTCTTCAGTCTTCAAGTTCTGTGACAGGACCAGTGCGTATACCCTTCTGCATGCAAAAGAAAGACTGTGATCAGCAAACATTTAAAATGTGCTCACCTTGGTCCAGCTGCAAAGGGCACAAAAGCATGGGAATGTCGCCGGGAAGAGTTTTCTACTGAGAATCTCATGGGATCGAACACCTAGAAGAAGAAAATGCAAAGATGTTTTTCTTTTACACCACTACCTCTTACTTCACTTTTAAAAATGTCTTGATGCAGCTGTAGGTAACATATAAGCTCTAGGACATATATGTATGGGATACTTGCAGGCTCTTGTTAGAATCTTGACATTTCCAAGCTTTTGTTTCTTCTTAAAGTACACTAGCTTTGGGCTGCAAAGCTGTGCTAGAAAATAAGCTGAAGATATAAACAAAATAAACTAAACTATACTGGCTCCAAACTATGTATAGAGGCTTGTGGGTTTCTATGCCAGCACGTTTTCCCACTAGGTGGCAGATGTTATGGCTCATGTCATTAACCCTCTGTCGAATACCAAGCATTATTCTGGAGTCACATATGAAGCTCTAGTTGCTGGACTGAAGATACCATACTGTCTTGGGAAGGGGCAGACCATGCAGGTTTGCCACAGATGGCAGACCTTCTGGAGATCCTTCCCTTCTCACACAACCCTTCCTTTCCTCTTGCCCCCTTCAGGCCTGGAGCACACAAGGCCCTTAACTGGCTGTCATCACTGTGTTCTACAAGTTTACTAGATAGGGCCTAGAGCACCCTCCCTACCTTCAGGAAACTCCTTTAGTCAGGGTGTGCCCTAACATATGGCCAGATTTGAGGCAGGAAGAGCCTCAGAATGAACAAGGCATGAACAAATGATTTATTAAACAAATACTATAGCAGTTAAGTAAATAGAAGAACAGTTATAAAATGGGGCAGACAACAACTACACAAGACAAAATTCATGAAGAAAGAAGCTGGCTTAAGTTTACCACCCTCCAAGTGGGGCCTGGAGATCTTCTGATATTATATCTGATCTCCGGACAACAAAGATAATTCCCCTTGGAGAAAATGACTACTTTAAAGGGTGGACTGTATGACATTATTCCCTGCTGAAGAATGACCCCTCCCTAAAGAAGAAGAAGAAGATATTGGATTTATATCCCGCCCTCCACTCAGAGTCTCAGAGTAGCTCACAATCTCCTTTATCTTCCTCCCCCACAACAGACACCCTGTGAGGTGGGTGGGGCTGGAGAGGGCTCTCACAGCAGCTGCCCTTTCAAGGACAACCTCTGCCAGAGCTATGGCTGACCCAAGGCCATTCCAGCAGGTGCAAGTGGAGGAGTGGGGAATCAAACCCAGTTCTCCCAGATAAGAGTCTGCGCTCAACTTCAGAGAGGAACACCTTCCCTCTCCGAGCCCCCTCAGTCAAACCCTAAAGCCCAGAAGGTGTCTGGGAATTGCAGGACACCTGTAAAACACACAAAGACCCTAGGACTCCATGGAAGAGAGTCTCCCAAGGGCCCACAAGCTGCTCACCACCCAGGGCCATCTTATCAGCATTATGAGCCCTGGGCAAAGCAGTGTACTGGGCCCCTACGACAACTACTCACGGGAATAAAAATGTGCATCATACACAGATTAGTATGGGGCCCCTATGCTTGTGGGGCCTATGGGCAAGTGCCCATCAGGCCCATGCATTAAGACAGCCCAGTCACCACCCCCAGCCCTAAGTCTAGGATCATAGCACATCCATAGACAGCTTACTAGCATACAACTGAATTCATCTACCAAGGTCAAGAACCTGGAGAAATTCTTGTTTGGCAGCATTCCTGTTTGGCAGGAACCTGGGGAGATTCATCAAGAGGGCTTTAAACTGATGCTACAAGGGGAAGGAGATGACCAACATAGGGATTTCAATCAAGGGGAGCAAACAGCAGAGGCCCACCTGGGAATATGAGGTCCAATGGAGTCAAAAGTGAGAGGCTTCAGGTATCTATGTACCTATGCCCAAAGCATGGACAATAAGAAGGAAGAGCTTGGGTTTCTAATGCAGACAGAGGGATAGGATTTAGTAGGCATTAGAGATGGTGGGATGATTCCCATGACTGGAATGTAGTAGTGAATGGATATAAATTGTTCAAGAAAAAAAGAATGGGTCAAAAAGAAGGTGGAGTGGTGCTGTATGTGAGGAGAGGGTTTGCTTGTTAGGAAATACTGGAGGAGGTGGGTGACAGCCCAGTGGAAAGCATCTGGGAAGAAAGAACAAAGAGTATTGTGGTTGAAGTCTGCTACAGACCACCTGACCAGGCTGAGGCGGTGGATGCTGCCCACCTTAAGCAGCTTGATAGTGTATCCAAGCAACATGACCTTGTAGTTATGCGTGACTTTAACTTCCCTGATGTGTGCTGGGAGACAAACTTTGCTAAGCATTCAAAGCAGGGCTTTTTTTTGTAGCAGGAACTCCTTTGCATATTAGGCTACACCCTCTAATGTAGCCAAACCTCCAAGAGCTTTCAGTAGGCCCTGCAAGAAGAAGCTCTTGAAGGATTGGCTACATCAGGGGGTGATTCAGAGTTATGCAACTTCTGTCCTATCTGGCTGATAATTTCCTTTTTTAAATGGTGGAGCAGAGGAAGCTATAATGGGCTCAACCATGGGGTGATTCCGCACCCACGTTGGTCTGGGGCAGGCTTCTGTTTTGGGGTGGAGCAAGCTGACGATTTTGCACCGGTTGCTCCATGCCGCCATTTTGTGCAGGGCAAAACACAGGTTTATGCTGCGGCAGGGCAAATCGCGGGTTTGCCCTGCACAAAATGCAGGCACGGAGCAACTGTGCGAAATCGTCAGCTTGCTCCACCCCAAAACGGAAGCCCGCCCCAGACCAACATGAGTGTGGAGTCACCCGTGCTTTAATATTAACCATAAGGCAAGAGTTGGTAGATGGGGTGAAGGTGGTGGGGACCTTAGAGGTAAGTGACCATGTCCTTCTAGAATTCCTTTTGCTGTGGAGGGCTAAGGAACTTCATAACCAGATGTGTATGTTAGGCTGTGATCACACACACATTTAATAATTCATTTTTAATCCACTTTCAATGCACTTTCCAACTGGATTTTAATGTGTGAACTGGCAAAATCCAGCTGGAAAGTACACTGAATGTGGATTGAAACTGCATTATTTAGTGTGTGATCACAGTCTCAGATTTGATTATGGCAGGCTTTAATGAACTCAGAAGCAGGATGACAATGATTCCATGGGCAAGAATGCTGGAAGGGAAAGGACCAAATGAGGAATGGGCTCTCCTTAAATAAGAGCTGTTGCAGCTCAATCCATCACTTTTCTAGCAAGACAAAAATATGGTAGGGGATCCAAGAAACCAATGTGAATGAACAGAGCACTCCACGATAAGCTAAGGAAGAAAAAGGACATGTTAAAGAAATGGAGGGAAGGACATACCTTTAAAGAAGAGTATCTGAGGGTTGCTAGGCAATGTAGGTCAGCCATTAGAGAGGATAAAGCTCAGAGTGAGCTGAGGCTAGGCAGGGAAGCTTGCTACAGCAAGAAAAGTCTTTTTTCAGATATGTGAGGAGCAAATGCAAAGTCAAGGAGGCAATAAGACCCTTGTTGGATGAAAATGAAACTCTGACAGAGGGAAAGCAGAAAGGCTCAATAACTATTTTGCCAGACTTTTTTTCTCCTGAAGAAGAGAACAGAACCATCTAGAGATGGTAGTAGGCAAGACATGGTGCCTGGGCTGCTCATTGACATGGATAGAGAGTTTGTTGAGAGGCACCAGGCCAGATCATGTGCACCTGAGAGTGCTCAAAGAACTTTCTAGAGAGCTTGCAGAGCCTTTGTCCATTATCTTCAAGTAGGGTTGCCAAGTCTAATTCAAGAAATATCTGGGGACTTTGCAGGTGGAGCCAGGAGACATTGGGGGTGGAGCCATAAGCAAAGTTGTGACAAGCACAACTGAACTCCAAAGGGAATTCTGGCCATCACATTTAAAGGAATCGCATACCTTTTAAATGCCTTCCTTACATAAGAAATAAGGATAGGGGCACCTTCTTTTGGGGCTCATAGAATTGGACCCCCTGGTCCAATCTATTTGAAACTTGGAGTGCATTTTTAGGAGAGTCATTAGATGCTATGCTGAAAATTTGATGCCTCTACTTCAAAAATCAGCCCCTCCAGAGCCCCCAGATCAATTCTCCATTATTCCCTATAGGAATTGATCTCTATAGGGAATAATGAAGTGCCCAGCAGACATTTCCCTCCCCCACCCCTGTTTCTGATGACTCTGAAGTGGGGGAGGGCCTGCTCCCACCTGGAGATTGGCATCTCTACTCATGAGTTGCTGAACTTCTAACATCTTCAAAGTAATACGGAGCAACCGACCTCTGAAAAGATTATGTGACCAAAGAAGGGTCTGGGCTGCCAACAACCTCTGCAAAGATTGTGCAACCAATGGAGGGTCTGGGCTGCTTTCACAGCCATGTTACTTTGCCTGCTCCCCCATCCCCCTTCAGCCTTAAAGATGCAGACGCACCATCCCAACTTTGCTTTCCAGTGGAGTCTGAAGCCTCCGGAGGTGGAAAGGCACATGGGGGCTGTGGGGGCGGGGCTTCCCCCTGCCGGCCAGCTGACTGGAAGCAGAAAGGAGCCTGGGAAAGCGGGAGAACCCCCGCTGGGACCTGGGGATTGGCAAGCCTATCTTCAAGACCTTTTGGGGGATAGATGTGCTACAAAACTGGAGGGGGGTAAATGCAGAGGGTTTTTTGAGCAGGAACACACAGGAACACAGCTTTGGCTGACTTGGCACCAGGGGGTGTGGCCTAACATGCAAATGAGTTCCTGCTGGGCTTTTTCTACACAGAATCCCTGTATAAAACAATGGTGACATCAGGAGATGTGGCCTAATATGCAAATGAGCTCCTGTTGGGCTTTTGCCAACAGGATCTGGAGGAGGGGTGAAAGAACTACTAATTAAATTTGTAAATGACACCAAATTGGGAGGAGCAGCAAACATGTCAGAAGAGATAGAATCCAATGAGATCTGAACACACTGGACAAGTGGGTGTATGTGAACAAGATGCAATTCAACAAGGATAAGTGCAAAGTTGTACATCTGGGTAACAAAAATAAGAAGCATGCATACTAGATGGGGGAAATACTTCTGAGTAGCAGTGTGTATGAACTAGATCTTGAGGTATGAGTAAGTGAAACATGAGCAGTAAGTGTCATGCAGCAACAAAAAAGGCTAATGCAGTCTTGGGGTGTATCAACAGAAGCATAACATCCAAATAGCAAGATGTCATAGTCCCACTGAACACAATATTGGTCAGGCCACACCTAGAGTACTTCATGGAGTTCTGGAAGCCTCACTTCAAAATAGGATGTGGACAGAATGGAGTTGATGAAGTGATGAAGATGATCCCAGGACTGGAGACCAAGCCCTACAAGGAAAGGCTGAGGGACCTAGGAACGTTCAGTCTGGAGAAGAGGCTGCTGGGGAACATGATTAGTCTCTTTAAGTATTTGAAAGGCTGTCATCTAAAGAAGGTCAGGGAGCTGTTCCTGTTGGCAGCAGAGGACAGGACTCACAATAATTGGTTTAAATGATGGGTGGAAAGACACTAGCTGGATATTAGGGGGCGGGAATTTACACTAAGAGTAGTTCAGCAGTGGAATTGGCTGCCTAGGGAGGTGGTGAGCTTTCTCTCACTGACAGTCTTCAAGCAGCAGCTAGATAAACACTTGTTAGGAATACTCTAGGCAGGGGTGGCCAAACTTGCTTAACATAAGAGCCAAACGGAATAAACATCAGATGTTTGAGAGCCACAAGACATGAATGCCAGATGTTTGAGAGCCACAAGACAGGAAGGAAGGAAGGAAGGAAGGAAGGAAGGAAGGAAGGAAGGAAGGAAGGAAGGAAGGAAGGAAGGAAGGAAGGAAGGAAGGAAAATAGTTGGGGAGGGAAGAGGGAGAGAGAGGTGGAAAGAAAGCAACTTTAAATGCATTCTCCAAGCCACCAGCTGATTTGGCTTGGAGAAGTGATTTAAAGAGAGAAGTTCCTTCTCCAAGCTGGCCAATGGGATGGTGGGGGCTTTGAAAGCCACACAATGTGTGAAAGAGCAACATGTGGCTCCTGAGCCACAGTTTGACCACCCCTGCTCTAGACTGATCCTACACTGAGCAGGGGGTTGGACTAAATGGCCTGGATGGTCCCTTCCAATTCTATGATTCTACATTATGCAGAGCTAACTCTTTCACTGCATCAAGACAAAAAGAAGATTTGTTTGCTTTAAATGATTCCTAAACCCATTTTTGGGAGAGAAGGTGGCATGGTATAGCCCAATCTCATCAGATATCCAGAGGTAAGCAGTGCTGGTTCTTGGAAGGGAGACAACCAAGGAAGACTTGGTAGAGGAAGGCAATGGAAAGCCATCTCTGCTTCTCACTAGCCTTGAAACCCATTGCTGGGGTCAGCATAAGTTGGCTATGATTTGATAGCATTTCATACACACAACCCCATTTCAAGATATTTTTGAGAAACTGAGGAAACAGAACTTTATAACCTGATTTAATATTAACAATTTCAGTACAAAAATGTCACAGACTATGTGCAGCATGTCCAGTAGCTGTAACTTTATGCATTCTTCATTGAGGAATACTTTTGTCTTTAATTAAAATATGCAAATCCCTTAGCTATATTTATATATTCTGGAGTTGTAAAAGCTATTATTTGTCTTCACCTTATTATAAGGAAACAGATTACCTCTGGGTCTTCCCATATGCTTGGGTTTCGGTGGATATTATAAATGCTAATTCCTATTATGGAACCTGCAAAATAAAGTGATAACCAAGTTAACATCAATATGCAAGGACTCTATCAAGCTAGGAGCCATCCTGAAACTAAGGTATCCTCCAATAACCATGTGTGCATTGGGTTTTAGCTCCAGTCTCAATCTGTTTTGTTTTTTGTTTTTACAAATGTTTTTAAGCAATGAATGTTACAATTTTATTAAATGTAAAGCTTAATAAATATATCATCTACATTTGTCTAAGAAAATTTAGGTGCAGAAACAGGAAAAGAAAATTCATAATATATTTTTCTTCTATGGGATGTAAAGAAATGGTTTATTATGCTCCCTTTCTCTGTTGTTACAGATCACCTTGGGACCAAAAGATAAATAACAATAGGGCTCAAATAATCTATTGTGATACCACAGCAGAAGCTAAGCAAGTCTGCAAATTGTGATCCATGTAAGAGATGACTTCAGCTCAAGTAAGGATCCTAGGTTTGAGTTCAGTAGCACGTAGAGACCAACAAGATCTGGGGGAATATAAGTCAAAGCTCCCTTCATCTGAGAACCTTAAGCATCCTAATAACCATTTTTTCCTCCAAGCAAATGTGTGATAGAGATTGCATATACTGAACACTGTGACAGTGTACTATCAGAAGCTTTGACTTTATGCTAATATTCAGTGACACTTCCCTGTCAGGAAGAGCCACAGTTAAATGTTGAATTTGTTTAGAACATAAGAGAAGCCATGTTGGATCAGGCCAATGGCCCATCCAGTCCAACAATCTGTGTCACACAGTGGCCTAGTGTCATCAGGAGGTCCATCAGTGGGGCCAGGACACTAGAAGTCTTCACACTGTTATCCCTCCCAAGCACCAAGAATGCAGAGCATCACTTGCCCCAGACAGAGAATTCCAACAATACACTGTGGCTAATAGCCAAAGAAGGCTAGTGAGAATTATGGCATCACAACCACATTTCCAGTATGGGGAGAATGGGCAAGCCAGAACAGGGAAACTGGTTTAGGAGCAGCTGTTGCTTCCACGTCACCATGTTGCTCTGCCACACCCATCCTTCTTTTCTTGGCTTACCAGAATCTGTATGAAGTGACCACAGAGGAGCTATATACACATGCTCCCAGCACCCTTACATGCAACATGTAAGTAACACTAGGACTGAGCTCTGCAACCTGAAATTTTTGTCAATGTATGGTAGCAACACAATTTCAAAATGTGCACTGAAATGAATATACTTCTGGTTGCTTGCCCACCTACCCCTCAAATGAAACACTACACAAGTTATGGGTTAAACTGGGAATATTTACACATAAGCTGGTCTGCACCGTTTCATTACATTTTAAAGCACAGATTATACTGAGCTTGCAAAGCAAGCTTCCAAACAATGCAATCCACCCTGGCTCAGAGCCAGATCCAGAATTCCTCCAGACCCTACATGTCACAGCCCGCATGCCAGTGCATAGATGGGATGGGGAAGCACATTTCCGCCCGCAGATGTAAAGCCTTAAGACAAAGAAAGAAAGAAAGAAAGAAAGAAAGAAAGAAAGAAAGAAAGAAAGAAAGAAAGAAAGAAAGAAAGAAAGAAAGAAAGAAAGAAAGGGGGAGGGAGGGAGGGTGGGAAGCTCATGCTGGGTTAGAATGGTTCAGGGATGGTACTGGCTACCAGACCTGGCTGGTCAGCCAACCCCTGATTGGTCAGTGCTCCCACATTGAACTTTGATAGGCTCCTTCCACCCTCATGATTCCATCCAAGAGGTGGAGGGCGGCAAGCAAATGCCAGTACCTGAGCCAGGGTCCAGCACCAGTCTTTTATTCAAATAATTATAGTAACTGTCCCAGAAGTTCTTTGGGTTTTGTTTTTTAAAATAAATTAAAAACACAAAACTGTCCAGGCTGGAATGTTTTTGGTCAGTTTGTAGCTGCAATCCCAGGGTAAAGAGGCTTCCTATGGTGTCATTTAAAGAGGTCTCCACTTTCGTGCTTGCTCCTGTTCATCAGGTTAGTGTAACATTTCCTGTTCTCCAATCCTCCAGTACAATGGCTGTTTTCACATATAATTTGTCACTCAAATCAGCCACTGTACCAGAGGACTGGAGCACAGCAAATATTTACACCAATCTTTGAAAGCAAGTCCAGAGGGGGACTAATAAATTACAGGCCAGTTGGCCTAACATCTGGGGATGAACAGCAGCATTCCCTCTAAGCTGAGTTAGTGTGGGCTAGCTCACAGTTTTTTAGCCTCCAGCTCAGAGATTTTTGTCTTAGCTCAAGAAAGATGGCCCCAGAGCAAACTAATTTATACATTAACTTACAACTTTAATGCTAGTAGCTCACAAAGTAGAATTTTTGCTCACAAGACTTCATAGCTTAGAGTGGGTAGAGCAGTGTAATGGTTAAATCTGTAGATGACACAAAATTATTCAGGATGATGAAAACCAAGGCTGACTGTGAAGGGTTTCAGGAGGATTTCAACAAACTGAGTGAGTGGAAGACAATGTGGCAAATGAAGTTCAGTGTTGGTCAGTGTAAGGTGATGCACATTGGAACAAAAAAAAATCACATCTTTAAGTACATGCAAATGGGAGTTTGAGCTTGTTGAGACTGAGAGGGAAAGTGAGGTCCACTTGTGATGAATAGTTCAATGAAAATGTCAATCCAATGTGCTGCAGCATTTAAAAGGAAAATTCTATGCTGGGGATTAGGAAAGGGACTGAAAATAAAACAACCAAAATTATAATGTCCCTATATAGATTTATGGTGCAACTTCATTTGGAATGCTGTGCACAGTTCTGGTCACCATATCTCAAGAAGAATAAAGTTGGAGTCCAGTGGCATCTTTAAGACCAACCAAGTTTTATTCAAGATAGGAAGCTTTCATGTACATGCACACTTCAGATATAATGAAATGGAAGAAAACCATTCAAACATATATTTTTTTCTTCCATTTCATTATATCTGAAGAAGTGTACATGCACACGAAAGCTCATACCTTGAATAAAACTTTTTTGGTCTTAATGGTGCCACTGGACTCAAACTGTGTTTTGCTGCTTCAGATCAACATGGCTACCCACCTGGATATATCTCAAAAAGGACACTGCAGAGCTGGAAAGGTACAGAAGTGTTGTGTATGTGGGCTAATATTATGAGTGTTCCTGCCTGAAGCCTTTAGGACTGAGCTTGGGGACTCAGGAACAATGGGCAGTAGGATCCAAATCCCTGCTACCCTGCTCCACCCCCTGCTGGTTTGAATGATCCAATGGCATCCTAGCACGGGAAACTTGATCTGTATATAGTAGTCCTCATTGGCCCGGTTCAAGAGTCTTCTTAGTTCAGTCATTACTATGCTGTAACTCAATAAGGAGCTATGGTCACTGCAATCGCATCTCCTCCTTGCATTGAACGCACTATATTATAGTGGCAATGAGGATGGGATCCTGGTGAGTGAGCCTGGCAACTGGCATTGCACCATGCATTGCTGCCTCCGCATCCAGCTCCATGCATCGCATTGCCATCACTGTCAACATGGCCACTGCACCAGGAATGCTGCCCAAGTTCAACGCAGCCGACCCTTAGCTATGGGAGACCTGGTTGGAATGACTGCAATGTTATGTCGAGTTCCATGAGATCAAGGGAACCAAGAAGGTGCTGCTGTTCAGCTCCTGCAGGATCACAACCCTGGAGCTGGCCCAGGGTCTCATAGCGCCCACAATGCTCAAGAATGCGACCTCTGACCAGCTCATCATGGTGCTTACAACCCACTTTGTGCCACAACCCAACATCCTGGCCCGCCAATTTGGCTTTTTGGCTATGTTGCCGCCCTGCACAAGCTGGCCCTAAGATGTGACTTCCCCCTTCTGAAAGAGGCTTTGCGGGATTGTTTCATCATAAACCTGAGGGACGAAAAGCTGCAGTGGAAGCTCATGGGTCAGGATGACACAGATCTCCAGAAGGTGGTCAAGGAGGTGATAGCCTATGAGAAATCTTGGAAGGATCGACCCATGACCGCGGTACATCAGGCCTCTGCTTCCAAGGACTCAGATGGCGATGATGCTCTCAAGCTGCATCATGCGGCCCAGCAATGCATCAGAGCCAGAGCCATCCAGATTGTGCGCCAGCTGTGGGGAACCACACAAAGAGAAATTGTGCAAATTTAGGGATGCTGTCTGCCACCAGTGTGTGAAGATGGGCCACCTGGCACGGGTCTGCCAATCCAAGTCGTCCTGCTCAATGGCCAAGTGACAAAATGGCCGATGCCACAAGACCACCATCGTCGAGGAGTTGCACTCCCTCACTGCATCCACCAGCCAGGTGGTGTTCATAGAGGGCGCTCCATGTAGGATTGAGATACTCGGGGGCTACCTTCACGGTAACCTCGGCTCAGACTCTTAAACAACTGTGCATCGGGGGGGGGGATATCACTTGCACCCCTCACCGATAATTGTCCAGGACTTCCAGAAACAGGAGGTTGCCATACAAGGGATTGGATTTGTCAGGGTCAAATATGGACAGTATGAGGGAACCCTGTCATTGCCAGTTGTTGCAGGGAACCTTATGAGCTTACTGGACAGGTCATGGTTTGGTCCACTAACGATCCACATGACGGGCATCCATCAGGCCCCCTCAGGTATGGACTTTCAATGGGTCTGTGCAGAGTTTCCATCCATTTTTGATGGGTCTCTGGGAACTTACACCAGGCCCCCCATGTCCCTTCAACTCAATCCTGCCGTGCAGCCCATATGGCTCAAGGCCAGATGCATCCCCTTCACCTTAAAACTGAAGATAGAAGAGGAGCGCAAGAGGTCTTAGAGCCAGTGGCCAATGCACGGTGGGAGATCCCCATCGTGATCAATGTGAAATGCAATAGCAGCATCTGCATTTCTGTGGACTACAAATGCACCATCTATAAGGTGCTGCAGGACCACACCTACTTGGTCCCTGTGGTCAGCCACATTTTGGCTTCCCTAGCGGTGGCTAAGATTTTCAGAAAATTGGACTTGGCACAGGCCTACCAACAGCTTCCCGTGAACGACACCACCTCGGAAGTGCAGACAGGACGCTTTCAGGGTCAAGCGCCTACAGTTTGGGGTTAGCGTGACACTCGGGATCTTTCAGAACTTAATGGACTCTCTTTTAAAAGGCATCTCTGGGCTCCAGCCATTCTTCAATTATGTGCTGATTGCTGCCGCCACCGAGGAAGAATTCACCTTCACACTGTGCTCCGGTGTTTTGACTCAGCTGGGCTGAAGGTAAAACGTGTGAAGTGCCTCCTGGGGGTCCTGCAAATCAATTTTCTGGGCTACATGGTGGATGCTGGTGGGATCCATCCAGTGCAGGACAAGGTCCAAGCCATCTGCAATGCCCTGGCCCGTACTAACAAGGCTGAGCTTCAAGGAGGTGGAGCACTTTTCCTCTGAGGAAAGGCTGAAGATAGGATGTTTCAGTTTAGAAAAAAGGCTAAGGGGGGATTTAACAGACGTTTATAAAATTATGCATGGAGTAAAGATCTGGATAAAGAGAACTTTTTCTCTCTCTCCCAAAATACCAGAATGTGATGGTGTTCATTGAAGCTGATGGGCGCTAGATTCAGAATAGACAAAAGAACATCTTTATTTAATGAATGATTTAAATGTAGAATTCACTGCTAGAAGATAGCCATAGGCATAGAAGTGATAGCCATAGGCATAGAAGTTTTTAAAAGGGGATTAGCCAGATTCATGCAGGATAAGTCTATCAGTGCCTAGTGATAAGGGACCTCCACATTCAGAGGCAGTATACCTAAGAATACCAGTACCATGAGGCAACATCAGGGAAAAGCCTTGACCTAAATGGGAACACATACAGCCTGGGCTGCGCGAACTGCACTGGCTGCCAGTTATATACTGGGTTCGTTACAAAGTGCTGGTCATTACCTTTAAAGCCCTATATGGTCGAGGACCTGTCTACCTTAGGGACCGTCTCTCTCCATATGAACCCCAGAGAGCACTGAAGTCAGCCGGGAAAAACCTGTTGACTATTCCCGGACCGAGAGAGGTGAAGTTGCAATGTACCCGCAATCGGGCCTTCTCCTCTATAGCTCCGAGCCTATGGAACCAACTTCCAGAGGAAATGCGGGCCCTGCGGGACCTTGAACAGTTCCGCAGGGCCTGCAAGACCTTCCTCTTCCGACTGGCTTTCGCTGATGAAAATGGAAATTGCTAAGGAAACCGCCATCGTAAAAGCAAACATAAAGTAAACATAACATTAGCACTTATTAATTTAATTTAATTTAATTTTAAAACTTAAGCAGATTTTTAATTAAATGTTCATGTTGTTTAACTGTAATTTTATCTATCTGTATAGCTAAACTTGAATTGTGTTGTTAGCCGCCCTGAGCCTGCCCCGGCGGGGAGGGCGGGATATAAATAAAATTTTGTTGTTGTTGTTGTTGCCTTTATGCCCTGTTGTTGACCCTCCTAAAGGAATTGGTTTGCCACTGTGTGGGACACTAAGCTGGACTAGATGGCCACTGGTCTGATTAAGCAGGGCTCTTCTTACATTCTTAGGTGGGTAGCCATGTTGGTCTGAAGCAGCAAAACAAAGTTGGAGTCCAGTGTCCTCTTTAAGGCCAACAAAGTTTTATTCAAGGTATAAGCTTTCATATGCATGCACACTTCTTCAGATACAATGAAATGGAAATTACCAGTCTATACATATAAGTAGAGGGTGAGCAGTAAATTAGCATACAGCATAAAGAAGACGTTTAACAGATTAAAGGACCAAACAGGAATAATAGGCTTAGTTTTTATGGTTGCTATTCGTTTGGGTTTACCTCCAAGGGAAAACATAGTGAAGGAAAGAAATATATCGGAATTGGAGACTGATGGGCATGTGTATCCTAAATTGTTGAATGCTTAAAATAATTAACTGAGACCCTGCCATTACAACTCATCCATCTCCTCTCAAGCATGGAGGCAACCCTACAGCATCTTCTTTGAAGTGGGGTGATTGGCTATGTAGTTATATCTGCTGTCCCCAGACCAGAAATACATTCCCATCTACCATTCCAAATTACATCACCTTCTACTATTCATTATAGAATCATAAAGTTGGAAGGGACCTCCAGGGTCATCTAGTCCAACCCCCAGCACAATGCAGGAAACTCACACATACCTCCCCCTAAATTCACAAGATCTTCATTGCTGTTAGATGACCATCTAGCCTCTGTTTTAAAACCTTCAAGGAAGGAGAGCCCACCACCTCCTGAGGAAGCCTGCTCCACTGAGGAATCGCTCTAATGGTCAGGAAGTTATTCCTAATGTTAAGCTGGAAACTCTTTTGATTTAATTTCAACCCATTGGTTCTGGACCTGTTGCAGCTTGTCTATATCCTTCTTAAAATGTGGTGCCCAAAACTAAACACAATACTCCAGGTGAGGTCTTACCACAGCAGAGTAAAGCTATACCATCACTTCACGTGATCTGGACACTATACTTCACTTGATACAGCCCAAAATTGCATTTTCCTTTTTAGCTACTGCATCACACTGTTGACTCATGTTCAGCATTTGATCCACTAAGACCCCTAGATCCTTTTCGCACATACTACTGCCCAGAAAATCTCCTCCATCCTATAACCATGCATTGGATTTTTCCTACCTAATGCAGAACTTTACATGTATCCCTGTTAAAATTCATTTTATTGGCTTTAGCCAATAATCCTGTTCTCCAAGGATTCTCAAAAATAATAGCCAGAGGCTCAGAAATTACATCCACAAGCTCTTTTAGAACTCTTGGATGCAGTTCATCTGACGCTGAGGACTTAGTTTCATTTAAAGAAACCAAGTGTTTATGTACTATCCTTATGCTGATCCTAGGTTGGAACTTCATACCCTCCTTATATGTTCTGTTTTTGCCATGTTGAGCAACGTTTCCCTCAGAAGAGAAGACTGAGGAAAAGTAGGAATCGAGTAGTTCTGCCCTCTCTTTGTTAGCTGTTACAGTTTCACTTTTCTGCCCTTGTAGTGGGCCTACCGGGGGGGTGGGGGGGTGGGCTCCCTCTGGGTGTCCTGCCTCCCCAGGGAAAGTGCATGCGCAATACATCGCCTCTTCTTTCCCGGTGTAGTGAACGCTGTGTGGTCACTGTCTGGCTATGCCTGGCAGATGGTTACTGCAATGGCCTCTCCTACATTACTGCATCCGTGGCAACACCTTCTCACTGATCCCCTCCATTTTCACAGAGTTTGCCACATCATGGTGCGACCGAATGTCCGGCGGTATAACCGGATGGGCAGGTTGGGCTCACCAACCTCGCCAGCCAAGAGAAGGAAAACTCTAACATCAAGCCCAGGCAGACAGAGCTCGTTAATGTAACATCTACCACCTGGAGGACCCGCTGCCGGCGTCCCGGCTTACTGGGCCATGGCAGATGACCCCATGGTGAAAGGGTGGAGCCAGTACTGCGCACACTGCGCTTCATCTAAAAATTCCTCTGTGCAGGCCTGAAGTTGCACATCCACAACCCACAACATACCAAGTCCTGCAGCGATGGGCAAGGGGTGAAACGGCAGGTGGAAGATGCTACTGGAAGCCGCAGTCCTGATCCTGCTCATAGGCGGTTCAGGGTATTGATCGCCTGATGCTGACCCGGAGATGAAAGCATTTTTCGCAGCACCCTGAACGATCAAGCAACCCTATTTAGGGACAGCACTGCTTGCTCCGTATGGAGAGGGGCCTAGAAAAGGTGGCCTAAACAAAGCTCGTCTCGTCCCCCCCCCCCCCAGTTGGCTAGCTGCGGTCAATGGGCATCCTTACTTGCGGTCGAAAAATAACAACAAAGAAAAGGCATGCACCTGCCTCACAAAGTGTGCAAAGACTAAAGCTTGCGTGTTGGAACATCAGAACCATGCTTGACACAGTAGACAGTGGTCGCCCTGAACAACGCTCTGCTCTAGTTACCCATGAACTTCTCAGGTTGAATATCGACATAGCAGCTCTCAGTGAGGTCCGTTTCCCTGAGGAAGGTAGTCTTCAAGAACACGGTGCTGGCTATACCCTCTACTGGTCGGGTAAGTCAAAGGCTGAGAGCCGCCTTTCTGGCGTTGGCTTCATAATCAGGAACTCCATTGCCTCTAAACTTGAAAACCTGCCAACAGGTCACTCAGATCGCATCATGTCTATGCTCCACCCACTTCAAAACAAGCAGCATGCGACCCTCTTTAGTGTGTATGCCCCAACCCTTCAAGCAGATCCTGCAGAAAAGAACAAGTTCTATGCTGATCTACATAACCTCGTATGGAAGACCCCTACAGAGGACAAGGTGATCATCCTTGGCGACTTCAATGCCAGAGTAGGTAAAAACTCAGAAGACTGGAAATGAGTACTTGGCAAACACGGCATTGGCAACTGCAATGATAAAGGGCGCCTCCTGCTAGAATTCTGCATGGAGCATCAGCTCACCATCACCAACACTATCTTCCAGCAGAAGAACAGTCTGAAGACAACCTGGATGCACCCACGGTCCAAGCATTGGCACCTTATTGACTACATTCTGGTGCGCCAGAGAGACCTTCGAGATGTCTTACACACCCGAGTAATGCCCGGTGCGGAATGTCATACGGATCATCGTCTTGTACGCTGCAATCTCCGTCTTCACTTTAAATCTACACCCAGGAGAGGTGGTATCCCCTGGAGGAAGTTTCAGGTTGGCAGCCTTCAGTCAGCCGAAGTTAAAGCTGCCTTCCAGGCAAAACTCCAGTCAAGAATTGAGGACTCCAGTTGCCTCACGGATCCTTCTCCAGAAACACTGTGGGAACACCTAAAAACTACCATCCTGTTGACCTCTGAAGAAGTCCTCGGGTTCTCCACAAGGAAGAACAAGGGCTGGTTTGACGAGAACAATCAAGAGATCCAAGAATTACTGGCGAAAAAGAGATCTGCCCACCAAGCACATCTTGCTCAGCCCTCCTGTCCCGGGAAAAAAGCAACCATTCGCGCTATATGTAGCAACCTCCAGCGCAAGCTTCGAGACATTCAGAACAAGTGGTGGACAAAGCTTGCAGAGAGAACCCAGCTGTGTGCAGACACTGGTGATTTAAGAGGGTTCTATGAAGCCCTGAAGGCAGTATATGGCCCATCATATCAGGCTCAGAGTCCCTTGAGTAGTGCAGATGGCCAAGTGCTCCTCACAGACAATGCATCCATACTGAACCGGTGGTCGGAGTATTTTTAGGTTCTCTTCAGTGCCAATCGCGTAGTTCAAGATTCAGCAATACACCTCACCCCACTTCAACCAGTGAAAACAGAGTTGGATGAGATCCCCACCCTAGAAGAGACTGTTAAAGCCATCAAGCAACTGAAAAGTGGCAAGGCAGCGGGAGTTGATGGAATCCCACCAGAGATCTGGAAGCATGGGGGCATAGTACTACATAGCACACTTCACAAAGTACTTGTCACCTGCTGGGAACAAGGCAAACTACCACAGGACTTTCGCGATGCAATCATCATTACTCTACATAAGAACAAAGGGGAAAGTCAGACTGCTCCAACTATCAGGGGATAACCCTGCTCTCCATCGCAGGCAAAATCTTTGCTAGAATACTCCTGAACAGACTGGTGCCCACCATTGCAGAAGAACTCCTCCCAGAGAGCCAGTGTGGCTTCAGAGCTCACACGAGCACCACAGACATGGTATTTGTTCTCAGGCAGCTCCAAGAGAAATGCAGGGAACAGAACAAGGGTCTATATGTGACTTTTGTCGACCTTACCAAAGTTTTTGATACCGTTAGCAGGAACGGCCTGTGGCAAATCTTGGAACGTTTAGGATGTCCCCCAAGGTTCCTCAGTATGGTCATCCAGCTACATGAAGACCAGTGAGGCCAAGTCAGACACTGCAATGATCTCTCAGAGCCTTTCCCAATAGGCACAGGTGTAAAGCAAGGCTGTGTTCTCGCGCCAACTCTCTTTACGATCTTCTTTAGCATGATGCTTCAAAGAGCCACAGTAGATTTAGATGATGACGATGGTGTCTACATACGCTATCGCACCGATGGCAGCTGGTTCAACCTGAGGCGACTAAAGGCCCACTCCAAGACAATAGAAAAACTTATCCGAGAGCTACTGTTTGCTGATGATGCTGCACTCGTCTCCCACTCGGTATCAGCTCTGCAGCATATGATGTCCTGCTTTGCAGAGGCTGCCAAGCTATTCGGCCTAGAAGTTAGTCTGAAGAAGACAGAAGTTCTCCACCAGCCTGCACCCCAGGAAGATTTTCACCCTTCTTGCATCATTGTGGGTGAATCAGTTTTGAAGACAGTCCAGCATTTCAGCTACCTGGGGTGCATCATCTCCTCAGATGCCAAGATCGACAAGGAGATTGACAATAGACTGGCAAAGGCAAACCGTGCATTTGGCCGACTGCACAAAAGAGTGTGGAGCAACAAGCATCTGAAAAAAGGCACAGAGATCAATGTTTACAAAGCGGTTGTGATGACAAACCTCATCTATGGCTCCGAATCATGGGTATTATACCGTCATCACCTGCGACTCCTTGAGCGCTTTCATCAGCGCTGCCTTCGCACCATCCTCAACATCCACTGGAGTGACTTTGTGACCAACACTGAAGTCCTCAAGCGGGCGGAGGTTACAAGCATCGAGGCATTGTTGTTGAAGACGCAGCTGCGCTGGGCAGGGCATATCTCCAGGATGGAAAACCACCGCCTTCCCAAGATTGCCCTGTATGGCAAACTTTCCACCGGCCATCGAAATAGAGGGGCACCAAAGAAGAGGTACAAGGACTCCTTGAAGAAATTCCTTGGTACCTGTTGCATTAACCATCACCAGTGGTCTGACCTAGCCTCAGATCGCAAAGCATGGAGGCACACCATCCACCAGGCTGTCTCTTCCTTTGAGAATGCACGCATAGCTGGTCTTGAGGACAAAAGGAGATTGAGGAAGAATCGTACTGCTACAGCACCAACCCCAAATCAGACTTTTCCCTGCAGCCACTGTGGCTGGACCTGCCTGTCCCGCATTGGTCTTGTCAGCCACCAGCGAGCCTGCAGCAGACGTGGACTACTGCACCTTTCTTAAATCTTCATTCGCGAAGTCAAGCCGAGAGAGAGAGTGGGCCTACCATGTCCTTGCTCTTTTTCTTACTCCGAACATAAGAACCCTTTTTTGTTGTTTTTAGCATCTTGGCCAACTTAAGCTCATACTGAGCTTTAGCTTTCCTAACTTTTTCTCTACAAGTACTGGTGATTTGTTTATATTCATCCTTGGTTATAAGGCTCTCCTTCCAATTCCTAAAGGAGTCTTTTTTATTTCTCAAGTCTTTAGAGAGATGTTAATGGAGCCAACTTGGCTTCTTTAGGCTTTTTCCATTTTTTCTTCTCATAGGAATCATCTGTGATTGTGCTTTCAGTATTTGGCTTTTAAGAAACTCCCACCCCTCTTGAACCTCCTTCTTCCTAAGTATTTCTGACCATGGGATTTTACCCAGCATAGTTCTAAGTTTATCGAAGTTTGCCTTTCTGAAGTCCAACCTATAAGTCTGACTACGTATAGCTTTTCCCTTCCATAAGATTGTAAATTCCAAAATCACATGGTCACTACTGCCCAGGGTGCCCACTATTTCCACTTCTTCAATCAATTCTTCCATTACAGTCAATTGTTTCATTGCAACCTACTATTCTAATCTATTATTCCAAATAAATAAAATAAGATAAAGAGGATGTATGGCCCTTCAGGGGGATTAATGAGAAAACAGATATAAGGGTTGAATGAAGTTAGCATTCCATTAATGGGGATTCCATTATTCTGTGATAATTTACAATGTCCCTTTCTAGTCTGTTCCTGAAATTCCTTTTCAATAAAGCAACTACTTTGAGGTCATCCATTGAGTGTCCTGGAAGGCCTTTCTTTGCTCCTGGTAAGTACCCTTCACAACTCCCTGCTGTTTACATCGCCAGTACTAGCCATGGCTCAGCCATGTGCTTTGGGTGCAGAAGGTCTTGGGATACAGAGGATACACACTGAATCCTTGGCATCTCCACTTAGAAGAGCCTAGGCAAAAGTTACTAGGAAGACCTTGCTCTTTTTAAGATCTTGGAGACACAGAATACTGACATATAAAGGCTCCCTCAGCTTTCCATATTCAATGGACACTGTGGACAATCACGTTGGGACTTTGGAACAGAAACAGACACTTAATTTCAAAGCTTTTATATTTTTCAATAAAATATAAACTTTAAATTTTAAGCAAAAAGCTACACAGCAGTATTTTGGAACCTGTGCATGTGTCAAACTGTTATTTACATTTTTAAAAGGTAAGGTCCTGTTAATATTTTAAGCCCCAGTTTTTTCTTTAAAACCTCTATCTTTACTATATCTGAAGTAGCTAACAACATTTTTTTTCTTGCTTGCCAATTTTCACTTTGCCTCTCTTAATGTGGCCTACTTCCCCCCCCCCTCCCCAAGCCCCTTTGTTCTTAGAGATCAGCATAGTCTCACAACAACAGAGTGGGGGCTTTCAGTTAATGAAAAAATCAGCAGATCACTGCATCCTCTTAAGTTTTCAGAATGTGGTTGGATACAGGCCAATTTATTTATTTAGCTTTGATAATTAAGCACATGCTTAACTTTCTTCCATTGAAATAAATTAAACCTGAAACTTTAACTGCAAACGCTTTATTCTCCAAATACTTTATTCAACCTATACAAGAAATGAGCTGAAAGATAGAACTTAACCTCCAGAAAGGACCAATCTAAACTAACCTTTAGGCAAGGTTCGTCCATCACAAAAGGTTATGGGTTGACTAAGTTGTCGGGACACAGCCGGGACCGGCGGATAAAGGCGGAGGGCCTCCTTAATACACATGGTGGTGTAAGTCATCTTTCCAAGGTCTTCCCTGAAAGAACCAAGTGGAAAAGTAAGGATTAAGCAACTCCTTTGCTCACATTCATGACAGCAACTACTAATACTATGCAACATATGGGCATAAAACAAGCTGTTTAGTACTCTAAAATATATCAGTGGATGTTGGGAACTTTAGTTCTCTTTTTCTTCCTGTGACAAGTATTCTGTGAGGCCAGTTCTATGACACCAGTTACAAATAGTCAAACTGTATTTCCCTGCACATAACCTTGAGGCATTATTGGAATCTGAAGTGTATGACTTGCATTTTTTACCGGCAAGAAAACATTTAATTACGTATCAAAACCTGATAGCAAATGGACAGGTACTTCTGTAAGATAAAACAGACAAAAAACCTGATGTGTAAGCTTGCTATGGCTGGAAGATGAGAGGTACAAACTGAGTCCGCTTATGGAGTGGGTGGCATATAAAACTAAGGTAAATAAATACAAATACATAAATAAAAAGAACATAAGAGAAGTCATGTTGGATCAGGCCAATGGTCCATCCAGTCCAACACTCTGTGTCACACAGTGGCCAATATATGTTTGTGTGTGTGTGTGTATATATATATATATATATATACACACACACACACACACACACATATACATACATATACACACATATTTATACACACACACAAACACACACATATATACACACACATTTATATATATCCAATCCCCTCTTAAAGCTGGCTATGCTTGTAGCCGCCTCCACCTCCTGTGGCAGTGAATTCCACATGTTAATCACCCTTTGGGTGAAGAAGTACTTCCTTTATATATATATATATACACACACACACACACATACATACATACATATACACACATATATATACACACAAACACACATACACACACATATATATATACACACACACACTGTGGCTAATAGCCACTGGTGGATCTCTGCTCCATATTTTTATCCAATCCCCTTTTAAAGCTGGCTATGCTTGTAGCCGCCTCCACCTCCGGTGGCGGTGAATTCCACATGTTAATCACCCTTTGGGTGAAGAAGTACTTCCTTTTATCCATTTTAACCTGACTGCTTAGCAATTTCATTGAATGCTCACGAGTTCTTGTATTGTGAGAAAGGGGGAAAAGTACTTCTTTCTCTACTTTCTCCAACCCATGCATAATCTTGTAAACCTCTATCAAGTCACCCCGCAGTGGACGTATCTCCAAGCTAAAGAGCCCCAAGTATTTTAACCTTTCATCATAGGGAAAGTGTTCCAAACCTTTAATCATTCTAGTTGCCCTTTTCTGCACTTTTTCCAATGCTATAATATCCTTTTTGAGGTGCGTGACCAGAATGGTACACAGTATTCCAAATGAGATTGCACCATTGATTTATACAGGGGGGCATTATGATACTGGCTGATTTGTTTTCAATTCCCTTCCTAATAATTCCCAGCATGGCGTTGGCCTTTTTTATTGCAATCGCACACTGTCTTGACATTTTCTTGGTCAGCCTCTGCCAGTTCACAATCCATCAACTTGTATTTGTAGCAGGGATTCTTGGCCCCAATGTGCATTACTTTGCACTTGGCCACATTGAACCTCATCTGCCACGTTGATGCCCACTCATCCAGCCTCAACAGATCCCTTTGGAGTGCCTCACAATCCTCTCTGGTTCTCACCACCCTGAACAATTTAGTGTCATCTGCAAACTTGGTCACTTCACTGCTTACTCCCAACTCCAGATCATTAATGAACAAGTTAAAGAGCATGGGACCCAGTACTGAGCCCTGTGGCACCCCACTGCGTACCGTCCTCCACTGTGAAAACTGCCCATTTATACTCACTCTCTGCTTCCTATTAATTAGCCAGTTTTTGATCCACAAGAGGACCTGTCCTTTTACTCCATGACTCTCGCGCTTACTAAGGAGCCTTTGATGAGGAACGTCATCAAAAGCTTTCTGGAAGTCAAGGTAAACAACATCTATTGGTTCCCTTTTGTCCATATGTTTGTTTAAAAACTGCTCTGCCACCTTTTTGATTTTAAGCACCCGCAGCTTGGTTTCATCTGGGGACAAGTGGAACCGTCTCTTTTGTACCACTCCCGCTTGTTCCAGAAAGCATCCCAGTGCCTAACAAACTTAAACCCTTCCTCCCTACACCATTGTCTCATCCACACATTGAGACTTCTAATTTGTGCCTGTCTCTCCAGCCCTGCACGTGGAACAGGTAGCACTTCTGAGAAGGCTACCTTGGAGGTCCTGGCCTTAAGTCTCCTGCCTAGCAGCCTAATTTTTTCCTCCAGAACCTCACGACTGCATTTCACCACATCGTTGGTGCCAACATGCACCACGACCACTGGTTCCTCCCCAGCACTGTCTATCTACAACACGCATAATGTCTGCTACCTTCGCACCAGGCAGGCAAGTCACCATTTGGTCAGTACGCGGTTTTGCCACCCAGCTGTCTACTTGCCTAAGGATTGAGTCACCAACTACCAAGACCCCCCCTCCCTGCCCAGGGATGGTTCCTTGGAGTGAAAGGATACTCGCTCACCAACTGAAGAAGAGGTCCCTTCTGAGGGCGCATTCCCCTTATCCTCAGCACGGTGCCCTGTTCCCTCTCGACCCTCATGCTCCCTGGCAGCAATAGGGCTGCTATGTTCAGAGTGGGGCTCATCTAATACGTCCCCGAGAGTCTTCTCCGAGTGCCTAACTGACTGATCTGCTTCTCCAGGTCAGTCACCTCGGCCTCAAGGGTATGAATTCGTTCCCTGAGTACCAAGAGCTCCTTGCATCGAGCACACACCCAAGACTTCTGTCCTGTGGGCAGATAGTCATACATGTGACACTCAGTGCAAAACACTGGAAAGACCCCACCCCCCTGCTGGCATTCTTCCTTCATGATAGCTTTTTAAAAATATACAGTCCACTTTTAAATTTTTTTTGTTTATGTGGCTCTCCTTCTGGAGCATCTACTTACCTTATTGGGAACACAAGGAAAATAGGGATCTGGGTTCCTGGTCCTTACACAGCCCCCAGGTTAAGAGCCACAGGCCAAGAGCCCTTTAGCTCTCGCCCTTCGGCTCGCACCTCTGGCAAGGCGCAGCTTAATAATGCAAAGAGAGTGGGGCCTCAGTCTGCCCCAGGAACACAGCCACTCCTGATCAATCAGCAACAATCACCTGCCCACTCAAACCAAACAAACAACAGTTCCCCAGCAACCACAAACTCAGAATTTTCAGCAATCACACAGTCACACAAACTCAGAAATTCTCAGCAACTCCCCAAATTGTTTAGAAAGCCAAACCACACCCTTATAGCACTTCTTATCTGCTCTCTCTTAGAGCTCTCTCTCAGAGTTAATGCAATGAATCAAAGTAAAGAAATCAATAAGGGCCAAATTCTGTTTATTTTAAAATGAGCACATATTGGATAGAAACCAAACTGTACTAGGAACTCTGTCAGGGATCATTGCTAGTATTTGTAGGAGGCAAATCAAGATTAACAAAATGATGGGCTGGTCTTTGGACTTCTAATTGTAAAGCTATAAAGTGTTCATGGTTTCCTTTTAAAATAGTTCTCTAAACTTAAAAAAAAATAGAGATATCAGGCTAGAATTCTCACCACTGAACTGTGTCTCGACTTCTCAGAATGTCCTTTATTTCCTCTCTGCATCTTTGCTGATGGTCTGGATTCTCAGCCATTGCATGTAAGAGCCAGGAAATACCACTGGTTGTGGTATCATGGCCTTCAAACATGAAGGTGTCTACTTCAGCACGCAGATCTTCATCAGATAATCCTACTCCATTTTCATCCTGATGAAGCAAGAAGTTTTGCTATTAGATTAGTCAAAACTGATTAAGATATAGACATTTTCTACATTAAAAACTCAAGGAAAGATAAAAAGCCTCCTTTTAAAACTCAAGAATAGATCAAATCTACCAGTGGGGTAAGTTAATGTGTTATAGGCCCAGGAATCAATGTGTAATTGGAATACAGTGGCACATGGGAAGAATGACAGCTAAATATTGCAAGTGTGTCACAAAATAAATATTTATATTTCCCAAATGTAATGGCAGCTGTTTGACCCTAGTGAGAGGAGTGAAATAATGAAATGAGCTGAAACAAACAGAAGGTACTATCCAAAGAAAGAACCAAATGTAATGTCTTAGTGATTATAAAAACGCAAGAAGCAGAACCAGGTATGCAAAGCACAAACATTTAGTAACCATAGAACAGGTGTATTGGTCATTGTTAAAATGCAGATGCGGAACTACTGTAGTAAAAGAAATGACACGGTTGAGCAGGCCATGACAACAGTAGAGATTAATAGCAATAGAGACTAATAAGTAGCAAGTACGCAGGCGTAATCAAGTAATGAATATTAATCGACACATTCCACTTAGGAGAAGGGTACATTTAAATACACATGCAATGTATGTAACAGGAGGGGTACATATCAAGGAGGGAGTATGAAGTAGGCGGTCAGATAGGCTGTACCTTCTGAATACCTCAGCCTATGGGGAAAGGAAGAGGGACTCATCGGCCAGGAGTAGAGGATAAAAGGGCATGTATGGAACTGATCAGGGAGCTTGTTGCAAAGCGACTCCCCTCTTTCTTGATATCAATAAAGTTGTATATTTCAAAGGAGACTCCTGACTGACAGCTCTTTTTCTTTGAATCTTCTGGAGGGGCTGGGAGAGGCTGACATGTTGTCTCTAATACTAGTAAAATTGGAAGAGGAAAGTGTGTGTACATGTGCTTAGGTGTGTGCATGCACATGTGGGGGTCTGATTTATAAACAAGGATGATAAGTACTGCATTCACCAAGTGTGGGGTACCTACCTAGTGTTAATGGCTACTTAGTAAAGACATTAGATTAATGTTTCTTACCTTGGCACAAAGAAGAATATCTAGAAAATCCAAATATCGTTTCTTCTGGATCTTTTCAAGCTCTCCTTCCTCCTTGAAGGATCTCCTTCTGTTTTCTATGACTTTTTCTGTGGCATGTATTAGGAGTGAAGATATTTATTGACATGGTAGCTTTAGACTATAAGGACAATTCTGTACCAACAATAACATTAAGTCATATCATTGGATTGCATCCTATCAGTTTTTCTGCTGGCAAAAAAAAGGTGTAATAATCTCCCTGAGTTCCTTTCCTTACTACAGTCCTACCTCATATGGCTTTTTAGGCCACATGCGTCCCACAGTCTCTAGAATGGTCTTTTCAGGGAGTGGTTAAAGGTGGCATCTTCTATCTTATGTTAGCAGGAAAGCTGGAAGGATCCAAAACACTGTCCAATGCAAATCTGAAATGTTTAAGATATTTATTTCCCACACTCTAAATGCAATGAATTCCCAGGCAGCTTAGTAATACTCATAGTAAAACAACAATAAATACCTATAACAATACCTTTGCCCATCCTGGCTGTGAAAAGCAGGTAAGTACTACATCAATAAACCCCGAATGTCCATCATAAATCAATTGCAAATTCAGGGCACCTCCCTTCAGCCATTCAGATAGGCAGTTATCAATCCACTACTTTCAAAAAGGCACTCCTTACAAAAAAACTGATGTGGTTCAAATAATTCCTTGCAGGGGTGTGTTTTGGACTGATTCAAATAATTCCTTGCAGACTGGATTCAAAGGATTGCCATTGGAGACCAGTTATCACAAATGTGAGACTTGTCCTACCCTGTCCTGCCCTGTGGCACTTGACAGCTTATGATATTAATAAAACAACAGTTGTAAAACTCATACAATATGATAGTTTATTAAAACTGGTCTGTGACAGGTCTTATTTCAAAGCCAACTCATATTATTGTTCTGGAGAAATAATGCAGAGTGTTGGACTGGACGGGCCATTGGCCTGATCCAACATGGCTTCTCTTATGTTCTTATGTTCATGTTAGAGAGGCCTTTTTGGATTAGCTGTAGCCGATAATAGAGGTTTTTCAGTAATGTTAAGGAAAATGAAGATCAGCACATACAGCCTTTGAGAGCTTTTTAAATTGAAGTTTCAAACTGTTGTTAATTCAGATTTTAATTTGTTTACAGAGACTCTTAAATGCCATGCTGGGAATTATTAGGAAGGGAATTGAAAACAAATCAGCCAGTATCATAATGCCCCTGTATAAATCAATGGTGCGGTCTCATTTGGAATACTGTGTACAATTCTGGTCACCGCACCTCAAAAACGATATTATAGCATTGGAAAAAGTGCAGAAAAGGGCAACTAGAATGATTAAAGGTTTGGGACACTTTCCCTAAGAAGAAAGGTTAAAATGTTTGGGGCTCTTTAGCTTGGAGAAACATCGACTGCGGGGTGACATGAGGTTTACAAGATTATGCATGGGATGGAGAAAGAAGTCCTTTTCTCCCTTTCTCACAATACAAGAACTCATGAACATTCAATGAAAATGGATAAAATGGGTTAGAATGGATAAAAGGAAGTACTTCTTCACCCAAAGGTGATTAACATGTGGAATTTACTGCCACAGGAGGTGGTGGTGGCTACAAGCATAGCCAGCTTCGAGAGGGATTTGGATAAAAATAAGAAGCAGAGGTCCATCAGTGGCTATTAGCCACAGCATATTATTGGAACTGTCTGGGGCAGTGATGCTCTGCATTTTTGGTGCGGGGGGGGGGGGCAAAGTGGAAGTAGCCCCACTTGTAACCTCCTTTTTTTTGGCCACTGTGTGACACAGATTGTTGGACTGGATGGGCCATTGGCCTGATCCAATATGGTTTCTCTTATGTTCTTATGTACACTTTGAATATATGGGAACGAACTAGAACTTCCTAAGGGTGTGTTTTGATTATTGTCTTGGAATAGTGAGATATTCTTTCTGTCTACTATAAGTGTTGTTGTTCAGTCGCACAGTTGAGTCTGACTCTTTGCGACCCTATGGACAAAATCACGGCAGGCCCTCCTGTCTTCCACCATCTCCCGAAGTCCGCTCAAATTCATGTTGGTTATATCAGTAACGCTGTCCAGTCATCTCATCTTTTGCCGTCCCCTTCTTCTTTTGCCTTCTGTCTTTCTCAGCATCAGGGTCTTCTCCAGTGAGTGCTCCCTTCTCATTTGGTGGTCAAAGTATCTGAGCTTCAGCTTCAGCATCTGATCTTCCAGGGAACAGTCAGGGTTGATTTTCCTTAGGGTTGACTGATTTGATCTTCTTGCAGTCCAAGGGACTCTCAAGATTCTTCTCCAGCAGCACAGCTCAAAAGCATCTATTCTTCTGCGCTCAGCCTTCCTTATGGTCCAACTCTCACAGCCATATATTACTACTGGGAATCCCATCGCTTTGACTATATGGACTTTTGTTGGTGGGGTGATGTCTCTGTTTTTTATTACACTGCCTAGGTTTGCCATAGCTGTCCTCCCAAGGAGCAAATTTTTTTTTTAATTTCATTGCTACAGTCACCATCTGCAGTGATCTTGGATCCCAGGAATGTGAAGTCTGTCACTACTTCCATGTCTTCACCTTCTTTTCACCAAGGAGTGATGAGGCCAGATGCCATGATCTTAGGGTTTTTTTTAATGTTGAGTTTCAAGCTTATTTTTGTGCTCTCCTCATTCACCCTCAAGAGATTTTTTAGGTCCTCCTCACTTTCTGTCAATAGAGTGGTGTCATCTGCATATCTCAAATTATTGATGTTTTTCCTGGCAATCTTAATTCCGGTTTCTGCTTCATCCAGGCCAGCATTCTGCACGATGTACTCTGCATATAAATTATATAAGCAGGGTGACAATATGCATCCTTGTCAAACTCCTTTTCCTATTCTAAAGCAATCAGTTGTTCCATATCCTGTTTTGACAGTCACTTCTTTGTGTTTAAACAATTTATTGGTAGCATATGGTTACAAAACTTAACTATTTCTTAAATTTTTTTTCCGCATTAACCCATATGACATTTCTATCCCCCCTCCCTCCAATGTTGACTTCCCCGAGGTTATAAATTCAAAATCAATATTAAAGGCACTTCTAACTGCTCAAAGTTTAATGTATATATTCTTACTACTAAAAAATTGTCCAATGTTTCTTTACTTTCCAAGTTTTCTCCATATATCCTTTAAATTTTCTCCACTCCCTTTTGAATATCTCTAAATCATAGTCTCTTAGTGTTCTAGTTAGTTTGTCCATTTCACACCACGATAAAACTTTCTTGGTCCAGTCCCATTTCTCCGGTACTTTTTCTTGCTTCCAAAGCTGCGCGTATAATGTCCTAGCAGCTGATAGCAGGTACCAAATTAGAGTCCTGTCTTCTTTTGGGAATTTTTCTAATTGTAATCCAAGTAAAAACGTCTCTGCAGTTTTCTTAAAGTCATAGCCCAAAATTTTGGAGATTTCTTGTTGTATCATCTTCCAGAATTCTTTCGCTTTTTCACATGTCCACCACATATGGAAGAAAGAACCTTCATGTTTTTTACATTTCCAACATCTATCCGACATTTTCTTACTTATCTTAGCCAGTTTTTTCGGAGTCATATACCACCTATACATCATCTTAAAACAGTTCTCTTTAATACTTTGACAAGTTGATATCTTCATTGAGTTCACTTCTTGACCCTTATGCAGGTTTCTCAGCAGACATGTGCGATGGTCTGGTACTCCCATCTCTTTAAGGACTTGCCACGGTTTGTTGTGATCCACGCAATCAAAGGCTTTAGCATAGTCAATGAAGCAGAAATAGACTTTTTCTGGTATTCCCATGCTTTCTCCATAATCCAGCAAATGTTGGTAATTTGATCTCTAGTTCCTCTTCCTCTCCAAAATCCAGCTTGTATTTCTGGTAGTTCCCAATCTACATACTGCTGAAGCCTTGCTTGTAGAATCTTTAACATGGCCTTGCTAGCATGTGAAATGAATGCAATGGTGCGATAGTTTGAACATTCCTTGGCATTACCCTTCTTTGGGATTGGAATATAAACTGACCTTTCCCAATCATGTGGCCACTGTTGTGTTTTCCAAATTTGTTGACATAATGAGTGCACCACTTTAACAGCATCGTCTTTTAGGATTTTGAATACCTCAACTGGGATACCATCATCTCCACTCGCTTTGTTATTAGTAATGCTTTCTAAGGCCCATTTGACTTTGCACTCCAGAATGTCTGGCTCAAGGTCAGCCATTTCACCATTATGGTTGTCAAGGACATTGAGATCCTTCTTGTATAATTCTTTTGTGTATTCTTGCCACCTCTTCCTAATCTCTTCTGCTTCTGTTAGGTCCCTACTGTTTTTGTCCTTTATTATGGCCATCTTTGTACGAAAAGTTCCCTTGATTTCTCCAATTTTCTTGAAGAGATCTTTTGTCCTTCCCATTCTATTATTTTCCTCTATTGCTTTGCATTGTTACTCCAGGAAGGCCTCCTTATCTCTCCTTGCTGTTCTCTGGAAATCTGCATTCAGTTTGGTGAATCTTTCCTTTTCACCTTTGCCTTTTGCTTTCCTTCTTTCCT
Source organism: Heteronotia binoei (assembly GCF_032191835.1). Lineage (NCBI taxonomy): Eukaryota > Metazoa > Chordata > Lepidosauria > Squamata > Gekkonidae > Heteronotia > Heteronotia binoei. Next base: position 102,971,097 of record NC_083224.1, read on the forward strand.
CAGCTATTTGTAAAGCCTCATCAGACAGCCATTTTGCTTTCTTGTATTTCTTTTTCTTTGGGATGGTGCTGATTGCTGCTTTCTGTACAATGTCACGAACCTCCATCCATAGTTCTTCAGGCACTCTGTCTATCAACTCTAGTTCCTTAAACTTATTCAGTACATGTGCAGGGGCCCTGCGCACGTGCAGGGACGCTCCCTCCCTCACTCGCCGCCTTCCCCGCCGGCGCCCGTGGCCCACCGCCTCCGGGGCTGGCTAAACCGGGACCTCTAAATGGTCCCGGTATAGCCAGCCCGGGAGGCGGGAATAGGGGGCCAGAACCGGGACATTCCCGGGCGCCCGGGACGGTCTGGCCACCCTCTTGAGAGACTTTCTGAACATTTATTCAGTACATGTGAGTTTAATCCTGTCATAATAATCATATTTCCTATTTTGCTATGCTGTCCTAAGGATTTTTTGACTGATATGTCATGCAGTGTGGTGCTTTTTAATATTTTTTCTTTCTGTGAATGGAAGGTGGGGCAGTACCTGTATGTCGATGGGTCAATTTGCAGGCTTCTCGGAAACGACACCCATTTGAGCTGTACCAATAGATGAGATCATTCCAATGCAAGAGTGTGCGGGTTCTTTGAGACAGTAGGTAGGTCAGGTCATACACAGCTTTGACATAATAATCTAACTGTCTGAAGAGAAAAGTAAGTTCTTTTTAAAAAAATCTTTTCATTTTAATGAGAATGGTCACAGCTCAAGAAAAAAATGTTGTTGTTTAGACAATATAAACCTGCGAGTCTGGCAATTACTCTGGTAACTGAATGCACATTTCATTATGCTGTCTAGAGTCATCAAGCTGACATGTTCAAACACTTCTAATGACTTCATGGCATCCTTGGCAATCAGATCCTCCCATTTATCCTAAAATGGAAACCAATGATAAGGAGAGTTAGTTTTCAAGACATGATGGCACATTCATGTGGAAGGTTTATCATGGGTTTGTAACATTCTTGTCATGTGAACACATTTTCAACAATGATAAAATTGGAAACTACTACCTCAACAAACTATGTAAATTTGCACAAGATGAGAGGACTGGGAGAGGGCTAGCTTATAAGCACACTGAACAGGGATTTTTTTGTAGTAGGAACTCCTTTGCATATTAGGCCCAACACCCCTGATGTAGCCAATCCTCCAGGAGCTTACAGGGCGCTTAGTACAGGGCCTACTGTAAGCTCCAGGAGGACTACATCAGCGGTGTATGGCCTAATATGCAAAGGAGCTCCTGCTATAAAAAAAGCTCTGACATTGAATATTTCATGCTCATTGAACATAGGATGGCCGGCTGTTTCATTATTTTGAAATCTCAGTTCAGGTGTGCTTTAGTGTTACAGAAATGTAATATTTTCAATCCATCCCTATTCTTGATCTTAATCTTCTCTATTCAGAGATATAAGAATTAAAACAGCAACATAAGCATGAAAGCCTACCAACATCACTTTGGCTGAATCTGCCATCAGTGGTACATAATGTTTCAAAATGTCATAATGGAACCCTGGAGTCAACAATCGACGATGTTGAAACCACTTTGGTCCATGTAGGATCAGCAGCCCTTTGCCTGTGGGCACAAAACAGGAAGAGAACTTTCAGAATACTGCAGTTTAAACAGATAATCTGTACCTTAATCAAGAGATGCTTGAGATTTTAGAGGAGAGAGGAATTCCTAATATGGGCCTTTTTGTGTAGATACCTAAATATACTGAGTAGATTACAATGTCTGAGGCATTGACAGAAAATAATACTTGAAAGGCAGGGGTGTTACCCTTCCTGGTGCCCACTAACTTTTAAAAAAACTGGACAGAACCAGCAGGAGATTTTGTCCATGGCTTTTGACTGACTATCAGAGATCTTAATGGCTATGCAGATTTTTAAAAAGTTGTTTTGGCAGCAGCTGCCACTTCAGTACAAGGGTCTTCACTTCATGAATTAAGGTAAATTGTGTGTATGCATGCAAATATTTTTAAACTATATGTTCATTTTAAAAGGCATCCTGTTCAACAGAACGTCTTCCTGGAATGCTGTAAAATTACTACTAGAGTTATGCATGACTTTACTCCATGATAGCTTGTGGTTGGCTGCACCTCTTGAAATACCCATTTTGTGGTATTTATGGAAATAATGTGTGGGTGAATTGCTACATGGAGAGTTCAGTATCTGTCATTGCTTTGTTGTCAAAATGAACCACTTTGCAAGCAAAGTGAGAAATCAGTGGATATATCAGCGGATATACAGGAAATGAAAACCATATGCAGATAGAGAACATACAGTGTGAGTTCTGTTGGTTCTCTTGGTTCACTCTGTACGCCTAATTGAAAATGAGACAGATTTTTTAATTTCTGTAGAATCTTTGGAGTTGGGGCTGGGGGGGGATGGAGAGACATAAGGAGACTTGCGGTGTAAGCAGTACAGATTTATGAGTATAAGGGTATTGACCAAAAGGGAAATTCTGTACGTGGTGAATGGAATGATAGGGCTTGGTACATTTATTTTTGTTTTGGTTCATTTTAATCTTATTTTTTTTCCAATATCACTATTGCACATGTCCATTTAAAAATGTTTATTATTTATTTCAATGGAAAACACATATCTGGCTATCAGGGCTGGCGTGTGGGAGTAGGTCAAAGAGGCAATCGCCTCGGGCGCCACTTGGCCTAGAGGGGTTATAAGGCACCCCCTCTCCCCAGGCCGCTGCCATCCATCCCCTCCCTGTGGCCACCCGCCCTCCGCTGTTCACCTCCTTGCAACCATTCGCCTCCTCGCGGCTGCCTGCTGCTCCTCACAGCCGGCAACTGGCTGCCATTTGCTTCCCCACAGCCACCCACCACCATTTGTCTCCCCACCTACGGCTGTTCATCTCCCCACAACCAGCCACCCCCTCCCCTCCCTGTGGCTGCCCATCTGCCTGCTGCTGTTTGCCTCCTCATGGCCTCCAGCCACCATCTCCTCCTCATGGCCACCTGCTGCCGTTCGTCCCCCCGACCACCACTATTCATCTCCCTCTGGCCGGCCACCGCCCTCCCCTCCCCGCAGCTACCCACTGCCCTCTCCTTCCCATGGCCGCCCACCACCCTCCCCTCTCTGTGGCTGTCTGCCCGCCAGCTGGCCAGCCACCACCTGCTTCCCCTTGCTCACCGCCCCACCCCCGCACCGGTTGCCGGCTCGGCAAAGTCCAGGAAGGTGCGTGGCAGTGACATCATTATGATATCATTGGGGCACCCATGTATGAAAAAATATAGGGGGGCATAGGCACCCCTAGCCCTGGGCCTGCTGGCTATATCTCTCCTCCCAATCCATCTGGGATACCATTTTCCGGGATTATACCTATCACACTAGGGATCATCCCTGCCAAATTTCAGGTCATTAGGTGAAATTGTTCCCATTTTATAAGCAATTAAAATGTGTATGTGCATAGCACGCAGAGGCAGGTGTTTGTCATTCTGGGAAGCAGGTGTGGGCACCATTAATATGTAACAGAAAGATCCTACTTATTACAGCCAGGTGCTGGCTGGTGATCTCCTGGGATCTCCTGGGATTACAACTGAACTCCAAGTGACAGAGCTCAGTTCACCTAAGAGAAAATGGCCAGTTTGGAAAGTGAACTCCCTCCCCAAGCCCTACCTTCCTCAGATCCAGCCCCAAAATCTTCAGGTATTTCCCAACCTGGAGCTGGCAACCCCATCTGGTAGCAATGACACAGTTTTCACATCACCCTCACATGACACACAGTGCCAGACTCACAAGGTAGTTATCCCTCCTCCCTTGGGTTCTACTTCTTGGTTTTTCGCCTGTTAGTTCTTCCCTCATCGAAGCTATCTGACTGCTATCAGACTACTGCAACATCATCTGTTTCTCCAGGATCAGGCTGCAAAGTGTATTCTCTTTCACTATTGTCTTCTCTGTTGTTCACTATTTCTTCTCTATTGTTTCCTTAATATTTCTATTCAGTCTCCCTTTGAAAACTTTCATGAGGACTCTGTGACTCCCATAAACCCATTATTCACCCACTCACCCCAGGCTGTTACAAATACAACTCTTTCCTCTCACTAACTACTTAAAGCAAAGCTCTTCATTAGAGATAGTATACTTAGGGTTGTCAACTTCAGTTAGGGAAAGTAAGAGTTTTGGGAACAGGAGGAAACTCAGTATTTGGAGTCCACCCTCCAAGAAGCCATATTCTCCAAAAGAGAATCTTTGTAGTCTATAGATCAGTTGTATTTCTGGGAGATCTCCAAGCCCACCTGGAGGTTGGCAACCATACTAAACATACAGACAGATAGGTTCTAACAGGTAATTGAGAATGAGTGAAGTAAGGGCTTTTTTTAGCAATCCTCACCAGTACTGAGTACTGGCACTTGGCAGGGGCAGCTCTCCTGAGGAGGGAATTGATAGAAATCTGCACTTCTTAAAAACAAAAAAGGACTGGCTCAAAAATGCTTATGAAGTAAGTTAAGGAATGCTAATGCATAGCTAATGTATAGTGCCTCTCAAATTAAAAAAAAAATTAACAACTGCTTTTACAAAATAATGCATGCTAAGAGACTTGCTATGATTTTTGTCTCCTCTTTCTTTCCTTTGTCAGTCCACTTTTTGTACTTGAAAGGTCTTTCTCTTACATGATAAAAAAATACTGCACCAAGTTTAGACTTTAGTAAAAACAGACTTAAAAGATTTCTAAATCAGGGCTGGAGAGGGTTGGGTTTGGGGCATCTGTGCTTATAACTTCTATTCCTTAAAACAATACATTATGTTTTAAAAGGATGGATCATAGTTCTACCTACCAATCCAGGGAATGAAGAACCTGTAGGTACGCATACCCTTAGGATCTGAAAAATATAATTTAAGAGATTTTAAAAATAAGCAAAGAACAATACCGGACAGGAGCTAAAGCTGCCTGTGATGAATATTCCAAGCCTTGTTTATTTTAAATTCAAACGTAACTGACTTTTTGAGGCCACACCAAAAGGAAGAGTAGTATACCCAATCAACTTTTAAAGTTTTACAATAGCGCTTTTGCTAAATGTATTATATAAGAGACACCTGCTTTGGCCTTGAACCCACATTTAGTAATCCTTATATTGGACCACTGCAAAAGCTCACCAGCATTTTGAAATTACTGCTATTAATAAATCTAGACTTTGATCTTAGAAGGCAGGATCAAAAGTTAACACTAGAAGCTATTCTTTGGAATCCTTTACAGATGAAATCCACACATCCAAAGTAATCAGTCAAGATGGGGGGAGTAGGGGCTAGGGTTGCCGTCCAATTCAAGAAATATCTGGGGGTGGAGCCAGGAGACACTGGGGGTGAAGCCAGGAGCAAGGTTGCGACATGCATAATTAAATCCAAGGGAAGTTCTGGCCATTACACTTCCTGGCCAAGGGAAGTTATCTTACACCTTTTAAATGCCTTCCCTCCAATGGAAATAATGAAGGATAGGGGCACCTTCTTTTGAGGCTCATAGAATTGGATTCCCCGGTCCAATCCTTTTGAAACTTGGAGGGTGTTTTAAGAAGAGGCATTGGATGCTATGCTGCAAATTTGGTGCCTGTATATTAAAAAAAACCCCAGCCCCCCCCCCCAAGAGCCCCAGATACCAGTAGAGCAATATTCCATTATATCCTATGGGAATCAATCTTCATAGGGAATAATGGAGTGCCAATCAGGCATTCCCCACCCCCACCCCACTTTCTGATGACCCTCTGTCTTACTTTTCTACCTAATTCCAAGAAAGCTGTTGATGTTCTAAACCAATGCTTGGAGTCAGTAATGGGCTGAATGAAAGTGAACAAGCTGAAACTTAATCCTGACATACAAAGGTGCTCTGGGTTAGCGGGAAGTTAAACTTGGGACTTGACATCTCCCCTGGCTGGGACAGGGTTACAATTGTCTTGAAAAGCCAGGTTTACAGTTTGGGAGTGCTGCTTAATACAGCAGTCATTTTAGAACATTTTCAAACTTATTTGTAAGGAGAGCTGGATATGACAGAATGAGGCTCTGTTGGGCTGGGCTATGTGTGTCATAAAATCTAATGTCAGGTAGCAGAGATATAAACTTTATAAAGGACACAAATAAATACAATTAAAGTTTTTTTAAAACTCAAAACATTAGCACTCTTACAATATTTTGTTTATGTAACAGTCTCTGTCAACTAACACCTCTTAATCTGAATTATTGCATCAAAATGTCTGTGCTGAACCAATCTTGAGTATGCTCTTTAGGTGTGTATTTGCATACCTACTTTTGATTTATTGGCATTCATTACAGAAATTTCTTGGTCAGTGCTCTTAGTCTAGGACTGGGGAAAAACATGAAATGACTAGGCATTGTGAGCTTTTGTATATAAATTACTTTGTGTGCTGGTCAAGAACATGTGAAAGCATCATGACACAGAGTGAGGGCTATGTGTTTGTCTATAAAACTATTATTTTCCCAGAAAAAATAACTGCAATTCCTATGAGGCAGTGCAAGAACAGAGAGACAGCCATGTATAGTGGTCAGTATGAGCCTGCTATCTGGGAAGTCAAGACTTAAAATCCCCAGTCTACTAAGGAAATGTGCTGGGTGAACTTAGTCTGAACACACAGTCATAGCCTAATCCACTTCACTGGCTTATTGTTATTCCTCATCTAAACATTGCTTTCCTACTGAGAAAGACTGGATCATGAGGGCATGAATATAATGAAAAAGGGGAGGCAAACCCAGTTGCACCCAGGAAATCCACAGCATAATGAGTCCAATAAAATTCACACACATCGTGGCAAGGACCACAAGAGCTCAAACTTTAAATAAAGCTTTAGCAGATTCCACACTTAGCACTTGCCTCCCTTCTGTGCGGGGCTCCTCACAGTGGCTCTTTTCCATGTATTCTGCATTGTCATCTCTGGAGCTGTGTGTTTCGTGCTTGCTTACTGTCCCACACAAATTCAAGAGCCGAGAATGAGACCAAGACAAAGGCTAATGAGGAATCAGTCTTTGTTGGTCTTAAAAGTGCTTTCTAATTCTCCCATACAACTGAGGCAGCTGAGCAAAGGGGAGGAAAGGAAGGAGCCTCAACTAATGGAAGGGAAGATTGAGGGAGCCTGGTCAGGAAAATGAGGAGCCTGGCTTGTTCTGTCTCTCCCTCTGGAAGGAGGAGAGGGAGGAGTCTCAACCAATGCGCAGAACAGAGGCTTGCCTATCTATCTCTCCTGTGTGATTGAGAGAGTCTGGCAAAGCAAGCTGCGGTGCAGCAGAACTGGAGAAGGAAGCAGGAACCAGTCAGTTGTTCAGAGACCGAATATGAACCTTACACAAGGCTGGATGCATCCTGAGGGTGCATGTTTGACACCCCTATCTTAGAAAATCAAGTGGCTACTTTTTAAATAGTGCTTTTGCTCAGCTTTGGCTGGTGTGCCAGCTGTAACTGTTCCTGGCTCAATCTGATCTAAACACAGTGACCCATGCCTTAGTTACATTTAGACTGGACTATTGCAATGTGTTGTACTTGGTGCTACTCTGGAAAAGTGTTTGAAAACTGCAGCTCATGCAGAATGCTGCAGCTAAACGATTGGCTGGGGCCAGTGACTGGGATCATATGACTTCCCCCAATCCCATAGCAATTACACTGGCTTCTGGTCCATTCCTGAGCCCAAATCAAGGTGTTGTTTTGACCTTTAATGTTCTACATGGCTTGGGACTGGGATATCTGAAGGCCCATCTACTCCCATATGTTTGTGCTCAGGAACTAAGATCACAGAGAGATGTCCTTTTGACTGTCCCATCAATCAGAGATGCTCCTCTAGTGGGGACATTAGAAGTAGGGTTGCCAATCCCCAGTTGGGGGCAGGGGATCTCCCGGTTTGGAGGCCCTCCCTCCCACTTCAGGGTTATCAGAAAGTGGGGGGGATGTCTGCTGGGCACTCCATTATACCATATGGAGATCAATTTCCATTGGGTATAATGGAGAATTGATCCGTGGTTATCTGGGGCTCTGGGGGCTGTTTTTTGAGGTAAAGGCATCAAATTTTCAGCATAGCATCTAGTGCCTCTCTTCAAAACACCCACCAAGTTTCAAAAATATTGGCCCAGAGGATCCAATTCTATGAGTCCCAAAAGAAGGTGCTCCTATCCTTCATTATTTCCAAATGGAGGGAAGGCATTTAAAAGGTGTATGGTCCCTTCAAAGTGTGATTGCCAGAACTCCCTTCAGAGTTCAAGTGTGCTTGTCACATCCCTGCTCCTGGGTCCACCCCCAAAGGTCCCAGATATAGTATAGATGGAACATTCTGTCTGGAGCAGGGTTGCTCTGTATTCTTAGTTCTTGGTGGGAAGGCTTCTGAAGTTCTGACCCTGCTGGTGAACCTTCTGATGGCACCTAAGTTTTAGTCACTGTATGACACAGAGTGTTGGACTGGATGGGCCATTGGCCTGATCCAACATGCCTTCTCTATGTTCTTATTATGCACGGTCCTATTTCTATGCCAACATAATGTTCATTGCTTTGTTGAGCCTCCTCACTGGAGCCTTCTGGGTTGCACAGATTATTGGCAAGGCAAGTTCTGCAATGTCCAGCATTAGCATCTTGGAGGCTGCTGGAGGATGGAGGAAAGTAGGAAAGAATCAACTGTATATCCACACACTCCATAGTATCCACATGTGTGTATTTGTGTAGGCCCTGATGAGTTATGTATCAATGATGGTTATTAGCCTTCATTAAAGGCAGAAGATTACTGATATTTGCTGCTATTGTTATTTAGCTGCTGCTAATTATTGTTATGTTTTTCTTGATTATCCTAATCTTTGATATAACTTTCCTCAGAACCCATCTGGCTGAACATGTTTTTATGAGGGATACACAAACGCACACACCCTTCATAAAAAATTCAAAGATTAGAATAACCAAGAAAAACACACACACACGCACAAACCTATATAACTGAACAGCTCTGCACAAGTTTCTATTTAGCTGCCAAAGGCTGATCATTGAATTATAGATAATGTTTACCTTGTCGAGCAAACACAGCTTTAGCATAATCAGGATGGTTGATTAGTAAACTAGCTGAAAAGCCGCCAAACCATCTAGGAAAGGCATAGGGATATTTTTCTGCCCATTCCACATTCTTCTTGAATTCTTGTCCTCGTTGGATCTATGACAGAAAATATAAAACCATGCAATAAAGCATCTCACTTGTTAAAGTTGTAGAGCAGAATTTTATCATAAATACTTAGATCACTGACTTTTTTGGGGGGGATACGGTTTTGCAAAAGGATTCCCTGTGCAGTGTATAGACTCCTGTTCAAAATATAATTACTGCCTAGACCAGTGGTGGTGAACCTATGGCACGCGTGCCAGAGCAGGCACTCAGGCTTACTGTTTGCCGCGCTCCCTCGCCCCCCCATGCACGAGGCTCGGCCCCCTGCTGCCCCCCTGCCCAGAGCTGCAATGCAGCCATGCTCCATCGTCCCCCTCCTCCTCAGAGGCATGTCGAGCCACGCTGTGCCAAAGCTGGACCCTGCTGGCTTCAATGCAGCCGGTGCACCTTCTAACTCTTTGAAGCCCAGGCTGATTTTACTTCAGAGTTATTTATATTGTTATCCCAGAAATTTTACCCCAATTTCACCAGACCTTTCCCCTCAATGTTGAATAAAATATTTTGTTAATTTGGAATATAAAAATTTCTCAAGTGCCATATAGGTTTTACAAGTTAAAGGGGACTCCCATTCCTTTCCTCAGGTTCCTGGGCTGAGCAAACAGTCAAAATATTATACTGTGACAGGTGGGACAGCCAGAATTCATCAGGAAAAAAGAAAACAGATAATTAGGGCAGTTCAGTCACAGAAGGGAAAGAAAAACAGAGTGAGCTTTGTGATGAGCCCGACACAGAGCTCCAGGAAAGAAATCAGCCAGACACCTGCAGCTAGTGCCAAAGTAGTGTATTTACAGAATATACAATACGTGCTCACTAGTGCAGTCCAATATATTGATCACAGGAACAAAATGCTTCGCCAGCAAGTCAACCCTCAAAAAGAGACCTGTGCATTGCAGACACAGTTCATTTATAGTCCAGTCAGCCAATCCTGGCAGTGCATTGTCATGCTGACTCAGCAGGTTCCTTCTCTTGTCTTCAGCCGGCTCAAACCAGCCTGTTGATAAGGTCACTGTGACCTAGCATGCCGGCTAGATCACCAGCTGTCATTACAGAGCTGTCAAAGCTGGGTTAAGATAGATTCATTAACCAACAAAACAAAGAGGAAATCCAGCCTCTGATAGTGGGAAGTGGATGGGACTGCCATATCTGGCATAGCAAAAAACATCCCTGTGGGACTTCACACAGACTTCACATCTCATTTACATTGGGTTACAACCAGCTAAGCATACTAAGTATGCCAACACAATACCCAAAAGAGCTACAGAGCTCTTTCATGTAAATTCAGCACACTTAGCTGCTTTGCAATAGTTGCAGCCCAGTTTAAATGAGTTGCTAAACAAGTGAAAAGATCTATTTGTCAGCATTTTGTGAAGGTAGTTTTGTTGTGTGTTAAATTAACACACAACAATTTGGTAATGTTAATTTTGGTAATGGCAGTGATCTGCTCAAATTGGTTGACTACTTCCATAGATTCTGACATCACTATAGATTCTCTCATTGAAATAAAAGATGCTTTCCCCATAACCCAGGAAGGATGTTTTAGCATAGAGTCACCAAAATCATGTTTATTTTCGTTGCAATTCCCAAGTTCTAAATTTAACAGATTTTTAGAATTCAGCATACAATTGATAAATGTGAAAGATTCATCTACCATTCAAGAAGGTAGCACAGACTCAATGAATAGGTACAAATTCAGTTCATAACCATAATCAGTATATAGTGAGGAAATTTTAATGAGACAATATACACAGCAGAAGTCTTCCTATCTTACTTTGCGTTTAAACTTCCTTCTTTTCTCTGTCCCAAAGCCACTTTTCTTACCTCCTTGTTGTGGCCATAAAACCAGTGGCTGGGAGGACCAGGAAACATCTTGAAGGTGTTCAGCAGCTCCCTTCTCCTCCAATATAACTGAATAGCTTTCAGTAACACAAAGATGAAGATGAACCCAATAAGTAAGTGTGGAATATGGGGTGAGGTGGTCATTATTCTCTCCAGCATGAAAGCCATGCTACAGCAAGCTCTTTGCTTTTCTAGCTGCTTTTACATTGGCTTTTTTCTGTGTATAGGAACAGCAATCAACATGCCTTTCACCCCTCCTTCTCAGTCAGTGTTCTGTGCTGGGAAGTTTTCAGCTACTTGCTTAGTCACCCAGAAGAATCATTATACAAGACAAAGAGAACAAAAAAGAAAAAGGTCACCACTAGTTAATCTTTGCAGAGCAAAAGAAAATACCCTGCATTTCAACATTTGCAGATATTTCAGTTCTTTTGCATCCAACATTGGTGTCACTGCTAGCTGACACCAATATTTGGGTGAAGGGAAAACACTAGTACATGGGTGGTCAAACTTGTATAACATAAGAGCCACACAGAGTAAACAATAGATGTTTGAGAGCCACAAGACATGAACAAATATTACACAGATGTCTTTATTAAAACTTTTAATACTTCCTTTGCATAGAAAGATAAAATTCATATATATGCATTTTACAAAATGACCTGCTAAATGGAGAGTTTTTTAAAAAAACAAACAAAAAAAAGCAGTCCCCATAAGACCAGCACAGGGAAAGGTTAGGGTATTATTTTTTGGCACCAGTGGGTAAAGGAAATAAACATGCACCATATAAATCACTGACCATCATTTGCACCTTTATGCATCTCTCTTTGTCTTGACACCAAGGTTAGTAAATGCAGCTCCTAAAAAAGCTATGAAACTAAGGGGGAGCCCTGCACTGTCCTCTTTAATTCTATCCAATCTTATAGTGGCTCCCTTAGCTCTTGTACTCTCTTTCCCTCCTCTAAGTCTCCAGGCAACTTCTGTGGTGAAGGAGAAAAGCTTGCAAGCCTGCCTATTTCCCCCTCCTTCCCTGCATCAAACACAGTGGAAGTAGTCACTCAGAGGTCATCTGTGGTCCTGATGCTAAGCACGCTTGTGTGAGAGTAAGCCCATGGCTGGCCCATCCACTAGACAGCCCTCATCCTCCATTGTTTCTAAAGGACTTAACTCAAACCAGAGAATCTCTGCAGTAGAAATTGAAGGGGGGGCATGTTTGCAAGCCCAGCAGAAGCAGTGCAATGCCCACAGAACCCAGCAGTACCAGTGCAATCACAGAATGCCTAGCAGAATCCACTGCCATTGTAGCAATGTCACCTCAACAGGACTGATGTCATGCACAGAATCACAGTCGAAGAAGAGGGAATGAAAAGCCCAGCAGAACCAATGCAATATACAGTGCCCATCAAGCCCAGTGACATCATGGCAATGCCAGCCAATGTCAAGCACAAAATCACAGTCCAAGCGGGGGTGGGGGGGGGAACCCAACAGAAGTAGCGCAATGTACAGTACCCAGGAAACCCAGAGCATTCTGTTCATAACAGTTAATGAAAGTTTGCTACTATGTTACTCTTAAATACATTCTGTCACCAAGCAGGACAGGGATGAAAAGGTCTTGAGACCAAGAAGTAAAAATAAGGGCGGGGGCGGGGAGGAAGAGACAGAAAAATTAGATGAAGGGAGAAAAAGTGTGGAAAAGAGAGAGCGAAATTAAGAGAGGACAGGTTATTTTATCTTGCTACAGCACTGTAACTATTGCTTTGCAGGATCTGGCTAAGTTGAGTACAAGGAACGGGAGATAGGATAAATTACTGGAGAAAATGACCTGCAGGGTGGCAATTACTGTAGCAGCTATCAACATGCTGGCTTGGTTGTTGGGCTTAGCATGATCTATTAAGCAAATTTGTTTCAGTCTTGACGAAAGGGAAGTTTAGCCAGTTCTAGAGTGCTTTTTGTTGTGCTCAGATTTCCCTATGCCCCTAGTGGTTGCAGCCAGAACTGCATTTTAAAAATAAAAGAGAAGTGACTGGATGCAGCTTCAAGGGTCCATCTTTATGAGCCTTCCTCAAACTGCAGAAAGCACTTCTGGCCCTGCCCTTGGTATTCCACTGAAGGAAACTTCCATATTTGAACTTGTAGCATAGGGATAAGACACAGAACTAGGACCTCTGAATTTAACTGTGACACCTCTATAGATCCACTGAGAAGGGCAATGTATTATTTCTTAAATAAAACCCACTTGAGTTTTGGAATATTAAAAAAAAATGCAGCCATATGATCTGGGAAACAAAGGGGAACTCAGTGCATTGAAGCATTTCTTCCATTTCAAACCAAAGGAACGACATCAATTGGCAAGTTGCTTGGAAAAGTAAAGTAATAGCAGTGTCCTAGTTAATTGATTTTTGCATTGCATGAACAACACAACAGAATTTGCCAAAGATTTAATTGTGACATGTAAGCACATCATCCTTTCAGCTGAGTAACCTTCCTGTGTTTTTCTTTGGAGTTTGGTTCTGACAAATGGTAAAAATATAGCTCTGTTTGTTATTCTATTTGGGCTATAAATTTCATCTAAGAGACATCAGCATCCTGAATTTCCCTTCCTTGTGAACCTAATTTTCCACTCACCTGTTATAAACCCCATCTACCAATAATATTTGAAACTTTCAGCTCCAATCCAACATTTTTTGAGGAACATCCTATTCACTCATCTGTCAACACCTTTTGGGTATAAAGATAGGTCAGAAACCCCAGCACTTTGTTCTAGCCACTGGGTCCTATCTTGATACTGGACTCCAACAACTGACTCCAACACCTAGGAACATGTAGTGAAAATGTTTGTATTAGTCTTCTTCAGCCTTGCCATCTAGTGCAGGACCCCTTAAGATGATTTCTCACTTTGCTCTCTCCAACAATACTTTCACCTTTCCTCCAATGAACATTACTGGACTTTACTTGCTGGACAGGGTCATATGTTTACTCCCCCCCTCTTCTTTTCTTTTTAGCTGAGTAGCATTTGCTTAGGGATTACATTACATAGGGTTTATATGTTTAGTGCACATATGTGAGCATATTTTCCAACTTTTTGTTCAATTTGCTAATTCCCTACGCTATTCGATTGGTTTTCTTAATAAACTTTCAACTTTGAACCTATTTCTGGTCATTTCTGAGAGTCTACATAATCCTATGAGGTATTATCTCTAAATCTTGGACCCCAATATACACCTGGAAAAAGGTCCCAATAAATAATTGCCCTGGGCATAGCTGTTCATATGCCCTGGGCATGCATAAGGGTAACACTTCTATAATCAAACATACATATGTATGTAGGTTGTTTGAGTAACCAACCTGAGTTTTTGCCTTAGTATATGCTACTGTGCTCCTTTTTTCTTAATGAAGGAGACACCTATGAAAGCAGTAGCAGTCCAGAGGAAGGGATGAAAAAATAATTTTCTTGTAACTGAGAGATCACCTTTTCCTACACTAACTGGTTATAGCTACTGCTGTGGGAAAATGAAAGAATAGGCATATGACATAAGATAGAAAGGATATCTGATTTTTGCACACATCATTAATAATAACAACAATAATAATACTTTGCAACTAGATTTTCCAGTGCAAAACTGGAAAAATCCGGTTGCAAACAAGTGCTAAAGTATATTTGTAAGTGTGTTAAAAAGTGCAGTATTTCTCAGATCATCATCAGAGGGAAGCTAAAACAGCTATCACTAAGGAGCATGCTGTATAAAGGATTCCATCTTCTTCTATGGGGGCATTTAGATTGGATCAGGGTTGTACCAGGAGGAGAGACTAGGGCTACAAAGTACAGGAAGTTCAGTTTACCTTGGCTACCTGAGAAATTGTATGAATTGGCAATTTCAAACCAAAACCATAGCAGTGGACATGCACAAGGCAGAAACAGGAGTGAGTGGGCTGTGCCAAGGCTTTTCCCTCACAAGTAAACTGCACTTCCTAGGCTCCCTAACAGGATAGGAAGACAAGAGAGGAAAAGAAGTGGCTGTTGAGTAAAACGATCTAATGCTGAACAAGGCTAGAATAAGGGGAAGCAGATGTATTAAAGACCACTTAACCCTGTTTTGTTTTTAAATATTATTTATTTATTCATTCATTCTCTGTTTTTAAATATCATTTATTTATCTATTTATTTACATTATTCATAGGCCACCTTTTTCACAGGGACTCAAGGTGGGTTACACAGAGTAAGTCACTACAATAAAAAAGGGATATTCAATAAACAATGCAATGGAATTAGGATTGTTGAAGTCTGGAAACAACCAGAAATCTAAGACATAACTAGAGCATAGCATAAATATTAACGTGACACATTAAGCTGTGCAAAATTACATAGTAGTATCCTGCTTACAGTAACCTATACACAGTAGTATAGGCCACAGTCCTTAATAATTTATCCAAATAACTTTGTGAACCATTTTATACAGTGCAACCCTATTACCTGTGCAGAAAAGCTCTCTTGAACAATTCAGTTTTGCATAGTTTGTGGAAAGCCAGAACAGTGGGAGTCTTCCTGATGGAGTATTAGATGAGTAGAGTACTCAGGGAACATCGGACAACAGAATTACATATTATTTATTTATTTTATGATTTATATCCCGCCCTTCCCACGAAGTGGCTCAGGGCGGCTCACAACAGATAGTCAAACATAAAATTAAACTAGCATTTAAATATATAAGCATTTAAAACATTTAAAACCTTAAAAACATTAAACATTACAACAGTATGTATAACAGGAGTCTGGTAAAGCTACATTTAGTTTCTCATATCAGTTAGGTGTAAGCTAGCCGGAAGAGGGTTGTCTTATAGGCCCTGCGGAACCGAACAAGGTCCTGCAGGGCCCTCACCACCTCTGGCAGCTTATTCCACCATGTAGGGGCCATAACAGAGAAGGCCCTGTCCCTAGTAGATTTTAGGTGGGCTTCTTTTGGCCCAGAGATAGTGAACCGTCACAGCTCACCACAGATGATAGATAGATAGATAGATAGATAGATAGATAGATAGATAGATAGATAGATAGATAGATAGATAGATAGATGCATAAATGGTGGCAGAATGTGAATGAAACAGGATTTGAGAATCTCCATTCCCAGTAGCTCTTTGCAGTGTCTGAGTGAGGGGTGATTATTAAAGGGGACTGGACTACCCTGTCTGCTCATGTCTCTGTGAATAAGAGAGGACTTAGTATGTGAAATGACCATGGCTCTCTCTCTATTTTAAACAAGGGAAGATAGGTGGTGAGCTGCGACGGTCTGACCTATCTATGTACCCCCCAGCAGCTTTCATCTGACATGACCGGAATGCAGCTACTAGTATGCAGGCAGTCTTGTCCAATCTGAGCTTAGCTACCACTCTGGATAGAATGTGAATGGGAGGGAAGGCATAGAATAGGGAACCATGTCAAGTAAATTGGAATGCATCCCACATAGAGTGGGGGTCCAATGCAGCTTGCAAACAAAACTGACCACATTTGGCACTGAGCTGAGTGGCAAAGAAGCATACACTTGGGCACCCCCAGAGTTGGAAGATAGATTGAAGATACTCCTCTGCCAGGGTCCATTCATGGTTGGCTGAGGGCATCATAGTGATGTTAGTTTGCCCTGCAATTTGGATGGCATGTATTTAGCACGTATTCCTCTAGGAATAGTCCACTCCTATATGTGAGAAGTCTCTAGGCAGAGAGGGAGAGAGCAGGTGCCCCCTTGTCTATTTACAAACACATTACTGTGGCATTATCAGAGGTTGTTTGTACAGTTGTTTCTTGAACAAGGGCCTCAAAGGAAACCATGATTTGTCTCACCACCCATAATCCCAACAGATTCATGTGTAGAGTGTGTTCCTAGGGATCTCCCACATGGAAAATGAGAAACAATAGGCACCCCACCATAAGAGTAAAGCATCAGTAGTGAGCTGAATGTCATGAGGTCATATGCCAAAAGGCCACCCCAGAAGCAAGTTTGAATTTAAAGCCCACCAGTCAAGGGATGTGACTACTGCTCAGGGCACTAATTGTTGCTCAGGGCACTGAAAAGTGCTTCCATTTTGGTGGGGTCAAGCTGTCAAAGGAACTAGTTTTGCAGGCATATGTAGCCTGGTAAAAGGGGCTACTGCTGTGGCTAAATCCTTGAGCCCCAACAGTCTTTGTATTACAAAGGCAGACTGACACCATAGCCTTTGAAACTGTTTAGCTAACACATGTATAACTTGGACCCTATCATCTGGTAGGAAAGCCCTCCACTGTCCAAAGTCCAGGACAGCATCTATGAAACTGGTAGACTGGGCTGGGAGGGCACTCGGGGTGGACCGTGCCATGGATACCTGGTGATATAGGAAGGCCACAAAATGTACCACAAAAAGCCAGTCATCTAAGAGTGGGTAAATCTGCCCAAAATACAAATAAGTGAATTCTAGATCAAATGAACCCTGAACTCTTCTTGGAAGCTAAAATAACTAAACTGGGGCCATCATACTCTTGTCACATTATGAGAAAACAAGATTCACTGGAAAAAAAACAATAATGCTAGGAAATGTTGAAGGCAGCAGAAAAAGAGGAAGATATGAGATAATTAATTAATTAATTAATTAATTAATGGATTGATTGATTTAATAAAGGAAGCCAAAACCTTTAGTTTGCAAGATCTGACCAACGGTGTCCTCAGGGCTTTACATAGAGATTGAAAAGCATTGCACCCTGTGAAACCCCACAGGATAGGCCCTGCACTGATTTCTGATAGCAACCCTTCCGGTCTGATCTGTAAGAAATGATTTGAACTAGTTCAGCACTAATTCCCCTTATATCTACTTCTGCCTCCTGGCACCTCAAAGATGACAATCTGCTCAGCTGTATCCAAGGGTGCATATAATTCCAATAAGAGCAATAAGGCCTTTGTCTACATTCTAACAGAGGTCAACAACTAAAGCTAGCAGAGCCATCTCTTTTCCATATCCTGGCCTGAAGCCAGACTGAAAAGTGTCCAGAGCCAGATGAGATATCCTAGAAGACCTAGAGTTGGTGTGCTACTGCTCTCTCAGTTATTGTGCCCAGAAAGGGCCGATTAGAGACCAGCTGATAACTGGCCACACTATTTAACTGAAGGGATGGTTCTTTAAGTCATGAATGGAAACTGCCACATTGAGTGATTGCAGGAAGGTATCCTGAGTTAGTGACAAATGTATAATACATTTGAAGGGTTTGTTGGTATGGTTCTTATATGATTTTAGCAGCCCAGATGGGCAAGGATACACGGTACAAGTACAATTAATCAGCATCCATCCTGGGAACCGGGTCAAAAAGATCCATCAACAGATCATGTAGTGTATTAGGATTTTCTGCTGGTGTACCAGAAGGTACTATAAGGTGTTAGGGCACAGAGCCACCGCTCACATACTGAAGGATATAGAGAAGACTCCATAGCCAACATGCACATGAGCAAGTCCCCATTGTGCTATCCTTTGTCAATACTGGGGGTAGCTGTAGGAATCACTGAATTCCTACAGCTACAGTTTTCCACTTCTGCTAAGAACTTCTAGTAGGTACATGAGGCTGCATTAAAAAAAATCTTCTGTACCCACCTTGCACATCTCTCCCATTGGATCTACCATTATTTATTTATACATACCATGTCTTTCCTTTGTGGGTCTCTGTAGAACAGCTAACAAACTCAACCTAACACCTTATAGTTCCTTCTGGTACACCAGCAGAAAATCCTAATACACTACATGATCTGTTGATGGATCTTTTTGACCTGGTTCCCAGGATGGATGCTGATTAATTGTACTTGTACCGTGTATCCATAAAATGTACAAAGTACAATAAAACCCCAACTAACCTGCCCCCTGAATACGTTCAGTTTATACACCATTTAAAGCCTTAGTGAATCAAATGCTTGTGCAGTGCTTCTTAAAACCTTGTAGATATGGCACCCCACTTACTTTGTCAGGGGTCCCATTCAATTTATTATAGAAAAATACAAGTTGTGTTTGATGTATTTGTCATGAATTCAGGATGACATATGGCATGCCACTGTTAGCCTTTCCAAAGCAATCTGAATGAAGGCATGGTAGACTATGGCTTTGATCTATGATGAATGCTTCTGTGAATAAATGCATTTTTTCTTTGGAGGCTTGAACTGATCAAAACCTTCACTCTTGAGTTTTAAAAGTTTTTCTCTCTGGGCAGAGAACACGAAGGAGTGGGAAAGTCAGTTCAATTGCTTCCCGGTCTCACCCCAGCCAGCTTTTTAGAAATGCTAATAGGTATAGCAAAAGACAATGGGGTGGTCTAGTCTGCCCCCCCCCCCCCCCGCTCCCTGCTCCAAGCAGGAACAGAGATTTGGAGGAATTAAGATTAGAAAGACTCAGGAAGATACTTCTGAAAAGTATCAATATGGTAATTTTGGAGATATATTTTGAGACCAGGAATACCTGAATATACATGCCTAGTTGATCACATGCCAGTGATCATTAGAACTCCCTGTCAGTGGTACAAAAATAATTTGAAACTGAGTTGTGACTTTAAATATGTTTATTATACAGCAGAACTATCAGCATTAGAAATAAAGGCAAAAGTCCAAGAGTTTTCTTCAGGGATGGCATTACATTCAAACACTCTTATTTTTGTTCCCAACTTTGCAAGGGTCTTCTTCATATAAAATTATCTGTTTAGCAGCTGAGTTTCTTTAAGAAGAGGTGTATCCCATTTTCAGATTTGAGGACAATCTTAGGGATGGGAATGGGCAGATTTGCTGGGTCAGGCAAGATTTCAAAGTGAAGCAGTATCAGAGCAAGAGCTGATTTCTCATTCATAGCAAACTGCTGTCCAATGCAATTCCTAATGAGTAAGTGAAAGAAAGAAATTATTGGAAACCTCTAGTTTTTGAAACTGCAAAAGGGAAATTTGGAAAATTTGAAGTGCACCATTAAGTTGTAGCCCCAAATCCTCTGTAGTTTAAATCAGCTATTCACAAATATAGTGTGAAAACTGTGGAACCATTTGATAGATGGTACCTGCAGGTAGATATGGTTGGAGCTTATGGTGTCAGCTTATGAGTGGGAAAGCTGGAGCTTATGGTGCCAGGTTCAAGCAACTGATTCCCCCCACCCAATGCTGAGCTCCCATAGGTGAGAGTTGTCCTTCTTAGCCATATGGTTAGATAAACTCAGCTGAGAGAACATGGTTGGGTCTAAAGTCAGAGTTTACATGGTCACTGTTATAAAAACTTGTGATTTCTTGAGGAAAATAAGTTCAGAACTTGTCCTTACATCTACCATAATGTTGAACATTTAATTAGGCCTTCTGAGCATGCATGGACAGTGGTCACCTAACTAGGTCCTTTGGGATCATGCACTAGCTTGGTATCAGCCATAATCATTGCAACACTGCATTTATGGCCTTGCAGCCAAGGTGAACTGGCTGCTAAGTAGGGTGACCATAATGTCTGAAGGCCAGCCAGGGACACCTGGGGGGGGGAGGTAGGGGTGCGTGCGCGCGGAGCGCGTGCGCCGCCGGAAACAGGAAGTGACGTCACTTCCGGTGACGTCACTTCCGGTGATGTCATGCCACCACCGGAAGCAGGAAGTGACACCACTTCCTGTGACATCATTTCCCCCGCGTCACCTGCCGGAAACGGGAAGTGACATCACTTCCTCTGACATCACTTCCCCCAAATGACATCATTTCCTCCAAATGCCACTGCCGGAAACAGGAAGTGACTTCACAGCACTTCCTGTGATGTCCCCAAAAATCCCCCAAATATCACCGCCGGAAACAATTTTGTTCTCAAATCCTGTATATACTTCATCAGTATATGGGATAAGGCACTTTCTCAACTGTGCTGCATAATGCAGCCTATTTATTTTGTCCTGTTTGCTCTGTTGGCTCTATCTGCGCCACCTTCATCACTTTCGGGGTGTGGATCCCCCAGTGGGGTGCTCTCCCGACTCCCTCCGCTGGCTGTTTCTGATAGCCCTGCGCCCCCTCTTTCATTTGATATGTGTCCCGTGCGGGTGCCACCCTCCCGCCGGGAGATGCCGCAAAATGAGCCCCCTTGAGGCTTATGGCGGCAGGGCTCGGGGGAAGCGAGCTAGACTGCTGTTCTTTTGAGGGGTTATAGAGTGTTTCGAGCCCATCCCTGTGGCATCGGTCTCATCGTTGTGGGACCCAGGGGGCCGGCGCAGCGGCCCGCCGAAGCAGCCTGTCACTAATAACACAGGTCGAGATGCAGGACAGGAACCCGGAAGTGACCGACAGGCTGCTTCAGCAGCTGCGCCGGCCCCCTGGGCCCCACAATGATGGGACCGATGCCACAGGGACGGGCTCGAAACACTCTATAACCCCTCAAAAGAACAGCAGTCTAGCTCGCTTCCCCCGAGCCCTGCCGCCATAAGCCTCAAGGGGGCTCATTTTGCGGCATCTCCCGGCGGGAGGGTGGCACCCGCACGGGACACATATCAAATGAAAGAGGGAGCGCAGGGCTATCAGAAACAGCCGGCGGAGGGAGTCGGGAGACCACTCCACTGTGGGATCCACACCCCGAAAGTGATGAAGGTGGCGCAGATAGAGCCAACAGAGCCAACAGGACAAAATAAATAGGCTGCATTATGCAGCACAGTTGAGAAAGTGCCTTATCCCATATACTGATGAAGTAAATACAGGATCTGAGAACAAAATTGCACTAGAAGACACAAACACAAAGCTCCCTTACACTGAATCAGTGCTTGGGTCCACCAAAGTCAGTATTGTCACATAAGAGAAGCCCTGTTGGATCAGGCCAGTGGCCCATCCAGTCCAACACTCTGCGTCACATAAGAACATAAGAGAAGCCCTGTTGGATCAGGCCAGTGGCCCATCCAGTCCAACACTCTGTGTCACATAAGAACATAAGGAAGGAAGGAAGGAAGGAAGGAAGGAAGGAAGGAAGGAAGGAAGGAAGGAAGGAAGGAAGGAAGGAAGGAAGGAAGGAAGGAAGGAAGGAAGGAAGGAAGGAAGGAAGGAAGGGAGGGAGGGAGGGAGGGAGGGAGGGAAGAAGGGAAGGAAGGAAGAAAGGAAGGAAGGAAGGAAGGAAGGAAGGAAGGAAGGAAGGAAGGAAGGAAGGAAGGAAGGAAGGAAGGAAGGAGGAAGGAAGGAAGGAAGGAGGGAGGGAAGAAAGGAAGGCAAACCCCCAACCGCCAGCCCCCCCCCGCTTTCGGCCCCCTTACCTACGGCGGCGGCGAGTCCAGCGGCGGCGGCAGCGGCGGCGAGTCCGGCGGCGGCGGAGAGGCCTTTCCGATGCCCTCCCGGGCCTCCGCCAGCACGGGGGGGGGGGGTGGTAGAGGCCGGGGAAGCGTCGGAAAGGCCCGCGGGGGTCGCTGGAGGGCCTCCAGCGACCCCCGCGGGCCTTTCCGACGCCCTCCCGGGCGGAGGAGGACGGGGGGTGGGGGTTGAGAGCCCCGGGAAGCGTCGGAAAGGCCCGCGGGGGTCGCTGGAGGGCCTCCAGCGACCCCCGCGGGCCTTTCCGAAGCCCTCCCGGGCGGAGGAGGACGGGGGGTGGGGGTTGAGAGCCCCGGGGAAGCGTCGGAAAGGCCCGCGGGGGTCGCTGGAGGGCCTCCAGCGACCCCCGCGGGCCTTTCCGACGCCCTCCCGGGGGAGGAGGACGGGGGGTGGGGGTTGAGAGCCCCGGGGAAGCGTCGGAAAGGCCCGCGGGGGTCGCTGGAGGGCCTCCAGCGACCCCCGCGGGCCTTTCCGACGCCCTCCCGGGGGAGGAGGACGGGGGGTGGGGGTTGAGAGCCCCGGGGAAGCGTCGGAAAGGCCCGCGGGGGTCGCTGGAGAGCCTCCAGCGACCCCCGCGGGCCTTTCCGAAGCCCTCCCGGGCGGAGGAGGACGGGGGGTGGGGGTTTCGAGCCCCGGGGAAGCGTCGGAAAGGCCCGCGGGGGTCGCTGGAGAGCCTCCAGCGACCCCCGCGGGCCTTTCCGAAGCCCTCCCGGGGGAGGAGGACGGGGGGTGGGGGTTGAGAGCCCCGGGGAAGCGTCGGAAAGGCCCGCGGGGGTCGCTGGAGGGCCTCCAGCGACCCCCGCGGGCCTTTCCGACGCCCTCCCGGGGGAGGAGGACGGGGGGTGGGGGTTGAGAGCCCCGGGGAAGCGTCGGAAAGGCCCGCGGGGGTCGCTGGAGAGCCTCCAGCGACCCCCGCGGGCCTTTCCGAAGCCCTCCCGGGCGGAGGAGGACGGGGGGTGGGGGTTTCGAGCCCCGGGGAAGCGTCGGAAAGGCCCGCGGGGGTCGCTGGAGAGCCTCCAGCGACCCCCGCGGGCCTTTCCGAAGCCCTCCCGGGCGGAGGAGGACGGGGGGTGGGGGTTTCGAGCCCCGGGGAAGCGTCGGAAAGGCCCGCGGGGGTCGCTGGAGGGCCTCCAGCGACCCCCGCGGGCCTTTCCGAAGCCCTCCCGGGGGAGGAGGACGGGGGGTGGGGGTTGAGAGCCCCGGGGAAGCGTCGGAAAGGCCCGCGGGGGTCGCTGGAGGGCCTCCAGCGACCCCCGCGGGCCTTTCCGACGCCCTCCCGGGGGAGGAGGACGGGGGGTGGGGGTTGAGAGCCCCGGGGAAGCGTCGGAAAGGCCCGCGGGGGTCGCTGGAGGGCCTCCAGCGACCCCCGCGGGCCTTTCCGACGCCCTCCCGGGCGGAGGAGGACGGGGGGTGGGGGTTGAGAGCCCCGGGGAAGCGTCGGAAAGGCCCGCGGGGGTCGCTGGAGGGCCTCCAGCGACCCCCGCGGGCCTTTCCGAAGCCCTCCCGGGCGGAGGAGGACGGGGGGTGGGGGTTGAGAGCCCCGGGGAAGCGTCGGAAAGGCCCGCGGGGGTCGCTGGAGGGCCTCCAGCGACCCCCGCGGGCCTTTCCGACGCCCTCCCGGGGGAGGAGGACGGGGGGTGGGGGTTGAGAGCCCCGGGGAAGCCTCGGAAAGGCCCGCGGGGGTCGCTGGAGGGCCTCCAGCGACCCCCGTGGGCCTTTCCGACGCCCTCCCGGGCGGAGGAGGACGGGGGGTGGGGGTTGAGAGCCCCGGGGAAGCCTCGGAAAGGCCCGCGGGGGTCGCTGGAGGGCCTCCAGCAACCCCCGCGGGCCTTTCCGAAGCCCTCCCGGGGGAGGAGGACGGGGGGTGGGGGTTTTGAGCCCGGGAAGCGTCGGAAAGGCCCGCGGGGGTCGCTGGAGGCCCTCCAGCGACCACCGCGGGCCTTTCCGACGCCCTCCCGGGCCTCCGCCGCCACCGCCGGGCCCCGTGCGCGGGCGGGAAAGGCGGCGAGTGAGGGAGGGAGCGTCCCTGCGCGTGCGCAGGGCGATCTGCGCACGCGCAGGGTCGCTCCCTCCCCCCCTCGCCGCCTTCCCCGCCCGGGCGCGCGGCCCCCGGCTCTCTGGCTGGCTAAACCGGGACCTCTTAATGGTCCCGGTATACCCAGCCCGGGAGCCGTGAATTGGGGGCCAGAACCGTGAAAGTCCCGGGAGTCCGGGACGGTCTGGCCACCCTACTGCTAAGCTTACCATTTGCCTGGCAGCAGCAGGCTATGGAGGAATGTAGGGTTGCGTGGAGATCTCCCACTTTTACAACTGGTCTCCAGCTGGCAGAGATCAGTTCCCCTGGAGAAAATGGCTGCTTTGAATGGTGGACTCTGTGCCATTGTACCATGCTGAGGCCCCTCCCCTCCCCAAACCCCACCCAGCTCCACTCCCAAAGTCTCCAGGTATTTTCCACCCCAGAACTGGCGACCTTAGAGGAATGAGAAGGAGAAGATGACAACCTTGGAATGAGCTACAGTTTCTAATGTATAAAAGCCTCCTGCAAGAAGACTCTGGCAGAGCGACATGTGATGAGAAATAAGGCAATTGCCACAGTGCTGCTATGAGTTATAGCACCTTATTTTTATGACACTGAAGAAAACAAAACAAATCAGCTATTTTGATACTCTCTGAGCATGTGATGTCAAAAATGGATGAACTATCTGTTACATTTTAACTGTATTAGTAATAAACCAAGGGATTTGTGAATTTGTTTTAAGGTGTCAGCATGTTCCTCCAACTGTTAAATAAACTTTAGTTCTTCACAGGAATCTGTACCTTGTACTCACATGTTTAGGGCATGAATAAATAGCTCAGTTAAGCATTGACTAATGCAAAAACCTGTGTGCCTTCTGCCTTCCATATGAAGCTGGCTGTTGATAGCACATTTTTCTTGGATTGTTTGGATCGAAAAACATCTTGTTACTGGAATCTCCTTTCCTTTAGCTCCTACTGTTTCATAGGACTATCAAATTAATTCAGTCATGCTTAAAAGATACCAACAACATCTTGTCTGTAACTTTTTGAAAAGAAAGATTCACACTCACCTTGATCCAGCTGCAAATGGAATAAATGCATGAGGATGCCTTTGGGATGAATTCTCTGCTAAAAGCCTTGTAAGATCATAAACCTGAAGTAGGAGAGTTCATGGGTACATTTTTAATTACCAATAACTAGCAGTGTTATTTAATACCAGTAAGCAGCAGCAGTAGTAATTAATAGTTACATGTATATAAGAACATAAGAAGAGCCCTGCTGGATCAGACCAATGGTCCATCTAGTCCAGTATCATGATTTACACAGTGGCCAACTGGTTCCACGAGAGCAGCATTTCCCATTTGCCGGGTCATGACCCGGCACCAGGTCACGGATGTCTCAATTAGGGATGTGCAAAAAAAAAAAAAATTCGGAAGTACACAGATTCGGAAGTATACGGGGGGGGGGGGAATTCGGAATCCCATATATTTCTGAATTTCGTAGTCAGAATAGCCGCATATACGGTAGATGCGCGGCTATTTCCGAATATACGGCCCCATTATACCCTATGGGCCATTGAAATCAATGGCAAATAGGGTATATTTAAAGCCACCTGGAGGGGAGGGGGTTTGAGGGAGAGCCCCCAAATTTGCAGGGGACTCTCCCCTACAAACCCCCCAAGTCCCAAAAAGATTGGGCCAGGGGGTCCCATTGCAGGGGCACCCAAAGAGGGTGCCCCTATTCCACCATTATACCCTATGGGCCATTGAAATCAATGGCAACATAGGGCATAATTAGAGGCTACTGGGGGGCAGGGGGTTTGAGGGAGAGCCTCTAAAACTGCAGGGAACCCGCAGGGGACTCTCCCCTACAAAACCCCCAAGTCCCAAAAAGATTGGGCCAGGGGGTCCCTGTCTTTGGGCTCCCCAAAAGGCCCATTGCCAACAATGATGGGGAAAGCCCAATTAGCCACTTCCTCCACTATAATTGCTGTGGGGAAAGTGGCTCTGGCCAGAGGGGAGTTTGAGCGAGAGGCCCCAAAACTGCAGGGCAGCTTCAGGGGACTCCCCAGAATGAAACCTTCCTGGCCCAAAAAGACTGCACCCATCTGTAGGCACCCCAAAAGGAACACTGCTCCTAATGGTGAGAAAAAAACAATTAGAGCCACTTCCTCACTGTAATTGTCGTGGGAAAAGCGGCTCTGGGGAGCAGGAGGTTTTGAAGAGAGCCCCCCAAACTGCTGTGCAGCTTCAGGGCACTGTCCCACACAAAACCCACAAGGCAAAAAAAAAAAAAAATTGGACCGGGGGTCCAATTCCTGGGGCACCCGAAGCCAAACCTAACTTCACACCAGATAATCTCTATAGGACCCAAATGCACTACATCCCTCTATCTACTCTATGAACCCTGCAGGCCTGGAACCAATATAAACCCAGTTGCCAACGTCACTGCCACACAAAACACAATCTGCTCAAGGTCTGCTCTGCAGACCTGGCTGCAGCAAACCCAGATGCCAGCTCTCCAGCCCTGCCCCGAACAACACGGGGAGAGCTGGCCAAGCACAACAAGCCTGCTGGTTCTGGGTCTCTCACCCAGGTGCCAGCTTCCCTGCCAAAGAACACACAACCTACAGATGCCAGGTCTCCAGCCCTGCCCCAAACAACATGCAGAGAGCTGGCCAAGCACAACAAGCCTGCTGGTTCTGGGTCTCTCACCCAGGTGCCAGCTTCCCCCCAAAAAAACCAAAACCAGAAAAAGGGACAACAGGAGAAGGCCAAGAAACTCAACTGTTAAAAAAGTGGCCTTTTAAACAATGAAAATTAGGCCAAACACCACCACCCCACACACAAGAACCAGAACCAGAAGAGAAAAGGAACAACAGCAGCACAACACAGCAGCAACAAATCAAACACAGAATCCTTTTAAAACAGTAAAAAACTTAACTTTTAACAATACAGGAACTTTACCACCCCCCCCCCAAAAAAAAAAACCCCCTTCACTCTAACCCCAAGAAATCCAAGCCACCCAAATCAGGAAAAGTAAAAGGACACTGCACTTTTAAAAGTCCTCTCACTAAAATAAGATATGGGCAAATTGGCAAAAAAAAACCCCACCCCAGCAGAACCCCCTAACCCCAAATACCCACCACCCAAATCTGGACAAGTAAAGGGACTCTGAGTCTTAAAACGTCCTTTTACCAACTAAAATAAAAACAAGAACCCCAAGACTGTCTTACCTTTTAGACATCTTCTCTTACTCCAAGCAAGTCTGGTAAGGCTGAGAAGCAGCAGCTGCCTAAGGCCAAGGGCCAGCACAGCGCAATCTCTCTCACACACAGACAAAAGAACAACATTGTTGCTGATGGCTAGAAGATCAGCTACACAAAAGCCCTTCAAAGCATGCATTTGCAATGCATGCTTTGGATTGGCTTCTGGGGCTCCTCTTCTCCCTCCCCCCCTCTCCCTGATCCCAGGGAGGCTATGGGAGAGGCGGGAAAAGGCTACCAAAGGCGGAAAAGGAGGCAAGCAGCTCCCCTGAGGCTGTAGAAGCCCCTTTCCCACCTTTTGCATTGACTTCCGTATACTTTCGAATATTTATTTTATTTATTTATTTATTTTATTCAATTTATATCCCACCCTACCCCACCGAGGTAGGGCGGGGAGCTATACTCACGGAAGTATACGGGGAGCTATACTCAGCTCCCACATAATGGGCCCCAATTGGAATCAGCTGTATGCGATTCCGTATACAGCCGAATCAGGGGTGATTCGGTGGTTGATTCGGTTCAGCCGAACCGAATGCACACCCCTAGTCTCAATACCTGGTCGCAAGTAGGGTCAGGGAGACAGCAAAGGAAGCCCTCTGGACTCCCCTCCCCATTTAAACATCCGATGAGGTGTTTACATGGGGGGGGGAGGCAGATTGCCTGCCTTTGTAGACTCCCCGCAAGGTGGAGAGACAGCAAAGATAGCCCTCAGGCTTCCCTTTCTATTTAAACACCTAATGGAGTGTTTACATGGGGGGAGGCAGATCACCAGCCTTTGCAGTCTCCCCATGAGGCAGGGAGACAGCAAAGGCAGCCCCCAACCTTCCCTCCCCATTTAAACACTTGGTGGGGTGTTTACATGGGGATGGGAGGCAGATCGTCTGCCTTTGCAGTCTCCCCATGAGGTGGGGAGACGGCCAAGGCAGCCCTCGGCTTCCCTCTCCATGTAAACAGCCCAATGGGTTAGGGTTTGTAGATTCTACAAACCCTAATGATGTTACCAGCCATGAAAACCTGAAATCTTTGATAGCCCAATGGGTTGTTCAAATGGAGGGGAAGGCAGATTGCCTGCCTCCCATTTTTTGAGTGGGATGACATCATTTCCTTTCTCCTGGCCCCACCCCAAAGTCTATGGGCTCCACCCCCAAATTTTAGTGGGCCACGAAGGAGAAGTGTAAAAATAACCAGTCCACGGGGGGGAAAGTCTGGGAAACCCTGCTCTAGAGGGTTAACAATAGGGCACAGAGGCCAAGGCCTTCCCCTGACATTGCCTCCTGGCTCTGGGACTCAGAGGTTGACTGCTTCTGAATGTGGAGGTTCCCCTCCGTCAGTACGGCTAGTAGCCATTAATAGACTTATGCTCAATGAATCTATCTAATCCCCCTTTAAAACTGTTTATTCTGTGGCCATCACTGTATGCTCTGTAGTAACAGCTTATATGATTTTCCTCAAGTATTTGAATGTCAGTATTTATACATTCTTGAGCTCTGTTACTTTAAAATCCAAACTTTGAATATTGTGTAATTGTATTATGATTTAATTATGCATTATTATATACAAACATTGTAGTCTACCTTTCTGACCTCATGAGCCACCGACATGATCATGGACGTACTAAACAATATCTAGCATCTCATAGAAACAGTAAAAAGAAACATAATTTTCAATGTAATGGGGAAGGTTTTTAGTTTAGATAGCTCTGTTGCATTCACCAGCCTACACAATGTGCCTTGATCTACCTGTAGAGCATTTTCATAATTAAAGCAAATAGAGAATTCCCCTATCACTCAGAGATCCATGTGCAGAGTGAAGCCTATAGAACTTCAGGTTATAGTGAAATCTTTCAGTTAAGTTCAGGGCTTTTTTTGTAGTAGGAACTCCTTTGCATATTAGACCACATACCGCTGATGTAGCCATTCCTCCTGGAGCTTACAGGGCTCTTCTTACAGGGCCTACTGTAAGCTCTTGGAGGATTGGCTACATCAGGGGTGTGTGGCCTAATATGCAAAGGAGTTCCTGCTACAAAAAAAGCCCTAGTTAAGTTATATGATAGCATCTCTCCCTTATTTGAAAGAAATAAGCTACCTCAGGGTCTTGCCATATATTTGGGTTTTTATGAATAGCATAAATGCTAATTGCAACCAGAAAGCCTGAAAAACAGCAGGGAGGGGAATAGATGATGGTTAGAACTGTGCAAGAGGCTCAAAGGGCAGGAGTTCAAAGTATTGTGCAACTAATTCCTCATGCTTTTGTTTGAGTCCACCTTCACCCACTGTCACATGGGTGGGGATTTTCTGAAGTTATTTGTAATAACACACAGTTGTTTGCTGTTCAAAGACAGCAGATGGAAAGTCCATTGGCCTACTCAAGTTCTTTGATTTTTTTCCAAAGTAAGTGCAGTGATTATAATAATTGACTTCCCAGGCAATGCCACAAATTAGCAAAGTAATAAATACTGGTAATTTGAATAATTAGTCTGAATAACCAGCAGATCTTTACACTTGACAATGACAGAAAGTGTATATGACTGGAGAGACCTTTCTACTAAGCAACTCCCCTGGAACGATCACCCTGTTGTTGCTTCAGGTGTCAAAATTTACCTTTCAGGAAATGGCACAGTAGGCATAGGTAGTGATTTAAAACAAGTTTTGGTTTATTTAAACAGACTGGTGGAGTAGGATAGGATGGGATAGTTACATAGGTTTTTGGGATTTAGAAGATGTCGGCAGACAGTTAAAGCTGAACACAGAACTATGTCTGAGGTTACTGACTTCACAAGATACAGTGTTACCCTTCAGTTGGTTTAAATTTCACTGAAGGTATCCTTGATGTTAAAGGTTTATCTTTTTATAACTGTTCTAGATTTCTGGGTAAATTTCCCACTTTATCATCACACAATCATGACTGTACCCTGATTTGTTCCTTTGGTTATAAGACTGAGGTCTTTTCAGGCTTCCAGTTTTGAGTCATGGAGGATTGAGGTGCTTCTTAGTAGAGGAGCAGACCAGAGCCTCTGTTCTGAGCAGAGAAGGTGATTCTAACACCTGCTGCCTACTTCTTCCAGGCAGGGAGAAGGCCAAGACATGCATTTTAAATTCTGAGGGGATTTACTTTGGCTGACGAGGAATCCCAGTGGGGTTCCTTTTTGGCTTTGAAGAGTCCCTGGAGAAGGATTGCATTCCAACGTCTACAGAAGACCTCTGAGGTCATTAAATTGACTTAAATTCATCAGGATTCAAAGTTTCTCTGGAACTGAATAACGTCTATTTTTGAAGAGAACGGTGTTTAAAAGGATCACAATTCTAAAGGTAAAAGATCATTATCTATCTAAGGAAGATAAAGGAGGGGTAAATTTGGGACTAATGAACTTGGAGAAATAAGGTTAAAAGAAGGAAAACAACTGTTGTTTTGAATACCTGTGGTCGGGCTAGACAACCCCCTCTGAAACAGATCTGCTGACTTGTGGGATGTCACAGGAAATGATGTTATAGAACTAACACGAGATTTCTCAACCATTGAAAATGAGACTTCGTGGCAAGAAAGGAAGGAAGTGGCCATTAAGAGAAGGGAAAACTGCAAGCCTCCTAGCCCTTTGTGGGACTATAAATCATAGAGAAGTACCGGCGGCCATTAAAAGAAGGTCAAAAGTTTAAAAAAATTTAAAAAGTAAATGGGACTTTAAAAAATAGTGGAGCTGGCAGATATTATCATTAAAAGGTGAGAACTATTGGACTATATGTTTTGATTCAGTTTTGGAGCACTCCAGGAGAAAAAGGAAATTTTTTAAAAAAGGGAATAGAAAAGCCGCAGATGCCATTTTGAAGAAAATAAAACTTTAAAAAAATAATATCTCGATTTAGGAGCCTCTGAGAATGGCGATTATAGGCTCATCTAAAAGGGCATGCCTTAATCTATAAGACTGTGATATTGAAAATTAATTTGATGAGGTCAGCTTCAGAGCCTATTTCAGCAATGGGCAGACAGTGATGTCTGTGAATAAATCTGGAGCAAAGCAGATTCGTACGAGGGCTAGGATACTTGAAGAAGCAAAAATGTCTAAATGGCAGGAGGCAATAGAGGCCACGGAGGCAAGATTGGTAAAAGTAATAAAGGATTCAATAACAGAGAGTAAGAAAGAATTTTTAAAAAGACATTGAATCCAGTGCAGAGGTGATTAAAAAAGAATTTAAAAAAAGAAATTGAGGATCTCAGAAAAGACTCCCAAGCAGCGTTAAAGAAAGTGCAGGAGGTTGAAGAAATGGTGAAAGAACAAGACTCAAGAATCGACGCAGTGGATTCCACTATTAAAAAAATGCAGGAGAAAGCAGTGCTACAAGACTGTAAACTAATGGAAAACCAGATACTTCTGAGAGGGGTGCCTGAATCTATTGAGACTGATTTAAGGACATACATAATAAGAATCATTGCGGAGTTTTTGGGGGATGATCCTGATGAAACTAGTTATTTTTATGACTATATTTACAGGGTTAATTCAGAATATGCCAGAAAAAACAAGCTACCAAGAGATGTGGTAGTAAGATTTGTGACAAGAGATATGGTGGGAAAGATTCTAAGTAAACAATTTGAAAATGCATTGGAGGTGGATGGCAGTAGTGTAAGAATCATGAAAGAATTGCCAAGGAAAGTTATAAATGACAGGAGATTATACAAAAAACTGACTGAAAAACTGAGAGAAAATAAAATGATATACAGATGGATACTTCCAGAGGGTTTAAGTTTTGAACATAAAGGAAAGAGATTTACAATTACAAGCACTCAAGAAATGATGAAGTTTTTGAAAGAACATAAGGAGTTTGGGCACCAGATTAAAAATAGAAAATCATGATGGATTACAAATTAATATCTTGGAATGTAAATGGACTTAATTCACCACAAAAAAGAAAGGCAATGTTTCATTGGATTGGGAAACAAAACTGTAATACAATTTGCCTCTAAGAAGAACACATTAAAAAAATGGATTACAAATTTTTATGGAATAAACAACTGGGTGTGGAATTTTGTTCATTGGCTAAGGAGAAAAAAGGGGTGTTGTTTTCTATGTTAAACAAGAATTGGACCCAAAATTGATTTTTAAGGATGATGATGGTAGATATATTGTGGTGGAAGTGACGTTGAACTATAAAAGAATTTTGTTATTGGGACTGTATGCCCCAAATGGAGCAAAAGACACTTTTTAAAAAGACATTATGCAACAATTAGACCAAGTGATGTATGAGCAAATTATGCTAATGGGGGTTTTCAATGGAACAGTTAAAAATATTTTGGACAGAAAAAAAATATTTTGGGAAAAAAAATAATGAAGGAAAATTACCAAAGTCATTTTTTGAGTTAGTAAAACAAGAAAGTCTGGAAGATATATGGAGGGAATTTAACCCTAAAGAACATGATTATACTTTCTTTTCAGCAAGGCATAATTCTTTCTCAAAAATTGATATGCTATGGATTACAAAAGATCTTGGACTTATAACGAAAAAATAGAGATTCTTCCTAAAGTAGGGGCAGACCACAATCCATTAATGTGGTCTACAAAACCCGTGAAAAAGACTCTAAGATGTCGGATAAATGAAGATTTGCTACAGAAAAAAGAAATAGTGGCGTCTCTGGAAAAGGAGACCAAGGCTTTCTTTCAAATAAATGAAAAAGAGGATATTCAATTTCAAACTGTGTGGGACGCATATAAAGCGGTAATGAGGGGTATTTTAATTACACTGAACAATAAAGATAAAAGAGCCAAAGACAAGCTAATGTTGGATATTCAGAAAGAGATTGGAAAAAAGAAGGAGCTTAAAAAGAGACCTGGGAAAAGGAAAATTATAAGGGAGATTACAATATTACAAAGTCAATTGAGACATTTGTTAAACAAAGAAGTGAAATGGAATTTAAAAAGACTTCAACAGAAATCTTTTGAAGGAGCAAATAAACCTGGAAAATATTTGGCCTGGCAAATGAAGAAAAAAAGGGAGAATAAAATTATTAACAAAATAGTATCGGGAGGTAAGGACATTGTTGACCAGGAAGGAATCAAAAGAGAATTTTATAAATACTACGCCAAGTTGTTTAAAGGTCAAAAAGTGGACAAGGGAAAAATTGACGTATATTTACAGAAAATTAAAGTAAACCCCCTAACAATAAATATGGAGACGGTATTAAATGAACGCATAGCTGGTCTTGAGGATAAAAGGAGATTGAGGAAAAATCGTACTGCTACAGCACCAATCCCAAATCAGACTTTCCCCTGCAGCCACTGTGGCCAGACCTGCCTGTCCCGCATTGGTCTTGTCAGCCACCAGCGAGCCTGCAGCAGACGTGGACTACTGCACCTTTCTTAAATCTTTGTTCGTGAAGTCAAGCCGAGAGAGAGATTAAATGAACCAATTGAAAGAGGAGAAGTAGAGGCAGCAATTAATTCAATGAAATTAGGGAAAGCACCTGGTCCAGATGGCTTCACGACAAAATTTTATAAATTGCTTGCGGAGGTGCTATCACCAAAACTTCAGAAATTGATGAATACTATAAGAACAGATGGGAAAACACATGGAAAGAAGCAGTTATTTCATTGATACCGAAAGAAGACAGAGATGCCACGAGTGTAAAAAACTATAGACCAATTTCACTACTTAACAATGATTATAAAATATATGCTAGAATTTTAGCAGAACGTCTTAAACAGCATTTGAACAATTTTATCAAAGAAGAGCAAGCAGGATTTCTTCCCAGGAGGCAAATTAGAGATGATATCAGAACAGTTATAGATATTATTGAATATTATGAGAAACATCTGGAAAAAGAAGTAGCATTTTTTTTTGCAGAGAAAGCATTTGATAATGTGCAATGGGATTTTATGTTTGCAGTGATGGAGAAACTGAGACTGGGAGAAGATTTTATAAGAATAGTGAAGGCAATATATACTGAACAATAAGCAAGACTGTATAAATGCAGATTTGACGGAAAAAATGACAATTAGTAAAGGAACGAGACAAGTTTGTCCTCTGTCTCCATTGATATTTATAATGACTTTAGAGGTTTTCCTTATGCAAATTCAAGAAGATAAGGAGATAGAGGGTCTGAAACTGAGAGGTTTTTCTTATAAATACAGAGCGGTTGCAGATGATGTAATGTTTATAAATGAAAATCCCACTCATGTAACACCATTGTTGCTTTGTAAGATACAAGAGTATGGAGAACTGGCAGGTTTTTACATAAACAAAGAAAAATTGAAAATTTTGTGCAAAAATATGTCAGAGAGTAAACAGAAAAAACTACAAAATTTAACAGAATGTGAAGTTACCTCTAAAGTAAAATATTTAGGTGTGGAAATCACAACAAAAATATTGATTTGTATAAAAATAATTATGAGAAACTTTGGCATAAGATTGATAAAATGGAACAAGTTGAATTTGTCTTTACTGGGCAGAATTTCCGCAATTAAAATGAATGTCTTACCAAGAATTATGTTCCTGTTTCAAACAATTCCAATATTGAAGGATAATAAACAATTCAATAAATGGCAAAGGAAAATTTCGGAATTTGTATGGGCTGGGAAAAAACCAAGAATTAAAATGAAAATTTTGATTGATGCAAAAGAAAGGGGAGGTTTCCAACTGCCTGATTTAAAGTTGTACCATGATGCAGTATGTTCGGTGTGGATCAAGGAATGGATGACGTTATTGAATAGAAAATTACTACTACTAGAAGGTCATGGAAATGTCTTTGGTTGGCATGCTTATATGTGTTATGGAAAAAGTAAGATGGATGGTTTTTTTCTCACATCACTATATAAGAAGCAACTTGTTAAATACCTGGTCAAAATATAAAAGATATGGGGACGAAAGGAAACCGCTTTGGATTGTGCCAACTGAAGTAATAAAATTATATTCTGATATTAATGAAGAGAAGTGGTTATCATACAAACAATAGTTAAAAATACATGGAGGAAAGGTGGAATTAAAATCGGTTGAAGAATTACAATATAAATATAATTGGTTTCAATTGCAACAGATCAAGAGCTTGCTTGAACAGGACATTAAAAACGATGGAATAAGACAAGAACAAACAGAACTAGAGAAAATGCTGTTTAGTGATAATGAAAAATAGATTTCAAGAATTTATAAATTATTGTTGAAATGGCCTACAGAAGATGAAGAAGTCAAATCTCAAGTGATAAAATGGGCAATAAATATAAATAAGGAAATACAGATGGAGTCATGGGAGTACTTATGAAAGAACTCTATGAAGATATCGACATGTTATAACATTAAAGAAAACTGTTTCAAACTGTTATATAGGTGGTATATGACACCTAAGAAATTGGCAAAAATGAATAGGTGTCGGATAGATGTTGGAAATGTAAAAAACATGAAGGATCTTTCTACCATATGTGGTGGACTTGTGAAAAGGCAAAACAATTTTGGCAAATGATTCAGCAAGAGATCTCAAAAATTTTGGGTTATAACATTAAGAAGGCACCAGAAAGCTTTTTGTTGGGATTACAAATGGAAAAATTTCTGAAACAAGATAGAACGATAATTTGGTACATGCTTTCAGCTGCACAGACATTATATGCACAGATGTGGAAGCAGGACAAAATACCAGAAAAATGGGACTGGACTTTAAAAGTTATGAACTGGAGTGAAATGGACAAGCTTACAAGAATCTTAAAAGAATATGATTTAGAGAAGTTTAAAAATGAGTGGGGAAAATATCAAATATATGTTGAAAAACAATGGAAGGTTAAAGGATACTTGGCGATCTTTGACAATAGTTGAACTTTGGAGGAATAATAAATGGATTACAGTTAAAAAGCCAGACTATGTGAACATATCTTTTTTTAAACTTTCTTTCAATAAGGACTAAAGGATTACAATGAAGATGGATCATAGTTTCTTTTCTCTCTTCTTGTTTGAAGTTTTTTTAATTAAGATTCTTACATAGACAAAATTACCTTTTATTTTTTAGCAATTTAGTTAAAATACACCGTCGGGGGTCTTGAAAAGTGGGGGAGGGAGGAGAAAAATCTAATGTATTGGTACTAACTTTTTAATAATAGAAGATGAGTATTATAACAATATATTGCAGAATAATAAAATTGGTTTAAACAAAAAAAAGACTGAGGTCTCTTTACTAGACCTCTTCTTCAGGCAAGATCATTACTATTAATCCTTTAAGATAAATAACTTGTGCCTTTGCCACCGTTTGAGGGCCTTTCACTGCCACCTCAGAATCCTTTGCCACAGCCTGATCTTTCAGACTTCCATTCTTTCTCCCCCTTGGTCACTAAGCTTAATACAGGAAACTGCTTTCCTTCTCAAGATGTGCTTCTTTGTATACAAAGCACATACGAAGACTGTTCTTAACTCCTGGGAACAGCCTTCTACCACAGCAATATTCA
Source organism: Heteronotia binoei (assembly GCF_032191835.1). Lineage (NCBI taxonomy): Eukaryota > Metazoa > Chordata > Lepidosauria > Squamata > Gekkonidae > Heteronotia > Heteronotia binoei. The sequence goes on from NC_083224.1 coordinate 103,008,081, forward strand.
AAACCACCCCACACATGCTCTGAATCAGACTCTGCTTTGTGACTCTTGTCACACACTAGAGAGCATCACAAAGTTCATACTCTCTTTTCTATTCACTATCCAACTTCTTCAACTCTGTGACTGCTTTCTCCAACTGTCTGTCACCCTCTTTTGACAGTTAGAAACAATTCACCAATCAGTGTGATTTCCATTAGCTGTCACTCATATGCACTGCCTCTCAGCATACATATGCCTGCTATCCATCATAGTGTAGCTGTCCAGTTTCAGTCCTGCTGTGTTGTCCAAATCTCAGGTGTAGATCTGCATTCATGCACAACCCCTAGATATTGCTGTATGTAAGAGCTGCCTCTGGTTACCACTCTCCCTCTTTCTCTGTATGTGTGTGTGTGTATATATATATATATATATATATATATATACACACACACACACACACACACACACACACCAAATGCCCTGTGAACTTTAATGTCATCATCATTTCCCTGTCAACCTTGCCAATGGGCTGTTAGCTCTTGGGACAAAAAGCATTAGAGAGTTTGGAATGATTAAAATAATTTAATGAATTGTGGTAGGCTTCCATGGGTATATCTGAAAGCAGATATGGTAGGCAGCTATTTATTCAAATTGAAATACTTCTTTAGATAAATATTAGCATTGACTTATTGTCACCAATTTTGAAGTACTTTTGTTCTCTGCATTTCCTTGGCAATTTATGAAGGAGAACTTTTTTTTATCTTGCTCATAAGGGACCTGCCACTGCATTGGGATGCACACAAAATTGCTTTTCGGCATGTCACTTTTTCTTTAGAACCTTCTCAATAATACGTGAACCAATATTAGTGCTATCAACAATTACTACTATAACCATTAATACTACAATCATAGGAAAAGATGAACAAATGTTCTCAGCTGCATGATTTCTGTTCCAAGTTCTTTGTATTATCCAACACTTAGACCAATTTCGCACTAGGGCTTGTTCTGGGTGGAGAGCCCTTTTGATCCTGGTGTTTCTCTCTGTTTTCACACAAATTGTCCTGGAGCTGCAAGTTGGTGCGCCATTCTCCTGCAGCAAGCAGAAACTGCTTGGAAGAGGATCCTGCTTGCTGTGGAAGAGTGCCGTGCCAACTTGCAGCTCTGGGGCAACTTGTGCGAAAATGGAAAGAAGCCCCGGGAGGAAAAGGGCTCTCCACCCAGAACAAGCCTTGTGCAAAATTGGTCTTAGAAACATAGAAGAGACTAAAAAGTATCATTTTAAGTAAGAAGAGAAGATGAGACTGTGCAAACATTTAGGCAAAATATGTCCATCAAAAAAAGTGATGGGTTTGTTCAGCTGTCGGGACACTCCTGAAACAGGGGGATACAGATGCAGACTCTCCTTAATGCACATGGTGATGTATGTCATCTTACTAAGATCATCCCTGAAAGTTGGAGACACAGTGAATCAGCAAGCTCCATCAGCTGTACAATACCTGGATCCAAGTCATATAGGTTTGTTTTTTTATAGTCATTCATTCCCTTTTCTCTTGTACTACCTTATTGTTATAATGAAATAAAAATCACTAGTGCAATTAATAATTTGAGAAATGTCATCTTTTACCATAGTAATTATTTTGGTGACTTTTTGCTGGTGCAATTTTGAAAGTGGTGTAGCTATTTCATATTTGTGATGGAATATTTACGAAAGCATTTCCAAGGTTTTAAAGCTTGAAGACCAAATTATACACTAGTTTTAATAGAAATGAGGCCATTGTGGGGACTTACAGTCAGGTATCAACTGCATGTTCCTCATGGGAACTCAGCTCTCAAATGCACAGGATCCCAGTTCAGACAATAGCCAATGGCACATGGGGCTTCTCCTCCCCCCCAATTGTTTTCCTGACCTGAAATTGCCCCAGGTGGTAATATCTGGTTTATTGGCAATTGTATATATAGCCCAAATATTGTCCTGCCAGACCAATTCAGTCAAGATGGGGGAAAGCAGGAGCGTCCTTTCTTCATGTCGGTTCTGATCTGAAATGAGGTCCCACTCACTTGAGATCTAAGTTCCCATGGGGATCTTGTCTGACTGCAAGTCCCCATGGTAGTTACATGTGCAATGTAACCTATGGTTCAGCCCTAAGGCAGCTGATTATAAGTATACTTGCCTGGAAACGAATACATGGAAAACAGGTGGAACATCTGAGTATTTGGTCAAGATTAGGATATGCTAGGACAAGGACAAGGTGAATATCAACAACCTCATGACTCTACATCTAATAAGCTAGTTTGAGTCCAGTAGCAATCTAGAGACCAACAAGATCCCTTGGGATATGAGCTTTTAAGATTCAAAGCTCCCTTTGCCAGGTATCTGATGGATGGAAGATGTCACAAAAGAGATAGTAGCCATGTTTATAAGTTACAATGATGCACATGCAATCCAGGTATGTGGTATTTTCACAACTCTGTTCCTTCAATCCAAGCCAGTGTTTTAGACTACCTTAGTCTACTCTAGGATTTGGTTTGTGCAGGAACAAAGAGAAAGAAAATTGTATTGGCTGTAGCTCCAGACAGAAAAAGGTGGGCATTAATCTGTGCTCCTGTTTGAAACCATGCTGCCTCCTTATTTTGATACCTAGCATTAAGAATACACTACAGAGACTTCTGGGATTTGGAGAATGCTGAGCTGACCTGCCTCTCTAAGGGGGCAGACTGGAGCTTCTGTTTGGGGTAGTAAAGGGCAAATTTTTGCCTTCTGCCTACTTTTCTCAGTGAGAGATTAGTCCAAGATATGCACAGGAAACTTTGAGGTGATTTACCTTGGCTAAAAGGGAGTCCCGGGGGGGGGGGCTCCTTTGAGGGATCCCCAGAGAAGAGAAGAATTGCTTATTCATCATCTGCAGAAGCTTACAGAGTTATTTATTTGACATAAGCTTGACAAAATCCTAATCTTCTTTGAGACTGCTAAACATCTGATGCTGTATGAGACCAGTGTTGATTTGGATAACCTTAGAAAAAGGTACTGATTGCTATCTGCCATTCCGGGACTATTTTAAAGCAAACAAAATAATATTAGAAGGTGGGAAAGAGAAAGTTTGAAAGCTTGGAAGAAGAGGAGAAGGGGTGAATTTTGGACTTTGTTAAATTAAGGACAGTGTTAAAAATTGGAAAGGAATTTATTGTTTTGTCTCCCTGTGGTTGTGGAGTGAAAGCACCATCGTCAGAAATCTGCAGTTTCTACAGTCAACACAGGAAATACGTCAAGTATAGTGAGACTTTGTTACCAGTGAGAATGTGACTTGGGGCAAGCATAGCCAGCTTCAAGAGGGGGTTAAATAAAAATATGGAGCAGAGGTCCATCAGTGGCTATTAGCCACAGTGTGTGTGTGTGTGGCCAAAATTTTTATATATATATATATATACACACACACACACACACACATATATATACACACTGTGGCTAATAGCCACTGATGGACCTCTGCTCCATATTTTTATCTAACCCCGTCTTGAAGCTGTCTATGCTTGTAGCCGCCGCCACCTCCTGTGGCAGTGAATTCCACATGTTAATCACCCTTTGGGTGAAGAAGTACTTCCTTTTATCTGTTTTAACCTGACTGCTCAGCAATTTCATCGAATGCCATCAGACCCAAAATGATAGGTGAGCTAGATCAGAGAAATTAAAAACCTGGACATACGTGCGGTGATCAAGTTCCACTGAATCCAATTTTCTCTCTGCTAGTTCAGCTAAAACTTTTTAGTATGGGGGTCTCACATGTGAGCATAGATTTCAAAAAAACTTAACAAACAAGAATTCTAAAAAGCAACATAATGGTTACACATACATAAAACAATTCTTAACAGACCTAC